>NC_083722.1:22365000-23615000 GCF_028564815.1 Eubalaena glacialis | reverse complement strand
CTAAGGAGCCCGCGAGCCGCAACTAAGGAGCCCACCTGCCGCAACTAAGACCCGGAGCAACCAAATAAATATTTTTAAAGAGAAAAGAAAAGAAAAACCCTCACAGGAATCCCTGGTCTTACATGTTTGTTTATCCTCACTCCTTCCCACTTTCTCCTTCCCCTCCAAGAACTCAAGCAGCCCCATTCCCGTCTCACCAGCGCACGAGGGCGTCCTGTATGGCTACGGTCAGCGCATGCCCAATATGCAGGGAGCCCGTGACATTGGGGGGTGGGATACACATGGAAAAGGTCTCCCGTGTGGCCTGGGGCAGCCTGGCCTAGAGGAAGGGAAAGTCAAAGGGCAAGAGAGGGCTGCATGTTCCCTGGGGAAATAGCACACTCTGGTGTCTCCAAGGCAGAAAGAACTGCAGGAAAAACAGTCGGGCAAATAACAGGGAAGGGGAAAACCTGTGGACACCTTGGAGACACCAGAGGGAGAAGGCAAGCTCTCCTTGCTTTTGGCAGCCTCTGCAATGTGGCTGGTTGCGAGCTCCAGACTCATGCCCACCAACCTCATGGGCCATTCTGCCCTGAGGACCATTTAGCACCCCTCCCTACCAGGTACTAACCTGATATTCTGGTTTGAAGAAGCCCTCTCGCACCCACCAAGGGTACCAGGCAGCCTCAACATACTGGGGACTGTATGCAGGAGGCAGGGGCCGGGAGACATCTATGGAGGAAGAGGAGAGCTCCACTAACTCCTGAGTTTTGTTCCCAGGTTGCATTTCAGCAGACCAAATGGGCAACCAGAATGTGAGGGAAAAGGCCCTCCAGTGTCCTAGTTACCTTTCTTTTCACCATGTTCCGTGGGGATTTCATACAACACTATCTCCTTAGGAGTCCAGGCCTTACTGGATTCTGCAGGTGACTGCGGAGAGGAGGAACCAGAAGGGGGGATGCAATTCGAATATACCCCAGGTATCTGGAATCCAGCCAGTCTCCTCCTCCAGCTCCCTCCCAAGATTTCTCAGAGAACCAAGGACAAGCTGTCTGACCCCTAACCTTGGTCTTCTGGACGATTCCAGCCTCCAGCGCCGCCTGCTTCTGTCGCAGGCGCTTCTGTTTGGCTTCACGGTTCCTCTGCGAGATGGCTGATCCATTGGGCTCTGACTGGGTGGAAAGGGCATGGGACCTAGGGAGTCCCCTTGAGGGCCTCAACCCCCAGAGTGGTGGTCGAAAAGAGGCCAGAGGCAAATGAGGCATCGGGAGTACTTGGAAAGGGGCCAAGGTCTGTTCCAGAGAGAGCACATTAGGAAGTTAGGGGGGTGAGGGAGGGTCACACCTCCCAAAATCACATCCTCCTCCTTATTCTCTGCCTCCCTCCAAGCACTGGTCTGTTATTTTAAGTATCTATCCCATTCCTCACAACCCTTCCTCTGTGAGGACTAGAGTGCACGGTGTCGACAGGGCTCTTCCAGGACAGGGTAGGACTCTCAGGCCCTCAACCTACTCATCTGCGACGTGGGGGTGACCGCGGACACAGAGGCGGGGAAAGGACTCAGGGATTCTGGCAGATGATGGACATTAGCGCTCCCGAGAGCCAGCAAGGAGTCCCGCCAGGGTTACTACTTGTCCGCCTGCCCCAGAGGCCGTCCGCATTGCCCCCAGCCAGCGCGTGCCAGGCCTTCCCGCCCGTCCCGCCGCGTGGGTCCTGACCCCGCAGCACCTCCCACTCCCCGAAAGCCTGCCCGCCGCGCGCTCACCCGGTGAGCCCGCCGCTATCCCAGGGCGCCCTGCGGCTGCGGGCGATTGGGGCGGCGGCGTCAGGCGCTCGAGCACCAGCTAACTGGACCCCAGAACTTGACTCGCGGTCACCGCGGCGCTGGGAGGCGGGTCTCCGCCCGGGCGCATGCGCGGTAACTGGCCTCGGCCCCACCTCCTTCCCCTCCAGATCCAATGGCTGTCGACGCGGAGAGGAGGTCGTTCTCCGCGGAGCGGGGTGGCCTCTCGGGGAGGCGCCGGGGGCTGCATGGTTCACTTTCACAACTTTATTAAACAAGGAGAGTCCCGACGTGTGAATAAAAAAACTCCTGATTTCCAAGGCCGCACCCGCCTCCACGCGGCCCGCCCTCCCGGGTCCGGTCCCCCACTCTCAGGAGTTGTGCTTCTGCCGCTTCCAGAAGCGCTTGACGTCGCCGTGCCCGGCCGGGGTCACCACCATGAGCCGCTTGGCCGAGTTCTCGAACACCAGGACGCCCAGCTCCCGAGCATGGGCCAGCAGCAGCTCAAAGTCCACTTGCGACAGGAACTGGTTATACAGGACGCCTGAGGTCCGCAGGTCAGGAGCGACGGGGAGAGAGAGGAGGTGAGAACCTGAGGCGCGGAGCCCCTGGGTGGCAGCCTCAGGGCAGCGGTCTGGGCTTGCCATCCACCACGTTTAAATACTAATCTTCTATGTTTGCCTCTTCCAGGGCTCATCCTAACACTAGTGTGATCCAGCCATATTCAGGAAAGCAGTATAATACAATAAGAAAACCCATTAACGCTTACCAAAACCAGAGAAATTACTATGAATTATCCCTCCCAATTTCCCTCTTCTAGCTAAATCCAAATTGCACTGATTTGAGACAATTTATTTACTGCCACCGACTCACCCCAAAATAAAAAGTGCATGCGTTTACCAGCCCATGCAGTAAACAAAAAATAAAATGCATGAATAGCTTTTTCAGTTCATCAAGACTGAATTGTCCTTCCTCTGGCCAATGACCAAGAATCAACCGCAAAAGCCACTCACCTTCGGTGAACCGGAGTCTGTCCCTTTCCAGCTCCCACAGCCGAATCTGGTCCGTGATGGTGGGGGGCAGCACAGGTGTCTGCAGGGGCAAGGGATGGCTGTAAGATTCAGGAATGCTACTCCAGACAACCCTAGCCCTCCACTCATCCCCCAGATTTGGGTGCCCCTTTCTCTTTTCCATCACTTCATCACCAGGTGCCAAGGGCTGTCAGCCTCTAGCAACTGTCTGTACCTCCAGTCTCCTGTTTGTACCTGTTTAAGCATCACTGGGTGGGCCCTTGTCCTTAGGAAATGGATGATCTAGGAAAACAGACAAGAACTGAGATCAAGGGCTTAAGAAAGCAGGAAAGCTACCTAAGCTGTCACCTAATGTCACTGAACATCAACTGTTTAAAAACTCATGGGCACATGCCTGTCAACAGTTCAACCCATCCCAGTTTAGCTGTTGTCCCAAGGTGCTGTTCCCACTGGTGATGTCTGCTACTCCTTCTTTGACACGTCTGTCCTTTCCATAGTCTCGTTTTTCGTTTTTTTATCTTTAAAATAATAGCAACTATTATTTTTGAGCACTTACTGCATGGCAGGCTCTGAGCTAAATGCTTTACCTTTATTTCACTGAATCCTTCCAATAGCTCTATGAGGTGAGAACTCTCATTATTTCCATTTTCCAGATGAGGAAACTGAGACTCAGAGAAGAGAAACAACTAGGCCATCTCTGCAGCTAGGAAGTGGTGGTGTCCTTCTTCCATGTCTTTTCCCCTAGACGGTCTACCTATTCCCACACCTAGAGCCTTGATTTCTCGTCACCACCACCTACTGTAACAGACCCCATGCTAGCCTTCCATGAGGTGACCACCCTGTACCCCACAGGCCAGGTGCAGCCTTTCTTCCCACCTGCACCTTCCCCAAGAGGCGATACCTGTTGGGCTGTGATGCCACTAGCAATGGCCTGCTGCACACTCTCCCGGGTCACCTGTGCCACCACCATGTTGGGGAAGCGATAGAGCATCTCAGAGAAAAGGGCAATGAGGGCGATCTGTAGCTCCGACTCTGACCCGAGGATAGGAAGAGAGGATTAGGAGGCTCCTCCACACCCAGAGCTCAAGCCTCAGAGAGCTCTGTAAACCACCAAGTTTACATAACCAGAAACTGGCAGTCCCTCCTCCTTCTTTCCCCTTCCCCACTCCCCTCCCCAGCCTGCTCTCCCAGGGACCCTCTGTCCAGCCTCACCCGTGTAGGCATACAGCCGGTAATTGGTTTCCACGACAATGAACCCTGGCTGATGCGCAGTGCCCCCAGCCCCAGAAACACCTGACGAGAGATTGATGGCCAGTCGCGTGGGGTAGTAACGCCGAGATTTCCTCTGGAAAGGAGAAGGGAAAGGTAATAGGCCCTCTCTCCGGCGTCACTGCCCTTCATCTTCCTCCTCAGACATTATAGATTCCTTCCAGTGCACAGAACCTCAACTCCCAATTTCTCTCCCGAGGGACCCAAGCATTCAGTCCTGGCAACCTGCCTCCTGAGACCCCACTCCTTTTTAGGGCCAAGGCACCATACCACCCTGCCTCTTCCCTAGAAGCCATGTATCTGGGTGCTCATACCTTCCTCTGGAAAACAAGCCCAAACTCACGCAGATGTTGCAGGAAGTTCAACAGAGAATCACTCATACCTTCCACAGAGTAATCCTAGGGAAGAGAGATGGCCAGCTGGGGTCCAAAACACATCTCATCCTCCCTTTCCCAACCCCATACACTCACTCCCTCTTTTCCCATCTTTGTTCATTCTTATCTTTCACTGTATTGCCCCATAACCTCATTTCCCTTTCCCATCTCTCTACTCTTTTCCCATCTTGCCCACCCAAGCCCCCAGCTTACCTTGCCCAGAGTAGAGAAGCTGAGCTGGAAGAGAAAGGAGAGAATCTCCACTAGGTCCATGCCCCGACTCTAGGGAGGAATGGGCAGAGACAAAGGGGGAGGGATGGGAGGGAGGAAATGAGGAGAAAAAATCAGGGAACAGAGTCTACGGGCAGCAGTCTCTCAGTGGGTCCTGGGAAGAGCAGAGCATGCCGGCAGGCAGCCCCTGACCTGCTCACCTGCGCTGTCTGCAGATACTGCAACATAAAGTACCAGAGCTGGGCCGGGGTGTCCAGCAACAGGAACTGGAAGCCGGCAGAGGTAATGCAGGGCGGCTCTCCAGGTTCAGCACTAGAGACAGAGAGGGCCCATGGCAGAGGTGTGCAGAGAAAGGCCACCATCCCACCTGTGTGATCACAGTTTTTTTGGTTTATCTCTGGCCGTACTCTGCTCAGCTCTCCTTTTACAGTCAACCCTCTGCAATCCTGACCCGATGTGGACACTCAATTTAGCAGGGACCCAAGGAGATGGCAAAACAGAGCTGCTGTACCTCTGGCTTCCTCACCTCTTCATGAGCCCAGCCTGGCTAAGGAGCTGAGCCAAGTCCTGGCTGACGGCTGCGCTGGGGGATCCCACCATGAAGTGCAGGACCACCTGAGGAACGGAAGAGAACACAAGGGTCGGATGCCTCTAAAGGCCGTGGGAAGTAGGAGCACAAGCAGAGACACACACACAGTCCCAAGTCCTCACCTCCCATCGCTCCTCGGCATACTTGTCAAGTGAGGGGACATCCCGGGCGTGCTTGTCTGGTCCCAGCTGACTTGTGTCATCAGACCAGGCCTTGCCCCTATGCCAGGATGGCCAAGAGTAAGGAACCCTGCCTGTGTTCCCCACCCACCCTTCTGCCCTCTTTCCACCTTCGTCCCCAGGGGCCATGAGTGGGAGACATTTCCTACACCATGTAGCTATGTCTGGTCCAACTTATTCCTAAAGGAGCTTCCAAAGTGCAGCCCACAAGCTTCCAGAGAGGCCCCCTCAGGAGCTTCCCCTCCAGCAGTTTAATGAGCAGTTTAATCACTATTTCCCCTGCCTAGCTTAGGAAAAGGTGAAAGTGACATACCCACCCAGAAGGGCAATGCGGAGGTTTTGGCGGAATATGGGGTTGAGGATGAGGCCCTGGAGACCACCAGGGAGCAGCTGGGTGTGCCAGATACGGAGGCCGCTCAGCAGCCCCGTGCTTTCCTCCTGAGCTCTGGAACAGAAGCAGAGAGGTGAGGGGGATGTCTGGAGAACAGAAAGAAGGAGGCCCATAAAGCCTTCCATTTCTGCCTGTTCTGAACTGGTGATCCTTGGAACACTGTTTCACGTGAGAGTAAGATCAGTGTCTTCTTAAGGCAAATTTCTTTACTGTAACACCTACCAGAGCCTTCTTACAGACCTCACAACTCTCCAAGAGGCAAAATACAGTAAACGGAATTTCCCAAAACTTGCTTAATTACAAGTTTTGTGGTGTTCCCATCAATATTTCCTGGAAGTGTCCCAAGAACAGCAGTTTGGTAAACCTGGCTATTGAGAAATTTGTATCTGGCTGAGAATGCAGGAGACACTCACTTGCTGAATTCCTTCTTCACCCACAGGGCTACAGCAGCTTGCGGCAAAGGCTGCTCCAGAAAGAGCATCCGCATCACCCAGTTCTTAGCCAAAGATGGGAGCTCCCTGT
Organism: Eubalaena glacialis; assembly: GCF_028564815.1. Classification (NCBI taxonomy): domain Eukaryota; kingdom Metazoa; phylum Chordata; class Mammalia; order Artiodactyla; family Balaenidae; genus Eubalaena; species Eubalaena glacialis. Next base: position 23,608,652 of record NC_083722.1, on the reverse strand, counting down.
AAGACAGGAGAGGGAAAATGTTAATATCAGAGCTGCCTGAGAACTGCATCCCTGCTCTCAATGGCCTCAAACACCTCACCTCACCCCCCACACTCTTACCAGTCTTGCTGCCCCCACTACCTCCATCTGGTTTGGCACACTTCAATCTCCAAGCCCACGAGGGCTAAGCTTCTACCCACGAGAACTTATTCCAGTCTGCAGGCCTCATTACATTTCCCCACCATGGTCCCTGCCATGAAGGGGGTCCTCACCTGAAGACAGCCAGACAGGTGGCAGGGTGCCCATACAATCGGTCCAATACCCCAGGGCTCAGGCTCCCTAGGAATTCCTGCAGGTTCCTGCATTGTAGGTGTACTCGATTCAGTCCACCCCTGGAAGGGGTGCTCTCCATCACCTGAGAGGTGCAAGTGTTAGTGTTCCGCCACAGTCCATGCCAGTGTTGCCCCTCACCTTTCTCACTCCGGCTCCAGAGCCACTGGCCCCCACAAAAATGCATCTTTTCTATGGTTTCCTTTTTCATGTCACTCATCTCTTGTTTCTCCCAAACCTGACCAGCCTCCCCTCTTTTCCTGCCTCCTTGCCCCACTGCTGGCCTCAACTCCAGTCTTCTCTAAATTTCTAGATGGCAGAATTGTTAACTGTCCCATATTTGCAAACTTCGTATTTCAATGACTTGTCTCATCTTTACCAAAGCGGTGACAAAGAGACTTGTTGGAGCCCAACCCTCTCTCCCTCCTACCTCGCCTGGTCTGAGCAGCCTATAAGCTCCAAATCTGTCCGTTCTTCCCATCTATTTCTTGGCCCCATTTCTCGTGCTGGGCACGGCAATAACTACCTTACCCCTCCATGTCTCCCAAATCCAATTCCACCTCTTTTCCTCTTCCCGCCCCCAAGACTACTTCACCCCATTCAGCCTGACCCACACCGCTTGATCTCCTAACTTGTCCCCTACTTTCCTCCCAGTCCTCGCCTCATTCAACTCTCTTCCTCTTATACCTCCGCCACCGCTTCTCTCCCAGCCCCCTTACCACTCAGTGTCGATCCCCCCTCGGGCACTCCAAGTCTCGTCGCTTAAACGGAGCCAATGTCTCTCATTGGCTCCGGGGAATAGGGAAAAGGATGGCGGAAAATGAAAGAAAAAAATGGGAGAGGGTCGAAGGATTTCACCGACAGGAGACCAGAGTGGAGGATTCAGAAAAGAAGGGAAGGAGTGGAGAAGCAGGGAGGACAAGAATCGGCGCTGCGCTCGCCCGCCGCAGGGCATACTGGGAATTGGAGTCTTGTCTTTCCCCACCCAGGAGCAAGCTGAAGCGCGTCTGACTACAACTCCCAAAAGGCATCGCGGGGAAGCCTAGAGGGGAGAGGCTGGCTTTTACTTGAGAGAGTCGGGGGCACCAGAGGTTGGGCCGCTTTGTTCCGCGTCGCTCTCCACCCTCTCGGCCAACGGCAAATCTAACCGACCTGAGCTGGAGTGGGGACGCTGGGAGTAGAAATGCCCTGAGAGCTTCCTGGCGGAGGCGCAGAAAAGACATGGTGGTGAGGCGCTTGGGTTTGGAGACGCACGAAACTGGGTTCTTTGAGCTCAGTTGCTCCCCGTGAATTTTGAATAATGCACTATCCAGAGCATTTTCTCGAATTAGGAGTTAATTCGATCCAGTGCGCCTTCCTCGGCACGTAAGTACTCAATAAATCTTAATTGTCACGTCCTCCATGCTTCTACCCACCTCCGCACCTCCCGTTTAATTAGAAGATCCTAATAAATGCAGTTTTAAAAAGAAACCAATTGTTTGGTCTGATTTGATTTATGAAACTACTGCCGGGTAAGGGAAGGGAACGTCTTCAGCCAAAGCCAGAGCTACACGTTTCCCCACATTCCTATAAGGCAAGTTTTGTTATTCCCACTTTGCAGACTAGAAGACGGAAGCTCAATGAGATTAAGAAGTTTGCCCACGGTCAGACAGCTAGAAAGTGCCCGAACTGGGAGTTGAAGTTCATTTGCGAGTGACCAGGAATCAAAATGGTAAGAACTAAGACTTTGTTACACCTTGTAGCCCACCCATGCTTGTTTTGTTGTTCCGTTTCTTTAGCAATGTTTAAAATCCTCAAAGAATGACACAAAACTGACAAAGCTTCCTTATGGCAAACGTTGAGTAAGGTTAAAAGACAAATTACAATCTGGGAAGAAATATTTGATAAAATAGACAAAATACAAAGAACTCTTGTAAAGCAATAAGAAAAAGAAACAACACAGTAGAAATATTAAGAAATAACAGGCAATAAACAGAAGAAATACAAGTGCCTTGTAACCAAATGAAGAAACTCTCAACTTCACTCTTAATTAAGGAAAAGTAAATTAAAGAAATAATAAAAAGTCCAATTAGAAAAAAAAAAAGGATAGACAACCTCATTGTTGGCATGAGTATACATGAGCACTTAACCATACTCATTTTTTTTTTTTCATACTCATATTTTTGTGGAGGGTTGACATAGGCACACCTTTCTAAGGGTAATTTGGCGGTATGTACCAGTGATTTTAATGTAATTACCCTTTGACCTAGCAACTCCCCCATTAGGAAAGTAGCATACTGGAATTCTGCCACATAGGTACAAAGATATACATGCAAAGATGTTTACTGAAGTGTGTTTGTTGTTGTAGCACGAAAACAATGGAAACAGTCCAAATGTCCATCATTGGGAGCTGGTTAGATAAAATGTGGGTCATTGCAATGTAGAATACTGGGCAGCGCTTGCAGAGGAGGTCACTGTCTGCATACTGGCCTGAGCTATGTACCACCTATCATGACGGGGACAAGAGCAGATTACAAAATGGCATACCTAATCCAGTGCCATCTCTGTAAAAGAAGCTTTTATGTGTGTGTTAAACTCAAATAGGCCATATGCTTCATTTTGACTAGAGCAAGCAAGGGGGAGCTGGGCAGACTGGTCACAGTTCCTTACAGTGTAGGGAAAACTAGAGCTACACTGTCCAGAACAGGAGCTGCTAGTCACCTGTGGCTATTTAAATTTTTTTTTCCCATAAATTTATTTATTTATTTATTTTTGGCTGTGTTGGGTCTTCGTTTCTGTGCAAGGGCTTTCTCTAGTTGCGGCAAGCGGGGGCCACTCTTAATCGCGGTGCACGGGCCTTTCACTGTCGCGCGGCCTCTCTTGTTGCGGGGCACAGGCTCCAGACGCGCAGGCTCAGTAGCTGTGGCTCACAGGCCTAGTTGCTCGGCGGCATGTGGGATCTTCCCAGACCAGGGCTCGAACCCGTGTCCCCTGCGTTGGCAGGCGGATTCTCAACCACTGCGCCACCAGGGAAGCCCTATTTAAATTTAAATTAACTGAAATAAAATTTTCAATTCAGTTCCTTGGTCACATTAGCCCCATTTCAAATACTCAACAGCTACATGTGGCTAGTGGCTACCTATTGGACAGTGCAGATATAGACCATTTCCATGATCACAGAGTTCTCTTGGAGAGCCCTGCCCTAAGGGATGCAAGGTGTCTGATGTCAGGCTGAGCACAGGCTGAGTTCCTGGAACTGGCCTTCAGAAAGAAAATCAGCCTGGGCTCCTAGGAGCTGAGATTGTGGAAAGAGCTCCCTGACATAGGGCTATCCACCCTGTGCTTGAAAACGTCCTATGTTGGGTAATGGAGAGCTCATGCCCTCCTCCCCTCGGGTAGCATCCTGGAGAGAAAGAACAGAGCCAGGAGCTGACGGGCCTGTTTTCCACCAGCTTCTCCATTTCCCAGCTGTGCTGCCTTGGGCATGTTGCTAACCTAACGAGAGGTTTTCTTCTCTGTGAAATGGCAGTAAGTTTAAATACTTCCTGTGTTGTATTAAATAAGATACAATATGTAATAAGTATGGTACCTGGCACAGAGAGGGTGCTCAGTAAATAGCATCATCATTACTAAAAAACCAGCCAAACAAAAAACATGTAAATTCACATCTGTAGTAGGTCCTACAAAGAAGAGAGGCATGTGCTCAGAGAGCATCAAGGGCATTTGACCTGGTCAGGCAAGTCAGGGAAGGTTGCTGAAGGACCAGCAGGAGTTAACAAGGCAAAAACAGCAGGGAATTATGTTCCAGGTGGAGGAACAGCAAGCTATAAATGACATGTGGCAAGAAGGACTGAGTCCATTGGAGGGACTGAAAGAAGGCCAGTGGTGCACAAAGCAGGAGGAGGGGCAAACTTGGCCAAGAAGATTTTGTTCTTTATTTTAAGGTCAATGGGAAGCTATTAAAGGGTTTAGAATAAAGGAGTGGGGTCAGATTTGTGTGTTTAAAGATCACACTGGCTGTAGGCCTGTAAACAAACCAGACAGGAACAGAAACAGATCCTGGGAGACTACTGCAGTGGTCCAAGCAAGATGGAGGTGGCGTGTGCTCCGATCGGGATGGAGACAGAAATGATGAATTTAAGGGAAATATGGAATCAAAGGCAACAGAGCTTCTTGATAGACTGGACTTGGGAGGTGAGAGTAAGGGAGAAGGGGTGTCAACGATGATGCCCAGGTTTCTGGCTTGCGCAGCTGAGCTGCCATTCACTGAGTCAGAGAACCATGGAGGAGCAGCAGGTTTGAACATGCTGAGACTGAAATTCAAATGAACCCTAGGTGGTTGTGCAGGTCTAGAGCTTAAGAGTTCTAAGCTCAGAAATTTGGGAGTTCTCGGCTCACTGCCATGGCTTCTTTTGCTCACCATTCTGGGTTCTGGCCTCTAAACTATTGTCTTGTCAGTGCTTGTCTTAAATTGTGGGTCACAGTGGTCTGACCTTTGTAGGTTCCAGCAGGACTCAGACCTGTGACCTGGAACCCCAAGGGCCTATCAGTACAACTGAAGATTAAATTATCTTTGTCATCCTTATTATCCAGTTGGCTCATTTTGTAAATGTCATCAACTGAGACCCCAGGGTCTTTATTTCACATGAACTGCCATCAAGATGGGTCTGCCTTTTCCCATACTTGCAACTGATTTTTTTTTTTTTTTTTATTCCAACCAAATTTGCACTCTGTTAAATGTTTTCTTGGCAGCTGTGGCTCATCCTTCCAAGCCTCTGAGATAATTTAGGGTCTTGGCTTGGCTCTCAAACAATTCAAACCTATTTGTAATTTGAACACTTGATCAGTCTAATACAGGGATTCTCCTCCTGGGACTTCCAGACCCTGGGGTGCAGGCAGTGGGAGAGGGTTTCCTAGAATTTGGGCAAGAAAAGAATTACATCTCTATTTTTATTAACCTCTAACTGAAATTTAGCGTTTCCTCCAAATATGACTATGAGCAAAACCCCCAGTATATTAGCAGTACCTGTGACTTGTCACTAATAGACACCACAGCTATTCTCATATCCCACTATAGCTGTAGAAATCTCAATATCATTTATGCTCATTACTTTTTGAAAATATCAATAATTATTACACCTGCTACTAGGTCTTATTATTAAATATATTTAAAAGAAGCACATATGTTACTATATTATTTTTTTAACATTTTGGTAAATGCTTTGATTTCCTGTTATATATATGTAATCATAATTGTATAGTTTATATATATATGAAATATTTTTAAACGGGTTTTAAAACATAATTCTGAGGAGGAATCAGTAGACCTCTCCACACTGCCAAAGGGGTCCATGGGTCAGACAAGGTTAGGACCGCTGGCCTAATCCACCTCCCTCCAGGCCTCCTGCAGAGCTCCATATTCATGTGGGACCTTAGGTCCCACAGGCGAGGGCCTGGCTTATGCAGAAACAGAACGCTATGCTGGGAAAAACACATGTTAGGAAATGGAATGGGAAGAAGAGGGAAAAAGAGGGGAAGGAAGAAAGGAAATGGGTTTGGGGGGGCAGGAGGCAGATTTCACCAAAACCCCAAGAAACCCACTCGTAGCTGTGGAAAACTCAACCTTTATTATTACCTGCCTAGTGCAGGGGATTAAAATAGCATTGCGCTAGATCCATATATTAGTGTAAAAATCTGTGTCTCTCCCCCCCCAAAAATGTACAAACCCCAAGTGATTATAGAAAAACCAATGTGGCAGCTACCATAGAGATGTCCAACCCCAGGGCCACGGGCCATTTCTCTCTTTCCCCCCTAATCCCAATACTTATTCCACAGAAACATACAGGCTTAGAGAAGTTCTACCTACAACAGGGCAGGTGGGAAGTGGGGAGGCTGGGGGGGTAGGGATCACCCCCAAGTCCAGTGTTTCAGAGGATGGAGGAGGGAGAGGCCAAAGCTGAGGGCAATCCCAGGAGGAGGCACAAGGGAACCCCTTTCTCCCTTTCTTGTCCTCCTCACTCCCCAGATTCTCACCCAGTGGGGTCCAGTGTGTGACGGAGAGAGAGAGAGGCTGGGGGCAACAGCCTTCTCTCTAGGTACCAGTGTTGCCCAGGGGGGCCCAGGTGCTCCAATGGGCCAGGTCCAGTGTCTGCCCTATATTTTCTCCCACCTCCCCCAAGAGATGGCTAGAGGAGGTCAAAGAGGATCCCATCCACAGGGCCAGCTGGGTGGGTGGCAGGGGCTTCTAAGAGAGGAGCAGGAAGGGGGCATGAGAGCATATCTGGGGAAGGGAGGGCGTCAGCTCCCCGGCAGGCCCAGCCCACCTTAAGCCACACTGCCTCTCTCAGAGGTAAAGGGCGGTCAGGAGGGGGAATGGAGTGGGGTGCGCTTAGCTCCTCTTGTTTAGTGCCGCTGGCCTCCCCTGAATCCTCCCTGAGGGAGGGGCGGCTGGGTGTGGTGATTCACACTGTGTTGAGTGCATCTTCTGCCAGGAACCGATGCAGTTGGGAAAAGGGTGGTCGCTGCTCAGGCTCCCGGCTCCAACACCGAAGCATCAGCTCATACAGGCCCAGCGGGCAGGCCGGGGGCCGGGACAGGTACACCTGCATTGTGGCAGCGTGGATGAAAGGCAGGCAAATGTTCTTTAGTCCCCAAGATGACAGGCTCTGGCCCTCCCGGACCCCCAGACCCATCTTCCCTCCCCTCTGCTCTGACCTGCCGGCCCTGGTCCCGGAAGAACTCCCCCGCGTTCTCGATGACTTGCTCATCGGTGAGCTGCCCAAAGGGCTGGGCCCTGCAGAGCATCAGCACCTCCCACAGGGTCACCCCAAAGGCCCACACGTCACTGGCAGTCGTGAACTTCCCCTGGTGCATGGATAAGGCAACAGAGGCAGAGAAAGGCATCAGTCAACAGAGACCCTCCTCCTCTCCCCAATGGGACCCCACATCCACTCAGCATCATCCTCACACCCACCTGACTCCCTCCCAACCCCCGGCGCTCCACCCTCCTTAGCTGGCCCTCTTTCCCACTAAGCCTGCTCCTCTCCTCTGGCTCTGCCTTCTTTCTTGTGCTCTAGTCCTCTCCTCACCTCTTCCCGTTTCTACCCATCCTTCCCCCCATTTTCTGATCCTGACTCTCCCAACTCATTGCCTTCTATCTCTAGCCTCCTTATCTCTCTTTCTCTCTGCTACCCTGACTCCATCTCTCACACTCGCTCTTGGCTCCTGGACCCTTTCCAATCATACCATAACTCTCTGCTTTCTCCAGTCCCTTGAGCCAGAGGGAACCTTATAGAGCATTGGTCCAAACCCCCACTTCAGAGATGAGGAAAACTGCAGTCCAGGGAAGGCAAGTGACTGAACGAGATCCCAGAGCTTAAGTGGCAGCCAGTGCTCCCCTAACCGCCCCTCCCTTCCCGCCTCTCTCAGGGCCTCTCACCATGAGGATGCACTCCCAGGCCATCCACCGGATGGGCAGCACCGCCCGGCCCTGCACACGGTAATAGTCCCCGGCGTAGAGGTTCCGGCTCATGCCAAAGTCGGCGATTTTGATGGTGAAATTTTCCCCAACCAGGCAGTTCCTTGTGGCCAAGTCCCGATGCACAAAGTTGAGTGTGGCCAGATAGCGCATGCCCGAGGCAATCTGGGCCGCCACATGCAGCAGCATCGGGTAGCTGAGTATGGAAGCCGACCACAGCGGGTTATAGGGGCAGCCCTAGACTCATCCCCACCTCACAGATTCCTGGGAGATGAAGGAGAGCCCTCTCCCCAGGACTGGGTTACCCCTCCTCCTGGTGCGGAGATGGAAAGCCCTGGTGGAGGCCAGCAGGTAGGTGCCCACTCAACCTTTCTTTAGCTCATCCGACCCCAGGGAGCTACCGCTTTTGTTATGCTCCACAATCTGGACTCAGGGACAGTGAGGGTGAGAGAGCACAGGGAAGTTCCTCACAGGGTCCAAGTCCCTTCACCACCCTCACTGTCGTAATCTCCAGCCTTTCTGCCTCTCAAGTTCTAGATGAACATGGCCACATGTGTCTCATGCCAGGCCCCCTCCCGGAACCTCTACCTGCCTGCCCATCCCATGTTCCCCCTTTCCCTCTAAGCTGGAGTGAGGAGAGCGGAGGAGACCCCCTTGTGTACCTGATGGTGGGCCCCTGGGCCGCCTCCCCATCTCTGTCCTCCTCCACCGCCTTGTCCTCTAGCTGGTGGGCACTGAGGAACTGGTTGAGGTCGCCATTCTCCATGTAATCAGTTATCATGCAGAGGGGGTCGTCCTGCACACACACGCCCAGGAGCCGGATGATGTTTGGGTCCTTTAGCCTCGACATGATCTTCACCTCCTTCAGGAAATCATTCCTGGAGAAGCAGGGAGAAGGTGGCGGGATGCCGAGGGGCTGACCTGCAGCTTCCCTCCAGCTCCCACAAACCAGTGCCCCACTCCCCCACCTCTACTCACTAGTCCCCAGACACTCCCCCACTGTTGGTCTCCACCATGTTTCTCTCTAGATCACTCCCCTCTCTTCATGGCCTCCCCCCTCCCTTCTTCCAGATGCCATCCCTGGTCCTCACCTGGCATTCTTGGTGGCATCTGGCCGTAGGATCTTGACAGCTACCAGTAAAGGGTGTTCCTTGCACACACTAAGGGGGAAATCAAGACTGACCAGATCTTGAGGGTTCTCTACCTCACACAGGTGCACCTGGAGAAAGAAGGTGATTTGCTACGGGGTCACAAGGTTCACCAAGGAGACATGGTCAATTGGGACAACACAGATGACGGTTTCCCAGCCAGGGGGGATGTTTGGGCATGGCATCAAGAGAGGCAGAGAGGCAGACACTGCTGATGGCTGGGCAGGAATCCTACTTACCTCCCCAAACTGGCCCTCGCCAAGCTTCTCCTTGAAGCGGAGCCTCGACCGAGGGAAATCCACTCTGGGGGGCCCATCCCCAGCTGCCCCTGGGGGCAGTGCAGGCACAGCATAGGTATTGCCTCCAGTGACACCCTGCAGGGTGACAATGTCAGCCTCGGCATAATGGGGGACGCTGTTCTGGGGAGGTGGGGGCAGAAGTGGGGCACCCGGCTTCTCAGGCTCCATATAGTCCCCACTGCAGGCTGGAGGGATGAGGGAAAAGAAGACAGGACGAGGCATCAGGAACAGCCCCCGAGAGCCACGGTCCTCCACAACCCCGTCTCCCAGAGGCGCCCCATCTCCCAGGTGGGTGAGAGACTGGGTCTACCCTCCTCTTCTTGGTATTCCACCCGCCAGCCTCAAAACAGAGAAGGCGCTGGCATGGGATAAGAGTTAGCTGCTACAGAGCTTTCAAGGCAGTGGAAATGGTTGAGCAAAGAATGTCATAAAGTCTTGTTCTCTAGGAATCCCAGCACAGTACAAGACCATGAAAGAAGTCTTGGCTGCAACTGGAATTCCTCTACCCACCATTGGAAGAAGGATGGTCCCAGCCATCCGGTCACCCTCCAATTTCCAAACCCATGACCCACTCACCGCCAGCCACTGCCATTCACGTAGCCATTCTACCGGTTGCTTTCATCCTTTCATCCTCCCTGCCATGGTTACCCAAGCCCTCCCTGACCCAACACACCAAGCTCAAAGACAAGCAGAGACAGGGGCACACAGAGGGAAAGGAGAACAGTTCCTCACAGCCCGCACAACATGGAGTCTACAGACAGAGGAGAGGAAGCAGAGCTGTCCCCCCTTGGCCCTGGGGAAGGGGTGACGAGAAGAAGGTAACACAGAAGAGAAGAGCAGACAGGAAGGGCGGGGGCGTGAGCAGAGAGAGGACGTGTGGGGGGAGAGGGCAAGCACTGGGGGAGAGGCCCTCCTTGCAGCTCTAGAGAGAGGGGAGCGTGAAGGAAGGGTTGTAAGAGAGCCTGGAGCCACCATAGCAACCTCCTGTCTGGCTCTGGAGAGCTCAAGAGATGGGGTGGAACAGGAGGAGGGGAAAAGAGCTGAGAACCAGGGAGATTTCTACTCAGCTCAAGGGGGAGGCCTTAAAAAGGAGCAAGCAGCAGCAGAGGACAGCTAAGGGCACAGGAGCTTCCTCCTTGGGAGCTCAGGAGAGCAGAAGAGGCCACAGTGGGGAGAGGAGGGAGTGCAAGGTGTGAGGACTTTTCCCTGCCCCAGTAGAGGTATGGGGAGCCTGGCAGAGACTAGGGGCAGAGGGGCTTACCCTGGGTGTTGGTGGGTTTGGCCCAGGCGGGTGTGGGGGGGCCCGGGCCTCGAGGGGGGCGGGCGTAAGTGGCCAGAAGGAGACGGTAGGCTGGATTGGAGAGCAGCAACGCTGTCGGGAGAAGGAGGGGGGGAAACACGGGGAAGGGATGAGACTCAAGGCTAGACAGACAGGGAGACACAGAATAGGGCAAGACTAGGGCTGATGAGAACAAATGTACTAAGAGACAGAAATGGAATAAAACAAGCATCTGGAAAGTGCTGGATAACTGGATGGATAGGTGATGGATGGACGAACAGATGATGGATGGATGATGAATGACTGGATGGATAGATAGTGAATGCATGGATAGATGATGGATGGACAAATAGATGATGGATGGATGCATGGTTGATGAATGGATGATGGATGGACGAATGGACGTATGAATATATATGGATGGATGAACAAACAGATGGATGAATGATGAATGGATATATAAATATAGGTGGATGGATGGAATGAACATGGTGAGTCTAGGAGAGAGGAGAGAAGCCAGAAAGACACAATGAGAGGGCACAACAGAGACGAGAGAGGGATGTGTGGGGGACACAGAAACAGGATGAGAGCACTGGGGACTGTGAGTAATGCATGGAAACTTCCTGAGGAAGATGATATGGTAAAGGACGTGGAGTAACACAGAAGGCTGTGACCAGGGACACACAGAAATAAGAAAATGAGTTGAAGCTGGGGAAGACAGTAAAAGAAAGGAATGGTAAAGGAGAGGAAAAAGGATACACTAAGAAGACAGGCAGAGGACGGAGGTGGGACTGGAACAAGGAAGGTCTTACCAGAGCCGTTGGGGACACTGGGAGCAGAGTGGGGCGGATTCCCACGAGGCCGGGGCTCCTGGTAAGGGGGTGGTTCTCGAGGGCCGGGGCGGTTGTTGATGAGGATGGTATCCCCAGGGACAGAGAGGTGAACCGTCAGCTCCTCTTCTAACACCCGACGCTCGGCCTTGTCATGGGGAATGGGAAATATTAAGCGCAGCTACCGCTCAGCGCGCCCTTCCCAGCTCCTGGTTAAATCCTACACCCGTGTTCCCTCCTTCAGTGCTCACAAAGTCCTGTAGTCGTATGTATTACTAACTCATCTCATAGGTAAAGAAGGACTCAAGGGCATTTAAGTGGGTTCCCTGATGTCCCGCAATGGGATTCCAACCCAAATCCTACCAGTCCATAACTATTAACTTTAACGCATATCACCACCACTAGACTCTGGCCTGGAAGACGTGGGCTTAGGGTGTGCCGCACTTCTTCCAGTTGCTCCTCTAGCTCCACTCGCCACCTTCTCCCGCTGGGCTTCTGCCCCAAGAGGTCGATCAGTGTGGACTGCATCAACGGGCTGGGTCTGGGCTGGCCAGATAGGAGCCCCAGCAGGAGTTTGGAGGGCAGACAGGAAGTGAGGTCAGGGTATTTATTCTCCCAGCCCCTCCCTAAGGGATGGACCCAGGTGAGCTGCATCCTGGAACCAAAGTCCATCGCCCCTCTCAGGCGCCCTCTCCACACACTCCTCCTAGATTCCTCCCGCGTTCCAGTGACTGCCTCCTTCGCTCACCCCACAGACCCAGGGATGGTAGCAGCTCTGCGGTGACCAGGCCTGGGGAACTGCACTGCTTCTCGTGATTTACGTACACCCTGCCCACATCTTTCTACGGGGTCTCCTTACTAAGCCTCCCTCAAATTATTCTCATCCGACTGTGCTCTATGGTCCCTGCTGGATCCTAACTAACGCAGGAGTCCCGACGCACACTGGCCTCACTCTCCACACCCACATCCTGCCCATCCCTCCCCAGGCTGCCCCACCCCCAGTAGCCCAAGGGTGCCCACCCCACTCTGCCCACCTTGCTGAGGAGCTTGCGCCAGTGCAGCCGCCACAGCATGAGGGCGATGATGAGCAGCAGCAGCAGGATGATGGCCACCAGGCAGCCAATGAGGATGGCAGTCGGGCTCCCCTCGGCCTTGGCCACAGGCTGCTGGCCCCTGGGCTCCAGCTCTGGTGGAGGCAGAAGGGTCAGGACCACAGGAGGCTTCCCACTTAGGCTGAGGGGGCCCAAGGAGGACTGGTGACACAGGACCCACACGCCCTGGCGGGGGCCCCAGGGCAGCTCACCCAAGCTGCTGAAGTTGGTGGGAGGTGGGCCGGGTGGCCACCAGGGGGCTGGTGCGAAGGTGCCCCCCAAAGCCAGGGAGGAGTCATTCACGACATCTGGGGAGAAGGAAGAAAAAAGGGGCGGTCAGATAGGGAGGAGGCGACCAAAGGGAGGCACACATGCATGAGACCGAGGGAATTCTATTATTCGGTGAGGAGTAGGAGCAGGGCTGATACTCAATATATGTACCAACCAACCAGGATAGGCGGTGGAACAGGATCCTGGAGGGTCCTGGATGGTTGTGGCCGTGCTGGATGTTAATCTTTTAGTTGCTGGATTGTGGGGAGAAGTGGGACTCCTGAGGAGAGCCCAGGGTGGGGATCCTGGCTGTCAGGAGGCTTAGAGAAGAGGCTATTTCTCAACCAGCACAGAATATTTCAATATTTTAACCACCACACTGTCATACTGCTCAACATCAGTCGTGAGTGAGGGGCTCATAAACGAAAGACTGAGACAGGCAGGGGGAAAGGGGGAGGGAAGTGTTCAAATTATTTAGGGCAGCCTTACTTGTAAAGTCTCATTGGTGCCGGGAGTGGTTATTCGAGGGCACTATGGGTTAGTAATACCAGAGGCTGGGAACTGGGCAGAGACCAGGGGCTTACCAGAGATGAAGGAGATTTCGCTGAAGAGTAACCACGGCCCAGCAAAGAGGAAGCGACACTGCAGAAAGCGGCCCACTCGGCCACCCAGGGGCACTGACACAGTCCGGGCTCTGGGGTCCCCCAGGCTGCCCCCCAGGGCATGGCGCACGGGCTCCCCCTCCCAGGCCATGGCAGGGCCCCTCTTGAAGCGACACTCCACCCCGCCAGGCAGGCGGGCTCCCAGCGTGTGCATGTTGTTACAGTGGACCTGGGGGAAGGAAGGAAGGACACAAGGTCAAGCCCAGGAGAGCCCGAGCGAGCACCTCAGAGCACTCACCCTGGTCTTAGAGCCCTCCCTGGGAGTTGGCCACACTTACCTGCATGGCATGGAAGGTCCTCAGCCGGTCAAACTCAAACTCCATCTCCACATAGCCGCTGGGAAAGCTGTGATTGCTCCATCCCACATAGTCATAGCCTGGCCAGACCCGCAGCTCCTGGCTCTTCCTAAAGTCATCCAGCCCCACCACGCCATCTGCCAGCTGGCCCAGACCTCCGTACTGCAGCCTGGAGACGAGGGGAGCCGAGGAAGAAGAGGTTGGAAGAGAAGAAAGTGTCACCTATCTGGGTGCTCTACAACCCCCATCCTCCAGTGGCCTGGCCAGCGTAGCCCAGCAACCCCCCACCCCTGCCCCAACCTCACACAGCTCTCTCTTACCCCCACCCAGGACTCTCTAGGGCACCTTGAAGTCACATGCTACACAAAGGCACCGCCTCTAAGGGACACCGCTCAACCTATGATGTGTGTATTTATTGTGACAATTTGCAACAGATTTAAGTGTCTTAGCAGAGGCAGGCCTTTCTCTAATTCGCACAAAGTGTCACATTAGCTAGTGGTCACCTTGCTATCCCTAAATCCTGGTCCTGTCCCTTGAGCCCCACCTAAGTCATCCCTCTCTGCAGTTCTTCCCTCTCACTGCCCAGACAACCCCCTCCCCCACCCACTCCATCCACTCTCCCACCCCAGGCTCCATGTCCTGCGGGGCCCGCTTCTTTCACCCGCCAACGGTGTGTGTGGTGTGTCCATCGTAGGTGGAGTCGTTGAGGTGCACGGCCTCAGATAAGTACATCGTCTGCCCCACAGGGGCCATGTAAGACAGGAGTCCATCTGGGGCAGGGGGAGGAGGGGTGTTAGGGGCACAGAGCCTCCATCCCCCACCCCTGCATCAGGCCTGGGCAGGTTTCAGGTCCCTCTCTCGTATCCCTCCACAGGCCGCTGGCATGGAGGAGGCAATGCTGGCCAGTCCCCTCCTCACTCAGAGTGACAGATTCCCAACAGGAGAGAGGATCCTAGATGCCCCTCTCCCCCATTCCCACTCCCCAGTCCCCAGGACAGGAATGAATCCTCAGGGGTCTGAATGACTCACCCTTCCAGAGGCAGCCATAGAGCTCCACCCGTAGACAGACGCTCATGACTCGGTCCGCCCGGGGATAGAAGCGAACCAGTCGGGCCACCATGGGGGGCCCAAGGTCCTTCAGCACCACTCCCCCAGGATCCTCATTACCTAAGATCACCTGTGGGCCAGGACGCAGGGGTGGATGGGGGAGGAAGGCTCCAGATCGGATCTGATTTCCCAGCCACCAGCTGCTCCCTGGCCCAGCCCACAATGGCCACAAAGAGACCCATGAAGGGTGGCACTGAGCACCCAAGGCATGGAGTACAGCCAGGCATTTGTAAGACAAGGGGCTGCAGCAGAGCCCTCTGACACCTCTCTGGGCCTGATGGTCTGTCCTGACCTCTAAGTCTCTCATCCTGTTGTACCCAGATTCTACCCAGTCCCTCGCGGCTCTGCACCCCTGCTCTGGCTTCCCCTCTTCCTTCACCCATTCCCTCTGTTCACTCAGCAGATGCTGGCTAAGCACCCACTCTGCACCAGCCAGGCACATTCCTGGGGGTGAGTATCAGTCCCTCTCCTGTAGGACTGACAGTCCAGTAGGAGAAACAGCTGTGACAAACAAGAGGCAGCTGGAGGTGGGGAGTCAGAAAAGGCTCTATGAGGAGGTGATATCTTCGGGGAGAACTGAATGGAGGGAGGAGAGCCTGTGGACAGCTGGGGGAGGAGCTTTCCAGGCACAGAGAACAGCAAGTGAAGGTGTCCTGAGGCTGTGGGGTGAGCCCTAGCATTTACCAAGAACAGCAAGAAAACCAGCATGGCCTGGGTGGAGTGAGAATGGGGAGAGCGGTAAGGGATGTGGACAGGAGCCAGCACAGGCTAAGCTTCTGCACCCACGAAGGATCTCAGCTTTTGTTCTGGCAGCGAGGAAAGCCAGCAGAGGGCTGTGAGCCAGGTGTGAGGCATCTGCTTTGCATTTTTCTCAAGTACCCTGGATGTAGCCTCCAGGTGGAGATTTGACTTCAGGAGAGAAAGAAGCAAGGAGAACAGTTTGGAGACTACTGCATTCATCTAAGCTGGGGATGGTGGGGGCCTGGCCTAGGGGTAGAGGTGGAGGTGGTAAGAAGTGGGCAGATTCAGGAAATATCATGGAGGTGGAACAGACTGGCCTTGCTGATGCTTTGGAAGTAGGAGGTGGGAGAAAAAGAGGAATCAGGGATATCATCTTAGCTTATGGTGGTACCATTTCCTGAGCTGGAGAATGCTGGGGGAGGAGCAGGTTTGGGATGGGAATGGGGCTCAAGTTCAGCTTGAGAAGTTTATGGTAAGTTTGAGATGACCATAATACATCTAGGTGGAAAGTGGTCAGGTTTGCAACACTAGATGGAGCTCAGGGGAGATGTCCGGGCTGGAGAGGGCGTACATTGCAGAGTCATCAGTGGATAGGTGGTACAGCGGGGGGACAGAGGAGGGCCAGCCTTCCCTGGGCACTGTCCCTGCCAGCCTCACCTCCTGGCCCCAGCGGTCCCTCCAGTCCATCCAGCGGTGGCCATCCCGGGAGTAGCGCAGCCGGTAGCTGGGGGAGAACTCCTTGCCCAGGCCCCCTGCGTGCCGCCCCTGGGTGCCCACCAGCGCCACCAGGTGCAGCCGCCGCAGGTCCACCTGCAGGTACTCCTCCTCCTTGGGAAACACCGGCCCCGCAGGGCACCATGCCCCATCTCCATCGCTGCTTTCCAGCCTGGAAGGGGGCAGGAAGTCACAGGGAACATCTGGCCCTAGGTCTGCCTCTCTCTCCAGTATTTAACACCCCCCCCCAGTACTGTGGGGGGCTTCATTGGCATCGACCCTCTCAGAAGCCTCTTGGCTTGGGCAGAGGGTGGGAAGGGCAAGTAGAGTCCCCAGGGGTTCCCTCCGGGGCAGCCCAGGTGTGCCAGCTACCTGCTGTGGCGAGCAGCAGTGGAGTCTGACCAGGAGCTGGAAGCAGAGATGTCACCATCCGGGATGGTCCGGTCCTGCATGCCCAGGGCATAGCGGCACTTGGCTGGGTGAACACAGGCATACGGAGGGTCAAGGCTCCCAACTCGGTCTCCCAAGCCCCATCCCTCAGGGACCCAAGAGCCAGTCTCCTCACCAGGGTCAAAATGTCCCTTCATGTCAGCATCTCCTGTTGCCACCAAGAGCAGCAGCAGCAGCAGCAGTAGAAATGAGAAGGCCCCTGGCCCCATTGCTCTTGATCCCTTGGGCCTACGGGGGTGGGGGCAACATCTCTGCAGGGGACATAATGAGGGGGGAGGTTAGTTAAAGGGCAATCAAGACTGGCTCACAGCCAATAATGAAGAGACAGAATGGGCTGCTTTGGGGATAACAGCAGTGAAATGACAACAACAGTCACTGTTTAACTGCATCAGCTATATTTTTAGAATGCTTCCCATGTGCCAGACACTGAGCTAAATTCTGGTCCCCTCCCCACCTAGGAGACCAGAATTCTAAGCGAAGCGGGGGACCCCAGCAACCTTCCAATCTCAGTGTCCTCTGTAGCCCTGCTGGCCCCTGACCCAGCAGCCTCAGCCACACCTGGGAGCTTGGGAGAAATGCAGAATCTCAGGTCCCAACCTAGACCTGCAGAATCAGAGTCTGCATTTTAACACAATCACCAGGTGACCTGTGCCTATTAAAGCTTGAGAATCCCTGCTTTTTTCCCCCTCACTGGGCCCCTGGCAGCTTGCCGCCTGAAAACCATTCCAACTACAACTTCTTATGAACCCAGGTATCTACCCTCCCCAGCCTCAACCCCAGCCCCAGCCCCAGGAAAATCGATCCTGACCTGTCTTCTTCCCAGCAGAGGTCTGCTCTGAGTTCTCCAGGCCCTGGAATCCTTTGAGACCCCTAGTGCCACCCCTCAAACCCTGATCCTCTCTGCCATCAGGTCCAAGGCATTCCATCCCCTCTCCCTGCTCTGCCTTCCCTTCCTAAGACCTCGACATCCTATCCCCCCAGTTCCCAGTTTCTGAAGGGGGCTGCCTCAGAAGGAAGAGCCCAGGGCTGAGGAAAAGGCTGAGTTGCCTTGGAGATGAGGGCGGATCTAAAGACAGGGAAGCCAGGTCACCCCAGGAGGTAGGAGGAGTGGGGGGATACTCCCCCATCCCTTTGTCCTCCTCCAGCTGCTCCCACAATGCTCTAGGGCAGGAATGTAAGAGGCAGCTGAGACCCCACAGCTCCAAAGCAGCAGCTGAGGGGGCTGACTGAGTTATGGGGGGACCCAGGTATCAAAGGAGAGCTGGAACCGGAAGCATCACGCCTGGTCCCTTGGGGTCTGGGAGCTGGCACAGGGGAGCAAGCTGCCGGAGCCCCAGGCAGCCGGCCTGGAATTCCTGGGTGCTGCTCTCCACCCCCACCTCTCTCGGGAACAGCAGGGCCCTTGTTCCCCTGGGTAACCTTCATGCCTATCCCAGATGAGTCATCAGAGCCAGACGGAGCAAGCAAGAGGAGCCCGGGGCAGACATACAAAGACAGGCAGAAGATAGAAGGCAGGGGGAGACAGGGTGAGAAACACAAAGCAAGAGGTAAACAGAGCAGGCTTCGAAGCGCAGGGCACAGAGCCAAGCAGAGAAACACACAGAGAGACGTCTGGGGCAATCTGTTCTCTGACACCCTGTCACCCCATTTCTCTCCACTGGGTCACAAACACCAAGGACAGGCCCAGAAGACCTACCCCAACCCCACTACAATCAATCAGTCAATCAGGCCCCCCATGTGCCGCCCCTGGGTGCAGCATGAGGCTGGAAGCCAGGGGCTGGAACACTCTGCCACAAGCCCTTCACCCTCTTCTCCCAACCCCCAACCCTCACCCCAGACAACACCCACACAGCTCTGTACACACGTGCACGCACACACACGCACACACAACTGTCTTACAGACTTTCAGAGACAGACACATGTGACATCCTCATAAATCCATTACACACATAGACACCCCAGCCAAGGCAAACACGGACGGACACTCACGCACACATCACCTCCATCCACACCTCGGCATTCTTTCAAGTTCAATCCCATCACTTAGTTAATAGTCATCTTCAGACACCTGTGAACATGAAATGACAAACATGCTCCTACAATCAGAGGACAGTGTGAGGCACACACTCAGGTCCTCAGGCACAGGATCCCAAGAGAACTGGGGCCCACCCCCTAATACTCAAGGTGACCAAGCCAGAGGGAAGTCAAGAGAGTGGGGAACAGAAGGAAACTTGGGTGGCTGGAGTGACAAAAAAAAAAAAGTCATTTCTCTATTTTCCCATATGCTCAGCTTTCATCTCCACTGTACCACTCAATTCTGGACACACTATGTGCCCTCAGCAACAGTGAGTCTGAGCACCAGACTCTGGCTGGGGGTAGAGGTGCTGGAAAGGAATGTCCAGCCAGCAGGGGACCTGTAGGGTGAAGGCTGGAGAGGAGGGAGTGGGGGAGGGACACTGAGGATGGTGCTCACTGGGCAATGACAGTAACTCCTGGCAGAACCAACTGACCATCCAACCCTGGATGAGCGGCTGTCACTGGCAGGTTATGGTGTCAGGCCCTCTCTCTGCTGGGCTGAGGCCAGGCTGCCCAACTGGGAGCTGGCTGGATGGAGGCTTAACAGTTAGTAGATGCCCGCAGAGACTGGCCAAGTAGGAGGACAGGCCCACTTCTCCAGGAGGCCGGGAGATGATTCAGTAGGACCACATATGAGCACCTGTCTTCCTGGGGTTCAGTTCCTCCATACTGGGTAAAGGGGGTCCTTCCTCAAGGCTGGAACACACTTTCTCGGAGGTCAGGGGGTCCCCCCCCCATTTTCAGACAGTAAGCCAGAGCACTTGGGAGGCGGGCAGGGACAGACTTAGCGGCGCTGGACAACGAAGTCCAGCCCGGGAACATCTTGCCTCCCGGCCAGGCCCTCATCCTTTGGCCACCGCGCGTCCCCGGAGCCCCAGGCCGCCGCCCCCGCCCCTCCGTCCCGCAGGGGTCCTCCCGCCGCTCTTCCTACCTCTCATCGCTCTTCACGGCAGACCCCGGCGTCCGACCCCGAAGCGGGGCCTCCTCGGCGGCGGCGGGGCGCGGGGAGGGGGAGGCGGAGGGAGCCAAGAGCCGGGAGCGGGAGGCGCCGGCGGGGCTCGGGTGTCGGGAGGCGGCTCCCGAGAGCAGCTGTCGGGGGCCTGTTCCGGGGAGAGGAGCCAGGGCTGGGGCGGGTCGGACCCAGGCGCCGCCTCCCCCTCCCTGCTCCCCCCTCCGCCCGCTCGCCGCACGCTCGGGCCGCTGCCCTCCCTTCCCCCTCCCGGGCTGAACCGGCCCCGCCGCTCCCACGCCCGGCGCCGCCCTCCCGGCCCCGTGCTCCTCTCCGCCCCGCCACGCCCACCCCGCATTCCCCCGCGCGCCCCGGCCTCCCCCAGGTAACCGCGCCGCCGTCCCCGCCGCCGGCTCGGCGCTGCGTGCCCATCCCCCTCCACCCACCCACGGCCCACTCCCCCAGGATCCCCACAAAGAAGAACGGCCCAAGCAGGGGGCCAGCGGCTAACCGCTCAGGGCCTCTCCCACTCCCAGGCCCCACGAGGGGATGGCCCGCCTCCCTACTCCCCCTTTTCTGGGCTCAGTTCCTGGAGAGGGAGGTGAAGGGGAACAGCCCCAGGGCACAGGGAAGGAGCACGTTCCCACAAGCCCGGCGCCCGGTCCAGCAGCAGGAGTTTGAATGGGGGAAGGGAGCAGGGCTCACCTGTCCAACCTGGCCTCCTAGACCTACTCTTCACACCGCCAACCTTGCTTCTGTCTGGCACCCTCTGAGCCTCTGGTCCTCTACACCCCAATCCAGCCGTAGGACCAGCCCCCTCTCTCCCAGCCCCTTCCTCTCTCTACTTCCACCTCCAGTTCCTCCCCATAACTCCACAAGGCCCTCCCCAGTCCTCTCAAGGACCCTGGGGTCCAGACTCCGAGGTCCTGGTTCCCCTGGGCTCCCTACTCAAAGCCCGGGAGTGCTCTTCAGGGCAGCCAGCTCTGCCCTGGTGGGGTCGGAGGGTCTGACCGCTGGCAAGGATAGGCCCGGACAAGGTGAGTGGGGATGAAGGGGAGCAGCCCCAGGGCAGTGGGGATGAGGAGGAGGATAGGGGGGCAAAGAGAAAATCACGCACAGACAAAAAGTAACAGTACACGAGACCCAGAGAAGTTGGGTGCAGAGAGACTAGGTACAAACCCAATGTGAGAGAAAGAGCGGGAGAGCTGCTGGGTGAGGTGGGCAGGACAGAAGGGCTGTGATGGGAACTGTGCCACCCCGCTCAGCGCTACCTGGGGCCCCACCACCTCTCTCCACACCCCACACCTACCAATCACCTGCAGGGTAAGGTCTCACGCCACTGCAGATCTCTGCCCCATTGCACCTCACAGTAGATAGATATAAACTCACCCTACGTGCAGTCCCAGACAACAGTCCCAAGAAAGAAACACGAAGTCCCAGACAAGTACACAAAAGCACTGCCAGGAAGAGGCTGGCCCTTGGGAGAGGCCAAGGCACATATGGGCACGTACTCCAACTCACGGGTCAACACACAAACCCTAGGGCGCCCCAACTGCTAAGGGACTCACTAACAGACAGCCCCATTGCCACCCTGAGAATTGCCTCTTCCCATCGTCCCCTCCCACCAAACCCCCAGGGTTCCCCCGGCGCACCTACCCCTCCGGAGAGGGCCGCTGGGGAAGCTGGGCCCGGAGAGGCTGGGCCGGGGGTGGAGCCAGGCCGGGGGTGGGGCCAAGGTTTCCCAAGTAACCTCACCTGGGCGGACTCTCAGCCCCTCCTTCCAGGGGCCGTGCTCCCGGGAAACCCCGGGCAGGCGGCCCGGCTGAGCTGCAGCCAGACCCCTCAGGGAAGGAGGAACATCCCCTCACACCCCAGTGGGACATTCCACAGCCCAGGCCCATGCTGACCCCGGCCAGGTGGCATGGCGGTGCCAGACAGAGGGGTCGACTGCGGAGAGTATAAGAAACCATAGAATCCTGAAACCCTTGCTCCCTCTTCTCCCCCAGGAGAAATTCCTAGTCGGTGATGCCCACCTCAACCCAGCCCAGAGCTGGAGGAGTGGGAGGGATGCAGGGCTGGGGCCCAGTGGAGTCAAGTGACAGCGGAAAGGGGGCTGGAGCCGGCTGGAATGCCAGGCTCTGAGCCGAGACTCTCAGGGGCCAGAGAGGGAAATCCCAGCCATTCAGGGGCCCCCAGAGTAGTACCAAAGACCTAGTGTATCCACCCACCCATCCGTGGTCCCCAGAGCCCATCCCACATCTCCTGAATCACTCACAGCTCCAGAGGCCCCCATGTCCTCCTGAGCCCCCAAAGGACCCTCTACCCCTCCCCCATCCGTGTCCTCCAATTCAGGGCTTCCCTCCCCTTCAAGCCAATGGCCTCCTGCTGCCCAGGAAAGAGAGGAGGAGGAACAGCTGAAAAAATGTGAGGAGAGGCATGTAGAAGAGAGCAGCTTCGGGCCTGCAGACTACTGGGCCACTACAGGGAAGCCCAGCAGGACCAGTGAGAGAGAGGATGGGCCAGATGGGCCCCACACACAAGCCGCTGTCCCCTTCCTGGGAGATGCAGCTGCCTCTGGGTCAGCAGCTGGGGAGAGTGAGAATCCACTGGGGGGTGGGGGGCAGAGTGAGGGGGTGGACAAGGCCCTGGGTGTGAGTTGGGCCTTGATACCACCAAGTCCACATGGGAAACTGAGGCCCAGGAGCAGGAGGAGGAAGAGATGATACAGCACAGGGAGAAAGATGAGACAGAGCTCAGCTGTGGGCAGCCTGGGGGATGGAAAGAGATGGGGCCATGGTGATGGAACTCAGAGAGGCAGGAGATAAACTGAGGCTGAGGCAGAGGGGAACTGGGGATCAGAGAGAGGAAAGGGATGAGAGGGCACATGGCAAAAGGTGGGAAGAGTGGAGTTTGGGGAAAAGGGCTGGGTGAGCAAGTGAACTGGAGTGGAGGTGATGGGGAAAGGGTGGGGGGACACTCAGAGAGGAGGGCAGGAAAGAGAGGGGCCTCGAGAGGTGATACACCAAGGGGACGCCAAACAAGGACAAAGGGGAGAAGAAGCGGTTGGAATGAAACCCAGAGATGGGAGAAGAGGAAGATGGAGGCACGGGGATTGAAACGAAGGGACTGGGGAGAAGAGAAGAGTAAGGGGCTGAGAAGGGAAGGGACAACTGAGGGACAGACCAGGGAAGACAGAGGCCCCAACTCCAAAGATTGAAGCAAACCTGCTTCTGAAGGCAGGACACAGAGGCCCCAGACCTCTTGGTTGGTTACTTGGATACATCCTAGTCCTCAGCCCATCTGCCACACCACGGCCCCCAACTCTATTCCCCATCCTTTCCCTCCTCCCCACCCCTCTGGCTCAGGCACACTCCCCTCCTCCCACCACACCTCCAGCCTGGACCGCCCGGTCCCTCCCCAAGAGGGGAGGGCCCAACTCCAGTCCCCACTCCTGCCCTCCCTGTTAGGCTCTCGCTTCCTCCCTCTCACCTCCAGCTCAGGGTTATCCTGGGTCCCAGTCCCCCCAGTCTCAGGCCTTTAGGGTTCCGGCTCTGGGGCTGCCAAGGCCGCCTGGCTTTGTCCGCCCATCCGGAGCCCCGGGAGCAGCTGCCCTGGCCAGCTGCGGCGGGCTTCGACGTGACCATGGCAACCCAGCCCGCTCCCCTCGCCGAGCCTCCCGGCCCCTGCAGAGAGGGAGGGAGCAGCCAGGCCAGGGAGAAAGGGAGGGGAGGCGGAGGACTGTGAACCGCAGGGAGACCGCAGACAAAGACCCCAGACAAAGGGAGATGAAGGGAAGAAGCGCGGGAGAAAGCAGCAGCAGCTGGCTGTGGCTGAGAGCTTAGGCAGCAGGCATTAGGTCCTGCTGAGGGGGAGAATCCAGGCAAGAGGGACAAACAGACAGGAGGTGGGAGAAGAGATTAACAGTGGTCCTTAGGAGGTCTCCTTCTGCGTCCCTAACAATTCATTTCTTCCGTCAGGGTTTTGCACTCTGGGGAGAACCAGAATACCAGTTTCCTAGTCGGTGAGTGCCCCCCCCCCAAGTTGTACCAAAACATAGGAAGTACCCAAGGCCAAAAGGCACCCTCAGTTTTCCAGAACAATCCCAATTCAAACAT
Organism: Eubalaena glacialis; assembly: GCF_028564815.1. NCBI lineage: Eukaryota > Metazoa > Chordata > Mammalia > Artiodactyla > Balaenidae > Eubalaena > Eubalaena glacialis. The sequence continues at coordinate 23,584,860 of NC_083722.1, read as the reverse complement.
ATTCTGACCTGTCACCTCTGCAGTACAAATGTCATTGTCAGACAATGTACTCCAATGTACTTTGCTTCCCAAAGCCAAAGGGGACTGATTAGGCTTGGAGAAAGTAGGGCCAGGAGGGAGCAGTAACGAGGCCTCACATGAGAGGAAGCAAAGTACCAAAAGGGGAGGAGAGAAAGCAAGGCTTTGCCGCTGAGAAGCAAGGAACAAAACTGCCACTCACCATCTAGCTCCTCTTGCTGAGTCCTACAGCCTGCCAGTCCCCTCATCAGAAAGATGGAGCTAATAGACCCCCGGGGGTCTGTTGGGATGATAATGTGAGATGGCATACAGGCCCCATTGATGGAAACAACCATCCAAACCCCACTAACATGATCTCCATCTGTGGCTTTCTCATGTGTCACTTGGGTCCCTGAGTTCCATGTCCCAATTCATTCCACAGTTATGAAGGGTTTGTGCAGGGCAGGGTTCTGACAGTAAGAGCTATGAAGGATACATAGAGGAACATAACCCACTCTGGGCATTTACAGTCTAGAGGGGGAGCCAGGCATGTATATGTATATGTGTGTATAAATATGTATGTATATATATAAATACACATATGTGTATGTGTGTATGTGTTTGTATATGTATATAATCACAGAAGACAGCCTGACCCATGCTATAGTCAGAGCTGGAAGAGGCTGTGGGAACCCAGAGGAGGGGCAGGCCAGGTCCTCCTGAGTGGGGGCGAGGCAAGATCAAGGACAGCATCATGGAAGAGTTGGAGCTGGAACTGGGTTTTAAGTCAGACAAAGATTTGCAGAAACGAAGCAAGGCCATTCCTGGCTAATAGCAGGGAGATGTAAACATGGTTCTATGAAAACGCAGCTGTGGCTGGAAGACAGAGCCTGTACGTGTTAACCCCAGAGAGGCAGAGTGAGGTGGGGTAATCTCATTAGTAGTTTCATTTATTCTGAAGGTGAGGAGGAAGGGCCTTGGGCCTTTGAGCTGGGAAACGCATGATTAGATGGGTGTTATTTTAAAAGTGGTTTCTGGCAGCAGCACGTTGGATACACAGTGCAGAGCAATGGCTGAGGAGGAGGGAGGAGTTCATTCCCCCTTTATCTCGTCCACATCCGCCCGGGGTTCGCCCTCGCCCCCGCCCCCCAACCAGCAAAGCCGTGAGGAAATGGTGAGATCCTATAGAAAAGCACATGCTCGGTTCTCTCCCGGTGTTTTCACCTATCATTTGGTTGTTTCCTTGGGGCCTCTGAGGTGGATGGGGCAGGGCTCTTCTTAAAAAGGGAATCAGGCCCGGAGAGGTTGTAACTTGCCTTAGATCTGTGGCAAGTTGCTGCTTTCCACCCAGGACTTCTAGATTCCTCCGCCTCTCTCTTCCAAAAGGGGGCAGGGGCTAGGAAGGAGATCCAGAACGGCTTCCTGAGTGGCTGGACTAGGCAAAGGCCTGAGCCTCTTGAGTCCTGCCACCTTGGAAACCGCACCTTTCTTCAGTCTTTTGTAGGCCCCACGGTCCCTGTAATGAACAGAAAGACCACTGGGGGGCGCTCGCTGCACAGGTGACCAACACTACGGTAATTACTGGAGAAAGTGAAAACCTGGAGGGAAGGAGCTTCAAGCCTGGACGTGGAACCGGGGCGGGCAGAGCTCTGGAGAGGCAGCCAGGGAGGGAGAAAAGAGAAAGGCTGAGCGGAAGCTTAGGGTAGCTGCGGGGCTCATTAGTGTGAAGTATGCTGACAGTCACATAGCAGAAATACTGTTATTTATGGACAGAATCTTAGAATCTTCACTTTCTCTTTTCTATCATTCTTTGCCAAAGCCTGTGGCATTCTCAGCAACCCTTGGCCTCTTCCTGATAAAGGCTGCTAACTACTGAGCCTTGCTAGGTGCCAGGCTCTGCCCTCAGCACTTGCCCAAGTCATCGCATTTGGCCCTTACTGCAGCTCTGTGAGGTGGCATTTTGAGATACTTCCACTTTTACAGGGGCAGAAACTGAGGGTCAGAGAAATCAAGTAACTTGCCTACAGACACATACACAGCAACTGGCAGATCTGGAGTTCAAACACAAGTCCTTTTGGCTCCAAAGTCAAAGCTGGACTGGAGTGTCTGAGCTATCGTTATTTGTCCAACTCTAGGGATCTGTCATAAATCCTCACCCCTTCCTTTATCGTCCTTGAAGATCTTGGGACATTGTCCTTAACTCCTCTAACTTCCTTCATCTCCCAAGAATACTAGTGGTCCAAATTATTCTTGTTTGTGCACAATGTACAGAGATTGAACGATGGCTAACAGTTTGCCCAAGGTCACACCAGAAGTCAAGGTCAGTGCTAGGATAGTGTTTCTCAAACTGAGGTTCCATGAATGCTCTGTGAAAATTATTAAATTCCATGTTTTTGTTTCATTGGTAATTTTTTGGAAAGTATTTTAAGCATGCTCTGGATCCTACATAACTGATCCATAGGGCCCTGCATGTGAGTGCCTGCATTTGTGTTGTGTGTTTACCTACTTGTGGTCAAGTTAGCACTTTGTTAATTGTCTGGGTTGCGTTCGTACCAAGTGAAGTCCAGGGGACACGTACTGACAAAGATTTCTTCGTTATTTGTACAGACACAAGTAGGGGGAGAACTGAATCATGCTGGGCACACAGTGGAATATTGTGTCAACTTCAAAAGAGCCAGTTAGGTATTATGTGTTCAGGTTGCCAGCACCAACTTCATTTCAGAAAAACGACACTATTCATCACATCAAATTACTTTTAGTTTAAATTGTCTTTCCACTTTTGTTTGTATTTATTGCAACTTTGTTTTGGGTTTATGACTGCTTAAGTACCGAAGCAGGAAGAGTTCATAGTTAGCTGTGTTTGCACACATTTGTTATAAAAATAATTTAAGTCAAGTCCATGAGAATTGTATGTCTTCCAAAAGGGTCCATACGTTACTCAAGTTCTAGCCCACAGTGCAGGGCTAAACTCGACCTGGGCCTTCAGGAGTCTCCAAAGGAAACCTGTAGTGTTGGAATCTCTGTTAAAGTCCAAACCCCCACCCTCCCACAAAGATCCAGCGCAAGGAAGTTAGAGCTGGGGACCTCAGGGCTGCTGAGACTGAGGGAGGGAAGGAGGGGTCACAAAGTGAAGCGGTCATAGGGCAGCACCTGGGGAAAACTCCAAGAAGAATTTACATGACAGAACCGAAAACTGAGGTGAGAGTGTGTAGAATGTGAAGGTGTGAGAGAGACCACCGCAGGCTTTAAGTAGAAGGAAAGGTGAATTGTAAAAGATGATGTTGGGCAGATTTATCAGTGAGAATGCTTGTGGCTGCAAGTACCAGAAAAGGCTTAAACAAATAAATGAAAAAAAACAGAAGAAAAAAAAAAGTTCTGGGTGAAGAAGTTTCCTGGGAAAGAAAGGTTCTTGGTTAATTTGGTGGCTTTATTATGTCATCAGGGACCAGCTTCTTTCCAACTTTCTGCTCTCCCATCCTCAGTGTGTCAGGACTCAGCCTCATAGACTTTGGTTGGCCGCCTCAGCTGCAGACACCACATCCCACATCCTCAACAGCAATGTACAGAGGTGGAAAGCTTTTCCCAAAAGTACCCCCGCCGACCCCCCCCAACTCTCCCCCCCATGTCTCACTGGGCCCAGAGCCCCACTCCTAAATCCATCATGGGAAAAGGAATGGAAATGGTGTGGCTGATTTAGAGCAATCATAGTAATATATCTCTTTCGGCCGTGAAGGGAGTGTCTTCTCTGAATATATGGGAGGGCAGCACTGAAACAATAAACAAATAAAATTTGTAAAAGCTTTACCAGAAAGGAAGTAGGGATGGCCGTTTTGTGAATGCCAAAAGTGTCCTCTACAAAATGCTTTCATGAGATTGGACAGGCTTTCGTGCAGGGACTTGCCCGCTGTGTCGAGGGGTTTGGGTCTTATCCAGTAGGTTCTGGAAAGTGTTTTTAAAAATTGAATCTGGGCATGATTAGATTTGCATAATGCTATAAAGAATTATATGAAGGCAAAGTGGAATTCGAGGCAGAGGTCCCAGTAATAAGGCTATTTTTTATGTGCTTCTAATTCTAAATCATATACATACTAGGAAACCAGAACTGGCAGATGGATGGATAACTTATCATGCCCGCTGGATCACAGGGGCAGCAAAGACCGCCCCTCTTGGAGATCTTCCACCGTGAACTTCACAGCTCTTCAGCCATGGGTGGAGCTAAGCTGAGTACAAACAGCAGACTCTTAGTGCCTGCCTAGGACCCAGAACCACCGTGTGTGTGTGGGGGGGGGGGCGATCAGAGGTCGGGGTGGGAGGGGGCTGATAATGTTTTAATCAAAGGAGGTTCACACAAGTGCTAAATTCTGCCACTATGCTCCTGAAACAGACCACTGTGTCCCATTTAGGGTGCCAAAAGTGATATTTTTGATCATTTTAAGCATCATGCTATAAACTATACTCCCATCTATGACACATCCATGGGTGTGGGACATCTCATGTGTCTCTCACCTAGACTCCGGGGAACCCACTGGCAAGGGCTTCATAATGACCTGCCCCCTGACCCGAGGGCAATAGTGATACAGACAACGTGGCCCATGTCATCCTCTGCACTGCCTGAGTCCTTCCATTCATGAAATAAATAGTCTGCCACCACCACACAACCACGTGACTGTCAGCTGAGGCTTGAAGTTCACATCATGTCTCTGGAAAATAGCCTTCAAACTTCGCCTGTCCACTTGCCACTGCCCACAGCCAGGGGCCAAATGCAGTGTATTAGTCACCTTCTGGAGGCTTTCCTCCAGCCTCAGCAGGGCTCCCACCTGGAGTGAGGCTTGTGCTTCATGAAAACCCTGGTCTGAGGAGTAGGGGTTGGAGGTGGGAGGTGGAGGAAGAAACTTTTCTGCAGAGATCTATCCTCCCCATCATGGAATCAGCCTTTTAATTTATTGAACTGACGTCATAACATGAGTTCCAAAACATTCTACATACAGAGTGAAATTTTTCAAATTGTGAAAGAATCTCTCACTTGATAAAAGATCACATGAGGGACTTCCCTGGTGGCGCAGTGGTTAAGAACACAGGTTCGAGCCCTGGTCCAGGAAGATCCCACGTGCCACGGAGCAACTAAGCCCGTGCACCACAACTACTGAGCCTGGGCTCTAGAGCCCATGAGCCACAACTACTGAAGCCCATGTGCCTAGAGGCCATCCTCCGCAACAAAGAGAAGCCACCACAATGAGAACCCTGCGCACTGCAACGAAGAGTAGCCCCAGCTCGCCGCAACTAGAGAAAGCCCGTGCACAGCAACGAAGACCCTACGCAGCCAAAGATAAATAAATTAATAAATTAATTTTAAAAAGAAAAGAATCACCTGATCCCATTAAGTAGCATCTTATCTTAATGTTTCCATAGTGTGTGTGTTCACATCAATAGACACTTAACAGGGACTTCCCTGGTGGTGCAGAGGTTAAGACTCCACGCTCCCAATGCAGGGGGCCCGGGGTTCAGTCCCTGGTCAGGGAACTAGATTCCCACATGCATGTGGCAACTAAGAGTTCACATGCCACAACTAAGGAACCGGCGAGCTGCAACTAAGGCGCCTGCCTACCACAAGTGAGGAGCCAGTGAGCCACAACTGAGGAGCCCACCTGCTGCAACTAAGACCCAGCATAACCAAATGGATAAATAAATAAATAAATATTTTTAAAAAATAGAGCCTTGGGCTTCCCTGGTGGCGCAGTGGTTAAGAATCCGCCTGCCAATGCAGGGGACATGGGTTCGAGCCCTGCTCTGGGAAGATCCCACATGCCGCGGAGCAACTGAGCCCGTGTGCCGCATCTACTGAGCCTGAGCTCTAGAGCCTGCGAGCCACAACTACTGAGCCCGCGTGCCACAACTACTGAAGCCCGCATGCCTAGAGCCCATGCTCCGCAAAAAGAGAAGCCACCGCAGTGAGAAGCCCGCACACTGCAACGAAGAATAGCCCCCACTCACCGCAACTAGAGAAAGCCCATGCGCAGCAATGAAGACCCAACACAGCCAAAAATAAATAAAATAAATTAAAAAAAAGATTTGAGCATTTCACGATACATAAATTATATCTCCATTTAAAAAAAGAAGAAAAAAAATTAGAGACTTAACAGAGGGAGGGACTGAAAATTTCTGTCTTCCAAACAACGGAACAATTAGAAAGTAAGCAAATGAAAATGGAAATCTGAAATTCTGATAGTTTAAAATTAAAAAAAAAAGTTATGTAGCTGGTTTTCCTGGACAGGAAGCTAAAATTCTGGGCTGGTATTCAACTCTGGATGACCTTCAAACCAAGCAGGAGCCTCAGCTGGGTGTCTCTGGGCTGCACAGCTGGAGGGGGGTGTGCAGTGGGGAAGGCCCAGGACAGGGTGAGAGGCAGGCAAGGGGCCGGGTCTTGCTGTTTGTTCACTGGGGTGTTCTTCACGAGATCCTTTCCTCACCTGGAGCAAGAACACATCTCCTTTAGGTGCCATTTGGGAGTTGAGGAGACTTTTTACCTTCACAGAAAACCCCGAGGAAGGTTGGTTCTGAAGGTTTTCAAGGCCAAATATAAACAGTACCAAGTCTCTGGGTGTGCACTAGTTACCCCCTGCCAGACACCTGCCGCCCAGGACTTGGGGCTATCTCTGTTCTAAGTGACAGATGATATTTTGATATGGTTTTCACATCATCAAGATACAGGCAAATCCCTTTCTTTATTTTTTTTTAAATCCCTTTCTCAATCTTAAAATTCCTAAGATGGACCTCCTGACCCTATTTAGTTCTGGATTTTTCTTCCCTGTTTGTGTATAGAAAGCTCCCTGGGAGTAAGAATTGGAAGTGGGTTGTCTTTACCCACATCTAACATGTACTTACCTTTGCTCCAAACTCCTCGCTATTGAGCCGTTGAATTTCTGAGTGGATGAAGAGATCGATGAGGAATTAGTGCTAATATTAACATTATTGGACTAAAATATGCATCCCATTCTGTGATGAGAATTGCTAAGTGTTCTGTGGGAGTCTGAAGACGAGTAGAGTTGATCCCTGAGTATTAGGCTGTCCCTTTTGGTTGCATCTGGATGTGATTTGGCACTTGTGGGGTATGGAGTCTGAGGTAAGGGGTGCCCAAGAGTCTGCTGTGGGTTTTTGAAGCTGAGGAGGTGGGAGGAGGAGACATGAGAGCGGTTATGACAAGAGGGAACTGAGAAAAGTAAGAACATTCAGTGCTTGTTTTGTGCTTCTAACATTTTTGACCCTGGGGAATTTTAAAGGACTTTTTCTAATATTTATCTTAGATGGAGGAGTCATTCATTCAATAAATATCCCAGGCACTATGTAGGGGTTGGAAATAAACGGTAAATGAGACGAAGTTCCAGCCTTCAAGGAGCTTTCTAAGTTTGTTTTTTAGCCCCACAAGGACAAGGTGGAAATCCCAAGAGAGGCACTTTGACTGAGGCCCCAGGGAACACCCAATGCCCAGATGTGTGGACAGAGACAAAACTCCCAGCAAAAGCAGAAATCCTTTAGAACGCTGCTGATTGTGAGGAATAAGTCAAAATGGCAAACCTGCAGGATAACATCCTGGCTCATTTCTTTTTTTATTTTAGCCTCGCCACACTGCTTGGGGATCTCAGTTCCCCGACCAGGGATTGAACCTGGGCCATAGCAGTGAAAGCACTGAATCCTAACCACTAGACCACCAGGGAACTCCCATTGGCTCATTTCTTATACAAAGGAAAACACGGAGGGTTTGCTGAAGAAAGGAGGAGAAAGCAGCATAATGGGAACCATGTGGCAAAAATGTAAATTGCTCCCTGGTGATTGCTAAGATCTTGATGACCTGATAAAATGGTGTATAAGGCAGAGCAAACACACCCTTGTGATGAAGCCAGAAATTTCATCCACAGTGAAGGATGCTACCAGAGGCAGGGTCAGGGTGGGTTGGGGAGGATCAAGATTGGTGTCTGGAAAATTAGTTGGGAGGCTGTTGAAACTGTTTCAGTGAGCAGTGTTGAACGTTTGAATGAAGACAGCCACCAAGGGGCAGGTAGGGACAGACGGGACACAGATTTCAAAGCAGGAAGGACTGATGTAAGGGGAAAGTGAGGAAGATGACTGTGATCTTTCCTCACATACCATGTTACCTTGCCATGGGATGAAGACCCCACTTCAGTCCAACTCTTTCACTTTATAGCAAAAGGAAGACATTAAAAAAAAAAAAAAAAAAGGAAGACATTAAAACCCAGGAAATGGAAACCCTCATCTATGGCTGAACTGAAAGTTGGGGGAGGAGCCCAAGTAGAAGCCAAGTCTCCCTTCCCTGGTCCCACCCCTTCCACAGGTGCTTGTTAGAGCCAGCCAGGCCCTTTCCACACACCTAGGCCTGGGCCACACCCCCTCCAGTGAATCAGAATCCCATGGCTGTGACCATGAGCTATTCCAGGGCAGTGCACAAGCTTCTGTTCCTGCCGTGACCATGATAGCACATCCTGTCTAGACCACACTTTTTCTCTGTTTCATAACTGCGTTACATAATTGCAGTACATTACGTATTCCTACTGATAATTGGAAAGGCGCTGAGTGTTGGATGGAGAACTATGTGCAAACAAAATCCTTCTTCATAGGCCCATTAGCGGTAATAAACTAGAACTAATTTGCAAACATTTCATTGAAACTGCAGGAGAGGGATGCCTTTGGAGGCTGCTCTCCAGTAAAGAAGGGTTAATGGACAATCATTGTTCAGTCAGCAGTTACCAATCTAAGTTTTGTAAAATTGATCATCTCTTTATGAGTTTATTTTAGTAAAAATAAAATATTTTTTAACATAAAACACAAATCTTAAAATTAAAAAAAAATTGTGGTAAAATGCACATAGTATGAAATTTACCATTTTTACCATTTTTAAGGGTACAGTTCAGTAGTGTTAAGTACATTCACGTTGTTGTGCAACCATCACCACCATCCATCTCCAGAACTCTTTTCATCTTACATGACAAGCTCTGTACCCATGAAACAACAACTCCCCATTCCCACTTCCGCTAGCCCCTGGTAACCACCATCCTACTTTCTGTCTCTACAAATTTGACTATTTTTCTTTTCTAATTTTCTTTTTTTATTTTTATTTATTTTTTTGGCTGTGCCATGCAACGTGTAAGATCTTAGTTCCCTGACCAGGGATCAAACCCGTGCCCCCTGCAGTGGAAGCACGGAGTCTTAACCACTGGACCGCCAGGGAAGTCCCTTGACTTTCTTTCTTTCTTCCTTCCTTTCTTTTTGGCTCTGTTGGGTCTTCGTTGCTGTGCGTGGGCTTTCTCTAGTTGTGGCGAGCAGGGGCTACTCTTCGTTGCAGTGCACAGGCTTCCCATTGTGGTGGCTTCTCTTGTTGCGGAGCTCGGGCTCTAGGCACACGGGCTCAGTAGTTGTGGTTCGCAGGCTCTAGAGCACAGGCTCAGTAGTTGTGGCGCATGGGCCTGGCTGCTCTGCAGCATGTAAGATGTTCTCGGACCAGGGCTCGAACACGTGTCCCCTGAACTGGCAGGTGGATTCTTAACCACTGCACCACCTGGGAAGCCCTTGACTACTTCTTATAAGTGGAATCTTACCTTTTTGTGGCGGCTTATTTCACTGAACATAATATACTCAAGGTTCATCCATGTTGTAGCATGCATTAGAATTTCCTTTCCTTTTAAGTTGAATAATATTTCATTTTATGTATAGACCACATTCTGATTATTCATTCATTCACTGATGGACTCTTGGGTTGCTTTCATCTTTTTGCTATTGTGAATAATGCTGCTATGAACATGGGTGTATAAATATCTCTCTGAGACTCTGCTTTCAATTATTTTGGGTATATCCCCAAAAGTGGAATTGCTGGATCATATAGTAATTCTGTTTTTAATTTCTTAAGGAACCACTACACTGTTTTCCATAGCGGCTCCACTATTTTACATTCCCGCCAAAAGTGCACAAGGGTTCTAATTGCTTCATATCTTTGCCAACACTTGTTATTTTCTGTTTTGATAGTAGCTATCATAATGGTGAGGTGGCATAAAACCTTTTTAGGACATAGGTTTACTAAAGGTTTTGATCTCTCCTACCCCTAACTTTGCATAAAGTCCTAAATTCCTTAATCACAATGTTTTCATCCAAGGAGATTTTTTGGAACATAACCCCCATTGCTAGAGAAGGAATACTCTATTGTCATCTTAAAGTCTTTACCAACTAGAAAGGTAAAATTTGAATTGTTTTAATTTTCTTTCATTATTAGTGAAGTTGAACTTTTCACTAAATTGTTATTTATGGTTTCTCTGTTGTGAATTGTTTGTGTCTGAATTTCTTACATGGTACAAAATAAAATAGAAATAGCTATTGACTGCTTTCTATGTGTCAACTACTGTTCTAAGAGCTTTACGTGTAGTTACTCGGTTAATCCTGACCCACCATGAGGCAGGTGCAATTATTATTTTATAGAAGAAACAGAAGCATGGAGAGGTCAATGAACTTGCCCAAGGTCCTACCCAAGGAGTCTGGATTCAGAGCCTGTGTCCTTACGTACAAAATGGCCAATATTTTCTTAATTTATTTGTTTGCTTTTAATTTTTTTCCATTAACTATAAAAATGAAAACAAAACTGTGGTTAAATTTATCAGTCTACTCCTTTCTTTTATTGGACCATTTTATTCTTTTAGCCAGCTTAGAACATCCTCTTCTTTTCAGATAATAGAAAATATTTGGATTTTTGTTACATTAGATGTTTCACATATATGTATTTTCCCAAATAATCATTTCTTCCAAACTATTTATTGAATTATATTTTTCTTCCATTGTTTAGTGATGGCACCTTTCTGCTGGTTTTTATTTCCTAATTGCTGTTTTCTTTTAATGAACATTATATGTTCAGTCATCTCTTGGAGGATACTGAAGTCTCTTTCTGGTTGTTCTGTTCTTTTCACTTCATCCGGCATGAATCTGTCTCTGGAGTGTTGGTGTTGCTAGCTGCTTTCTTCAGTGTTAATTTTTGTGTATTTTGGAATTTTAGTTTCCAGGTTCATTTCCAGGTTTTCTCTCTCTCATATCTGGTTCCCTAGACCAGCAGAAGATGGGCTTCCAAGACTGCCCTCCATTCCTCCAATACCTCCTTCTTCAACCCAACCCCTCCCTCTCCACAAATAGCCCTTCCCTTTACCTTCTCTCAAAGTTTTTCACCTCCCCATGTCTGGTCTGCACTGGCCTGACCCCTCTTACCCCAGGATTGACAGATCCCTGGCCTCCTCTTATATTTTTGAAGTTATCACAGTGGCCTGTCCAGTCTCTTAACCAGTTTTGCTGCAGGGAATGGAAAGTTTGGAAACCATGGTGTTGGATGGGGGAGGAAGAAAGCTCTGGGGGAGGTATCATAAGTGTTTTCCTTTGGTTGTCACTGAGTGTAAAAAAAAAAAAAAAAAAAATCAGACACTTGCAGCACAGTAAGGGTTAACCTCCAGCCCTGGGCCCCAGTGGATCCCTGTAGCAGCAGGGTGAGGAGGGGTGGTGCTGCCCTAGGTAAGGCCGGCTGTCCGGCTGTCAGCGTCTATTTGCCTGAAGGTTGACAGGCTTCATGCACAGAACTCACCCAGGCAGAAGCAGCAGCCAAGTACAATGAACTTGACCCAATAATAACAAAGTCTTGAACATTAAATTTTAAGTGCCTTTTTTTGCTCTGTGAGTGTGTGTGTGTGTGTGTGCGTGTGTGTGTTTGGTTTTTGGTCTTGCATCAGGCTGTAAACTCCTTGGTTGCAGAGACCACATTTATCTTGTTCACCATGTGACTAGCATGGAAGAGGAATTCAGGAAATATCTGTTGACTAAAAGAGTAAGTGGATGTTGTTTGCCACCATCCCTAGTCCAGTCCTGCCTCCATCCCAGTCAGGAAGAAGGCTGAATGTCAATCCGGAAGCTGTGGTCCTACAAGCTCTGCAAGACCCTGGGGCCTACAGGCATTGCTTGGATGCCCCACTAATGAAGTGGATCACAAAAGACAGGAAAGGCATCTGACCACTGGGCATAGACACCCCCCACACCCTGCAGATTTGGTGTCTCGAGGGTTCCAGTTCAGTGGGTGTGATGCTCAGAAGGAGATGGAGACAGTTACAATATACCTGGATGGCTAGATTTATGAGCACATGTGAGACTTACCTCAGATCCCCAGAAATACTTCGGCAGAGAAGGGGACTTTGTAGGGGTTGGGAAGAGATGCTAATATTTGGGTTATTACCTTAAGATGACGCCATTTGCATATCCTTGCAGGCTAGTGAGACCCAGAGAAACTCAGGTTACATTTTTGAACTCAACCTTGAAATACTACTTGCACCACAGACTAATTACTACCGCTGGGGTGAGAGCCCCTTGTTCTGTTGGGGATAGTGGCAGTGACAGTGGCTCTGGTGGAGTCACTGCAGGTGACCTTGCGTAAGGTAGACTGGAAGTTCAAACAGAAGGAGAACAGAATGCAGTTTCACTAGAGCTTCTGGGCATGTTAATTCCTCTGTGATGCCCTGGAAGATATGAGGTAAGTGGGTGAGGTTGGTATTTGGAAAGCAAACAGACAAGACAAATGAGTTCTTATTCAAGAGAAATGAGCTTCTAAAGAGTTTGAATCTCTTCCTCAATAAGAGGAGAATCATGAGGGAAGGGGCCAGAGCACTTTTACAGTGCCAAGCCTGGGAATGTCCCCATAAAGGTGGGACCATAGATGGGAGTAGGAACGGGGTAGCTATTCAGCCTCTTGAGGAAATCTGAGACAGGCATTTCTTTCCCTTCAAGCCCAGGGAAAGGGGCTTCATAGTATCCTTCAGAGAGTTTAATGTGTGTTCCCTGCAGTGTGGAGGACTGGGTGAGCTGGTGGCTGGCTCATTCTGAAAATCAAAAAAACAAATTGGCTAGCTGCCCTGATGGTGGAACAAGAGAGGCTGCTGGGCTGAGAGGCTGCCAGCCTTCCCAGATACCACCACTGGATTTATGACGTTTCCTGTGGACCAGATGTGGGGCCTGATGCAGGGTGATGTTAGATCCTGTCCAAAAGTGTCACCTGGAGGGATTGGTGAGCTTGATAGAGTCCTGCCAGACTTGTAGAGGCTGGAGAAAGAAATATAGTTGACTAGCCTAAGCAGGGCATTTGACCACATCCAACAATCAGGGAGTGAGAAATCTTAGCGAAGGGAAGGAGTTGTCTCCAAAAGTATCCACAGAAGTGCCTAATGAAAGGAAGGATCACCTATGCCTAAAAACCCAGGGATGACTTATGCCATCTCACAGGAGTTCTAGCCAAATAAATCCTCTCGTGGCACCTTTCGGCCTCTCCCTCTCACCACTCCAACCCTGTTGGGGTCCAAGGTCCAAGGTGAGTTAGCAAGATGATGGAGGAAAGACAGAAGCATGCATAAAGGATGACCTGTATAGTAAGTATACAGGAGCAGCTGCTGGGGGAAAAAAACTCTATGTTAAAAAGAGACAAAAGTTAAAGTATTTCTCATGGAATAGTTCCAGCATAAGGACTCCTGGGCTGGATATGGTAATTCCACCATGTTGGGGACCCTGGGTCCTTCTGTCTTGCTGTTTTGCCCTTCCCTGGAATGCTGCTCTCACCTGAAAGGTTGAAATGACCCATCACCACATCCTCTGGGTCCTTATTCCAGCCAGCAGGAAGAGGGAAAGGGGAAGTGGAGCACCATGCCGGCCATCCAGAGCATTATCAAAAAGTTCCTCACTCACTTCACTCAGACCCTTTTGCCCAGAAGTTAGTCACATGGTCACACATAGCTTCAAGGGATGCTGGGAAATGTAGTCTTTATTCAGGGTGGCTACAAGTCCACCAAAAATTTGGGAGTTTTATTAGTAAGGAAGAAGAGGTGAATGAATATTGGGGGACAATAGCAGTTTCTGCCACAAAGCAAGAAATGGGAAATGAGAGATCACTGCACACTTCAATTCCCAGTGAAGGCAGCTGGTCTGTATATGGCACAAAGAAAGGGAAGAAGCCTTGAGTTTAAATAAAGTTTGAAGTTTTACCATTACATGAAACCAGACCATTTAATTACTAAACTTTTGGGGAAATTAGACCAGGTGACCTTTGATTACATACAATGACCAGAAAGGTCATGGAACCTGTTTTAAATGTCCATCAAGGAGCAGAAGGAGAATGGGTCCCACAAAATGGGTTTAAAGGGACAAAGAGAAATGAAAATAAAATTGCTTCCTGATCTCACCTTCTATTAGTTAGAGTAGGCTAGGCTGTGGTAATTAAAACACACACACACACACACACACACACACACACACACACAAAGTTTCAGGGCTTCACATAATACAAGTTTATTTCTTATATAACAGTGCTGAGAAGGTTTGCATTCCAAGAGCAGCTCTCCTCCTCATGGTCTATCAGGAACTTGGATTGATAGTGGCTCTGCCAATTTCGGTTTATGGCTTCCAAGGTCACCTTTGGTGTCAAGCTGCCAATCAGCCAGAAGAAAGGGGAAGAGAAAGGAGGAGGAACGTGGGAGGTTTTTAATAGATCAGGCCTGGAGTTTGGTATGTACACTTCTGCTCACATTCCACTGGAGGTAACTTGGTCTCCGTTGGAGATACCTTGGTCATGTGACCAAACCTGTTTGGAAGGGTGTCTGGGAAATGTAGTATGTGTACCCCAAGAAGAGAGGAGTTTGGTGTGTAGCTGGTGGTCTCCACCATTATGCCCCATGATTTTTCTTACTCAGTGTATAGTTGTACCAATGTAATGGTTATAACGAGTCACCAAAAATCCAGAGCCTTTGGACCAAAGATGATTTCTCGTAGTCTTGTGCCAGGTCTAGAGAATTAACCATTTAATATGTTGGCTGGAACTTTCCTCTAATACACTGAAGGAGTAACAGAGTCATGAAAGGAGAAAGAGAAGGAGGCTGGTACAAAGCTTATAGGTCCTGCACCAGCAATATCCCTGGCATCCATGCAGACTGGGCTCTGGGGCAGAATGCTTGGGGTGGCACCTACATAGGGTTTAGAATTGTGGAGAGCTCCAGAACCATGCCAGTAAGTTTCATAGCAAATGTTAGAATGCAAAGGAGAATATCCATGTGTAGATGTTAGAGATCTCCCTCAGGGGGTCACATGAAAAGACGGCAGTTCTGGCTCACACCCTCAAGTCAGGAGCAGTGGACAGGAGGAGTCCACCCATCTCCCATGATTAGTGACACCAAGGAAGAGAGAACAAAAAGAGGAGGCCTAGAACATTTGCAAGAATGATCAGGAACTTGGGCCAGGGGTGTAGTGCTCAGTAAGGCTGAGGACCCTCAGAGCAGCATCCAGGCAGTGGCTTTAAAGTCTGCCACTTACTGCATAGCACAGGGAACTCTATTCAGTGCTCTGTGGTGACCTAAATGAGAAGGAAATCCAAAAAGAGGGGATATATGTATACGTATAGCTGATTCACTTTGCTGTACAGTAGAAACTAACACAATATTGTAAAGCAACTATATCCCAATAAAAAGAAAAATAAGTAAAAATCTATGTCATGGAAGAAAAAAAAGTCTGCCATGACTAATGGGGCATCAGCCCCACTAGGGGAGCACTGGACCCACTGTCTAATTACTGTTGTGGTCAGGCTTTTCCTGGCAAAGTGAAACAATGCCATGAACAACTCCCAGTGACAGAGAAAATAATGATCTGCTGAGAGATACGGAGATACCAGGCGGCCATTAGTAGGAGCCACCAGGATCTTTTTAGGATCAAGCATCATGGCCATCACCAAATACTAGGGGCGTGGGAAATTGTGACCCAATGATATGGGTTTTATGAAACAGCCCCCCACCCTAAGTGCCCAGAACTCTTCAGAGTCTTCCCCTGGCGACTCTAAGGGAGCCACAGCCCAGCAGCAGGAGTGTGAGTGGGGTTCACCCTGCCTCTGTAGCTCCAAACCAGCTTTCCCCCCTCATGAATGATGCTCCAATGGCCTGTAGATATAGTGGCACAAGCCCCAGACTCTTCAGAGCAACCATCTCCCATATTCCATTTTGTTCCCAACCTGCTCCTCTTCCTGGTTGGTCCTGACTGAGCTCCTTCTACTATCCTAGACTTGCCTGGGAACTCGGGCTCCCTGGCTTGGCGCTCAGCTCTCTCCCAGGCCTTATCTGGGGCCCATCCTTTCAGCTCTTCCAACTTCCATTGTCTAGGGTAAGATACCCCTTCTAGTCAGCCCCTGAGGACTGGATCAAGTCTAGACTGGTACTTCAACCATCCTCCAAAGGTGGAGGATGCAGCACTAGTCTTCTGCATTTCTCAGGGCAGCCTCAAGCCCCTCAGGCATAAGGAAAAAGCTCAAGGCAGGTAGGATTGGGCAACCCATGCCAACCCTGGGCAACCCCAATGTTTCCCAGTGGGAGAAATGAAGGACTTGAGATGGGACTCCAAAGCGTGAAGGGGCAAGACTCTAGTAATGGAAACACCTGGCCTTGTCCATGGGGTGTGCTTCCTCTGAAGCAGCCTGTTAGGTAAGTAGGTAGAAACCAGCAAGAGCAACCTTCCCTCTACCCACGTGCATTGAGCCACCACTCGGACCAATTTGTCATACAAGAATTGGTCAATCCTTCCTGAAATTTCAGTTGTCCAGGTTGGAGTCCCAAGCTGACAGTCAAAATTCTAGATCATAGTGACTGGCTGGCATCTTCTCCTGCCTGATGGCTAAATTCCACTAGACACCCAACGCAATTCTTGGTGGGATTTTGGTACCAGATAATTCCCATGCCCATTTTGGGTTTTTATTTAGCTTCTATATTTAGATACCAAACCAGAAACAAACACACCATGTTCTCAGCTTCATCTGAGCATGACAAGGTCCAGGTACACAAAAAGTGTCCTGTTGCTTTAAGAAGCTGGAAGCTTTATCAGACTGCTTGAGGAACACCTGGGAAAGCCTTGGAGGCAAGGACTATATCTCCAGGGTAGTCTTTTGAGCCAGCAGGGCTCTCATCTCCACCCTTGACTCAACCAACTGGCTGCTTAGGACTCTATAACCAAAGAGCAGTTTATGAACCCAAAGAGTGCATAATTTCCTTAATTTGTGGGCTCATAGATGTCAGCTCTCAGACTCCTGTCTCTTCCTATTGTGAGTTACACTTGTGATCCGGACCTGGAGCATCTCTGAAACGGCATTTACTTGCCACTACTCTGCCCTTTGGCTATTCTTTTTTTTTTTTAATATGTATATATTTTTTATTTATTTATTATTTATTTTTGGCTGCATTGGGTCTTCGTTGCTGCGCGGGCTTTCTCTAGTTGCGGCGAGCGGGGGCTACTCTTCGTTGCGGTGCACGGGCTTCTCATTGCGGTGGCTTCTCTTGTTGTGGAGCACAGGCTCTAGGCACTCGGGCTCCAGTAGTTGTGGCTCGCGGGCTCTAGAGCACAGGCTCAGTAGTTGTGGCGCACGGGCTTAGTTGCTCCGCGGCATGTGGGATCTTCCCGGACCAGGGCTCAAACCCGTATCCCCTGCAGTGGCAGTCAGATTCTTAACCACTGGACCACCAGGGAAGTCCCTATTCTTTTGTTTTCTTTTTTTTTTCTTTTTTTTTTTTTTGGCTGCGCCGGGTCTTAGTTGCGGCATGCGGGATCTAGTTCCCTGACCAGGGATAGAACCTGGGTCCCCAGCATTGGGAGCGCGGAGTCTTAACCACTGGACCACCAGGGAAATCCCTTGGCTTTTCTTTTTAAAAAATATATTTATGAAAAAATATATATATATATATTTATGAAGGTATAATTGACAAAAAATAAACTGCACAGATTTAAAGGGTGGACTTCAGTCAGTTTTGTCAAATGTATACACCCGTGAAACCATCATCACAATCCCACAAAGTTTTCTCTTGTTCTATGTAATTCCCTTTCTCCTCCCCCTCCCCACCCCCATTGCTAAACAACCACTGTTCTACTTACTGTCGCTATAGATTAATAAGCATTTTCTAGACTTTGATATAAATGAAATCATAAGAAGGTACTTTGGGGGTAGATGGGATGTGACTTCTTTCACTCTGGCTGTCCACTTTTAAGAGACACCATTCTGATGAAAGACAGTTCATCTCAGAGAATCCTGCCAAGAGCTCAAGCCACTTGCCTGTGCAGTGACTAGGTGTTATGAATTCTGGTTAGGCTATATAATTTCTCTACAAGGATACCAAGTCTACTTTCTGCTTAATGGATCTCTCTTAACCAACAAGAATAATTTGCACTCTTAAGTTTTTGCCAGAATACATAACCTTGAACATCACTCCCTCCCTCCCAATTCTTACCAGAAACTCAGTTAAGTGAAACAAAGTCCACGTAGGATTCCTCGAAGAGTATGTAGTTCCTCCATTTCTGTAGATTGTGTAATTACATTCACTGCCCTGTGAATTTGGATTGCATTGCTTTAAACCTTTATAGAATCTCTTATAGGAACTTCCCTGGCGGTGCAGGGGACACGGGTTTGATCCCTGGTCTGGAAAGATCCCACATGCCGCGGAGCAACTAAGCCCCTGTGCCACAACTACTGAGCCTGCGCTCTAGAGCCCGCGAGCCACAACTACTGAAGCCCGCGAGCCTAGAGCCCGTGCTCGGTAACAAGAGAAGCCCCCACAATGAGAAGCCCCAGCACTACAACCAAGAGTAGCCCCCACTCGCCGCAACTAGAGAAAGCCCGCATGCAGCCAAAAATAAATAAATAAATTTATTTATTTTTTAAAAAAAAGAATCTCTTATAATGAATTGCGCATTAGCATTATGCTGTCAGCTTGCAGGGACTCAATATGAGTTGGGTATAATGTTGAAGAATTTATAAATGAGATGGTACAATGTTTGGAATTTGTTTTAAAAGATCCCCAGGGGGGAAAATGTGGTATGGGTAGATTAAATGAGTATGACCAAATTTTGTCAGTTGTTGAAGCTTTGCGACAGATGCAAGAAGACTCACTATGCTCTTCTCATTACTTTTGTGTAGGTTTGAAAATTATCATTGTAAGCAGAGTTTTTTTTTTTTTAACACAGCTCGTCTCAGGACTTAATGAAGCTCAGGTTCTTTATGTCTTGGCACAGAAGGAATTCAGCGAGAGGCAAAGTGATAGGTAAGTAGATTTATTAATATTTTTTGTAAAGCATCTGCAGGAAAATGGGGCTCGAGAGGATGGTCATGTCCCAGGTCTTGGGCAAGTTCCTGGGAAGGGCTGCCAAGTGAGGGTCCTTGGCTTCGGGCAGGAAAGAATTCAAGAACAGAGCCATCGTAAAGTGAAAGCAGAGGTACACATTCCATAGACAGAATGCGGTCTGACTCAGAAGGTGCGCATGGCCCGGAAACATGGGGTGCTTAGTTTTTATGGGCTGGGTAATTTCATTGGCTAATGAGTGGGAGGATTATTCCAACTATTTGGAGAAGGGGCGGGGATTTCCAGGAATTGGGCCACTTTTTGGCCTTTTATGGTCGGCTTTGGAACTGTCATGGCACCTCTGGGTGTGTCATTTTGTTGCCAAAAGTGGGGTCCGGCTGGGCTGCTTGCCTCTCTAAAGCCAATACTAGAGGGGCAATGTTGGTGAAAAGGAAAGTTTGCTTTATTTCAGAGGCTGACAACGAGGGCAGGGGGTTGAGGGGGAGACTCCTGCCCAAAGGCCAACCCCCTCCCCCATCAGTGGACAAGAGCTTTTTTTCTTTTTAAGCTTTACTTTTTTGGTAACTTTTCTCTTTTTTTCTTGTTGGTTAGGTAATGGTCTATCTTAAGAAACTTTTCAACAAACCAGCTTTTGGATTTTGTTAATATTCTCTATTATATAAGTTGTTGTTCTCTATTTCATCTTAGTGTTTCATTCTTTCTTGCTTCTTTGAGTTTGTTCTGTTGGTCTAAGTATTGTTTTAGCCATGTCCAATTTCAACCTGTTGTGTTTTCATTATCAGTCGGTTTTCAGTATCTTTTTTTTTTTTCTTTTCATTTATTTATTTGGTCGTGCTGGGTCTTAGTTGCGGCATGTGAACTCTTAGTTGCAGCATGCATGTGGGATCTAGTTCCCTGACCAGGGATCGAACCCAGGCCCCCTGCATTGGGAGCTCAGAGTCTTAACTGCTGCACCGCCAGGGAAGTCCCGGCAAGAGCTTTTATAGGCGGAAGGAGGGGGGCTACATGCAGAAACAGCACAGTCAGCTCTGACAGTCATCTTGAAATTGGTCATGCAGTGGTCTAATCAGCGTCATCTTGATTTGTTTTAAATACAGTTAGCCTTCAGTTCCAGGGTGGGTTTGTTCCCATTTCTTTGAGGCCAGTTCTCGGAATTGTGGCCACTTATGTCATGGCTACAGTCTGGTCATTATGTAGTTAAATTCTTCTACCTGGTGGGGTTTTCAGTATCTACAAGACAGCTCAAAGAATATGGCTCAGAATATTACCTATAGCCCTTGAGGAGGAACTAAAAGTCCTTGACTTTGCTTAATGACTAAATTATTATTATTTTGTCCTGTTTGACTGCTTTCCTTTGCTTCTGCATTTTTCTCACTTCTCTGATTAAACTTATTCTTTGGGTAAAGTTTTTCTACAGACAAAAGGCAGACTGAGGACATGGGGTAGGAGTGCGTGTGGGGGAAGGGCCATAGGGTCCTACTCCATTTAGCATCCTAGTGTATTACAGTGAGCCTATAATGAGGCTCAAGGTCTACTGGAAGTTGAATCTTGCTGCCATCTTGGGCCTAATAGGTTCTAACCAATTTTTGTCATATCTTCAATGGCTATGTCATTCTTTTAAAGGTTGTGCTCTGTCCCCTTCCCTCCTGTCTCAACTACAGTATACTTTCGATGAGAAACTAAGGGTAATTTTAAGGCTTAAATAAAATATTTATTTTAATCCAATGCCTAGCACCAAGTAATCACTTAGTAAACAACAGTCATTTATTTTATGATGATTTTATCAGAATTGATTTGTGTGTATTAGTAGCCTGACCTACTTGGAATTTGGAGGTTTCCTTTGATATTGCACAAAGAACAAAGGGGAAAAAATGTCTTCTTTTTGAGAGGTTAGTTATAGGAGGTATTCTGGGAGCTGACTGGATATATAGAATTTCTGGAAGAAATTTTAAGGTTTCCAGAGTCTCAATCCAGAAGATGAAATTTTAGTATGAGATATTTTAACCAAGAGTGCAAAGATAGCTTAATATTTTTAAATATATACAAATTTGTCACACCGGTAAGCCAAAGGAGATAAACCACATGATCATCTAGATTATTGATAGTTAATAAAATTGAACAATTAATCCTATAAGTATATAAAAAAAGAATTCTTAGAACCTAAGAATAGAAAGATACTTCCTTATCATGCTAAAGAATCAACAAACAACATAACACATACTGAAGCATTCCTATGATTAGGCAAATTTCCCACTATGGCCAATATCATTAACTATTATTTACATTTCCTAGACAATCATATATTGGAAAGGAGGGAAAGATCGAAGTATTCTTACTTGCAGACTTGATTATCTTCCTAAAAAATCAAAGAGTATCAACTGTAAAACTATTAAGGGCAGATATGTGGACAGTTGCAAAATAATATATAAAAGCAATAGATTTTCTATTTATCAGCAACAGCCTGTTGGAATATATAATTAGAAAATTCTCATTCCCAATATTGATATATAAAATACTTAAGAAACATACTCAAAAGAAACACATCCATTCACATCCCTGGAAAGAAGATTACAAATGTTTTTGAAGGACCATAAACATTAATGCAAATACCCCTAGTTCTTGATTGTGAATCCTCATTATTGTAAATATACCAATTTCCCCAAGTTATCTATGAATATAAGGTAATTACACTAATAATAGGATTTTTAATGTAATAAATTTTCAAGAGATTTTTTGGGGAAAAAAAAAAAGAATGAAAGGGTATCAGACCTACTAGATGTTAAAATATAATGGAAAGACCCAATAATTAAAATCAAGTGTTGCTGGTACTAAAACAGCTTAATCAATGAAACAGAACGTACAGCCCAGAAAGAGACCTAAGTTGTATATAAGAATTTGGTATATAAAAATCGATAAACGGAAACTTCAATTAAAATAGTCAGGAGGCCAGAAGGGGGAGCTCTCACACCCTATGACAATAGCAAAGCCCAACAGGAAAAAGAGAGACTTCCTCTTCTTCCTGGCAAGAGCTCAGCCAATGAGAGGCTGTCACAACTCAACCAATGACAAGCCACTATACTTTGAACTCTCAATTCCTCCAGTGGACTGTTTACTATAGCCCTCCCAACTTCCTTTTCCCCTTTTTAAAAGAGGTTTTCCTCTCCTTCCTGCGCAGGGACTTGCTCTCCGCTTGCTGTGGTTACTGGCTCTGAATTGCAATTTTTTGCTGATCCAGAGTAAACTTACTTTGCTGGAGAAGTACCTGGCAGTCTGTTTGTTTTAGGTCAACAGGTATATGGTAAAATATGCATTTCAAACTAGAGGGAAAAGAAAGCTTTATTACATTACATAAATGGTATATTGGTTCTAACCATATGAAATACATTAATGATTAGAATTGTCTCTCTCTACTCAAAATCAATTCCATATGAATATAAATGTGGAATATGTTTAATGTGGAATTGTGCGGGGGAGGAAGCCAACTTTACTGTATGCTTCCTGGGTTAATCTTTAGTCTTGTTCCATTCCTAAGAGAAAGCAAAGGATAAGTAAATTGTGACAAATCTTTCATTTTTGCATCTTGCCATAGTCCTCAACTTCTCTCATCTTTTGTAATACTAATTCCTTTACAATGTCTGAGCCTTTATTACATCCAGTTTCAATTCCTACAATAACTGGATGCTTGGATCCTATGCTTCCATGATAAGACACTGCACTTGGCTGATTTCTTTTCATAATGCACTTGCTAAATACTTAAGCTCTTGTGATAGACTTCTCAAGATATGTCAGGATTTCTCATCTCTATTTTATAATACAGTCATATCTCAGTAGCTGCAGGGGATTGGTTCCAGGACCCACAAGGAATACCAAAATTTGGTGATGCTCAAATCCCATAGTCAGCTCTCTATTTGCCAGTTCCACATCCGCAAATTCAACCAACCTCTGGCGGTAAACATAGCACACGATCCGCAGTTGGCTGAATCTGTGGATGCAGAACTCGAAGATATGGAGGGCCAACTATATTATATGTCCCTATTGTACAATAAAGAATTTGACTGCCCTTTGTCCCTGGGTCCTGGAAAAGACCCCAATTCCTTGGCATTTCTTGAGTAATAGGAGTATCTTTATTATTCATGAGTCCCTTGGATCACACCTGAGTTCATGCTAATGAGATGACTTCGGATCAGAAAAATCAACCATGTGATTAAAGGGTTGGGGCTTTGAGCCATGCCAACCTCCAGGGATGGAAGGGGACCTGGATATTGAATTCAATCATGTGGCCAATGATTCAATCAATCATGCCTACAGAAGAAAACCCTGGACACTGAAGTTTGGTGGAGCTTCCTGGTTGGTGAGCACAAGGATGTGTGGGGAAGGTGATGCCCTCTGATTCCACAGGGAGAGCACATGGCAGCTCTGTGTTTAGGACCCTCCCAGGCTTTGCCCTATGTGTCTTTTCATTTGGCTGGTCCTCCTGATTTGTATCCTTTACTGTAATTGCAAGTATGACATTTTCCTGAGTTCTGTGAGTTGTTCTAGCAAATTATCAAACCTGAGGGGGTGTCATTGGAACTCCCCAGATTTGTAGCCATTTGGAGCAAGTGGCCTGGGGACCCCCAAACTTGTGACTGGCATCTGAAGTGAGGGTTGTCTTGTTGGGGACTGTGCCCTTAACCTGGGAGTCTAATGCTAACTCCAGGTGACTCGTGTCAGAATTGTGCTGCAGTATTCCAGTCATTTGTGTTATTTCCTTGTCAGGGCCTTGCTGGGATGCCCCCATCTGTGTGATCTCATAAAGACAAAGGGAAGGCAGATTTACCCAAAGAAACAAACTCCAATGCTTTTTGTTACACATTCCTACATTTTTACAATTTCTTGCTTATCAATTCTCTGATTTTTGTTTCTCTGATTTTACTAGATTATCTAGATTTTGGCAAATGCTAACAGTATGATTGCATAAGTTTAACCTATATGCCTTCAGGATACATTTCCTACTGCCTCCATTTTTTTCCGGAACTTCCTCCATTGTGTGTGTGTGATATTCATTAACCTGAGTTTTCATCAGAAGTTTGCCATCTTGATGTTTCCTTTACCATGAACAAAACAATGAATGGATTCTGCGTAACAAATAAGCAAGTGACTATTGTACAATACAGATCCTTGCTACAGGCTCAAATATACATTGCTAAATGCTCTGAATTGGAGAGAACATTCTACTTTCCCATTTTTATTTTGTGCTGGGAAAAACTGCTCCTCCCCTAGGCTGTATTGAACTGAGCTACAAATGCCTAGTGCTACCCACCTACCAACAGATTTTCGTTGCTCTGGGGATTCTTGTTATCACTGGGACATCCTGTCTCTTTCACGCACTGCAGTACTTCTCAGCAATCGTCACAGCCTGAGATAGTTCCTTTCTCAGTAGGGCTTCCTTTCTCGCCTCATAGATGTCCTTCAGTTGATTCTCACCGTGGCTTTAGTTGACTGCTGGCTTCTTGCCACCCACCAGCCAGGACAGTGCAATGATGCAATTATCAGCCACATTTCCAGTTTTATTTTAGCTTGTTCAGGAGCAAAGCGATCATAACCTCCAGCTCTTAGTGGGAGGTTTTAACTTCCTTATTTAATTTTATGGAAATGTTCATGAAAAGGAGCCAGATCTGATCTATGTCCTCCTGATCAGAATTGAAGGCCACCCACCCTCTGCTACTGTATAATTATCTGCATTACATGAAAAAGGAAAGAATCTGTTTATATCCTGGAATCTTACTTCGAGGGGCTTCCTCTGATGGAAACTTGCTGAGTAATTCTGCTCCCCCAGGATGGCAGAGGATGGTGCTGACACCAGGGACTCTTGTCATTGGCATATGGCTTCATAGCAACTCCATCCCTCCTGCATTTCTTCTATTTGCCTGGTGTACAGTGTGGCCTCAGACATCCTGTTCGCTCCCAGACCCTCCAACTCCTCCTATAGATATTGAGTATCAGACCAAAATGAAAACATTGTCTTTAATCTAAGTTTTCAAAATAATCATTAATTCCGAGAAAGAAAAAGTTTATCTAAGTGGACTCTAGGTCTGATGCATCAGCAAGAGAGGCTGACCCAGGCATTCTCACCTGAGTCCTCTGATGGGGTTTTTACACCCTGGCTATTACCCTTTGTGTTAATTTTGTATGTCAACTTGACTGGGATAAGAGATGCCCAGATAGCTGCTACATTTCTGGGTGTGTCTGGGAGGGCGTTTCTAGGAGATATTAGCATTTGAATCAGTAGACTCAGTAAAGCAAATTGCCCTCCCCAATATGGGTAGGCATTATCCAATCTATTGAGGGCCTGAATAGAATGAAAAGAAGGAGGAGGGGCAAATTCATTCTCTGTTTGAGCTGGGACGTCCATCTTCTCCTGCCCTTAGACATCTGCACTCCTGGTTCTTGGGCCTCCGGACTCAGACCAAATTACATCACCAGCTTTCCTGGTTCTCCAGCTGCAGACAGCAAATCATCGGACATCTCAGCCTCCATAATTGTGCCATATATATATACCAATACAGAATATAGAGAGAGAATATATATATTTCTGTTTCTCTGGAACAGAGAATCCTGACTACTACACTCCTGAATCAGGTCATGTTATCTTAATGCCCACCACACACCCACACCCCTGCGCAATCATCAGAAACTCCTGTCACTCTGGAGGAAAAGATGGAAATTCAGACTTATTAATCTGCTATAAAAGGCTCCTTTAATATATATATGGCATCTCATCTCCAAAGTGAAAACCGCTCCTCCGTTCCGGACAGGTGAGCCTTCTCCTGCTAACCACCTCCCGGCCTCCAGATCCTCCTGCTCCAGCCGCTTCGGGCTCACCCCCCACCCCCAGCCGCGCATAAACTGCTGTGGGCAATCTGCCTTGTATTTTAACGCTAATTGATTAGAGTTCTTTATATCGTATATAAGACAACTTTTTTTTTTTTTTTAACTTTTGGGTTTATTTATTTATTTATGGCTGTGTTGAGTCTTCGTTTCAGTGCGTGGGCTTTCTCTAGTTGCGGCAAGTGGGAGCCACTCTTCATCGCGGTGCGCGGGCCTCTCAATATCGCGGCCTCTCTTGTTGCGGAGCACAGGCTCCAGACGCGCAGGCTCAGTAATTGTGGCTCACGGGCCTAGTTGCTCCGCGGCATGTAGGATCTTCCCAGACCAGGGCTCGAACCCGTGTTCCCTGAATCGGCAGGCAGACTCTCAACCACTGCGCCACCAGGGAAGCCCCAACTTTTTTTTTTTTTTTTTTACAATAAGGAATTCATTTAAATGAACAAATCTTATGACCAGTCGGAGGAGTAGGCAAAACAAGAGAGGAAGCAGCCTCTCTACTGCCAATGCCTTGGCTGAAAGGTACCCCAGCATAATAGGGGGTCATTTGTATCCTAAACAATACAACAGAGAGACTACTGGAGGGGGGTAGAGTTTACCAAAGACATGGCTGCGGTGGAGGCCTTTCTTTTCCTTTTAATATTTCAACTTCTATTCAAGAAGGCTTGGACTTTCTGTGGACAAAATATTTTAATTTTGTTTTATTAAATATTAAATAAATGCAAATATTTATACAAATATCTCATAAAAGATATTTAAGCTTAGAAAGTCATGATACAAAGAGTGATAAAATAACATTTTTTTTTTTAACCTGAGGTCAATTCCATCTAAAACAATTCAAGCCACCTGTAGCTATTGATTTTATTGCAATAACCAACAGAGACCATGGTTACTCAACCTACCACCCCTGGCAGAAATCTTTCATAACTGTGATGATAGTGAAGGAAATATAAAAACGGCCAACCCCTTGAAAAGATGGCGCTAATTAAGGTGTCTGATGTGAAAGAAAAGTCTGAGGATGTTCTTAGGGAAATGCAAGAAGGAGAATTAGTCCAAGTGCATCCACGTTAAGCTTACATGAATCTTTCATCGGTTGGGAAAAATTCAAAAGTTTGACATCCCACTGTGTGAGTGAGGCCAGGAAGAAACAGACGGCTCCATATTTTGCTGGCAACAGTGCAAACAGCGCAATCCTGGGCGGCAGAACCTACAGTATGTACCAGAATTAGAAATGCATTTACCCTTCGACCCAGAAGACCCCTTCTGGGAATCCATCCCATAGATTTGCCCACACAAACGTAAACTTGCTTAGGTATAAGATTATTCATTGTGGCATTATCTGTAATAATAACTAACCAAAAACAACCCAAGTGTTCAGCAATGGGGGACTGATTAAACAGCCAACTCTGGTATATCTACCAATGGAATACTGTCAAAAAAAACAGAGGAAGAGTTTTATGTGCTCTGGCATGGAAGGATTTCCAGAGTAAGTAGTTAAAATTTTAAGAGGAAGGAGCAGAATATGTATCATATGCTTTTTTGAGTAAGAGAGGAAAAAATAAAGGTACATTTGCATAAAGAAACGTCAGAAGGATAAATACGTCACTATTATAATAAAAATGGTTACTTACAGGGGCAAAGTGAGAGAAAACAGAGGGTGGGAACGGAGTGAGAGTGATAGTTCTCATGTACCTTTTAATGTAATTTTCATTTTAAACTATATAAATGTAATAACTACTAAAAAGATTAGAAATTTTAAAAATCCATACATGATTTGTTAAAATCAAAGAATACAGAGAGCAGATATTCAGTAAGTGAGAAATAAAGAATATGCGTCAACAATATTTGGGTTTAATTTTTCTGAGCAAGCCCCTCCTCTGTTTCCATGCCCTTCTTTTTATTTAAAAAGAAAAAAAAATCCAAACCTTGGCGATATTTCACGAAAATCCTGCCAAGGAAAATACCAACAGTTCAATGGGCACGGGAGCCCACAATGCAATAAAGAGAAAGCCATTAAATGTTCTGGATGGCTTGAGAAGCATGTTACATTTATTATTTTTGGTTATAAAATGTGCATGAAATATCACATTCCTTATTTTTTTCTCAATTAAATGGAATCTGTTCTGTGTCCCAAACTGCCAGACTGGAAGGAAATTGAACCCTGGTCATTAGTGGGGTTCCCTCCTCCCTTCGTGAGACTATAAACTCTCAGGGGTTTATGCAGTGCCAGAAAAGCTGAGAGCAAGACCAGGTCCTTACTAACTAGTGGTAGCTGTCAGCTCAGGCTGCTGTAACAGAATACCACAGACTAGGTGGCTTCAACACAAACATCTCTTTATGACAGTTCTGGAGGCTGGGAAGTCCAAGATCGGGTGCTGGTAGATTCAGTGTCTGGTAAGAGTTCTCTTCATGGTTTGCAGATGGCCCCCTTCTCACTGTGTCCTCATAAGATGGTGGGGGGGGGGACACACCTCTGGTCTCTTCCTCTTCTTATAAGGGCTCCACCCTCGTGACCTCATCTAAACTTAATTACCTCCCATCCATTACAATACCATTGCATTGGGGTTTCGGGTTTCAATATATGACTTTGAGGGTGACACAAACATTCAGTCCATAGCAGCAGCCATTGTTTCTGTTGCTGCCTCTGAAATCAGAGGCTGCTGTCAACCTGGAGTCCTCTGGGTCAGGCCCAGCACTGCCCCTTACAGATGTCCATATCACTGACTGCAGAGTCTCCCCTGGGGACCCTGGCCTATATGGCCCAGCCTGGGAGAAACCATGCCTATCCTCTCTGGGCATTTGCCAGCAGTCGTTCAGCCTGGGTGTGCTCTGGGCAAAAATTAGGGGCCTGGGTCTCTACTACTCACTGGGGCGAGGGCACCAAATTTCCAGATCCCAGAGATTCTCAGTCTCTGCTCAGCACATGCTCACAGCCCACTTCTGTCTCTCTTAGCCTAGGTGTTTGCACATAATCCAAATGCCAACACTCACCCACTCTCTCCATACCCAAAACAAGCTCAGAATTGAGAACAGGAGCTTCATAACTTTCTCAGTGAGGGAAATATACATAGAGCAACAAGAACAGAACAAAAAAATAATTCCACAATAAATTATCTTGCCACAAGCCTGGCAACTAAAATAATTCTAATGGAATGAAGAGTTGGCAAATGCTATAGCCACACTGGCAAAGTGAGTTAAGGAGATGGATTCTTACAGAGCCAAGGACACGAAGGCTGTGGTCCAGGTAGAAATTCAAATGTTCCAGTTACCTATTGCTTCATAACTGCTCCAAATCTAGTGGCTTAAAACAGCAACCATTGCCTCATATCTCATGATTTTATCTGTCATTTCAGCAGTTCTACTCCTATCAATGTCTACCGGGGTCACTCTCAGTTGGCAGATGGGCTGGTCCAAAGTGTCCAAGACAGCTTTCCTCACATTTCTGTCTCCTTGGTGGGGACAGCTGGGCTCTGCTTATGGTGACCATAGTGCTGGGCATGGCTGCTCCAGCATGCAGCCTCAAGGGAATTTGGACTTCCTGCATGGCGGCTCAGGGCTCCCAGAGAGTGTTCCAAGAGACAGGAAGTGGAAGTTGCCTAGGTCTGGAAACTGACTCAGCATCACCTCCACCAGTTTCTGTTGATCAAAAAGCCACAGAACCCACCCAGATTCAAGGAGACCCCACTTCTCAATGGGAGAAGTGACCAAAAGGTTTTGTGGCCATCTTTAATCTCTAGCAGTGGATAGAATTAGTCCCCTTCCTCCAGGTGAATCCAGGTGAGTTGAGACCTGCCGCAGCAATGGCACCAGTGAAACTGGGGGCTCTGGAGATGATACCAAGAAGACCTCAAACTTGATCAGCAGTGTCTGCCAGGTTGATGTGAGCAGCCCACAGGTCTTGCTGCTGGATTTACAGATGCTGATGCTCATATACAAGAGTCCAGCTAGTATTTTATGAAGGAGGCAGCAAACTGGGGGGTCACAATAACACAAACCCCATCTAATCCCTTTTAGTTTTTGCAGGAGCTGAAAAAGGCATGAGATAAATTTAGGATGCCATTAAACAGTTGATCAAAAAGAATATTGATTCACAGAAGATGTCAGGAATGAAAGAGCTGAAAGTCCTTCATGATTTAAATTCTGCCCCGCCTTCCCTCCTCTTGATAAGACAAGAGCAAGGATCCTATGAAGGAGGCATGGAGCACAGTGGGCACTGAAATAATAGTAGACCATTCCCATCTCCTCACTCCATTCTGTAGTCTCATTTTTTGCACTTAAATCTCAAAAACTGTTTTACACAAATATAACATCCATACAGAAAGGCACACAAATCCCAATGAACTTTCACACAGAACACATCTGTGCAAACAGCACCTAGATTAAGGAATAGAACATTCTCAGGATGCCAGGGGCCTCCCTCATGTCCCCTTTTAGTCGCTACCCTCCCCTAAGGGTAACCACTCTCCTGACCTCTACAGTTTTGCCTGGAGTTGAGCTTTTTATAGATGTAATGGTACACTATGTGCCCTTGTGGATCTGGCTTCTTCCACTCAACTTTTTGTCTGCAGATTCACTGCATTGTCACATGGGGCTGTAGGATGATTTGTTTTCTTCACTGAGAAGTGTCCCACTGCATGAATCTGCTACAACTTTCCCTCCCGCTCTCCTGTGGAAGGGTATTGGGGTGGTTTCCAGTGTAGGCTGCAGCATGCTCCCTGGGGGACATGGTGCATCTGTGTGGGGTGCAATCTAGACGCCCCCCATCTCCTGCCTCTGGCTGAGGCACAGGACTCCGCTGTGAGGTGACTGAGGCCCCGCTCTGCTGACAGCTCCACATGGTGCTTCCTCCTCGGGCTGCAGGCTCAAAGAAGCACGACAGAGGTCTCCCTCCGACGCCACAAACCTTTCTGCCATTTCTGCCCCTTCCCCAGGGCTCAGCCCAAGGATCCCCATCCTCTAGGACCCACAGATGTCCACAGCCTCAGCGAGTCCCCTCTGCCCTCCAGTCCAAGGGAATCCCTTCGCATCAGGGGTGAGGAGGTGGCTCTTAGTCTCTAGATGCCGGGCTTATGTCATGAATCCATTCATTTCCCTCAGGGGACTAGGGTTTGAAACTTAGGTGTCAGAGAGGATCAGCAGGCCCTACCTCTCACCCTCTCTCTCCACTTCGATCCCTCCTTTCTCCCATCTCTTACCTACAACGTGGGCAGCACTATGTTGAACATAGTTCTTTTTCTATAAGGGCCTGGCATTTTCTCAGCCTGCACCAGAGAATAATAAGGCCCCCAAGACCCTGAAATTCCTTCCAACTTACTTGATGGCCTCTAATGACAACACTCTCCAGGGTTGTGACCCAGGCAGGGAGCGTGAGGTGCTTTACAGGGAGCTTTACAGTGGTGTTTGTGGCATTCAAGCTGGAAAGGCCCCCTTGGCTTCACCTTTCCCCCTCAGCCTCTCTGCCTCACCCCGCTCCCCAGTCTCCCTCCTGTGCACCTGAAGCTTGGTCAGCACCGCCCTCCGCAGATGTGGCCACACTCTCTCCTTACCCGGCAGTGTCTTCCCTGAGCCTCCTTGAACCACTTGCAGCCCCACCTGCCATGTCCAGAACACCCAAAGGAAACAGGAAGGATTTGCTGGCAGCCAGGCCTCTCCATCCTAGTGGAGGTACCTGCTGGAGGACGGTGCAGCCAATCTAGACGCCCCCCACACAGACGCCACCTCTGTGCCCCTCTCCGCCCGCTGCCTGGGCCTCTAAGGCTTCAGCACAATCTCAGGACCTTGGTTGCCAGGTGAGGTGGACAGAGTGGCATCTGGGGAGTGAAGACACACATTACCCCTCCTGTTTCTCCCCGACCCCACACTGTGCTTGTGACTACAGTGTTACATAACTACATCTGAAGCAAGACAGAACCTGAACCGTGGCAGGAGATGAGGTTGACTACATAAATTGCGAAAATGGAGGCATGATTCAATCCGTAAACTAAGTCATGTGTGTAGACACCAACATTGTGGAGGCTGAACGCAGACCCAGACACCCAAGATGTAGAAAGGGCTCCCCCTAGTGGCACTCCCAGAGGTTCCCCACGGAGCTGCAAGTCCCAGCTCAGGCCCAAAGGCCAAGCAAAACCTGCTGTCTCAGGCTGGATTGGCAGACTTCAGTTGCTGCAGGGCCAAGTTATGACTCCTGGCATTCTCTGTCCTGAGGTGACACCCAGTCCCAGGAAGAACGGGTTTCTGGGGCAAACTCGCACGGGCACCTCAGGAGACGGTCTGGCCAAGTGGGGATCCCAGTGTGTCTGGTGTTGGGAAGCCTGCCTGTGTCTGCTCCTCAGCCCCACTGGGCCTGATCACAGGCCAAGCCTTTGGAAAGGGAGCCAGGACCTCTGGGTGGGGCAGAGGCTGCTTCTCCCTGCCCCTGAATTCATAGCCAAGAGGGCACTCAAGCCGGAGATCTGGTTCTGTTTATATTGCAAAAGAGGCACCACTTTGTATGCAGCTCTGTGTTTAGATCACTGTGCCCATGGCACTGAGAAATATCCTGGTGCAGCAGGAGAGGGGGCAGGAGCTGGGGCCATGTATTTGCCCTGCCTGCAGGCAGGGGTGCGTGTGGAATGTTGGACAAATTACTCATGGGGTCATAAGGACACGGTGCATAATGCCCCAGATGCATCCTGGCTGCCATATACACCATTATGTTCTGCAGGGATCCTACCACAGCTGAAACTTCTGGTTGTCCATCTAGGGACCATGTCAAGCCACCAATGTTTGCTCTCATATACTCCCTGGTACTGGATCTACCCTGGCTTGAGACCCCTGATGACATGTTGGCATGGAGCTCTCAAAGAGAAACCTTCTTCCTGTCCCAGAGCAGCTACCCCAGGGCTCCTCTGATGCATCCTCACATTGGGTGGGGGACAGTAGCACTTCCTCCACTCTCATCTCAGGTAACTGCTGTAGAGCCTCCTACCTGATCCAGCCTCGAGAAATCTATCAGGACATGATTGGAGGAACTTGTGAGAGTGGCTTCCTAACTCATAGCAGAGAGCTACAATGAATGCTTGTACATAAAGACACAAGCACACGAGTGAAACAGAATAGACAGCCCAAGGCTTCCCGCACAAAGCAATGGTGGATAAACTATTAGAGAAAATACAAAATCCATATTCAACAAGTGGAGAATATCCCCATGGGTATTCCCAGAAATTGAATATAAATGCAAAAGATGAACAGGGCTGATGCTGTGGCCTTTTGGAGTCTGGATACAGTCAAAGGCAGCTGCTAATTCAAGTCCTGTTGAATGATGAGAAAGAATTGAATTGCCCGCTTGAGGTGGGGGAACAGAGTCATCAATTCAGGTAAAAAATCCAGGAGCTGTGACTGGCCTCTCCCCACCTTCTTCAAGAAAATAGATTGAAATAAGTTGCTACTTACTTTGCCTGGGACTGCGGCCTATGGAGCAAATGGCGCAACACATGACCTTAACCCAGCCTCTTCTGTCATGGGGCTGGACCTAAGTCATCCTCAGGGTCAGGCCAGGGCAGGGGCCCTGGCTGCCATATAAGACCTCACTCTGGACAGGGCTCCGAGGAGGGCAACTGCTCAGTCACTGGACAGGGTGGAGTGAGGAACCGGAGAAGAGAGATAGAAAACCTGGAAATGACCTGGAAACTAAAATTCCAAAATACACAAAAACTAACACTGAGGAGGGGAGTCAGCAACATCAACTCTCCAGAGACAGATTCATGCCAGGTGAAGTGAAAAGAATGTGAAAACCAGAAAGAGACTTCAGCATCCTCAAAGAGATGATTGAACATATAATGTTCATTAAAAAAACAAGCAATTAGGAAATAAAGACCAGCAGAAAGATACCATCACAAAACAATGGAACAAAAAATATAATTCAATAAATAGTTTGGGATAAATGATTATTTGGAAAATACATACATATGTAAAACATCTAATATTAAAAAAATTTGTTTTTCTATTATCTGAAAAGGACAGGATGTTCTAGACTGGCTGAAAGAAAAAAAAAAATGTGCCGGGAATTCCCTGGCGATCCAGTGGTTAGGACACTGCGCTCATTGCAAAGGGTGCAGTTTCAATTCCTGGTCGGGGAATCCCACAAGCCATGCGGCATGGCCAAAAAAAAAAAAAAGTGCCAACAAAAGAAAGGAGTAGACTGATAAATTTTAAAAAATTTTTATAGTTAATAGAAAAAAAAATCAAACAAATAGGTTAGGAAAATATTGGCCATTTTGTATTTAAGGGCACAGGCTCTGAATCCAGACTTCCTGGGTAGGACCTTGGATAAGTTCACTGACCTCTCCGTGTTTCTGTTTCCTCCATAAAATGAGACTAATCATTGCACCCGCCTCATGGTGGTGGGTCAGGATTAACTGAGTTACTACATGTAAAACTCTTAGAACACTAGCTGGCACATAGAAAGCACTCAATAGTTATTTCTATTTTTATATTGTACCATGTAAGAAATTCAGACACAATTCACAGCAGAGAAACTATAACTAATTAACAATTATAGTGAAAAGTTCAACTTCACTAATAATGAAAGAAAATTAAAATAAATTAAAATTTTTACCTTTCTAGTTGGTAAAGACTGATAAAATGACTATACAGTATTCCTTCTCTAGCCATGGGGGGTCATTTCCTAAAAATATTCATGAATGAAAATATTGTGATTAAGGAACTTAGGACTTCATGAAAAGTTAAGGGTTTGGGAGATCAAAATCATTAGCAAACCTGTGTTTTAGAAAGGTTTTATGTCACCTCACCATTAGGATGGCTACTATCAAAACAGAAAATAAGTGTTGGTGAAGATATGAAGCAATTAGAACGCTTGTGCACTGTTGGTGGGAATGTAAAGTAGTGGAGCAAAAGAGTGTGGTGGTTCCTTAAGAAATTAAAAACAGAATTACCATATGATCCAGCAATTCCACTTTTAGGGATATACCCAAAATAACTGAAAGCAGAATTTCAAAGAGATATTTATACACCCATGTTCATAGCAGCACAATTCACAATAGCTAAAAGGTGAAAGCAACCCAAGTGTCCATCAATGAATGAATGAGTAACTAAAACATGGTCTACATATACAATGAAATATTATTCAGCCTTAAAAGAAAAGAAAATTCTAATACATGCTACAACATGGATGAACCTTGAGGATACTATGTTCCGTGAAATAAGCTGCCACAAAAAGACAAATACTGTAAGATTCCACTTATAAGAAGTAGGCAAATTTGCAGAGACAGAAAGTAGGATGGTGATTGCCAGGGGCTAGGTGAAGTGGGAATGGGGAGTTGTTTCATGGGTACAGAGCTTCAGTCATGCAAGATGAAAAGAGTTCTGGAGATGGATGGTGGTGATGGTCACACAGCAATGTGAACGTCCTTAACACTACTGAACTGTACACTTAAAAATAGTAAAGATGGTAAATTTCATGTTACGTTATTTCATTTTACCACAATTTTTTTTAATTTTAAGATTTTGTTTTTTATGTTAAAAATATTCTTGGGACTTCCCTGGTGGCGCAGTGGTTGGGAATCCGCCTGCTAATGCAGGGAACACAGGTTCGAGCCCTGGTCCGGGAGGATCCCACGTGCCGCGGAGCAACTGGGCCCGTGCGCCACAACTGCTGAGCCTGCGCTCTGGAGCCCGTGAACCACAGCTACTGAAGCCTGTGCGCCTAGAGCCTGTGCTCCGCAACAAGAGAAAGCCCGTGCACAACAATGAAGACCCAATGCAGCCAAAACTAAATAACTAACTAACTAAATAAATAAATTTATAAAAATATTCTTTATTTTTACTAAAATAAACTCATAAAGAGATGATCAATTTTACAAAACTTAGATTGGTAACTGCTGACTGAACAATGATTGATTGTCCATTAACCCTTTTTTACTGGAGAGCAGCCTCCAAAGTCTTCCCTCTCCTGCAGTTGCAATGAGATGTTTACAAATTAGTTCTAGTTTATTACCACTAATGGGCCTATGAAGAAGGATTTTGTTTGCATATCGTTCTCTATCCAAGCACTCAGCACCTCTCCAATTATCGGTAGTAATACGTAATGTATTGCAATTATGTAATGCAGTTATGAATCAGAGAAAAAGTGTGGTCCAGGCAGAACGTGCTATCATGGTCACGGCAGGAAGAGAAACGTGCACTGCCCTGGAATAGCTCATGGTCCCAGCCCTGGGATTCTGATTCACTGGAGGGGGTGTGGCCTAGGCCCAGGTGTGTGGAAAGGGCCTGGCTGGCTCTAACAAGCACCTGTGGAAGGGGTAGGATCAGGAAAGGGAGACTTGGCTTCTACTTGGGCTCCTCCCCCAACTTTCAGTTCAGCCATAGATGAGGGTTTCCATTTCCTGGGTTTTAAAATAATTAATTAATTAATTAATTCTTTTATTTTTGGCTGCGTTGGGTCTTCGTTGCTGTGTGTGGGTTTTCTCTAGTTGCCGCGAGCGGGCTTCTCGTCGAGGTGGCTTCTCTTTGCTGCGGAGCACGGGCTCTAGGCACTTGGGCTTCAGTAGTTGTGGCACACGGGCTCAGTAGTTGTGGCTCATGGGCTCTAGAGCGCAGGCTCAGTAGTTGTGGCACACGGGCTTAGTTGCTCCGCAGCATGTGGGATCTTCCCGGACCAGGGATCGAACCCATGTCCCCTGCATTGGCAGGTGGATTCTTAACAACTGCGCCACCAGGGAGGTCCCCATTTCCTGGGTTTTAATGTCCTCCTTTTGTTATAAAGTGGAAGAGTTGGACTGAGGTGGGGTCCCCATTCCATGGGAAGGCAACATGGTATGTGAGGAAAGAACACAGGCCTTAGGTATTCTCTCCAGAGTCATCTTCCACTCCCTCACCCTTACATCAGTCCTTCCTGCCTGGAAATCTGTCTCCTATCTGTCCCCACCTGCCCTTGGCAGCTGTCTTCATTCAAACATTCATCACCGCTCACTGAGACAGTTTCAATAGCCTCCCAGCTATTTTTCCAGACACCAATCTTGTAATAGGAAAGAACCTTTGTATTCTTACAAGTTAATCACTAAAGGGATGTTGCCTATGAGCTTAAATTATACACAATGGCCCATCTTTGGGAACTCTGCCTCCCAGGTAAGCTAAAATACCTTAAAATACCTTTGTTTAGCTCATAGGAAACATCCTGATCTGATCCACCTGTGAATGGCTGCAGGAGGGAAGAAGATAACACATCCCCACCCTCTCTATCCCCCACTCCACCCCCCAAGTCTGGCTGGAACCAGGACTTAACTCCCTCCCCTTTTAGTATGAAAGAAGCCTGAATTCTAAGTCTGGTAAGATAGTTCTTTGGGACACCAGTCCGCCATCTTCTCTGTCTGCTGGCTTTCTTCATAAAGTCGCTATTCCTTGCCCCAGCAACTCATCTCTCGATTTATTAGCCTGTTGTGCAGCAAGCAGTAGGAGCTTGGACTAGGTAACAATCTTTTGTTGTTGTTGTTGTTGAAGTATAGTTGATTTACAATGCTGTGCCAGACTCTGCTGTACAGTAAAGTGACTCAGTTATACACATGGAGACATTCTTTTTTTATTCTTTTCCATTATGGTTTATCACAGGATATTGAATATAGTTCCCTGTGTTATACAGTAGGACCTTGTTGTTTATACACGGTAACAATCTTGATCCTCCCCAACCCACACTGGCACTGCCTCTGGTAGCATCTTTCACTGTGGATGAAATTTCTGGCTTCATCACAAGGGTGTGTTTGCTCTGCCTTATACACCATTTTATCAGGTCATCAAGATCTTAGCAATCGCCAGGGAGCAATTTACATTTTTGCGACATTGTTCCCAATATGCTGCTTTCTTCTCCTTTCTTCAGCAAACCCTCAGTGTTTTCCTTTGTATAAGAAATGAGCCAATGGGGGCTTCCCTGGTGGCGCAGTGGTTGAGAATCTGCCTCCTAATGCAGGGGACACGGGTTCGAGCCCTGGTCTGGGAAGATCCCACATGCCGCGGAGCAACTAGGCCCGTGAGCCACAACTACTGAGCCTGCGCGTCTGGAGCCTGTGCTCCGTAACAAGAGAGGCCGCGACAGTGAGAGGACCGCGCACCGCGATGAAGAGTGGCCCCCGCTTGCCACAACTAGAGAAAGCCCTCCCACAGAAACGAAGCCCCAACACGGCCAAAAATAAATAAATAAATAAATAAATTTAGAAATGAGCCAATGGGAGTTCCCTGGTGGTCTAGCAGTTAGGATCTGGTGCTTTCACTGCTATGGCCCAGGTTCAATCCCTGGTCGGGGATCTGAGATCCCACAAGCCGTGTGGCGTGGCTAAAATTTAAAAAGAAAAAGAAAAAGAAAGAAATGAGCCAGGATGTTATCCTGCAGGTTTGCCATTTTGACTTATTCCTCACAATCAGCAGCGTTCTAAAGGATTTCTGCTTTTGCTGGGAGTTGTGTCTCTGTCCACACATCTGGGCATTGGGTGTTCTGGGGCCTCAGTCAAAACACCTTCCTGGGTTTTCCACCTTGTCCTTGTGGGGCTAAAAAACAAACTTAGAAAGCTCCTTGAAGGGGAATTCCCTGCGGTCTAGTGATTAGGACTCGGTGCTTTCACTGCTGGGGCCCAGGTTCGGTCCCTGGTCGGGGAACTAAGATCCCAAATGCTGCGCAGTGCGGCCAAATAAAAAAAAAAATTTAAAACAGAAACAAACAAAAAAACTCCCTGAAGGCTGGAACTCTGTAGCATTTACTGTTTATTCCCAACCCCTACATAGTGCCTGGGATACTTATCAAATGACTCCATCCATCTAAGATAAATATTAGAAAAAGTCCTTTAAAATTCTCCAGGGTCAAAAGTGTACAGAAGCACAAAACAAGCACTGAATGTTCTTACTTTTCTCAGTTCCCTCTTGTCATAACCGCTCTCACGTCTCCTCCTCCCACCTCCTCAGCTTCAAAAACCCACAGCAGACTCTTGGGCACCCCTTACCTCGGACTCCATACCCCACAAGCGCCAAAGTATATACAGATGCAACTAAAGGGACAGCCTAATAATCAGGGATCAACTCCAGTTGTCATCAGACTCCCACAGGACAGACACCCAGACCAGATTGAGGTTCCATTGCTGGGGGAGAGGGGGATAATGGAGTTTGAAGCGGCAATCAGCTCTGCCTCGCAGAGTATGTCAAGATCCACGGCCAAATGATGAGATGGAGGAAGCTGCTGAGAAAGGACGTTCCGAGTAGACTTAGACGAGGAGGAGGTATTTCTGAGTAATTCTCCATTTGAGCTTCAGGCACCTGCATGACTTGTTCTGTTCCCGTGGGTCACATGAGGCTGACATGAGAGACTGGGCTGTTTCACTTACCCTAGGCCACAAAGCAAGAACTCATGCCATTTCCTAACTCCAAGCCTGGGTTCTTTCCACTACCTATACATTTGCAAATCATGCTCAACAGATCCTTGGAGAGCCACAGAGGCACCTGAGGGGCTCTGACGAGGATCTGGGCGGGTGCACTGTGCGGAGGGCTCATCTCCTTCACCCTCTTCACCCAGAGAAGCTCCGCCTTCACGTTTTTGTTATACAGCGAGCTTCTCTATGAGACTTAATTTGATACACAGGTTAACCTGTCATTTTTTTAAAAACCAGTCTGCTCTATAACTATTCTGTACTTTCCTTATTTATTGAGCATTTTACGATCAGATTATTTCATACATTCACAGGTTCTCCAAGTTGGAAGTTGTGGCCGGTACACAGGGGCTCCAGAAACATCTCATCCCAGTTTGGTGCTAGCATCAGAAGATGCCACTCTCTAAAACAGAACTAAGATGAGGGAGGCTGAGGTCAGACACCTGCAGAGGCGATTTGGAAATGAGTGTGAACTAGGCTGGGATATTCCTCACCACTCAATGGAGCACAGCATAGGCTGTACCCCATGTGAGCTCAGCTGGATCTCACTCATGGCAGCACACGGGGAGATGGTTTTTTAACAGAAGGTGTTGGTCTGAAGAGAAGAATAGAATGTGTCTGTCTTCAGATTACCTTCATTCAGTAGTCCGACATTGACTGGATGGAGGAAAGAAGGAAGGGGGTGACGGCAGTGGTCACAGATCTCTGGCTTTCAGAATAAGCAGGGGCAAAATCTACTGACCTCCATACAGGAGAGGATGCTGAAGCCAGCCCAGAGGGAGCCTTAGGGTGCATTTTAAAGACTCCTCCTCTGAGTGAATTAAATAGGAAAAGGCACTTCCTCTGGGCACAAGCAGATGATAAGCATACACGCTTGGCAACGAAGAGCACATTTTTCATAAACTAGAAAAAAAAGCCCCCTTCCTCTGGGCAAACAGCCCTGGCACTATGCCGTGGTGAGAGGCCAAGGGAGCTGAGCACAAACTGGAATTCAGCCCTCCTCATCACCTTTGTGAGCTCATAGGCAGGGCCCTAGGTGCCAACTCTCCCTGCTCCTCCAGTTACCTGTTGGGGTGCATAAGCCTGCATTCTACACATGAAAGCATTTTCAGTTCCAGACATCAGCAGCCTTGGAAGGGAGGAGGAAGGGGTGTGGAGAGGCTGCCACCCTCTTCTTTTTTGTGATGTGTGGACACAGGTTCATGTACACACACATGCACACTTGTGCACACGTATGCAGTCAGGGACCTGTAGGGTAGCGCTTAAGCCACTGAATGTTTCAGTAAGAATAATGGTGCCTAAAAAATAGAATAGTTGACAGATTTGGGGGAGGGGGTTCTTACTACTCACAGTTCCTGGAATTATGTGTAATTACGTCTTAGAAACCCAACAAATAATCAGTAAGTATAGAATTAAGGAATCACAGTGTGGTGAAGTTCAAGGAAGCTGATGTTACTCATAAGAGTAAATAAAGTAGAAAGTCCGGGGCCTAGGGTCACGGTGGAGAGCCCCGTGGATGATCTCTGGAGCTCCAGGCATTCAGAGAGGGCAGCTTGCAGAGACCTGATATGCATTCTCCCATTCCTCCTTCTAACAGAGCCCCAGTTTTATTTCACTTATCCATATTCCTCTGCTTTAAACAAATTTTTTTTCTCAACATCCCGTCCAGGTAGGAGTGACAGCATGACACAGTTCTGGCTAAGGGGGTGTCTGCCTAAGTCACTAAATAGACTTGCAGAAGAGTTCTTTTCTGGAGCCAACTCTCTGGGCTTGGGTCCCCTTTTGCCCTTCACTATCCCATTTCTTCCTGCCAGAAACATAAACATGGTAGTCTGAGTTCTAGCAGTCACCCTGAGAGCATTGATTCATTTACTCAACAAATACGTGCTATTTTCCATGCTGGGGATTCAGGGTGAAGAAAACAGACAATGATCCCTAGCTCAAGGAGCTTACAGATCATAAACAAATAGATACATAGTATGTCAGAATGTGGTAAATGTCAAGGAGGAAAATAAATTAATGAGGTACTAGATGCAGGACAGAGTCAGCCCTATAGATGATGGCTCAGGAGGCTAGAGGGAGCCATTAGGAGCCCTGTTCTCACCTTGAGAGTTATTTTAAATGCAGAAAAATTGAACCCTTAATTTGTTTATGTCACTGTTTTTCAGGTTTCTAATACTACCTTCTGAATGCCATCCCCCAGCTGATGATAATGACCCTGAAAGAAAGCTGTGTTTGGCCAGGCTCCATGAGTTTCTCAGATTTCATCCATATGAATAGGTTGTTAGCTGATGACACAAACAGCAAGACAAGTGATAGATTCTTTTTTTTTTTTTTTTGAAGTATACTTGATTTACAATGTTGTGCCAGACAGATTCTTGATAAAGTAACTTCTCTCATCTTCTACATACACACACGAAATACTATTGCAAAAATGTGACTTTCCACAGACTGTTTCTGAAGACTACAGTTTCAGTAGTGGTCCTGAAGTTA
Organism: Eubalaena glacialis; assembly: GCF_028564815.1. Classification (NCBI taxonomy): domain Eukaryota; kingdom Metazoa; phylum Chordata; class Mammalia; order Artiodactyla; family Balaenidae; genus Eubalaena; species Eubalaena glacialis. The sequence goes on along the minus strand of NC_083722.1, from coordinate 23,542,931 downwards.
TTTAACCTTACAGCAGTGCATTAAATACTAATCTTCATATGAACAAAAGGTGGGAGGAGGGAGAAAGAAGGGGTGAGAGGGAGAGAAAGCGGGAGGGAGACCTGAGCCTTTGTCTCTAGCAAAGGTTATAAACTCAGCCCCCACAGGGTCAGAGCAGGAAATGTGAATGACGTCATAGCACGTGGCGGGTGAGAAAAACAAGGCTCTTGCTGTTTCTTTGTGTTCCAACTTTGGAGTAAACATGTGGGTAGGGACTAAAATTTTTCTGCTAGAGGAAAAACAGCTGCTCAAGCTAAATGATAAATGCCAATTGACATTTTCCCTCAGTGTTAGGGAAGCCAGGAGACACCGACCGAGTAGACTCTAGTGACCTGAGAGGGGCAGCTACCATCCAGCTCCATTGTTACCAACAATGACTGTGGGCCCCTTGATACCAGATAGTCTGAATTTTTAAAATCTAGAAATCTGGATTTTTATGTGTAATCTCCCATTTTAAAATGTTTGGAATGCATTCAATAGTTTTTATAAACATTCCGTTAGCAAATTACACGTTTCTGCAGATATTCAGGCAGCAGTCCGTCAGTTTGCACCCTCTCGTATGCTGAATGGTTGGGATACGAAGCTGTTGCAAAGAAAAGTAGGGGGAAAGCAAGGAGCTGTCTGAAAGTAGGTAAGGAAGCGGGGGAGATGGAAAAGAAAAGACCAAAGATGGTGGAAACAAGAAACATGGATCATCAACAAAAACTGAGCTACCACGTGCTTCACACCTGCGAGCACCCCTCCACCCAGCCCCCACTCCATGAAACCATTTTCTACCCCACCCCCAAGCAGAGGAGGCCCTCCTGGGTGTCTGCACAACCTGCTCCAGCTTGAATCACTCTCTGGACAGGTCTTTAGTCCACTCTTCCTGAAGCCCGAAAGGTCATAACTTCCTTGAATTGCTGGAAAAACACTGTGCAGAAATCACAGAGTCCAGGAAAGAAAAACAGACAGCAAAATGAAAACAAATGCAGGGAGTTGAAAAGACGTTTATTTTGATCCATGTCCAGTTTTGGAAAACCTCGAAAAGAATAAAATGTCCAGGAAAAGACAAGCTGAAGGGAGGCTGGGGGAAGGACCTAATAATATCAGATTTGAAACTCTATATGAAAAAAAAAATTGTGTTCATTTATCATACAAAAGGATAAATTCCATATAGAATTTTTTTTAAGTGAAACCATATAAGTATGGGGTGTGGGGTGGAATGAGTGAATTTTCTATTACTTGGGAGTGGAGAATACTTTCATAACTATGACTAAAAATCCAGCTGCCATTGAGGGAAAAGATTGATACATTTGACCACATAAAAATTTAAAAGCAAAAACTTTTACAAGAAAAAACATTATCATAAGCAAAGTAAAATGACAAACATATCACATACGGATGGCTAACATCCTTAATATATAAAGAGCTTCTAAAAGTAGAGGGAAAAGAACCAACAACTTGAAGGGGAGCAAAATAGGCCACCCCAAAATGTGCCACTTTGGCATATGGACCATTGAGCTGAAGGCAATCAAGATCCAGCAGGCTCAGGAACAGGTTTTTACCTCTCCCTTAACTGCCTAAATAATTTAGGTAGGGGGCCGGGCCCAGAGAGAGAGCTATAACCAGAGACAGCTGTTTCATCTGACTTACCTGCTTGGCAGGCAAACATCTAATCACCAAACATCTGCTCTTCTCATCCTCCTGTGAATTACACACCTCCCCTTCAAGCCCCAGGCCCCTATCTCATTCCTTAGCTCCGGATGGCATATAAACCTCAATTGCATGACTGCCTTTGAGTTTCTTATTTTTATGGGGCTCTTATATGTCCAAAAATTTTTTCCCCTTGTTACTCTGTCTTATGTCAATTTAACTATTAGACCAGCCAAAGAGCCTAGAAGGGAAATTTTTTTCCACTCCCACAAACTCAACTTAAAAACTGCAAGAGACATGAACAAACAGTTCCAGAAAGAAATGTAAAGGACTCCATAATGTATAAAAAGATGTTCAACCTTGCATCTAGTAAGAAAAATATAAATCAGGGCTTCCCTGGTGGCGCAGTGGTTGAGAATCCGCCTGCCAATGCAGGGGACGCGGGTTCAAGCCCTGGTCCAGGAAGATCCCACATGCCGCGGAGCAACTAAGCCCGTGTGCCACAACTACTGAGCCTGCACTCTAGAGCCCGCGAGCCACAACTACTGAAGCCCGTGCGCCTAGAGCCCGTGCTCCGCAGCAAGAGAAGCCACCGCAGTGAGAAGCCCGTGCACCGCAATGAAGAGTAGGCCCCGCTCGCCACAACTAGAGAAAAGCCCGCACGCAGCAACAAAGACCCAACGCAGCCAAAAATAAATAATAATAAAAAAAAGAAAAATATAAATCAAAACTGTACTAAGGTAGTAATTTTTTACCTCTCAGATTGGCAAAAATCCAAAAGCTTGTCAACACACTTTGTTGGCAAAGCTGTGGGGAAACAGGCATTCAAGTACACTGTTAGTGGGAATGCAAAATGAGAACCACTATGGAAGGGAATTTGGTTGGCAATAACTAGCAAAGTTACATATACATTTCCTTTTTGATCCAGCAATGTCACTTCTTGGAAGCTATCCCAAAAAATCACTGACAAAAATATGGAAAAGTGTTTGCATAAGGTTATTTATTGCAGCCCTGTTTGTAATGGCAAAAGACTAGAAACACCCAAATGTCCAACAATAAGAGGCTGGTTAAATTAAATATGAAGCACTATGGAGCATAAAAAAAAAAAAAAAAGAATGAAAAAATATCGCTATATACTGCCATGGAGTGATGACCAGCATACTTTTTTTTTTTTTTTAATAAATTTATTTATTTATTTATTTTTGGCTGTGTTGGGTCTTCGTTTCTGTGTGAGGGCTTTCTCCAGTTCTGGCGAGCGGGGGCCACTCTTCATCGCGGTGCGCGGGCCTCTCACTGCCGCGGCCTCTCCCATTGCGGAGCACAGGCTCCAGACGCGCAGGCTCAGTAGTTGTGGCTCATGGGCCCAGCCGCTCTGCGGCATGTGGGATCTTCCCAGACCAGGGCTCGAACCCATGTCCCCGGCATTGGCAGGCAGATTCTCAACCACTGCGCCACTAGGGAAGCCCCGCCAGCATACATTTTGAAGTAGAAAAAGCAAAGTGAAACTGTATGTAAATATCTCAACTTAAAAAATACATTTAAAAATGAAAAATGGGAGGAACCACATAGTACGCTACTATGTATCCAAGAACAAATAAATACATATATATTTTTTAACAATGGAAGGATAAGCCAAAAAGATTTTTAAATAGCTACCCATGGGAAAAGGAGGAAATAGGGTGGAGGAGATAGGGATAGAAACTAGGTTTCTCTGATACACCTTGTTTTGTAGATATGAATTTAGAACTATGTAAATATTTTACAGAAGTACAAACAAAATTAACTTGGAAAAGCATTTCCTAAAAATCAAAAGCAAGATAAAACAAAAGAATCTATCTGCACAGTGATTTAGTGGTATAATCACAGAGAGAACTATTTCAAACAACTTTAAACCACAGTAACTTGACTGTATATCCATAGTGAGATATACGTAATCAACTAATGGTGACAATACTGAGACATAAAACAAATGTTGGTGTGTTTGGGGACTGAGATATTTGGTTGGGAGAAAGAACAGATGTAAGATATATGAAGTTACATAAAACACTGAGAGTCTCTATTTGGAATTGAAAGTATTAGTATAAACAAAGGATGATATCTTTAAATATATGTGTATATATTCCTTTCCATTAGAAGGCTGTAGAAACAAGGACTAACCCAGTAACAATGAACATCTCTAGCACCCTGACTATAGTCTCTAATTGGCATTCCGATCAATAGAAACCTTGAAGAAATGTTTGGTTCTCAGCCTGGAAAAGGAAATGTACAAGGTGTGCTTGGATATCTCGTCATATCAGAAATTCAGAGACTATCAAAAGCTCTTAAGACTACATCAAAAGGAGGTGATGTTGCCAAAGATGGGACAATTTAAGCATTCATAAGAATAATAACTACAACGGACTACAGTGAACTAAAGTACATCAAATATGTTTAAACCCGTGACTTTATAATGATTTTTTTTAATTGGTCACTTTTGGAGGGTTCTAGGTAGCGAACTCAATAATTTGAAAACTGCTAATAAAGAGAAATCAACATTTATCCTGCCTTTCCTGTAGGAACCATACCTGACCATGTGGTTGATGAGGGAATTTCTCTTACAGAAGTAATCCAGTAGTAAATGAGCAGAATGATAGAATTTCAATATCACCATTTTGCAACCCCTAATGAAATCATGGATTAGTCAATAATGACTAAGGACTGATAACATCACCAAAAGAGAGACAAGCAGACATTATGCACATTCTGTTGGAAGTTCACAGCACTCTCTGAGAAGGAGTCCTGCAAATATAAACACTGAACCAGGAAATTACCAATGAAATTACCAATTTACAGGGAATTCGTTGGACAGAGGAGCGTGTTACATAGCACCTCAAGCATATAATCAACCAAAGCCAGACTGTGGGAGACTCTACAGGAAACCACGCCCTACACACATGCGCACACACAGTTTCCTCAACAAATACATTTCAAGGGGAAAAGAAAAGTGGAATGGGAAAGAGAACCTCCACGTTAAAAGAAACATAAGAAAAAAATATCGACCAATATAATGTATGGACTTTATTTTAATCCTGATTCAGAAAAAGTAAACTCATAAAAAGGATATGAGACACTTGAGGGAATCTGAAAAAAAAATCTGAGGCTCCTAGATTCCAGGCTATTTTCCCACTGGCCTGAGCCTGGGCATTGCTGCTATTATAAGTAAAAACCACTTCAGAGCCCAGAACCACGGGGTTGGGACAACTCCTCCAGTTGGCTCTTTATGTGTCAGAAGAGTCTAACGGACAAGGCCACCTCTCCCATTCTCTCCCAGCCCCGCAGACTTCCCTGCTCCCAGGCCAACCCACCGCAGAGGGTAGAACATTCAGCTACTCAGAATGAGGCTCCAGGCAGGCGATTTTGTTGAGGTGCTTCTCATTCAGGCTCTTGCCCATCTGGAGCACAGCTTTTGACATCATTCAGGATGTGCCAAACGAACGAGTTCTGCTTGTGTGCAGTGAGTTGATGTCCCTGATCCCAACTGGGCCTGCGATTTGGGAAGGGAGGTGGTTGTGATGCTCCATCAAATACCACCACCAGCCACACCACGGACGGGAGTAACTGGAAACTATGCAATATGGGATTCCATTTCGAAAAAGGTAAACCCTGTCCCCAGGGCCTGAATGTTCTTAAGTCAAAAGACCTGGGAATTAGCCACTATCCCTATCTATTACTACACCTACACTTGAGGTCCTTCAGCTCCGAGCTCTTTAACCCTAGATGTGATGTGGAGAGGACACTCATTATTTCAGGGGAGAGAAGAACTTTTAAGATAAACAAAAGGACACCAAGAAGGGCAAGAAATGAACAAGTCAGGAAGTGTTGCTGACACATGAAGCCAACAGTGCTACAACTGCTAAGTAGATAATAATAATTTAATATTTATTGAGTTCTTACTACCTGCCATGTGCTGGACTAGGTCCTTTTCTCTTTTTAAAAAAATTTTATTGAAGTATAGTTGATTTATAATGTGTTAATTTCTTCTGTACAGCAACATGATTCAGTGATATATATACAACTGAATATATATATATATTCTTTTTTCATATTCTTTTCCATTATGGTTTATCACAGGATATTGAATATAGTTCCTTGTGCTATACAGTAGGACCTTGTTGTTTATCCATCCTATATATAATAGTTTGCTTCTGCTAATCCCAAACTCCCAGTCCTTCCCTCTCCCTCCCCCCAACCCCTGGCAACCACAAGTCTGTTCTCTATATCTGTGAGTCTGTTTCTGTCTCATAGATATATTCATTTGTGTCATATTTTAGATTCCAAATATAAGTGATATCATATGGTATTTGTCTTTCTCTTTCTGACTTACTTCGCTTAGTATGATAATCTCTAGGTTCATCCATGTTGCTGCAAATGGCATTATTTCATTCTTTCTTACAGCTGAGTAATATTCCATTGTGTACATATACCACATCGTCTTTATCCATTCCTCTGTCGATGGACATGTAGGTTGTTTCCATGTCTTGGCTATTGTAAATAGTGCCACTACGAACACTAGGGTGCATGTGTCTTTTCAAATTATAGTTTTGTCTGGATATATGGCCAGCAGTGGGATTGCTGGATCATATGGCAACTCTGGGCTAGGTCCTTTTCATGCATCATCCCTTTTCATATGCTCAAAAACCTAATAGGTAATGCTCTCAACCTCCTGCTCTCAAGGGCAACCTCACTCCCTCTTCTCAGGAACACATACATCTCTTGCCTATTTCCTATTTCAACAACTGGCAGTTATATGGAATAGCTGCAGTTTCATACGTGTAGCAAAGATGCTGGAGGGGCAGTCTCAGTTCAACTTGGGGGGTCTGAGGTCACTGGAGGGCGAAAGACCTCCATGACACAATCAACAAAGCTTCTTCCATGCAATGTTTAAACAGAGGCCTATCTAAAGAAATTTGTCATCTTTGCAAAAAATGTCCAAAAAATGCCAAGCTCTTCCAGTCAGGGCTTTGTCTTTGACGTGAGCAATGGAAAGCCATTGCTCCCTTCACAGCGAGTCATCTGGCCATCCACTATTTTGGATCCTTTTCCAGGAAATCCAGCTGAACAAAGGCTGTTGGACCTCTTACAGTTTTATCATAAGTAAATGAGACTGAAAGTTGGGTGCATTTACATGCAAGAAGTCACAATGTAATTGGTGATTATAGAGCCATTGCATTTTTTTCCATCATTTCCTAACAAGGGTCATGCCCTGAAGATTCAATAATGACATAATGATAATGACAGAAAAGGGAGAGGAATTTACACAAGAGGCAAAGATGCACAGTATGTTACATGGGTTCTGTCTCTCCTCAGTGAAGGAGCAACATTTGAATTGTGTTCCTATTAATTTGTCCCCCCAAAACCACCAGAACATAATTAACAATAGGGCTTAACTCTGTAGCTATAATACAACTAATCATATCTAGAATTATTTCAGTGAATCAATGAAGCAATAATGGAGCACTTGGCTTTATTACTTGTTTGTGTTTCCTCGATATGGACATTCAGCCCAGTAAACACGTGGCATCTGCAAATTTGACATTCCGGCTGCTTCAGTTGTCGGTGAAGACCCCTGATGTGTGGGAACACACAGTTTTGCTGAGGCACGGGCAAGAATGGTGCTGCCCAGCTCAGGGTGGGAGATGAGAGCTGACCACCCAGCTTCCCAAAGCAGCTTTGTGTTTCTCAGCAAGCGGTCGAGTAGGCAGAAACCTACCAGAAAAAAAACTGTTCTAAAAACTCGGTTTCTGGGAATTCCCTGGCAGTCCAGTGGTTAGGACTTGGCGCTCTCACTGCCAGGGACCTGGGTTCAATCCCTGGTTGGGGAACTAAGATCCCACATGCTGCGAGGTGCGGCCAAAAACCAAACAAACAAAATAGAAAAACAAAAACAAAACAAAAAACTTTGTTTCTTTGCATAAATTGCCTCCACCCCCCCGCAAGAGAAATCCAGTCATTAACACTGGTGATGGACGTAATGAAAATGTGAAGAGTTGTGGAAAAGTAATGGTTTTTAGGAATTGTAATTTGTGGTAAATTAAAGATGGGTGTTTTGATCTTGATGGCGGTTCAGCTTTCTTAATCCACAATAAATGTGGCTCTTTGAAAAGAGACTTGAGAAACCATTTCAGGAAATGTTTTCAGGAAGCTCAAAAATTTCTCACAGAGTTAAGATACAAAGTGAAAGTAAGAACAGTGGTTAACTTGTGGTAAGAGAATATAGCAGGAAGCAGCAGCCTCTCCACGTAAATATGATTAAGAAAGTCCCAGAAAATCTGGATAAATACTTATGGATCATCTAATTTGGAGATACACAAAGATCTCTGTAAAGTCCAAAAGGGTCTGCTCTCCTTTGTGTAAGCATGGCCAATGGATGAATACACATCAATCTCCCTTTCATTTCAGTATCCCTCACCCAAAACTTGCTACAAATGTGCCTTGGAGGTTGAAAAATTATGAACTCCCTGAAACAAGATTGTCTTGTGGGGAGGGAGGTTGGTGAAGCAGCCAGCATGCCTAGCGTAGCAGCCCCTCCCCAGTAGGACAGGCTTCTGATTTATCTTCCAAGGGCTCATCCTCTTTCTACACAGATATTATCTAGCACTCCATACCCATCCTCCCTTCCCTTCCTACTTGATTTATTATTTTACTCTTGTTTAACGATATCCAGATTTATCATGTTTATGTCTCATAACTATCAAAGTCCCTTTGGATATGAGCTTGGTGTATATAAATAATAACAGTGACTACCAAGTATTATAGTTATTATATTAATAGTTGTCATTATACCATACTATATATAAAATATATACTATACTATAATATATATAATATACTATATATGATCTATAGTATAATATCTATAATAGTTATACTATAGTAACAGTTATATAGTATTAATGTTATAATATACTATAACATTCCAATTCATATACATCATCTTTTATCCTCACAATGTTGGAAGATAGAATTTACATAAAACAAGGCACCAGAGTGGCGGGCAACTAGTTCATGTTGTCATAGCTAGTAAGTGGTAGATTCAGGGTTCAAACTCAAGTGGCAAGGAATCTATGTCAGGGCTTGTTCTATTATTAAGTTGCCTCTAATGGTGCATCTCATTAGTATCCCTCTCTGACCTATCATTAATCAGACAGAGCATCAGCAGTTTTATAAAAGCTGTTTTCTAAGCTGAGCTAAAGCAGGGTTAACTACACATACACACACACACACACATACACACACACACTCCCTTTATTCAGTTAGATTCCTTCATCCTCTCAACCAAAGGTATCCATGCCTATTCCATGCCAGACACGGGCACTAGTACACAAGTCAGGCATGGTCCCTGCCCTCTGGAGCTTCCATTTTCAGTCCTACTAATTCCTCAGGTATATCTTAAATGATATCCTCTTCAGTAGGCATCCCTTGTCACCCCAGACTTAATTAGGTACCTCATGGTACTTTTCCTGGACTTTTCCTTCATAACACCTGTCTCCCTTTAATTACTTGTTCACTGTCTTTCATCCCTCTGTCCTGTGACCTCCATGGGGGCGAGATGGCTGTCCTGTTCCTGCTCTATCCAGTAGCACTGGGCACCTAAGAGAAACTTAGTAAATATTTGTTGAATGAATGGATGTGAACAAGCAGTGGGAGCAGGCTCTCTCAGAGGTTAGGGAAGGTGGTGCACCAGCCAATAGTTAGCTGACTATCAGTTTCCATGGGTGCCAACCTCTCCTTAACAGAAACTAGTAGTCTCCCTCCCAACGCACACCCGTTCCGGTGTCCACCTTGCCAGTGAGGTCTGCCCAGGCCCGCCTTGCCTGGGAGCTGTACCAGCAGGTGGAAGCCTGTCCTGCAGAAAGGACTAATTAATCCTAACTGTCACGTCGGTCTCACAGCTCTTGCCCTGTGCACACCCATCCAATCTGTGTGTCCCTTTGATCACAATCTCTAGTCCTGGGTTGAACCTCAAGAGAGTCAACAACACCTGGAATGAATGACTACACCCTCACTCCACCCCTGGCTATGTGGGGATTACCTGGAGACCGTGGCTTTCTTTTTTTGGATTTTTTTTAATATTAATCAGTCATCAATTTTATACACATCACTGTATACATGTCAATCCCAATCGCCCAATTCAGCACACCACCATCCCCACCCCACTGCAGTTTTCCCCCCTTGGTGTCCATACGTTTGTTCTCTACATCTGTGTCTCAACTTCTGCCCTGCAACCCCGTTCATCTGTACCATTTTTCTAGGTTCCACATACATGCGTTAATATACGATATTTGTTTTTCTCTTTCTGACTTACTTCACTCTGTATGACAGTCTCTAGATCCATCCACGTCTCAACAAATGACTCAATTTCGTTCCTTTTTATGGCTGAGTAATATTCCATTGTATATATGTACCACACCTTCTTTATCCATTCGTCTGTCGATGGGCATTTAGGTTGCTTCCATGACCTGGCTATTGTAAATAGTGCTGCAATGAACATTGGGGTGCATGTGTCTTTTTGAATTACGGTTTTCTCTGGGTATATGCCCAGTAGTGGGATTGCTGGGTCATATGGTAATTCTATTTTTAGTTTTTTAAGGAACTTCCATATTGTTCTCCATAGTGGCTGTATCAATTTACATTCCCACCAACAGTGCAAGAGGGTTCCCTTTTCTCCACACCCTCTCCAGCATTTGTTGTTTGTAGATTTTCTGATGATGCCCATTCTAACTGGTGTGAGGTGATACCTCATTGTAGTTTTGATTTGCATTTCTCTAATAATTAGTGATGTTGAGCATCTTTTCATGTGCTTCTTGGCCGTCTGTATGTCTTCTTTGGAGAAATGTCTATTTAGGTCTTCTGCCCATTTTTGAATTGGGTTGTTTGTTTCTTTAATATTGAGCTGCATGAGCTGTTTATATATTTTGGAGATTAATCCTTTGTCCGTTGATTTGTTTGCAAATATTTTCTCCCATTCTGAGGGTTGTCTTTTCGTCTTGTTTATGGTTTCCTTTGCTGTGCAAAAGCTTTGCAGTTTCATTAGGTCCCATTTGTTTATTTTTGTTTTTATTTCCATTACTCTAGGAGGTGGATCAAAAAAGATCTTGCTGTGATTTATGTCAAAGAGTGTTCTTCCTATGTTTTCCTCTAAGAGTTTTATAGTGTCCAGTCTTACATTTAGGTCTCTAATCCATTTTGAGTTTATTTTTGTGTATGGTGTTAGGGAGTATTCTAATTTCATTCTTTTACATGTAGCTGTCCAGTTTTCCCAGCACCACTTATTGAAGAGACTGTCTTTCTCCATTGTATATCTTTGCCTCCTTTGTCATAGATTAGTTGACCATAGGTGCGTGGGTTTATCTCTGGGCTTTCTATCTTGTTCCATTGATCTATGTTTCTGTTTTTGTGCCAGTACCATATTGTCTTGATTACTGTAGCTTTGTAGTATAGTCTGAAGTCAGGGAGTCTGATTCTTCCAGCTCCGTTTTTTTCCCTCAAGACTGCTTTGGCTATTTGGGGTCTTTTGTGTCTCCATACAAATTTTAAGATGATTTGTTCTAGTTCCGTAAAAAATGCCATTGGTAATTTGATAGGGATTGCATTGAATCTGTAGATCGCTTTGGGTAGTATAGTCATTTTCACAATATTGATTCTTCCAATCCAAGAACATGGTATATCTGTCCATCTGTTGGTATCATCTTTAATTTCTTTCATCAGTGTCTTATAGTTTTCTGCATACAGGTCTTTTGTCTCCCTAGGTAGGTTTATTCCTAGGTATTTTATTCTTTTTGTTGCAATGGTAAATGGGAGTGTTTCCATAGTTTCTCTTTTAGATTTTTCATTATTAGTGTATAGGAATGCAAGAGATTTCTGTGCATTAATTTTGTATCCTGCAACTTTACCAAATTCATTAATTAGCTCTAGTAGTTTTCTGATGGCAGTTTTAGGATTCTCTATGTATAGTATCGTGTCATCTGCAAACAGTGACAGTTTTACTTCTTCTGTTCCAATTTGTATTCCTTTTATTTCTTTTTCTTCTCTGATTGCCGTGGCTAGGACTTCCAAAACTATGTTGAACAATAGTGGTGAGAGTGGACATCATTGTCTCGTTCCTGATCTTAGAGGAAATGCTTTCAGTTTTTCACCGTTGAGAATGATGTTTGCTGTGGGTTTGTCGTATATGGCCTTTATTATGTAGAGGTAGGTTCCCTCTATGCCCACTTTCTGGAGAGTTTTTATCATAAATGGGTGTTGAATTTTGTCAAAAGCGTTTTCTGCATCTATTGAGATGATCATATGGTTTTTATTCTTCAGTTTGTTAATATGGTGTATCACATTGATTGATTTGCGTATATTGAAGAATCCTTGCATCCCTGGGATAAATCCCACTTGATCATGGTGTATGATCCTTTTAATGTGTTGTTGGATTCTGTTTGCTAGTATTTTGTTGAGGATTTTTGCATCTATATTCATCAGTGATATTGGTCTGTAATTTTCTTTTTTTGTAGTATCCTTGTCTGGTTTTGGTATCAGGGTGATGGTGGCCTCATAGAATGAGTTTGGGAGTGTTCCTTCCTCTGCAATTTTTTGGAAGAGTTTGAGAAGGATGGGTGTTAGCTCTTCTCCAAATGTTTGATAGAATTCACCTGTGAAGCCATCTGGTCCTGGACTTTTGTTTGTTGGAAGATTTTTAATCACAGTTTCAATTTCATTACTTGTGATTGGTCTGTTCATATTTTCTGTTTCTTCCTGGTTCAGTCTTGGAAGTTTATACCTTTCTAAGAATTTGTCCATTTCTTCGAGGTTGTCCATTTTATGGCATAGAGTTGTTTGTAGTAGTCTCTTAGGATGCTTTGTATTTCTGCGGTGTCTGTTGTAACTTCTCCTTTTTCATTTCTGATTTTATTGATTTGAGTCCTCTCCCTCTTTTTCTTGATGAGTCTGGCTAATGGCTTATCAATTTTGTTTATCTTCTCAAAGAACCAGCTTTTAGTTTTATTGATCTTTGCTATTGTTTTCTTTGTTTCTATTTCATTTATTTCCGCTCTTATCTTTATGATTTCTTTCCTTCTGCTAACTTTGGGTTTTGTTTGTTCTTCTTTCTCTAGTTTCTTTAGGTGTAAGGTTAGACTGTTTACTTGAGATTTTTCTTGTTTCTTTAGGTAGGCTTGTATAGCTATAAACTTCCCTCTTAGAACTGCTTTTGCTGCATCCCATAGGTTTTGGGTCGTCGTGTTTGCATTGTCATTTGTCTCTAGGTATTTTTTGATTTCCTCTTTGATTTCTTCAGCGATCTCTTGGTTATTTAGTAACGTATTGTTTAGCCTCCATGTGTTTGTGTTTTTTATGTTTTTTTCCCTGTAATTCATTTCTAATCTCATAGCGTTGTGGTCAGAAAAGATGCTTGATATGATTTCAATTTTCTTAAATTTACTGAGGCTTGATTTGTGACCCAAGATGTGATCTATCCTGGAGAATGTTCCATACACACTTGAGAAGAAAGTGTAATCTGCTCTTTTTGGATGAAATGTCCTATAAATATCAATTAAATCTATCTGGTCTATTGTGTCATTTAAAGCTTCTGTTTCCTTATTTATTTTCATTTTGGATGATCTGTCCATTGGTGTAAGTGAGGTGTTAAAGTCCCCCACTATTATTGTGTTACTGTCGATTTCCTCTTTTATAGCTGTTAGCAGTTGCCTTATGTATTGAGGTGCTCCTATGTTGGGTGCATATATATTATAATTGTTATATCTTCTTCTTGGATTGATCCCTTGATCATTATGTAGTGTCCTTCCTTGTCTCTTGTAACATTCTTTATTTTAAAGTCTATTTTATCTGATATGAGTATAGCTACTCCAGCTTTCTTTTGATTTCCATTTGCATGGAATATCTTTTTCCATCCTCTCACTTTCAGTCTGTATGTGTCCCTAGGTCTAAAGTGGGTCTCTTGTAGACACCATATATATGGGTCTTGTTTTTGTATCCATTCAGCAAGCCTGTGTCTTTTGGTTGGAGCATTTAATCCATTCACGTTTAAGGTAATTATCGATATGTATGTTCCTATGACCATTTTCTTAATTGTTTTGGGTTTGTTTTTGTAGGTCCTTCTCTTCTCTTGTGTTTCCCACTTAGAGAAGTTCCTTTAGCATTTGTTGTAGAGCTGGTTTGGTGGTGCTGAATTCTCTTAGCTTTTGCTTGTCTGTAAAGCTTTTGATTTCTCCATCAAATCTAAATGAGATCCTTGCCGGGTAGAGTAATCTTGGTTGTAGGTTCTTCCCTTTCATCACTTTAAGTATATCATGCCACTCCCTTCTGGCTTGTAGAGTTTCTGCTGAGAAATCAGCTGTTAACCTTATGGGAGTTCCCTTGTATGTTATTTGTCGTTTTGCCCTTGCTGCTTTCAATAATTTTTCTGTCTTTAATTTTTGCCAATTTGATTACTATGTGTCTAGGCGTGTTTCTCCTTGGGTTTATCCTGTATGTGACTCTCTGTGCTTCCTGGACTTGGGTGGCTATTTCCTTTCCCATGTTAGGGAAGTTTTCGACTATAATCTCTTCAAATATTTTCTCTGGTCCTTTCTCTCTTCTCCTTCTGGGACCCCTATAATGCGAATGTTTTTGTGTTTAATGTTGTCCCAGAGGTCTCTTAGGCTGTCTTCATTTCTTTTCATTCTTTTTTCTTTAGTCTGTCCCGCAGCAGTGAATTCCACCATTCTGTCTTCCAGGTCACTTATCCGTTCTTCTGCCTCAGTTATTCTGCTATTGATTCCTTCTAGTGTAGTTTTCATTTCAGTTATTGTATTGGTCATCTCTGTTTGTTTGTTCTTTAATTCTTCTAGGTCTTTGTTAATCATTTCTTCCATCTTCTCGATCTTTGCCTCCATTCTTATTCTGAGGTCCTGAATCATCTTCACTATCATTATTCTGAATTCTTTTTCTGGAAGTTTGCCTATCTCCACTTCATTTAGTTGTTTTTCTGAGGTTTTTTCTTGTTCCTTCATCTGGTATATAGCCCTCTGCCTTTTCATCTTGCCTATCTTTCTGTGAATGTGGTTTTTGTTCCATGGGCTGCAGGATTGTAGTTTTTCTTCGAGACCGTGGCTTTCTGTGCCCTGTAGGATCAGGTTACACACCTGGCAGTAACGTGGTCTCTAAAAGAGATAGACATTCTGGCATCAGGCAGGCATAGGTGAGGGGGGCCTCAGAGTGGGACTTGGAACTCAGAAAGGGAGACTTGAGCAGGCAGGGGTGGGAACTTCCATGTTTCTCTCAAGACTCAGGGAATTTCTTTGAGAGGGAGGCAGCAAGTCAGGAGCCAGGAAGGAGCAATCCCTGCCATCGGTTGTGGGCTGAAGATAAATCAGCTGCATCTGTCTTGTCAACCAGATTATCGGGTTACCTTCTGCTCAATTCTTTGCTTTCCCTTCTCTTACTTAACTCTAAGCCTTTAGGGGAGTCCTATTTAATTGTTCCAGGTCTCTGCAGTGCTGATTACTTCAGCTGTGGTTGTTCATAAGCATATAAAGGGACAGGGACAGGGGGACCTCTGGGATGTGGCAGGGCTGGGAATTCCCTTCCTCTCCCCATGGAGTTGCTCCCTTCCACTGCCTCCCCTCAGAGGATGTACCTCATCTTATTACGGGAGGTGGCTGTTTCTTTGCAGCATCTGAACCAGCTGAGGAAGTCCCCTGACTCGAGCCCTCACATGGAGAGAGTCCTCAAATAGTAGCCCAAAGCACCCAGAGCGGGCGCTGGAGATACAGTTCCCTGGTGCTTAGTGATATTCTGCTCATCACAGATCTCTGTAACCCTGGGTAATCTGGGGGGCCTGCCAGAGGAAGGTCACTGCTGGGCAGGCAAAATGATCCCACTGTAGTCTCATGGTCAGGAATATAGTTCATCAATTGCCTCCTACCCAAGGCCTCATCTCAAGGCTCAAAGTCATCTTTCCTTCCACAGAAGAGATCTCCCCTCCTCTGTGTTGTGTAGAGCACCCCCACTCTCAATCCAAGGCCCTTTTCTAGTTTCTGGATGAAATGGATCTCCTCTTCCACTGCTCTGAAAGAAAATGACTCTTAATGACAAGCTACAACCCCTCCCCCCAAATCCATGTGACTATAAACAGTGGTACTTTGTGGTGATCATTTTGTAATGTATAAAAATATTGAATCCCTATGTTGGTTCACCTGAAATTAATATAATGTTGTAAGTCAATTATACTTCATTTTTTAAAAGTATAATAAATAAAAAATAAATAAATAAAAGTAAAGTTACAGCTTCAGTTAAAAAAAAAAAAGTGGTACTTTGCTCACATGTGAATAACCAATATTCTACAATATTCTACCAATATTCTATAAATACAGATATTTCTCTCTCCCATGTGCCCACACTTCCTCATTTTCCAACCCATCGTCAATCCTTCCTCAATCTGCCCCTGAAATTTGTGACCACTGAGGGCAGACCCTGTTGTCCTCAGCCCTCAGTCTGGGCCTCAAAGTTAATGCTCTGTTAGGGAGAGGAGAGTTCGGTTACATTGGTGTGCTGGTAAATCCGTATGGCGGGCTTGGGGTGGGGGGGAAATCCCTGATTTGTAGGGGTTACCAGTTTCCACAGTGTAAACGCTCTCTCCTACCATGACTGATTTCCAACTATCAACAGTTTCACAACCAGCTTGGAAAATTCCTAAATATTTAACAATTACTCTCACTAGCCAGTCTGAGCTGGCTCCAGCATAACACCAATTCAGGAGGATTCCCAGAGCGTCTCTGGGCCCCTACGATATCTTGACAAAGTGAAGTGAAGGGAGAGAGGGGCCCTCGTGTGCCATCTCTACCCACTGGCTCCCTTGGCTCAGAGCCCTGGAAAGAGTATGACTTTAGGGAGTCAGGAGACGTCTGGGTTCGAATCCTTGTGTGACTTTGGGCAAGTTTCAGCTTCCAACTCTGCAAATTAGGATTGATAAAACCTACCTGTAGGATTGCTTTGAGGGTGAAATGAAATGCCTAAATAAAATGCTTAGTATATAGCAAGTCTCGATAAATGTCCTTTCTTTTGCCCCCCCATCTTTGTCTTAATTTTTCCTGTACTAGTTCAAATAATTATTTTTCAAAGGGTCCAACAGGGGGAGCTCAAACTCAACACTGTCAGGGTGGGCGCTGGTAATTCAACCCAACTCTCATCCCAGTTTAGAGCTAAACTTCGGAAACTTTGAAGGGCACAGCTCTTTCTCTCTCTTTAGGGCTCTCCCTTGTCCCCATCCCAAAAGATATGAGTCCATCTAAATGTTCCATAACTGGTGCTTATGCCGCCTGGCTTCATTCTCCTCTAAGACGGCAAGCTACACCCAGAATCAGAAACCACATTCCACAAAGGGGGCGCCATGTCAGGACCAGAACAAGGACACTGGGCTTCCCTAAGGCTGTGCTTCGCACAGTCCAGAGCACTCAAAGCTTCCCGCGCACCCAACATGCCTCCCACATCAAAGCAGGTCCCATAATATACAATTAACCAATCACTCATGAGGATTTATGTTAACACTGTGCAGCAGGAGGCTGTAGTTAGATATCTAGAAAAACGACTGTAGAAGGAAGTGGAGTCTTTGGCTCTGTGGCTGGGGGAAGGGAGGCAGAGGCAGAAGGGACATGAAGCTTGCTAGATTTGAGAAGTTTGGCTGCTCACAAACAGTGGAATTATTGGAATGCTACAGGGAGAGGCAGCAAAGGAAACTTTGAGAAAATCTGGTTTCTTGTGATAAAGAGCTTTTGGTAACCTGAGAAAGTTTCAGAAACTTAGACAAACGAAATCGCTTCATTTGAAATGAATGAAAAGCCTTGGGTTTGAACAGTGTGTGGCCACTTTCCAGCTGACCGACCTATACAAGTTATTTAACCTCTCTGAGATTCAATCACTCATATATTTATTCACTCAGCGTATTATTTATTGAGCATCTTGTATGTATCAGGTATGGGGTTAAGTGAATCCTGAGGAGACAATGGTGGCCAAAACCAGGCACTGTCCTTTTTCTCATGGAGCTTGCAATTTATTCATCTGTAAAAAGGCATACTGGGAATTCCCTGGCTGTCCAGTGGTTAGGACTCTGTGCTCTCACTGCTGAGGACCCAGATTCAATCCCTGGTCAGGGAATTAAGATCCCACAAGCCACGCAGCTCGGCCAAACAAAACAAAACAAAACACAAAAGACATACTAATGCTGGGACAACTGGATATCCACATGCAAAAGAATGAAGTTGGATCCCTATCTCACACCATATAAGAAAATTAACTCAGAATGGATGAAAGACCTAAATGTGAAACCAAATCTATTAAGTTCCTGGAAGAAAACAGGCTCAAATCTTTGTGACTGTGGATTAGGTAATGGTTTCTTGGCTATGAAACCAAACTCATAAGTAACAAAAGAAAAAATAGATAAATTGGACTTCATCAAAATTTAAAACTTTTGTGCTTCGAAGGACACCATCAAGAAAGTGAAAAGAGGGACCTCCCTGGTGGTCCAGTGGTTGAGACTCCATGGTCCCATTGCAGGGGGCCCAGGTTCAATCCCTGGTCAGGGAACTAGATCCTGCATGCCGCAACTAAAGATCCCACATGCCGCAACTAAAGATCCCGCATGCCGCAACTAAAGATCCCGCATGCCACAATGAAGATCCCACACACGGCAGTGAAGATCCCGCATGCTGCAACACAGCCAAATAAATAAATAAATAAACAAATAAATATTAAAAAAAAGAAAGAAAGTGAAAAGATGCCAAGATATGGAAGCAACCTAAGTGTCCATCAACAGATGAATGGATAAAGAAGATATGGTATATATATGCAATGGAATATTACTCAGCCATAAAAAGAGTGAAATTTTGCCATTTACAGCAACATGGATGGACTTGGAGGGCATTATGCTAAGTGAAATAAGTCAGACAGAGAAAGACAAATACTGTACAATATCACATGTGAAATCTAAAAAATACAACAAACTAGTGACTATAACAAAAAAAGAAGCAGACTCACAGATATAGAGAACAAACTAGTGGTTACCCATTGGGAGAGGAAGTGGGGAGAGGCAATATAGGGGTAGGGGATTAAGAGGTACACACTATTATGTATAAAATAAGCTACAAAGATATATTGTACAGCACAGGGCACATAGCCAATATTTTATAATAACTATAAATGGAGTATAACCTTTAAAAAAAAGTGAAAAGATGACCCTCAGAATGGGATGAAATACTGGTAAGTCATTAACCTGTTAAGGGGCTTGTATCTAGTAGAATATACAAAGAATTCTTACAACTCAGTAATAAAAAGACAAACCAATTTAAAAATAGGCAAAGGATCTGTATAAACATTTCTCCAAAGATATACAAATGGCCAATAAGCACATAAAAAGATTCTCAACATCATTAGCCATCAGAGAAATGCGTATATAAACCACAATGAAATACCACTTCATACCCACTAAAATGGTTAGAATCAAAAAACAGATCAGAGAAATTGGAACCCTCATACACTGCTGGTGGGAATGTCAATGGTGTAGTCACTTTAAAAAACAGCCTTGGCAGTTCCTCAAAAGTTTAAACAGAGTTTCCATATGATGAGAAATTCCAGTCCTAGATACATATCCAAGAGAAATGAAAACATATATCCACACACATCCTTGTTCATAAATATTCCTACCAGCATTATTCATAATAGCCAAAACAGAAACAACGCGAATGTCCATCAGCTGATGAATGAATAAATAAATTGTTCTACATATATCCACACAATGGAATAGCATTAGGCAATAAAGAAAAACAGACTGCTGATACTTGCTACAATGTGGATGAACCTCGAAAACATTATGCTAAGTGAAAGAAGCCAGATACAAAAGGCCACATATTGTATGATTTCACTTACATGAAGCGTCCAGATGAGACCAATCTATAGAGATAAAAAGTTGATTAGTGGTTGTCTAGGACTGAAGAGGGGAGGAATTGAGGGGAAATTGGGAGTGACTATTAGTGGCTTTGGGATTTCTTTTGGCGGTGATGAAAATGTTCTAAAATCTATTGTAGTGTTGGTTACACAACTCCATGAACATGCTAAAAACCATTCAGCTGTTTACTTTAAAATGGTGAATTGTATGATATATGAATTATATCTCAATACAGCTATTATTAAAAATAAAGGCATAACTTGAACAGATATGTATACATACACATTCATAGCAACATTATTCACAATAGCCAAAAGGTAAAAGCAACCCAAGTGTCCATCGATGGATGAATGGATAAACAAAGTGTGGTATATACATACAATGGAATATTATTCAGCCTTAAAAAGGAAGAAAATTCTGACACCTGCTACAACATGAATGAACCTCAAAGACATTATGCTAAGTGAAATAAAAGCCAGTCACAAAATGATAAATACTAAATGATTCTACTTATATGAGGTACCTAGAGTAGTTAAATTCATAGAAACGAAGCAGAATGGTGGTTGCCAGGGGGTGGTGGGAGGGGTGAATGGGAAGATACTGCTTACTGCATACAGAGTTTCAGTTGGGGAAGATGTAAAAGCTCTGGAGATGGATGGTGGTGGTGGCTGTACAACAGTGTGAATGTACTTGATACCACTGAACTGGATACTTAAAATGGTTAAAATGGTAAAATTTCCCCTTATCTAGTTATTTTCATGAGACCAGGTGTATGTATGTTCTGTAACTTATTTCCTTGCAAGTGCGAATGGTAAGGGATCTTCCTCTCTCTTTCTCTACCTGGGCTGCTCCCAGGGTCTGGTCACAATATGCCACCACAGTGGGGGCAAGTCACCCTCCTTTCAGGCAGGGAGCAAAGCTTCAGTCTAAGGACCACCAAGCGGGTGTCCCCCTGTAGCCACTTAACCTCTCACTCCCAGCTTTCCCTCTGCAGTTTCTTCCAACTGCTCTCTCTCAGCAAAGAAATTAGGATACATCGCCTTCTCAAAAGGATGCCAGTCATCTAAGCACCATGCAGGAACCTTGTAACACTCATATCTCTCCTAAGAGGTGTCCCCACTAGAGTCAGGGAAGATCAACAGCCGTGGACACTGATTGTGGCAGAATTCTTCCTCTACCTCCTTCAGCAGCTGGGCGACCTTTACCAAATCCTTTTATTCTTATGTTCTTCAAATGGGGCTTTTATCAAACAAGTACAGGACCAGTGTTTGTCCCTGTGATGCACCCTAACTCAAGGTAGCACAGCACCTGCTTATAAAGCTGCAACACTCCTGCTGGTGGGTCAGGTGGGCCAGAGCTCCATGGTGGCCCACTCACCTCTGGCGGCCACCAGGGCTCCCTAAAATGGTAAATCCTATGTTATGTATATTTTACCACAATTAAAAAAAATAAAAGCATAATAGCTCTTACCTCATAGGGTCATTGTGAAGGTTAAATGAGATGAATTTTGGCTAATGGAATAGCTAAAGTAAACAACATCATTTATGAACCAGGCCTGGAGAGTGGGGTTCAGGATGGGGGAGGGACACAAACTTTCTACTTTAATTTATTTATCTATTGTTTAGATTTAAAAACTGGTATATCTTTATAATTCAAAAAGTAAAGCAGTAAAGAGCTACTTATTCCTGTGTTACTGATTTATTGAGACTTAGTGTCCACAGAAAAGTGCATGAGGATTGAGAACCACATTCTCTTCTTGGCTTATGTTTGACCTGTGTTTGTGTTTTTATGTGTAACTTTTTCCAGATTTCCTCAGCTTTGCTTACCTTTCTCCCCCACTGCCCCTCAATTTACTTAAGTCTATTAGTCACAAAATTTTAAACCTCCCAGTTGTAGCCCTGGATCCTCCCCATCTTGCCCCAAGAAAGACCCCAGACCCCACACAGAGGGGCTCCTGCTCATTCCTAGCCGGTGTCCTCTGAACTCCTCTTCCCCATTTTTACCTCCTTCCCTATAGCAAAACCCTCCCTGAGATCTAATTTAAAGTCTCTCACCTTGCAAACTGAAAGGTCTGCCTTTCAAGGAGGCCAGAGACTGCTGGGAGCCTGGCCGGAAGTCAGTTTCCTGGGTGGGAGAACACTGGCGGAAATCCAGATGGCTGACGTCACCTGGTGCAGATGGCGGAAGCCATTGCCCAATCAGAGGAAATTGATGCCAGCAACGCACTTCTCTATGACTCTCTTACTCAGTTCAGAGAAGCATTTTCCTCGACAGGAGGCAGTTGGGTAGGAGTGGAAAATGCCCTGGCCTTTGAACCACATGGCATGTTGACCGGGAGGCTGACCATGAGTCTGGCCGTGGCATCAACTGACAAATGAACGTAAGACCCGACACTAGACTCGGGGTCAGAAGACACAAGTCTGGGTCTCTGCCACCTAAATCCTAACCTTTAACATCACTTTGGTTGGTTTCCTTAGCTATGAGTAATAATACCTACTCACAGAAGCTACTGTTGCATGCTGGAATGAGGTCATTCATGTGAAAGATTTCATAAACTTGAAGCAGGATGACAATACAATATTCTGCCTCTGTGAGAGCCTTCCAGAGGGCAGTGGACCTGGAGGAGGCAAGATGGAGGGTGATTACAGGCTGATCCTGGAGCCAGGCAGCCTGCACCGGAATGTGCAGCTGGGACACATAACTTAACCTCTCTGTGCCCAGTCACCTCGCGGTCATAGTGGGGGATGATAAGAATACCATCCTCATCACAGGGTTCTCGGGAGGGTGAAGTAGTTACTCCACTTGGAGCACATAGAACACTGCCCGGCTCGTGGCAGCACTTACTAAGACTTGGCTGGGATGATTATTCCCAAGGCCATCTTGTACACCTGCAGGCCCTGGGCTGGGCATTCAGCCCAATCCCAAGAGATCTCGTGAAAAGAGATTCTGGGAATTCCCTGGCGGTCCAGTGGTTAGGACTCCATGTTTTCATTGCCAAGGGCCCAGTTCGGGGAACCAAGATCCTGCAAGCCACGCGGCACAACCCAAAAAAAAAAAAAAAAAAAGACAGATCCTGCCCCCACCCACAGTCCACACAGCAGGCAGAGCTATTTAGCTAAAATCTGACCATGTCACTTCTCTGCTTAACCACCCAAATCTGCCCCAGTCCCACTCCCACCCCCAGGTAAAGACATCAAACCCCTGTGATAGGCCCTTGAGTCCCTCTCCAGCCTCTCCTGATGCCCACTGCCTCTCATCAAGGCTCCAGCAACACCAAACTGCCTGTCGCTTCTCACCTGCACCAGCTGGCTCCTGCTGCCCCTCTGCCCAGCATGCCCTCACCAACCCTGCCTTTGCTAACTCCTAATACCCTTCAGGACCCTTAGACTCATGTCTCCCAGAAAGCACTTTCTGACTCCCCTGAGCAGAACCTGGTTCCCCTCTCCTATATCCCTTGTGGGCACCTCCATCATTGCACAGGCCAAACTGTATCCTAGCTGTTCAGCTGACTGCTTCACACCAGACTGGGGGATCCTTGAAGGGAAAGGCCAGCACTGGGTCTTGCGCATCTCGGTAAACTCAGCACGAGCACAGTGCCAGGCACACAGTAGGTGATCAGTAATGGTTGAGTGGAAAGACTGATGAGTGGATGACCAGGAACTAATAGAGCCCTAGCTTGTTTTGGCCACGCCGTGTGGCTTGTGGGATCTTAGTTCCCTGACGAGGGATTAAACCCGGGCCCTTGGCAGTGGGAGCGTGGAGTCCTAACCACTGGACCTCCAGGGAATTCCCTTGTTCAGCTACTTTAACAGATGATGTTGTTTGCCTGGGATTGGGATGAACATCTCAAAACAGATACAGTTTCCATTTGCCTCAGCCATTGTTTTCCTCAGAATCACCTCTGTCTGTGTCTCAGGCATCCTCTGTTCCTCTCTCTTTTCCCTGCTCTTATGCTTTTTTCTCTCCTTCCTTAAAACTTTGTTTCTCTTCCTTGCTCTGTGTCATATTGCTATACCCTTTGTTGCTTTGTATCCTTTTCCTTTCATCCTTCTTTTGTGCTTGAGTGGTGGTTGTCTGTTCTCTTGCCTCCTCTTATCAAGGGTTTTAGGTGGTTAGAGTACCCCTGGGTTCATGACTCCTCAGAAAAAAAGAAGGAGATTTTGAAAGGCAGGAAATCAATCCTTATTATGTGTCCAGAAGTTCCATACATTTTATTTCATATAATCTTAGTAATAAACTTATAGTATGGTATATCATCCAAGCAAGCTAGGTTATGCTTCTGTAACAAACAACCTCAAAATCTCAGGGGCTTTATGCAGCAAAGATTTATTTATTACCCCTGCCACTTATCAATGGTGGGTTGACTGAGGCTTTGCTCTGAACCATCATTGTCCTAACCTCAGGACCTAGGTTGACAGAGCAGTCACTACCTAGAACATCGCCATTTGCCATAGTAGAAGAAAGAGAGAATGTGAAAAAGCACAGCACACACTGGCTTTTAACACTTCCATGTAGAAGAGACACGTTTTAATTGGTCAAAATAAGTCACATAGCCACTTCTGGGTTAATTGGTAGGAGTTAAATGAGGTGGCAAAGTACAATCTTCCTAGGTATCTGGAAGGAAAGAGAGACTCAAATATTGGTGAACAGGTCTGATAACCATGGTAGATATTACTGTTCCCATTTTACAGATGAGGTAGCTGAGGCACAAGAAGGTTATGTAGTTTGTTCAAGGACATGCAGTAAGTGTCAGGGGTAGGGGGAGCTGAACCCATGCCTTTTGATTCCTGGGACAGTGCCCTTGTCACTTCACTGGAGTTTTAGGATGCCTAAGCCTTGTCTACCCTTTTCTACCAGGGTTTTGGACTCTGCTGTGAAGACTGGTTTGCTGGTATGCCAGAGGCAAGATGGTAAGAAGCCCAGCTTTGCTCACCAACTTCTGCATCACATCTGGTGAGGGGCGTTGGAGTCTCTCCCCAAGGTGGGGTTTGGGAGACTTCTAATTTCCAAGACAAAACCAGGTAGGTCACAAAACTTGGAGCACAATCATTAGAAACCTTCTAGACAAAATTATCTGTGGTGATAGAAGTCAGAATAGCGGTTATTTCAGAGGTGGGCAAGAAAGGGCTTTTGCATATTGACTAGATAGATGTTTAAAGGAACCTTCTGGGGTGATACTATCTCGATCTGGATGGTGGTTAAATGGGTGAATACAAACGCAAAAATTTATCAAGCTGTACACTTAAGATTTGTACACTTTGCTATATGTCATTTATATCTCAATAAAAATGAGTAATAAAAAGAAATATTCTTCATCAAAATAAAAATATTTACTGTGCCAAAGATCCTATTAAGAGGATGAAAAGACAAGGTACCGAGTGCGAGAAAATATTTGCAAGTTATGTATTCAACAATGGATATGTATCCAGAATATATAAAGAACTCTCAAAACTCAACAGCAAGTAAACAGACAACCCAATTTAAAAAGTAGGCAAAAGACTTGAAGGGACACTTCACCAAAGAGGATAAAAGGAAAGCAAATAAGCATACAAAAAGTTGTTCAACGTTATTGGCCATTAGGGAAATGCAAATTAAAACCAGCATAAGGGACTTCCTTGGTGGCGCAATGGTTAAGAATCTGCCTGCCAACGCAGGGCACACGGGTTCGAGCCCTGGTCCGGGGAGATGCCACGGAGCAACTAAGCCAATGCGCGACAACTACTGAGACTGCGCTCTAGAGCCCGCGAGTCACAACTACTGAAACCCGAGTGCCTAGAGACCGTGCTCCATAGCAAAGAGAAGCCACCACAATGAGCAGCCCACGCACCGCAACAAAGAGTAGCCCCCGCTTGCCGCAACTAGAGAAAGCCCGGCGAGCAGCAACGAAGACCCAACGCAGCCATAAGTAAATAAATAAATAAATTTATTTTAAATAAAAACAGGACGAATTACCACTACAAATCTGTTAGAGTAGCAAAAAAATTTTTTAAATGTTGACAGTGCTACCAAGTGTTGGCAAAAAGGCAGCAACAGGAACTCTCGTTCATTACTGGTGAAATGCAAAATCATCCTCTGGAACATAGTTTGGCAATTTCTTATAAAGTTAATACATTTACGTACAAGTCAATAATCCCCTAGGTATTTACCTGAGAGAAATAAAAACATGTTCACACAAAAACCTATACACTGTATGCTCATAGCAGCCGGCATTTGTAATTACCAAAAACTAGTTAAAATGGGTAAACGCATTACTTGGCTTATCCATGCCATGGCACACAATCCACACAAACAAAAAGAAACAAATTATTCATGCAACAGCTTGGATGAATCTCAAAGGCATTATGCTGAGTGAAAAAATCTGGTCTCAAAAATGTTACATGCTATATGATTCCATTTATGTGACATTTTAAAAAGACAAGGCTAAAGTGACAGAGAATAGATCAAAATAGCAAGAGGTTTGGTGGGGGGGGGGCGGGAGGGAAGATGTGAATACAGAGGAATAGCATAGGGGAGTCTTGGGGGCAGTAGACCTGTTCTATATCTTGATTGTAGTTGTGATTAGACTCCAAATCCGGGGGCCAAGGAGCCCCATCTGCTTTGTTCACTCCTACACTCTCAGTGCCTGGATCTTAGGTACGAGGTGCGTGCTCATGGACACAGTGAAGGAGTGTTCTTGCTCCAGCCCTGATTCATCTTGGCACACTTTGCAGGCTAGTCTATATTTAGCTACCTCTCCGGCTGCCTATGGACACGCCAGAGCTGGAAGGCATCACTAGTCCCCCTTCACAACCCAGGCCTGGGTCACAAGATCTCCCTCCTGGAAAGCAGAGTCTCCAGCTGTCCTGTAGTTTGAAATTTGTAGATATTAGCAATCTGATGAGTCATTTTAATTTTTGAAGTACATTTTTATTGTAAAAATAACATTTGTTCACTGTTTAAAAAAAAACTGTCTCAAAAAAAAAAAGTAGACCCCACCTTATTTCCCAGAAGCCATAATTGTAACTAGTTCCTTCTCTGTCTATCTAGAAACATTTATGTGTAAATAAGCATGTATATCCCTATATATGTAATAGATATGAATAAATTGATCCACAGCTCTTGGGGCACATGTAATGTCCTGTTTCTCTACAGAATCACTCGTATCAAATCTGGCTTCCACCCTGCCCATCACTGATGGTATTCTATTGTCTGACAGTTTTCAGACTCCCTCCCTTGGATCAAACAAGGAAGTCGAGGCTTCTGCAGTCCTGAAGAAACAGATGAGAGTCTGCTCCTTTGACCACCTGGTCAGCATTGCCTTGCTCCTCATCCAGGCCTCGGGGGTCCAACAGAAACAGACCACTAGGCTGGCGTGGGCAATTCCTAATCGCCCAAGCATAGCATCAGCAAAGCTAGGAGAGAGGGAAAAAAAACATCAACTTTGGAAATTTGATGTTCAAGAAGAAGAAGAAAGAGGAGGAGGAGATGGAGAGAGCAGGAGGGCATCAAAGTAGTCAGGCATCTAGGAAAAATCACAAATCTATAGTACATCCTTAAAGCTGTTTTTGGTTTTATGTAGTTCTTTTATTTTTAATTACACTGGGGAGGCAACATAACATTTTCTGTTTTTCTCTATAATCTTGATCTGGCCTTACCTGGGGGCAGTTGTTGAAGTTCTGAAAATACCCAGTACAGAGCACCTGGGCGCAGTTCTCACGGATGCTGGCAGCCAACCCCATCCGAGAGGCTGCTCTTGAAAAGGCCCAGCTCTCCACATGTCCTGGAGAAACTGGATCCCCTCTTTTTTCTCTGAGTCCCCAGAGGTCCAACCGCCATCCAAGAGGTAGGTTACTGCCTGCCTCTTCATCCTTCCCTTTCAGACCAGACATCCAGCACCTTCCAAAACCAAGGCCTACGTTGGTGTGGGCTTCCTATAAACCCCCACCCAGTCTGATTCTTACCTTTCTTTCTAAAACACACAAAAAAGCCAAACCGCTCAAGGGTCAGGAAACCCACAACTTCAAGGACACAAAGTCCTGACTACGCAGAAGAGGAAGAGAAGAATTCCTTTATTCCTTGTTAATTCTCAATAGATTATTGTTACAATAAATTCATAATAAATGGTCCTGCTATATAACATATTGTTTAAATTTTCTTATTTCTTCAAATATGATGCCTGTTGGGAAAGTTATTATAGGGAGATCAATTAATAATCATTGATGAAATGTTTCTTGGATGAAGAAACCCATAATGGTCATAGTGTGGGAGATTTAAAGAAAGGAAAAGAAGATTCTTCTGAGAAATTTTAGTCCACTTTAGAAAACAAAATGCATACACTATCTGAGAAACTCTTTGAGGACAATGCAGGCCAATGGATACTTATGGAGCATCTACTAATAAAAGGTAATATTTGCTGATAGCCTACTAGGTGCCAGGCACCGTACTAGCCCTCAGGATACCACAACCAACCAGATGGAGATGCTTCCTGCCCTACAGAGCTCAGAAGGACAGACATGAAACATATAGAAACGAGGTGGTAACTCTTAAAAAAGGGAGAGTACAGGCTGCCATAGGAATGCAGAGCCAGAGAACTAAACACAGGATGGGGTATCAGGGAAGACCTCCCTTGGAGACAGACCTTTAAACTGAGACTTGCAAGTGACAAACCAAAATAGAAAGACATCAGGGCTGGGGGAGGGGAAGCTGAGTTTATTGCTTAACAGGCAAGGGAGAGCCATGTCCCTCAAGAAATGAGTCCAGTGGGTCTCCCTAAGAAGAAACTGAAAGGCCAAAATATAGATCCAAAAGGAGGAAGCTCACCAATAAAGCAGGAATTGAGTTCTGGTCTCTGGCTCACAAAGGGGGTTGTACACTCTACCATCTTCAGTTCTCAGTTCTCAAAAGAGTAGGTGATTCTCAAAGAGGTCCAAGACAGGTACTGTGATGCCTCGATGGACTCGGGTCAAAAGGGGGCAAAACCATGTCTGCTTATTCTAAAGCTAGATAGATTTTTTTCTTACAAAGACCCAATAACAGTGGGGCAGGCAGAGGACGAAAGGAAGGTGATAGAGGGGTTAGATTTGCAAGAGATCTGGACAAGTTTGAGGAACCAAGAGAAATTCAAGTTACAGAAGCATGGGGGCAGAGAGAAGAGTGGGGCTTAGAGGATGCTGGTGAGATGGGCTAATCAAGAAAGACCTGGTAGGCCATATGCTATGGACTGAATTGTGCTCCTCAAAATTCATATGTTGAAGCCCTAAACCCCAATGTGACTATATTTGGAGATAGGGTCTCTAGGAGGTAATTAAGGTTAAATGAGGTCCTAAGGGTGGGGCCCTAAACTGATGGGATGGGTGTCCTTATAAAAGACATAAGAGAGCTCTCTCTGCCCATGTGTGCACAGAGAAGAAAGAGGCCATATGAGCACACAGGGAGATGGTGGCCACCTACAAGTCAAGAGAATATGCCTCAGAATTAGACCTACCTTGCTGGCACCTTGATCTTGGGCTTCCAGCCTCCAGGACTATGAGAAATAAATTTTTGTTGTTTAAGCCACCTAGTCTGTGGTATGTTGTTATGTTGCCTGAGCATATTAATATACCATATTAAGAATTTTAAACTCAACATCAAAAAAAAAATTTTTTTTTAATGAGCAGAGAATCCAATAGACATTTTTCCAAAGAAGATATACAGATGACCAAGAGGCACGTGAAAGGATGTTCAACATTGCTGATCAGGGAAATGCATATCAAAACCACAATCACCTCATACCTGTCAGAATAACTATTATCAAAAAGACCACAAATAGCAAGTGTTGGCCAAGATGTAAAGAAAAGGGAACCCTAGTGCTCTGTTGATGGGAATATAAATTGGTGCAGCCACTATGGAGAAGAGTGTGGATTCCTCAGAAAGTTAAAAGTAGAACCATCATATGATCCAGCAATCCTACTTCTGGGAATTTATCCAAAGAAAACAAAAACATTAATTTGAAAAGATATATGTACCCATATGTTCATTGCAGAAATTATTGACAATAGCCAAGATATGGAAGTAACCTAAGTGCCCATCAATAGATGAATGGATAAAGAAGATGTGTTTTATATATATATACATATATATATATATATGTATATATATATATACATATATATATATATATATATATATATACAATGGAATATTACTCAGCTATAAAAAAGAATGAAATCTTGCCATTTGCAACAACATGGATGGACCTAGAGTATGTTATGCTAAGCGAAATAAGTCAGAGAAAAACGAATACTGTATGATTTTACTTATATGTGGAATCTAAAAAACAAAACAAATGAACAAACAGAACTGAACAGAAACAGAGTCATAGATGCAGAGAACAAACAGGTGCCAGAGGGGAGGTGGGTGGGAGAATAAGAGGAATAGGTGACAGAGACTAAGAGGTATGAAAAGTACAAACTTTCAGTTACAAAATAAATGAGTCACAGGTATAAATGTTCAGCGTGAAGATTATAGTTAATAATTACGTAATATCTTTGTATGGTGACAGATGACAACTAGACTTATCATGGTGATCATTTTGAAATGTATAGAAATATCAAATCACTATGCTTTGCATCAGGAATTAACATAGTGTTATAGGTCAGTTATAGGTCAAAAGCAAACAAACTCACTCATAGAAAAAAGAGATCGGATTTGCAGTTACCAGAGGCAGGGAGTGGGAGGGAGGGGGAATCAGATGAAGGCAGTCAAAAGGTATAAACTTCCAGTTATAAGTTCTAGGGATGTAATGTACAGCATGATAAATACAGTTAACACTATGGTACATTATATATGAAAGTTGTTAGAGAGTAAAAGTCCTAAGAGTTCTCATCACAAGGAAAAAATTTTTTTCTCCATTTCTTTAATGTATCTATATGAGATGATGGATATTCACTAAACCTATTGTAATCATTTCATGTCGTACATAAGTCAAATCATTATGTTGTACACCTTAAACTTATACAGTGCTGTGTGTCAATTATATTTCAGTAAAATGGAAGAGAAAATGAGAAGACTTTTGAACATATTCCTAAAAGCTTGGTGGCAAGCCTCTGGGGCTTTAAGCCAGGGATAGACATGCTCACACTCAGATCTGGGAAGGCTCACTCTGACTGCAACTCGGAGAAGGGATCTGAGCAGGGCAAGACTGGAGGCAGTGAGATAAGGTAGGATGTGGGGTAGGCACGCAGGCTGGAGGTGATGGAGACTTGGAGCGTGGTGACAGGGAGGTGAGGGAAAGTGGACAGACTGGAGAGATCTTTACAAGGGAAAATTAATGGGACTTGGGGGCTGATGAAGGAAGGGGGTGCTCCAGAGGCCCCCAAGGCACAGTGGAAAAGAGCACTGGGCTGGGAATCTCAAGATCGAGGTCTAATTCCAGATCAACCACCAATCAACTACCCAATGGCTTTGGCCAAGTCACTTTACTGCCCTTCACTGCTTTCGTTTCCTCATCTTGTAGGACGAGATAAAGCCTGTTGATCTTATGGTACCACTCAATTCTACTATCCTCTGATTCTACAAAGTAAATGCATCATCAAGGACAAAATAAAACAATGGTGTCACCTCCCCCCAAGGTTTAGGCACCCTTCCTCTATGTGTTACTCAATACCATTGATCATCATATACTTAAAGATGTACTCAAATGTTGCATTTACTGGTCTGTCTCCTTCAGAAGGCTAAGTGCTCCTTGAGGGCAAGAACTGGGTATCCTGTACCTGGAACCAAGTCAGGCATATGGTAACTGATTCACTGTATTTCTGAAATTGACTATTTTAAAGTGCTGAGAGGACAGACACACAGTTATTCAAGAAGGCATCTTGGTGCCGTGTATTGTGTTTTTTCTGTATCCAGGGCACTGTGGTGGATGCTAGGGTCATCTGAATAAACAAGAAAGCCAGTCATGGACCTTACATCAAGTCAAGTGGCCAAGACAGACATTAAACACACGAGGACAAAAATTATGGTTTATTTCTAGTTGTGGCAAGTGCTACAAGGAAAAGTACTGGGTATTGTGAATGCGTAATAGGGAGACCTAACTGAGAGAGTGACCTTTATGATAATAAGGATGAGTTGATTGACTCACAGAACTAGGAAGGGAGGAGAGAAAGAGAGGGGGACAGAGGGAGAGACTTTTAGGAATAATAAGGAATAATAAAAAGGAATAATAAGCATGCATGAAGGCCTGAAGCAGGAAGGAGTTCTGATGAGAATACTGGAAGGAAATCCGCTGGAATGGTAACATTAGCTACATTGGGATTGTGGAATTTTGGGTACTTTTTATTTTCTTTTGTTTGTATACATTTTGCATGTCACAGATTTTCCACAACAAACACACATTATTTTAATCATTGAGGGGGGGAAACTTTGTTAGTTTAAACAAAATAATAAAGGATGTGGGGAGAATGGGTGTCATGGAGGAGGGAGCACATTCCAGAGGGACTGGTGACTTAAGCGGTGAGTAATCCCTACGTGGGGGAGAGCAACAAGCATGTTGATGGGGCTAGAACAAAGGAGCAGGGGTGACTCATGAATGATACAGTTGAAGCTGGGCCGCCAAGGTCCATGAAGGTGAGGCTGAAGAGTTGGAGGTGATATGAAAAGTCATAGTGAGCTACTTTCAAAGCGCCTGAGCAGGGAGAGTAAGCATTTTAGCAAAGGGGAGCAGGATGGGGAGAAACCAGAGAGAGAAGGACTCTAAGAGGTCCCTTCGGGGCTGGTGGGGGAGAGCGGGGACCTGTTAAGGCCAGTAGTCCTACAACACAGAGTAGTTGGTCCTTTGTTACTTCCTGGGCATCAAGGGGTTAGGCTGCCCTATGCTTTCTGCCCCACAGTGGAAGTGGAAATTGTGGTTTCTGAAGGTCCTTCCTGATCTGCAATCTCTGAGAAATAAACTGCTAGCCTGGGGACATTTCTAAAGAGATAAAGTCAAAAATTGGCTTGCGGGGGCAGAGGTGGCAGGGCACAGGCAGGATTTGGAAAATTGGGGCCTGATATAAGTTCTAAGATCTCCTCCCACCCACTCCTGATCTAGATAAGCACCCCTGCCACCCACACTGGATACTTGGCCAGGATTTCCTCCTGAGGCTGTGAAGCATTTTTAGGGCTGTGATGTGCGTTGGGGAGGGGGCGGAAATTGGCTCCCCTCTCCCTTCTGAGCTGAACCTACAGGAACTACCTCAGCCACTTCCCTTCTAGGCTTTTCCCCCCTCTTCCCATGTGGTTCCCTCAGATCACCATCTGATTGCCCCAAGAGAACTCTTCTTGGCATCTCCTCTCACCCCACACTCCTGACATGGGTGCTGCCCACTCAGAGAGATGAGGACCAACTTCGTCCTGGCCTTCTACCCAGCCCGGAAGCGGAGTGCAGCACGAGAGTCTGTGCCCTAGCCCTCTCCTGCTCTCTTGAGAAAAGAGAGGCAAAATCATATTAAATGATGATATTAAATCACCATGTTAAATCAGTGTCTCAAGTGCAGGATTGGTCAGTTAGCAGCTGAGGGATCACTGTCCATTGCCCCATAATTGGCCCTGGGCTACTGTGAGGATGGAGGAGACAGGGGCACTGAAGGAACAGTCCCGCTGTTTGGAGGCATCAAGTTCTTAATAAAAGTAACTTCAACCCAGAAGACCTGGGTTCATGTCACAGCTGAGCTCTTGCTAGCTAAGTCATCTGAAGGGTAGCCCACTTACCCCTCTAAGCCCCTTAGTTTCTTCAACTGTGAAATGGTCATGATAGCTAGTTTAGGATCAAACGATGCAGTGTCTGAGAAAAATAGACTTGAAAGGAGTTCTTCCTTCCACAGGAATCTATTGTGAGCCTATCACTGCTCAGAATGTTCAGGATATAAAGATAAAGAAGACAATCGTAACAGGCCAGACCCCTGCCCTCAGGAAGTTCCTCCAGTTGCTGTTATTACTGATGACTGTTGAATAAATGGGGCCACTCATAAGAAGCAAATGGAGAGTTCTGACAGAGGATGAAAGGCTATATTTTCCAAAGATGGGTATCCTCCTCCGATACTCTTCTTATCCCATGACTGACACGCCAGGGTGGGATCGTGTTCCTTCCCCTTGAATCTGGGTGGGGCTGTGACTGCCGTGACCAATGGAGTAGGGGGAAAGCAATGTAGATCATAAAAAAGTGAGGTCACAAAAAGTATATAGTTCATGCCTGGTTCTCTTTCTCAGTAACCCAGACACCATGCAAGAGAGGCCCAATCTAGATCAAAGGAGAGGAACCAAGGCCCCCAGCCAATAGCCAGCATCCACTGCCAGACTTATGAATGAAGGATCCTGCAGACGGATGTTTCCAGTCTCCAGCTTTCAAGTCTTCCAGCTTCGACCCCAGACATCATGGAGCAGAGGCAAGCCATCTCCAGCCCCACTGCACTCCATCCAAACTCCTGATCCACAGAACCCATAAAGGTAACAAAGAGTGTCATGCCCACTAAGTCTTGGGGTAATCTTTTAGGCAACATTAGATAACCAGAACATAGAGTGACCTTAGGAGGAGCAAGAATGAGCAGCATAGAAACTGAAGGAGAAAGTGCCCTAGACGAGTTGAGTTAGTCAGATGGAATGACATTAAACTTGGAAAGCGTTACTAGCCTCGACCACGTGGTTTCTAACCTTGTCCTGCTGTGAAATTGTTCCCTCAAAGACCACCAACAACCTCCCAACTGACTAAAGTCAAAAACACCTCACCCTTTTCTCCATACTCATTCTCCTTCAACTTCTTTCCTTGACTTCCAGTCATAATATAAGGTCAACTACCACACGGACATGCTTCTCTACCGGTCTCAGCTTTGCTTTACTCATTGGTTCCTCTTCTCCCTCCCACCTTCCCACTAGACTGTAACCAACTTACTTTCCAAAGGCTTGCTCCCCTCTCTCTATCCATGGCCCTCAAAGAGCTCACTTCTTCTTCTTCTTCTTCTTCTTCTTTTTTTTAATATTTATTTATTTGGCTGCACCTGGTCTTAGTTGCGGCACACAGCATCTTCGTTGCTGCCGTGCGGGATCTTCCTTGTGGCATGAAGGCTCTTTAGTTGCGGCATGCGGGCTCTAGCTCCCTGACCAGGGATTGAACCCAGGGCCCCTGCATTGGGAGCACGGAGTCTTAACCACTGGACCACCAGGGAAGTCCCGGGCTCACTCCTTCTTGATGAAACTATCACCTGTGTACAGAGTCTCCCACTCCAATACCTCCATAACCAGTCCTGTTCATCGACATGAACTCCTATCTTGTATTTCCAATTTCCCTCTAGTCATGTGCCAATACCTTATTTCTTTGCCACCTCAAGTCC
The DNA here is from genome assembly GCF_028564815.1 of Eubalaena glacialis. Lineage (NCBI taxonomy): Eukaryota > Metazoa > Chordata > Mammalia > Artiodactyla > Balaenidae > Eubalaena > Eubalaena glacialis. The sequence goes on along the minus strand of NC_083722.1, from coordinate 23,507,975 downwards.
AACACATCCAAAATGGACCCACTGTAATGGATGCTATCTGGGCCTCACCCAGATCCTCTTTACCAGCTGGTCTACTCATCCCCCAGGTACCAGGCATGTTGTCTGATAACCACACACAGCTGTCCTCTTTTCTGGAGAATTGGCCTGGACCGAATGGGAGACAAGCCATCCCCACAACACACACTTTGGGCAGATCTCAGCCATTGACTGCCTGATGCGCAGCTGTAAAACACCAGCCCCCTTCCCTCAAGGTGGAGCCGACTCTGGTGTGATTTGCGCTGAGAATCTCCCTGTGGACTCGGATTACAGCTTAGCCCACATCCTTGCTTAGCTTCTTGGCTTTGCCATCTTGTTCCCCTCGCTCTTCTTCTCCTCCCTGCATCAATCCCTTGGACAAAAGTTCTGTGCCAGGCTCTGCCTCTAGGTGACCCAACCTAAAACACCTATCAAGGCAGGTTCACTTGTTTACTTGTTTCTTGGCCGCTCCAACCTGAAACTCCCTATCAGGCCAGCCATCAATCCTAACATATTTTCTAGCAAATGCCTCTCAGATTTATTTCTTCCTCCTTGTTCCCATTGCCCCCACATAATCACCTCACACCTGGATTGTGAAATCAGTCTCCTCTCCAACCTCACTGCCCTTTCCTGTTTTTCCTTCCCCCCACCCAACATGACTCGCACGTAAACGCCAGATTAAAATCTCTTTAATGCCTTTGATCATACAGCTCCCCTACCCAAAAGTTTAATGCCTCCTGTTTCTAATGGCACTAGATAAAGATTCTTTTGTCTGCTTTCCTGGACCCTCACTGAGATCTGGCTTTCACCTTGTTTACTTAACCTCATTTTCCAGTATTTCTAATTTTCTATTCCAGACAGCTCCTTCAAAATTCCACAAAGCACACTTATTCCCATCACACCAGCCCCACTTTCCCCTCTCTCCTACACTTTCCTAAACCCTGCCCATCAGTGGGAGGGCCACCCAGCTGTCTCCCAGTATCCACCCTTCCCTTCTTCTCAGTTTCCAGCTGGGCACAGGGGTGCCTGGCGTAAATAACACATATCCCAGCCTCCCTTGCAGCTGGATATGGTTAAATGACTTCACTTCAGCCTATTTCATGTAAGCAGAAATGCTGTGCATTACTTCTGTCAATGGATTAAGAGGAAAGGATGTGTTTCTTTGCCCTTCTCTGTCCTACTGGCTGGAATGTGCAGCTTGGACAGTCATCTTAGATCGTGAAGTAAAAACCACGTACTGAGGATGTGAGGCAACAAAGTGAGCTTCTAGCCAAGCCTGAACTGCCAGCCTTGATCTAGACTTTCTATCAGAGAAAATAAATTTATATCTAGTAAACCACTATTCTAATTTTTTGTCTCTCACAGCTGAATCTAATCCTGACACACATACTCAACTTTTCTGTTTGTTAGCCATAATGAGCTTCTGTGGCTCAAAACCAAAGGAAACCAAATGCGAAGGAAGGAAGGTAAAAGCTTTAGAAAAATTAAAGGAAGCTGAGGCAAAGTGCACAGGACTTTAGAAAGACATTTCTAAATTATTACTGGCAGGGAAGTGACTACAATTATGTAAGGAGAAACTAGGCAAGCCCAGGCAAAATGCAGGGCTGGATTTTCATGCATTGCACACTGCAGAAATTATGGGCAGAGCAGATCTAATATAACTCTTGAGTGTTAATAAGGTGGTTGAGTTGTACTTTGGTTCTGCTCACATCTTGTGAAGGAAAGAAGAAGTGGATGCAGTGCTGAGCTGAGAAATATTTAACAACTCCCTGGAGGTTGGGGGGAGTCTAATTAGCTGCATTTCCAGTTTCCGTGGTGTAAATATTCCCTACAAGGTCAACTTCAAGCTATCGATGTTATGTCAGTTGGCTCACAAAATTCCTGAAAGTATCACAGTCTGCTCTCATGAGCTGGTTTGAGCTGGTATGAGCTGGCTCCAGCACAAAATGGGGCGGTGAGGAGGGCTGAAATAGCAATGCATGTAATGAACCTCACTAGGTGCCAGGCACTGTGAGAGCCATTTTGCATATATTATTTTCCTTAATCCTTTCACGCAACACTGAGGGGTAAGGCCAAACTTCCCCAACCATTAATCTTTTGGGGGAAAATTCCAATACATGTGGATTTATATTTATATATCTTCTCCACAACCCTGGAAGATGTGTTGGTCATTCCTGTTATGGATAATTAGAAAAAGTAGGAAATGGAGGTTAGGAAGGAAAACTAGGGTATAGTGGATATTATCTGGGTTTTGACAATGCAGCAATGACTCTCTCCTCCTCCTCTGACAATAGTCATTGGATTCTTTGGGGAATTACCTGTACGCAGTCCTATCGAGCTTTCAGTTAAGATGTCCTTTCTTCCCCAGGACCCTACCTAAACCAGACTAATCAGACTCTCTCTGCTGGAGCTTTGAATGATGAACATGAATGTGAGGGATGGAAAAAAACTAGCTATCATTCATTCATTTCAGCAGGTAGTGAGGGCAAGACTTGATTCCTGCTATGGAGTCCCCGGAGCTGCCCTGGTTCCTGTGTTCCCTGAGCCTAGCTCTCTAGCCTTCCTTTGAGGCTGTGAGCTCTCCAATATCCTCCCAATGCTCAGCTTTTCTAAGTTAGCCATAATGAGTTTCTGTGGCTTGAAACCAAAGAAATCCAAATGCTAAGAAAGGAAGGTAAAAGTTTTAGAAAAATTAAAGGAAGCTGAGGCAAATGCAGAGGGCTTTAGAAAGGCACTTCTAAATCACTACTGGCAGAGAAATGGCTACAATAATGTAAGGAGAACCTAGGAAAGCCCATTCAAAATTCAGGGCTGGATTTTCATGCATTTCACTGCAGAAATTATGGGCAGATCTGACCTTATATAACTCCGGGTGTTAATAAGGTGTTTGAGCTGTACCATCAGATGCTCATCACAGGGTTATTATTTTTTTAAGCTTTTTTTTTCGTAAATTTATTTATTTATTTATTTATTTAGGCTGCGCTGAGTCTTCGTTCCTGCACTTGGGCTCTTTGTTGTGACGCACGGGCTTCTCTAGTTGCAGCTCGTGGGCTCAGTAGTTGCAGCATGAGGGCTTAGTTCCCCAACCAGGGATTGAACCGGGCCCCCTGCATTGGGAGTGCTGAGTCTTAACCACTGGACCACCAGGGAAGTGCCCTGGGTTAATAATCACAGAGTTATTAAGTAAAGGCAACTCAAACCATTTCACATCTAAAGTACCCAGGTTACCCTGTGTTTTTAGAATCACTATGAAACAGATGGGAGTATTTTTTTTTTTATTGTATTTTATATTGATCATTTGGATGGAGGACCAGAGAGAAAACACAAACCACTAAGACTCTTAGTTAGCATTTTATCTTCTAGAAAGTAAGATGAATTTACAATTATCTCCTTTAAAACTATTAGCAGTAGAGAGCCTGGCAGGTTTCTAGTAGGGAAGCCAGGAGTTGTATTCGGGTTTGTGTGACTGCCCAGCATTTCTGCTAGTTCTATGCCTCAACCAAAATTTTCCCCATCACCCCTTCCTGCAGTGATCTCACCCTGCTCTGAATTCCTAAAATGCTCGCTTTCTGTCTCAACATTCCATTCATTTGACATTCAACACGGTGATTTGCTGGGTCTTCATATGAGGAAAAGTACTTGCTAAGCTCTAACATACCAAACAAATGTTAGTTATTATGTTATTGTGTATGTGCATATATTAGTGTGTACATGTATAAAATATATACATATAATTGTACATATATGTGTATATGTATGTACAGTTACAGTTATATAGTTATTATATGTCTCTTATTTTCCCTTAACTAGCTTATAAACTTCTTGAGGCCCATTTATCCATCTTTCTACCTTCCACTGCTCGTAGTTGGAACACATTTGACAGTCAATCTACTGATGATTTGAGTGCAGGGACTAGCCTCCATCATTTCTATGACTTTCAGCCACTTATCTCCACTGCCCTCCTGTGTCCTACAGGGCTGCTAGGAGGACTGAATGAGATAATGGGTGCAGAGCACCCTGGATTGGTTGGTTCCGTGTGGCCTATGACAGAAAAAACTCTCTTAGTTCCCCCTTCAACCTCTTGTCTTCCTTTTCACAGAAGTTTGGGTCATGGATATGATCAGAAACACGTTTCCCTTTTTCAGTAATAGATTTCTGAAGAAGTTGTTTCTAGACCTCTGAATGGGCGGTAGGAGACCTCATCCAACTAGAGCAGACTGATCTTGACTGCTTTAAAAGTGTTGAAAGCAAATGAAAGCCATCAGCTCACAGTGAATGTTTTCACAATGCAGCAGTTTTCCTTCTCTCACCCCACTCATCATCTAGCCCGGTGCTGTCCAATAGAACTTTCTGTGATGACGGAAATGCACTATACCTGCGCTTTCCAATATAGTAACCACCGGCTACATGAGGTTTTTGTACACTTAAAATGTGGCTGATGCGAATGAGGAACTGAATTTTTTTTTAATTATTATTTCTTTTTTTTTTAAATACATTTATTCATTTGTTTATTTTTGGCTGCGTTGGGTCTTTGGTGCTGTGCGTGGGCTTTCTCTAGTTGCGGCAAGCGGGCTCTACTCTTCATTGCAGTGCGCGGGCTTCTGATTGCGGTGGCTTCTCTTGTTGCAGAGCACAGGCTCTAGGGCGCCCAGGCTCAGTAGCTGTGGCTCACGGGCTCTAGAGCGCAGGCTCAGTAGTTGTGGCACGCAGGCTTAGTTGCTCCGCGGCATGTGGGATCTTCCCGGACCAGGGCTCGAACCCCGTGTCCCCTGCATTGGCAGGCGGATTCTTAACCACTGCGCCACCAGGGAAGTCCCGAGGAACTGAATTTTAAATTGTATTTAATTTTAATCAATTAAAATTTAAATAGCCACATGCTACCATATGCGACAGCACAGAGCTAACTTTAGAGAATCTGGGTCTTTTTGTTCATTCATTCATTTATCATTCAATCAAAATCTACTGAGTACCTAATATAAGTTAGGCACAGTACTCAGCCCTGACAGGGGGTTCAATGGTTAGTCTCTCATCTGAAAGAGCTCAAAATTTCTTTGAGGAAGGGACTTCCCTGGTGGTCCAGTGGTTAAGTCTCTGTGCTCCCAGTGCAGGGGGCGTGGGTTTGATCCCTGGTCAGGGAACTAAGATCCCACATGTGGCGTGGCCAAAAAAAAAAAAAACAAAAAATTGTTTGAGGAAACAAATGATATTTTGAGATGACCTCAAGACCTTCATTTGTCTTCTGACTATACCATGTCCTCTTGAAAAAAGTAGCTGGAGATTTCTTAGGCGTGGGTCACCCTGCAGATGTCCTTACCTCCCCGACTTCCCCTGCTGGATTAGGATCCTTGCCTGAGCTAGAGGCAGCTCCCAAGGGCTGGCAAGAGTCCAGCGATATGACCAGAGGAGAGAATGCCCAACAGGGCTGCCCAACAAGGTTATTCTACCCTGGGGCATGCGTGCATAACCCATTCAGAGTTTGAAAGTGAGACACAAGCAAGGACGCAAATATCAGAGCAGCGCAAAACCCCAAAGGCAACGAGCTAGGTCAGTGAGCCAAATGATAATGTTAATAATGAGAATTGTTAAGAAGCAGCGAAGCATAGAGGTTGGTTGCTTTGTCTCTGGAGCCAAACTTCCTGGAATTCAATCCCAGCTCTAGCCCTTGCTGCCGTGCAAAGTTTCTGTGCTGTATCCTCACCTGTGAAAGGGGTGTTGTAAAGGCCTTCTTCTCAGAGACTTACCACGAAAATTAGATGAATAGAACATGGAATTGAACCAGAGTGAGCTGGTTCCAGCGTCCACTCTCTGACCGATGTGGTACACTGCTGGATTTGGGATGAGGTAGACTAGGGTTCGAATCTAACTCCCGCTATGTAATCTTGAGAAAGTGAGCTGCCTCATGGAACTTCTCATTTTCCTCTTTGGTAAAATGAAGATACAGACAATGATGACAGTGGAGGTCTGTGAAGGTTTAATGGATTGATTCCTGGGTAGTGCTCAGGATAATGCCTACAGGGCACTGTGTGTGCCCAAGCAGCGTGGGCCTGTGTTACTTCACACTATGCACCGGGGCCCATGCAGGGCCACGCGGCAGACACTGAGGCTGGGGAGAGCGGCAGACGGAGAGATACTGAGCCACAGGGTGGGCTGGGTAGGCCGGGAGGTGGGGTGTGCTCCTGGAGCTGCTTGAACAGCAGGGTGGCTTGAGACCGCTATGGCCTCCTAAAGACATGACATGCCAGTTCTTCAGGGTGCAGATTGCTGGATTCCAGCCTATCCCTGTCCCCTGAGGTAACCTGCATGTCAACCTGTTCTCTGACAAGGAAAACATTTTGACTTGACAGATTTGATGCAGGAACTTACAACAGGGACATTTTGATGCAGCCTCCTTAGAACAGTCCTGTCAGAGTGTAAAATGGTAAACCACGGCCATTTCTTATAAAGTTAAATATATTCTGAGTTATACTACTCCTAGATATTTACTCAAGAGAAAAACACATGTCCACAAAAAAAGTTGTATATGACTCTTCATAGCAGTTTTATTCATAATAGCCAAAATCAAGAAAAAAACACAAATGTCCTTCAATGGTGAATGAATAAGCCAACTGTATCATATTTATACAATGAAATACTATTCAGAAATCAAAAGGAAAGAACTACTGATTCATGCAAGAATATGGGTGAATCACAGAAATATTATACTGAGCAAAAGAATCCAGACACAAAAGAGTGTCTACTGTAGTTTTATTTATATGACATTCTAGAATAGGCAAAACTACAGGAACAGAAATCAGGTCAGTGGTCACTAGGGGCTAGAGCGAAGAGAGGGTATTGATTCCAAAGGGGCATAAGGAACTTTCTGGAGCAATGGAAATATTCTATATCATGATTGCAGTGGCATTTATACAACTATATGAATTTGTCAAAACTCATCAAACTGTACTCCTAAAAAGGATGGATTTTACTGTATATAAGCTATACTTCAATATACCTGGCTTTTTTTGGCTGTGCCGCGAGGCTTGTGGGATCTTAGTTCCCCGACCAGGGATCGAACCTGGGCCCTCGGCAGTGAAAGCGCGGAGTCCTAACCACTGGACTGCCAGGGAATTCCCCAATATACCTGGCTTAAAAAAAAAAATGTAATATCACCAAGCACTACCAAATTCTATGTGAAAGGGTGGGAGTCAGAGAGAGACAGGATGAGCACAACCCACAGGGATGGGCTGAGAGTATCTGGTTTGTACATTTCTCTTCCTTTGTTTTTGTTTTTTTGGCTCCTCCATGCGGCATGCAGGATCTTCATTTCCCAACCAGGGATCAAATCCGTGCCCACAAAGTCCATTAACCACTGGTCTGGCAGAGAAGTCCCTAAATGCTGACAATTTAATAACTTTAGGGGGCCTTGTCAAAAGGTCCCTGGCATCAAAATGGCTGCATCACAATGCCATGTGCACTTCTAAGCAATCAGAAAGATCAACAGACAAATATCTATAATATACTGTGTTTGGTGCCTCAAGAGATTTACGTACAAAGTAGATGGACTAATTCTACATGGAGGAGTCACGGGCACGGTTTCCCCAGGAGGCTGGAGAGAAAACAGCATGTGAAGAGTCTAACGGGTAAGAGTTTGGCATGAATGAGAAAAAGTACAAAATCGTATATGGTACCCTAGCTCAGGGAGCAGGGAAAGCAGTCAGGGAGTTGAAAGAGAAGCCTGTAAAGTTGCCTGATTCGGGTTGGGAGGCCAGTGTCAGCCCCACTAGAGAGTTTAGAGGCACTGAAGTTACCAACCCAGACACTGACTTGGTCAAGTCCATCTTTTAACAAGAAAGCACTGGGGAGGGAATTCCCTGGTGGTCCAGTGGTTAGGACTCCACGCTTCCACTGCAGGGGGCACGGGTTCAGGGGAACAAGATCCTGCATGCCACGCAGCGCGGCCAAAAAAAAGAAAAAAGAAAAAAAAAGAAAGCTCTGGGGAAGGCATAGAAGATAGAAGATGGAATGGAGGGAGAAGAGTTAGGAAGGTTCTCTGTGTCCCATCCTTGTCATTGTTTCCATTGAAATCAAATGTGCCTTTCTGGTGGTGTATTGTTCTGAATACCAAAAGTATTAGGTAAGTAGGTCTCAACTAGGATACATCAGCCCCGAAGGTGGCTCAGCTGCCCAGTACTTTGGGACCCTCTGTCTCTTTCCTGAACTGGGGAACCCTAGCTCTCAAGCAACCTCTTCATTCGGGCTCCCAGGGTTACCACCAGTTGGTCTGTGTGGGAGATGCAGCAGTCACAGGAGCAAACCCAAATGGTCATGGTTGGCAGTGGAGAAGATCATCAGAGCCAAGGGACACATGATATTTCCAGCCTCCCCTGTGAGCAATCCCCTTCAGTGTCGGGTGGTATTTCCAACCTGGGGAAACAACTGACCAATGGTCTGGGAAGAGAGAGTGTCATAAAAGGGCCAGGGCCGCCCGAGCCAGGATGACGGTAGCATGGGGCCCAGACACTCTAGGGAATCCATGAGTGATGGAGAGAGAACTTGAGGGAAAGCAGGGCTACTGGCCAGCCCAGCCCAGCTTCCTCTTTCATGAGCTCATGGTCAAAGCCAGGCCAGACCGGGAGGGTGCCAGCGATTGACTGAGCTTGTTTTTTCCCTAACTTGGTTCTGAGTCACACAGGGCATCTACCCTTCCCAGAAGACCGCCTTAGGTTTCACCCCGGGGCAGCCGATCAAGCTCCAGTCCTAACACGCGATCCCCATTCTCGCTGGAGGCGGGCCAGCTGGGAGCACCCGCCCCGCCCCCGAGGCCTCTCTGGGCGGAGGCTGGGCCCCTCCCAACCTTCAAAGAAAAGGGCCTATGCAGGCAGCTGCTTTGGAGGTAGGAGGGAGGCACTGGCTAACTTTTGAACACACAGGGGAGACGCTGCTGAATCAAGGAGCTGCCGGGGAGGGAGGCCCATTCGAGAGCCTTTAATCTAAGCCCTTGACTTTACGGATCAACTCATTCAGTAAATACAGGGTGTCTGAAAAGGCAGGACAAAAGGGGAAATGCTTTATTTGTTGCCCTTCCTGCCCACCCCACATTACGCTTTGAATTAAATCTCAGTCATATTCTCCAATGCTGACATTGGAGCAATCTACAGAGAGACTCCCACATGAACACCTCTAATATTAATGAGTTAAAGAGCCCTATGTTTCTAGCCTTTTCAGGCAGTCTGTATGCTCTAGACACTGAAAATAGAACGATGAACAAGATGGATAAAGTCCTGCTTTCAAGGAGTTATAATCTGGTGAGAAGGAAACTGAGGCCAGAGGGAGGAGCCACAACCCTGGGGTCCTAGGAAGCCAGTGTTGGACCAGAACAGGGATGCTGGGTTCTTTTCCCAGCTCCCCACTCTCAGCAGCCTCTGGGGAAGTTTGGCTGAGTTGGACTGGGCTGGGCCGGGCCAGGCTGGGCTGAATCCAGGGCAGGGGATATCATGTTCTTTTGTGACCTTGCCTTGGGCCTCCAGGCACCCTTGCCATCCTTTTGCGTCAGGGAAAACTGCCAGGGCCTGATCTTGGCCCTCCTAAGGCCCAGATGAAAGTCTTTGGGGGTCATTTATTAACTTGCTGCCTAGAACTCACCACCGCCACCCCCCCATGCCTCTGGCAAGAATTGTTCTGGCTAGAATGTGTGTGTATATGGGGGCCAGGGGAAAGTTGTTTACAGTCATTCTCATTGGCTGAACAAGAACTAGGAATGCAGAAGTCTCTGCTTCTCTGGAGAAAAGAAAAAGCCACAAAACCTACCCGAAATGGAGAGGGAGAGAAGGGAGGACGAAAAGAGAGAAATTGTATCCCCTGATGATCTTAGCACTTGGAGGCTATTTTATCATCCTGGTCTCCTACTCCTGGGTTAGTTCACTACTGTCCACATCTGCTCCAAAGCAGCCCCTCTTCCCATAATTATAATAATGGCCACTATGGGAAAAACACCCACATTGTGCCTATTCATATTCTTAATCCTTACAACAACCTTAAGGCCAGTTGGCCCATATTTCAATTAAGGAAACATTTTCAGAGAAGTTAAGTAGTTGGCCCAATACCTCGTGGTTGATAAGTACCAGAGCTGGAATTTAAACCCACTTTCCTCTAATGCCACTAGATGATAATATACTCTTTTTGCTACCCCATGTTTCCCTTCTATCTCAAACCCACCTCAAGTCAATAAATAGTTATTGAGCATCTACTAAATGCCAGGTGCAGCTGAGAGTTTTCAATTTTCATTCCCTGACCCCAAGGCCCTGGCTCCATCCCTCTATCCCTGCTTCCCTTTCTCAGAAGCGCCCACTTCCAAATATCTGTCTCCCTCTCCTCTGCCGATTCTGCCTCCTTCCCATTACCTCCGTCCCCCATTCTAGCCTGTGGTTAGCAATGCAGCAGTATTCCAGGTGGGGCAGTAGGCATGACTCACTCTTATGTTACTTGTAAAGGGTAAGAGCCAGGGCTTTGCCATCCATCAACTGCACAGTTATTCCTGACTCAATGGCAGGTCACCCTGAGCCACAGTTGAGTATCCCCTTTGAAGAGGAAATGTAGAGGCCTCTGAGGAGACACAGCTGTATAAACAGACACCTCTGGGGGTGAGGGGTAGCTCCTCAGAGGAGATGAATTTAAGAATATTTATTAAGGGAACTCTTGTACACTGTTGGTGGGAATGTTAATTGGTGCAGCCACTCTGGAAAACAGTATGCAGGTTCCTCAAAAAACTGAAACTAGAACTACCATATAATCCAGCAATTCCACCCCTGGGTATATATCTGAAGAAAACAAAAACACTAATTTGAAAAGATACATGCACCTACATGTTCAGAGCAGCATTATTTACAATAGTCAAGACGTGGAAGCAACCTAAATGTCCATCAATAGATGAAAGGATAAAGATGTGGTATATATATATATATATATATATATATATATATATGTATACACACACACACACACACACACACAATGGAATGTTACTCGGCCATAAAAAAGAATGAAATTTTGCCATTTGCAACAACGTGGATGGACCTAGAGAGTATCATGCTTAGTGAAATAAGTCAGATGGAGAAAGGCAAATACTCTGTTATCATTTATATGTGGAATCTAAAAAATAAAACTAATGTATATAACAAAACAGAAACCAAATCATAGATGTTGAGAACAAACTAGTGGTTACCAATAGGGACAGGGAAAGGGGGAGGGGCAAGATAGGGGTATAGGATTAAGAGATACAAACTACTAGGTATAAAAAAGATAAGCAACAAGGATGTATTGTATAGCACAGGGAAATACAGCCATTATTTTGTAATAACTTTAAATGGAGTACAATCTATAAAATATTGAATCACTATGTTGTACACCTGAAACTAATATAATATTGTAAAAAAACTATACTTCAATTAAAAATATATATTTATTAAGCCCCTACTGGGTGAAAGGTCAAGTACTAGAGAAACCACAGAGATACCATGAGGAAAAAGGGAGGATGTGGTCCTGTATACTCGAGGAGATGATATTCCAGCGGGGAAGAGATACAACAATAAAAAGTAAACAAATACGTAAAATGATTCCCTACTGTGGTGAGCATTAACAAGAAAACAAACAAGGGGCTAAGAAAGGTTAGTGGGAGGTCAAGAACACAGGTCAAAGGAGGGGAATGAAGGAACTTGGTGATCTTGGGCAGATAGGGATGATATGAGGAGAGCTGGAAATGCAAAGGGGCAAAGGCCTTTCCCCAGTATTAGGGCAGTGAGAACCCGTGCAGCTGCTGGTCTCAGCCCCTGGCCCTTTCTGGCCTTAACTCATCCCCCAGCTGTCACCCCTGCACCCTGTCATTGAATTAATGATTCACTCTCAACCTTCCCCAGCTTCCTGTGTGGCAGGGAGGGGGTGGGGCAGAGCCCTGGCTCTCTGAGAGTCCCAGAATGGGGATGGGATTGGTTGAGAAGGAATGGTGAGCCGTCTGGGTTCTCTGGTTCTTCTCTTGGTCCCATTCTGACTTTGCCACAAAGAAAGGTCTCTCTGTGCCAGGAGGACAGTGAGGATAACTAGGTCCAGCTGGGGGCCCAGATTCCAGATATAGGAGGTAGTGTGAAACAGGATCCTGACATCCCCTTCATTTCCCCTCCCCGCCTAATGCCCTGGAGAAATTTTCCATCATAAACAAGTTATGCATTCCTAACCTTGGGTGACTCTCCCCTTCTCCCACCAAGCAGTTTTCTTCCATCATCACTATCTCTCCCATCCCCAGTTTATGTCTGTGTGAGCATGTGAGCCTGTCCACACATGTAAATTGTCATGTATTTATGTCGATCGTTGTGTAGTGTGCAGGTTGCCTTGGAATGAGGGTGTAGGTAGGTGGGTAGGCTCACTGTGCTTGGGTGTAAATGTAACGATGATGGCAGATGTGAAAGGCAGGTGTGGGAAAGGGATGTGTCTTTGTTTGTAGAGGAGGTGTGTTTTATGCTTCATCAGGAAGAAGTGTGTAATGCTGAAAGTTTCTAGTGTGCTTAAACAGGAGTGGTGGGTGTAAAATAAAGCAACATATAAGCCCAGGAAGCAATAGTATATACAGCAATAATGTCTCTATTTATAGCCCAATTGTGGGCTGTCCCCTTATTTGCAACCCCGCACATGCTTGGCTGAGAAATGCCCTTAGGTGTTCTTTGTTTGGTGTCTGTGTAAGACTTGTCCCAACTTTTCTTAAGAGGTTATAAATTCATATGTGGGATTTGAAGGCGTGTATGCCTGTCTCAAAATCTTGGGGTGATCCAGCCAGTGTATGTATACTATATGTGCATTTTTTAGTTCTGCATTTTCATCTTTCATTTATCAAGATTATTGAACAACTAGTACATGCAAGGCACCCTGCTAGACTCTGTGGAAGACACAAAGACATGTGTGACACAGCCTTTAATGAAAGAGCTCATACATGTTCTCATCCTGTGCACCAGGCATAATATGATCTGGTACAAAGCTCTGTGGCAGATGCATTTCAAATCCATGGAGACAGCTTTGGTCCCTTCATGCTCCCTGACTCTAATGCTACCTGTCTTATCACTAAATTCTGGTAATCTTACGCTAGGAATGTCTCTTAAAGCCACCCCTCCTTGTGTTCCCTATGTCATAGCCCATTTCAGGCCCTTTCCTCCTACCCAAACCTCTCCAATAGTATCCTGTCTCTGCCTCAGTGTTTCCCCATCCAGAGCATACTCCTTGTCCCACTCAGTTCCCAGCTTTGAACTTGCCCTCCTTTGATGTCATTCCATGACCCACAAGCTCCACAGTCTAGAGTCAAACCCAGTCCCCTGACTGACAGCTAAGCTCTCCTCACTGCCTAATTCCTTTCCAGCCATCATCACTTCCCACTGTTGTCGAACCCAGATTTGTGTGCCTGATGCACAGTGAGGCCAAACAAACTGAAACATTGGGTTTGGGGCAGAGAAAGGTTTATTGCAAGCACCAAGCAAAAAGAACAGGTGGCTCTTGCTCAAAAACCCCAAACTCCCTGATGGTTTTCAGGGAAGAGTTTTTAAAGGCAAAATTTGGATCCTCAAGGGCTATGTCATTCTTTTAAAGGTTGTGCCCTGCCCCCTTCCCTCCTGTTTATGATGAGGATGAGAAGTTGCCAAAAACTGCAAGTGCCAGGGCAGAGCAATTTAAGCAGAGGACCTAAGGTGAGAAAGAGCTTGGCAAGTCCTGGGAACTGAAAGGAGGAGGCCCTGGGTGGCTGGAGCACAGCACAAGAGGAGAAGAGGGGTAAAAATGAGTTTGGAGAGGAAGAAATTTTGAAGATACTGTTATGGAACAAGTTCATGTGCCCAATGCACAGTGAGGCCAAATAAACTGAAACGTCGGAGTTTGGAGCAGAGAAAGGTTTATTGCAGGGCCAAGCAAGGAGAATGGGTGGCTTGTGCTCAAAAAACCCCAAACTCCCTGACAGTTTTTTGGGGAAAAGATTCTATAGGTAAAATTTGGGGTGTGGGCTGCAGGGTGTGTGACTTTCTTCTGATTGGTTGGTGGTGAGGTAACAGGGTGGTGCTCCAGGAATCTTGTACTCAGCCTGAAGTTACCATCCTCCAATTGAGTGAGGGCCTTAGTTCCTGGAGAAGAACTCAAAGATATATTGTTATGATAAAGCCCCTGCTTTATCTGCAACATTCCTTTTTTTAAAAAGTTTTGGCCTGGACTAGGGATCAAACCCACGCCCCCTGCAGTAGAAGCTCAGTCTTAACCACTGGACCACCAAGGAAGTCCTGCACTATTGTTTCTTGACTACTCCTCCTGTTTCTGCATTCCCTTCCTTCCCTAATCAGCAACTGTTTGAATCTGTCCTTTGGAACCCAGGGAAGGTCTAGGGGGGACATGGAAAGGCTTTGGTACCCAGGAGGGCCCCACAGGGTCCTGCTGGGTTTCAACACTACTCCATTACGGGAAACTTGTCCTGAGATTTGTATTTCTTGTGATTCCCCAAACACATCCTGTACTTTTCCAGCTCAAGGCCTTTGCTGATTCCATTCTCTTTCTCAGTCATCTTCCACATCTGACTCTGTGGTATCCCACCCACCATTTAAGGTCATCTCAAATGCCATTCTTCCCTGATGCCTCATGTGATTGATTAGACAGACAGGAACAGCAGCTCTATTGGGTTCCCCTTATACTTAGTCTTCCATTTTCTTGGAACCTGATGTGCTCGCTTAGCAGCATACATGCTGAAACCTACCTCAGTACTCAACAGTACCTTTTAACAGGGTGTCTGGCCCTGTTGAGTGCTCAAAAGATGTTAAATTCTGTGTCCATGAGCAGCTTTCTCTAAGGCAGTTATGAAAATGTGTCAATTCTCTCTTGTGTAATTATCATTACCACAACATTTGCATAATGTCTCACAGTTTAAATGTTCTTCACATAAACTTAAATCCAGATGGCTGCTAACTTCTCACCTTTGTATTTTGTGGTCCTCTGCTCCAGCCATGTATGAACATTTCTGCACATTGCTGGGTTGCCCCTGTGCAGTCTCTGCACCTTTGTTCTGTGTGTGTGTGATGTGCATATTGAAGGGGAGCAGAATATGCCACCCCAAAATGTGCCACTTTGGCATGTGGATTATTTGGAGCTGAAGGAAATCAAGACCCCCCCGAAGACAACTGCCTAAATAATTTAGGCAGGGGGCCTGGCCCAGAGATAGCTTTCATCTGAAAGACTTACCTGCTTAGCAGGGCAAACATCTAATTAGCAAACATCAGCTTTTATCATCTTCCTGTGAATTACCCACCTCCCCTTCAAGCCCCAGGCCTCTTTCCCATTCCTTAGGTCAAGATGGCATGTAAGCCTCAATGCCCGACTGCCTTTGAGTCTCAAGTCTTCATGGGCTCCTGTAAGTACGCAATTAAATTTGTTTTCTCCTGTTAATCTGTCCTATGTCTAATTATTAGACCAGCCAAAGAAACTAGAAGGAAAGGAGAAATTTTTCCGCCTCTACAATGTGGTGTGTGTGTGTGTGTGTGTGTGCGCGCTAAAGCAGGCAGGGTTGTGTCTGTCTGTGTGTGCTAGTGTGTTCATTTCTCTTAGGCATCTTGGCTATTTCTGTAGTGACTTCCCTCCTAGGCTGTGTGTTTTCTGTGTTCCTACAAACTTGTGAATGTGCACCTGTAACTGTGGTTCCTTGACTTTGCTGGGTCAGTATTGTAGTAGGATGGGCAGACTTCCTTATGTAACCCTTCCTGCCTCTCCAGAGATGGGGCTTGTGGCTGAACCTTCTCAAACTGTCTGTGAGCCCCTCTCCAGCTGCCACATGTCCCGACATGTGCCCGCAGTCCGGAATTTTACCCGCCTCCACTCACAACTCACACACTCACGACACACACTTGGGTGCCTACAGTTGCACTGGCCAAGTCTCCACCCCCTTCCTTTGCTTAAACTTCGGAATTTCCAGCCGACCGGCCAACCGCTCCCAGCAGCGGGTGGAGTTGAGAAGGGCCCGCCCAGTTCTCGGGGTACAAAACTAGCTCTGCAGGACTGCGCGGCCACTTGTCCTTCAGCTCAGAGCACAATGTGTCACTCTCGAAGCTCCCTCCCCACCATGACCGTCCTGCGGGCTCCGACACCGGTCCCCTCCACCAGCCCGGGACCCCAACGGGGCTCCGGTCCCGAGATCTTCACCTTCGACCCTCTCCCGGAGACTGCGGTGGCCCCCGCTGCGCGCCCCAGCGCCTCCCGCGGGCACCGAAAGCGCAGCCGTAGGGTCCTCTACCCACGAGTGGTGAGTGTCGCCGAAGTGGACAGCCCGGGGGAAGAGCAGGGTGAACCGCCGGACGCCGGGGCCCCGACCTGACCTGTTGCCTTTGTTATCTCCCCACAGGTCCGGCGTCAGCTGCCAGTCGAGGATCCGAACCCTGCCAAAAGGCTGCTCTTTCTCCTGCTCACCATCATCTTCTGCCAGATCCTGATGGCTGAAGAGGGTGTGTCGACACCCCTGGTCCCGGAGGACACTCCCAGCGCGCAGTCCCCCGCGCCCACCGTTGCGCCCCCGGTCCTCGAGCCCCTTAATCTGACCTCGGAGCCCTCGGACTACGCTTTGGACCTCAGCACTTTTCTCCAGCAACACCCGGCCGCCTTCTAACCGGACTCCCCACACCCCCAGAAGAATCTGAAAAACCAAGAAACACTGGATGTACCTGGTGCGAGAGAGAGCGTATCCCAAACTGGGACTCCCAAGGCAATTCGCACTCAGAACACCACAGCGGAGATGCCAGCCCGAGCCTGGGAGAGACAGGCACCGACATGCCGGGGCTAGGCCGGGTGGGGAAGGAGAGCGTCGTTATTTCTCATTGCTTCTAATAATATTTATATGTATTTATGTATGTCCCCCTAGGTGATGGAGGGGTGTATGTAATATTTATTTTAACTTATGCAGGAGTGCGAGATGTGCTCCTTGCTGCAAATGCAGATCTCTGGGTATTTATTGGGCTCTGGGGGATTGGTGGAGGCCGGCGCCCAGAACTGAGCGAGGCTGGGAAGAGGGATGGAGGAAACCCGGGTCCGAGAAGGCGCCCGGGCTGGGAGTCAAGGACGGTGGTGGGTCGTAGTAGGTTTAGCGGGTGACATACTCAGCCCTCCAGCATCTCAACTCGCGGGTCTACTGTGTGAGGCTTCGGCGGACCGTTGAAAATAAGGTCCTTGGCCTTCGATCTCCTCGAAGTTGCCCCCAAGGGGTGGCTGCGGGGTCGGTGGGCTGTCAGGGGGCGGCTATGCGGTCGCCCGGTATGTTCTGTGAACACAAATAAACTTGATTTACCGTCAGCAGTCATGTGAGTGTCTCTTTGCAAGCCATGGTCCCCCATTCCTCATGGCCTTCAAGCGCCTGGGCCCGGCCGGAGGAGCCGCGGCCAAGTCACCAGCGGGCGCTCCTCCCCGGGCCCCCGAGTCACGGAACCCAGCATCCAGTAATCGGATGCTGTCGTACGTTGCCCAGTCTGCGATTTTCCCAGTTTGTTCTCGAGGGGCAAATCCGAGGTGAGTCAATCTCCCTTGCCCCGGGGTGCCACACCCACTGAGGTCACGTCCCGTGGGGCGGGGCGTGGAGCGGTCTGGGCGGGGCTCCGGACCCCGGAAGGGCGGCGAATTGGGGGCCGCCCCATCCGACCCCGGGCTGGCTCTGCAGCCCGGGTGAGCCGGGGCCCGGGCGGGCTGCGGACCGGAGCGCGGCCTGCTGGGAAAGGGGCGGGCCGAGTGGGGGGGCGGTTGGTCCGCCGCGGGGGCGGGGTCGCGTCTGCCGCAGCGACAGGGTGCGGCCTGGTGGGGGGCAAGGGCGCCAGCGCGGGCCCAGCTCCCAGGCAGGCTGTGCGCGAGCGGCCCCTGCTCGGCTCACAGGTCCCCTGCGCGTCCCCGCCCTGCCCCGGACCCCGGCCAGGCTGCTGCCCGCGTCCGGGAAGGTAGGTGGGGGTGGGGTGGGGAGATGGAGTCGGGCTGTGGAGGAGCAGGGACGGTGGCGCAAGGGTCTGGGGGTCTCCAAGGGCCGGGAGAGCTTTATCAGATAAGGGGGAAACCGTCGTCACTGAAGGTGGGGCGCGGCAAGGGGCTGGGAGTCGCTGGGTGACTGCGAAATTTCACAGGGTAAAGCCTTAGCGGATCCGTGGGCGCGGAAGGGACTGGGCCGCGTTGTCTGCAGGCGGGGCGGGACTGACAGGAAAGCGAAAGGGTTCACTCCTGTGGATTCCACAGTGCCCCTTGCTATCAGCAAAGGCTTTCTCTCCTCCTCCTCCAGCTCCAGCCTGAGCCATGTTTTTCACCTGTGGCCCAAACGAGGCCATGGTGGTCTCCGGTAAGTATTGTTCTCTGCTCAGCCAGTGACCCCCAAGTCCCCGCATAGGTCTCTTCCCCCTCTCCCCACCAGCTCCCCAGCACCAGACCTTCTGCCCACCCCACCCCCATGGCTGCAAGCCACCCACTTGTGGTGATTCCCTGCCGCTATGCTTCCAAGGCCTACACTGCCCGCCGCTCCAGCCAGCGCCCAGATTTCTTCGTGGGGATTGCTCCCCCCTCCCTTCCCCAGTTGTCTTCCACATTCCAGCTCCACCGTGGCCACCGGCCACCACAGCTCATTGCCTCCTCACCGTGCAGGTTTCTGCCGGAGCCCCCCAGTCATGGTGGCTGGAGGACGTGTCTTTGTCCTGCCCTGCATCCAGCAAATCCAAAGGTAGGTAACAAGAGAACTAGGGAAAGGGAACCCCCCTTTTCTCTCTTTTCTCCTTTTCACACTGTCCACCCCTTCTTTTTCCCCTAGGATCTCTCTCAACACACTGACCCTCAATGTCAAGAGTGAAAAGGTTTACACTCGCCATGGGGTCCCCATCTCAGTCACTGGCATTGCCCAGGTGAGGCTTTCAGAGCCTTTCCCCCAAAGTCCACTCCCGCATCACCTTCTCTGTCCCCAGACATTAAGAATCTTCTGACCATGGCCTTCCCTACCTCTGCCTATGGAGAAATTTCTCTGCTAGTCTCAGCTTCTCCAGGGATCCCCAAGGCACTTGACTCTCCCTGCTTCCTCCCTGTCTTCATGAGACCTTCACCACACCCTCCCTAACCCTATTCTGGCTACAGGTGAAAATTCAGGGCCAGAACAAGGAAATGTTGGCAGCTGCTTGCCAGATGTTCCTGGGCAAGACGGAGGCTGAGATTGCCCACATCGCACTGGAGACGCTGGAGGGCCACCAGAGGGCTATCATGGCCCACATGACTGTGGAGGTGGGCCTGAGCGCAGGGAAAGATCTGGAAGGGATGCCAGAGTGAGAGGGGCCTAAGGACCGAGCTAGTCTGTAGGAGACAGTGGTCAGAGGATCTGAGAGCTTACGTTCCTTCTTCCCTCCATCGTGTTATCCTAGGAAATCTATAAGGACAGGCAGAAATTCTCAGAGCAGGTTTTCAAAGTGGCCTCCTCGGACCTGGTCAACATGGGCATCAGCGTGGTCAGCTACACCCTGAAGGACATTCATGACGATCAGGTAAACCTAGGCAGTTGCTTCTCCCCGCTTTCCTGCTCCCATCTGTTAAACCTTCCCGAGGACTGTGATATCTGCAACTCTCCCACAGGACTATTTGCACTCCTTGGGGAAGGCTCGAACAGCTCAAGTCCAAAAAGATGCTCGGATTGGGGAAGCGGAGGCCAAGAGAGACGCTGGGATCCGGGTGAGAGATCTGGGGGTTGCTTGGTCACCATGGGCTTATTGTGCACCTGGTGGAAGAGGGGATGGCATGGGGGCTGGTGGAGCAGGGTTGGCAGAAGATATAAATGAGGCCGGGCCTGGGGTGAAGACAGAGGAGCTTGGTGGAGAGCAGGCTCTCTCCCTGGGGCCTTCCCCTCCCTACTCTGACTCCCTGCCTGATCTCTGCATGGACAGGAGGCCAAAGCCAAGCAGGAAAAGGTGTCTGCTCAGTACCTGAGTGAGATCGAGATGGCCAAGGCGCAGAGGGACTATGAGCTCAAGAAGGCTGCATATGACATTGAGGTCAACACCCGCCGAGCACAGGCTGACCTGGCCTATCAGCTTCAGGTCAGAGCCCCCATGCTGGCCCGGTGGCCAGGCTGGACTTCACTCCCTCCCCGTTCTTCTCAGGCCACCACTCTCTCTCATATTCTAACTCTGATCCCCTTATTCTGGCCCTCCATTTCTGACCCCACTGTTCCTTATGAGGAAGATTTAAAAGACCTAAACGTTTCAGCTGAAAAGCAAAGAAAAGGCCTAGAAAGGATGCGCTCGATAGGGCTGATCACGGGCTTGGGGCAGGTTGTGCCCTGTGCCAGGGCACCTGGATGAGGGGGGGAACCAGAGCTAAGGTCCAACCATGCTCCACATCGGGCCTGGGTGAATGGGTCTGCATCCACCCAGAGGAAGGGGTGCCTTTTTCTAATTTGCACAGGGGTACTCCGTGGGCCCACAGCAGCCCTGGTGATCACAGAAGTGTGTGAGGAAGGAAAACGTGGACTTGGGCTTTGAATCCCACAAAATGAGACATGGGGGCCCTTGAAAATGCAGGGAGGTGTAGTCGATCCTCATCATTTGTGGATCCCATATTTGAGAATTTACCTCATCACTAAAATGTATTTTTTGTACCGATGACCATTTGCAAACATGCCCAGAGTGGAGAAAAATTTGAGTTGCCCGATATGTGCTTCCCAGTTGAGGTTGAACAAGAAGATGTTCTGCCTTCTTGTTTCGGCTCATACTGTAAACAGTGTCATTTTCATAGTATATTCACTGCCACATTTTTTGCACTTTTGTGCTTTTTTTTGGTGATTTCACAGTTTAAAATGTACCCGAATGTAGTGCTGAAGTGCCGTCTAGTGTTCCTAAGTGCAAGAAGGCTGTGATGTGCCTGATGGAGAAGATATGTGTGTTAGATAAGCTTCTTTTAGGTATGAGTTACAGTGCTGCTGGCCATGAGTTCATTGTTAATGAATCAACAGATATGTTACATATGGTGTCTTTAAGCAGAAACACATAAAACAAGGATATATAGGACTTCCCTGGCGGTCCAGTGGTTAAGACTCCGTGCTTCCAGTGCAGGTGGTGTGGGTTCGATCCCTGGTCGGGGAACTAAGATCCCACATGCTGCACATCTCAGCCAAAAAAGAGGATATATATTGATCTGTTTATCTGTTATGACCAGAGGCTCACAGGAACCTAAACCTGTATTTCCCTTAGGAACAAAATAAGTGTTTTGTTAATTCAGTGTTTATGGCTACTTTATAAAACAGAACTACCATAAATAACGAGAATCAACTGTACTCTGAGACCTTTACCCAAAGGGTAGCAATATTATGAAATTCATTTTTGCCAAGAGTTGGTACAGGGTGAAATTATGAAATGCAACACATCTTTAGTTATGATGTTAAATCCCTGGATGGCTTGACAGGTACCTGAGTGTGGCATAGTACTTTGCTACTCAAAGTGTGGTCTGCCTCCCAGCAACATCAATATCCCTGGGAAGCTTGTTAGAAATACAAAATCTGAGGCTCCAGCCCAACTGACCAAGTCAGAATCTGTATTTTAACAAAATCCCTAGGTGATTCATGTATTGATACACATTGGAGTTTGAGAAGCATTAACATAGTGGAAACCACCAGCTTGGGTGGGACTTAACCCACCCAAGGATAAGGTCCTTAATCTTCTTCTCAACATGGCTCTCCTTGTCTGCATATCAAAGGGTTGGGCTGGTTTGGGTTCTGTTCAGCTTTTATTAGTTCCTCATTTTGTGCCAGCCAGGCTTTGTGCTAGGTGCTGGGGAAATAAGGATTTACTCAACAGGTATCTGTTAAATGCCTGTTATGTGCCAGGCATTGTTTTGGAGGTGAGTATATAAGTATGAATGAGACAGAATAAGATTCCTGCCCTCATGGAGCTTTACATTATAATACACGAAACCACTAATAAGCAAATAACCTTCACTGGCTCTAATTACATGAAGTGCTATGAAGGAAATACATGGGTGGTACTTTACTGGGGGGATACTCTATTAGGTCGGGGGTGATCAGAGAAAGCTTCGGTGAGGAAGTGATATATGAGATAAACCCTGAAGATGAGAAAGAGCCAACGATGTAAAGAGTTGTGGGCCAAGAACATTCTAGTCCAGTGCTGTTCAAATAGAACTTTCTGAAATGATGGAAATGCTCTATTTCTGTGCTGTGATGTTGAGCACTTGTAATGTGGCTCGTGTGACTGAGGAACTGAATTTTTTAATTTTTTATTTTGATTTAAATAGCTATATGTGGCAAGTGACTAGGCAGGGGACTGGCACATGCAAAGACCCTGATGTAGCAAAGAGCTCGGCGTGTCCCAGGAACAGAAAGGAGGTTTCTGATCCAGTATGGCTGGTGTGCTGTGAGTAGGGAGAGGCAGGCGGGACCAGGTCTCCTAGGGTTCGGGTGGCCGTGATGGAGACTTAGAAGATTCAAAGCACAATGGGAAGCTATTGGAGAACTTTAAGCAGGGAGGTGCTCTGGTCTAATTTTACATTTTTACAAGGATCAGTACAGCTGTTATGTGGAGAATTGATTGTCAAAAGAGAAGAGAAGGGGGCTTCCCTGGTGGCGCAGTGGTTAAGAATCCGCCTGCCAACACAGGGCACACGGGTTGGAGCTCTGGTCCGGGAAGATCCCACATGTCGTGGAGCAACTGAGTCCGTGCGCCACAACTACTGAGCCTGTGCTGTAGAGCCCGCAAACCACAACTACTAAAGACCGCGCGCCTAGAGCCCGTGCTCCGCAACAAGAGAAGCCACCGCAATGAGAAGCCCGCGCACTGCAACGAAGAATAGCCCCCGCTCGCTGCAACTAGAACAGCAACGAAGACCCAACGCAGCCAAAAATAAATAAATTAAATAAATAAATTAAAAAAAAAAAAAAAAAAAGAGGAAGCAGGGAGATGAGTTAGAAGGTTTTTCCAAGATGATGGATTGCTTAAATGCAGCTAATTGCACTCCCTCTTAAAACCTCACTAAATCCACATAAGGTGATTAAAAAAAAAAATAGATGGAAAGAATAGGAACAGAAGCAACAGAAACCATAGCATCATTTTGGATGCTGGAAAGCCGTGGTAATTGACCAAGGAGGTCTGAGACAGCTGAGCCCAAAGCTGCAGGGGAGAAAACAATGAAATGATCTGAGGCTCAGGAGCTGGCAGCACCAGGGGCCTCTGGAGCTGTGATGAAGACTGTTGAAATAAGGAGAAACAGGTGAAAAGTGACTTCTCAGAGCGCTCTGGCTCCCTGCCTCTGGGTAATGCTCCCTTCTCTGCCCCATTAGACTTCTGGAGGTTTATTATCTGATGAGAGTAAACCAGAGGACATGACCTGGGGCCAGCCAGACACAGGTGAGGGCCTAAGTACTTAACCAGTAACAGGCATGAAGAGACTGTCTGCCTATTGAATGCTGAATACTGACCACTTCCCCTAACCACTCACCCCACATGGCTCTCAGAACCCCCATCTTCCAAAGAAGAGATCAGAAGACTGCTCTGGGGAACATGACCAATCCAAGATGAAAGACTTGAAGATCCTGAATCTGAGGTTCCTCAGCAGATGAACTGCCTAGGTAAGCCTAGATTGAAGCTCAAAGCCAACGAGCCTCGCCCACATACCCATAGTTTCCCTTCAGTGTTTCAGACCTTCCTCCCTGTGAGCAGACAAGCAAGGAATCCCTGACATATGAGGGATCCTGCAACATGGAAAACAGGCCAAAACCACAAGCAGAGCAAAGCAATTTGAAGGATACATACTATGCAGGGAGAAGAAAGCTTAAAAAAAAAAAATTAATATCCTCAGTGATAAGAGAGTAATTCACATCTAGGAAATCAGGACATAGAAAACAAAAAGCTTTTAGAAATTAATAAGATGGAAGAACTGAAAAAAAAATCACAGTGGAAGAGAAATTCTAATAAATTTCCCAGAAAATAAAACAAGACAGAAGGAAACATCAGAAGGAAATCATCAGTGAAAAGATTCAAACATGTTTATCTGACTTTCTGGATTGAAATGGTCCACCAAGTGCCCAAAACAGTGAATGAAAAACATCTACCTTGAAGAACATCACTGTGAAATTTCAGAACACTGAGAATAAAGAAAAGAACTATAAAGCTTCCAGAGAGAATGAACAGATCTCAAGCAAAGGGTCAGGCATCAGAATGACTTCAGATTTCTCAAGAAGCTAGAAGACTCTGGAACAATGCCTTAAAAATTCTGGTGGAAGATTAGTAACAACCTAGTAACCTGTACTCAACCTAATCGTCATTCAAATAGAAGAGTGGAATGGGGCTTCCCTGGTGGCGCAGTGGTTAGGAATCCACCTGCCAAGGCAGGGGACACGGGTTCGTGCCCCGGTCTGGGAAGATCCCACATGCCGCGGAGCGGCTAGGCCTGTGAGCCACAACTACTGAGCCTGCGCGTCTGGAGCCTGTGCTCCGCAACGGGAGAGGCCGCGACAGTGAGAGGCCTGCGCACCGCGATGAAGAGTGGCCCCTGCTCTCCGCAACTGGAGAAAGCCCTTGCACAGAAACGAAGACCCAACGCAGCCATAAATAAATAAATAAATAAATAAATTTATTTAAAAAAAGAAAAAAGAAATTGAGAATATAGTTTAAAAAAAAAAAGAGTGGAGTGAAAATCTCAGAGAAGCAAGATCTGAAAAAACTTATTGCCCACATACTTTTTTTTTTTTTTTTTAATTAATTAACTAATTTTTGGCTGCATTGGGTCTTCGTTGCTGCACGCGGGCTTTCTCTAGTTGCGGTGAGCGGGGACCACTCTTCGTTGCGGTGCACGGGCTTCTCATTGTGGTGGCTTCTCTTGTTGTGGAGCACGGGCTCTAGGCGCACGGGCTTCAGTAGTTGTGGCTTGCAGGCTCTAGAGCGCAGGCTCAGTAGTTGTGGTGCACGGGCTTAGTTGCTCCGCAGCATGTGGGATCTTCCCAGACTAGGGATCGAACCCGTGTCCCCTGCATTGGCAGGTGGATTCTTAACCACTGCGCCACCAGGGAAGTCCTCCACATACTGTTTCTGAGGGAGCTGCCGGAGGTTGAGTCTGAAGAAGAGAGAGAAGGAGGGGTGGGTAGGCTCCAACACAGGAACACCGTGATGCTGCACATGGGGGCCAAGAGCAACTAGTCCAGTTTGGAACAGGTTTGAACTTTTAGGGTCAAAGACAGTACAGGGTGCCACATCCAGAAGCACCCTTCCTCTGGAGTGAACAGATGGGTGTTCACTGTAAAGGCAGGGGCACCATCTCTTGTGTTGATGAGCCCCACAGGGAAGATGGTGCACGTCTGAGCCAGAGCAATGAAGCAAGAAGTGTGTTCCTCCCCCGAACCTCTCCTCACTGACATCTTGGCAAGAGCCTTCTGATCCCTCTTCTCTGCAAGAGATAAGAAAATGAAATCTGCCTAAGTAAGAGGAAGTCTGTGTATACATGTTCTTGTAGTTGCTTACAGTATCCCGGGAAGGATACACGACAAGCTGGTCATGGTGGTGGTTTCAGGGGAAGTGAACCAACCAGGTGGCTTGAGAAATAGGTGGGAGGAAACCTTGCTTATCACTGTTTACTTTTTTTTAAAATTTGGACCACATACAAAAGATAAAAATGACACACACACAGCCCCCAAAAAGATAGTTGGTGAGAGAAAAAAAAAAAAAAGAAAGTTGGTGAGAGAACTTTTCAGGAGTTAGTTGACAGTGGCTTGCACTAAGGTAACCGCCACACAGATGGAGAGAAGTGCATGGATTTGAGCGTGACTGGAGGTGGAGGATGGCCACCATGCACTCAGTGCCCACCAGGTGTTCATACTCTAGAGGGAGACTTGGTGGAGAAACAAGGTGATAGGAGTTCAGTGGAGGGATACTTCACCTGGCCTGAGGGAGAACAGCGGCTGGGTTCCAGCCCTATCCAGCCCTGATGCTGAGACTACGTGGGGAACAGCCCTAACCGTTGATATTGGCTCTGATAGGGAAGATCAGGCCACCCCCCCTCGCGCCCCAGGCCATGCCTTGGATCTGTACGGGAAATGGACTCCCTTGGGCAGGCTGAACCCACTGGGACCGCCTTCATGTGCCTGCTCTATTTTTTTTTTTTTTTTTTTGAATTGACACAGTATCAAGTCTTTTTTTTTTTAAGTAAGTAATTTATTTATTTTTGGCTGCACTGGGTCTTCGTTGCGTGCAGGCTTTCTCTAGTTGCGGCGAGTGGGGGCTACTCTTCGTTGCGGTGCGCGGGCTTCTCATTGCGGTGGCTTCTCTTGTTGCGGAGCACGGGCTCTAGGTGCGTGGGCTACAGTAGTTGTGGCCAAGGCACGTAGGATCTTCCCAGACCAGGGCTCAAACCCATGTCCCCTGCATTGGCAGGCGGATTCTTAACCACTGCGCCACCAGGGAAGTCCCCCTGCTCTATTTTTATATCCCGCCCTGGAGCCCCGGCCCTAGCTTCCCTGCCTGCTTCCTGGCCGCTTGCTCTTCAGCTCTGACTCTGAGCATCCCTCCTTCCCAGGTGGCCAAGACGAAGCAGCAGATCGAGGAGCAGCGGGTCCAGGTGCAGGTGGTGGAGCGGGCCCAGCAGGTGGCAGTGCAGGAGCAGGAGATCGCCCGCCGGGAGAAGGAGCTGGAGGCCCGCGTGCGGAAGCCAGCGGAAGCCGAGCGCTACAAGCTGGAGCGCCTAGCAGCGGCAGAGAAGTAAACACCCCTTCCTGGCCCCCTGCGGCTCCTTCACCACCTGGGCGCCCCCAGGCGAATTGCTGAGGCCTTCTTTACCTGTACTCCTCCTGTGGAGTCTTTCTCCCAGAGCGAGGGCTCTTCCTCAGCTCCTCCCTCCACTCCCTTCTCTGCCCAGGTCCCAGCTGATCATGCAGGCAGAGGCAGAAGCCGAGTCTGTGCGGGTGAGTCAGCAGGTGGCTCTTGCCGGCTTGTGGAGGGAGTGGGATTGTGCTGGGATTGTGCTGGGATTTCTTGTCCTTAACTACCGCCATCAGTACCCCAGGCGTCCTGTACCCTCCTCAGATGCGTGGGGAAGCCGAGGCCTTTGCTGTAGGGGCCCGAGCCCGGGCCGAGGCTGAGCAGATGGCCAAGAAGGCAGAGGCATTCCAGCTGTACCAGGAGGCTGCTCAGTTGGACATGCTGCTGGAGAAGCTGCCCCAGGTCTGGGGGTCGTGTGGACAAAAGCAGAGGAGGGACAGGAAGAGGGAATGAGGGGTGGGGGAAATGAGGGGCTGGGAGAGAACCAGGCTAGGGGCCATAAATTGGGGGTGAGAATTACAAGCCAGTGACCAGAGTGAGGGAGGGTGATCCTCACAAAAGTGAAGGACAGGGATCTTAAAAGCCAGAGTAAGGAGTCTTAGGATGGGTGTGGTCAGACTGCAGGTGCTGAGTGGGCATCTTACCTACCAGGTGGCAGAGGAGATCAGTGGTCCCTTGACCTCGGCCAATAAGATCACACTGGTGTCCAGTGGAAGTGGGGCCATGGGGGCGGCCAAAGTGACTGGGGAAGTGCTGGACATCCTGAGCCGCCTGCCGGAGAGCGTGGAGAGACTCACAGGCGTCAGCATCTCCCAGGTGAGGGTTTCTAGGGCGGGGGCTGTGGAGCCGAATCGCCAGGTTCTTATGGCATGTGATGCAGCGGGCCTAGCATGGGGCCAGCACCCAGGAGGCCTGGGGGCCGCTGACGTTTATTAATTGCTTTCTGTGTGCCAGACACAGTGCTAAGCTTCTACACAAATGGTTTAAAATTTTTTTTAAATCAAACTTCCTTTGGGGTATGTAGGGTTTTACAAAGTAAAGAAACTGAACTTCCAGTTTAGCCCATGTCATACAGCTGGTGAAGCTGGGCTTCAAACCCAGGCCAGCTATCTCTGGAGCCTGTGCTCTTGGCCACCCCACTAGTAGAAGGAACTAGCTGCAGCCTGTTGACAATTAATTCCAAGGCATATCACTGCTTTTCTTGGTGCCTGTTTATTCACCTGTAGATTATGGTAGAGATCAGAGAGTAGGACCTAGAGCCAGACTGTTTTGGTGTGAATCGTGGCCCCAATGCATGCTAACTGTGACCTTGGAAAAGTTAATCTTCTCTGCACCTGTTTCTTCACCTTAAAACTGGGTTAATAAAAGTAACTACCCTGTTGAATTGTTAAGGGGATTAAATGAGTAGATATTTGCAGTGTTTAGAACAGTGCCTAGCATGTAGGAAGTACTATATAAGCGTGTTAAAGGACTTCGCTGGCAGTCCGGGGTGGTTAATACTCCACGTTCCCAATGCAGGGGGTGTGGGTTCGATCCCTGGTCGGGGAACTAAGATCCCACATTCTGCACAGCCAAAACAACAACAAAAACAAAACAGTGTGTTAAATAAAAAAATGCATATATAAATAAAAGCACCAGACTGAATCAGTGACCTTCGAGCTGGGTTCCTTGGAGTCTCCTTGAGGTCTGTAGTGGATAATTGGGAGCTAAGGAGGGCCTGTGCAAGCAGGGATCTGGCTCCCTTCACCCCTTTGCAGTAAGTAATTCATTATTATACAAGAATCCAAATGACTGCTTGGCAAAGGGGGTGAGGTCGGGTACCAGAAAAAACTAGAATACTCATGGAAGTATGCGTCCTCCCTGCAGCCTGTTCATCCAGATGGGAGCCTGGGAGAGCAGGGCACCTGGTTCCCATAGTCATCACTGTTGTCTTTTGCCAGGTGAACCACAAGCCTCTGAGAACAGCCTGAGCCCTCGACCTTCGCGATGCCCAGCCTCATAACTCAAGTTGCCTGAATGGTCCCAATATTGCATGCACTTCAGCTGGCTCCCCAAGCACATCGTTTGACAGCGGAGTTCCACCGCTTGTCTCTCCTTGCCAAATAGCCTGTCCCTTGCCTTGGAAGGGAAGGGTTGCTCCCTTTTCCAGCCCCGTACTGCAGACTGCCAGTCCCGCAGGGGTCCCATGCCAGCCTTCTGATGATCCCACCCCCAACTTATTTAACTTAATCTACTGTCTGAGCCTGTTGTCCAGAATTCTTCCTTGACCAAGCCTTGAGGGGTGGTCTGCAGGTTCTCAACTTTGTCAAATAAATTGCTATTAATAAGTACTGATACTTATGAACAGTTAATACAGCAGAACTAATTCAAAATGAATGCTAGAATGTAGCTTTTGCCTTTGCATTCAATAGGCTTTTTACAATGGGAAAGAGGCAGTAGTTACTTGTATGTTAAGTTATAGAATTAATCCCCCTCCCAACCCTGAAGTTCCTTATAGTCAGCAAAGCATGCTGAAGTGGAAGCAATATCAATAATTGCATTAGTCCCTAGAATTACTGAAAATACGGCCAAGGGAAATTGTTACATTTGTTAAATTTCCAGGGCAGCTTTGAGACTATTACACTGTGCTCCTTGAAGCATGAGGTATTAGATGGAACATAGTTTAGAATGGGACCATGGTGTGACATCCCTCACTAGTGATTTTTTGCCTTAGGCTGAGAAAATCCACAGGATTACAGACATCAGCGTTACCCATAACAGAAAGGAACCCTGGATGCACTGTGCATTCGAGATTCTTCTGGAGCACTGTTAAAAACAGACTGCTGGGGTCCAACCCATTCTGGTTCAGTACATCTGGGCAGGATTGTTCAAGGGGATGCTGATCTTGCAACCACGTGACATTCATCTCAGTTCCCTTTTCTGTCCCTAGATCTTGCATCTGGGCTTATACCTACCCCAGTTACTAAGACAGGTACAGGTGGTGGGTACCAGGGATTAAAGTGTAAGGATATTCTTCTCATCAGTTTGTGGGAAGTAGAATATATTATATAACTGAACTTGAGCCCCATGCCTCCACCAGCGATCTTTCCCTGAATGAGCACACATCTCGCAACTTTTTTTTTCAATTCCCGTTTATTTTTGGCTCTTGGGGCAATGTCATCTTTTCAATATGAAAAAAAGCAGCAAGTTCAACACAATAGAAATCTGAAGTGTAGAATAGGACAAAACCAAGGGTAGGGAGAAAGGCAGTAGCAAAAGTAAGAGAAGAGGTGTTGCCAAAAGATGGAGGGTGTCCTGTCCCCTCTCTGGGGAATGACATTTAGGTGGTAGCACATAGCTTTCCATATAGGTACAGAAGGGCTGATGATAGTCATTTTTTTCTGTAAGAAAAGACAGGGCTGGGGAGGGGCTTTCTGGAGGCTTAGAGACTAGTCTCTCTTGCTCCTCTTGATCCCCTTTTCTGACCAGGGGAAAGGAAGGAATCCAACATTATGCAGGAGGTAAAGTGGAAGAGGGAAGGAGCCCCCCCCTTGACAGGGTGGTAGCCAGAACCTTACAAAGGAAATAGCTCAGGACAGAGCTTGGAGGGAGACTGAAAATGGAGATAATACTGTTAACACCTCCCCAGAAGCTGAGAGAGGAGCAGAGAGATACCTGGAAACTAGGACTTCAATAGCCTGGATGCCCCTCTCCAAAACCCCACCCCTTCCCGGTAGGGACTTCTACCTGCTGCTTGGTTTCCTTTCCCCTGGGCTACCACATGGCCCTAGGATGGTGGTCATCTATCCGGGTTATCAGCACATGGTTCTGAATGGGATTTGATGAGACCCAGCTTCTTGAGAGTTTATCTTGAAAACAGAGAGGGAAATGTTAACTGGACAGATGGGAGGAGTGGGCACCAGAAGGAAATACAGGGTTACCCAGAATGGCAGAAATCTAGGTTCCCCAGAGTGGAAAGAGAGAGGAGACATTCAACAAACAACAGATATTTATTGAGCGCCTATTATGTGCCAGGCACTGTTCTAGAACCCCCCCCCCCAAAAAAAAAGAGGCAGAAAACGCAAATTCTGAGGGAGAGGAGAGGGGCGGTTGAGGAAGAAGGCGGAGGGGACTGAGAAGCCTGAGGTGATGGGGACTCGGCCTTAGGCCTCCTCTTCGGCCTCCTCACCGAAATCCTCCTCCTCTTCTGCGGTGGCATCCTGGTACTGCTGGTACTCGGAGACGAGGTCATTCATGTTGCTCTCAGCCTCGGTGAACTCCATCTCGTCCATGCCCTCACCTGTGTACCAGTGGAGAAAGGCCTTCCGGCGGAACATGGCAGTGAACTGCTCTGAGATGCGCTTGAACAGCTCCTGGATGGCTGTGCTGTTTCCAATGAAGGTGACCGCCATCTTGAGGCCACGGGGTGGGATGTCGCAGACAGCCGTCTTGACATTGTTGGGGATCCATTCCACGAAGTAGCTGCTGTTCTTGTTCTGCACGTTGAGCATCTGCTCATCCACCTCCTTCATGGACATCCGCCCACGGAAGACAGCAGCCACGGTGAGGTACCGGCCATGGCGGGGGTCACAGGCAGCCATCATGTTCTTGGCATCGAAGACCTGCTGGGTGAGCTCCGGCACAGTGAGGGCCCGATACTGCTGGCTTCCACGGCTGGTTAGAGGGGCAAAGCCAGGCATGAAAAAGTGGAGACGTGGGAAGGGCACCATGTTGACTGCCAGCTTGCGGAGGTCAGCATTGAGCTGGCCAGGGAAGCGGAGACAGGTGGTGACACCACTCATGGTGGCCGAGACGAGGTGGTTCAGGTCCCCGTAGGTTGGCGTGGTCAGCTTGAGGGTGCGGAAGCAGATGTCGTAAAGGGCCTCGTTGTCAATGCAGTAGGTCTCATCAGTGTTCTCCACCAGCTGATGGACGGAGAGGGTGGCATTGTAGGGCTCAACCACAGTGTCGGACACTTTGGGTGAGGGCACCACACTGAAGGTGTTCATGATGCGGTCAGGATACTCTTCACGGATCTTGCTGATGAGCAAGGTGCCCATTCCAGAGCCGGTGCCCCCGCCCAGTGAGTGGGTCAGCTGGAAGCCCTGCAGGCAGTCACAGCTCTCAGCCTCCTTCCGAACCACATCCAGGACCGAGTCAACCAGCTCGGCCCCCTCTGTATAGTGGCCCTTGGCCCAGTTGTTGCCTGCCCCAGACTGACCTGCAATGGGGTCAGAAGGCAAGCTTGGTTAGTAAAGCGTGGAAGATACATGGCCACATTTCTACCTTTCAACTTTTGGAGTAATGCCAGTGGATGTATCTTCTCTCCCTCCCCTGTGGTACACCTGTCACCCCCCCACAATTTACTATTTAAAGCAGTCACCACCTCCATCCTCCATTAGATTTCAAAACACAGCCCTGTATAAGTTCTTCAGTACAATCATTTCCTAACTCTTGCTGCACCCAAATAACTTGAATAAGTATCTACTATTGTCTGTGTAACTCACCAAAAACAAAGTTGTCTGGTCTGAAGATCTGACCAAAAGGCCCTGAGCGAACAGAGTCCATGGTCCCAGGCTCTAGATCCACCAAGATAGCACGAGGAACATATTTGCCACCTACAGGGAATAAAGTAGCATTGTAAAAACTGACAGACATAAAGGTAAATATTTGGGGGCTGGGAGGCAGCCGGGGACCCTAACTAGTGATTCCAGGCACTGCCACCAGGTGGCAGCAGAGCCACTTTCGAGCCCCGATGGGGGAAATGAAGAAAGGCCTCCAAAGGGAGAGAATGGATTCATTCAAAGGGGATAAAGGGTTTTCCAGGGAGGCAGAGACCCCAGAAAAGTGGGAGTGATGGGACCCGTGATTCACGGCCTCCTGCCCTCACCTGTGGCTTCATTGTAGTACACGGAGATGCGGTCCAGCTGCAGGTCGCTATCCCCATGATAGGTGCCGGTGGGGTCGATGCCATGTTCATCACTGATCACCTCCCAGAACTGCCGGGGGAGAGCAACGGGTCCTCAACAGCTCAGGTTCCAGCCAATTATACGCCCTCTACCGCCATTTTAATTCCAGATACGCCTGTGGCGGGCCCTCCCCTAGGGCCTGGCATTCCTTCTGCCTGCCACACCCTTCGCCTAAACACCTGCACACGCGGGAAAACTGCAGCTTTCACTGCTTGGGATGTGAGATGCTGTGGAAGGTCCCGGCGATCGCAGGCACCGAGGTTGGTACATGGAGGCGGCCGACTTGCTCGGAGAAGCGCACCTCCCCGCCCCCCCTTCGCAGGGCACAAAGAGCTGGGGGCCGGAGAAAGGAACCACTGCCGCAGGCGCCCATCCCGCCCGGCACGTGACCGCGGCGCAGGCGCGCGCCGAGCCGCCGACAAAGGGAGGCGCCGCGCGTGGGCGGGGCCGAAGCGCGAATTCCGCGCGGTAAGGGCGGGACTTGGCTCGGGCTCGCGCGCCCCCAGCCGGCTGGCCCGGCCGCATTGTCCCAGCGCGCCAGGGCGCCCGGGTCCCGCCCTTCTGCTCTAACGTAGCAGCCGCGCTTCCTCCCCGCCCCTCCCCCGCTACACTGTAACCGCGCGCAAAGGGAAAAAAAAAAACCTCCCCCTTGGCCTCGGAATTTTATTTCTTCTTTAGCTTTTAATTTTAACCCCCTTGCTTTAAATGAGGTTTTTCTTCCTTTGTCCTACTCTTTGGCCCTACGGAGCCCTTTTAAAGAAAGCACTCCCCCTTTCCCCTCGCTCTTTCTCCATATCTGTTCACGCCCTAAAAGGGTCTCGGTTAAGGGCAAATGAAAGAAACTGAAATTAGTCCAGCACATATTAGCCTTCCATGCACGAAAAACTGGGGGACCGCCCCTTGGGGATCGCGGGTGCCCGGAGACACCTGATCTTTTGTAAAGGATATCGCGTAGTGCAGCCCACCCTGGCGCATCGTGTCCCCCACATTT
This sequence comes from Eubalaena glacialis, assembly GCF_028564815.1. Taxonomy (NCBI): domain Eukaryota; kingdom Metazoa; phylum Chordata; class Mammalia; order Artiodactyla; family Balaenidae; genus Eubalaena; species Eubalaena glacialis. The sequence continues at coordinate 23,474,229 of NC_083722.1, read as the reverse complement.
GGATCTGACCTCTCTGCAGCTGCCCGCCAGCCTCGCCCCTTCCCCCTCCGGCTTAGCCCTCCGAAGCCCCGCCAAGGGGGATGCACATGGGGAAAACCTCATCTCGCTTTGTCTCGGGCCGTTTCCGCATCTCCCTCGCTCCCGGGTCCTCGGACCGTTAGCAGATGCCCTTTTTAAGTAAAATTTTACAGAAACTCGGTTTTCCCGCCCCCTAAATCTGAAGGGTGCTTTTAACAGCTTCCCCAAAATGAGCCTACCAAGAAAAATTCCACATTTTTCCAAAGCAAATCCCAGCTTTGCATAATACAAACGTGTATTATATATACATACAACTTTTAAGGGGCAAAGCCTGACTAAGAATGGAGGATGCGAATGTCCCAGAGCCATTCGTCATAATTTACCTGGATTTTTTTCTTCTCAAAAATAAATATAGTCAAAAGAGGTTAAAAATCCTTACCTTGGCACCGATCTGATTGCCACACTGACCGGCCTGGATGTGCACGATTTCCCTCATTTTTAAAATTTATTGTAATCTTTTTGCTCGCCTCACAAGTGTGTACGGGGCAAGAAAATGATATGTAATTAGTTTTTCTCTGCTGCTGGTCGCAGGCTGGAAGGATGGGACGGGGCCCGGAGGCTGGAGCAGCGAGGTCCGAACTCGGCGGCAGGAAGGTTCTGAGAGGGAGAAAGGAGAGGGGAGGGCGCGGGAGGAAAGGCGGGCAGGGCGGGGCGCGCGTGCGCTGGGGCCGGGAGGCGGGAGAACGAGCCCCGCGAGGTGGTGGGGAGACAAAGCCTCACCGAGGCTGGCCCTGATTAGTCCGTGCTGGTCATGTATCAGACGTCCATTGGTCCCTGCTCTGCAGGACGAGCGCAGTCCTCCTTGGGAGTTGTAGTCCTCTATTGTTGTCCACGCTGCAAAATGAAAGAACAAATGGGTGGGTACTGGGTATGGGGGTTTTGGTTTGGGAGTTTTTAATGAAAAATGACCTTGCGCAAGGGTTCCTTCCTCTATGCCGGACTTTTCTGGTATAAAAAGAGAGTAGTTTACGGATACAGAAATTGGGAACCCGGGGGTGCCAGGCGTTGGAAGGTGGAGTGGGGGCACGCCCTGAAAGCTCCCCGCTGCGGTAGCTCTTGAGAAGACAGGACTGCTTAGCTCAGCGAAAACTGGGGAGAAATGCGGCACCCTGATCTGCTATCTAACAGCTGGTCCTTTGGTGACCCAAGGCATGGACTTCAGTAAGCTGCTGCTCCCCCAGATACCTCAGGAAGAAGGAGGGGATTGCCCTCCTGCTATTTTCTTGGGAGTTTTCTAATGATAATGTTTAGAAACAAAATTGCAGCAAGGGCTTTTCAAGATAGAGAAGTAATTGTGTGAAGGGTATGTTCAAGAATAAGTTGAATGGTTTAGAGAAGTTGATATGCCAGAAGTGTCTGTCCATGTGGGGGGTCTGGGCCTTAGAGCAGCGTTTAACACACTGTATTGTCCAGCGGAGAACTATGGGGTGAGATACCTGATAGAATTTCAGTGTCTTCCAGCCTGCCTCTCTAGACACTTTGATGAAGTCAGTGTTTTTTTCAGTTCACTGATTTCACTGACTAGGTGGCTGATCATTGCAACCTTCCAGGAGCCTCAGGATTGAAATAAAAGGGGTAGGGAGGTGATGGGGAAAAAACTGGATGAGCTGAAGTCTGAGTGGCATGTTTCATCTCAGGGATTAATTCAACTTGAGAGATACTAAGTGTCCACCAAACCAGGAGCTAGGGATACAGAAATGATTAAGAAGTGGCTGACTGTTCTCCAGGATCTTGCAATTTCGTGAGAAGTGTATAAACAATAATCGAGTGTGATAAGCACTGTGATAAAGGACATGTGATATCAAGGTCATCATTGTTAATTCCCATTGGATTCAACACACATTTCTCAGTCATTTTATAAATAAGAGAACATCAAGTTGTGTAAGACCCGTCTACCCACTTAAAATAGAATGTTCATGTTTTAGGGCATGATCACAATGAAAGTAATTACGTATTTTGTGGTAGTGAAGAGAGTTCAGGATTTACAATTAGGGAACTGGTTTCAATTTGTCTCTACCTTACATTAGTTGTAGGCAAGTTATCGGCAGAGCTCCGATTCTTTCTATAAAACCTATTTCTGCCTATTGTAGTCAGAATGAAGTGAGATAAGAATGCAAAAGGTCTTCCTAAATTATTCATGTCAAATTATTCTTGTCTTAGTATGACATTTAATGAAATAAATGATATTTATCATCCTTGAACCCTTCAAAGACCTCGGTCAGCCTTCAAGATGGTTAACGAAACAGTTCTGTTTGCCTAGGGATCTTTACTCTTGGAGAATGACCTCAAAATGTCCATCAGGAATGTATTCTCAGAGAGGAAATGACATGACTTCAAGACGAGCTAACTCATAAGAAAATGAACTTCCATTGCAATGAGTCCTCAAGCGCCACGCCTACGGGATATTTTCCAAACTGCAGCCTTCAGCCACGACTACAACCCGCAACCCATTTTCATTTCTCATGAGTCAGCGGACAGCATGTCTGGGAGGACCGGGGAAGGACGCTCTGGCCGCACTAGATGCTTGGGGCGACGACTATGATAAGCCCCTCTATCCGTCGCTGGCGGCCAGACTCTGTGGTCGCGATTTGGAAATCTGCGCGGGAAGTGGGCGGTGCGGTGAAGCGGCAGTGGGTTGTCCTTTGGAGCTGCCCAATCGAGGTGCACTATTCTGTGCGCCTTCGGCGGCCTCTGATTACAGCCTCAGCCAACTGATCTCAGCCTCCCCGGAGAAGCCGCCCCTTTGAGCTGTAAGGGGGCGGGGCTCTGGCTGTGCCTCAGAGTTGGCGGCTTGCTCTGTCGGCGTGCAGCCGGGCTGTGAAAGACAGCGGCAGGAGCCAATCAGCGAATCGGCCCCCGCCCCGCTCAGGCACTCGCGCCATCCCGGTCGCGGCCGTTACTGGTGGCGCGCGCGGGGACTCAAAGTAGGTGAGTTCTGGGGGAGCCTCGCCCACGGTTCCCCGGGTGCCATCTTGGTTTTCCCCGGTGGGCGGGAGGGGCGTGCCTTTGGTACGACTGGGCGGAGGAGACTTGGAAATTTGCTTCTCGGATTATAATACTCATCCTTACTTGACGCCCCTCCCTGACCCTAGGTATGAAGACACAGGGAGACGTTGGGCTAGGAGGGAACCCATGGGATGGAGGGAGATCAAAGGTGGTGGCCCATGGATTGGAGCCGAGGGTCATGGGCACCAGCTGAGTTCGCCAGTCATAAGAACGGAGTTAACACTATCTCCATGGAGGTGTCCTACTTTCCCAACCTGTCAACAGTTTCCCTTTAGAGTAGCATCTTTCATACTGTTTTGAGTTTTCATCTTATTTTTTCTTTAATCAGGAGGGCAGAGTTAGTTTTACTTTTGGTTCAGGAATGTTTCCCGAATACTTAACAGCGGTACCAGGTGCGCAATAACTGTTGAATGAATATGATGGACCCTTGGGGAAAAGACACAGTTCTTCTGCCTGGTCCAGTTCTCGAGGTGGGGTGTGAGGCAGAAATGGAATGTTACAGTTACACTATGGTGAGAACTATCAGGATAAGTACAAGTCCACCAACCACCGTGAAACACTTAGGAACATGGGGAACACCAGAAAGCAGAGAAGACTCCAGGCAAGGCTTTGCTGAGGAAGTGACATTTGAACTGAATTGTAAAGGATGGGTAGGATTTGGACCAGAAAACTATGAACAAAGGGCTAAGGAGCTGGCTAAGGCCTGCAGATGACAAGGACAGCAGGAGCAGTGTGTTCAGAGACTGGGGAGAAGGTCCATGTGGCTGAATCATAGGCTTGGGTGAGGTGCGGGTGGGACATACATTTGAGGATATGAGGTTCTGATTGTGGAGGGTCTTGCTAAGGAGTTTAGATTTTATTTTATCCTATGGGCATGGAAATCCATCAAAGAATATTATACAGAGGAGAGACATTATCTGGGTGGTCCTGGACAAATTCCTTAATCCATCTGTATTGCAGTTTCTTTATCTGAGAAATAGAAAGTAATAATAAGGAATTCCCTGGCTGTCTAGTGGTTAGGACTCCATGCTTCCACTGCAGGGGCCAGGGGTTCGATCCCTGGTCAGGGAACTAAGATCCCACATGCCATGCTGCGTGTTCAAAAGGAAAACAACCAAAAACAAAAAGTAATAATAATAGTTTACAGGATTCTTGTGATAATAAGTCAGTGAATATAAAGTAATTAGAGCAGTGCTTGACACCTACCAAGCCTCTCTTTTGGCTGTTATGATTTTTTGCAGTTTAGTCTGATCACACTGAGATGATCTGATAAAGTGTAAAAGGCATGGGCTTTGCATCCAGAAGCACAATTATTTCTACCCTTTTCATTTACCTGCTATGTTATCCTGATTGAATATTTTTAGCCTTAGTGTCCTAAACGCCTGCCTCATGGCTACTATGCCTGATACATAGTTGATGTTTGGCGAAAGTTATCCCAATAGTGGATAGTGAAATCAATTTAGTGGATTGCAAATCAGCGTTTAAAAAATTGAGAAGAGAAAAAAACAGAATGACAACTATCAGTGTGTTGTATAAAGGCTTAACATTGATTCTCAAAACACTTATCTATAAATAAGCATGTGGGGTTTTTTTGTTTTTTGGTTTTTTAAAGATTTATTTATTTATTATTATTTATTTATTTTTGGCTGTGTCGGGTCTTAGTTGCAGCACGTGGGATCTTCGTTGAGGCATGTGGGATCTTTCATTGCGGTGCGGGGGCTTCTCTCTAGTTGTAGTGTGCGGGTTTTCTCTTCTCTAGTTGTGGCGCGCAGGCTCCAGGGCACGTGGGCTCTGTAGTTTGTAGCACGCAGGCTCTCTAGTTGAGGCGCCCGAGCTTAGTAGTTGTGGCACACGGGTTTAGTTGCCCCGCGACGTGTGGGATCTTATTTCCCTGATCAGGGATCGAACCTGAGTCCCCTGCATTGGGAGGCAGATTCTTTACCACTGGACCACCAGGGAAGTCCCAAGCATGTGTTTTTATATATATTTCTGTACTGGGGACTCTATAATATTTATTTCTTATTCCGTATCATGGTCAAAGATATTTCTTAAGTGCTTCAGAAGAATAACAACAGAATGATTGGCAGAAAGGGAAGCATCAGCCTCCATAGCTATCCAGGTTTACAGCAGTTAGCAGTCTCCTCTCTGAGGCTGTGTGTGTGACCCACTGAAAGAGGTGATAATAATGTGTTTTTTTCTCAGATCATGGAAGACACCCAGGTTATTAACTGGGAAGTTGAAGAAGAGGAGGAGGTTGAAGAGAGACCCAGTGAATCTTTGGGGTGTAGCTCGGAGCCCCTTGGGCGACTGCGTATCTTCAGTAGTTCCTATGGACCAGAAAAAGGTCAGGGGTTATTGGGTGCTGAAGTACTGGTATAGGCCTCTTATTTCTGTGGGGAGGTAATTGGAGGGTTGTAAGCTTAGATATGCATCTGGGAGATCTGAAAAAAGGTTTTACTGGGAATGGAGAAGAGGGGGCTGATTGATCTGATTGCTCCAGGCAAGTGCCCTGGACGCAATGGGGGTGATTTTACTTTGGTAGGAGAAGATGAAGGGATTCAGATAAAAATCCAGTGAGGTCTGGAAATGGGTGGTGGTGATGTTTTGCACAACAATGTGAATGTACTTAACGTCACTAAACTGTACACTGAAAAGTTGGCTGAATGGTAAATTTTATGTATATTTTACCACAATAGAAAATAATCCAGTGTGGATGGATGGGGTATTGATTATGAATAATGCATTGCATATATTCTTTATTAGCTAGTTATCCTGGGGCCTTTTATTTTTCTAATGCATGGGGGGACCTTGAGTGAGTAGTGAGGTACTTAACAGGAACGTTTTCCTAATAGCAGGTCAGGACTCTGGCCTTGGAAACCATCTACTTCTCTAATTCTTAGATTTCCCATTATACCTCGGGAAGAATGTGGTAGGCCGAATGCCTGATTGCTCTGTGGCCCTGCCCTATTCATCTATCTCCAAACAACATGCGGTGATTGAAATCTTGGCCTGGGACAAGGCGCCTGTCCTCCGGGATTGTGGGAGCCTCAATGGTACTCAAATCCTGAGGCCTCCTAAGGTCCTGGGCCCTGGGGTGAGTCATCGTTTGAGGGACCGGGAGTTGATTCTCTTTGCTGACTTGCCCTGCCAGTACCATCGCTTGGATGTCCCCCTGCCCTTTGTCTCCCGGGGCCCTCTAACTGTAGAGGAGACACCCAGGGTACAGGGAGGAACTCAACCCCACAGGCTTCTGTTGGCTGAGGACTCAGAGGAAGAAGTAGGTAAGTTTGTGTATTGGGAGGGCGGGTGAGGAGATGGGGATTGTGAGTTTAAAACTGTCAACTTACTCCTTTCTACAACTGACAGATTCTCTTTCTGAAAAGTGTGTGGTGAAAGGACCAAGGACTTCCTTTTTGGCAACAGTAGTTCCAGAGAGGTGAGTGCCAAAGGGCCAGACACCTGAGTCTTCAAAAGAAGGAGGAATCAGGGGCTGGAGGATCCATCTCTATGAGAACTTATTACCATGAAAGTCCGGGCTGGGGAACTACACATACTTGTTCAATCAACTGAATTTTTATTGAGCATCTCTGATGTGCCAAGTGGAAAACTAATTGCTGGAGATAGAAAAGAAAATACTACCTCATGTCTGCCCTCAAGGAGCTCCTAGTTGAGTGGGGTATCCCTTCTGGGGAAATAGATTCTATAGACTCTCTCTTCTCTTCCCTTCACAGCGATGAGGAGGGACCTTCGTCTGCCCTGGATGGCCCTGGGCCACCTTTTGCCTTCAACTTGAACAGTGACACAGATGAGGAAGAAAGTCAGCAACCAGGAGCAGGGGAGGCCTCCTCAGCTGCCAGAAGAGTCACCGCTGCAGAGACAGAACAGCCTAAACCTGTCACAACTGAAATCCAGCTTGAAAAGGATCAGTGTTCAGTGAAGGAGAAGAACAATGACACGAAAGTTGAGAGGAATGCGAGGAGTGGGGTGGTTCCAGTTGGAGTGATTCTGGAGAGGAGCCAGCCTGCTGGGGAGGACAGTGACACAGACGTGGATGATGAGAGCGGGCCTCTGAGAAGGCTCACTGGGGTCCATCTGGAAAGGGCCCAGCCTTGTGGCTTCATAGACAGTGATACTGATGTGGAAGAAGAGGGGATCCCTGCGACCCCAGCAGTAGTTCCTGTGAGGAAGAGGCACATCTTCCATGAAGTTGGTACAGAGAGTCCTCGGGCACCTGGCGTGGCACATCGGCAGGAGAGCCCGGCTGGTAGTGATACAGATATAGAGGAGAGGGAGGCCCCCCTGACCGTCCCTCTGGACAGAAGCCGAGCCTCCGTCGTGATCGATAGCAATACAGATGACAAGGAAGAAGTCTCAGCAGCGCTCACGCTGGCACATCTAAGAGAGAGCCGGGCCGTTGCGTGGAACAGAGATCCAGATGCAGAAGAGGATAGGGCCCAACCGGTGGCCCTTCTGGAGCAAAGCCAAGCCTCTGCTGGGAGAGACAGTGACACAGACGTGAAGGAAAAGGGGCTCCCAGTGGAGAAGACAGGAACTGTTCCCAGGGGTCACACGGGCAAGCCATATTCAGAAAAGAGTCAACTTCCTCTCAGGGACAGTGATACAGAGGTGATGGAAGAGAAGAGCTCACCGGGGTTCCACCTGCAGAGAAGCCAAGCCTCTGCCACAGTGCATGTCAACACACAAGTGGTGGAGGAAGTCCCACCAGGGCCAGCTGTTATACTTCTGGAGAAGCATCAAGTACCTGTAGCATGGACACATCAAACAGATGTGGAAGCTGAAGGAGGCCCAGCAAAGCTGCCTGTGGTGTATCTAGAAGAAGCCCAGCCTCCTCTAGCTGGGGACTGTGGCCCAGATGCGGAGGAGAACACATCCTTAGCAGCCTCAGCAGTGGCAGATGTAAGAAAGAGCCAGCTTCATGCAGAAGAAGATACTGGGACAGAGTGGGCTGCAGCCGTTCTTGAACAGGGCAGAGCTTTTATGGCTGGGGCCCAGGGTGGGTCACCCGCGGCCCAAGTGGAGCAGGACCTTCTCCCTGTCTCAAGGAATAACATAGCACATCTGGTGGTGGACACAGGCACTCCAGGGGAACCCACCCAGCCACAGAGAGAGGGGGCCCAGACCCCCACAGAAAGGGAGAGAGAACCACATGTGGATAGGACCATGGACTCTGGAGACAACCACGATGGTTAGTGCTGGCCTTCCTTCTTCCCTTAACCCCTGCAATAAAAAATGCTTCTAGGGTATCTTAGTTCATTTGAGCTGCTATAACAAAATACCATAGACTGGGTAGCTTATAAACAACAGAAGTTTATTTTTCACAGTTCTAAAGCCTGGGAGGTCCAAGATACCAGCAGATTCAGTGTCTGGTGAGGCCCCGCTTCCTTCTTCATAGGCAGCCATCTTCTCACTATGTCCTCACATGGCAAAAGGGCCCAAGGAAGCTCTCTGGAGTCTCTTTTATAAGGGCACTGATCCCATTCACACGGGCTCCAACCTCATGACCTAATCACCTCCCAGAAGCCCCACCTCCTAATACCCTCACATTGGAAATTAGGTTTCAATGTAAGAATTTTGGGGGAGACACAGAGATTCAGTCTATTGCATGGGGTTGGGGCTGAGGAGAGAATAGTAGAGAAAAAGGAAGGAGTTAAGGGTCAGCTGTGATTTTTAAATTATCCTATATTCCTCCCCCACCAGATTCTGAAGATCTGGACCTACAAGCTACCCAGTGCTTTGTGGAGAGAGAGAATCAGAGCCTGGAAGGTGAGGACATCTGTGTCATGTGGATACTGGTACAAACAGGAGCTTGGAGATCAGACTGGTAGTCCTTGAAGGGTGTGAAAGCTGGGACGGGCAGGGTGGGAAACTAAGAATGGGACCCCGGAGTTCTGTGGAGCAGTGCTCAGGCCATGCTTTCTTGTGCAACAGTCCCCAGCATGGAGGATGAACCCACCCAGGCCTTCCTGTTTACTCTGCCCCAAGAGCCTGGCCCTTCCCGTTGCAGCTTCCAGGCCACAGGTATAAGAAACTCTCCCCTCCTTGTGTCCCTAACTTGGCATCCTTATTTTCCCCCTCTACACGTTTCTTTTATATTCCTTGACATTTTGCTGATGTTCCTCCATCTCATCAGAAAAAAATGCCATATTAAGTCAGACCCATAGAGCAACTGGTCTAGCATAAGTTTTTAAGAGGCTACTGAGAGAGCTTTTATATGAAGGTTTGGGCTTACTTTTTGAGACAAATGTTAAATGTTATGACTATCTTCCTTATTCCCAGCTTTCCTTTAATAACCCATTTAAATTTATTATGCATGAATTTGTCTTCATCTTTTCTCAAGCTATTACCTTTTCAACCTACATTCCTCTCTCTCTCTCTCTCTCTCTCTCTCTCACTCTCACTCACTCTGCTTTCAGGTTCCCTGGATGAGCCATGGGAGGTCTTGGCTACACAGCCATTCTGTCCGAGAGAGTCTGAAGCCTCTGAGACCCAGCCCATTGCCACCCACATTGAAGCCCATGGACCTTGCCCCTCTCCACCTACGGCAGCACCACAAGAGCAACATCCAGAGAGTCCAGTTCATGCAGAGCCACTGGGGATTCAAGGCAGAGGGGTGCAGACTGTGGAGGAAGACATGGGTACACCAAGAGAAACAGCAGAGAGGGTGACCCCTGAGAGAGGGCCATTGGAGAAGGAAACTGAGAAACTGCCCTCGGAAGGAGAGAGGGAAGGTGTGATGGGAGAGGAAGAATCAACCAGGGGGATACAGGACAGAGAACAAAAACAGGTGTTAGCTAGAGATACTCAGAAACAAGAGTCTGACAAAAAAGTAAAAAGTGCAAGTACTGAAAGGGATATGGAGAGTTTGAAGGTAGAAATTGAGACACCCAAGGAAATACAAGAGAAAGAGAGAGAAAAGCAGACTCTTACAAGAGAAATATTTGACAGAGAAGCAGAGAAACCAGTAGCAGAGAGAGAGTGTGAGGCAGGTGGGTTAGAAGGGAAGGTACCCAAAGTGATGCTGGACAGAGGCCCACAGACAGGGGAGACAGAGGCGGGGGGCCAGGACCAGAAAGGCCAGGCCTCAGGTTCGACACCAGAGCCTGGAGCGGGGGCGGGAGACCTTCAGGGACTTGCTTCAGATCCCATAGCTTCTGGGAGCCAGTCAGGTGGAGGAAGGGGTGCCCCAGTGAGCCCCAGGAGGCAGCAGAGAGGTAAGTGAAGGTAGAGGGTAGCCTAAGGTGGTACACAGCCCTCATGATAATCAACCCCTAAGTGACTGACTGCTTAGACCTCAGCTACTTGTCTTTCCCTTCTGTCTAGGCTACTTGAATTGTAAGATGCCACCTGCTGAGAAGGCTTCCAGGGTGAGAGCTGCTTTCTGTACCCACGTCCCCACTCCACAGGTTATCTCTGCGTCTCCTCCACTGCCCCTTCCCCTGACCTTGCTTTCATCTACTCCTTTCCCCATGTTTTTAACTTTTCTTCCATTTTCACTGCTCCTTAGTTGGCTTCTTAGTTGGCTCCTTAGTTGGCTTCTATCCGTTTACTTTGACACCTGTTGTTTTCCGTATCTGTTCCCCAAGTTCTGTCTCCCTCTCCCTGACTCAGAAAGCTCCTTTTTTCAAGTCCCTTCCCTCTTTCTCGTAACCGTCCTCTTTATTAGCATCATCCATATATGGAGAATACTATACTGGCATTTTGGGGAGAGGTCTTTGGGAAAGAGGAAATTCCCAGTCTAATGGAACATACAGAAAGAGAAATGCCATGAGTACACTCTATAAACAAGGATCAAGAACAGTATCCAAGTCCTGTCTCTCTTCTCTCTGTCTCCTCCTCCCTCACTGGCTTCCATTTCTCCCCAGGGTGATCAGGAATCCCCAGCTGCTTGTCGGCCTCCGGCAGTGCAGGAAGCTTCCACGCCACTCCAGAACCCCCTCATCTCTCAGAGCCCCAAACATCCTGCCCCTCAGTCCCTCCTTTCGCCCTCTCCACCTCCTTCAGAACCGCCCATTCCCAGGACCAGACAAAATGAGAGTCAGGAAGCTCTGGAGACTCCCTTTTCCTCAGAGCTGGAAGCTCTCCACCCAAAACCCAAAGTCAAGCCCCAAGGGTCCTCTCCAGTTTCTTCTGTACCCCTTGAGCCCCACCCTACCACCTCCACAGACCAGCCTGTCACCCCCAAGCCCACATCTCGGGCCACTCGGGGCAGGACACTTAGGTCCTCTGTCAAAACCCCTGAACGAAATGTCCCCACAGCCCCTGAGCTCCAGCATTCTGCCCACACAGACCAGCCTGTCACCCCCAAACCCACATCTCGGGCCACTCGGGGCAGGGCACTCAGGTCCTCTGTCAAAACCCCTGAACGAAATGTCCCCACAGCCCCTGAGCTCCAGCATTCTGCCCACACAGACCAGCCTGTCACCCCCAAACCCACATCTCGGGCCACTCGGGGCAGGGCACTCAGGTCCTCTGTCAAAACCCCTGAACGAAATGTCCCCACAGCCCCTGAGCTCCAGCATTCTGCCCACACAGACCAGCCTGTCACCCCCAAACCCACATCTCGGGCCACTCGGGGCAGGACACAGAGGGCTTCTGTCAAGACTCCCGAACCAGTTATCTCCACAGCCCCTGAGCCCCAGCCTTCCACTTCCACAGACCAGCCTGTCACCCCCAAACCCACATCTCGGGCCACTCGGGGCAGGACACTTAGGTCCTCTGTCAAAACCCCTGAACGAAATGTCTCCACAGCCCCTGAGCTGCAGCCTTCTGCCCACACAGACCAGCCTGTCACCCCCAAACCCACATCTCAGGCCCCTCGGGGCAGGACACTTAGGTCTTCTGCTAAGACCCCTGAACCAGTTGTCCCCATAACTCCTGAGCCCCAGCCTTCCACCTCTAAAGACCAGTCTCTCACCCCTGAGCCCACATCTCAGGCCACTCGGGGCAGGACACATAGGTCCTCTGTCAAGACATCCCAGCCAACTGAACCCACAGCTCCTGACCTTGAACCTTCGTCCCCCACAGACCAGCCTGTCACCCCCAAAGTCATAGCTCAGGGTGGTCAGAGCAGGACACTAAGGTCTTCTACAGTAAGTGCTGTGCCAGTTCCTAACACCCCTGAATTCCACTCTCCAGTCCCCACAGAACAGCCTATTCCCCCTGAGCCCATCCCTGAAGCCAATTGCAGCAGGAGGCCAAGGGCCACTAGGAAACATGGGTCTCTCACAGCTCACGTTCATGAACCCTACTCTGCGCCCTCCGAACCTAACTCCCGGTCCTCAAGGAAGCAGAGACGAGGGGCGGTGAGAGCAGCCGAGTCCCTTAGCACCATTCCTGAGCCTGCCTTTGCCCAGCTTCCCGAGGCACCCACTCATGCTCCCCAGATCCCAAAGGGGGAGGCAGCAGATAGATCTGGCTTCACCCCAGAGCCCCAGCCTGAGGCCTCTCAAAATCACAAGAGGCCTTTAGCTACTGTGGACTCACCTCCACTTCAAAAACGGCTCCAAAGAGGAGAAGTTCCCCAGAAGACAGCATTCCTTAAGGAAGAAGAAGAAAATCCTGCAGCGAAGCTGAGGAAGGAAGAGGTGAGGAGGGGGCTGGAGTCACCTAGTTTGGAAAGAGCTTGAGGGCTTGGAAACTCCCACCAAGTTCTCTCTCAATCCCAGGATGTAGTGATTCAAGGATCAGGCAAGAGAAAGAGAGAGCAGACAGAGGAGGAGCCCCGGGAAATACCGAGCCGCAGCCTGCGACGGACCAAACCTATCCAAGAGTCCACGGCCCCCAAAGTAGGAGAGAAGGGCCCTGGGGCTTTGTGGGAGGTGGAGATGTGGTAGGACGGGAGGAGACCCAGGGGATTTGGGAGACGGGTGCCGATGGCGCTGGTTGCCGTGACCAGCTCAGGCTAACCCCCTTCACAGGTGCTCTTCACAGGCGTGGTAGATGCTCATGGAGAGCGGGCAGTGCTGGCCCTGGGGGGCAGTCTGGCCAGCTCAGTGGCTGAGGCTTCCCACCTGGTGACGGATCGGATCCGCCGAACAGTCAAGTTCCTGTGTGCCCTGGGGCGGGGCATCCCCATCCTCTCCCTGGACTGGCTGCACCAGGTGGGAGGCCAGGAGATGATGACAGACCCGTAGAGATAGTGACGGGAGAAGGCTGCTCACATGGGGCTCTAGAAAGCGGTGGGAGGAATGTGGGTACAGGAAGACGAGGTTAGTGAAGCAGAAGGCTTAATTCTCAAAACACCTCGTGAGCTCCCTGTAAACACTAGACAGAAGAGCTGGGTGAAGGGCTGGGCTGAGCTTTGATACTGACTGTTACCGTCCTTAGTCCCACAAGGCAGGTTGCTTCTTGCCCCCGGCTGAATATGTGGTGACTGATCCTGAGCAGGAGAAGAACTTTGGCTTCAGCCTTCGGGAGGCCCTGAGCCGGGCTCGGGAGCGAAGGCTGCTGGAGGTGAGAGGCCGTCTTCTGCCCCACACTTCAGCTGTTTCCCAGTGGTCCACGGCCTCTCAGTGCATCATCTACTATCTCCACCATTCTCTTCCTCCTAGGGCTATGAGATTCACGTGACCCCAGGAGTCCAGCCACCACCACCTCAGATGGGAGAGATCATCAGCTGCTGTGGAGGCACCGTCCTACCCAGCATGCCCCGGTCCTATAAGGTAGGGGTGGTGTGTTCAGGATCTGGTGAGGTGGCAGTTAGAGAGGTGGCTGGAATGGGAACAGGTTAGAGGAAAAATGGAGGTACAGATGGGAACACGGAGTAGTGAGAGGCTGGGGGAAGACCTCTGGTATAGAGAGGGATAGAGAAGGAAGAGGTCTGCTGATACCAAATGGACTTATTTTTATTTTTGTATTTACAATTTTTTGAAATATACACAAAGGGAGAGGGAATAATGCAGCGAACAACCATATACCAATCACTCAGATTCAACAGGTTAATTTAGATTTTGCTGCATTTGCTCTATCCCTTTTTTTTTTCCTTTTTCTTTCATTTTCTTTGCTGAAATTTTTAAGGGAAACTGCAAAGGTCATTATTATTTTTTCCTACATACTTAAAATATACATCTCTAAGAAATATGTACATTTCTTACATAATCACATGCCGTTATTGGTCAATAACAAAATTAACAATTGTTTCCTGGTCACTTTGTCTTACTCCATTAATCAAATTTCTCAAGTCATCTGAAAATGTCTTTTTACAGTTCAAATCAGGACTCAAACAAGGTCCATGTATCCCCACAATTGCGCTGTATCTCTTAATTTGCTTTTACTCTAGGGCATACCCCCCAACCCACCTAGCCTTTTTCCTGCCATTGACTTCCTCCAGAAACTAGGTCACTTGTCCTTTAGAATGTTCCACAGTCTGGATTTTTCTGTTTGCTCCCTTGTTGTGTCATTTATCTTGTTTTTCTATCTTTTATATTTCCTGTAAATCGTAGTTAACTTTAAAAGGTTGAACAAATTCAGGTTCAACTTTTGTGGCAAGAGTTCTTCATACACAGTGTGTGTCATATGGCTTCCCATCAGGAGGTACTGTTTTTGTGCTGCTAAGACTGATTAGTGGGTCCCGAACCTATTTCTAGGATTCTTTTTCACCCCTGACTTTCTGTTTTCTCTGTCTTTCTTCCAGCCTCAGAGAGTTGTGATCACATGTTCCCAGGACTTCCCTCGATGTGCCATTCCATTTCGGGTTGGGCTGCCCATCCTCTCACCTGAGTTCCTGCTCACAGGAGTACTAAAGCAGGAAGCCAAGCCAGAGGCCTTTGTCCTCTCCACTTTGGAAATGTCATCCACCTGAAAACCCCACCCCAGTATGCTTTTCCTCCCAGACCAATATATAAAGTGTTAGAAATATTTGGAAGAAAGAACTTAGGGCTTTAGAAAGGATTGGGGTGTACTGATCTGATTTGTCTTGGAACATGGGTGGGGCCGAAAAGTCTTGTTGGTAAACAAAGACAGGGAGATTGGGAGCCACAGATTTTCTTAAATGGCCATTTAAAGTTGGCCAATCCCATGCTCAGATATCTTAAGTTGCTGCTCATATTTAGCTGGACTGATGTGCTTATTGCTCTATGGCACGCACAGTGTCCTGCCTCCTGTTTGGAAACCATTTGTTTCTTTTCTTCTTTTCTTACTGGGATGCTTACTCATCCTGCAAAAGATAGTGGAAACAATTTTAGTGTCCTGAACTTGAAAGAATGCTTGGAGTGAGTAAATTTGAGGGTGGAGTTATGGAATGCTACTAAAATATTTTCCTCTCTCCTTGCCCTATCTTGTTAGAAGCATCCTTTAGCTTTGACGTTGAGCAAATCTCTGCCCTTTTTTTTTTTTTCTGGCCTGCTTTTCCAGTATTTATAAAGTTAGCTTAGGCTTAACCTCTGTGATAAATAAATATTCACTATGTGCCTTATGGTGTAGTACAGTTTTATTTTGTAAATTTTAGAAGTTGGTTGATTACAAGGATGTAGAGAAATTGGAACCCATCTACATTGCTCATGGGAATGTAAAATGATTCATCCACTGTGATAAGCAGTTTGACAGTTTCTCAAAAAGTTAATTATAGAATTACCATATGACCCAGCAATTCTACTCATAGGTATATACCCAAAAGAATTAAAACAGATGTTCAAACAAATACTTGTATACAAATGTTCATATCAACACTTTCACAAGAGCTGAAAGATGAAAACACCACAAATGTTCATCAGCAGATGAATGGATAAACAAATTGTGGCATATCCATACAATGGAATATTATTCAGCCATAAAAGGGGATGAGGTACTAATTGTGCTACAGTGTTTTGAGGATGAATCTCAAAAGCATTGTGCTAAGTAAAAGAAGCCAGACACAAAAGGTCACATTGTATGACTCCACCTGTAGGAAATACACAGAATAGGTAAATCCATAGAGACAGTAGATGGTGGTTGCCAGGGCTGGCAGAGAGAGAAAATGGGGAATGACCGCTTAATGGGTACAGGGTTTTATTTTGGGGTGAAGAGAAAATGCTTTGGAACTAGAGAGAGGTGGTGGTTGCACACATTATGAATGTACTAAATGCCACTGGACTGTTCTCTTTAAAGTGGCTAATTTCATGTTATGTGAATTTCACTTCAATTTAAAAAAATACTGATTAGTTTTGGGCAGTTTTCTGCAGGTAAGTTATACTTAAGTTTGGAAAACTTTGGTGTAGTAGAAACAGCATGAGCTTTGCCAAACACTGTGCTGGCTTTTAAACATACCTAATCTCACAATATGTATTAAGCATAGCCATAGTGGGTGTGGCACACAGTAGGACCCAGATAAATATTAGTCCCCTTGCACTGCTCAAAGCCTTGTACTGTGTGAAGCTGCCTGTGTCCTTGAGGTCCACTGGATTCCTTACAGCACCTGCTGTCTCTATAGCCCCACTTAGCACTCATGTGCACACCCACTTCATGACTGGTACAATTTAAGTGCCCCAATTTAAATTTCTAGAGAAGAGAGATCTTTTCTTACACTTCCAATGAATCCTACAGCTCATAGAACATTGTGTAATAAATGTCTCTGTCAGTCAGGATCCTAAGAGGAAACTATGGCACAGTCAAATTAGGATAATTTGGAGAGAGTTCAATGAAGTGAAAATTAGAAGTAGGCAGAGTGTAGAGAAATCACAAAGAATATTGCCAGTACCCACAGCTCTGTTGTGGCCACCTGTAAACCCAAAAGGTTGAGAGGAGGGAACAGTTACATAGAAAGGCTTCCCTCAAATGCTGTGATTTTCTTTGATGTAGTCCATTCGGGACAACTTCCTGAGGCAGAAAGCAGGATGGAGAGTGAATCAGGAGGGAAAACATAATGATGTCTGGTACAGTATAAAATAGCATTGATTCAGAGGAGAATGGGAATACTAAGCCTCCAGGAGGGAGAAGGAATGTAGAGCCTGTAGGATGCTGTTTGGCAATTCTGTCATCCCTGAGCCCACAGGACTGGCAGCTCCTTAATTCTTATCTTGGGAAATTTTCTTGATCTCTTTAGGCCTATGTTTCTTCTATCTATTAGCTGAGGGAATTAGCTTCATGATCTCTAAGTTCCTTACTATGGTCATAGCTACTGTGACCAGGTCCTTAGCTACATGATCTTTAACTCTAATGGAGAAAAACCTTACTTTACTTTGATTTTTAGATGTGAATGTTAGTCTGTAGGTATTACAAACAGGTCTGTAGGAAAAATTTTGGACAAAAGATCTTAGTGCTTTCTGACTAGTAAGTGGAGTCAAACTAATGAGGTTGTATAGGTAGTTAATTATCACAAGCTTGGATGAAATTAACATACTACAAAGTTTACAACTGTAATAAAGTTTTCTATCACAAATATTTTAACATATTGTTACTCTCATGGTTACAAAGTAACAGCCTTTGGCATTAATAGAACAAATCTTTCAGTGTTACAGACAAGTTCTCTCCCCTTAGCAAGTGGAGAGGCAACAACTCAACTTTATAATAAATTACAGACTAAGCGTTAATTTGTGGTAAAATAGTCACTCTTTTTCATCTAACAAGCTGTAATGGATGATTCAGAGCTTTGGGTTCTCAGCCTGGGTCAACAGTCTTCCGTTCTCTCACCGTTCATTATTAAAGTGTTAACTGAGGCTTTGTAACCTCTGACTCTGGCTGTTTCCTAGTCAAAGCTGTTAAACGAAAGTGGGATCATAATGCTGTTTCTGCAAGAACCCTGCAAGAGAGGAACTGTCTTCATTTTAGATGCGAAAACTAGCCCAGCTGCGATTCAAACCACGTGACTGAACAGCCGCTGCCCTTCTCACCTCTCACTTGGGATTCTAACATTTCCTTCTGTGACGCGGAGATCGCAGACCGGGGAAAGGCACTCAGGGATCGGCCCTGCAGCTCGGTGTGAGAGAGCCGCGCGCGCCGGCCGGAAGCCTGGGCGTCGGCGCGCGGGAGCCCCGCCCTCCTGGGCAGGGTCCCAGGCGGGAGGCGGGGTCGGGGCGGAGCCTACGGCCGCGGGAATCCCAAACCCGCCCCTTTCCCCACCCCTCCATTTCTCGCCATGGCCCCTGCACTGCTGCTCGTCCCTGCTGCCCTCGCCTCTTTCATCCTGGCCTTTGGCACTGGAGTGGAGTTCGTGCGCTTTACCTCCCTTCGGCCACTTCTTGGAGGAATCTCGGAGTCTGGTGGTCCGGGTGAGCGGGAGGGAGCGAGGATGAGCTCTGGGGTAGGGAGGTGGAGCCGGAGCAGAGGGAGCGGGGGCGGGGCTTGGAGACAAATGACAGGGGAAGTCCAGGAGAGGGAACTAGAACCGTGAAAGCCGCCGAGACGCTGCAGGCGAGACCAGAGGGCTAAATTAGGTACTCAGGGATTAGCGGTTTGGAGAGGCGGGAGAGTGAGGACTGAGGGGGAGAGAAAGGGCGATGAGCAGAGTATTCTAAGGAAAGGCTTCGTAAAGAGGACTATGGAGAGTGTTATAAAGAGGGAGCATTTGGAGAACCGAAACAAGAAGGGCACTCCAGCCATGCCTTTCGTGACTGACCAGCATGAATCCTCTTCCCCAGCTCTGAAGGAGGCCTGGGGAAGAGGGAAGAAACAGGAAATAGAAAAGTGAGGTGGGCAAAGCCTAGAGAGGAAGCATTAAGGCTCTTGAAAGCATTAAGGGACATGGCCTGGGGTCCCAAGAGGAGATAAGGGTAGGGAGTTTTTCCCACAGTCTTCTTGATCTTTTGTCCCTTTCTCCAACTCCCGCTAGATGCCCGCCAGGGATGGCTGGCTGCCTTGCAGGACCAAAGCATTCTTGTCCCCCTGGCTTGGGATCTGGGGCTCCTGCTACTATTTGTGGGGCAGCACAGCCTCATGGCAACTGAGACAGTGAAGTCATGGATGTCCCGGTACTTTGGGGTCCTTCAGAGGTCACTGTACGTGGCATGCACTGCCCTGGCCTTGCAGGTATGAAGCCCTGGCAGCTGAGTCCTCAAGGGAAACAGTCTGAGTCTGTGGGAAGGATTCCATCGATTGGAGAGGCAAGGACCTTAGGCTTCTGATAAAACATGGGTTTAGGAGGAGAACTAAGGGTGTTCAGGACTGTAATCTCAGCTCCCATTCCTCCACAGCACATATCCTACTTTTTATCAAGAATGGTGTACTGCTTGTCATTCCCCGAGCATGATATATGCATTCTCACCGTTGCAACTTTGTTCATGTTGTCCTGCTTGAGATTCCCTTGTTAACTCCTCTTCAGTCCTATCCTTTCTTCAAAAGCACTTCCCTAGGGCGCAAGAGAAAGCTTCCCAGTTAGTACTCATCTGTTTCTCAGTGGTTGCTTGGCCTAGGCTACTTTGTGTACCTATCTGGTGACTCTCATCCATTCTTTTAAGTCCTCAGAGTAGACACAAGTCATTCTTACATACTTGGGACCCCATCCAGCACCCTCCACATGTTGAACATGCTCATGGTAGAGGCGGGGAGAGCAGCAGGCCAGCCTGGGGTGGGGGCAGCCTCTGGGTCTAGGTCTTTCAAGGGTGGGCTGCTGGGATACCCAGTCCCTCATCCTCCTTCAGCTGGTGATGCGGTACTGGGAGCCCGTGCCCAGGGGCCCCGTGTTGTGGGAGGCTCGGGCCGAGCCATGGGCCACTTGGGTGCCCCTCCTCTGCTTTGTGCTCCACGTCATTTCCTGGCTCCTTATCTTCAGCATCCTTCTCGTCTTTGACTACGCAGAGCTCATGGGCCTTAAACAGGTGAGGCTCCCAGATCCCTACCCAAGACCTCTGATCCTTTCTAGAATACCTCTTTCCCCTCCAAGGATGTCCCTCCTCCTCCCCTACTCTTCCACCTGCCTCTTGCTTTTGACTCCCTCACCTCCCTTTCTTGTAAGATAGTCTCCCCTCAGCCCTCCCTCAAAGGCCAGAAACCATGGGCTTCCTGGGCCTGGGGAAGTTTCATGGACCAGAGATGAGGATCAGGGACCCCAGTCTCAGAAGGGTGGTTCCTGGGCCTGCGTTATAGAAGGAGGGTGCCTGGAAGGGGAGGAAAGAGGCAGCTAAGTTGCGACAAGGGCTTGACTCCATTTCTAAGCCATTCTCCCTCTCCTAGGTGTACTACCATGTGCTGGGGCTGGGTGAGCCTCTGGCCCTGAAGTCTCCCCGGGCTCTGAGACTCTTCTCCCACCTGCGCCACCCAGTGTGTGTGGAGCTGCTGACTGTGCTATGGGTGGTGCCCACCCTGGGCACTGACCGCCTCCTCCTTGCTCTCCTCCTTACCCTCTACCTGGGCCTGGCTCACGGACTTGACCAGCAAGATCTCCGCTACCTCCGGGCCCAGCTGCAAAGAAAACTCCACCTGCTCTCCCGGCCCCAGGACGGGGAGGCCGAGTGAGGGGCTAACCCTGGTTCCAAGCCCTGTACTTCCTTTTCCCCTCCAATTCCAAATCCCCTTAACATCCAGGCCTTGGCTGCCTCAGACCAGAGGCCCAAATCCATGGACTGAAGGAGCTGTCCCTTCCCTTGCTTGAGCCTCCACTCCTTGGGTCCAGCTCCATATCTTAAATTCTGAGTTTCAGCCATTGGACTCCAAGGGCCGCTTCTCACCAGCCAGGAAGAGGGAGTGGGGAACTTATCTGTCTCCTCAGAGTTTAGGGCTTGACCCTCCATTAACAACCTCCTCACAAGGAGAAGGGTCTGGCCTGACCACTCCCCTGGTCCTATTTCTGGCCTCTGCGCCTCAAGGATCCTCTTCTCCACGTCTAGCTCCCCTCCTAGGAGCTGGACCAAGGTCTGCCAAGTTTGATGGTAGTGGCTGCCCCATCAGGCTCCACACCTTGCAGCTGCAGCCCAGCCCCACTGTCTGGCCTTTCCAGCTCCCTAGGCCCTGGCCCTGGGCTCCAGACTCATGAACCTAGTTGAGCGGATTCTCCTGCTCTTAATTCGGGGGACTAAGGGCTCCCTGCTCTCCCGAGTAACTCGCGCTGCAGGAAAATAAAATTCAGCCTGGTTTTTCTACGTGTAGCATGCAGTCTATGTCAGTGTCTCTCAAGCTGCAGGGCTGACTCTGGGAAGGACAGGCGAGCCAGACTCGAGTCTGGGCATCGGCCGCGCCCTCTGGTGACCGCTGGGTGGCGGCCACTCCCCGCGGACCCCCCCACCTTCCCGGAGCACCCGGTTCCCCTTCCTCCAAATCCCCCAGTTTCCTCGCTGCAGACCTGGGGACCCACGGCAGACAGGTTGAAGCGGAAGAGTGGGGCAGCGGCTCCGGTAAGGGAGCTAGCTTCCAAAACCGTTGGCTTCCGAGCGCCGCTCCTGCTGACGCCCCCTCCCTACGGGTCCCCCGCAGCCCGGCGGCCGCCCCGGCCCCCACGGTAACAAAGGCTGGCCCGGGAAGGCAAACGCGTGGGGAGGAGTGGCAGGAGATGGGAAGGGCGGGCCCGGCTCGGAGCAGCTGCCGCTTCCTCCCCAAGTCCCTCGAGGGGCCTGAGTCACGGGCCGCCGCCCTGGGTTGGCGAGCTGGGGGCGGAGGTCTGGACACCTGGGTTATCCGGGAGCCGGGTGAGAGGCCCTGGGGACAGACGGCGGAGCGCCAGGGCTGGCGGCGGGAAGAGAGGAGACCCGGAGCCGAGTCCCACGCGGGGTCGGAGGGAGCGAGGCTCCGCCCCCTCGCCCGGCTCCGCCCCGCGCCCCCTTCCCTCTCCCCATTGTCCTCAGACAAAGCGGCCGTCTCCCCCCGCCCGGCCCCCTGGTCTCTGTCTCCGTCCCTCCTCCTTGGCTCCCTCTTTCCCTCCTCCTCGGCTCCCTCTTTCCCTCCTCCTCTCCCTCCCTCCTCCCCTCCCTCCTCCCCTCCCTCCTGTCTCCGGATCTCCCTCGATCCCTCTCTCCTCCTCTTCCTCTCTCCTCCTCTCTCCGGACGTCAGGCTCCTTCGCACCCCCTCCCCTGGGAGCCCCGCGGCGTGTGAGTTGACTGAGGGGCTTCAGACTTGGGGAGGGGGTGTCTCCTCTCCCGTCCCCGCTCCCGTCCTCGGCCCGGACCTTGGGCTGTCTCCTCTTTGTGCCGAGATTGCCTGTCTGTGCGGTCAGAGCCGGGTGGGGATGGCCGGCTATGTCGGGGTTCCGTGAGAGCCAAGACCCGGGCACGGGACTGGCAGGCTCCGGAAAAAAGAGGTGTAGGGCCGGTGCTCCGCACGTCTGGGTCTCGGGGCACCGCCGGTGGGGGAGGTAGGCGGTGGTGCCGGGACCGCGTTAGGGTGGGGGTGGACGCCAGGGTTCTGGGAACGTGCTGGCAGCTCCGACACCCGGCTTCCGAAAGTCCCCGGGGGAGGGTATTTCCCCTGACCCGCCTCGGGGCGGAGTGCGGGGCGGAGGGGTGGGGGCTGGGGGGCCGGAGAGGCGTGGCCCGAGTAGAGCTGGAAGGGGAGCCCGGACCTCCGGGGCCCACGCTGAGACGCGCCGGGCTGCAGCCGCGGAACCCCCTCGCCCCTCTGCCCCCTGACTTCCCCTTCTCCCTTAGACCTCTCCACTCTCTGCCCTCCCACCTCCCCGACACCCCCTCAGGTCCCACTGCCCCCTCTCCGGCGGGATTCCCTGACCTCTCTTCCCACTCTCACCGCTCCTGGGGTAGCGGTGAGGCAACCTCGCCTGGACCCTGTCCCCCTCACGCCCAGCCTCTCTTTTCTCTCTTCGCCCTCGCGCCAACTTCTCTCGTTTTTCTCTCTTCTCACATCCTGGGGACTGTCTCTGATACCCAATAACCTGTACTGACAAATCTGACTCCTGCCTCTTTGCCCTGAATCTCCACTCTTCCTCTCAACCCATCCCCCGACCGCCATCAACTTGGCTCTTAGTTTCCTCTTCACTTTCTCAGTTTTTCCCCTTTCCCTGCTCCCCCCTCTTTCCCTCTGTCCTCACCCTCAGCTCCTCTGCCCTCCTCTGTGTCCCACCTCTCCGCTCCACTTCCTCCCCTCCCACCCCCATTCTCACCCCCTGGGCCTCTCTGGAGCCTCTCCTTCCTGTTCTCTGCCCCCAGCGTTCCCCACCCTCCCCAAGGGGACCATGGCCACCATCCCGGACTGGAAGCTACAGCTGCTAGCCCGGCGCCGGCAGGAGGAAGCAGCCGTTCGTGGCCGGGAGAAGGCAGAGCAGGAGCGGCTGTCCCAGATGCCAGCCTGGAAGCGGGGGCTTCTGGAGCGCCGCCGGGCCAAGCTTGGTCTGTCTCCCGGGGAGCCTAGCCCTGTGCCTGGGACTACGGAGGCTGGACCTCCAGACCCAGATGAGTCTGCTGTCCTCCTGGAGGCCATTGGGCCAGTGCACCAGAACCGATTTATTCGGCAAGAGCGCCAGCAGCAGCAACAGCAGCGGAGTGAAGAGCTACTTGCAGAGAGACGGCCTGGGTCTTTAGAGGCCTGGGAGCGGAGACCCAGCCCTGGGGAGATGCGGGATCAGAGCCCCAAGGGAAGAGAGTCAAGGGAAGAGCGGCTCAGTCCCAGGGAAGCCAGAGAGAGGAGGCTGGGGATAGGGGGAGCTCGAGAGTCGAGCCCCAGGCCTTTGGAGGCTCGAGACTGGAGGCAGAGCCCAGGAGAGGCTGGAGACAGGAGCTCCAGACTGTCAGAGGTGAGGAAATGGAGGCTGAGCCCTGGAGAAACTCCAGAGCGGAGTCTGAGACTGGCAGAGCCTCAAGAACAAAGCCCCAGGAGAAAAGAGGTGGTGGAAAATAGACTGAGCCCAGTGGAGTCTGACAACCAGAAGTTGGGCCTGACAGAGGCCCATAAATGGAGGCCTGATTCCAGAGAGTCTCAGGAACAGATTTGGGTACAACCGGAGGCATCAGAGTGGAGGCTGAGCTCAGGAGAAGAAAGAAAAGACTGCTCAGAGGAATGTGGGAGACAAGAAGAGAGGCCAAGTCCAAGGATGGTCCCAGAAGAGATTACAGCGTCGTCAGAGACCCTGACAAGGGAGGCTCCAGACAGCAGTTCTGGAGGAGTGGAGGCAGCAGAACAGAGGCCCACCCCTGCGGAGGATGGCGAGAGGGGCTTGAGGCTGACAGAAGGGTGGAAATGGACCCTGAACTCTGGGAAGGTTCGAGATTGGACACCCAGGGACACAGAGACTCAAACTCAGAAACGAGACCCTCCAGAGTCTGCCGAGAAGCACCTGAGTCCTCTCGCTGCAGAGGCTGGAGAAGGGGAAGCTGAGAAGGAGGAGGCAGGGGCTCAGGGCAGGCCTCTGAGCGCCCTGCAGAACCGCTGCTCTGTGCCCTCCCCCCTCCCACCAGAGGACGCTGGGACTGGAGGCTCTAGACAGCAGGAAGAGGAAGCAGGGGAACTCCGGCCCCCACCAGCAGCCCCACTGTCTCCCCCACCCCCAGCCCCACCTGCCCCCCAGTCCCCTGGGGATCCCCTCATGAGCCGTCTGTTCTATGGGGTGAAGGCAGGGCCAGGGGTGGGGGCCCCCCGCCGCAGCGGACACACCTTCACAGTCAACCCCCGGCGGTCCGTGCCCCCTGCAGCCCCTGCCACTCCGGCCAGCCCAGCCACAGCTGACGCTGCAGTCCCTGGGGCTGGGAAGAAGCGGTACCCAACTGCCGAGGAGATCTTGGTTCTGGGGGGCTACCTCCGCCTCGGCCGCAGCTGCCTTGTCAAGGGGTCCCCTGAAAGGCACCACAAACAGGTAGGGAGCAGCCAAGTCAGACTCCTTAGAAGCCCACTTGTCAGCTCTCTGTGGGCTCCTGTCTCTGTCTCATATGCCTGTATTCTTGTCTTGGTCTATGCATTCTTGTTAATTCCTGCCGCCACTCTTCCTCCCCTGCACACACACCCTTCCTTCTCGTAGCCCTTCTTATCCATTCACTTCCCAGCCCAAGGAGCCTGCCCCGCAACCAAGCGCTGTCCTGGGTGTGTCCCTCTCAGGGTGTGCCCAGGCTGCTCACCCTCCTTTCCCTCAGGCTCTGAGCCCCCAGCCCCCCAGTTCTTTCCATTGCTGAGTCTGTGACCCAACCCAGGCCGTCTGGTGGGAGACTTGAGCTGAGGCCACAGCCTGGAGCTTATGAGGGCAGGGTCCGCAGGGCAAAAGCACTTCCAGCCTTCCAGCGGGGAGAATGTCGGGGTGGGAAGCCTGGGGAGGTGGAGGGGGTGGCTTTGGGCTTGTAGGGAGAAGTGAGTGGAGGAGGGTCTCACAGACCCGAGGAAGAGGGGTGCAGAGCGGAGTAGGGACACCTTAGGATAGCAGGGGGAGGGGAGTGGAACAGGGCTGGCCGAGGAGCAGAGAGAAGGCTTTTGAACCCCGAGTCTGCCCCATGGGAGAGACGCACACAGAGGCCATTTGAAGTGGGTGACCTTGAGGTTGCACACCCCCAGCTGGGCCGCTGCTTCAGACAGTACTCCCTTCTCTCTTGGGACAAGAAAAGCCTTCTCCTCTTCCAAAATACCCCCTCGCCACTCCCTCCCTGTCCTTCCTCCCTGGGCTTCCCCTCCCTCCCCAGAACTGGCTCAGCAGTTGGTTTTCCCCTCTCTTCCTGCCATCCCGGCCTCTCCCTCCTCTTGGGGTAGAAAGAAAGAGAAGTGAATTTGGAGGCACTGAGCTGAGAGCAGGGAGTACAATGGGAGTTAAGGACGGGGTGGGGTGGGGGCCGAGGCCAGCAGAAGAAGGCAGTGCAGGGAAGTTGGGAACAGCCAAGCTGACTTCTTCCCCTGGCCCTGGCCCAACTGCTTCCCCATACACCAGTTTCCAGCTTGAAAAACTCTAAGGAAAGAGAGGGCTCTGCATCTAACTCATCTCTCCAGAGGCTGGGAAGACCTTCCTAGTCTCCAGTCCTCATCTCATGTGTGACATCCTCAGACTTGTTTTTTGTGTCCTCGGTATCGGTGGGAAAGCACAGGGACCAAAGCTCGGGGTCACTTGAGACCCCAGTTCATCTTCACATGAAGCTTAAGCTCCCATCCTCGAGCCATGGTCCCTGAGTCTGTCCTGAGCTCTCTGACTGCTACCAGCCCCTTCCCCTTCAGGCTGGGCAGATGCAAGGAAGTAGGTGAGGAACGACCAGGGCGAGGTGTTCAGAGAAGTCACTTCCTACTGTAGAGGTTGGCTTGTGCCTCTGGGGAGAAGCAAAGAGGAGAAAGCATGAATTTGGGGGCCCAAAGCCCGGGGACTGTCTGAGTGCAGGGCAGGACCTGAGAGGGTGACCATACCTAGGTCAGGGAGCAGGGGAGCCGGAAGCAGATCGCCCAAACAGGAAGCCTGTGGGGGGGACCGGAAGGCTGGTGGGGCTGAGTGGCAAATGCAGGGCCATGGGCCTGCCAGAACTGTGCTCAGGATGTGGTGAGAGAATAAGGAAGCAGCCGCTTGGGGTGGGGGTGGGGAAGAAGCAGCACAGAGTTCTCTAGGCCCAGACACCTTCCCCTCAGCCCTCCCTCAGGCCTTCTCCACTCGCCCAGCACCCTGCTCATCAGGGACAGGCATGTCCTGTCCCCAGCTTCCAGATCAGGAATATGAGGACCCTGCCACCCAACACTCCCCCCCTTCCCTAAATAACTCCTGTTTTGCAGGCTAATTCCATCAAATGTATCCCTGCCACTGGGAGAGAAATCCCAGCCCTGCCACTGGAGCCCAGGGGTTGGGCTGTGGCTGGTGCCCTTCCCCAGAGGCCCCTCTGGCAGGGAGACCAGCCCCTCCCCTCTCCAGCCCCCTTGTGACCTTATATAGCTGATGAGAGGAGTGAGTCACCCCCTCCGTACCCCTCACCCCACACGCCCCATGCAGGCTGTGCATTCCTGAGAAGCCCAGTCAGAAGCTGGGCCTGGTGGTGAGGAGGGAAGCAGGGTCGGGGGAGAGAGACAAACGTGGAGGGAGAGCAAATAAAATGGATCCTTTTCCAGAGCAGATAATAAACTACGCAGCTTGTTATCTCAAAAGGTGATATGAAAAGAAAACCGAAATGGGTTCCCAGAAGTTTGGGTAAATCTGTCAGCAATAGAAGTAGTTCCTTTTGAGAAACTGGGATATAAGGGGTCTGGTTCCTGTCACTTGATTCTACCAGCCAGCTGTTCCACAGACACAGACTGGGGGTTGACTGTGTACAGACTGGACTGCCCCCGCCCCCAGTATTCCCCCAGTGTTGGTCCTCTGTTGGGACCACATCTGAGGTCTGGATGAAGCCTTCCTTACCCATTGTGGCAACTTCCACGTTTCTATTGACAGCAGACACAAATAAGTAAACAAATAAGTAAATTCTCTGGTAGGTTAGGTTAGAAGGTGGTAAGTGATTATGGGAAAACATTAGAACAGGGACAAGTGGAACCTAGAGGGCCAGGAGGTAGGAGGAGCAAATATGACAACTTAATAATAGCATGATGCAGAGAGAGGGAGCCACGGCGATATTTGGGGGAAGAGTGTTCTAGGCGGAGGGAACAGCCAGTGCAAAGGCCCTGAGGTAAGAGTGCCCCTGGTGGGGCTGGAGGAAATCACAGCCAATGTGGCTGGAGTGGAGGAGGATGCTGGAGAGGAGTGGGGAGAGGCACACTGGGAGCCCCTTGTAGGCCTTGGCCAGTCTCTGGCTTTTGCTCCCAGTGAGGTGGGGGCCAATGCCAGGTTTGGACCCAGGGAGTGACACACACAGTCTCTGAGTTCTAGCTTCCCTCAGGGACCTCAGGTGTTAGCAACCACCTGTCCAGCCACCGTCCTGGTTTCTCTCGTCATACCCCAGTCCCTGCAGAGACTCAGGGGTGCAGGGCTTCAGCCCCGAGTTTCCCAAACAGACGCCAGAGGAGGCCTGGGGAGATCATCTGGACCTTTCTGAGCAGTTCACATGGAATCCTCCTGTATGTCTCCTTAATCGCTATGGCTCCCAGAGTTAATCCCACCCTGCCCCTTCCCCCTGAGCTTCTTAGGAGGGCAAAGGGGAAGGGTAAAAAGGTAGTGAGAGCAGCTGGGGCTCGCCTGCCCTTGAGACAGTATGTTTAGGAAGGATTTTCTGCCCCGTCCAGATCCCTTCTGGTCATTTGCCTCTGTCTCTGCACGTCCCTTCTGGTGCATTCTCCACCCCCATCCCATGTTTGCCCGGACTTTCCTCTCTGCCCCTGTCACCTCCCCCAGCTGCACCTTTCAGGCACTCGGGCTCATCTTCTCCGTGTGTTTTGGGGAGAGTCTCATTTCCTCTGGGCTTTTCTGTTGGTCTCCGCTCCCCTCTCAGACCCAAGACCCTTTCCTGTGGGTCCACTCCAGCTGGAGGAGGGGAGTGAGGGGGGTGGGAGGGGCTGGTGACCAGGGTCCTGGGTTTCCCCTGAACAGCAAGGGGCCGAGGCTATGGAAACCATTGTGCCTGTCTTTGCTTTTGGCGGGGATCCCTCCCAGCCAGCTCTTTCCAGCTCTTTTCAAATCTCACCTCCTCTGGGTAGCCATCCTGATTGTTCCCAGGGTGCCCAAAGACTCAGTTCTGATCACAGGACTTACCTCCATGTTTTTAATTTGTTTTTACCCTTCTGCCTCCCACACTCTAAAAGCAGAACCTTGGTCCTGTGTTACTCACTTCTGCCACCTGGTCCCCTGCCAAAGCTCAGGTCAACGTCAATGTTTTTGAAATGATATGATTGAAGAGGGAAAATCTGGGATTGGAGAGAGAGTACTGAAAGGAAAACTGGCTTCCAGAGTGGCTGGGGAGGACAAAGTCAGCGAGTGCCCAAATCCAGTCCCCACTCTCCATCCTGCACCTGTTACCCTGCAGTCTTCCCCCTGCTGACCTCGCCTCCTCCCCCCTTTCTCTCCCATCCTCAGCTCAAGATCTCCTTCAGCGAGACAGCCCTGGAGACCACGTACCAATACCCCTCCGAGAGTTCGGTGCTGGAGGAGCTGGGCCCGGAGCCTGAGGCCCCCAGTGCCTCCAGTCCCCCAGCGGCCCAACCCGACGACGAAGAGGATGAGGAGGAACTGCTACTGCTGCAGCCAGAGCTCCAGGGCGGGCTGCGCACCAAGGCCCTGATAGTGGGTGAGTGCGGCCTCCGCCGGCCCGACGGCGCCCCCTGGTGTTCGGAATGGGCACTGCGGTCCAGGAGGGAGGGGGAGGATTTAATGTTGGCGCTTGGAAGGGTCTTGGCAGGGCCTCTAGCCCAACTGCTCCTTTAACAGATGGGAAAACGGAGGTCCTGGGAAGCGAAGTGCACGTGAGGTCTCCATATTTCAAAACCAGGCCTCTTTCTGAGCGCTCTAGTGTGGTTAAAAACACAGGGTTTGGATCAGACAGGCCTGAGTTTGAATTCCATCTTGTCTCTTAATTGTGGTGTGACCTCAGGGAAATCACCTGACCTCTGGCCTCAGTTTATTATTGTGAAATGGGGTTAATAATAACTACCTCTTGGAATTGTTGGGAGGGTTAAGTAATTTTTGTAGAACACCTAGGAACTATGGCTGGACATCAAATTACTTAACCTCTCCTGGGGTTATTGTGAGATTAAGCGAGTTATGAGAATGGCTGGCACAGAATCCAGGCTAAATGAGTGATGGCTGCTGTTACTAGTAGTAACAGGCACTCAGGATGTGGAAGATATTATAAGATTTCCTACATGCCAACTGGCCTTCAGTGTGGGCAGTGGGTAGGGAAGGCGGGAAGCAGAGACCCTCACTCATTCTCTATCCTTATTGCCTCCTCTCCCACAGATGAGTCTTGCCGGAGGTGACCCTCTTCCAACACTGGGATATACCTCCCTCCTTCCCAGAACTGAAGATCCTGGAGCCCAGAAGATTCAGAGCAGACAGACCCTGAATATGAGCCTGGCAGGGAAGGGCAACCAACATCTTCCAACTTGCTTTCCTCATCCTGTTTCTGGGGGCGGAGGCAACCGCACAGTTTCCACCCTTATCAGACATGCTGGTGCATCCTAGGTGACCCAAGATCCCCATCAAGTCCTGGGGAGGAGCACAGAGCTCACGGGGCGCGGTGTGGGGGTACGGATGGAGCACCCTCTCCATCTCCGTGGGCAGGGTAACTCTCCCCACAGCCTTCCTTGACTCCCCACCACCCCCTGGGGCTCTCGGGATTTAAGTACCCATGTCCCTGGGAGACCTGGCCCACACTGCATTTACAGGCACCTCTCCCTCCTGTTCCTTAGGTCACTGCCCCTTTGTTTACAGCGCCTGCCTCCTCTCTTGACCACAGCCTGGTTTACAAAACCCCCCAGTTCCCAGCCCCACCTGCCAAAGTCCCGGGTTTACAAGCCACATCTACTTGTGTGTCCACATCTACTTGTGAATCCTCTCCCCTGTCCCCTGAAGTCACCTCATTGGGGTGACCTGGGGGTATGGCTTCCTCCACCTTTGCTCAGTATTACTGTCTCAGTTTTCCCCAAGAGGGAAGGCTGGGAACCTTAACTCTGTATCCCCCTCTAGTTATTTAATTCTGTTCCTCCTAGTGGTTCACAATTGAACTGAATTGCGAGGGTGTGGGGTGAGTAATGAGGCGCCTCAACTTTCTTCCCCCAATTCTCCTTCCCTCTCAATTGCCTGGTTTTTTGGTTTTGTTTGTCTTTTTTAACTTTCCATAATAAAGTGGAGCTCTCTCCGACTCTCCTGCTGCTTCTTCTTTAGAAAAAGTGCATGTTGGGGGTGGGGTGGGCTCTGGGCTCCTCCTTCCAGGCCTCTCCCTCCCATCTTCTTCTTAGCCGTGAAGAGGAATCAGCCACGGCTGTGGGAGGGGAAAATGACGAAGGTGAACCAGGAACTCAGCAATGACATGTAGAAAGGGCTCTGGGAGAGCCTGGCACTGGTTTCTCAAAGGACTAGCAAGTGAAGGACTGGATTTTTGTTGTTGTTGTTTGTTTGTTTGTTTGTTTTTGGCTGCGCCTCACGGTTTGCAGCATCTCAGTTCCTCGACCAGGGATTGAACCTGGGCCTCTGCGGTGAAATCGCCCAATCCAAACCACTAGATCACCAGGGAACTCCCTGTTTTTTTTTAATTCTTGTTTTTTTTTAATTAACTTAAATTTTTTTTTTAGTCTAGGGCTGGTTTGAGAAAGGGCAGTTGAAGCATCCACTAGACTGGAAGTACCATGAGGACAAACTGTGTTGGTTGGGTTTACTGCAGCATCCCCACGCCTGGCACCTAGTAGATACAAAAATTTATTTTTAGTATGAGTGACTGAACAAATGAATGAAAAGATGAAAAGGGCTAAAAATTTGGAAGCAAAGGACACTCTGAATTGAAGGATTCTGGTATTCAGAAGCCTAGTGCAATGCAAGCAGCCAGATAGTATGTGATCAGTAGTGGCTAATCCAGGGGATTTTACTCCAAGACTCAGGACCATAAATAATAAGTCTCCTGAAATTGCTGCAAGTATAGTGTATATACAGAAGTGCAGATTCCTCAAAAGAGTCTCCTCTGATAGACAATGGGATAATCCTTGGCTTTGTGGCCCAAGTGTAGTTGGTACTGGGAGGTTTCCCCATTTCAATGAATTTTTATTTTCTACAAATGTAGAATATCTGTATTTTACTTATCAGGTTTTTTTTTTTTTTTAAGTTCTCCAGGCTAATAAAGACATGGTTAAGTAGTTGTAGTCCTCCTATCACTAGAGGATGCTCCTCTCAGACTAGTCAGAGGAGATTCCTCCTTTATTAAAAACAAAGTGTATTAGACAAATTGATCTTAAACATATGCCAAAGGTCTTTAATTTACCAGCAAGGGAACAAGCAAGGTGTCAAAAGAATGAGCCACTTCAGAGAGGATGTGGGTAGGAGGGAAACAGGATACTTACATTAGTAGCTAATTAGGTAAAGATCCTAATCAGTTGTGACCCAGGAAAGCAGAAGCAAGAGGCTCTGAGGTGCCAGGGGTGTCCACAGTACATTTCAGAAATAGAAAGCAGTGCATTCAAGAAGTCAGTGAGGGCTTCCTTGGTGGTGCAGTGGTTAAGAATTCACCTGCCAATGCATGGGACACGGGTTCGAGGCCTGGACCAGGAAGATCCCACATGTGCCGAGCAACTAAGGGCATGCACCACACTACTGAGCCTGCGGTCTAGAGCCCACGTGCCACAACTACTGAGTCTGCACGCCTAGAGCCGGTGCTCCGCAATAAGAGAAGCCACTGCAATGACAAGCCTGCGCCCCTGCTCGCCGCAACCAGAGAAAGCCCGCGCGCAGCAACGAAGACCCAACGCAGCCAAAGATAAAAATAAATAAACAAATAAATTTTTTAAAAAGAAAGAAAGAAGACAATGATGTGGAGCTGCCTGTGGCTGTTAACTGGAATAACAAATGTTTCTTTTCCCAGCGCGGTGTCTGATAAACCCAATTAATTGTAAAAGTATGAAGCAGGATCAAACAGAGGACGGCACAGTCAAGCAACAAACTCTGCTTATTTAAAATTAAGCAGCCACCAGTGAGTTTCTCAAGCAGTTAGCAAAAAAAAAAAAAATGCTGAATACAGTTTGCACATTCCTTAGTTTGAAGATCTTTTAAAATAACTTTCAGAGACAGCGCCAAGAAAAGAGGGCACCTTTATTTTTTCTCCACATCCCAAGTTTTCTCCTGCCTGGAGTCCTCTTTTAAGCCTAACCTGTATTCACTTCTGCGGAAAGTACCAGTCCTAGCAAAGATCACTTCTAATCAGCACGGCCGAATCTGTAATAAGCATGGACCTGATCCTCTAATTTGAAAGACTGCCCCACCAGCCGCGCGCGCGCGCGCGCACACACACGCGCGCGCGCACGCACACACACACACCCCTTGCATTATTTTTGGCTCCATAGAACTTACATGTTTTATTTTTTATGTATCTTGTCTCCGCCCCCCTCAAGCCACTGTAAATTCTGTGAGGGATTTGTTTCTGATTTGTTCTTTGGTATATCCCCGGGGACTAAAACTGTGCCTAGCACACATCAGGCCCTCAGCATTTGTTGAATGAAATGAGTGGGTGTAACACCCAGGAATGACCAACAGAGGGCGACAGAGAGATTCGGTGGGGGAGGAAATGAAAATGTTTTTTCCCAAGCTTTGAGTACAATTCCGCAAGATTTGACTTCGCTCGGCCACCGTAGTGCTTAGGCCGGAAAAGTGCAGCCACTTCCGGCCTCCGAGGTCCGGGAAGATTGCTTTGGGCTGTCGGAAACCGAACCTCCGGGTCCTAAGGCAGCTTCTTTGTGGGACAGAGGCTCCGGCCCGGGGCTTCAGGCCTCCGGGTGACCCGCCCGGCCGCCAGCGAGGCTGCTCGAGACACTTTCAGGGCCGGGAATAGGGAGCGTGAGTCGCCATGGCGACGCCGGCGGGGCTGGAGCGCTGGGTGCAAGACGAGCTGCACTCGGTGCTGGGACTGAGCGAGCGGCATGTGGCCCAGTTCCTCATCGGTACCGCGCAGCGCTGCGCCTCGGCAGAGGAGTTCGTGCAGCGCTTGCGAGACACCGATACCCTGGACCTCAGTGGGCCGGCCCGGGACTTCGCCTTGAGACTCTGGAACAAGGTGCGGGACAGGGCGGGGGCCGGGCGTGGGAGCGGCAGGAGAGGGGGTGGAGCAGGGGCGGCGCCCCCAGGTTATTTGTCCTGGTGACGTCGGGCTAACTGTCCAACCGAGAATTAAGTAAGCTCAGTTCACCAGCATTTATTCTTTGTCCGTTATCGCCTACGGGCTAGACGTCTACTTTCGTGGAGAAGATTGAGGATGGTTTAAGTGTTTTGGATTAAGCGCTATAGAGCAGTGTTTCTCAAACTTTAACAGATACAGGATTCATCCAGGGCTTTTGTTAAAATGCGGGTTCCGATTCGGTAGGTCTGGGATGGATTCTTCGTTTGTTCATTTCTAACAAATCTAACAAGTTTACAGGTGATGCTGGTGGTCCACAGACCACCCTTTGAATAATGAGGCTATAGAATAGATGTGTAGGCCCGTGCTGTGGGAGGGCAGAAGGGGTGGGAGTTGGGATCGGGAAAAGCAGGCCCAAAGATTCTCTGGAATTTGTCAGGTAGAGAAGGGAGAAGAGTAAAGGTGTAAAGGTTAGCTCCTGGAAGACAAGACTGTATTTCTTTTTTTAATGAAATATTTTTTTAAATAAATTTATTTATTTTATTTTTGGCTGCGTTGGGTCTTCGTTGCTGCACGCGGGCTTTCTCTAGTTGCGGAGAGCAGGGGTTACTCTGCGTTGCGGTGTGCGGGATTCTCATTGCAGTGGCTTCTCGTTGCAGAGCATGGGCTCTAGGCGCTCAGGCTTCAGTAGTTGTGGCACGTGGGCTCAGTAGTTGTGGCTTGTGGGCTCTAGAGCGCCGGCTCAGTAGTCGTGGTGCAGGGGCTTAGTTGCTCCGCGGCATGTGGGATCTTCCCAGACCAGGGCTCAAACCCATGTCCCCTGCATTGGCAGGCGGATTCTTAACCACTGCACCACCAGGGAAGCCTGACAAGACTGTATTTCTTGTCTTTGTATTCCTACCACCTAACTGCACCTTGCAGAATAAGAGCTTAAAAAGTATCCAGTAATACTAAAAGTGTTGAGCTTGTTCAGAGAATGGTGGATAACCTGGTGTGGATATCCCATAAGATGCTTGGTGAGAAATGAGGTTAGAACGTAAGGGATGGGAGGATAGGAACTTTATGTTAATCTGTTCACCAGTGTATCCCTGGAGTCTGGTACAGTGCCAGGCCTGTGACAGGCCTCTGCACAACAATCCTGGCCAGTGCTTGGGTAGGAATGACTTAGTCATTGGGAAGAAGACAGGTTGAGCAGTTGAGAATTGGATATGAGAATGTAAACTCCGTGAGGGCAGGTTTTTGTCTCTTTATTTATCCCTGTATCCCTAGTACCTACCAGTGGGTGCACGGGACAGGCTTCGATAAATGTTTGTTAAATGAACGACTGAAAAGAAGTTTAGAAGCTGAGAGGCCCCATTCAGGCTGATGGACATGGTGTGAAGCCTTGGGGAAGAGAGAGAATGAAGGCCGGTTTAAGATCAAGTTACTCCTTAAATTAGGAACAGGGCAGAGTAGGTGGGCAGGGATCAGGAGTTACTCACATCCCCTTATCCTCTCCTCTTCTGACAGGTCCCACGGAAGGCAGTGGTGGAAAAGCCAGCTCGGGCAGCTGAGCGAGAGGCCAGAGCCCTGCTGGAAAAGAACCGATCATACAGGTTGCTGGAGGACAGCGAAGAGAGCAGCGAGGAGACTGTAGGCAGGGCCGGGAGCAGTCTCCGGAAGAAGCGGAAAAAACGGAAACACCTCAGGAAGAAACTTCAGGAGGAAGAGGAAGAAGAAGAGGAGGAAGAGTTTTCGGAGAAAGGAAAGAGGAAGACACAGTAAGTCAGAAGTAGGGTGAGAGAGGATGGGGCAGGTGGATGATGGGACAGTAAGCCTCTGGATGCCCTTAGTTAATGCTCCGGGCTGGGCTGCAGGGGGGGTAAACAGCAGACGGAGAAGCCAGAGTCAGAGGATGAGTGGGAGCGGACAGAGCGAGAGCGCCTTCAGGACCTGGAGGAGCGCGATGCGTTCGCCGAGCGGGTTCGGCAGCGGGACAAGGACCGGACTCGCAACGTCCTGGAGCGGTCAGACAAGAAGGTGCGTAGGGGCAGTACGTTCCGTCAGTCCCCAGAAGATCCCTGGGTCCAGTCTGAGGTTGGGTGTGATTGCGGATAGTGGTCTCTGGGAAGACAAGGGGCTGCCTCCAGTGATCTGGTAACGTCTTTGGGTCTTCGGGCTAAGGTGGCTCTCTGCTGAACCTGCAGCCCCAGAGATTCCTCAGTGAAGGGGGAACATTTCTTTGTGCTGGAGAACATTTTTTTTGCTAGGGAACATCAGAATGATACCTGTGATTCTAGAAGGGCAATGGCTGTGGGCGTGGGGACTTTTGGCCACTCTTGCCTTCTTCTCCTAGGCTTATGAAGAGGCTCAGAAGCGCCTCAAGATGGCTGAGGAAGACCGGAAAGCCATGGTGAGTCCCAGTGCCCAGGAAGACAAAAAGAAAGACTTACTGAAGGAGTGTGGTTAAGGATAGGGAGAAAGGGTGCACAGGAAGTGCAGTGGGGCTGCTGGTGGAGTGTTGGGTCTCTGGAGGAGGGGGCTTGGTTGACAGGAGCCTGCTGAGAGTGGACTTAAGTTGTAGAGGGAAGAAAACGGCCCAGAAACCCTCTTTGACTCCTTAGGATCAGATCACACTGTGTGTTAGTGAGGGGAGTGTGAGCTTTCCCTGTTCCTGAGACTTAAAGAGATGTACTCCAAAGGCAGCTGGGTGGTCAAGGGGGTGGCTGGGGGACAGGAGCAGAGCGGAGTCCTACTGCCCACGGATGTGCTGACCACTGAGCTTGGGTACAGCATCTCCACATACCTTCTTACCACCTGATCCCTCCATGCCCCACGGGGCCTTGTGATCTCCCACTGGTTTCCTGATTTGGTCTTCTCACTGCACAGGGACAGAGCCCTTGTAATTCATGAACTGGACTTGTTACGGGGTTAGCCTAGGTAGGGTTGCAGTTTTCCCAAGGCCTGGTCTTCCCATGTAAGTCACACTTAGATTTCCCCAAAGAATTCTGAGACTCTTGGTGTCCTGAAAATGGCCTAGTGGCCATCAGGTCTCTCCTGACATATCCATCTCAGCTCGCACCCCACAAAGTGACTGTGGCCAGAGACTTCTGAGACATCTCTCGATGCTGGTGTAGTGTTTTTACTTTCCTGAATTTTTCTTTTCTTTTTCAATTATGAAAATTATCAAACAAATAGGAAAACTGAGAGAATAGTATAAGGCAATTTTTAAAAATATTTATTTATTTATTTTTGGCTGAGTTGGGTCTTTGTTGCTGCGCGCGGGCTTTCTCTAGTTGCCGAGATGGGGGGCTATTCTTGGTTGCGGTGCGCGGCCTTCTCATTGTGGTGGCTTCTCTTGTTGCGGAGCACGGGCTCTAGGTGCACGGGCTTAGTTGCCCCGCGGCATGTGGGATCTTCCCAGACCAGGGCTCGAACCCATGTCCCCTGCATTGGCAGGCGGATTCTTAACCACTGAGCCACCAGGGAAGCCCGAAAGGATAGTATAATGAACGTTCATCCAGACTATTTGGATTAAAAAATCACTAATACTGTGTGCAATATTTGCAGTGTCTGTGTATTTTTATTTATTTATTTATTTATAGTTTTCTTTATTTATTTTTGGCTGTGTTGGGTCTTTGTTGCTGTGCGCGGGCTTTCTCTAGTTGCAGCGAGCGGGAGCTACTCTTCGTTGTGGCGCGCGGGCTTTTCATTGTGGTGGCTTCTCTTGTTGTGGAGCATGGGCTCTAGGCACACGGGCTTCAGTAGTTATGGCGTGTGGGCTCTAGAGTGCAGGCTCAGTAGTTGTGGCGCACGGGCTTAGTTGCTCCGTGGTATGTGGGATCTTCCCGGACCAGGGCTCGAACCTGTGTCCCCTGCATTGGCCGGCGGATTCTTAACACTGCGCCACCAGGGAAGTCCCTGCAATGCCTATGTAAATGGCGGCTGTTTTCTTTTCCTCTCTTTTTGAACCATTTAAAAGTTTTAGACATCATGGCATTTTGTCCCATCAGCATGTACCTGGTAAGACATTTCTCTAAAACCACAGTGCCGTTGTCACACCCAGGCAGATGATTCTCATATATCAACTAAGAACCTGCCTACAATAAAATTTCCCTAGTTACCCCAAAATGTCTTTAATAACTGCTTTTTCCAAACTGGAATCCAGTCAAGGTTCACGCATTGCGTTTGGTTGTTAGGTTTCTTCAGTTTGTTTCATTTCCCCCTTCTCTCTCTTTCTTTCTGTCTCATCTTGTACCATGTCCTACATTCTGGATTTATCTGATCCTTATCTTGTGGTATTAAGTTCTGTCGCAGTGCTTACTTTAAAGTGGAAATTGGGTCCACAGCTTGCTTAGACTCAGATTAAACAACTGTGGCAGCAACACCTCTTGGGTGGTGATGTGCACGTCATATCAGGGGGACACACTGTCCAGCTGTGTGCGTGTTAGTGCTGGTATCCTTCCTACCAACAGCCTCTCAGCTAATGGTTTAGCAACCACTGCTAATCCTTTCCTGAATCACTTACGTCATGGGGGATTGCAAAGTGGTGATTTTTGGATTCTGACATTCCTTCTACATTTATCGGCTAGCCTTTTTATATAAAGAAGAACTTTTCCTCAATAACAAGGAATGGGCTACAGTGCCTTCCTCAAAGTGAGGGCAAATGCTTAACTGTTTCCTCTTAATTACTAATTTTTGGAGTAAAGAGTCTGCTGTAATAGTCACCTCACCGGTGACAGAAGTTTTTTTCCCGTTGTTTGTACGCGTGTCACTTTGGACTCGTGAATTTTTATTTCTCAATGTTTTATAATTGCATATCATTATTCTTTTTGATGCTCAGATTGCCCTGATTTCTTGCCCATATTTTAAAAAGACATCCATCTGCCTCACCCATCAGGCCGAAGGAGTATTTGATTGTGGTACTCAGATCAGGTCATGAGCATAAACTCCATTTTAAGACGTGATAGAACAAACAAGAAAAACCAAGCAATTAAATCGAATCAGGGCCCCCAAGGGGAGGGCAGCAGTGGGTTTTTGTCACTGCAGTAGAGGAGCTTGTTGGGAACACAGGGAAGATCGTGTTGCCACAGTGGGAGGGCTTAGGGTTAGGGTCCAGAAAGGCCTTCAGCATGTGGCCAGTCTTCTGTCATCCACAATGTGTCCTGAAAAGCCTGTATCAAAAGGAAACATGTAGAAGCCAAATGACCCATTGTCTGAGGAGGAGAAGTTAGTCCCCGAGCTAAACATCCCTCATTACATTTTGCCTCACAGAACCACTCTCTGATGCTTCCAGCCTTTTTGTGTGTAATTTATTTTTCCCTTTTCCTCAAACTGCAGTCATTTGGTTCAAGACCGGGGAGCATATCATTGGGGAGGAAGAATACCTATTTTTGGCTCACCCAGTGGTTTCAAATTGTCTCACTTGTTTTCAGTTTGAGACCTGTGCTTCCAAATGCTGGTACCAGCTGTTATGTTTTTCCCCTTTCCACTAAGTCGAATAAAATAGCAAGAGTACAGTATAAAATATGCACATAGTCACCTTAGCTCTAGTGAATTTATATTGGCGAAGATGGTCAGGCTGCCTGGAAGGACGTCCAGCTGGGTCTTCCTGCTGGAAGGCAGCGTGTGGGCCCAGCGTTGGGCATGTCGTCAGTCGCGTTGTCCAGTGCAGAGGGAAGGAAGGTAGAGGACACATCTTTAGGTTCTCTTGCCGGCCTGTCGGAGGTTGTCACTCTTAGGGGTAGGTGAGGAAAAGGGTCACTCTTCCAGCGAGAGGAGGCTCTGACTGCCCTGGGCTGACCCAGGTCCCTGAGCTGCGGAAGAAATCCCGCCGAGAATACCTGGCCAAGCGGGAGCGCGAGAAGCTTGAGGACCTGGAGGCCGAGCTGGTGGACGAGGAGTTCCTCTTTGGGGATGTGGAGCTGAGCCAACACGAGCGGCGTGAGCTCAGATACAAGCGGCGAGTGCGGGATCTGGCCCGGGAGTACCGGGCGGCTGGGGAGCAGGAGAAGCTGGAGGCCACCAATCGCTACCACATGCCCGAGGAGACGCGAGGACAGGTGAGGCGAGGGGGTCACCGCTTCAGCCCCGGTCCCCAAGCGGAGGGGAGGGAAGGCTTCCGGGGCTTGGGCGGTGGCTTGGCTGGCCCCTTCCTTGTCTTGCCTTTCTCCGTGGGCGGGGGTAGCGGCTGGGGAGGGGGTGCTGGGCAGAGAGGGCAGCTCTGTCTCCACGTGCCCCTCTCTCTTTAGCCAGCACGAGCGGTGGATCTAGTGGAGGAGGAGTCCGGTGCCCCTGGGGAGG
This sequence comes from Eubalaena glacialis, assembly GCF_028564815.1. NCBI lineage: Eukaryota > Metazoa > Chordata > Mammalia > Artiodactyla > Balaenidae > Eubalaena > Eubalaena glacialis. Next base: position 23,434,368 of record NC_083722.1, on the reverse strand, counting down.
AGCAGCGGCGCTGGGAGGAGGCCCGGCTCGGGGCAGCGTCCCTGAAGTTTGGGGCCCGAGATGCTGCCTCCCAGGAGCCCAAGTATCAGCTGGTGCTGGAGGAAGAGGAGACCATCGAGTTCGTCCGGGCCACTCAGCTCCAGGGTGACGAGGTGAGAGGGAGGGCGCGGGATGTCCCGAAGAGCGTGGGGAGCTGGCCCTGAAACTCACAGCCCTTCTCCTCCTTCTCAGGAGCCATCAGCCCCACCCGCTCCAACCCAGGCCCAGCAGAAGGAGTCCATCCAGGTCGTCCGCCGCAGCCTCCCGGTGTTCCCGTTCCGCGAGGAGCTCCTGGCCGCCATTGCTAATCATCAGGTCCTCATCATCGAAGGCGAGACAGGCTCGGGCAAGACCACCCAAATCCCACAGTACCTCTTTGAGGAGGTATGGCAGCCTCAGCCTCAGCTGGCACTGACCAGCACAGTCCTGTCAGCTCCTTTACGTGCAATTTTGAGTAGTCACTTTTCTTCTCTATTTCAGTCCTTTAGTCTTTTCTGCTAAGTGGTGAGGTTCTCGAGAATAAAGACCATGCCCTTTTCATGCTTCTGTTTTCACTTCCTGCCACGGTGTCCATGCCTGATAGGTGTTCTGTAGGTTAGCGTTGGAAGGAGGTATAGAAGGTTAGATGGTGGCGTACGGGTGTGAACATGGACCCCGCTCCACCAGCCCGGCCTCTGCTCCTCTGCAGGGCCAAGGGATGAAGAGTGAAAAGACTTTTCCTGCTTTTTTACCTTCCCTTGTTCCCCTTGCTTTTGGGTCTGCCCAGCCAGTCAGTCCTTTTCCAGCTTGAATCTCGCAGAGCCCCGAACTTGATGACCCAAAGGGCTGGGACTGCCTAGGGCTGGGTGAGGACCCTTTGTGGGCCCTGGGTCTGCCATCCTATCCGTTTGCCCTTTTTGTCTGGTTTTCTGCTTCTGTTTCTCTGTTCCCCCTGCCCTGCATTTCCAACTTCTCTGAATTGCTGGGCCCCAGCTGCGTATTTATCAAAGGGAAAACCTCCTCTTTCTTCTTGTCATGCAGGGTTACACAAAGAAAGGTGTGAAGATTGCCTGCACCCAGCCCCGGAGAGTGGCAGCCATGAGCGTGGCTGCCCGAGTGGCCCGGGAGATGGGTGTGAAGCTTGGGAATGAGGTGAGATCTGTGGGGACTGAGGGATGAGGAGAGCCCCTAGGGTCTGGGACTCAGCCCCCGCTGCCTGCAGGTCCCCTCAACCCCCATCAGTCCAGGTGCTCACCCTTGTCCCTTTGCCCTCCCTTCTGGGGGCACTAACCCAACTGTCGATCACTAATGGCCCACATGACAGGTCGGCTACAGCATCCGCTTTGAGGACTGCACATCAGAGCGAACTGTCCTGCGCTACATGACGGACGGGATGCTTCTCCGGGAGTTCCTCTCTGAGCCTGACCTTGCGAGTTACAGGTACGCACAGGCCCCCCAGCTCCCACGAGAGGGGGCACTGCCCGCCTTCGCCTCCCTCCGGTCTGCTGCCCTCCTGTTCTTCAGTACCTTCCTTTATCTCCTTTAATCTCTGGCTTTTCCCTCCTTTCTTCCCACCTGGCCAGTTTGGCCATTGTCTTCTCTTCTGATTTATCCACCAGTTCTTTTTTCTTAAATTATTTATTTATCTGTTTTTGGCTGCGTTGGATCTTTGTTGCTGCGCGCAGGTTTTCTCTAGCTCTGGCGAGCGGGGGCTACTCTTCGTTGCGGTGCGCGGGCTTCTCATTGCGGTGGCTTCTCTTGTTGTGGAGCATGGGCTCTAGGTGCATGGGCTTTAGTAGTTGTAGCACGTGGGCTCAGTAGTTGCGGCGCACGGGCTTAGTTGCTCCGCGGCATGTGGGATCTCCCCGGACCAGGGCCTGAACCCGTGTCCCCTGCCTTGGCAGGCGGATTCTTAACCACTGCGCCACCAGGGAAGTCCTGTCTACCAGTTTTTGAATCTTTATGGTTCGAACAGTCTTAGAACTGAGATGGGCCCGGAGGGTAGAAGAGGCTACAGAGAAAGCCTTTCTGTCTCTCCCCAATTGTTCCCAGAGTTCAGAAAACAATCAGGATGGTAGAATGGTGCTGTGGGGACTTGAGGAGCCACGTGAAGACCACTTGCAAAAACTTAGAATGTTCAGCTTAGAGGGGAAAACTCAGACATCCTGGTTCCCTCTAAATATGTGAAGGGCTATTATTGCATGAGAAAGGGACCAGACTTGTTTTATGTGACCCCAGAGAGCACAGCTAGGAGCCATGGGGGAGGTTACAGGGAGGCGGATTTCAGATCAATACCGAGAAGCCATAGAGTGGCAGAGATTGCGGGGGCTGTCAGAGTGCTTGCGCCCTGACTCTTAAGCCTCTGGCCCACGTCTTGGAGTGGCTTGATCTGTGAATAATGAGTTCTCAGTGCCGGCATTGGCCAAGCAGGGGTTGGATGAGCAGGTCTTGTGGGGGAGAAGTGATTCATGGATGGGATGAGGGTGGAGCCAGGCCAGCTGAGCAGTACTTGCCTTTTCAGCTCCTAGGAGACTATGGATTTCCGGTCCTAGAAGATTACAGTGGAGCAATGGGACAGATATGATTTGGTCCTTCACATCCCTTGGAAAAACCTCTGAGAACCCATGGAAGGCCAGCTAATGCGGGAGTGTTCAGGGTGTGGGGTTTTCCCATCACGCCAGCCTGCTTTGTGAAATGGCTGAGGACTTCACCATCATGGTCACAGTTAGGCACAAAGGGTTGAAGTGGGGGATGAGCTCCTGCGGGCTTGGCAGGAAATCCAATGACTAGAGCAAGGAGAAGGAAGGTGGCACACATATAGCTAAGCTACGAGGAGACCAAGAAGCCTGCAGAGTCCTCTCAGGTTGGAGTGGGAGGGCTCACCTGGCACCTCTCTCCAGAAAGAGGCATCAGGGTCAATCAGGGATGCGCAGCAGCTGCCCCAGAGGACCCCGGGAGCTTCGGGGCTGTTCACATCATGGTGGTTCAGGTCTGTCTGTTCCTTCCTAGCCAGGCTGTGGGCCTATCCTCTCATCTGGTGACCCCAGTGTCCCCTCCTGCATTACCCACCTCCCCTTGCTCACTGGTGCCCCCGTTCCTTCCTCAGCGTGGTGATGGTGGATGAGGCCCACGAACGGACCCTGCACACAGACATTCTCTTTGGGTTGATCAAGGATGTTGCTCGATTCCGACCTGAGCTCAAGGTCCTGGTGGCTTCAGCCACACTGGACACTGCCCGCTTTTCCACCTTCTTTGATGACGCCCCCGTCTTCCGGATCCCGGGACGCAGGTTTCCAGTTGACATCTTCTATACCAAGGTGCCCCCTCAGGGAGGATGGGCTTAAGTGTAAAGGCAGTGGAGCCTTTGAAGGAAATTGTCCCAAGGAGGGAAGGACGGGATGGAGAGTCCAAAGGGAAACTGGGATAAAGTGTACGTCGAGCTGGGAGGAGAGGAAGAGATTTGCCTGAGCAGGTGGCCTTCCTGTGACCCTGCCTCCTCCCCCGCCAGGCTCCAGAGGCAGACTACCTGGAGGCCTGTGTGGTGTCTGTGCTGCAGATTCATGTGACCCAGCCCCCTGGGGATATCCTGGTGTTCCTGACAGGACAGGTGCGTGACGTGGGGAAGGGGGTGTGATGTGTGTATCCCAGGGGAAGACAGGGCTGGCAGGTCAGCCTCGCATGACTCTGGGTCCCACGCAGCTCTCCCCACCCAAATCCAGGAGGAGATTGAGGCTGCCTGTGAGATGCTCCAGGATCGCTGCCGCCGCCTGGGCTCCAAAATCCGGGAGCTCCTGGTGCTGCCCATTTATGCCAACCTGCCTTCCGACATGCAGGCGCGGATCTTCCAGCCCACGCCCCCTGGGGCACGGAAGGTCAGTTGGAGAAACCCACATTCTTCACCCCTGTGGTTCACGCAACTACTAGTGAAAAGGAAAGTGTGTGCCTGCCCTGTGCAAGGTGTGTCCTGGGCACTGCTGCAGCTGCGAGGCTGGGTGGCAGTCCCTCGCCTCTGGAGCTGGAGAGAGAGGGTGACGACAGCGGGAATGGCGAGATAGCCAAATGCGTGATCCAGAAAGTGAGCATGGTAGAGGTGCAGAGGAGAAGGGAGGCCCTTGGTGTGCCAGGAGGTGGGATTTGGTCTGGACCTTTAGGGAAGATGATGGGGGAATATCAGAGGAAGGCTTGAGGGGTGTCTGAGGTCAGAGTACTCCAGCAGGCTTAGTGGAAGGCTCACATGGTGAAGTAGTGGGAGACAGGGTAAAAACAACTTTGAATGGAGATTAGAGAGGGCCTTTGATGGCAGGTGGAAGAGTGTGGACTTTAGACCAGTGAGTGGCCATCAAAGGATTTTGAGCAAAGAGGTAACTTTTCATTCAACAAATATTTAAAGAGTTCCTCCCACATTCCAGGTACTGTTCTAGGGAATGAGGACACAGAAATGAACAAAACAAGTCAAACAAGTCGCTAGCCTCATGGAGTTTAGTCTGATATAAGTTAGGAGACAATGAACACATAAATACCTAACATCAATTTGTGGCAAATGCTCTGAAGAGGTACAGTGCGGCATAGGAGGACGGAGGCTGACTCCGGGGATGTCGGAAGAGGAATGGCAGGAAGGGATTTTCCTTAGGATGTAGGGAAGGCCTCTCCCTCTCTGATAAGGTGAGAGTGAAGCTGGGGCCTCAACCAGGCGAGGGAAGGAGCCAGGCTGACATCTGGGAGAAGAGCGTGCCAAGTAGAGGGAATAGCGTATGTGGAGGGCGGGCGTGAGGATGGGTGTGAGGCGTGCTCAGCAGTGGGCAGGGGTGGAGCGAGGAGCCCTGGTGCTAGGAGATGAGATCAGAAAAGTAGCCAGGGCCTGGAGGACTCGGGGCCTGAAGGGGCTTGGATGTGATTCTCAGGTAAGGTGGGAAGCCACTGATGGATGCGGGGAGTGATGTGACAGGCTCACATTTTAAAAGGACCATTCTGGATGCCGTGTAACCAGGGCTAGGAGTAGAGCAGGGAGACTCATCAGGGGGCTATTTTAGGAAGTAACGTGTAAAGGTGAATATGACAGTGACAGTGGGGCTTCCCTCGAGGTCCAGTGGTTAGGACTCCACGCTTCCACTGCAGGGGGCGCGGGTTTGATCCCTGGTTGGGGGAACTAAGATCCCACATGCTGTGCGGTGCAGCCAAACACTACAAAACGAATTAAAAAAAAAAAAAAATTGACAGTGGGGAAGATGGGGCCAGAACCTGACACCCCCAGCTCCCACCTCTGAAAAAACCCCTGAACCCCCTTCATTTCCTTTCCTTTTCCTTTCCGCCTTATGCCCTGCTAATCCCCACATCTCCCCCACCCTTCTACTGGTCTGTCCCCCTCTCCCGACCTTGGCCGCAAATCCCCTCAGCTCCTGCTCCTTTGCAACTGTTTGTCTACGCCACGTCTTCCAGAATTACTTCCTCTGGGTAACTAGGTGGGTGGGATTTACGGGCGATCCCACATCCCCTCATTCAGGTAGTTGTGGCAACGAACATCGCCGAGACCTCGCTCACCATCGAGGGCATCATTTACGTGCTGGACCCAGGGTTCTGTAAGCAAAAGAGCTACAACCCGCGCACGGGCATGGAATCGCTCACCGTCACACCCTGCAGCAAGGTTGGCCTGGGCTTGAGCAGGGTCTCCATGGGGCGAGGGGGAGAACAGGCCAGCTCAGAAGCGGTGGAGGCTGCTTAGAGCAAGGGGGATTAGCGGTCCACACCCTCCCAGATTTCTTGCAGAAATACTGCCCTTTCTCTTTTCCATCACCAGATTGTCCGTGGGCCTGACAAATTGTCCTTTCTTTCCAGGCCTCAGCCAGTCAGCGAGCTGGTCGGGCGGGTCGGGTGGCTGCAGGGAAGTGCTTCCGCCTGTATACCGCCTGGGCCTATCAGCACGAGCTGGAAGAAACCACAGTGCCCGAGATTCAGAGGACCAGCCTGGGCAACGTCGTGTTGCTGCTCAAGAGTTTAGGTGACTGGGGTCCCCCGGTCCTCCTGAGACAGAAGGGGTGGGGCTAGCTGGTCCTTGTGAAGGGACTCTGTTCTACCCCCTCACATCTTTCTCCAGGGATCCACGACCTAATGCACTTTGATTTCCTGGACCCTCCGCCATATGAGACCCTGCTGCTGGCTTTGGAGCAGCTGTATGCGCTGGGGGCCCTCAACCACCTTGGGGAGCTCACCACGGTGAGGTGGGAGGGCGGCAGGCTGGGGCAGGAGGAAGGCTGGGGCGACCCCTCAAGAGTTGGAGGGACCCCTGAGGGAGGAGTGGCCTCAACTCTCTCTTTCCTCTCCTTAGTCTGGTCGAAAGATGGCAGAGCTGCCGGTGGACCCCATGCTGTCTAAAATGATCCTGGCCTCTGAGAAGTAAGCCCCTGACTCGGCCAGGCCCCCAGCACACACACTGGCCCTGCCTCTTTCTGTCTCTGGGGCCATCTTTGTGATCTTGTTTTTTCTCTCCACCACATTATTCTTTAACAAATAACAAGTTATTAGATAACTTTTATTGCCCCTTTTGAGGCCCAGAGGGATCAGTAAGACACTGTCCTGTCTTTGGTTATGATTACCAAATGGGTGAGATTGACAAGCATGTAGAAAATTTGGGGGCATAAATGAAAGTGGAAGATTTTCCATCGTGAGGAGTGCTGAGTGAGGGCTGGTTTGGGGACTTACTCATTCCTAAGGTTTCAGACTAGAGCATTTAGATACAGCTGTGGAGGGACCACCTTTAAATGCCATTCCTCTGCTATGGCTGAGGTTAAAGGTCATTACGTGAACTTAAAGGGATTGCTATAATGTGCACCTTCTTACTGCAGAACCCTCAGAGGGCCCCGGTGCCTTCCTGCCCCTGCCTCCCTGGTTCTCTCTCCTGTTACTGTTTTATCTATAACCCAACCCTCACCTCCTTGACCCCCATACCGCTGCCTCTGCCACCAAAATCAATCTACTCTCTGATTTGTAGCCGTTAGCCCAACTTGCTGTCCCCACGTGAGGACGTCCACCACACAGCGATCCCTTCCCTCCTCACTGCGCCTGTTCCTGTTGCTGTGTCTCGCTTTGAACTCCCATGCCTTTCCCTTCCTGCCCCAGGTACAGCTGTTCAGAGGAGATCCTGACAGTGGCTGCCATGCTCTCTGTCAACAACTCCATCTTCTACCGACCCAAGGACAAGGTCGTCCATGCCGACAATGCTCGTGTCAACTTCTTCCTCCCTGGTGGGGACCACCTGGTTCTGCTGAACGTTTATACGCAGGTCACTGGGCTTGGGTGAGTGGGAGTGAGGGGGACGTGGGGGACTCTGGTCCCGCTGTATACTTAACACCCCCTCTTCCCCCCTCCTTTTCAACCCTTTTCACAGTGGGCTGAGAGTGGTTACTCTTCCCAGTGGTGCTATGAGAACTTTGTACAGTTCAGATCGATGCGCCGAGCCCGGGATGTGCGGGAACAGCTGGAGGGGCTCCTGGAACGCGTGGAAGTCGGTCTCAGTTCCTGCCAGGGGGACTATATCCGTGTCCGAAAGGTCAGCGTTTCTTTAGTCTGCTGCTGTCCACCCAGTATCTCCCGAGGAGCAAGCTTCTCCCTGGGGCCAGCAGCCTGAGAACGTGCCCCTTCCCCTGTGGAAGGTGTGCTCTCCCTGTGCTTTCTTCCCGGACCCCTGAAAGGCCCTTACCTTTCTAGTTCTCCCAAAGCCTGAACTAAAAAGGCAGTGAGTGCTGAGGGTCCCTGGACGCCTGCCTTTCCCACTGACTTCCTTTCCCGCCTGCTCCGTAGGCCATCACTGCTGGTTACTTTTACCACACAGCACGGTTGACTCGCAGTGGCTACCGCACAGTGAAACAGCAGCAGACGGTGTTCATTCATCCCAACTCTTCCCTCTTTGAGGAACAGCCACGCTGGCTGCTCTACCACGAACTTGTCTTGACCACCAAAGAGTTCATGAGACAGGTGAGGGGACCTTGCCCTGCCCAGGCAGGTGGATTGTGTGGGAGATGGTATCCTGGCAAGCTAAAAACCCAGGTTCAAGTTGCTGGGACTGGCAGAGAAACAGGAAAGCACCTTGGATAAGATAGAAATGCATCCTTTCTAACAGCTGTCTCAGCATCTACTAAGATCTGAGAACTGTTTATTCATTCACTAAGTATTTGAATGCCCATTGTCTCTGTTTCAGGTGCCGGGGTGATAATGAACAAAGCAGATATGAGCTCCGTCCTGAGTGTATTTCAGTCTTTACGTTCAGGCTTTTGTTTAGGGTTAGCTTACTTGTGCTCTTGAATAGCATGTAGAGATGTGTGTCTGCCCCTGGGATCCAGAGTATTAGAGCCAGGTACCCCTTCCCCTAGCCCTGCAGTCAAAGGGGAAAGAAGAGAACCTTCTTTTAAATCACACACACACATCAGAAACTAGGCTGGACGGAAGGGAACCCTGCTGATTTTTTTCTCTTCCCTTCCAGGTATTGGAGATTGAGAGCAGTTGGCTTCTGGAGGTGGCTCCCCACTATTACAAGGCCAAGGAGCTAGAAGATCCCCATGCTAAGAAAATGCCCAAAAAAGTAGGCAAGACACGAGAAGAGCTAGGGTAAAGAGCAGAGAACATAACAGAACAAATAGAACGTTAACACCAGCTCCTTTTCCTTCTGTACATTATTTAATATCTATTAATAAAAATATTTTTAGAGTAAAGCTATGGGGAACTTTAGAGATTCAGAGAAAGTGACATGGAAATTCGATCTCATATATTCACTTAGATTTTATTATTTACAAGTTAAATTACACAGCAGCTTTACACAGCATGAGATGGAAAGTAAAGAAGGAGAGAGAAGAGGGGAGGAAGCTGGCTCCTGAGGTCTTTGGCCACCTCCACCTCCTCCTCTTGTGCGTAGCAAGTCTTCCGTGCTGCCTCTGCCCCAGTTCCTGATCAGCCCTTGGAACACAGGTGTAAGTTGGGTTCTGGCTCCGACAGCCCCAGAGCCACCAGGGCTCCCACTAGCAGCTTCTTCACGGGCGTTGGGGGTGAGTGTGAAGGCATCAGCTGCAGGGAGAAAGGTTAATGCCAGCTGGTGGGATGTTCTACCCCGTCACCCCACCCCTACCCAGCCCTAGGACTCACTTTGTCTAGGCGATGGCGACAAATGAGGCCTTCGGAATTCAGGTAGAAGGTGGAATAGGCATCATAGGTCCTGGTGAAGGGAGAAAGGCTCACTGAGGGAGAAGGGGACTGGTCCCAAAGTTTAATTCAAGCATTTGTTTAGTAGTTCCTAAACTTTACTACATATTATATCACCTGGGGATCTTTTAAAAATCCTGAGGTTGTTCCCTGGCCCAATTAATCAGAATGTCTGGCACCGATATTTTAAAAAGATTCCTGGATGATTCCACTGTGCAGCAAAGTTTGGGAACCACTGGTTTGGGCTGAGCCTAAGAATTTCTTGGGATTCTACTCTGTGCCAGAAATTTACCAGGTACTTTACCTAAGGTTGCGAGGCACCACTTATGAGACAGGAATTTTCACCTGTTCAATAAGTATTTGAGTACCTACTATGTGCCAGGTAATGTACATGAAGAAACTGAGTTCAGAAGCTTCCTAATATATTCAGAGTCCCTATTTTTTGTTAGATTAAAGTAGACAAAAAAAAAGATCCTGCCCTCAAGGAGCCTGCAGTCAAGTCAGGGTAGATCCAGGATTGTCTAGAAGACTAGACCATAGATTCCCAAAAGGGTAAGATTAGGAAATTGTAGTGTGTTTCTTTTCTCACTTCTCTTACCGGTAAAGCTCTTCCTTGTCACGCTTATAGAAACGCAGAAAGAGTAGGTGGATGGGCAGCCCCACAAGCCGCCAGCGGGCTTGCAGGGTCCAATTCTCAGGGTGGCGGGTCAGCTGTAGAACCTCCAGCCGAAGCTGTGCAAAATAGTTCCAGGCCAGGAAGCGGCAGAGGGTCAGTGACAGAATGTACCATGTCCGGCCTCTGGGAGGAAGGAATGGGAAAGAAATGATGGCAGAATCAGAAAACCAAACTGGTATCTGACAATGGGATGGGGAGCAGCAGTGAGAAGCAGCCTAGGACATTCTCTAATAAGTGAAAATAGCATTGGGTCCTTTTCCTCCCCAAGGCCCTACCCATTCGTGGATTCTCACTTGGTACGCATGTTCAGGATCTCATTGATGAATTCCACATCCGATGAGTAGAGAGTGTAGTCGTGGGAGTGAAGGAAGAGACTGGGAAGCTAGGTGGAAGAAGGCATCAGACCAGGAGGAAAGAAAAGATCCTATTTCTCAGTTTTCTGTATTTAGTGTCTCCTTATTCATGAGTGAAAGGTCATCTCATCCCATGTTTAACTTCCCTAATCCAAACTGAGGGGCATCTTTTCCTTGGGAAATGTTTATAACATATTTCTATGCCCGTCTCATGGTTCCCAGAAAGAATCCAGTTGACTGACTCCCTATTTTTAAGAATTACCTACATCCCTTCCCATTTCGGACAAAGGCCACTTCTGAACTGACTTACCTCTTGTCTCAGTCTCTCATACATGACAGCCAGGTGCTCCTCCATACTCGGATCTCCTGATGGAGTGGCAGGGGAAGAGTGGGCAGTCCCAGAGGCTTGGAAAGGTATCAAAGCCCCAGGACAGGGGCAGGGAGGTCCCTCAAATAGGCTCCTAAGCCCATCCAGGCAGCCGCTGTGTAACTCAGGTCCTGGTCCCTCCTCCCCCTTTCCTGGGGGGAGAACCACCCATGGTGAGGTGAGGGCTTGGACCTGAGGGAGAGGTAGTGGGGGAGCTCGGGGAAGCAGCCGGGTGGGAGGGCTTGGGGGTGGGGGAGACCAGAAAAGAGTCAGAGATGGAGAAGTGGTTGTCATGGAGTGAGGCCAAAGAGGTGGGAATGGTAGGGCCCGTGGAGAAAGCTGGTCCTAAGGAGGAAGAACAAAAGGGAAAAAGATAAGAATCCAGCTGCCTAATGCCCTGCCATCCAAACTGCCCATTAACACGCTTCCAGTCCCACCTGGTCCTTCTGACAGGAGAGATGGAACTACTAGAGGGAAAATTCATCTCCATCTCTACTTAAAACAGAAGGAAACACTTTCCTGTGACAAAAGTACAAATACCTCCCCCAAACATTAGCAAATACTTTTAGATTTGTTTAAGATTCCAAACCCGTTTGGGGGCAGGTCTGCCTCTCTTACAGCAAGACTCATAAGAGTGCATATTTGAAGAATGAACAAATGAATGAATAAGTTACAGGTCTTGTACTGTGGCCTCTAACACAACTCCACGAGTGTGTGAAGCAGAGGTTATATAGAGAAAAGAACATCCAACTGGAACTAGGAGACTTTTGAGTTACAATTCTATCATGTAACCTTAGGCACTCTCATTCCCTCAGCCTGAGTTTCCCATAAATGTCCTCCTATAAACGAGGACGATGAAACCACACTGAGTTGTTATGAGGACTATATGAGATAATAATTGTAAATAAAACTTTGCGACCTGTTAAGCAGTAAGCTCATCACTCGGGCTCCTCTAATGACACGAAAAGGCCCAGGAGACTGTTAAAGGCTGGACCTCATGCCCCTGGTTTACTGATGTCGAAACTGCGATGAGGGAGAGGTCACCCAAAGCCAGGCCTGACCCGAGTCCCTCCGTTTCCAACGAACCCCCCCGAGGGGACTCATTATCGGGAGAGCGGGCGGGCCGCGCGGGTACCTCTGTCCCCAACGGTGTCCCGGAGGCGCCGTCTCCGCCGGGGGCGTGGCCATCTTGCCCGCCCGGGCACAGGGGCCCGAACAGGGTCCACCCGGGCCGGCCTTCCCGCCGGGACCGCTATCCGGGTGCAAGATGCGCGGGCTGCAGAGCGCGGCCCGCAGGTCTGTCTGGTTGGCTCCCGGGAGGCGCCGCGAACTTCTCCGCCCCCTGCCCTTCAAATCACCTCCAGGCACAGGTAACCGCGGAAACGCGGGCGAAATGCGGACGCGCCCCACCGCCACAGCTTCCAGCCCGCCTGCCCCCGCAGGCCCGGGAGACCGACGTCCCGTGCTCTACAGGGCAGGCGGCGCCGCCCTCCGATCCCCACGACCCCTAACCCCTAAACGCGCCGCCCCGCACAGGTGGGAAGGAGCGGTGGGACGTCACTGCGCCTGCGCGAAACGGGGCGCGCGCTCCGCCCCACACGCCGACTCTGGGGAGGGTCTCTCCCCGCCCCCTCTCCTCCCCTCCCGCTTCCCCTCTGCTCTCACCTGGGGACGAGCCTGGTAGGCACGGAGGCAGGGCCCGAGGCGCCGGGCCGCCCCCCGGCTGGGCTGGTACATGATCTTCCGGGAATGGAGAGAGCGCCTCCCGTGTCCGGCCTCCTCACAGGGGTGAGCGTGCCCCGGAGCCGGCTTCTTGAAGGGGAAAGGAAGGGGGGGGGGTGAAGGTCTGAGGGGAGGGAAACGGAGATGTTGCGCGCTTGCGCACTGCGGCGGGTTCCAGGGAGGCGGTGAGGCGCTGGGTCTGCAGTAAGTGCGCCTGCGCTCGCCGGATCGGAGGCTGCCTTAGAGCGCTTGCGCAGTAAATTAGCGGCCTCGCGCACTGCTCTCACCTGCGGCGCTTGCGCGAAAGTGGGCGATGATGGGGCTGAACGGGGCGCGCGAAGAGTGACGGGTGGGATTGAAATAATGACAATCGCGGTTTTCAGTAACTCTCGTGATAAAAATAAATACTTTATTGCTGTGGTTAAAAATAAGATACAAATGACTTGGCACTGATAAGAAAGCCTGTCGAATGAATGAATGAATGAATGAATGAATGAATACATCCATTGTGAGGGCGGGCTTTGGCTAGGTCCTGTGTGAGAGAGAAATAATACTGACTTTGAAGGTGTGAGAGGGGGCTGCGGTCACCAAGGCCTGGTGCTGCGACGTTCCTGCAAGTTTCGAATGAACCTGGCGTTGAACATGTCCCCGCCCATTGTCCAGGACTGGGCTGGTGGAGCCTGGGCCTGTGGAGGAACTGTGTGCATGGGTTCCTCCCCAGACCCATGCTGTGACAAGACCTGCTCCTCACTGGCAGACCTAGTAGGTGGGAGGGAGATGGAGAGTGGGTTACAGGGGTACTAAAGGGAGAATTAAGATCACAGCTTCTTAAAGGGCTGACTGGCTCTTGTGTAGAGGACGTATGATGGGGTATGAGGCTGGAACAATCAGTGCTATGTCCAAACCTGAAACCCCTCAGAGACTGCCAAAGGGAAGCACACGAGTCGAACCTATGGGGAAAGAGGCTTGTAGGGTGTTAGGTGGAAGGCTTTGCGGGAGGAGCTGGTGTCCAGTTCAGAGAGTGAGATTTAGGAAGAGGAAGTAGCTGAGAGTGACGTTAGGAAAGGAGTCAGAGGTGGTGCGAGGCTGGTAGGGGAGGGGTCAGACCTCACCTATTCTCTGTTTCCTGCTCCCCCTGCTTCAGTTCTTGGTTGCCTGTGGAAATACCAGGCATGTGCATGGGAAGGCTGGAGTAGGTAGTGAATATGGCCTACTTGATTTGAGGATAAGGAGATGAATAACTTACCTGTATTGAGGGATGAGGAATTCAACCGCCCATGGCGGCTATAGCTGCAGCTTTGGGCTACCAGCCCTGGGGGAGTCCTGCTGTAGAAGAAATGTGAGATGATGGGGAAAAGGCTACAGGATGAAAGATGAGTAGGTATGGAGGAATCAGAGGAGAATAATAAAAGGAACAGCACAGGAACAGAGAGAGGGGTAGTTATCATTCCTATGGGATTTTAATCTAAGTTGTGCCCCAGAAAAGGGAAGGGAGCTCATTTTATACCCCAAGATTTTCTGAAGCAGTCCTGACTTGCTGCTTTATTACTCCTAGTTGAGGTAATGTGTTAAAAGTAAGGCCAAATGTGCTCCAAATCATGTCATAAAAACAAATTCAGGGGAATTCCCTGGTGGTCCAGTGGTTAGGACTCCATGCTTCCACTGCAGGGGGCACAGGTTCGATCGCTGGTTGGGGCCTGGTCGGGGAACTAAGATCCCACAAGCCGTGTGGTTCGACCAAAAACAAACACACACACACAACCAGATTCACATATATGCAAAAAAAATTTTTTTGTCGGACCAGGTGCCCTGATGTTTGGTGTGGAAAACATGATTACCTTAATTTTAGGATACCTCAGCCAGAGGGAAATAGGGAGTGGTAAGGCTGAATTTAGGAAAAGGACTGTCTTGAGAAAGAGATCCAAGGGTTTAGTGAGGGAGAGGCCAGGAAATCAGTGGGAAGAGGAATTCAGGAAACAATTAGGGGACTGTTATCAGAAGGCAATTAGTGGATCCCAGAGATGTTAGTAAATCTTAACATCTCAGCAAGGGCTGGCCTGGGGTAAAGGGTAGAAGTGACTAGGGAGAGCTATAGGTTTCTGGAGAGAATGGAGGAGTAGATATAGAAGGCTACACAGAGGGATCCAGCGACTACATGAGAGGAGACAATCCGCAGAAGATCCCACAATGAAGATGGGGACAGGCAGACACCAGATCCTGCAAGGGGAGCTCTAAGACTCCTTGCTGGAAGATCTGCAGATCTCAGAGGTGAGGGAGAGAGAGGGACAGAGGTCCTGAGATCCCAGGAAAATAAGGGGTGATGCACAAACGAGGCTGAGACCTTAAGGTTTGTTTGGTGTTTTTTTTTTTTCTTTTGTAGTTTTTATCATTGAAAATGTCCATTTAAAAAACACAAAAGAATTCACACTTTATTCAGACAACGTTGAGAGGGAGAAGAAAAAGGAGTGAGTCAGAAGAGAGGGAGATCCTGCTCCCAAGGGTTTGTGGGAATACAGTAGGGGTATCTGAACTAGCACACATCCAGAGGGTAGGGAGGGGGAAGGATGTTCTATACCCTGGGTATGGAGCAGGGAAGAAGGTTCTTGCTACAGAGGAAAGAAGAAAGGAAGGCCAGAGGAGGAGTTCCCCCATCATCTCAAGACAATCTCACAAGACAGGAATCTATCAGTATCTAGCGACCGGGGAGGGATGGCTGCGAGAGGGTATTCCAGGAGCTAATAGAGCCTTGAGCCTCAGGCTTAGCTTCTGAAACTTGGCTAAGAGTGATCCTAGGGTGGTTGCTGGGATCTACTGCCAAGAAACAAACTCCCTCACAGAACCTGGACCCAGGGGAAGTGGTGGTGTCTGTAGAAGTGGGGCGAGTCTAGAGCCTCAAAGCAGACATCAGCTCGGGGTCCCCTGACAGATACACGTACACACAACATGTGGAAATTAAGAGTTTGGCAATGTTGAGTGGATCCCCTGGGGAGCTGGTAAGTCCCTGTCCTACCTGACTGGACTGCTCTGAAGCAGAGCTCACTCACTCGCTGGCGTCAGCAGGCTGATAGGGTAGCTGTGGTCAGTAGCACGAAGCAGTATTAGAGCTACCAGGAGACAGTGTAGTGGGACTATAGGATTCATTCCATGGACAAGACTCTTTAAAAGGTTTCCCTGGTAGAGGAGGCCCTTGGACCTTCCATGGTGTTCTAGAATCTGACTGCAAGCAAGACTATGTTTCTCTGCATAGTCTTCTCTGCCAACCAAGAAGTCTGGCAGCAAATGGGCTGTCTGTGGGAGAGTGTTCAGAGCCCGATTAGGAGAGAGGGGGTGCTTTCTATGGTAAGAAAAGCTACAAAGCATTAGGCCATCTGGGACCCTGACAACCCAGTTGTCCAAGAAAGGGGAAGAGGGAATCCTATGGGCTCTGTCAGGTTCCCCTGGATGTTGGGGGATACAATGGAAGATCCGGTCTGGGGTTCTCAGGGAGGGGGTCTCTGCCCTCGCCAGGTCTCCCAGGGAGGGGAGGGGCTTAGCTGTCTGTCAGTATCGACTCTCATCAGAGCGGGGAAGGGAGCTGTGGAAGGATGTTATGGGCAGGAGGAGGGGAGAGGGGAAATGGGGGGGAGAGAAAAACAGAAAGAGAAGTCAGAGGTGAAGAGAAAGCTGGGGAGAGAAAAAAAGGAGAGGCCCACTCTCTGCCTGCTGGGATGGGCTCCTGCCACACAAGGCACTGACCCAGGGCTGGTGGCTCCCCAAACTGTGTCAGAGATCCTGCCCCTTCCCAGCAAATGTTGAACCATGATTTCCCCAATCTTAGAGGCTCAGTCACCCACCCAACGGATCTGTGTTCTTCCTACGCTTCCTCCCAGCTCTCACTTAAACTAGAGTCCCTAGACTCTACATAAAGTCCTATTCTGCTCCTTCACTGTAATTTATTTCCAGACCACTCCCATAAATATTTTCCAATATATTCTTCTTGAAAGGTTTCAGGACTCTCCAGTCCTCCTGTCCTATTGCTTCATGTCTCTGATGGATTTACACTGCCCTCTGCCATTTCTAACACCCTGTCTGACAGTCGTGACATTCCCTAACCCTCCAGCTCCTATTACCTGGTGCGGCGACGCTGGGCTGGGCTGCCCCCTGGGTCAGTAGCAAGCAGAAGGCGGGCGGTGGGGTGCGGGGGGCAGAGGCGCAGGGAACGCAGCAACTCCTGCTCTGGCACGAAGGGGCGGAGGGGACCCCGTTCTGGCGAGTTTCCCAGGCTGCTGGAGCGCGGGGGTGGGTGGGCTGGAGGTGTAGCACGGCGAGGGGCTCTGTTCAAGGGCCAGGGAGGCTCCACAGCTACCTTCAGAACTGGGGAGAGGGAGAAAAAAGAGCAAGACAGAGAAGAAAAAGGAAAGGGGAGAGAGTCATGACAGCAAAGATTAGAGTAGAAAAAAGAGAAATCAGAGCCTTTAGAGAGAACAAATCTTTCCCCTGGGTTAAGGCCCCCCCAGGCCCAGACCCCCTACCCCAGTCTTACATTCTCGGTCACTAGAGGAGTATGGCTTTATGTCTCCCTCTGCTCTCTTGGGTGGCAGCTTCCTTGCTGGAGCTGGCAGTGGAGAGGACACAGGCAAGGTAAGCATTAGGAGGCATACTGTGCACCCCTTCACTACCCCCACAACCCCAAACCTCTGATCCCTGACACCACAGTTCCTCCGGGGAAAGGAGACTTCAGCTCCACCGCAGAAGCAGCTCTGTGGCACTGCCATCACACCAAAAGGGAATTCGGGGGGAAGGCTGGAGCATTTTGAGGAGAGCCAGAAGGAGTAGGCTGAATGCAGAGTTGGGGGGAAAGATCTGGGGGAGACTGTGGGGCCTGGGAGACGCAAGAGAAGGGCAGCCAAGGGAGGCGAGCTCTTACTGTCAGTGGGCGCTGTCAGGCCCCCCTGGGGTTCTGGGGCAGTGGAATGGTCCCAGCTGGGCCATCGAGGACCCCAGGTCCCTCTAGACAAGATGGACAAAGCCCTTGGTTAATCAGGAATTGCTTTGGAGAGGTCAGGGGAGGCTGGGGTGGGGCAGAACCTCCCCTTCTGGAGCAAAGATAGAAAGAGATTTACGTTTTATAAGGGGAAAAAAAGGATGAGGAAAAAACACAGACACCTGGAAAGGAGTTACCAGACAGAGTAAACGGGAGGCTCACGGACTGTCCCAGCCCTGCCTCCCGCCTCCTCACTTCTCCACTTGCCCCTCCCTTTCCCTCTCAAGAGGTTCTTTCTCCATCACGCGTAGCAAATGAGAGACTGCCCAGCGGATCCACTTAAACTTTAGGGTCCCCTCCCATGTGGACCTGGTCCTCACCGTCCTTGTTGGCTCTCTCTCCCTCTCACAGCTTTGGTCAGCAGGAGCTAGATGGGGGAAGCCTTGGAAATCAGAGCCGGTCACGGATATGAACTGCCTCTCTGTGCCTGACACTGGTAGATGCTAATCACTGGTGACAGATTGCTGTCTGGGTGGTGGTTACTCTGTTTCCTGGCCACGGAGGAGGTGAGAGAGCTAGCCAGAGAGCCAGCTCCTTCAGGAAAGGGCCCTTCTGTGCAGTGCGCACAGCACGGCCAGCAGAAGGCTGTGCCCCTCGGCCTTGAGAAGGAGAAAGGGGTGGGGCTCAGCCCGGCAGGGAGCATGTGTGTGGATGAGGATGGAATGCGGAACCTGGGCAGCATTTCAGTACCTCCTAGGTATGGTTTCTCCAGATCAATGTCATTATTTGGTTGGAAATGTTATAAATTCTGAGTGTTATCTTCTAAAACTAGTATTTAAGCTTTGGACCATTCAGGTCACTATTCTATGACTGGAAATGGAAGGGCTGACTGCACTTGCCTGTCCCTCACTGGCTGACAGAAGCCTGAGGAGTTTATGAAGGAACATGACTCTGGCCTATTTTGATGGGCCTGAAGCAGCAAGAGGCTCCATCAATGTCAACTGTCAAACAGGCTCCCAATGAGCTTGCTTAGTTGAAAGTCTTGCCAAGTATAAATACACTGAGCTCCCATGAGGGCAGAGGACATGGGTAATGTCTGCTGGGGACTTGGGTTGCTTTAGAATTCTCCCAAACTGCCCACAGATTGCACTGAGTTCCCAGTGGCCTCCAGAGTGCCTAGCCATCACAGCACTACAGATCCACCCATTCAATGCAGCTTTACCAGCAGGCATAGGATCAACCGCGGCAGCACAAGAGTGTCGAGTTGCCCTCAGAGAGGTAGCAGGGGGCCCTGTGAGGAAGGAAGCGGTGGTGCCCCTCAGTGAGGGGACCGATGGGACCAAGAATCCACCTCCTTCCTTCCCCTCACCCCAACTGCTTGACCAACACACACAAGGTGAGAAAACTTACGATGCTGATGGGCAAAGAATCCTTCGAAGATCACGAAGTTGTTCACCTGTAAGATGAAACAAGTGAAATATATTTGTCCATTCAGCCACTCAGCACATACTTGCGTACAGAACCCTGTGCTAGAAAAACCACAGTGGGAGGAACAAAAGCCAGCCTTCCTGTCCTTGTTGACAGACTCAGTCAAAATCTCAGACCCTGACAAGCTGATCCTAAAGTTGAATTGCAGAGGACCTCGAATAGCCAAAATAATCTCCAAGATTAACAAATGAATAACAAATTTGGGGAGGATTCACACTTCCTGATTTCAAAACTTACTACAAAGCTACAGTAATCAAAATAGTGTGGTAGAGGCACAGGATAGACATATAGACCAATGGAATGAATAAAGTTCAGAAATAAACCCATGTCTATGGTCAATTGATTTTCAATAAGGGTGCTAAGGCCATTCAATAGGGAAAGTATAACTTCTTCAACAACTGGTGTTTGGATAACTGAGTATCTACACGCAAGATAATTAATTTGGACCAAAAAATAGCTAAAAATGGATCAAAACTAAATGTAAGAGCTAACACCATGAAACTCTTGGAAGGAAACATTGACGAAAATCTTGATGACTTTGGACATGGTTTCTTAAATATGACACCAAATGCATAAGCAACGAAAGGAAAAAATAAATTACACTTCATCAAAAGTAAAAACTTTTGTGCGTCAAAAGACACTATCAAGAAAATGAGGGGCTTCCCTGGTGGTGCAGTGGTTGAGAATCTGCCTGCCAATGCAGGGGACACGGGTTCGAGCCCTGGTCTGGGAAGATCCCACATGCCGCGGAGCAACTGGGCCCGTGAGCCACAACTACTGAGCCTGCGCGTCTGGAGCCTGTGCTTCGCAACGAGAGGCCGCGACAGTGAGAGGCCCGCACACCGCGATGAAGAGTGGCCCCCACTCGCCACAACTAGAGAAAGCCCTCGCACAGAAACGAAGACCCAACACAGCCAAAAATAAAAATAAATTAATTAAAAAAAAAAAAAGAAAATGAAAAGAAAACCCAAGAATAGGAGGAAATATTTGCAAATCGTATATCTAATAAGGGTATTGTATCCAGAACATAAAGAACTCTTCCAGAACAAACAGACAAAAAACATAATTTTAAAAATGGGCATAGGGCTTCCCTGGTGGCACAGTGGTTAAGAATCCACCTGCCAATGCAGCAGACATGGGTTCGAGTCCTGGTCCAGGAAGATCCCACATGCCACGGAGCAACTAAGCCCGTGCGCCACAACTACTGGGCCTGCGCTCTAGAGCCCGCAAGCCACAACTACTGAGCCCGTGTGCCACAACTACTGAAGCTCGTGCACCTAGAGCCTGTGCTCCACAACAAGAGAAGCCACCGCAATGAGAAGCCTGCACACCGCAACGAAGAGTAGCCCCCGCTCACCGCAACTAGAGAAAGCCGCATGCAGCAACAAAGACCCAGTGCAGCCAAAAATAAAATAATAATTAATTTTTTTAAAAACGGCAAAGACTTGAATAAACATTTCTCCAAAGAAGATATACAAATGGCCAATAAGCACTTGAAAAGATACTCAACGTCATTAGTCATTAGGGAAATGCAAATCAAAACACAAAGAGATACAACTTCACAACAATTATTATGGCTATTATAAAAAGAAAAAAGAAAAATAAATTTTGGTGAGGATGTCAAGATACTAGAGCTACCACACATTGCTGATGGAGATGTAAAATGTTGCAGTCATTGTGGAAAAACCGTTTCTTAGTTCCTCAAAAAGTTAAACACAGGATTACCATATGACCCAGCAATTCTACTCTTAGGTATATACCCAGGAAAACTGGAAATATATGTGCTTGGAGACATGGCTTGCCCAAAGTCTAGTAGCTACAAGTGGCAGAACTGGGTCTCAAATCCCAGACTCCTGATTCTAGTTGAGGCATTTCAGCCAGGAATACAGTGTAGTCATTAGAGGGGGCTATGGGTTCAAATTCAAGCTCTGCCATTTATTAGCTGTGCAACTTGGTCAAGTCACTAATCTGTATAAACCCAAAATGGGGTCAATAATGGCAACTACCTCAAAGAAATGTACAAGGATCAACAGAGATAATGCATGTAGATACCACACAGAGCTCATGAAACATCAGTTGTTATTGGGTTGGCCAAAAAGTTCGTTCGGGTTTTCCAGACAGATGTTACAGACAAACTGGAACGAACTTTTTGGCCAACCCAATATTATTTACACTCTATACTGCCCTGCTCTTACATGTTACCTGGGTAATGCATTTGATGCTGGATACTGTGTTTCTTCTGTTGCTCTCTGCTGCCTCTTAATGGAAAAATGATGTCCTACTCTGGGAGCACATTCTAAGGAGACCCTGTCTATCTCCTGCCTTCACCCTGCTGTAATGTCTACCAACCCACCCACCCTCATCCTCCCCCAACAAGCATATGCCCAGCACTCCAGCCAAACAAAACTGCTTGCAGTGCCCTGAAAGGTAGATTAATATCTCTCTGACTTTGCTCGTGCTGGTTCCTACATGAAAAGCACCTTAGCCTGCCCACTTCTGTCCACCTGACGAACACCTTTCAAGATTAAGATAAGCCTAACTCACTTTATGCCCCCTCTGTAAGCACACCAATTAATCATGTTACAAGGGATTAACTGTCCGTGCTCCTACCCAAGGCTCGCTTGTCAACCCAATCCCAAGCCCACTCAACGACACTGCTTCAGCAATTCTTCCCACTTTCTCTGACATCATCAGATTTTCTCTCTACTGAGTCATTCTTATGCTGTTCATTTTTATGCAACTGAAAAGAATCAACCCTCTCTTGATCCATATCCCCCTCTAGCTCTTGCTCTATTTCTGTTCACATTAAAGCAGCATTCAAAAGAGTGGCCTATTCTTGCTGCCTCCAGTTCTGAGCTTCTCAATCTCCTAAAGCCACTCCATCCAGGCTTCCACCCACCAGTGTGCTGAAACCGCTTGTCAGGAACACCAGTGGCTTCAGGCAGCTAAATCCAATGGTCACTTCTCGGACCTCTTCTTACCTCAGTGATCAGTAGCATTTGACTCAGTAAGCCATTCCTTCCTTTTGCAAACACTTTCTTCACTGGCCTTGCAGGTCACTTTACTTCTAAGTTTGCATCTACTTCACTAGTCACTCCTCAGCTGCATTTGCTGCTTCTTCTCCTTCCTGACTTTCCAAGAGTGCCCAAGGGCTCAAGTCCTTGGACCACTTCTTTATAGATACTCACTCCATGGCGGTTTCATCCTGTCTCACTGCTTTCAGTACCCTACGTGTGGTGAAAACTCTCCACCCCAAACCTCTTCTCTGAACTCCAGGGAAGTAACCAACCTGGACTCATCACGGACATCTCCAATTAACATATTCAAGATGGACTCCTACTATGTTCCCCCAAAGCTGCTCCACCTTCCATCAGTTAATGCAATGCCATCCTTCCAAGTGCTCAGGCCAACAACTTTGGGATCACCCTTAACTCCCTCTTTTTTCTTCACAAACAATCTATCAAGAAAAATTATTTGCTTTAACTTCAAAATACCTACAATCTGACCACTCCTTACCATCTCTACTGCTACCATTTTAGAGTGAGCCACCACCATTTTCCAGCAGGATTGTTGCTTCCTAACTTGCTTGTACCCTCACCCCTCTACTACCTATTCTTAACAGGCAAAGTGCTCTGGTTTAAAGTAAGTCACATCATATTCTCCCCCTGCTCAAACCCCACTGATGGCTCTCCTTTTCTCACGTAGAGTAAAGGCCCAAGTCTTTGCAATAGCCTATAGAATCCTAAATGTCTTTCCTCCCCCATTACTGCTCTGATCTCATCTACCACACTCCCCCCTCACTCATGCTGCTCTAGGCACACCAGCCAATTTTCCAGGCGCACTCCCACCTGTGGCCTTTGCACTAGCCGTTCCCTTTGCCTGGGATGCTCCCTCTCCAGATATTACTTAGCTCATAGTCTCACCTCTTTAAGTTATTGCTCAAGTGACACTTTCTCAGTGAGGCCTTTCCTGCTTATCCCATTTAAACCTGCAATCCCACACACTCCCATCCTCACCATGGCACTCCCAAGCCTTCTTACTTGCTCTCATTTTCCTAGAGCACTTATCATCAATCATAGTATATACTTGTTTATTATGTTTGTCTGTCTCCCCAAGTAGAATATAAGCTCCGTGAGAACAGAGACTTTTATCTGTTTCATTGAATAAAGTCTTTCTAGAGCCCAGAACAGTGCCAGGTACTCTAATAAATATATGTTGAATGAATGGACAGCATTAGCACCATTATATTGCATCTACTTATAAACAAACCACCTTGCCCAAAATAGACCAAATCTCCCTGAGGACAGGGAATGTATATTATTCTGAGCCCTTACTAAATCTTGATAGACTAGGTAATGGTCTATGTGAAAACAAGGAGATGAAAATGAGCTGACTATGTTTGGGGCATAAACAGACTTTTGGGTGTACACAACAGCCCATGATGAAAAATAAAAATAGATGAGAGTGAAACAGCTGCAGGATGAGAGATGGTACCCTGCCCCCCAGAACTTAGCTGTATAAAATAAGTCCTATATAATGGGGAATAAGGAGTGCTTGGAAGGTGCCATTTGTTTGCCCGCAAAAAATAAATAAATTCAGTGGGAATGCTCAGTGGGGTCTACTCTCTGAAACCTCTAACCTGTGGGACTGTGGTCTCCAGGTTGTAGTGTTTATTCAGGAACTTCAGCAGCTTCTGTGAGGGTCGGTCAATAGCCAGTTGGTGTGGTTCAACTCGCTCCTTCTGCAGGGAACAGGAGACTCAGGGTAGGAGCAGGCATGGGCAAAGCAGGCCAACAGGAACCCAGTCACCTGGGAAGGATATGGGAACATGGGGGGTGGGAGGGTGGGAGGCAGGGCCTCTGGAAGGACTCAGGACAAGGGACCTTTGATCTCCATTTTGGATGAACTGGTGAAGAGATAAATAATACCTGCAACATATACTGGAAGAGTTCTCGTCCATGGCCATGGCGCTGAAGTGACTCATGGATGTAAAAGTCCAAGATGCAAAGTGGTTCTACCTCATTGTGAGCCTCACGGTCATCCTAAGAGGTAAAAGAACAACAAAGACCTTCTAGGACCCAGACATCATTGCCACCTTCCAATCTCCAGCACTTCTGTTCTCAGGAGCCAAGGCATATGAACTTTCAGTTTCCAATGACACTCACCAGTACAAAGAGTTTCTTATATCCAACTTTAAGGAAGCCAACAATGGCTCCTTTTCCAGCCCTGTAGGATGGGGAAAATAACAATAATGAGCAGCTATCTGGAAGAGGTAGAGTCAAAATAGGGAGAGAGGCTGGGAGAGGGAGGAATTAAGTATAGGGTAGAATGGTATTTGGCACTCACAGTCGAGCTGAAGTATCTTTGAGTATATACATAACGTGGCGGTTACTCTGCATCCTTGATGCACTGGTGATGGGAGCAGGAAGATGCTGGGCCTGCCAGGAATTTGAAGACAGACTTTCTACAAGTCCCTTCCACAGGACCCAGGCCTCCCTTACCAACTGTCCCCAGAGAGGCCTCCCTTTACTCCATGTAGACTCCCCATTACCTTAGCAGAAGCCTTGCCCAGTTCATCTACAATGGTCATAATTTGCTGCTGCAGATCAACACTACAGAAAGAGAGGAGATCAAGAGTCAGATACTCACTGAATTAGAGGGTCCTGGGCACTCACTCCCTGGGAATCTGGGCGATAACCGCAACCCCAGTTCAGTACTTCAGGCCCTCTGCCTTTACCTTGGAATCTTCCAACCTGATTTCCCGCCCCACTCTTCTGGAGCCCAAACTTTTGCCACACTTCCTTTCAGTGTGGTACACTCCCTCCTCCCTTGAAGTTATTGTGGGGAAGCAGGAAGGGCAGGTCAACCACATCCTTTGGTTGGGACCACCATGGGGCCAAGGGATGAAAGGTGACAGATTCAAGCCCCAATCAACCCCACTAGTTCTAGGATCAAAGGTCACCAAAAAGGCGAGCCAGGACATCAAAAGGAGCAGACACTAGTCAGTGAGAAGGGGGCGTGGTGCCTGGACCAGGTTTCGAGAGGAACCGGGAGAGAAGGGCCGTGGGGGCAGGTTTGAGATGTCACCGGGCCGGCGTTGTGGTTCCGGGTCGGCGGGCCGGTGGCCGTAGGTGCTGGTCTAGCACCGTGATCCGCTCCGGGAGCAGCGCGTCCACATCGAACGGGAACTCCATGGCCCATTGTGCGCGGCCGGACCCGCCCCACGCGACGTCACTTCCGCCCCTCCGCCACCGCCCCGCCCACCGCAATCTTTACTTCCCCTGCCGCGCCCCCGGGTCCCTAGGGGGGTCGCCCCCCCCCACCACCACCACCGCCCCCCACCCACCACCTGCCAGCATCCCAGCAGCCGGCCCGGAGACCCCGTTCTTTTTGCCAGACCAGCTGTCACTTAGCAACGCCACTCATCCCATCCGCGCCTCCCACGGCAGCGGGTGCCATAGCAACGCATTTTTCTTAGGCCTAGTGTCTCATTCTCCAACCCTTTAGCCCCTCAGTGAACAGCTGGGTATGGTGGGAACACCGTGCATCGGGCACAGGGGGGCACAGGTGATCATCACATAATGGCACAACTGCTCATCCCAGGTGGCTTCTGGTCCCGAGTGCACTGGTCGGACTGGCTCAAGCCTGACCACTCCTCTCCCCACAGCAGCACCCACTGCCCCCCAATCCTCCATAGCACTCATCTGAAATGCAGCCCAGAGACAGGATTCAGCTTTATTGTGGAAAAACCCAGCTGGCACAGGTCTGAAACAGTAGCAGAATGTATAGCCCATCTATTGACAACATATAGGGGCTGGGGCTTCTGATACACATCTGTACTGCCCTCCCTCAGCCTCAGATGTATTTATCCCTTTCACCAACAATCATTTCCTTTCTCTGGCCCTGGGCCTGCCACTGGCCACAATGTAGACAGCTCTTCAGGGTGAAATACTGTGTAAGGGACCCTCCGGCTCCCTTCCTAGTCTACAGCTCCTACAGAGCAGTTTGGGGGCCCGCCTGCTCAGTGGAGGAGGCTTCAACTGGGGCTGTGCGGGGCACCTTGGGCATTGACTCAGGCGGAGGGCCACTTTCTTCTCGGAGATGGCCCTGGTACAGCCGACGAAGGCGGGACAGCTCTCTGTCTGGTGGCTGTTTCCAGCTGTACCATGGGTACCAGGGATCACCTGAAACCAGAGTGGGAGCTGGCGGAGTGGCACTCACAGCTCCATGAGAGGTACTGAAGTCAGGGTCCCGGGGTTCAACCTGGGGAATGTGGTAACTGAGGAGACCTGGGGGATTAAAAAAAAGAGAATGCCAGAGAAGGGAGGAAAGGTACTTCAGATTAAGACAGATAATAAGAAAAACGACCTATAAAGGGAGGGAGGGACCAGTCAGAGCCGCTGGGTACATTTATGCATGTGGTATGCTGCACAGAAGCAACTGGCCAAGGGGGCAAGTGTGGGCTGACATGCTGCCCAGGCTCTTGCCTGCCAAGCTGTGCAAGCCTGTGCCAAGGCTCTGAAGCTGCATCTGCCCTAACAGAGGGGTACCTTTTCCTAATTTGTGCAAAAGTGTCATGGAGCCCAGGGTCAGAA
This sequence comes from Eubalaena glacialis, assembly GCF_028564815.1. NCBI lineage: Eukaryota > Metazoa > Chordata > Mammalia > Artiodactyla > Balaenidae > Eubalaena > Eubalaena glacialis. Next base: position 23,408,000 of record NC_083722.1, on the reverse strand, counting down.
ATTTATACAAAGCTCCTCCTATGATTTAGACATGGCATTGGGACAACATTTATAAAATAAGAAGGCAGAGAAAGAGGAAGAAAAAGGGGACAGGGCAATGACAAGATAAGAGACTCAGGAGAGGAAACAAGGGACAGTGGAGTGATGAAAGAAGAGAGTCTTTGGAAGAATATGGGTGCTACCTTCTCAGATAGGTGGAAGCATTTATATCCACCCTCCAGCCCTAAGTCACCTTCTTTATGCCTAACAAAACTGCCCTGTGCCCCTTCTCATGCTTACCATGATCCCTGGCTTTCTGGATGGCCTGGGTCAACTTCTTGTGTTGCTTCATACAGACCCCTGTGAAAAAAGGTAACTCAGAGATCATTTTATAAGTCACAGTAAATAAAGAACACAACTGCTTCTACATGGTGATAGAGGCTTAGATTTGGAAGACCTAGCTCTACCTAATGACCCCATTCCCCTGACCCCTCCGCAAGGCTCGGTTTCCCCTTCTGCCCAGTGGGAAGAACCTTCTCTCTCTCTCTGAGAACCAGGATGAAGACTTAGGAGGGTCTAGCCACTATAGAGAAGCCACTTAACGGTAAAGGTTTCAAGACAGGGAGCAGAACACAATTCAAAGGGCAAGTGTGGTTAGTTAAAGGGCTGAGTTGGACAATCCACAGAGAAAGATTCAATAAAGGAAGAATGAATTTCAGATCTGGGCAAGACGATCTGAGAAACTAGCAAAATAATCCCTTCAGCCTTTTACAGCTTGACTATAGAATTCTTCTTAAAACTCCTTGGGAATTCCCTGGCGGTCCAGTGGTTAGGGGCTCTGTGCTCTCACTGCCGCGAGCCTGGGTTCAATCCCTGGTTGGGAAACTAAAATCCCACAAGCCGTGCGGTGTGGCCAAAAAAACCCACAAAAAACCAAACTAAGCCAAAACAAAAACAAACTCCTTGACAAACCAAACTCCACGGATCATGCTACCATGCCACAAAAGGGTGGACTCCGATTATTCTTTGCAAATTTATCTTGCTTTGGAGCAGGGGTTGGCAAAATGTTCTCTGTACAGGGCCATATACTGGAGGCAATGTGGCATATGTTTTAGGCATATGTGATAGTCTGTCTCAGCTCCTCAACTCTGCCATTGTAGCCTGGAAGGAGTTGTAGACAATATGAAAATAAATGAACATGACAGTGAGCCAGATTTGGCCTGTGACTGTAGTTAGGGAATGGATGTAATCTTGAATTGGTGAGCTTACACCAAATTTGGGAAATCTAACTGAATTGTCAATGGAATAAAAGTAAGGTCAATTTATGAGAAAGCCTTCCGTAAAAGTGAAGAGACCCTATAGAAAGGAAACAATCAGCACCATTTACCTTTTAACAGTTCCATTTAGATAGTTTGCTTATCCTGGTACTCGCCTGTATCTTTTGTCCACATGTAACTGTTTTAGCATGTGAGTATCCCCATTAGGCCAAGATTTCCAAAAGGTTCCATCACATTTTTTAGGCCATTAGTAGGAACCACCAAATAAATACCTGTTGTCTGTCTTAATAAATATAAGAAGTGCTGTAAGGAAAAGCTATTCCGGTGGTGACAGGGATGATGGCCTGACCTGTATATGGAGCATGGAAGATGATACCCGTGTGGGCGCAGACAAACTGTTCCAAGAGCTTCACATTCTGTAGGAAAAAGTGGTGGAGAAACAAGAGAGAGGGAAGGGAAGGTAGCAAGACGATCAGAGACTAAAAGTGCACAATTCCTGCACACCCACACAAATGACCTTGACCCTTCTACATCTCTCCAGGTGCTACTTTCCTTCAGGTCCTGGTTTTAGCCCCATCCCTTTACTGAACACATTCTTGCAAACTTTTTCCCTTTCCTGGCCTTCCAACCATTTCACATACACATCCTGCGTTTTGTCACTGAGACTCACATAGAATTCTCTTCTGCAGGGGTTAGGTTCTAAAGTCAGCCCTTCATGCAACAAATTAGGGACAGTCTGTTGGAAGATCCCTGAAATCACCCAGAAAATGTAGTACGTGTTATAATGTACATTTACAAATGATTAACTTATATAAAAGCATGGTATATGTAATGTATATGTTTACTAAAATCAATTTTAGAGATTTAATTATTACAGTGACTCCCAGCCAGTAATTAATTACAGGTGGTGAGACTCCCAAAGAAAAAGCAGGTATATCTGTGGAGTGGAATGGCAGGCAGAATCATCTGCACTCTTCAATCTGTAATCTTTCTCTCTCTCTTAGTCATGTAATTTGTTATAAACTGTATACAAATGATTATAGCCTTTTTTTGGTAACCAATTATACACAGCTGAAATTGAGAAGTATCTTCTGGACTCCTCTACAACCTGTATCAGAAGGAGCCTGAGAGCAGTCAGACACCCCCATCTGCTGATTGATTGACACATGAATGCCCTCTGACTTCCCTGATGACCAGCCATTCAGCTTCTGCCCTAATACCTTGTAATACTGCAAGCTCGGAAGGGCACTTTTCCATTACCATCTTTATAAGGTTTTCGAATCCTTTAAAGAAGAAGTTCTGTCCTTCTCACAATGAAGGTTTTTTGAAAAAATAACTAGATTATACCTTGCTTCATGTATCTGCCCTCCAGCCCCAAGTCTCAGCATGCCACCAAACATCAACATGACAACGAAATAAAGAAAATCTCAGGAAAAAACTAGTCCAATCTACTTGCTAACAACTGTGATTGATACAAATGAACCTTTGGGCATTGCCCTCACATTAGAAACAAGCATTTCTCTTGCCAATTTAGACTGTAAATTTCATAGACAAGGGATGAAACTTTTTGGTAAAACCCATAGTAGAGCGCAAAAGGCTAGAAGGAGGAATGTTTTTATATTACCAGAAAGTCAATACAAAATGGACTTTAGGGGCACCAGGATATGAAGAGCGGGGCACCTAAAGTAATCTCTTTAGCATTGCAAAAAAGTCTCCAAGTCTTTATCCTGGAGAAAAGATTCTCCTTACCCTAAAGTCAACGTGCAACTTCTGATCCCGGCAGATGGGGCAGGGATTCCCAGCAATTTTATTTCCACGCTGTAGAGAGAAGAAACTGGCAGGTGAAGCTGTTCAAAGCCCTGTCAGAAAGAGTGCCGCTGGGGACTTCCCTGGTGGCGCAGTGGTTAAGAATCCGCCTGCCAATGCAGGGGGACACGGGTTCGAGCCCTGGTGTGGGAAGATCCCACATGATGCTGAGGAACTAAGCTCGTGCACCACAACTACTGAGCCTGTGCTCTAGAGCCCGTGCTCCACAACAAGAGAAGCCACTGCAATGATAAGTCCATGCACTGCAACAAAGAGTAGCCCCTGCTCCCTGCAACTAGGGAAAGCCCGCATGCAGCAACGAAGACCCAACGCAGCCAAAAATAAAAATAAATAAAATAAATAATAAATTAAAAAAAAAAAAGTGCTGCTGCCGCTATCACTATGGCCTCCAGCCCCACTCCACATCCACGTGCCACACTCAGAAACTCACAATACATGTCTTTCGAGTCCGCTGTGGGGGTATTCCACCTTTGTGGTTGCGACGGTAGTCAGCCCAGACAGGGCGAGAACCATAGCGGTTCTGGTATTCTGAAATGAAAGACCATACAAGTTATTCCTGGGTGGTGGTGATGGGCGGGTCTCTGTTTATTTCAGACCTCACTTGACCCTCCCCTTCCCCATTTAGAAGTACCTTCTGAGTCCAGATATTTCCAGGGTTCATCCTTATAAGGGGAAACGGGAACTGGGGGCAAAGAATCGTCCTCAGGGGGGGCTTTGGTGCAAAGAGTCTGGAGGGGAACCTATAAAAAGAGGAGCAGAGGCGAAATGAGACAATGAGTTCAAGGACAAGACCTGATTGGTTTGCTGCCCACACTTCAGGGAGAAAGGGGAAGGCACGCCCACTGTGTAAATGAAATACAGCAGGAATATGCTATATATGGGAGATAGCATTTTGTGGGAGATTAAGTTTACATCAACAACGACTATCCCTACCTCCAACTGGATCTTGAAAGAAAAGGTAACATTAGAAGATAAACCAGCACAGGTGACTGGGAAGCAAATTTATTTGAAAAGACAATTCAAAAACCTGGCACGTATAAGGCATTCATGTTTTCTGGGATGAACTCAGTCTACTGGAGGAAAAGGGAGAATGTCCATCTTCTTGGAATTAAGATGTGTGGCAGGAAGGGGATGCAAAGGACATGCGCGTCTCCAGCTCGATCCAATCCAATCACTCAGTTGCCCAGCCTTCTAAGAAGTTGAAGGTCAACATTCCACATGGCAGAACAAACTTGAGTCCTAACACTACCTCTAAAGCGACCAGGCCTGTAGTTAACTCTGTGGTGACCCCTGTCACCACTTTTCAGTCCCACTTTAGCGACTGGCAGTTGGGCAAGCCTTCCCATCTCACCCTGCCCCACCAAGAATCTGCCCTGCCCATAACCTCCAGGGTGGTGAGTACGTGAGGCTGGAGGGAAAACTCAATCCAAAGTTAAGCTCTCATGTATGCTTTGATAGGAAACTGATTTAGTGAGATAAAGAGCCGAGTAACTGGTCCCAGGTCATGAGAATGTATCCTGGCTTTACTGGAAGATAGTAGGGCTGGTAGAAGTTAGTGTCCCTCAACCCAAGAACACTCCCTGGCATCGAAGATTTAGACACCACCTGTACAGTTAACAGTTGGTTTGTGTATGGCCAAGAGATCCATTCCACCGCCTAATTATTCAGCCGAGATGGAAACTTGGGAAGAGGAGGACATCCAACCCTTGCTCTTTACCCTCGACTCGAGATTAGAAAACGTGCACTGTATTGAGGAATGAGAAGGGAAGGAGGAGGGTGGTGGAAGCAAAGCGTTGCCTTGACAGCCAAGGCAGAAGCACTTGGGAAGGCCTCCGCTCCTGGATTCCCAGCAGTGGAGCGACGACCTTGAAAAGGTACAACCAAATTTGGGGTTGTACAAAATGTGCCCCAAGGAGTTACCTGAACTCCGTAGGCACCTCTGAAGGGCGAAATGCTTGGAAGGCGCCTCAGCAACACGTTCAATGTGGAGGCAGCCATCTTGACATACGCACAAAGCAGGAAAAGCGACTGCGCATGCTCCAGGAAATAGATTAGGGTAGGGCCAAGGCCGACCCCGCAGTGCGGAAGGCGGCAGCGCATTTGCGTCAGGACGGAAGCGTGAAAGGGAAGCCGTAGGGAGAGGCCAATTTCAACTGCGTCACTGTCGAATTCGGCCTCAAAATTGCGTTTTTGCTGAACCAGCCACTACGACTCTTAGATCCCATTCTTACAGTTTGTATTTTAAGCAATTTTGAAGTCGATTTTGACCGAGATCCTCTCACTGCGCATGCGCCGGTCCGATTCTACCAACCTTTGGTGAGAAATGATCTCGAGGGCGGAAGCGGTGGAAGCAGAGGAAAGGGAGGTGCTAGGCCGCTAGGTCAAGCGCACGCGTTCGGGGGCCAGGAAGGAGGCGGAAGAGGGTGCCCGGGGGAAGGGGCTGAGCGAAGGTTAAGGCAGGATAGCCAATCAGCTGGCGAGTTGTCTTACTGGTTGACCAATGAATTCACGCCCCGCGCACAGTCTCTCGCCGCAAGGGCGTTTCACTAGCACGTTTAGGCGCGTTGGGCGGTGTCCGGATATAAAAGACTCAGCCCGAGCGGGCAGCCGCCATTCTGGGGTTCGTTTAGAGGTAAGTCTCGGCATTTTGTCGGTTGGAGGGTAAAATTTTGCTGGGACAGTTGGCTTAGGAAATGGGTTAGGCGAGGACTAGGTTGAGAGCCGTGATTCTCTTTAAGCGGCTGTGTTCGGGATGGGACATGGAGGTGTTTGGGGACAACAGAGATTGTACTTTTGGGTGTTTAAGAGCAACCCATACTGATTATATCTTTCTCCCTTGTGTTCCTTTTATCCCAGGTTTGAATTTTCTCGGAGAAAGACGGGCCGGCCACGAGGAGAAAAGAAACAAGCCGCAGCAACATCTAAGCCCTTGAAAGGATCCTGAGAGAGGGGGGAAAGGGAAAACAGCAGCCACCAGCCCAACCACTTGTGTCTTCTGCCCCTTCCCACCTATCTTGCCCACCCCACCAGCCCACGCTGCCTGGGACTTGAAATCTGTGGCCGAAGGACCGTCACCACATAACTTCAAAAATAATCAACCACCCTCCCTTCCCAAACCCACCCAAATTCACTCATCCAGCGTTTACTTTTTTTAATCCACTCAGAACTTTTTTTCTACGACCCCCCTCCCTACATGGAGTTGGGTGGGGGGGAAATGAATACTGAGTTGGCCTTTATTTTTTTTAAGGAGACTTTTTGATCCAATGAGGCCCCCCAAATAATTGAGTTTTGGGTCCTGGTTGGTGGTTTTATTTTTTTTCTCCAAAATTTTAACCCCCTCCCCCCCTGAGCCCGAGGTGCTGACGTCGCAAAAAAATTGGATAGTAAGTGTCGAATTTTCAAAAACCAGCCTTGCAACAAGAAATCAACGTTTCCCTTTGTGAAACCAAAAATAATGAGAGGAAGAAATGAGACCGTAGAACAAATAGAGAACTGGAGAAGGACCGATCCGGTCACTTAATCTCCATTAAAAAGGGCCTTTGGGTCTAAACAGTGGTCTCTCTCCCCTACCACCTGCCTCTTCCCTGCTCTGCTGCAGGCTAGGAGAGGGTGGAGGGAGGGCCCGCAAGTTAAGATTTTGATGGTTAACCCTTGGTAATCCAGCCAATTTCCAGACTGCCAAAGCCATAAGTGTTTGCTTTTTATAAGGAGGTATGGTTACCTTCCTCTCGTTAGCAGCAGTCTTCAAAAGGGTTAATGAGCTCACATACAAAAGATGGTGGATTTTGTGGCCCAGAAGTCCCACTTCTTTGTGTGTGAGACAAGCAGGGCGCCTTTCAATTTGCCAGATTAATAAGCAATCTGTACATAAAGATTGCAGGGTAAGGAGATGGGCAGAGAGAAATAGGTGGCTATGACTTTTTAAATGATTGTTAACTCAATTTTAATGTAATTTGTTTGGGGTATATTTGTGTGGTTAATATAGGTGGCAATCTAGGAATAAAGATTGCAAGACACTTAATTCAGGGCAAAATATAATCTTAGTGCCAATACATACAAGATAATGGGGAGGTAAAGAATGTCTTGTAATTGTTGCAGATTGCGTAGGTTATTTAAAAGCAAAAAAAAAGTGATTAACATTTTAATTTGATACTTTTTGGTGGGGGGAATACAGTTAGAGGGTGGAAAGGTTGGGGAAATGTGGAATTCAGGAGTATAGTTTTAAAAGCCATTTAGTGCAATTGAATGCTAGCTTTCTAAAAGATTTGTGTCGTTAAAAGGAATTTTTTTCTTCCCTGCTTCAATATGGCGACTTTCTTTGTCCTTTTGTCTTCCAAGCGGCGTTGCAGGTTGTGTCTTGACCCATTTTTCTCCTGTCCTCCCACCTCAACCCTATTTGTTGAGAGGGGTCCAAGTCCTCCCCCCTTTCCCTTTATAGGGAGGATGGGGGGGTGGTCGACAGTAGCAGGTTGAACCTCAATTGGAAATTCAGTTCTTCCCCGCAGAAAATTGTTCTTTTTAATATTTTAATTGCTTTTATTTTCACACTGCTCTTATTCAAAGTAGGTCAAAGACTATTCAGGATGGGGGCTGCTTTTTGTTTTTTGGTTTTTTTTACTAAAAGGTTTTTTAATGTAAAAAGCTACCGGCAGAGCCGGGATAGCTTTTTAAGTTTGAGTCCTCTTCTCCGTAACAAGATGGCGTCCCTGCTTTGTTGTTTTTCTCCCCCTTTTGCCATCCAGAGCTTAGGGCCGCCCTAGAAACTTGGTCAAGGGGGAGGAGCAGCATTGAAAGGTGATGTAATCAGCTTTCTTCCTCCTTTCTCCACCCTCTTTAAACTCCACCCCGAGCAGATGCCTTCTGGACTCTTGTGCACGCTGCTGCTAGACAGGAATAGCCATTTTCCTTATTTTCTTTATAATCTTTTATAGCCATTATCTTAAAAGGAAAAAAGCTTATAGGAATTAGGTCTTGAAGCTGTCCGTCTCCTTGGGCAGCTCTAGTTTTTGTATTTAACGATCCCGAGTCTGTTGCTTTTATTTTCACCCTCTTTCATCACTACTGCTTGGAATTTTTCCCCGCTTCAGTTGCCAGGGGTGGAAACCAGTCAAAACAGCTATACTAGGACTGGAAGCTTTTGAGGGGAGTGTGTGAGCGTGTGTATGTCTTATCTGTGTGTTGGGGGATACTGGAGGAAGACACAAGGGCTTGTGAATGAGTAACTGGAATAGACAACTGGGGCCTAATGACACTGAAATGTGCCGTTTCTGCTCAGGAATCAGTCCTTGGGCCTCTTGCATTTGGTCGCTTTGTATGATGAGAATCTGGGGGAGAGTGGGTACTTTAGGACTTTCTTCTAAATCGCCCTTATTCCCGCCTCTGGGTTTGGGGGTAAGCTCTTTGTGTTCAGTGCTGTATCACGTTCTCCAGTTGCTTAGCTCCTGTACATTGGTACTAGGATGAGAAGTGAATCTTTAGGAAAGGAGGCGGCAGTTGTAAACTCAAGGCAGGGGGCTTCAAGCTACGGTTTCTGGTAAGCAAAACCTTTCTGGTATTACATTTCACAACCTTCATTTCTTTTTTCCAAAGAGCCACCCTTTTTGAATTTCTTTTTCCTTCCCTTCTGAAAGAAATTCCTTAAAAACAATGGGGAAATAATGTCCTATTCGTTTTTCAACTTGTGCAGCGGTGTAGCAGTTGGTGCACGTTCGAAAGCTGTGCCCTACCTGAGGGTGGTATTGGGTGTCCTGTCCCTTTCTTACCTTTCTTCTTCCAACTTTTTCAAAGTCAAATCTTTATCAGACTCTCCATATACTTGTCATTTTTTAAAGTACTGCCCTGAAGCGTGAAGGTTCTAGGCAGAATTGGAAAGCCATTTTGTACAACTGTTCTGTGGTGACTTGGTGAGACTTTAGGGCTAATTTTCTACTGGGTATGGATTCTCAAACTATTACTTCTGGATTGGATGGGAGGGACTCTTCCACATGTCCTACTGACCACAAGTTTTTTATCTTTTAAGCAGTTTGCCATGTGCCTCTGCAGCATACCTTCCTTGGGAGCTGAACATTCTACCCACTGGGGTTCCTGAGCTCTAGTGAGCAGGGGATTATAATAAAGAAGATCTGCATTAACATGGGAGATGGGAAAAAAAGTCTTCTAGGGAAACCACATCCATCCAGAGAACTTCGGAGAACCTGATCCTTGTAGTTTGTGGCCACAGTTCTATCCTGGGATCCTGTCCTATGAGGGCAGGGGTGGGGGGTGACTTTACACCCTTATTGAAAGGCAAATAAGCGTTTGGGAAGGGCATGTGCTACCAGGTTTTGGAATGATTTTGAGGGGGAGGGGCTTACTACTTGAAGAGAGATGCGACCTTGTGAATCACCTGAGAGACATAATTCAGTCCACTCTGGAGTCAGACTAGGAAATGCCTCAATTACCGTGGAAAGGAAGTGGGGAATGTAAGCTACAAAGCACTTCATTTCCAGAAGTGCTAAGACCTCTAAGTGAAGGTAAACTTGGACACCTTCCTCCTTTGTTAGAAGATTGTTGTGATTGTTTTTAAACTCGCCTAGAATTTTTGTCCTGAACCAATTCAGTTCTGTTTCATTGGTGATGGGTATGGAATAACTTTAGCCAAGCTAGATATTTTTCACCTTATTTATTTTGGAGGCAGGAGTTGGTGTCACTTCTGGACTTAATTTTATCTCTGGTAAGAAAGAAAATTCCCCAGTGCCTTGTGTCTGCACGTGTCTGCCAGCAACATCCTCCATAAGGAGAGCCCAGCTTTAGGACAAGGTGGAGATGATGCCAGGGGTTGCTTCCCCACCGGCCACTCCGTATGTTCTGCCTTCAAGGAAGTTAAAACATATCATGCCCTGGATTATTTTTGGTTTCAGAAAGCTTCCTTAAGCTTTTGTTCCAGGCTCCAGATATGTTAATGACAATTGGTCACTGCCCCTCTTTCCCTGGTAAAGTCATTTGCCTTTTCTCCTGTAGGGCTGTGCCGAGAATTTAGGCTCTTCATTCCTTTCCACTTGGGTGCCTTGGAACTTCTTTCTAAACGTAATGACTTCAAAATAAGGAAATAGGTTGTAAAACACTTGGGGTCCTTAATTTTAAATGAGTGAAAACTAATCTGCCTGGAGGAAGCCGTCATGAGAAAACCCCCTTCCATTTTAAAACCACGTGATTGGTGCTTGTGAGACAAAATTTATAGTTTTGTTAATTATATTTCCAGAATGTAAATAATAGGAAAACTGCAGTGGAAAATGAATATTTAACATTTCTTCTGCTTTGTCTTCTAGTTTTCCTTGACTGTTAATGTCTTTTATTCTTGCTTGTTGTGAATGGGAATTAAAAAGTTGTCCCTGGGTCCCATTCCCTGCAGAAGGCACTGGACAGAATTTAGCTGCGTACTCACTGGTTTCTTTTCTCTCTAAAGATGGTTATTCTCTCTTGTCTGCTACCCTCTTAAGCAAAGGAACATTTGAGCTCAGGTGATAGTTTTTGTTTCTGAAGGAAGTAGGGGGAGCAGGCCTGTTGACTTAACTGGTGGGTGGGTGTGCAAAAGGGACTTTTCCAAGGTGCTGTGTATTCAACTGGGTTTGAATCTGAGGGGCCAGGTGTATTTAGGGGGCATTGGTTGGAAGTGAAGTTAGTTTAATTGAAAGCTTTTTGTCAAATTGCATATATTTTTTTTACTGATGATATATTTTATTACTTTGGATTCGCTCATTGCTTTTCCAGTCTCCAGCAAATGGGGAATCTATTTTATGTATCCCTTTATTGTATTTCTGTCCTTATAGTGTCTATATTTCACTTTATAGTGTCTTACTACATGGGGAAAATTCCTTTATCCCCATGTCTGTCTCTGTGTATAAGAATCACCACACTTAAGTGGATTTGGCCTGTGGACTTCTAATTTATCTGGTATTGGACTTGAATGTTTTTTCCTCTGACCTTAGGTTCTACCTGTCCTCATGGAGATTCCAGGGCAGCAGCAAAGCACAGTTAACCCAGACTTGCTCACCTCTCAGTATTTCTTACCTTACCTCCTCTCCTTGAATTCAGCCCACAGGTTATGATCTCAGGAACCAAGTTCCCCCCGTGCCTCTGCCTCTTCTTGGCCTAGGTTGTTAGGACCTGTAAATGTAGAAATTTATTGACTTTTTTATTGTGAGAATTAAAAGGTTGAAAGTGTTATGCTTGTTTTTCTCTTTTGGCTTGAGAACAAATAGAACAAATAGAACTAATTAACATGATCTTATAAGGAACCTGTTTTCTGCAGAAAATATAATCATCTTTGTAAAACACTGATTTTTCCCGCCCTTCTGCCTGGCTCATGTGTTTCATCTCTGTACTAGATGGGGGATTCAGGAGGCTTTCTTCTTGCCTCCTTCCTACCCAGTGTTCGTCTTATTTCCCAAATGTCGATATTACTAAGGTGGCTTTCTTTTCTGCTTCTCAGAAGCCAATGTTTAGAGGCATTGTGGATAAAAATCATAATCAGAACCATATTGATTCTAAATTACCTCTCTCGAACTTCAGTTCTGGCCTAGAAATTGTTTCACATGTCTCTGTCCCGTAACAGCTGTGTTCAGCTTTTAATTAACTCATTTTCTAACCTAGTCTAAAGCAGCTACTTAAAATTTAATGGCATTTTGCCAGCTTCTTGTTTTATTTGTTCCATTCTTTTTGGCTCCATGGTTTCTAATTTCAGGCCCTCCTTGGGGATCTTGGGTGGTATTATGATTTAGGTGGGGAGTAGGAGTCAGATTCGCATCTTTGCTTTTGAAACCACAAACCAATCTTGCCCTTAACTTTGAAACAATAAAAACTCATGCAGTGTTTGGTTAATGAGTGACATTTTTTCAAGGCTTAGGAGGACCTGCTTGATTTTCTTTGCTCCATTTGTCTCTATTTCTGGGAGCCACCCCTAACTCCCGTAGGGGAGAGGTTCTGTTTTCAAGTTTTGTTTCCTTCTCTTTCACCTACAACTTTAGACGATTGTCTACTGGTGCAAGCAGAACATATCCTGCTACCTGTGGCGGTTGACTCTTTTTTTTTTTTTATTTTTATACAGCAGGTTCTTATTAGTTATCCATTTTATACATATTGGTGTATATATGTCAATCCCAATCTCCCAAGCGGTTGACTCTTCATGGGCTAAGATAGAAAGGAGTTGAGTCTTGGAAGACAGCCCAACATCCATGATTGGCCCAGTTCTTATCAAGCTATAGGTTTGGTGTTTTTTTTTAAGCTAGATTGATTAGCAACTAAGAAATGGGACCTAATAAGCAAAAATGACTTGGAGAGTTGAGTGTTTGTTTTGGGAATGTGAATCTTAGCTCTGATACAATCTGGTGAAGTTCAGCTGTCCTAGGAAGGATGTAACTGGGAGCGAGAGGAGAGATGCTGCCTTAGTCCTCCAGTCTGATTGTCGTCCCCTTCAGTCATGTATTAACACAGTGCTTCACTTGCCAGGGCTGTTTTCTCAGTAGGGACAATGGTCTGTTGATTTTTCTTATCTAGATAATGGTGAGTGCAGTTGAATGTGGATTAAATAATCACTAATAATTTGTCAAACAGAGATGGAATTTATTAGAGGGCAACTGGGGCTGTCCTTGCCACCCATTTATTCTGTGGGTTTGTTTTATCCTCTTATCTTAGAAAACCTCAACCATGGGTTCGGGTCCCATAGACCCCAAAGAGCTTCTCAAGGGCCTGGATAGCTTCCTTAACCGAGATGGGGAAGTCAAGAGTGTGGATGGGATTTCGAAGATCTTCAGGTGAGTCTGTACCCTTTGAATTCATTGTGAATGGAGAATATTTTGTGTTGTAATATGACTATAATTAAGGCAGATAGCAAAAAATGTTCCCGAAGAGGAATGGGAGTCAGTGGAATAGGATTCAAATCCAATTATGTTAGAACTAGTGATAGGAAAAGATGACCCCTTGGTCCCCGGTCATTATGGCATCTGGATATTTGGAGATCCACAGTCCCAAGGGAAGGAAGGAAGCAAGCAGGGGAGTCAGGTGACAGGATTCTTAGTTCTGTTTTGGGTTGCATTCTGCATGCCCCAAATGTCATTTTCCTTCAGGGATCCTCAAGTTTTCCAGGAGAAAGCGAGTGACTAAGCCAGTCCGAAGAGATGGTAGTTGAAGGCTAGGGCTCTTCACCTGGAAGCAGAATCAGATGTGTCCTGTGGGTTAGAGAAGCAGTGACACTTACCTCCTCAGATCGGAGACTTCAGTGCATCTCCTCCGTTGTGTTCCATCCCTCTGGGTGTTTCCACATCAATCCTGATCCACCCCATCCTCCTAGGGGCCTGTGTGATCCCCCCACCCGGTAGCGAAGTCCCAAGTCATCAGGGATCTCGAGGTACTCCCGCAGATTAGAGACTTCTGCTCAAAGAAGAGGTGCTTTCGGGCTGCTACATTTCTAACCTTGACTCATCTCTTACAGTCTGATGAAGGAAGCACGAAAGATGGTGAGTCGGTGCACTTACTTGAACATTCTCCTGCAGACCCGTTCACCAGAAATATTGGTCAAGTAAGTGGGGACCTGGGTGGCTGGGTACTTCGAAGGTGGGGGGAGGTGAGGCACGGGGTTCCTGGGTTGTTGATGGGGGACTAGGAGGGTGGGGTATACTCCCAAGACCCAGGAAGGGCATCACAGAGCCTCCTCCCTGCCTGCAGGTTTATTGACGTTGGTGGTTACAAGCTTCTTAACAATTGGCTGACATATTCAAAGACAACCAACAACATTCCCCTCTTGCAGCAAATTCTACTGACCCTGCAGCACCTACCACTCACTGTCGACCATCTCAAGCAGGTACCTTCAGTCTTTATAATCCTGGTTCTTCCTTTTTGGTTTAGGCTAACAGATGAAAAACTCATATCGACTCTGATGTGGCTACAGTCTTGGGCCTGTGAGGTAGAATGGTAGAAAAAAATAGGAGTTTGGAATCAAGATTTGGTTCAAATTTATGTCCTTTAATAGGTGTGTGACGTGGGGCACTTTATATATCTGAGCCTCAGTTTCTTCATTTGTAAAATGGGAATGATTGAACCTACCTAACTGGGTTGTTTTAAGGAGCAAGAATATGTCTTCAAGGGCTTTGTAAGAGAGAAGGTCTATCTCAGTGTCAGTGGCTGTTAAGAGATTGTGCGTTTGTGGGAGTGGTTAGCTTTGAGTGGGCTGCTTTTCCTTCTGGCACTTACCATCCTGCTGCTCCCTTCCTCTCGTAGAACAACACAGCCAAACTGGTGAAGCAGCTGAGCAAGTCAAGTGAGGATGAAGGTAGGGGCCAGTCCCTTCCTCTGTGTCCTGGGCCTTCTTCCGTTACTTCCACTCAGTTACCTTCATTTCTTAAGCTCTCTTGGTGTAAAAGGCATACACTTAAAATTCTTTGAGGGAAATAGTGTCATCCTAGAATGTCTCGTCATCATTTACTTCCGTTTCTCTAAATATCAATAAATAGAGCATATTCTGGGACCCTCAATGTCTATTTTCCTAACAACAGGTATGCTTGTTCTACCAATAAACACCCTGCTGTAGGGCATGGGCGGAATCCTGACTGCTGGAGTATATCGTAGCTTTGATAGCAACAGATTCTTTCCTTTGCTAAGACAAAGGGTTTTGGAGCTCCTGGCAAGGGCCATACAGTTCTGGCTTGAAGACAAAGCCTGGCTCCAGAAAGTCACAGGCTTTTCTTTAGAGAAGAAAAGGGTTTATATCCAAGAGTTAACCCAAAAATTTTATACCCAAGGCACAAACCAGGGAGCACAAGACACTGGTTTCCCGCAAGTGAGCAGTATTGTAGCAGAGCTGATCCCCGCTCTTTGTCTATGGGGAATGGTATGCTAGGTCCCTTTGGAAAGTTTAGCTAGAGGAGAAAACACTGGGAACATTTTCCAGGATAAAGGATCACGATTTTGTTTTAACTCACAGTATTGTTTAAGTGAAAAACATTCCCTAGCTTTCCATTCTTTTAGTCGTATTAATTCTGTTTTTAGGTCCTTTTATATAACGAGCACTTCACTATTTTTCTGACATCTCAGAGTAGCTTTGTAGGATAAACTGTAACACAGAAGATCCCATTAAATCATTGCCTATCTTTTGTTTCTTCACTGAGGTATATTGGTCCTTGTTCCAGCTGGCTTAATTGTGTTGCTGTCTTTGAGTATAGGTTTAATTATTACTCTGTGCTTCCTTTAGATACTGAAATTTGTACATTCCTTATTGACTGTAGTTAAGTGTTACTGGACCGTAGTATCGATTGCGCCAAAGAGGTTTCAGGATATTCCCCCACTGGGCATTGGGGTTCATATTGCATTAGGTATAGGAGTTGGCAGTTGTGTGACTGTTCTAAAAAGTTAAGTTTTAATATTCTACAACAATTTCATTATTAAATCAGCCCATAGTGGAAATGTTGGCAAGAAGAGAGGTCCCGTAGATAGGAGATATTATTTGCCAAGTACAGAAGGAAAGAGCTACAAATGCATTTTTCCATATATTTAGAAATAAATTCTGTTTTTTATCTTTAAATTCTCTGACCATCTTTTTTCTGTAGATAAACTCTGCTTCCTTCATCCTAAATCAGTTTGTTTTTAAGTTCTTTTTTCACTCTTGCAACACTTAATTGATTTTTTTAAGAGCTGTCATCACTAGTGACATTCTAGGAAAAAAGGTTCCCTAGAAGATCTTTTTTTACGAGGATCTAAATCTGCCTCCTTGAAATTTTTAAAATCTGGTAGCCCTTTGGATACTTGAACCCCTCTGCCTTTCTCCTTATTTTATTGTAATAAGTGGTTAGGGGAAGAGCATAGGCACTAGGTTCATTCTGCCATCTTCTAGTTTTGTGACTAATCTCCATGCTTCTGTGTCTATAAAGGGAGATTAAAAATTTTCAGGTTGTAATAACAATTACATGAGATGTATGCAAAGCAACTAGTGTAGTTTTTACAACATACTTTAATAAATGTTCCTTCTTTTTGCCACCCCCCCTCCCCCAGTGTTATAATGGCATCAGGGTTGAAAGTTATCTGAATAGAGGAAAATTCCATGATTCAGTGTATCTTACATTATTTAGGCATTTCCCCTTTCTGTCACCTGCAGAGCTCCGGAAATTGGCCTCAGTCCTTGTCAGCGACTGGATGGCTGTCATCCGCTCCCAGAGCAGTACCCAGCCTGCTGGTAAGCTCCTTGGCCCTTTATCCCTTGTATTTCTTTCTTTCCCACTGGGATGTGGCCTTCCGTGCCTCTAACCTGCTTTCTACCTCTGACTGACAGTCTTTCTCTTTATCTAAATAAAATCCTTTTCTGCTCTGTTTTTCCACAACAGAGAAAGATAAGAAGAAACGGAAAGAAGAGGGAAAGAATCGAACCACCCCTCCTGAGCGACCGTTGACTGAGGTGAAGGCTGAGACTCGGGCTGACGAGGCCCCAGAGAAGAAGAGGGAGAAGCCCAAGTCCCTCCGAACCACGGCGCCCAGTCACGCCAAGTTCCGCTCTACTGGTAAGGCTGCCGTCTGGCCTCTGGAGGGTCTGTGGGTAGGTGCACAGCCCGGGCCTTATGGTGGAAGAGTTGGACTTAATGGTACGGTAAATCTGGAGAGAGGGAAGACTAGTGGGTGGAGCGTTGTGGGAGTTTATAGGGCTTGATGAAGGTTAAGGGAGGAAGAGTCAGGAGAGTGTGGAGTGAGTCCAGCCCCAACACCATGTCTTCTGCCCCAGGACTAGAGCTGGAGACCCCATCTTTGGTGCCTGTGAAGAAGAATGCCAGTGCAGTGGTGGTTTCTGACAAGTACAACCTTAAACCCATCCCCCTCAAGCGTCAGAGGTATGGACCACGTTCTTCGTTTTTGAATGGGCTGGGTCTGTGGACGTGAGGGGAAAAGAGTGGGCGAGTCAGGTGTTGTTGACCGGTCCCTTTCTAACAGTTCCGCAGCTGCCCCAGGAGATGCTGCACCCCCTGCAGAGAAGAAATACAAGCCACTCAACACAACACCCAATGCCACCAAAGAGATCAAAGTGAAGATCATCCCGCCACAGCGTGAGTCTAAACTGGGGGGATGTGCTTTGAATTGAGAGCAAACTCTTTTCATGGAAATGAAGCGTTTTCCTCCATTTTCATCTGGTTTCTTGGTGTCCTTTAATGTTTACGCCCCTGGAACTCCCTTCATAGGAGTCCTTCGTAGGATTGCTTAGGAGTGATTTTAGAGATGAAGTAGGGAGGTGTGCTGTTCAGTGACTGGTGGGTGCGCTCCCAACCGTCATGTTCATGGGGGCTGGCTTTGTCGATTACCTGAGCTCTGATTCCTATCCAAAGCCACGCTTGCCTGCCTTTGAAAGAAAGATAGAATAATGACAAGAATTTCTTGTGTAAATCCTCCTACGTATGCTTCCTGGTCACCTTGAGCTTATTGTGTCCAAAGTTGAGGCAGGGTCTCTATTGGCCAATTTTCTGCCCAGATTTTGTCTATAGGAATAGGATTATTAAGGAGGTCTGATGATTCCACTTTATGCTCTTTTCTTTTGTAGCTATGGAGGGCCTGGGCTTTCTGGATGCGCTCAATTCAGCCCCTGTTCCAGGCATCAAAATTAAGAAGAAGAAGAAGGTGCTGTCACCCACAGCTGCCAAGGTATGGGTGCTGTGCAGTAGGTGCCAGTGACCAGGTAGAAAAGGTACAGGTGAAGGAAGGGCCCAGCAGCTAGGATGCTTGGGGAGGACAAGAGGAGTTGTGTCTCAGACGTAGACTGGTGGCGGCAGAGCACTGTTAGAGACAGAGTCTTCCTTTATAGGAACTGTTAGGAGATCCTGCCAAGGACCCTGGACTAATTGCCTTGCCTTGACCTTGCCTTTCCTGTCAGCTCATTAACTTCTTTTTCGTTCACAATAGCCAAGCCCATTTGAAGGGAAAACGAGCACAGAACCGAGCACAGCCAAACCTTCTTCCCCAGAGCCAGCACCTCCTTCTGAGGCTATGGACACAGAACGTCCAGGGACCCCAGTTCCCCCTGTTGAAGTCCCAGAGCTCATGGATACTGGTAAGTCTAGAAACTGGTTCAGGTTTCGGGGTTTTCTGAAAGGAAGGATCTGGTCTGAAACTACTTCTGTTTACAGCCTCTTTGGAGCCAGGAGCTCTGGATGCAAAGCCAGTGGAGAGTCCTGGAGATCCTAGCCAGCTGACCCGGAAAGGCAGGAAGAGGAAAACTGTGACCTGGCCTGAGGAGGGCAAACTGAGAGAGTATTTCTATTTTGAACTGGATGAAACTGAACGAGGTTAGAGATCCAGTTTCCTCTCTAGTAGGTGGGGTATAGAGAGTTTAAAAAGGACTTGGTTGGGCTTACTTTCCCTCTTGCTTTTTTTCTCCTTGGCAATAGTGAATGTGAATAAGATCAAGGACTTCGGCGAGGCAGCTAAGCGAGAGATACTGTCAGACAGACACGCGTTTGAGACGGCCCGGCGTCTGAGCCACGACAACATGGAGGAGAAGGTGCCCTGGGTGTGCCCCCGGCCCCTGGTGCTGCCCTCGCCTCTCGTCACCCCTGGAAGCAACAGCCAGGAGCGGTACATCCAGGCTGAGCGGGAGAAGGGGATCCTTCAGGAGCTCTTCCTCAACAAGGAAAGGTGAGCAGAATGGGGTTCACTTCCTGAGGTATTGGGCCCTTGAGGGGAACGTGCCCTGGGGTAATTAGAAGTGGGGTGGGGGTTAGGAAGAAAATCAAGGGCTTGAATAAATAATTTGACTGTCACTCTTTTTTTTTTTCTATCGCCTGCTGCATTCCTGACAGTCCTCACGAGCCTGATCCTGAGCCCTATGAGCCTATCCCCCCAAAACTCATCCCCCTAGATGAGGTGAGTTATGTGGTGATGGAGGTTGTGATTGACATTAATGCATCTTTCATGTGAGACTGTCTCTTTACTCTTTGTTGGTCCTGATTGTTCTCTCCTGTCCTTTCAGGAATGTTCCATGGATGAGACCCCATATGTTGAGACCCTGGAGCCTGGGGGGACCGGTGGCTCACCCGATGGGGCAGGCGGTTCCAAGTTGCCTCCTGTTCTGGCCAATCTTATGGGAAGCATGGGTGCCGGGAAGAGCCCCCAGGGTCCTGGAGGAGGAGGCATCAATGTGCAGGAGATCCTCACCTCCATCATGGTACGAGCCTCCCTTTTCTTCCCCACTGTCTCCATTTCTCCTTACTCCCGTTCTGCTCACCTTCCCGCTTGCTTTCTCCTCGGGCTCTCCCTTCTCTGCCGAGTGTTACCCTTATTCTCTGTTGACCTTGTCCCTTAATGACCTTGCCTCACAGGGTAGCCCTAACAGTCATCCCTCAGAGGAACTGCTGAAGCAACCAGACTATTCAGACAAGATCAAGCAGATGCTGGGTAATCCTCAGGGCCAGCCCCGGGGCCTGGGTGAGGAGGCCTGCAGTGGAATTGGGGGAGCAGGGGTATTGCCACTAGACGGCAAGACATGGGAGGGGAAGACTGGACAGAGAGAGCAGTGCTCTGCCACGTTGGTCTGAGGGGGTCAGCTGGGCACACCTAAGCGGGAAGACGTCATGCCGCTCTTCTAGAATCATCTTGCTGACTGCTTCACTCCTTTTTCATTAACAGTGCCTCATGGACTCTTAGGCCCTGGTCCCATAGCCAATGGTTTCCCACCGGGAGGCCCTGGGGGCCCCAAGGGCATGCAGCACTTCCCCCCTGGACCTGGCGGACCTATGCCAGGTAGGTGGTGAGTGAGAGGTCGGAATGGGCTTGTCTGCTTGATTTCGGCCTGGTAACAGTACAGGATTGACCAAAGCCGCGGGTTAGTTTGGGTTGGGAGATGGCGGTCCCTGGGTGCAACAGGTAGCTGATACTGTCTCTCTCCCTTTTTTTTCCCCCAACAGGTCCCCATGGAGGCCCTGGGGGCCCTGGTGGGCCAGTGGGTCCACGTCTCCTGGGTCCCCCACCCCCTCCCCGGGGGGGAGATCCCTTCTGGGATGGCCCAGGTGACCCCATGCGGGGTGGCCCGATGCGTGGGGGACCAGGACCGGGTCCTGGGCCATACCATAGAGGCCGTGGTGGCCGAGGAGGAAATGAACCACCTCCTCCTCCTCCTCCATTCCGAGGGGCCAGAGGAGGGCGCTCTGGAGGAGGACCTCCAAATGGACGAGGCGGCCCTGGTGGGGGCATGGTTGGAGGTGGTGGGCATCGTCCCCATGAAGGCCCTGGTGGAGGCATGAGCAGTGGCAGCGGACATCGTCCCCATGAAGGCCCTGGCAGTGGCATGGGCGGTGGGCATCGCCCCCACGAAGGCCCTGGTGGTAGCATGGGTGGGGGACATCGCCCCCATGAAGGCCCTGGCGGCGGCATGGGTGGTGGCAGTGGCCATCGTCCTCATGAAGGCCCTGGTGGAGGAATGGGTGCTGGTGGTGGACATCGGCCCCATGAAGGCCCTGGACATGGGGGGCCCCATGGCCACCGGCCTCATGATGGCCCTGGTCACCGAGGCCACGACCATCGAGGGCCACCCCCTCATGAGCACCGTGGCCATGATGGCCCTGGCCATGGCGGAGGGGGCCACCGAGGGCACGATGGAGGCCACAGCCATGGAGGAGGTGAGGATGCTCCCTGTCCCCCACATGGCTCTTGGTGTCCCACACAACTTTCTGGGGAACGTCACTACCCCGGGTCTGCCAGGCAGAACATGAGGTCACCTCGTTCCCAGTTCCCAGCATGCATGGCAGTTCCTTCCTTTAGCCCTTCCCCCAGGTCCCCAAGACTAGGTCTCTCTCAAAGACAGTTCTCAGGATGCCTTGGACGGGTGGGATGAGGGTGGCATTGACCTCTTGGCCATTTCTTATCTAACTATTCCACCATCATTCCCACAGACATGTCAAATCGCCCTGTTTGTCGACATTTCATGATGAAGGGTAACTGCCGCTATGAGAACAACTGTGCCTTCTACCACCCGGGTGTCAATGGGCCCCCCCTGCCCTAGGGACCACCTGCCCGCCCCGCCCACACCCCTGTGGACTGCAGCCTTGCTCCTTCCGCCCTTTTATGGCTTCTGTGAGGCCCATTTTCCCCTTTCCCCAGCTGATGAGGAGCCGGCCCCCTCAGTGCCCACCTGCCTGGGTTCCTGGGGGTTTTCTGATCACTGGTGCGCATTGATGTACATATTTTCCTCCAGTCTGGGGAGGAGAGAGACTGGACACATTCTGTACCCTGGACTGCTGAAGAGGAGACCCTGTTGGCTTCACTTTTTGAGGAGATTTGCCCTTTATGCCAAGCGCCTCTCCGGTATTACCCTTTATGCCTGAGAACCTAAAGCTGGTTATCCTGGAGAACACCTCTACTCTCCTCTTGTGGGTCCTCCACATGCACACAGAACTCTGACACGGGATCAACTGCACTTATGAAATCGTCCCAGCCAAGTTCATGCTTCCTCATGGGGTGGGGAGATGGTAAAAGGGGTATTGTGTATCCCACTGCACTGAGAGGACTCAATCAGGCTGGATTTGAGTTCTGGAACACATCATCCCCACTCCTTCCCTGACACAGGCTTTACATTGAGTCCTTTCTCAAGTAAGACGTTGCAATCTTCCGTGAACACCCAAGTTTGCATCATGGGTCTGCTAGGTTAAATGATGGCAAATTCACATCGGCATCCGGTGAAAAGTTTTAGCTGGCATAGGTGAGGCCATTGGTGGTGGTCCACCCTTGCCTGCAGCTCATTCTGGAAATTAAAACACTTCAGTGAGACCAGCTTTTCATCAACTGAAGCCCGGCGTGCTGGGCATGCCAGTCACACTACACGCACTGCCTCTGGGAGTTAGCACGCTCCTGGCCCCCACCTGGAACCTTGTGGGTGTGAAGACTCCAGCTCCCTTGCCCTGTCAGCCACCTCTGAATCCCCACCAGGTGCCTTCCTGGGTGGATTCGATAAGATGACCTGCCCTCTCCCAGCCATCTCCTTCACCTGTCTCAGCATCAGTTGTTTTCTATGAAAACAGTGGATTGGTTGGGTTTTGTGCAGGGTCTTGGGTTAGAGCCACAATGGATTTGAGGATAAGTATTTTCTTTTTTCTTTTGGTTTTGTATATTTTGTACATTAATAATAAACAGTGGAAAGAGAAGTATTTAACCCCTGGTGTGCTTGGACTGTTTAAAAAGAAAAAAAAAAAGCCATTATCAGCTGTTGTTGAAAGTTCATTAATACAAACCTTTGTGGAATGTGGTTTTCAATCCTTTGTTGGCGTTAAGTGAAATACTGGTGAAGGAGTACTTTGAATATAAAACGCCATAGCTGGGGAAGGCAGAGCTCACAGATCACCTGAGCTGCAGAAGGTGCAGGCACATCCATTCTAGCTGATCCTACCAGCCCCGTGGAGTAGCTTAGGGAAGGGATTTACGTGAGGTGAGGGTGGGCAGAAGGGAGGAGTAGGGAAGAGTGGCTGAAAAAGGAAAAATCCAAGAGCAGTTTCTGGGGAAGGAAGGAAAAATAGGTGGATCCTGCTTGTCCCCCAAAAAAGGGGCTCTGCAGGGTAGAGAGAAATAGGCCTGCTGCTAGAAGATGTAGGATCAAGATATATTTTAAAAAAAGAAAGATTCCTGGGGAGACAGGAGGTTTTGGAGTCCAGAATATGGAGGGAGAGGATTAACTTTAAATAGGAAGCTCTGCTATTCTTGTAATTAGAAATTAGGAGATTACATTTTGGGGGGAGAGGGAAAAGGGAGGGTAGGGATATTGGGGTATAGGTTGAGAATAGTGGTTTCCAAACTTGCAGCGTTCATCAGAATCATCTGAAGGGCTTTTAAAAGAGATTGGGGGTGGGGTTCAGCAAATTTTTTGATTCAGCAGGTCTGGGATGAATTCCGAGATTTTGCATATCTAACAAGTTCCCAGGTGTTGCTGACTGCTGATCTGGAAAACACTGAAAAGACACGGCCCTAGAACGTTTCTTGGCTGTTGTTTCCAGGATTGGCCACAAGAGGGGAGCAACTTCCTAAACCTCACAGGCCCCACCTACACTTAGGCCAGTGGTGCTAATTTTATCTTCCCTTTTGCCCCTTCTCTGGAAAGAGGGTGTTCAGTCAGCCTACTGTTGCTCTTCACACTCGGAGAGGTCCTGAAAAGATGTAATCTAAGGGCCAAGCTAAGAGGTGAAATACCAACGAAGCAGACAACTCAAGTGAAAAAAATTTAAAATTCTTTAACTTGGTCTTCCTGGTGGCGCAGTGGTTAAGAATCCGCCTGCCAATGCAGGGGACACGGGTTCGAGCCCTGGTCTGGTAAGATCCCACATGCCGCGGAGCAACTAAGCCTGTGAGCCAGAACTACTGAGCCTGTGCGCCTAGAGCCCGGGCTCGGCAGTGAGAAGCCACCATAATGAGAAGCCCGCGCACTGCAACGAAGAGTAGCCCCCGCTCACCGCAACTAGAGAAAGCCCGTGCGCAGCAACGAAGACCCAACGCAGCCAAAAATAATTAAAAAAAAAAATTCTTTAACTTGTGTTTCTTTCTTTCTGGTTCTATCTACTGCCTGCTTCTCACCTTCTTCCCTCCACCTCCTGCAACAGGCCACAAGAACCTTTACAGAGAGCTTTTTTCTATTTTAATTTAAAAATGAGTTCAGCCATTTTCTTTTAAATTCTCCATGAAAATCCAAATTACCTGTTACTTAGATTTTCCTGTTTTTTTTTTTTGTTTTTTTTTTTTAAGGCAGGGAGACAGTTTGAGCATCTCATCCATTTCACTGTACCCACTGACCCATTTCTGTCTCTTCACCAAGCCTTG
This sequence comes from Eubalaena glacialis, assembly GCF_028564815.1. Taxonomy (NCBI): domain Eukaryota; kingdom Metazoa; phylum Chordata; class Mammalia; order Artiodactyla; family Balaenidae; genus Eubalaena; species Eubalaena glacialis. Next base: position 23,384,118 of record NC_083722.1, on the reverse strand, counting down.
CAGGCACACCTCTCCCAACTGCTTCAGTTGGTCTGTTCTTCCTTTTTCTTTTTTTTTTTTAATTTATTTATTTTTGGCTGTGTTGGGTCTTCGTTTCTGTGCGAGGGCTTTCTCTAGTTGTGGCAAGCGGGGGCCACTCTTCATCTCGGTGCGCGGGCCTCTCACTATCGCGGCCTCTCTTGTTGCGGAGCACAGGCTCCAGACGCGCAGGCTCAGTAGTTGTGGCTCACGGGCCTAGTTGCTCCGCGGCACGTGGGATCTTCCCAGACCAGGGCTCGAACCCGTGTCCCCTGCATCAGCAGGCAGATTCTCAACCACTGCGCCACCAGGGAAGCCCCTATTAACTTCTGACTTCTCTGTCAACCCTTCCCCAAGCACACCAGTGCAATCTCCAATTCTGAATCACCATTATTCTATTTCTCCCATTCCTGCTCCCAGGCAGTAAACATAATGTTGAAAAACCACGAAATCCTACCATCTTGGCCCAGTACAAATTACTAGCACTGACTCAACATTCACTGCTGCCTGGCAACTCCTAACTCCTCTCCCTTCTCTGGCACCAAATCTCCTGAGAAAGTGAGACCCATCCTATGTGAGCACCATTTCCCCTTCTCTTCACCTGAAAATATCTGGGTCTACATTATCTCCTTTCCTTTCTTAGAGGAAGGAGGATATCTCCTCCTGCTCGCCTCTCCTGGCATCTCCTCTCCCTGTCTCCCTCCCACCCACCACTCTTCACCCAGCAGCCAGAGCAATTTTGTGAAAATGAAAACCAGGTCAATTCACACTCCTGCGTACACACTGCCTTCTATTACTCCTAGAACCATATCCTAACTCCCTATCAACGTTTATAAGACCCCATGTGTCCTGGCCGCTGCTCAAGCTCTAAGCTCAAGCCATGTTCCTGACCAAGTCAAGCTCCTTCCAGCTTCTGAGCCTCTGCACATTCTGGTGCCTTCCTGAAGGCTCTTTCTCACCCATCTAGTTGGTTCCTTCTCCACCTAGGCTTTGGTTTTAATTAATGTCACTTCCTCTGAGAAGTCTTCCCTAATCACTCAAGCTAAAGGTGACCCTTACCCTTTCTTTCCTAACACCATGTTTCCTGTGACATGCTCCAAAGGCACCACTGAGTCCTACCTTTGCACTTCTAACAAACTCCAGGTGACGCTGCCGCTGGTCTAGGACACGCTGAGAACCACTGCCCTAGAGCAGCCATCAGTTCAAGCGTTTCAGCTGCTGCACCAGCACCGGCAGCACAAGGCCAACTTCTCACATTCCCAGGCCTCCTCTGAGTTGTGTACGGCCACAGGGCTCCTTCCCGACTTTCATCTTTCCCACTGTAGTGCTGACAGTCTTCCCTAAAACGTCTCTCACATGTTCCTAAAACACAGTCCTGCCTTGGCTCTCATGCCCCTCAAGGACTCATCCTTTGGTCATCCTGTCCACATTCTACAGGTGAGGGAGAACGCCCAGGGCACTGACATCAGAAAACTAGGGCCCCCAGCCCAGGAACTCTCCTTTCCAGGCTGGGTGACCATGGGCACGTCAGCGTCTCTGAGTCTGTTTCCTCATTAGGAAGGTGTGGAGAAGAGCAACTAATTTTTTAAAACACTTCTACGGTGCTCATTATGAACCACATTAGTGCATGATTTGTAGGTGACAAAAGATTGTCGTGAATAAAAATATTTAATTGTTAACTAAATTCCATTTTTCAGGTTTTGGGTTACCCACATACTGTACTACTGTGTAAATGTGTAATTTTTTCCTTTCGAGCTCCATTTCTATGCTGCTCTTTTTGAAGAAGTGGCATTCTTTTGCCCATATTTAAAGTGCATTATTATAGTATATATATTGAGGAAAGAAATAAAACTTGTGCCCATGGATGGAAGTTATTTTGGAGCATCTGAAGTATTTGTAGTGAAATCAGCGGTCAAACACTTAAAATGCAAAATGTTGGTGTTCATTTTATAAACAACATTCCCAGCTATTTTGTGTAACATCTCATCTAGACTAGTGAACTGAAAAATTTAAGTGCAAAGTGTAGAGTGTACATGAAATACATGTAACAAAAGTAAAAAAAAAAAAAAAAAATTAAAGCACTTCACAAATAATTACTTATCTAATCCCTTAATAACCTTGTGAGGTAGGTGCTTTTTATCACCTTCATGTTACAAATGAGGAAACAGGTACCACCAAGAGGCTAAGTCCAAGGTCACCCCGTTAGTAGTGGACTTGAAGCCTACTCCCATTGTTCTACGACAGACCAACTTCGTGGAATTGTGGAGAATACTTTCACATGTAACATCTTACTTGGCACAAGACCCTGATGCTTTTCCCTCAAATTCCATGAGGGGTGTTCCTTTATATCTAACTTGGAGACGTACCCAACGGCACCTCTGCAATCATCTTCACACCAAACCTTCACTTTTAGCGTAAGACTCATAATTGAGGTCCAGTATTATTTGGCCAGAAAATAACTTCCCCAAATTAGACATCCCAAGTTAGTAAATCTTAAATGATTCTTCATATTTCCTCCGGAACTGCACACATCTGACCATCCTCTCTCCAACTCCCACACCTGGCTCTTTCCATCTGTCCTTGCCTTCTATCCCCCTCTCTCGTATCCTAATTCAGGATTTATTACCTCATCCCCATAACGAAAGTTCTGGGGCCCGTCCCATAAGTCTCTAAAGTCCACCTCGCCCATCACTACCTAAAATCACTACCAACCAACCACTTGCCACTTGGGTTTTACTTTCCAAACCCATCTCTCCAATCTAACTCTAATAAGAAAAGTGGCCACACCAGCCATGTTCTCTCATTAACTCTCAAATAGTTCTTTCTTCTTTAGATCTGCCTTAGACCTCCTCTTTTCCTACATTCCAAAAATGGCTCCCTGTTCCTCATTACTAAAATCCTGGGACTTCCCTAGTGGTGCAGTTGTTAAGAATCTACCTGCCAATGCAGGGGACACCGGTTCAAGCCCTGGTCTGGGAAGATTCCACGTGCTGCGGAGCACCTAAGCCCGTGCACTAAAACTACTGAGCCTGTGCTCTAGAGCCCACGAGCCACAACTACTGAGCCCATGTGCCACAACTACTGAAGCCCACGCACCTAGAGCCCGTGCTCCACAACAAGAGAAGCCACCGCAATGAGAAGCCCGCGCATCACAACGAAGAGTAGCCCCCACTCGCTGCAACTAGTGAAAGCCTGTGCGCAGCAACAAAGACCCAACGCAGCCAACAATAAATTAATAAATAAATTTTAAAAAAAGAATCCTTACTATTTCAAGGTCCACCCTCAAGTGATCCCGCCAAATAACCAAGTTCTGGATAATCTTTCTCTTCTATGAGCTCAAGGCAACTTAGAATCTAGAGCACCACACATTTGGCAATTAATCGTATCACGCTATACACTCATGTCTTATTTTCTAAATCTTCTCTATCTAGACTATTCATGAAGGCAGACCTTGTCTCTTCCCTTCTTGCATACCGCACGGTGCTGTACATGTTGGCTGATTTAGTAACGTCTGGGAGGATCAGCTCTCTGGTCCCTGATACCAGGGCGGAGCTTGGATAGTGAGAAACCCGAGTGTCCTAGTTGGAAGGGATGACTCACTTTCCCTTGTCCTTGTCAGAAGGGCTGTGGGAAGGGAGGGAGGCTCCTCAAACAGAGAGCACCATCTAAAGGGCAGTAAGACTGCAAGTTAGACCCACGTGTACTGGTGGGGAAGAGAGGATACTAACCGCTGCTAGTAAACCGAACAAAGCAAATCAAGAGTAAGAACAGTTCCAGTTCCCACGAAATCTCCAAACAGTGACAGGGCGGTGCAACTCCTTTCCTTTATTTCTTCCCCTTGTAAAGGGTGATTCGAGTTCAGCAGCATTCCTTTCCTGCCCCCAAGTCCCCAACCAGACTAGAGACTGCACACACCAAATCCTGGGTGACAGCACAGGCCTCAGAACTCTCCTCCAGCTCTGAGCTGCACCAGCTGTTTGTATCAGTTAGGCCAGCATTAAATCCACCAGAAAAAAGCAGCACCACTCACAGAACAGGGCAGCAGCTGGGCCTGAACCTTTGAGGCAGACCAGACGCAGGCTTCTGAGTGAGGACAGAGTCTCAGACAACTGGCCACACGAGCTTGGCTGGATGGAACCCCATAACAAAGCTCACCTCTGCTTGTACAGAGGGATTTCAAGGACAAGGCCAGCTCAGTTATCTGAAGAGAGCAATCAGACAAGTCTTTCAGAGAAGAGGAAGCAATCAAAGCGGTATCCTGGTCACATCAAGACCACGCTCCGCCTTCATGTACCCGAGTAGCTGCTGCGCCAGCTGCAGACCAGAGCAGGCTTCCGAGTGGAGAGGAGACGAGGGGATGTCCAGGAAGGAAAGCTCACTCTCGGGGCCGGTTGACCACGACTTCACCCAGGGCCTCCAACACCTCCCGCTTGTAGTCTTCGAAGTCACCATCGATCTGGCTAACGCTCTGCTCCTCCACCACCCACAGCTGGCAGTTGGTTTCTGTGATAAGTCGGGCATCATGGCTGACGACGATCACAGCTTTGAAGAAAGATGGCGAGAACGGAGGGCAGGGAGGAAGGAGGAAGAGGGGAATCAGAACCTGAGAGGAGGGCGCCCAGCTGAAAGACACCACAGCCCGGTCCCCAAGGCGGGGAGGAGGAGGCCGCGCCCTGAGCTGACTCACCACCCTTGTATTCGTTGATGGCCTCCCCAAGCGCGTCGATAGACTCAATGTCCAGGTTATTGGTGGGCTCGTCCTATGGGGGAGGAGGCATCCCGTGACTGAGAGTTACGACTCCTACCTTTCCCTTCTGTCACCCTTGCCCCAGCCCTGCAGTCCAGCTCACTCACCAAGATGAGGACATCGGGCTCCCGACAGGCCAGCTCTGCAAACACAACTCGGGCTTTCTGCCCACCTGTAGCAAAGGGAAAGGAGATCCACCGCACCTTTCACCACCTGACATTTCTCCAGGTAAACCCTGAATGTGTGTGTGTGTGTGTGTGTGTGTGTGTGCGCGCGCACGCAGTGAGGTCCCCCAAGTCCCAGTTCCTCTTTCCTCCTGCCTCTAGGGACAGTCTGCAGGTATGAAGGCTAAGGACGGGGACACCTGCCCTGGCCCCTGGTACCAGAGAGTTTGCAGATCTGGATGGTGTGGGCGTGACTCTCCAGGCCGAAGCGGCCCAGGCACTTGCGGGCATCCTGGTAGGGCAGGTTGAAGCCCCGCTGCAAGTACTCGGTGGGCGTCTCCTCCATGTGCAGCTGCTCTGCGTACTGCTGGTTGAAGAAGCCAATTTTCTGCCCGAGAGGAGAGGGAGGTGGTCGGTCAAAGTCATACTTCCTCTGTCGGCCTCTTACTCCCTGATCCCCAAAGCCACTTACCAGCCGGTGGTTCTTCCTCATTTCCCCACGAGTCTGCAAGGAAAAAGCAAGGGGGGAGCTAAGGGGAAGGGGAAAGGAGCTGCAGCTCCACACCCCAACTTTTCTGAAGGGGAGCTAAACACCAGAACCGGGCTGGGAACAAGCCAGTGTGAGAAAGGGGACACGGGCGTGCTCCTGAACGTGACCAAGGCAGGCCCAGGAAATCAGAAGCAAGAAGAGAATCAAGGAGGGGGAGACAAAAAGCAGAGATTCAGAACCAGGAGCAGACTGACCACAAGTAAAGGACCCCCATCCCCAACCCCACCTTCCAGCAAGATGTTTTCAGGGTTCCACCTCAGATGGGGATTAAGAGACAGTTTGTGGGAGGATCTAGAACACCTTTCTGAAGATCTACTCTCTGTGGGTGTGAGGCAATGGGCCCTCTCAACACTTTCTTGGAGGGTGGACAGAAGGCTACAACCCACCTAAGCACTACATAACGCCGCAAAAGTCCCCAAAGCAATTCTAGGGAATTTATCCTAAGGAAAACTAAATTCATGAACAGGTATAATAAGACTATTTACTATAATTTTGCCCTTTAGTGAAAAATCAGAAATAATCTAAACGACTGACATCAAATAAACTATGGCAGATCCATACGAAATGAATGCACACATAGGATACTGGCATGGAAAAACGCTTGATGTACATTATCTGGAAAAAGCTGGTTACAGAACAATTCACACGATAGGCCACTTTTGTTAAAAAAAAATTATATGCACGCTTGTAAAGGAAAAAAGGAGAAAGCAATCCATCAAAATTAGTACAGGTGACCTCTAGATTTTTCTCTGGCTTACGCAATTTCTTTTTTTTTTTTTTTCAGCTGCGCCGCGCAGCTTGAGGGATCTTAGTTCACCGACCAGAGATTGAACCCGGGCCCATGGCAGTGAAAGCTCCGAGTCCTTACCACTGGACCGCCAGGGAATTCCCTGGCTTGTGCAATTTCTAACCACTCTACAATGGGCATGTATTTCTTGCATAACCGAAACACATGGCAGGGGGCGGAGGGGGAGGTGCGTGCCCCTAGCCTGGCCCCACTTCTCCTGGCTCTTCTCCCCACCTGATCTAAACTGTCCTCCTCTACAGCACCTCTCCAGGAAACACACCATCCATGACAAGTTCTGTATTTAACTCTCCACGGCACGGAGGGGCCCCCGACTGCAGCCTCTGGGGCACAGCCATGTGCTCACGCTTCCGCTCGCTCGTCGCCGTCCCCCCTTCCTGGCTCCCGGACTCACCGGCGTCAGCTTGCCTGTCAGCAGCAGCAGCAGGGTGCTCTTCCCCACACCGTTAGGGCCCACGATGCAGACTGCCAGAAGGAAGACAGAGGTCAAAGAGGCGAGGTCCCCAGAAACTCTCCCCGGGGCTCCTGAGCCTCCCCTGCCAACTCACTCCTTGAGTCCATGTCAATGCCAAAATCCAGATTCTTAAAGAGTGGTTTCTGCCCCTCATAGCCAAACGTCACACCTGAGAGGCCAGGAAAAGAAGCACTTTATTTTCTCTTCAGAGTCCCCCGAGGGTGCCCCGAATGTCCTGGTGTGGAGGGAAGGCACGGCCGCGGCCGCTCACCGTGCAGGCCCAGCACCGGAGGGCTGAGCGGCGGCGGGTCAGGGAACGTGAAGCGCACGGTGTACTCCCTGGGGCGCTTCAGGAGCTCGGGGGCCTCCTGTGACTCCTCATCCTGGTTTTTCCTCCGGCACTTCTGCTGCTTTCGAGTCAGGGCTTCCTTTGTTTGCTTTTCCTGGGGAAGAAGGGGAAAGGGAGACATCCACACCCTTCACAGAAGGCCTCGAAAGGCAGGCAGGGCCCGCGTCTTGCTCCTTCTCTTGAGAAGACCCCCTCCCAGGAAGACCCAGGTGCTCACCGCCTGCTTGGTCGACTTGCCGCCCGCCTTTAACTCCTTCAGCTTTTTCTCCTGCTTCTCATACTGCTTCAGCAGTTCCTTCTGCTTCTGCTGGTACATCTTCTTGAAGGTCACTGGGGCAAGAGAGGGGAATGGGCATCGATGGTTGTCCCTCTCCCCAGCAGGACGGGGGAGGATGGGGGCAGGCGTCATTGTCTAGAATTCTGAAAGACTCAGAATTATCACCACAACCCTACAGGCCCTCCCTCCCAGGCCTTTCTCCAGGAACCACCCCTTTCCTTGCCCCCAAACGATCCTCCTTACTGTAATTGCCCCTGTAGTAATGGAGCCGCTGGGCATCAAGATGGATGATATCGGTACAGACGTCATCCAGGAAGCCCTGGTCATGGGAGACGATGAGCAGCGTCTTCCGCCAGCCTTGGAGGTAGCTGGGTTTTAGAGAAGTGTGGAAATGTCACAATGGCCAGGTTAGGGTGGAGTCAGGGGAAGCAGACAGAGCATGGGGGGCAGGGAGTGAAAGAGGTGGGGCTGGAGTGAGAGCTGTCAAGGGCAGAGTGGAGACCAGCTAGAGGAAATGAGGGCAGAATGCGAACCAACGATGCAAAGGCTGTAATCAAGGGCTACTCACTTATTGAGCCAGATGACAGCGTTGAGGTCCAGGTGGTTGGTGGGCTCATCCAACATCAGCAGCGTGGGCTCCATGAATAGCGCCCTAGAGGGCAGGGCAGCAGAATGCACAGTCAGGGGGAAGACGACCCTTGCTCAGAGAACCCAGAGAAGCCTCTGGTAAGTGGAGCCTGAGACCATGAACACTCCTTCCCAATCTCTCCTTAGACAGTTCCCAGGCAGGAGACACAGAGACAGAATACACCCCCAGGTAGGGAGAAAAGACCCTGAGTCTGACAAGGCAGACAGTAAGGGAGGGAGAAGACGGCCTTAGAAGAACGGGAAGAAGGGAAAGAGCCCTGGTGGACGGAGGCTGGAAGGGAGGATGGTGAGGGGGGCCCACCTGGCCAGGGAGACGCGCATGCGCCAGCCCCCCGAGAACTTCTGTGTGGGTCGATTCTGCATCTCAGGGTCAAAGCCCAGACCAGCCAGGATCCGGCGGGCTTTGGCCTCTGCAGCTGCCGCCCCGGTAGCCCGCAATTCCTCATACACCTGGGAGGAGGGAGAAGAGGACACATGCTGTGAGGTCCCAGGAGCCCCCAGTCTTAGCCCGTGTCCCCTGCGCCATCTCCTCTACCTTCTCGAGCCTCTCGGCAGCCGCGTCATCGCCCTGCTCCAGCTGTCCCTGAAGCTGCCGCTCCTCTTCCAACAGCTTCAAGCGCTTGGTGTCGGCTCGGAGAACAGCCTGCACGGCCGGTGTCTCATCGGCTACCACCTCTGGGGGAAGGGGAGAAGTCAGGGTGTCCCAAGGGCCAAGCCTCCTATTCCCTCTTCCCTGCAGCTCTGTTTCTGGTTTGCCTGACCCTGCCCAGCTCTTTGTACTTGTTCCAAATAAAATATTCTCCAGTCTCTCATCTCTTCTCCCCCTTCTTTAGCGCCATTTCCCAGTCCCCAGTCTCCCCACATAACCCTTCCAACTCTACAACCACGGTTTCTTCTATTCTTGGTTGGCTCCTGTACCCCAGTGGCGGCCCCCCTCAGGCCCCTCGGTTTCACCTCCCCACCAAGCCCCTCTCCCACCAGCGGCCTCACCCTGCTCACAGAGCAGCACGTCGATGTTGGGAGGGATGCTCAGGGCTCGGTTGGCGATGTGCTTGAGGAGAGTGGTCTTGCCCTTGCTGGGGGATGAGAGCTTTTAGGACCAGGCCGCCTCAGAGAAGTCTCTTCTCCTTCCAGCCCCGCCCCTCTCACAGCTCCAGCCCCTCCTCTCCTCACCCATTGGGTCCCACCAGCCCATAGCGGCGGCTGGCGACAATGTACAGGTCTGCGTTGACAAACAGCTCCTTGCCGTGGGCGGAGATGCTGAACTTCTCCAGCTGCAGTTGTCAGGGAAGGAGCGAGCACATGAGAACTCTCCCTTCCAGACAGCAGCTGCAGCTTTCTCTCTGTAGGGAAGCCCCCTCTTCTCACCACACCGGCCCCTTCCCCAACCACTGCCTCTAATCGGAGTCTCCAAATCCTAAGCGCGGCCAGCCTGTCCCGCCTTGCTTCCCTCCAAGGGTGGACCCTTATGCTGGTTCTTCTATCTTCTCACTCAAGTTGGCAGAACTCAAGGTGTAGAGAACGGCTCCAAGCTTTCTTCCCAATGGACTTCCCATTCATACCCACTTCCTCGGTTGCCGTGGCCACTCAGGGGAAGGTGAGAAGTGGCATGTCCCTGGGTGAGCTGGTAGAGGGGCCCCCTCAGATCTTACCTTGATATCAGATGCATTTTCTAACATGGCCTGGCGGGAAGACACCTCTGCTTGCGACACGGAGAAGTCATTTTCAGCAGCATTGGCTGCTTTTAATGAAGCCACCTGGCGCTCATACTCCATCTGAGAAGGAAGGAAAAATCACATTTGAGGCTATTGCCTGCCACTTTCCCATCACCACAATACAGCCCCACGTCACCAGACACCGACACAAGGCTCACAGAGCGCAATTATTTCCTTACTCCAACTGTTCTACTTGACATAGCACCCAAAGCGCTGCTTCTCGTCCCCTAATTCACATGTCCCCTACTTGAAGCGTTAAGGAAAAAAAAAAAAAAAACAGATTCTCCCACCTTTGACCACCAAGAACCCAAGGTTTTACCTGTTTCTTCAGTTTCTTCTTTTCCTTCTTGCTAAGGTGAGCGTAGGGATCATCAGCCTTGGACTCCCCTTCTTCCTCCTCCTCCTCTCCTTCTTCCTCTGAGCCCTGTGAGAACCAGGGGATGGTAAAAACAAGGGACCCCTTCTAGAACTCAGACTTCACATCACGAACCCCCAGTTATACAGTCAGCTCTGTCTCTCTCCACCAGGGTCCTGAAATACACTGGTGGATCTGCTCCCATTCTCATACCTGCCCTGATCTCCTTGCAGCCCTGTATCCATTTTTGCCACCAGAAATGGTATGAGTATTTACGTATGAAATGTAACAATGTATGTGTACCTGTAACTATGTACTGTAACTATGTAACTGCCAATACAGAGTAATTGAGGGTTATATGAGGTTCTTTTTCTCATGTATCAGTGGCCTACACATTAACATGCAGGGAAAAGGTCTGGAAGCCCTAGCATACAGTCACTGAGAAATCCAGCAAAATCAGAACTAGCAAGTGCTAACGGTACGAGGGAGCTCAGAGATCACTAGATCACACAGATGAGAAAACTGGGACCCAAGGAGATGGAAAAATGTACTCAAGGTCACACAGTGAGTGGCAAGAGCCAGAACTCAGACTGGCTGAGGCTAAGGCCCACATCATTTCCTCTCTGGATCAGGAGTTGCCAATGATGGCCCTTGAGCTAAGAACGGTTTTTACATTTTCAAGGAATTTTTCCAAAAATAGAAAAGAAGAAGAATATGCATCAGAGATTACATATGGCCTGCAAAGCCAAAAATATTTATTAAGTGTCCCTTTATAGAAGTTTGCCTGGGACTTGGCTGGTGGTCCAGTGGTTAGGACTCCACGGTTTCAGTGCCATGGGCCCGGGTTCAATCCCTGGTTGGGGAACTAAGATCCCGCAAGCCGCGTAGCAGGGACAAAAAAAAAAAAAGTTTGCCAACTCCTGCTCTGGAGAGTAAGAGCACCCCCAGATCCTGCCCCCTGCCCAAGGGCCACAGAGTCCTAGTCCCTTAGCCCACCTTCCCCCAACACCAAAATACAAACCTGCTCTGCCTTCTTGGCCTTCTCCTTCCCTTGCTTGGGTGGTTCCTCTTCTTCTGTTATTTCCTCTTCATCCTCCTCCTCTTCATTGTCCAGAGCAGCAAATTTATTTTGAGGCTACCAGGGAAAAGACAGCAAGTTTGATGAAATGCTCTAATTCCTGAGACCCAGCCCCTCCTCCTGCCTATACTCCCTCACCTTGGCTTTCCCCTTTGACTTCTCCTCCTTTCCCTTTTTGCCCTTGAGCCCTGGCTGTTGTTCCTGAGATACAGCCTGGAGAAGACACACACAGACACACACAAATTAATTTGCTATATTGTAGCTTAACAAGAGTTTCTAGGGAGTCTAGGAGTAGCAGTTAACTATACTGAGTCTGCCAGGGAGAAAATGAAACCCAGAAAAACCCTAGTCTCCGGCTGGATAAAGATAGTGAAGAGACGACTAGAGAATATCAGCAAAGCTAAGGGACTGTGAGTCAGGCAAGTGAGCCACGTGGGTGAGATGGCCCTAGCAATGGAGGGCTTCCTCAAGAGGACAAATCTCGAGAAGAGGTAATGGATGTGGGCTTAGTGAAGGTGTTCTAGGAAGAGGGAAGAGAAGGCATAAAGAACAAAGGTTTCAACACACAGTCAAGCTGGATGCCAAGATGTGATCAGGCTAATCTGAAAGGTATACATGGAGAAGTCCCAAGTAACCCTGCAGAGGGGTCCAAGTGGAAGGGCAAAGACCCGAAGGCCTTTGTTTTATATTTTGAGTTTGAAAGCAACAGGATCACTGTAAATTTCCGAGTGATGAAGAGTATTTTAAAAAGCTGACTTTGACAGTGTAAGCAAGACTGGCCTAGAAGAGCTAGCTGAAAAGCAGGAAAAGAAGCCGGGAAATTACCACACTGTGGCCAGAGGTGCTACACGGGGTGGGAGTGACTGGCAGAGCCACCACTATCACCTTATTGATCCGATTTTTCTCTGGCTTGGCTGGCTTAGGAGGATGTTTTTCTTCCTCCGCCTCTTCTTCCTCACTCTGATCCTGAATCAGGGCTGCAAAAACATTACCACCCTGGAGAATGAAAGGGCCAGAGAAGTCAGCGGGATGGTTAAGGCTGTACCCCTGGGGTCTCTGTCTACCACACAGATGGCTTACCTTGGTTTTCTTCCCTCCTCGGGGTACTGGGGCAGGTACTGAAATGACAAGGGGAGAAGGTGAGACAGGAAAGGAGAATTACAATGTCCTGCTCCTTAATCTAATCCAACTCCAAAAGCAAGGAATGAGGCTCCTGACTCTTCATGACTAAAGGGTTCCAGGTACCCATTTCCCCTCAGGACATTTACCCTCCTCCTCCTCATCACTGGCCGGCGCTGAGAGCTTCTTAAGACGCTCTATGAGCTCCTTCTCCTCTCCGTCATCATCCACATCCTTTTTCCGACGGCTTTTTCGAGTGTCTCGCTTCTTTTTTTGCTGCTGAAAGCCAAACAGTGAGAGAATGAAGCCCAGGCCGCTGCTGTATCTCTGCTCCAGAGAGAGCTCCCCGTCCGCTGAGTGACCCAGCGCGGGCTGCAGAGGAGCTGGCGGACCCATGGAGGCCTCCATGTAGCGGTGGGGCCCGGACATCTGTACCTGCTGCTGCTGCTGCTGCTGCTGTTGCTGCTCCTTCTCCTTGAGCACTTTCTTTTCTTCCCCAGCCTGTCTGTCTTCTACTGCCAGCTCTTCGAAGAACTATAACGGGAGTTAAGATCTAGGTAAACATGGCTCAGAAACCAACCAAGCCCTTCACCACCACACACGAGCCCAGGGACCTTCCACTCCATCCCACCTTGCTCCCTCTCCTGACAAGACCTCGTCCCCTCCCTTGGGCCCCCACCGCCTTCAAAGGGCCACCTTCTGCTCGGAAACACCCACAGTCCTCTCTCCTCACCGTCTTTTTGGTCTTCCTGTCCTTCTTCCCTTTCTTCACCACTTTGTCTAGAAGGTTAAGCAGACATTGTGAATGATGATTTGCAAATTCCAAAGCACCCTGATCTCTCCTGCCAAGCTCTCAGTGGTCCCCACCCTATTTACTGTTTTTCTAGCTCAACTACCGCTCCCTAGACATTGGCACTGTCCCACAAGACAGACAATGGTGGCTGGTCTAGGCTAGCAGTGGGAGGCAGAGAAGGAGAATCCACAGGGTGATGGCAGAGGTGAGAAGTAAGAGTATTCAGAGATGACTCCAATGTTTTTAGCTGGCAAAATTAGCTGGGCTATTGGTACCATTGATTAACGCAGGATATACTGGAAGAGAAGGACCCCTCTCCCCACCCCTACCACCCACTGGGGAGAAAGGTAGGACAAAAATATGAATTCAGTTAGGGATATGTCATTTTTGGAACCTGCAGGCCATGGAAACAGAGCCATCTGGTAAGTCAACAGACACCTGGGTCTATGCCGCACCTGCTCCACTCGCATTTCTAGCACAAGTCACGCTGTGTTGTACTTAATTGGGCATCGGTCCTTCATCCTAGAGAGTGACCTGAGAGACTGCTTAACTCGTGTTCCCAGGGAGCAAAGTGGGAAGTCGATGAAAGTTTACTGACTGAACAAATTCCGACTTCTCCTTTCTGTCCATCCCCATTTCCCTGAAGGCAGGGGACTAGGTCTAACTCCCTCCCACATCAGACTGGGAGGCAGCCAGCAGCCTCGTGATTTCTCTCCACGCCCAGGCCTATCCACTATCACATTCGTCTCCCAACCATCCCATCCACCCACTGCTACCCAATTCTATCCAAAAGCACTCCTGCAATCACTTAGGTTTTTTTCCCCCAAAAAACCCCAAAACAAAGGCTTTCTGCTATCTACCACATTGAATATTCTCAGACCAGATTTCCACCTAGTCCATAGTAATCATTTATTCAGATACTGAGCATCTACAGTGTCAAAAACTGGAGATAATAAAGGACAATCCCTATAACTTAGGGCCTCACAGACTAAAAGGGCGCATCCTATCTTGTCTGCTATCTCTGTTTCCCTATCCATACCCGTGTTCTGGACACTGGCTTCTCCCCGCTCCTTGGTTAACTCCCAGGCATGCTTATGCCTGTCTTTGCTTAATCTGTGACCTCCATCCTGAACACATTTCAAAATCTGATCCCCATATTGGGTGACTAGCGTGATGGAACTGAAAAGATGTGCAGGAGAAAATAATGAAAAGTTTTATAAGCTATTCCAAGGAGTCTAATCCTAAAGCCATTAAGAAGGAGGATTCACTGCAGTACACGAGAAGGAATGACATGATCAGCGCACCCTAACAACACTGAGAAGTGACTCAGACACTAATGTATCTCCAAGGACTAACACAACCACACCTCCTGACCGTAGGGAGAGAAGCCTGTGCACAGGTTCAAGTGTGAGAAAGTATTATCAGCAAGGAACAGGAAAAGGCTAAGTGTGGCTAAAGCTATGCTATATCCTCCACGTCTCCCCCTCTAACGGCTCCTCCCCTTAGTAAGTACATCACTGAAGTGGCTACTAATTTCAAAGCCAAGTAAAGCACTGTCCGTAACCTTACAATCTCCTCCCCCAATTACTGTTTCTATCCTTGTCTTCACTGAGTCTCAAAAGTGCAGTCCACACTAGCGCCACCTCCTCATCTCCGGTTCCTTTTTGAATATACTGCAACCTGATTCAGCTGTCATCTTCTAATGAATACTACTTTTCTCAAAGTTGTCACTGTCCCCTTAGTTGTTCAACCTGAAAAGGTTTCTTTGCAGTCCTTATTTTGCTTGATTACTTGGCAACATTCCATGCTACCGACCTCCTCATCCTTTTTTTTTTTTTTTTTTTTTGTCCTGTAAAATCATTTTATTTTCTGTGACATAAACATCTTTCTCAAGCAATGTTACTAGAACAACCTCTTTATGGGGTTTTATAATTTGGAGTAAATATATTTTTAAAAAACTTATCTCTATTATATAGAGTTGAATAAAAAATGATTTATAGGCTATACTTTTCAGGAAGGAGTTACTAGACTATATTCCTGTTGAAGAAACTTTCCTATTTAAATCTATGATATGGAATGGAAAGATATGGTTAATAAGTCTTCTGATCAAAAAGCTTGAGATCATCAAAGGAATGTTTAGTCTCCTGCACAGAGAGACACCAGGATTTTTTCATAATCTCCCTTGGTTTCATCCAGGATGGCTTGGCAGAGAGAGATGCCATACAACTTCTGATAGCATGCTTTGATGTCATTCATGTCGATTTCAGAACGGGAAACCATAATCCTGATCAGTGTCTTGTGACGAGTTCCAATACCCTTCATGGCCTGATGAAGCTTCTCAGCAAAGAACATTGATTTGCTTGTGACACACTTCACAATAACTGTGAGGCATTTCTCGATGTCACCTTTCAACTCCAGGTCCAGAACTTTGTTCATGTCATGCTTGCTGTACTTGGAGTACTTCTGAAACACTCTGCGAAGATGGGGATAGCTTCTGGTGGTAAGAATGGTGGTGAACACATTAACATCTGTCCCTTTTCTTCTTTCTCCTGCTTCATATAAGTCCCTGGCGTCCGTATCAACCAAGTCGTCATTTATGGCAAGCTCCTCACATCGGTCACCCTTAGCAAGAGAAAGCAAAGCCGTCTTATAATCTCCAGATGTGTCTGAGATGATGTCTTTAGCCAGATCTCTCTTCAGTTCTTCTCTATAGACTCTGTTAATTTCTCTGATTTCTGTGTTAGCTCTTGATGCCAAAATTTCATTCAGAGTGTCTTCATCAGTTCCAAGGCCCTTCATGGCAGCATGGAGCTCATCAGCATCAAACCGGGCTGGAGTTTTCAACAGAGCCAAAGCAACTTCCTCAAGGTGACCTGTGAGGGCTTTCTTCAGAGCTTCATCCAGGGGCTTTCCTTTTTCCTGGAGATAGGCTGCTTTGATCTGCTGACGCTGGGCATTGTTTCTCTTAGTTAGAATTTCAATGATGGTTGCTTCATCCACACCTTTAGCTGTGATTGCTTTATGCAAGGCCTCGACATCTGAGCATGGATTAAAGCTAGGACAGGGGCTCACTGATGACCCAGGACCACCTTTGCATCCTTTCACAGCTTTAATGTATTCCTGCTCTTCATTGTCAATAAACCAGGCCTGCTTGAGGAATTCAGTTACCATTGCCATTTTTGAAGGATCTTTTTTTTCCGCCTCTGTCCAAAGACCTAAAGAGAGATTCTTCTCTGAACGGCTCACGCTCTCCTCATCCTTTTAATTCTCCTTTCCTGTTGCTACTTAGCGTCAGGGATCCTGCTGCTGCTGGTCTGCCTCTAGTTTCTCTGGCTGCTCGCCTTTCTCGGTCTCATCTCCTCAGCCTCCTTCTCTACCTTACTTCCCTTAATTGTTGAGGTTCTTTTGGGTTCCCACCTTCTACGTCTTTTCGCTTCAATCTGTATACACTCTCTAGGGGATGCCCCGTACAACTACACTCACCTGTGTCCTTACTCCTAGTCTAGAGCTCTCTCCACAGCCACCCAACAAACTTTCTCCTTGCCATCTCCTCTTAAAATTCCCCAGAAATCTCCAACTCAGCATTCAAAAGCTGACCTTACCTCTTCCCGCTCCCCACTCTACAGCCCACTACTGCTTTCAATGAATAGCCTACTAACCGCTGCATTATTCAAGTGAGTGTCAGCCTTAATTCTTCTCCCTTGATTTAGCTGGTTCCCAGTTCTAGTCAATGCCCTGGCTTACTCTCTTACCACTTCTCACCTGGATCATTACCAGAGCCTCCTAAATGGTCTCCCTCCCTCCAACCATTCCTTATGCACTTCAATGGGTCCTCCTTCTTAATGTTTTTAGGACTAAGTTCCTTGGAGCAGTGTATAAAGTCTTTCATTATCTGTCTCCCTCACGTCTTTCCAACCCCATCACACTAGTCACACAATACTGGAAACCAGCCAGGCTCAACTACATCTCTACCTCTGCACTAACTGCACCCTCTGCTTACTTAGGATGTTCTTCCCCTTGCTAACTCACACTGATCCTTCAAGAACGAACTCGGCTATCACATATTCCTGGGAGGCTTTGCTGACACTCCCACCCTATCTGATAGATGTTGCCCCTCTCTATTCTAGTCCCATAGCATTCTCAAGACATTCATCACACTCTGTCAGCCTCTGCCTGATTAATGCTCTGTCCCCTCTACTAGACTTGCCCCTTCTCGATAGGCAAGGCTTAGCTTTCATCCCTACACCTCCAGTTCTTCTGCACAGCACCAGGTACAAAGTAGGCATCCAATAAATGCTTGTAAAGTTAGTCACTGTATACCTACTATAATTATTTGTGTCCATTTTATCTCCCTCTTGAAGTACCTTCAAGCCTGGTAGGATGTCTTCGTATTTTTTTCTCCCCTCCCCAAAGCACAGCAGTTACACTGCATAATTAAAAACAGGTGCTCAATAAACATCCGCTGCTTTTAAGTAAACCTTAATCCTCCATTCCAACACCCAGTATCTATGCTCTTGCTCCAGTTGAGTCAGAAAGGTGTCTTACAGAAAGAGCGCAAGGAGTCATCCTCTCTTAAGAAGCAGGTGGGATGATGGGTTCCACGGGTGAGTGAGAGTGTGAGTGTGAGAATATGTGTGTGTGTGCGCGCGCGAGAGAGAGGAGAGGAGGTCGAGGCACAGCTTATATCAGTATGTAAGTGCCGGATGTGGAATACGGTGTGGTGGGGAAGATGTCCAAAAGAGAAGAAAACAGGACTTTCTCAGTTTTCCCCAGCTCTCCCTCGGTACCATACGCTCTTCCTCGTCTCTTTCCCAGTCTTAACTGAAGTTCCTGCGTGACACGCCGGCACCTTTTCTTTCGCCCGCACCCCAAAAGCCCTCCTGCCAGGGCAAACTCTTTCCGACCCCACTGAACGCATGCGCAGTAGCCCTCGCACGGCCCGGTCAGTCTCGCGCCCCGTGACCCTCTCCTAAGACACGCACACACTTCTCTCTCTTCTTCTCTTTCCTATATCCTTCCCTCCCTGCCTACCAGCCTCACCTGTGGGGCTCGTGGTCTCTCCGTCCCCGATCCACTCGGGCTCCGGCGGCTGCTGCTTGGGCCCCTTCGGCATCGCGGTGGCAGTTACAGCAATCTTGGCGGCGCCGGGTGCTATTTCCGGTTCCGGCAGCTTGGGGCCCGGAACCAGGCTGGCTCTCTACGCCTGCGCTGTCGACCCCGCCCCCGGACGGCCCACAAGCGCGCCGCGCCTCCATCTCCCGGGAGCGCTTGCGGCGGGGGTCCGCCCACTCGGGTCGCGACAGCAAGTTTATGACGGTTGGGGAACCCCAACCCAGTGACTCCGCGACGCCGCGTGACTAACGACTGAACATAATAATTTCCGACTAGTATGACAGAGTGAAGTCATCTTTTTTCTTTTTTTTAAGAAACTGAATGCTACCTTGTACCAGCCCCTTACGTCTGGTTAGGAGCAGAAAGGCGCAGTCCACCGACTCAGGAAGAGGCCTTGTCGGTCAAGTGTTGAGATGTGTCACAAAATCCCGAGGGGTAGAGGTGTAAACGAGGAGGAACTCTAGCCTAACAAACAGAAATCACGGTGCGGTGGAGCTTCAGTTCACCTTTTTTTTTTTTTTGGTAACGGCTTTTCTGAGGTGTAATTGAGTTACCATAAACTGCATGTACAGTAGACAGCCAATAAACTGCAAAGTGTACACTTTGATAAGTTTTGACATGTACACACCTGTTAAATCACCACCACAATCAATATTTGGGTCACTTCTTTTTTGTGTGTGTGTGACTCTTGGATTCATTGGAACTTACTGACTTTTTTTTTTTAGTAAATGTATTTGTTTGTTTTTACTTTTGGCTGTGTTGGGTCGTCGTTTCGGTGTGCGGGCTTCTCATTGCAGTGGCTTCTCTTGTTGCAGAGCATGTGGGCTCTAGGCGCACGGGCTCAGTAGTTGTGGCGCATGGGCTTAGTTGCTCTGCGGCATGTGGGATCTTCCCAGATCAGGGATCGAACCTGTGTCCCCTGCATTGGCAGGCGGATTCTTAACCGCTGCTCCACCAGGGAAGTCCGGCCTTGGTGTTTTTAAGAGCTGGGCTGGCCCTCACATCTAGACCATAGTGCTCTCACATTGAACATAACCTCAGAACACCCATGCCAGACAAGGCCAATCTGTGACTGTGAGGAAGTAAGACAGAGTCTATAATCTTGTGTAAGTGCAGACAAAAACAAGGTTACTATGCAAACCATAAATTCTAAACAGGTCCCTCTCAGCTAAAATGAGTAGTGGCTGCTTTTTTGCCAGTTACAGCTTCAGCCATGTTTCATTTCTCCCCCCAGAGGAGACTCCGTTATCTGTGGGTTCCACATATTCGGATTAAACCAACCTAGGATCAAAATATTAGGGGAAAAAAGAAATTCCAGGAAATTCCAAAAAGCAAATCTAAATTTGCTGCATACCAGCTACTACTTACATAGTATTTACATTGTATTTGTAACTATTTACATGGCATTTACATTGTATTCAGTATTATAAGTCACCTAGAGATGACAAAGTATAGGAGAGGATGTGTGCAGGTTATACGCAGATATTATGCCATCTTATACAAGGGACTTGAGCATCCTTGGATTTTGGCACATGAGGGGGTGCTGGAACCAATTCCCCATAGATACCGAGGGATGACTATTAAAATGTGAAATCATAGAATTGCTCCCACTTCCTGGGAGCACTCAATCTAGATTCCCCACTTCCTTGAATCTTCCCCCAAATCACCTAACACAAACCTGTCACTCCTAACCGTCTCTTAGTGAGATCTCTGCAGGTGATAAACCCAACTTTGTTTAACTAGAGGTGGTTCCTGTGTGGTTTTTGGCTGGAGGGCACTGACACTTTTACTGTCTTATTCTCTATTTCATGTCCAAATTCTAGCAGGGAGGCACTGGTAGAGGATGTTCATCCTCCTCTAATGTTTTTACCTGCGGAAGGGCCAAGAGTTTGCTTAGTACATGGCTGCCTGAATAAAGAGTACTTTTCAAGCCTCACTGGGGCCAAGGATTGGCCACAGGACTAAGTTATGGCCAGTGATGTGTAAGTTAAAGAGGGCATGTTAGCTTGGAGGTAGTTTCCTCTGCCCTTCCTCTGTCCTGAGGCTTGGAGCATGGATAAGTGAGCTAGAGTTTCACTGCAGACTGTGAATAGGAGGGTCTGGCCCCAGGAATCATGGAGCTGAGAGCTGGGGGGAGCAGGGGTTCTGAATGCCTGAGGACCTTGTGGTGGCATGATTGTCACACATGCCTTGTACTACTTCTTGACTTGTGAGAGAAATAAACTTCTATCTTGCTTTAAGACTAATTTTAGTTTGTTACAACTGAACTTAAAACTCATAACTGGGCCATAATAAGTGCTTAATATTTAGAGTGAATGAATGTATCCACGCTCATAGCTTCAACCACTACCTATATGCAGGTAACTCAGATTTATGTCTCTAGTTTTAATCTGAGTACCAAATCTGTATATCCAACTACTTACTTTATATCTCTCATTGGATGTCTTAAAAGGCAGCTCAGATGCAACCATTCCAAAAGCAAATTAGTGGCATTCTGCCTGTTTTCTTCTAATACCTTTTCAAACAGCATTTGGTTATGCGAGCCAGAACGACCCGACCCTGGGAAACCTAAAATACTTTCATTTTGGTCTCTTTATTTCCAAATGTTCACGTTTCTTCCACTCCGCTACCCAAGTCTATACCACGACCTAGTGGTCTAGCTCCTTCTCCTCCTCCTCGCCTCTCACTCTCCCCATCTCCTCTTAGCAACACCTTTGCCTGGACTCTGCTCTCCTACCTCACCTCCTGCTTGTGCTCAGAGCTTGTCTCACCTGCCATCTCCCCAGACTCCATTTATTACATGCTTCCCCACCACGCCTCGCTTTTTTTTTTTTAAATATAAATGTATTTATTTTTATTTATTTATCTTTCGCTGCATTGGGTCTTTGTTGCTGCGCGCGGGCTTTCTCTAGTTGCCGCGAGCTGGGGCTTCTCACTGTGGTGGCTTCTCTTGTTTCAGAGCACAGGCTCTAGGCACGCAGGCTCACTAGTTGTGGCACGCTGGCTCAGTAGTTGTGGCTCGCGGGCTCTAGAGTGCAGGCTTAGTATTTGTGGCGCACAGGCTTAGTTGCTCTGCAGCGTATGGGATCTTCACGGACCAGAGCTCGAACCCGTGTCCCCTGCATTGGCAGGTGGATTCTCAACCACTGTGCCACCAGGGAAGTCCCCGTCTCGCTTCTTCATAGCACTTCTGACAGGTACTTCACGCATACTGGTGACTTTTTCACTAACGTGTCTCCTCTTGTAAATTCATTGATTTCGGCTCTCCATTTTCTCTAGTGTCTAGTACATTGCCTGGCCCACACGCACGCTACAGATATTTGTTGAAAGACTGCTTTGTCATTACCACTCCATAAACCTCAAACCATAAATGCAGGTAAAATGTTTAAAAATTACTCCATGGATACCCGGCCTTTCCTTTCTCTCAACAAAACTTTACTCTTGAACAAAATGCAACCTGGTCGGGTTGATTCCCATAGGTTAATGGGACGCCACCGGTTTCCTCAGACTGGAAGAAACTTCTAGCAACACTGCATATGAACTAAATGAAGAATAAACTGACTCCAACAAGAACAGCCTCACCTGCATCTCCGGAGATGACTGGAACACAGGAATTAAAGAAAATGCTTGTTTCCGCTGCATTTATTACTAATATAAAAACATGTTAGAAAGAAAAAAAAAATTCATTCTCAGTTCTCCAACGGCTCTCATCCCTCCCTCTTGCCCACACAACTCCTGACCCATTTCCCCAGGGCCAGTTCAAAACTGAACCTGTTCACTGCCGTTTTCACAGAAAACAACCAGTGCCAGGGATGCAGGGGAAGAAGGTTGGAAGAGGGCGACAGTACTGTCCAAGTTCCACCCACAGGTAGACCAGGTGGAGATTCACAGAATTCAAACGAAAGGGCTGGTGGCCTCACAATGACATAATCTAACTAAATCGGGCTGGAGAGGAGATAGGGTAGAGGACGTCTCTCGGGCCTGTGTCAAACCCAGAGAAACCGATACCGGGAGAATGGGGAGGACCAGGCAGGCAGCCTTGTGGAAGTTTCACAGTTCTCCCACGTCGGGAGGTGGGGAAAGTCTAGAGGGCACCAACGGCCCCACGCATTTTGGCAGAAAAACTCACTCTAGCGTTGGGAAGTCACAAAAATGCCATGGACACTGAGAAAGGCTATGAGGGGATGCACAGTCTCACAAAGCACAGTGATCACAGACCATAGCGGTGGAGATCATGCTACTGACGCAGAAACTACAAAATCCAAAAGCAGGGAACGTGGCCTCTCAGGAGTGACTCTGCACCAGTCATCCCAACTTGACCCCAGGTCAGACAAGCTGGTGAGTGTCACAGAGCAGCTGACAACACTGGGGGAAGGGGGTGTCACATAAAAAGGACTTAAAACAAGCAGCGAGAAGGGAATGGTAGGAAACTGCTCCAGGGCTCTCAGGAATCCAGGGCGCTACCCGGGCCTGGGTGGACAGATGCACAAGAAACAGCACCAAAGAGGTTTCCTGTTCCGCAGTCAGCTGGCGAGGGGGAAGAGGATCCAGGAGGCAGTTGAATGGAGCAAAGATGGGGTCCCGGAGACGAGTCTCTGGAGGCTGCATCAGAAGGAAGCGTGCACACCGTGCGCCAGTCACGGAACACAGCTCTGGACCCCGAGTGGGGGAGGTGGCGATGGAGCTGGGCATCACTGACTGAGGGCGGCAGGTGAACGGCCTCGCGGTAGCCATCACAGGGCCACAGGGAAGTATATGGCCGCAAAGTCAGAGGGCTCCTTCCAGTCTGGATGGGAAGGCACAGTCTCACAGAGGAGGTCCATTTACGCCAGGGTGGTAGAAGGCACAGAGGTCCTCATATCGACAGTGGCCCTTTTTGGCAAAGTGTCGGCAGACGGGGCGGTCAGATTTGTCTGTGAACAAGCGAAAACCGGGCAGTTTAAAATGTGAGTAAGAAAGAAAACAAATGTAACAAAAAGCAGAGATAGAGAAGGCAGTCAGATTTCCTACTCACTACCATTTCCAGATATGATGGAATGGTAGTCTTTCTCCTGGGAGAAAAAACATTCAGGGCTACACCTACTTCAAAAGGACAAAGGACAGCCCAAAGAAGAAGAGCCATGGGCATTCTGGACATGAGGTCCCTTTGGGAGTGATGGGTGTTCAATGTGTGCAGGCATAAAAAAATGGACCTCACCTTCCATAACCTGGGGTCCATCCTTGGGTGGGCAGGTATTCTTGATAAGAGACCAGCTTTTGAGCCTTCGAGGATTTCTCTGCTCTTTGTGAAAGCCTCCCCTGGAGGGACCCCCATGGCCTGGTCCAGGAAAAGGAGGCTCAGCATTGACCCCCCACCAACCACGACCATATGGGCCAGACCTGGGGCCTAGGCCTCCCCGAATTGGGCCTCTGCCCCGGGGAGGAGGTGGGAGACTCAGCAGTGGTGGGATCATTGGTCCCCTTGATCCCGGAGGACCTCTGTGAAGAGCTGAAGAGAGAGAGAGAGAGGGAGAGGGAGAGAGGGAGAGAGAGAGCAAGAGAGAGAGAAACATGGAAAGGTGATCAATGGCCAGCTTAATCCAGATAATGAAGCCCTGATTTTTTAAAAACTTTTTATTGAAGTACAATATACATACCAAAAAATACACAATTTTAAATGCACAACTCAATCATCACCAAAGTAAACACACCTGTGTTTCCACTAACACAGGCTAGAGAAGGGATAGAGCCTTTTTAGCACTTCAGAAGCCCCACCCCCTTGTGCCCCTCCTCCCCCACTATCCCACCCTACTCTCCAAAAGTAACAACTATCCTGACTTCTAGCATCATAGGTTAGTTTTTGCCTGTTTTTGAACTTTGCATAAATGAAATCATACAGTCTGCATTCTTTTGTGTCTGGATCCTTTCGCTCAACATCATGTTTATGAGATTCATCCAGGTTGCCTGTAGCAGGAGTTCCTTCATTTTCATTGCAGTGTAGTATCCCATTGCATGCACATACAACAACTTATTTAGCCATTCTACTGTGGTGGATTCCAGTGTGGGGCTATAACGAAAAATGCTGCTATGAACATTTTTATACATGTCTTCGGTACACACATGGATTCATTTCTGTTGAGTGTATACGTAGTAGACGTATTACTGGGTGCTCAAGTATATGTATACTCAAGTTTAAGGAAGTCAAACTTTTTTTTTCCAAAGTGGTTGTACCAACTCACACTCCCACCAGCAGTTGTTCCATAGACAACCTGTTGTTCCTTGACAACACTTGGTAATATAGATCTTTTTCATTTTTGCCATTCTGGTGAGTGTGAAAAGCAGTGTTTTGTTTTGAAATTGTGGTTAAAACATTTAACAAAAAATTTGCCACCTTAACTACCTCTAAGTGTACATCTCCGTAGTGTTAAGTAAATTCATCTTGTTGGAAACAGATCTCCAGAAATTTTTCAACTTGCAAAACTGAAAGTTTATAGCTACTCAACAACTCTCTTTTCCCCTCCTCCACCCAGCCCCTGGCAACAACCATTCTACTTTCTGTTTCTATGAATTTAACTACTTTAGATACCTCAGATCAGTGGAAACATAGAGCAGTTTTTTTTGTGACTGGCTCATTTCATTTAGCATGGCCTCAAAGTTCATCCGTGCTGTAGCATGTTACAGGATTTTCTTCCTTTTGGGGGCTGGATCATATTCCATTATATGATTATATCACATTTTGTTTATCCATTCATCCATCAACAGACATTTGGGTGGCTCCATCTCTTGTCTACTGTGGACAGTGCTGCTATGAACATGGCTGTGCAAATCCCTCTTCAAGATCCTGCTTTCCATTCTTTTGGGTAAATACCCAGAAGTGGAATTGCTGGATCATACAGTAGTTCTATTTTTAATTTTTTGAGGAATCTCCATAATGTTTTCCATAGTGGTTGCACCACTTTATAATCCCACCAACAGTACACAAGGGGCTCAGTTTCAAACTTATGTGTTTTTATCTTGCATTTATTTGATGACTAATGATGTTGAGTTCTTATTCATGTTTTTGGCTATTTACAGATCAGTTTTTATCAGGTGGCTGTTCTGGTCTTTTGCCCATTTTTCTAACAGGTTGTCAGAGAGTTTTTATATATTCAAGATATGAGCTCTTTATTGGTTATATTTGTTGCAAGTATCTTCTACTCTGTGGCTTCCTATTAACTTAATGGTGTGATTTGATTAACAGAAGTTCATATTTTCTAACATAGTTCAGCTTATCTTTCCTTTATGGTTAGTGTGTGTGTTTCTTGTCTGTTTAAAAGCTCTCATCTACTTTAAGCCCATGAAATACATTTGTTTTCTAGAATTATTTCTTTACCCATGAATATCCAATTAATTCAGCATCATTTACTGAAAAGACCACTATTTCAGTTCCATCTTCATCATCAATGAAATGGCCACATATGTGTGGGCCTGTTACTGGACTCTTTATGCCGTTCTGTTGATTTATATGTCTATTGTTGGGCCAATACCACACTGTTACAACTACTACAGGTTTACAATAAGTCTTGATATTCAGAGTAAGCCCTTCCACTTCAAGATTATCTTTGCAGTCTCTCACCCTGATCCTCTCCATTTCCATACAATAATGTAGAATGTTTATTTCTACAAAAACACTGTAGGGATTGTAATTGGGAGTGCACTGAATCTATAGGTCACTTTGGGAAGAAATGACATTTTTACAACATTGAGTTTTTCCAGGCTGTCAATACACATCTCTCCATTCATTTAAGTACAAAATTCCTGATCTTTTAATTTTAAGTCCTTTCTGGGTTTTAGTCCCTCCCTTGCTCCCTTCTCAGGACCTAGTCAAAGGATCAGGGCCCCTTCCTCCTCACCTGACTTGGGGTCACCAGGCTTTCCATTGGCCATGGGGGGAGGGCCCAGAAGGCTGGGTGGTCCTAAGAGCAGACATGAAAATATGGTCATCAGAATGGACTAAAAAACTGATGATCCTGTTCTTATATGTTTTTCTTCTATTATTCATTTCTTAATCTAACCAGCAAAGCCAGGTATGTTCTCAGCAGTGTTATGAGTTCTCACCCCATCTGTTTCCAAAGCGTTTTCAGGATTTACAAAGTGGAGACTCAGCCAAGTCAAGGGGGATAATGAGGGAAGGATACCTACAAACTTTCTCTTTCCCTTACATTGTTGCTACCCAAAAGATCCCAAGTGATTCCAGAGATAATCCAACTCCTCTCTTTCACTGCTGGCCAATCAGATAGCTCTCCCCCCCACCCCACCTCCGAGTAGTTTACAGAAGGCTGCACTTCCACCTTCCCCGTGAACGTCTGGTCACAAATTGTCATCCCAGTCATCGCAACCTACAGCCTCTCTAAGACCCCTCTCCCCTGTCGTTTTGCGGCTGCGCACACGAGCTCTTTATCTTCTCCCCTGCCTTCTTTAGAAAGGTTTAGTGGCTGGTTTGAAGTTGAGAGTTCAAGTAAGAGAACTCATTTAGTGTTCCATCCCAGCCAGGCCTCCCCGAGCCCCAGCCCCAGCCCCAGCCCCAGCCCCAGCCCCAGCGCGTGCGCCCTTCCTCCTTCCGTTGGAGCCCCCTCCCCCGCACCTTTTCAGCCCCCAACCCCTCGCCTCGGCCGGCTGACAGGCATGTGCACACAACTCCCGGGCTCCTCACCGATGGGACTCCCATCCTCCTCATCTCCAGTCTCTTCCCGCTCTGGCAGTGGGGGCTGCTGCTGCGGCTGCTGCTGATGATGATTCTGCTTCTTTCGTTTCGGCATCGTGGTTGCGGCAATGGCTGCAGCTGGATTTGGAGGGCAGTGAGGAAGGGGCACGCTGAGATTCTGTTTCCGCTTCCGGGGGGGCAGTGGACAGTGAGGCTGAGGCTCCCGCCATTTCACTTCCGGAAGGCTGCGGGGAAACTTTGGGCGGCTGTCCGCCTCCCTCAGTCTCTGCCAGGTATGGCAGCAATCTCAAACCTTTCCTTTGCTGCGTTTCTATAAACGCTTTGGAAAAAGTTGCTCGCTCCTCCCCTCGCTGAAAAAACCCTACAGCCGGCTCCTCATAGTGTGCCATAGAGTCGACAGGCTCTGGCCAGAAGGCCTGAGAAAAGACGGCTGTCGCACCCTAAGATCGCCACATCCGGTCCCCGGTTTCTATGGTAACAGCTGCAGGCACAACTTCGTGCCCTATGACCTCCCTCCAAAAATCCTTGTTGCACCTGGGTTTCCCTCCTCGGCCGCGCGCTTGCACTTAGGATCTGTAAACCTGCTGCTTACCATCGTTCCCACGAGGAATTTGGGTCCCAGCAGGGCGGTGCCCAGGGCTCTCCAGACCACCACTCGCCCCTCAAGACCTCTCACCCTGTCCCCAGTGTAGCCCATCAACTTGGCTTCCTTCCCGGGACGCACAGTCGCGACTTTCCTCTAAGGTCCAGCCGGAGGATTGGTAAAGTAGCTTCTGCTCGTCCACGCCCCTTTATCCCACAGGTGGTAGGACCCGCCCTCCGCTCCACCGCCCCCTCCAGGTGAGTGGTAGCTTCTCCCCGGCTCGCAAGGTAGTGATGACACGCGTCCCCCCTCCTCCAAACGCGATTTGGTAGCGTCCGTGACGAAGTTAGCCCGACCCTCCCACGCGCGCCTCCTTCCTCGCCGCCGCTGCGCCCTCTCAGCTCCACTGGCTCTCACGTGCGGGTAGCCCACCCCGCATCATCCTCTCGCCTCGCTCCCAGTGGGAAGTGACTGTATTTCCCCCTGGTTGCCTTCCACCCGGGCCGCCTGGGCGCAGCGGCCTGGCCCGCCCGCTGACGTCACCTTCCAGTCCCGCCCCCTCCAGTGTCCCGGGCCCTTGCGGCGGGGGCTGGCCCGGGGGGAGTCAGTTGAGGCGGCGGGAGCTCGGCGAAGGGCGGGCCAGGTGACTGGTCCGGGCCATGCCGAGGAAGAAGCCTTTCAGCGTGAAGCAGAAGAAGAAGCAGTTGCAGGACAAGCGGGAGCGGAAGCGAGGTCAGTGCGGGAGCCAGAGGAGGGGGCGGGGCTCGGACTCCCGCACATCTGGGAGAGGGGTGTGCCCGCCTCACCTCTGTGAGGCGTGAGAGGGGGTGGCGGCCGCGCGCCGACGCGCGTGGGCGACCGCGGAGGGGATTCCCTCACCCCAGCCCCCTACATCTGGAAGGGGTGGGGAAGGATGGAGAGTTGGGGGAGGGGAATCCCTCCAGCTCCAACGGGGCGTCATCCCAGTAGATCCCTGGAGGAGGAGTGCCTCCCCC
This sequence comes from Eubalaena glacialis, assembly GCF_028564815.1. Classification (NCBI taxonomy): domain Eukaryota; kingdom Metazoa; phylum Chordata; class Mammalia; order Artiodactyla; family Balaenidae; genus Eubalaena; species Eubalaena glacialis. Next base: position 23,355,673 of record NC_083722.1, on the reverse strand, counting down.
CACGCACATCCGGGAGGATCCTGAGCAGAGTAGGTGGGAGGGCCCGGCCTCAAAAGAGTGGGGTGGTGTGGGGAGGAGCCAGGCCGACCGGGTGGGGGTCTTCTGGCCCGGGAGAGCTGGCCAGCCCTGGCGTCACCGGCTCCTCCCCGCAGGGCTTCAAGATGGGCTGCGATCCAGTTCCAACAGCCGCAGCGGGAGCCGGGAGCGGCGGGAGGAGCAGACCGACACCTCGGACGGGGAGTCTGTGACCCATCACATCCGCAGGCTCAACCAGCAGCCTTCCCAGGGGCTGGGCTCACGAGGCTATGACCCAAATCGGTGAGAGTGGACAGGGGGCTCTGGCCCGGGCTTCCCCGCCTACCCGGAAGTCAGAGCGTTGGGGGAAAGCCTGCTGCCGCTGGGGGAGGCTTGAAACTGGTGGTGCTGGGTTGCTACGGTTCTCCGCGGGCCGCTGGGTCACCGGAGCGGTCCACAATCTTCCCTTCTGGAGGGGCTGGAGAGAATTTGGCTTTCAGAAGGGCGAAACTTAGGGGAAGGCCTGCTGTTGCGTGAAAGAGATTTGGGAGAGGGCCGACTCAGAGGGGAGACTTGAACTCTGGAGTGAAAGCTTTGCGAAGTTGCCTGCCCAAGAGGGGAATTCGTGGCCAAGGATTGTGATGGATGGCGTGGTCCCTGTCCTGTAGATACCGGCTGCATTTTGAACGAGACAGCCGGGAGGAGGTGGAGAAGAGAAAGAGAGCAGCCCGGGAGCAAGTGCTACAGCCCATCAGTGCTGAGCTGCTGGTGTTGGACATCTGGGAAGTCTATCAGCCCGGCTCCGGTGAGTGAGAGCTCAACGCCTGGTTGCTTGGGACAGGCAGTGGGCTGGGGAAAGGAGTTTGGAAGAGTAAGAGCTGACCGGGAGGAAGAAGGGTTCTGGGATGGATGCACCCTTGAGTCCTGAAACTATCCTCAGACTTATTTGGATTTTTTCTTGATTTCTCAGTCCTGGACTTTCCCCGACGTCCTCCTTGGAGCTATGAGATGTCCAAGGAGCAACTGATGAGCCAGGAGGAACGGAGCTTCCAGGAGTATCTTGGGAAGATTCATGGGGCTTACACCTCTGAGAAACTCAGCTACTTTGAGCACAATCTGGAGGTGAGACTAGAGTGGGGACAGGAGTGGGGCATAGTCACCCGTGGTCAAATTGGTCTGGGGTCATGCAGGAGAGCGACTCTGGGCTCAGGTTCTCTTCCACTGACCTTGTCTTTTCAGACGTGGAGGCAGCTGTGGCGAGTATTAGAGATGTCTGACATTGTTCTGCTAATTACTGATATCCGACATCCAGTGAGTCCTGGGGATGAGGGTGGGTAAGGGGCAGGAGGGGGGAAGATTCTTGCCGGGTAAAGGGCAGAGGCAGGAGTTGGGAGTCAGAGAGGTAACCTCTTCTTTTCCAGTCTCCTCTACCCCATCCTGATGTCTGCAGTCAGGAACTCAGTCTTTATTCATCAGTGTCAGAGCCTGTCACTCCTCCCCTGGCCAACTGCCTCTCCTCTCCTTTATTTCTTTGATGGAAAACTGCATACACATCCTGTTTCCTAGCCCACTAGGGCTAAATAGAAAGTCCCAATGTGGAGCTCCAGGGGATTCTGTGAAGGGGGCTTCCCTGCCATATCGGTTACTACAGAACTCGTCCTCACCTGGGATGCTAGGGTAGTGGTTAAGGCTCTAGACTCTGTTGCTAGGCAGCCCTTGTGTGACCTGGCTGTGCCACTTCACTGTTGTCCTCCAGTGGGAGAAAGGGAGGTCTGGAGTCTGTGCGGACCTTTAGGTTGGAGGTCCTTAACGTGTACACACGCACTCCTACATACTCACAGACATACATGTGCATTCACACGCTCACTTATGCAGCTACACGTGCTCAATACAAACATGCACACGTGTGCGTGCACACACACGTTTGTGTACACATGTAGACAGTTGTGTACATGTGAAAATAGATATTAATTTCTATCCCAACCCCCAACCCTGTGAGTGATCCCAGCCTTTAGCCCAGTTGTGTTGGGGGTCTCTGTTTCCTTGTCTTCTTTTTAGCTCATTTCCATTCCTAATCAGGCCTTACAGGAAGCCCCCCAGAGACAAACACATAGGTGTTACTTACGCCTGCTTTGTCTTCCTAGTTCAGTTTGGCTGATTTATCCTTGTTGCCCCAGAATCTGCTTCCACCAGGGTCTTGTCTCCAAGCTGTGCCTGCTGTGTGGGGAGCTGGAGGCAGAGAACTCTGGGTTGACCTCGCATCACTCCCTCCTCTTACCATCCCTGTTCCAGGTTGTGAATTTCCCACCAGCACTTTATGAGTACGTGACTGGAGAGCTAGGGCTGGCCCTGGTGCTGGTCCTGAACAAGGTGGATCTGGCTCCGCCGGCTCTCGTGGTTGCCTGGAAGCATTATTTCCATCAACACTATCCCCAGCTCCACATTGTTCTTTTCACCTCTTTTCCTCGGGATCCCCGCACCCCACAGGACCCTAGCAGTGGTGAGTGGGCAATGAGGAGGGCAGCGTGGGAGAGCTGGGGTGGCAAGGGACAAAGGGGGACCTGATCTAGGGCCTGAGGGTGGTGGGAGAGAGGGGGTACATAGACCCCATGGGGTGTGCTCACGCTTTTGTGCCCTCTGATCTCAGTCTTGAAGAAGAGTCGGAGGCGGGGGAGAGGATGGACTCGGGCTCTGGGGCCGGAGCAGCTGCTGAGAGCCTGTGAAGCTATCACTGCGGGGAAAGGTATGTGCCCCTTAGAGGGGAGCTGTGGGAGGCCGTGGGGGAGACCCAAAGCCCCAAGTCATTTTGCTCACCTTTCCCAAAGTCAGTCCCTCTATTATGGACTCAGGTGAGAGGCCATGGGGTGGGGTGGGAGAGGGAGCAGCCTGACTTGGTGGGACAAGAGAGGCAGCAGGGAGGCAGGAGCCTGAGTGGTTTGCTGCCTTCAGTGTTGCCAGTGCTTTTCAGAAACTCAGAAATGCACCCGATTCCGGGGTGGAGTCAAGTGAAGGCTGGGGAGAGTCGCTGTTGCGCAGCTTGGTCCTACCCGATCCAGAGGGCGCCACTTACATCAGCTGTGCAGTGCATGGTCTGCGCCATCGTATACAGTGGCCCTGGGGAGAACCTTCTTCTTCTTTCCTTCCCTGCGCAGTGGACCTGAGCAGCTGGCGGGAGAAGATTGCCCGGGATGTGGCTGGAGCCACCTGGGGTAATGGCTCCGGGGAGGAGGAGGAAGAGGAGGATGGGCCAGCCGTCCTGGTGGAGCAGCAGACTGACTCAGCGATGGAGCCAGCAGGCCCCACACGGGAGCACTACAAGGATGGGGTGGTGACCATCGGCTGTGTGGGTAAGGAAGCGGCGGCCCACGCATGGCGGCCTCCTAGGAGGCACAGGGTTTCAATATTTGGAAATGAGGGAAGGTGGTGAGGTCCCATTAGGCTCCAGGGTCTCTGAGGACAGAGGAGGCTGTCTGCTGTCGTGGAAGGATCACGGCACGCCTGAGTTAAATTCTGCTTCTCAGCGTATTGATCTCAAGCAAGTTATTTACCCACTGTCAGTCTTAGTGACTTTGATTTGAAAAATGAGGACAATGATGCTCAATTAAAAGAATGGATGAGGACTTCCCTGGTGGCGCAGTGGTTGAGAATCTGCCTGCCAATGCAGGGGACACAGGTTCGAGCCCTGGTCCAGGAAGATCCCACATGCCGCGGAGCAACTAAGCCAGTGCGCCACAACTACTGAACCTGTGCTCTAGAGCCCGCGAGCCACAACTACTGAGCCCACGTGCCACAACTACTGAAGCCCGCAGCGCCTAGAGCCCGTGCTCCACAACAAGAGAAGCCACCACAACGAGAAGCCCGCGTACTGCAACGAAGAGTAGCCCCCGCTCGCCACAACTAGAGAAAGCCTGCACACAGCAACGAAGACCCAACGCAGCCAAAAATAAAAATAAATAAATAAATAAATTTATATTTAAAAAAAAAAAAAAGAATGGATGAGAGGAATGGAGGGAATAGTGTAGAGAGAGCCTAACAAAGCCTGACAGATAGTGATAATAGTAATAATAATAATTGTTAAAAATTAACATCTACGTGATGCTTGCTGTGAACCAGGCACGGTTATATGATTTACATATTAACTTTTTTAGTTGTAGTAATTAGTCCATCATAGAATGATCATTAAATTATAGTAGTAGCTTAGAAGTGTCAGTTTCTTTCTGGGTCTTAACTCTTTAAGTCTAAGGAGAATCTTCTCTATTTTTAAAAATATTTTATTATTAAAAAAATTTTTTTTATTTTTCACTGCGTTGGGTCTTAGGTGCGGCATGCGGGATCTCTCATTGCGGTGCATGGGCTTCTCTCTAGTTGTGGCGTGCGGGTTTTCTCTCTCTAGCTGTGGCACTTTACAGTAAAACTCTTTTAAAGAGGAGAGAGGAATGAGGCTGGCGGGGGTTGTCAAAGGAGAGTCTTATCCCCCCACCCCCTTTTGAGAGGAGATACAATCGAGGAACCTGTGGATACGGAGGGCCGACTGTACTATGCCATTTTATTTATTTATTTATTTTTATTTTAAATTTTTATTTATTTATTTATTTATTTTTGGCTGCATTGGGTCTTCGTTGCTGCGCGTGGGCTTTCTCTAGTCAAGGTGAGCGGGGGCTACTCTTCGTTGCGGGGCGCGGGCTTCTCGTTGTGGTGGCTTCTCTTGTTGCGGGGCACGGGTTCTAGGTGCGCGGGCTTCAGTAGTTGTGGCGCACAGGCTCAATAGTTGTGGCTCGCAGGCTCTAGAGCGCAGGCTCAGTAGTTGTGGCGCACAGGCTTAGTTGCTCCGCGGCATGTGGGATCTTCCTGGACCAGGGCTTGAACCCATGTCCCCTGCATTGGCAGGTGGATTCTTAACCACTGCGCCACCAGGGAAACCCTACGCCATTTTATATAAGGGACTTGAGCCTCCAGGGATTTTGGTATCAACAGGGGCTCCTGGAACCTATCCTCTGTGGATACCAAGGGCCAACTGTACTTGAGTGGGTTGTAAACAGAGTGCAGTCAGCACCATGGTGCATCTTTGCCCAGCCTCAGTCAGCTGCTGAATGGCCAGAGTTGCATTTTACAGGGTTGGAGTTTTGCCAGGTGACTAAGAAGAAGGGGAGAGGCGGGACCAGGGAGTGGAAGGTCTATGAGGGGGACTGGCTGTAGAGCTGGATCACGGAATCTAAGTTGCATAAGAAGGGAAGTGAGGACATGAGTCGGGTATTGAATAGTGTTCCCAAGCTAGTCAGTGTCAGAGACTTATTGGAATGGAGGAACCAGAATAAGTGAGCTGGAAAGACGAGATGTCAGGGCAGAGAGAGGGGTGCTTGCAGGTGAGATTTGGAAGGCGTGAAGTGACAGGTCCAGGGTAAGACCACAGAGGTGGGATGGAAGAAACCTTTGGGAGGGAGATTCTGGCACTGGGAGGCCAGAGTGCTGTAGAGGAGATGTGTGGTGGAAGGTGGTGGTCATGAAGAGAGTGGCAGTGAGCCCCTGGGCTCTCAGTCTTCTCCTTGGAGAAGTTTGATAATCACGAGATGCATGTCTCACTTAGACTTCTGCAGACACAGCGCCACGCGATTGTATTTGTTTCTCATTTCATCCTGACCACTGTGAGGTTGGAGGTATCTGCTCTGTAAAATGCGGAAACAGAGACTCAGAAAATTAAGTAAATTGCCATGAGGTCACAAAGCTTAGGTAAATGGGGAGGCCAGGATTCAGCCCTGGCAGCCCAGAGCCTGATTTGTAACTTGCGATGTTATACCGCTTCCTTTCTTTCTTTCTGCACCTTAGTTCTCCGTTCATCTATAGCTATAGCACGGCGTCCTGCCTGTCACAGAGTAAGGATCTGTCAGGTGTTAATTTTCCTTGTCTTCCTCAGGTTTCCCCAATGTGGGCAAGTCCTCGCTGATCAACGGGCTGGTGGGGCGGAAGGTCGTGAGTGTCTCCAGAACCCCGGGCCACACCCGATACTTTCAGACCTACTTTCTGACCCCCTCCGTGAAGCTCTGTGACTGTCCAGGCCTCATATTCCCCTCGCTTCTGCCCAGGCAGTTGCAGGTATGAGGGCAGAGGGGCCAGAGGCGGGGAGAAGGCAGGAGATGGAGGAAGGTGCTGAGTGCTCTTGTTTCCCCTCAGGTCCTGGCAGGGGTCTACCCCATTGCCCAAATCCAGGAGCCATACACCGCCGTGGGCTACCTGGCCTCCCGGGTCCCTGTGCAGGCCCTGCTCCACCTGCGCCACCCAGAGGCCGAGGACCCCTCCGCAGAACACCCGTGGTGTGCCTGGGACATCTGTGAAGGTGGGCTCCACACGCCTGGCTTTCCTCCCCTTGCCCTATCTCCTTTCCTCTCCTTCCTCAGAGGTCCTGCCATCGATGGGGCAGCTAGCCAGTCACCCCTAGGCTTCTGTCTCAGGGCCAGCAAGATCTCGGGCCTGGAATATTCTGGGGGAAACTGGAAGGACTGTGTTAGGAGAGTGGGATGATGGTAACTGGACCTGGTTGATGGTCTTCCCTCCCCATTCTTTTCTCCTTCCAGCCTGGGCAGAGAAACGTGGTTACAAGACAGCCAAGGCGGCCCGAAATGATGTGTACAGAGCGGCCAATAGCCTCCTGCGGCTGGCACTGGATGGCCGCCTCAGCCTGTGTTTTCAGCCCCCAGGCTACAGCGAGCAGAAAGGTCAGTCAGCCAGTGTTCTTCCCTAGCCCCTGCGGTGATGGAGGCAAAAAGGAGTGGGCTTTGTAGGTGTGAGGATTCAGATTCTGTACCCATAGGCCAGCTCTGTGTTACTAAGCAGCTCTGAGATGACTTCCTGCTCTACAGAACCAGGGTGGTTAGTTGCCTCCTGGCAAGGTGGTGGTCACGATTGGAGTTAATGTGTGCAGAGCTTCTGTTCTGTGCCCAGTACACGAGAGGTTGAATGAATGCGTGAACAAATGAATGCCAGCAGCTATAAAAGTTATTGTTATTCTTAGTCTTTGCCTCTTCCCCATCTTTGCCTGGCATTAGTTTCTTGCTCAAAACTCTCCATTCTTTTTCTTGTTTTGGTTCCCCAGGCACCTGGGAGTCCCACCCAGAGACCATGGAGCTGGTGGTTTTGCAGGGCAGGGTGGGGCCAGCAGGTGACGAGGAGGAGGAGGAGGAGGAAGAGCTGAGCAGCTCCTGTGAGGAGGAGGGAGAGGAGGACCGGGATGCGGATGAGGAGGGGGAAGGGGATGAGGACACCCCAACCTCAGCTCCAGGGTCCAGCCTGGCCGCCCGAAACCCTTACGCCCTGCTGGGCGAGGACGAGTGCTGAGTCCCTGCCCTGCTCCATCTCCCCACCTCCCCGCCCATATCTTTGCTTTTGGACTGACCTGGGGGTCTCTCCCGTCTGCCACCCCAATTGTGAATAAAGATTGTCTGCTTTGTAGCCCCTTCCCCAGATGGACTGAGGTGAGAGCAGCTGTCTCAGGCTGACAGCTGTGGGAGGCTCCGCTGCTTTTCTCCCTTCTTTTTTCGTGCATTCTCTCTGCAAAGGAAGAGTTCTCTTAGGAGTTAATTCAGTGGGTTCTAAGGCCTGAAACCCGCTTCCTCTGCTCACTCTCCCACTTGCACCTTACGAACCCCGTCATCAACATGGGGAGGGGAGGTCACTTCAGGCTTTTGAGGCCTGGTCTAAATTCAGCCCCCTTTGGGAATTTGTGTCAGTCCCTCTGGGATTGGAGCAGCCCCCTGTGCCCCCCCTGCTGTCAGACCTGGGTTATACGAGGAGCTTCTGGGAGAAGAAGCAGTAAGAGAAGATGTCACAGCTGATGTCTCCAAGTGAGATATTTACAGGATTTATTCAAATTCAAGAAATATTTATTGAGGTCTGACTGTGTTTCTGGACTTATGCTAAGCACTGAACATATAAAGCTGCACAAATAGGCCTGACCTAAATATACTGCCTGGCCATGATCAAGACCCCATTAATCAGGCACCTAGCTTTTTGGATTAAGATGGGTGTATAATGTCCTCCAAATCCTTAGGGCTCATATAGTATAACTCTAGAACTTCCTGTTGATGGAGGTATTTAGTTAAGACTCGATGCTTGTGAAAATGTTACTAAAACGTGTATGAGTAGTCTTAATTACTGGCAAAAAAGTAGCATGCACATTTATGATTTGAGCAGAAGAGCCCTTTGAGTGCAGTGTCAAGTTTAACTAGTTAAAAGCCTTTAACACTAGGGGGTACTAGATTCATAGGGGAGGGCACAGAGCCAGCTTCCTGAATCCCACTTACCCTGGTTTGAGATGGAGCCAAGGAGACCCAGTGCAGGTTCTTAGCTGGCTTACAGTGTCAGGCACATTTCAGCAGGGGTCAGGTCTCTTGTGAGTCAGGGCACTTTAGGCCTTGCTGTACTTCTCCCTTGTCAAGCAAGCAGCTGGACTCCTAGATTTAATTCTTGGAGAAAAGGAAGAATGGGCTTTGGTTTATTGGCTGCCACAATGTTGTCTGGGTCGGGTGGTAGCAAAAAGTGTTGTTTGATAGGTTAGCTGTTAGGTGTAAGGGTGAGGAGAAGAGGGCGTACCAGATTCCTCTCTTCACTCTAAAGCATTCTATTCAGGTTCTGGGTCTTGGGCCAGTTTCTGTAATTCCAGCAGAGACCCTGTCACCCCAGGAGCAAAAGAGGCTGAGGTGTTTGGGCCACACATTTCCTCCAGTTCCCCCCTCCACTGGTCCCAGTGAGGGCATAAATCCTGGAATTTGCACTCCAGTGCAAAGTTTAAATACTACCAGCATGTGACTATGTGTGAAGGTTGCCCAAAATGTGCCGTAAAAGAGAAAAAGTTTCAGTGGAGAGAAAAACCCACCTGTCTCCCATCTTGGGCTTTTTACCCTCAGGGCTGGGTCTTTTGATGGAAGAAAGAGGACCCCGACTCAGCATCCTTTGAAGGTTCATGATGATCAGGGAAGCACAGGGGACTTCTTTGCTGCTAGAGGTGGGTTGGGGATGTTGGAATCATCTCAAAAAGTGGAGAAAAGAAAAATCAGATTCTGTTTGTACCCCTGCCTCTGTGCTGCTTCTCTTCACTGTCTTTATCTTTTGCTCTCATGAGTTTCACCAGGGGCATTTGGGAGAGCTGGGGGTGGGGGTGAAAGTTGAGACCTGGTGCTGGAGGGGAAGCTGAGAAGGGGGATTTTCATGCTGAAGACCTGGAAGGAGGCAACTCTAACATCCCCAAGGGGCCAGACTGTAAATGATTCTTCCCAGGCCCCTGTCAATACTCACTCTGTAGGAAAGTAACACTGGGAGAAGAACTATCTTAGCAACAAATAGATTTGGGAGGAGAAGGGTAAATAATAACCGAAGACCACTGCCTGAGGCTGAGCTTGAAACTGACTAAAAGGGACAAAGGAAACCAGGGGTCCAGTCTCCCCTCCATGATGAAATACCCAGGACCCCTGTCCTCACGCCCTTCCTGGGTCACATCCACTATGGAGATACTTGACCATGGAGATCTTGGGCTGTGGGAGTTCCCACAGCTTCTGGCCAGTCTCTTGATGGTGAGAAACTAGTGCTTCTCATTCATGCTGGAATTCTATTTAGATGCTGCACAGCTTCTTCCGAGATTCCATTTTTCTAGACTGAGTTCCAGTCCTGGTTCTGGGACAAGGTAGCTGTGTGTGGTCCAGAGTAGTTCAATTATCTGGGCCTCTGTTTCTTTATTTCTCATTATCATTGATACAACCAACGAAATTGGTTGAAAACAATGTGTGTCAGGCATGCTGAGTTCTGGGACAAAAAAATTGAGTAAGGCATAGACCTTACCCTCCAAGAATAGAACAGCCAGACACTAATACAGTAATTCCGTAGCATATGTAAATTATAAAAGAATTGCTGTAAATGAGCCTATTGAGTTGTAACTAAGTGAGGTGGGTAGAACTATAATCACCCCAAGGATTCATTCACCAATCGAACATTTGTCCATTTGTCAAGCAATTACTATTTGCCAGTCACTGCTAAGTGGTAAGTGACATAAAAATGGTCCTTTGTGGAGCTCACAATTTATTGGACTATGGAAACAATTAAATAGATAATTACCAAAAAAGTGGGATAAGTGCTGTCAGAAGGGTGGAACAGGGTCCTGTGGGATAGTGGTGGCTCCATATAGAAGGGTCTTGTGATGCTGGTCAGAAAGGAGTGGAGGACAGGGCTGGGAGCTGTGATTGTATAGCAAGTTATATAAGACTGAGAAAAAATCAGTGGTCTGTGGTAAAGAATTGCTATGGGAACACCCAGCAGGGGCCAGTCTTGGTGAGTCAGAGGAAGCCTCCTAGAGGAACAGAGGTCCAAGCTGAGGCCTGAAAACTGAGCAGGAGTAAGCCAGGCATTGAGAGGGAAAGAGCATTCCTGAGGGGACAGCAAAGGACAAGGAACAACACGTAACAATTTTGGAAGACTAACACGTTCAGCATGGCTGGGGCAGAGGGTTCGAGGGAGAAGTGGCGAAAGGTGAAGCTGGAGAGGTAGGCTTGGGTCAGCTCTCACTGGGCCTTGTCAACCATGCTAAAGATTAAGGCTTTATCCAGAGGAGCATTGAGACAAAGAAGGAGAGATTTGTGCCTTAGGTCACTTTGATTGGAGTGTGGAGACTGGTTTGGAAAGGGGAGAGAGATCAGAGGCTTTTGCAGAGATCCCAGAGACAGAATGGAAACCTGAATTAAGGGGTTTGGGGGAAGAGGTGCAGCTGCACACAGATTTGGGCGTCAGTAACGTATAGGTGGGAGGAGGGTAACTGAGATCATCCACAGAAAGTGTGTAGCGTGAGAAGAGAAGAGGGCTGAGAAAGGACATGGAGAATATAAAAGGGAGGGCAGGGAAAGAGGAACCAGCAGACAGGATAAAACCTAGGAAGTGTGGTGCATTGAAAGCTAAGGGAAGGAGGAAGGAAAGGCGCAGTGTAGAATGCTGCTGAGGATTGATGACAAGAATGAAGAGTGTCCACTGGATTTAGTAAAAAGCCTTGCTGATCTTGGTGGGAGCAGTTCCATTGGACAGGTGAGGTCAGAATTCCCAGATGTCAGGGGATTGAGGAATAATTTGGAGGAAGGAAGTGGAAGCAGTGGAGAAAAAGATATAATTTTCAAGAAGTTTGGTTGTGTTTGCAATGAGAGAAAAACGGAGAGAGCAGAGTATATAAAATCGAGGAAAACAGTTTTTTAAAGTTTTGAACATTTTCACGGGCTGTTTAGAAGGGTCAAATGGAGGAGGAAAGGCTGAAAATGCAGGAAAGTGGGGATTAGTGATGGAACAAGCCCTGGAGAGCAGGCGGGGGTGGCACTGACAGTCCCGGTGCAGGGATTACCCTCCCGCAGGAGCCTGGTGGCTTCTGTCGTAATAGGAGGAAACAGCGCTGACATTCAGCCGGTTTGCACTGGTACTGCTCAACCAGTTGTTAAAACACTTCTGTACCAGTTAGTAAGTAGTATAAGAGTAACTGCAATAAGCAGTAAAAATAATTAATAAAACAAATGATAATATGAACTCATCAGTTCAAGTAATTAAGATTGCGACAGCCATTGGTAAATGGGCTTCCCGCTGCACCTGAGACGCTTTGCAGCGCCATCTGCCGGTGGAGCTGCATCCCTGCAGGCTGAGCGGCTGCTTTGAGCCTTATTAAATATACTCTTTAAAATTACCTGTCTAAATTATCTTTGAATTATGGAGCTGCTATTGCTTCTAAGTAGTTTAGCTTCTACTTTGATTTTATTGCTAGTTCATTGTCATTCTTGTGTCCGTAGTAAACTGCAGTGTTTTAATATTTACAAATTCAAGAATTTTTAATAAAATATTAAAGCCAAACTTGAATAAAGAAATAACAAAGTTTGAACATGTTTCTTAATGTGCCTTCAGAAATATCATAAATGAGAATCTTTTGGTTCCACGGGAGAAAAAAGAAGAAATAATTTAATGAGCTGCTGCCTGGAATGTCTTCTGTTACTATGTTAAAAAAAAAAAAAAGAATAATATGGAAATTCTTTCCAACGTTTTGTTTTGAAAATTGTCTAACACACAAACTGAAAAAAAGGACAGTAAACACCCAAACATTCATACAAGGTTTCAACAAATCCTATCATTTTGCCACGTTTGCTTTACTAGTCTCTATCTTGTTATCCATCTATTTGTCTACTTATCCCTTTTTTTTCCTGAACCAGTTGGAAGCAAGTTGCAAACATCATGCTCATTCATCCCTAAGTCATCAGTATGTATCTTACACACCACAACAGAATTATCATGTCTAATGTGTTAATAATTCCTAATATAATCTAATATCATATTCAAGCTTTCCCAATTTGAATGTCTTTTACAGCATTAAAGAAACAAACCAGGAATCAAGTTCCACACATTGCCTTTTGTTGTGATTATGTCCTCCTCTTTGCCCTTTTTTTTTTTTTTTAATATTTATTTATTTATTTGGCTGTGCTGGGTCTTAGTTGCCGCGTGTGGGATCTTTGTTGCGGCATGCAGGATCTTAGTTGTGGCATGTGGGATCTAGTTCCCTAACCAGGGATCGAACCCGGGTCCCCTGCACTGGGAGCGCGGAGTCTTAGCCGCTGGACCACCAGGGAAGTCCCTCCCCTTTTCTTTTTAATCCAGAAGAATCCAGTCTTTTTCTTCATAGAATTGACTCTTTGAAGAGACTAGGCCAGTCTCTTCTATAGAATGTCTTACATTCTGGATTTGTCTTATTGTTTCTATGTTGTCATTTAACTTGTTCCTCTAGCTCATATTTTTTTAATTAAAAAAATTAGATTCTAGTTACCCAATTTTGGGACTAATTCTTCAAAAGTGCTGCGTTCTTCACATTGCCTCACATTGGAATGCATGTAATACGAGGTCATGCCGCAGCTAATGATGCTAAGTGTAATCACTTGGTTAAGGTGGGTACTGTCCGATCAGTCCTATGAAGGTAAAGTGTTCCCCTTTGCAATTAGCAAGTCATCTGCATGGTTCTTTGACACTGTGATTTTTTTTTTTTTTTTTTTGGCTGCACTACATACGTTGCAGGATCTTAGTTCCCCAACCAAGGATCAAACCCAGGCCCCTGGCAGTGAGAGCATGGAGTCCTAACCACTGGACCACCAGGGAATTCCTGACACTGAATATTCTAAAAAAGCTTTCACCCAATAATTGACATCCATAGTGATCCTTGCCTGAATGAGTTATTTCATCAGGAATTACAAAATGGTGCTTTTCGACTTCTCCCACTCCCCCATTTATAAGGGGATATTAATCTAGAGAGGAGCTTTCCCTCATCAACTGGAAAAGCAGGGTTCCTTCTAAAAAGCCACGACAAATGCTTAATTATTTCCATTTAATTACCAATTTTCAGAGTAAGGTGGTGGTATATTAATCTACAAGGGTAGAAAGTTATAGTCTTTTTTTGTTTTAACTATAGATCCAGGGTTTTTAATCCATTTAGTATTTTATAATCAGTTACAGTCATTATTTCTTTTGTGCTCAAACTGTATCAAATGTGTCCAGTAAGAGCCCTTTTAAGCTGACTCCTGTGTCCTTTTGACATGCCCCAAAGTTGTCTTGACCACTTTCTTGCTTCTGGCATGATGATGTCCCAGGCTCAGTTTTTACTTTCCCAAGCTTCAGACATGGAATCGGCCATTTCTCCAAGGAGCACTGGTTCTTTTAACAAAGGATGGTATATGGAAACCACTGTTTAGGTTCTGGGAGAGCTCATTGCTACAGAGGTATCACTGCTTTAAGACACTTTTAGTGTTTAGAGAAATCATGAATTCATGCTGATATTTCCAATTCAAATTTTACTTTGTAGTTTTCTCTCAACTTCTTTAATTTTGTATTTTATATCTTTTATCAGGATAATTGAAAATCTTAATAACTTTGATGTATTTATCTATTCGCTTTATCCTAAAATATACATAAAATAATTTCAAAATTGCAATATTTAATACTACTAACAATAAAATTACTAAGTGCAATTTAATATTTACTAGCTGTTCTTTTAGTCTTTAGAATATTTACCGTGAAGGATGTACAGAGTACTGTATTCAAAAGTCACCTGAAATATTTATTTTCTCTTAATGGTTACCTCAAAATATGCAAATAAATAGGTTCATATGTTTCAGTTTTCAATTTTAGACTGATTTTTTATATTAAGTTCATTTAAAATATGTAAAATACTTTCAAAGTTCAAAAGTAGAAATAAGATTTTAAAGATGTACTCATGGGACTTCCCTGGTGGCGCAGTGGTTAAGAATTTGACAGTTAAGACAGTTCAGGGGACATGGGTTCGATCCCTGGTCGGGGAAGATCCCAAATGCCATGGAGCAACTAAGCCCGTGCGCCACAACTACTGAGCCCACGAGCCACAACTACTGAAGCTTGCACACCTAGACCCCATGCTCTGCAGCAAGGGAGGCCACTGCAATGAGAAGCCCGGACATGGCAATGAAGAGTAGCCCCCTGCTCGCCACAACTAGAGAAAGCCCGCGGGCGCAGCAGCGAAGACCCAACACAACCAAAAAATAAATTAATTAATTTAAAAAAAAAGTACTCAGACAAGTATGTTTATCGTATACTCCCCATCAGTTTCTTCCTTCTCCCTTCAAGTAACCATTTTTATTGGTTTCTGTTTTATTCTTACAGAGTTTCTTTTTACAAAAATAAACACACATGTTATAAATATTTTTTAGTCTTTCTTATACAAAGAGTAGCATTATACAGACTTAAAAGTTTTAATTGGGCTTCCCTGGTGGTGCAGTGGTTAAGAATCCACCTGCCAATGCAGGGAACACGGGTTTGAGCCCTAGTCCGGGAAGATCCCACATGCCTCGGAGCAACTAAGCCCGTGCGCCACAACTACTGAGACTGCGCTCTAGAGCCCACGAGCCACAACTACTGAGCCCGCATGCCACAACTACTGAAGCCTGCGCGCCTAGAGCCTCTGCTCTGCATGCAACAAGAGAAGCCACTGCAATGAGAAGCCCGCGCAACGCAACGAAGAGTAGCCCCCGCTCACCGCAACTAGAGAAAGCCCCGCGCACAGCAACGAAGACCAAATGCAGCCAAAATAAATAAATTAATTAAAAAAAAAAAGTTTTTATTTTCTTAAATTTTTTTTACTTTATAAAAATTTTAAAGGTTACTTTCTATTTACAACTATTACTATATTCCTCACATTGTACAATACATCCTTTAGCCTATCTTACACCCAATAGTTTGTACTTCCCAATCCCCCAGCCCTAAGTTGCCCCCCCACCACTGGTAACCACTAGCGTGTTCTCTATATCTATGAGTCTGCTTCTTTTATGTTATATTCACTAGTCTGTTGTATTTTTTTGATTCCACATATAAGCCATATCATACAGTATTTTTCCTGCTTGGAGTTTGCTAAGCACTTGAACTTGTGAAAAACTTCCGCTTTGTGAAAGATATTGTTAAAAAGGATGAAAACCAGCCACAGACTGGGAGAAAATATTTGCAAAGCACATATCTGATAAAATACTGGTGCTCAAAATATACAAAGAACTCTTAAAACTCAACCATAAGAAAACAAACAACCCAATAAAATATGGGCAAAAAATCTGAACAGACACTTTACACCTTACCAAAGAAGATATACAGATGGAAAATAAGTATATGAAAATATGTTCCACATGATATATCATTAGGTAATTGCAAATTGAAACAACAATGAAATACCACTACACATCTATTAGAATGGCTAAAATCCAAAACGCTGATAACACCAAATGATGGTGAGGACATGGAACAACAGGAAGTTTCATTCGTTGCTGGTGGGAATGCAAAAAGGTATAGCCTCTCTGCCAGTGTTTTATAAAACCACACATACCCATTTATTTATTTATTATTTTAAAATTTTATTTATTTATTTATCTTTTCGGCCACGCCACGCGGCTATCCTATTTCCCCGACCAGGGATCAAACCCGTGCCCCCTCCGTGAAAGCTCGGAGTCCCCGCTCTTTCTAAGAGAACTGGTAACTGCTCACACCCTTTTCACACACACATCTATTAAAATAATCCCCTCATTAAATTGTACTCTATTATCCTGCACCATTTTATATTCCCACCAGCAGTTTGCAAGGGTTCTGCTATCTCTACAGGTTTGCCAATACTTGTTATTTTCTTTTTTAAAAAATTTTTAAATTTTATTTTATTTTTATACAGCAGGTTCTTTTTAGTTATCTATTTTATACATAGTGTATATATGTCAATCCTTATCTCCCAATTCATCCCACCACCACCGCCCCCCGCTTCCCCCCCTCTTTCTTTCTATTTTTTTTTTTTTAAATTTCATTTATTTATTTTTGGCTGTGTTGGGTCTTCGTTGCTGCACGCCGTCTTTCTCTAGTTGCCGCGAGCGGGGGCTACTCTTCCTCGAGGTGCGCAGGCTTCTCACTGCGGTGGCTTCTCTTGTTGCAGAGCTCGCGGGCTTCAATAGTTGTGGCATGTGGGCTCAGTAGTTGTGGCTTGCGGGCTCTAGAGCGCAGGCTCAGTAGTTGTGGCGCACGGGCTTAGTTGCTCCGCGGCATGTGGGATCTTCCCGGACCAGGGCTCGAACCCGCGTCCCCTGCATTGGCAGGCAGACTCTCAACCACTGCGCCACCAGGGAAGTCCTCTATTTCTTTTTTTAGTAGCCATCCTAATGAGTGTGAAGTGGTATCTCATTGTGGTTTTGACTTGCATTTCCCTAATCATTAGTGATGTTAATCATCTTTTTATGTGCTTATTGGCCACGTGTATATCTTCTTTGAAGAAATGTCTATTCAAGTCATTTGCCCATTTTTGAATTGGGTTGTCTGCTTTTATGTTGTTGAGTTTTTGGAGTCCTCTATATGTTCGGGTTATTAATCCCTTATCATACATATGATATCTGATATTTGCAAATATTTTCTCCTATTTTATGGGTTGCACTTTTGCTCCATTGATAGTGTCTTTTTTTTTTTAATTAATTAATTAATTTATTTATTTATGGCTGTGTTGGGTCTTCGTTTCTGTGCGAGGGCTTTTCTCTAGCTGCGGCGAGCGGGGGCCACTCCTCATCGCCGTGCGCAGGCCTCTCACTATTGCGGCCTCTCTTGTTGCGGAGCACAGGCTCCAGACGTGCAGGCTCAGTAGTTGTGGCTCACGGGCCCAGTCGCCCCGCAGCACATGGGATCCTCCCAGACCAGGGCTCAAACCCGTGTCCCCTGCACCGGCAGGCGGACCCTCAACCACTGCATCACCAGGGAAGCCCCTGATAGTGTCTTTTGATGCACAAAAAGTTTTTAATTTTTATGAAGCTCAATTTGTCTATTTTTCCTTTTGTTGCCTCTGCCTTTGATGTCATATCCAAGAAACATTGCCAAATCAATGTTGTAAAGTTTCCCCCCTATGTTTCCTTCTAAGAATTTTATAGTTTTAGCTGTTATGTTTAGGTCTTTGATCCATTTTGAGTTTATTTTTGTATATCATGTTCGATAAGGGTCCAACTTCATTTTTTTTCTTTCATGAAGCTATCCAGTTTTCCCAGCACCACTCATTGAAAGAACTGTCCTTTCCCCATTGGCTGGTCTTGGCACCCTTGTCAAAAGTGATTTGGCCATATATATGAGGGTTTATTTCTGGGCTTTTTCATTTTGTTGATGGTTTCCTTTGCTGAGCAGAAGCTTTTCAGTTTGATATAGTCCCACTTATTTATTTTTGCTTTTGTTGCCTTTGCTTTTGGTGTCAAATCCAAAATATCATCTCCAAGACTGATGTCAAGGAGTTTACCACCTATGTTTTTTTTCTAGAAGTTTTATGGTTTCAGGCCTTATGTTTAAGTCTTTAATCCATTTTTTAGTTAATTTTTGTGTATGGTGTAAGATAGTGGTCCAGTTTCAGTCTTTTGCATGTGGTTGTCCAGTTTTCCCAACACCATTTGTTGAAGAGACTGTCCTTCCCCCATTGTATATTCTTGGCTCCTTTGTCAGAAATTAATTGACCGTATATGTGTGGGTTTATTTCTGGGCTCTCTATCTCTTCCATTGATCTACATGTCTATTTTTATGCCAGTGCCACACTGTTTTTATTACTATAGCTTTGTAATATAGTTTGAAACCAGGGAGTATGATACCTCTAGCTTTGTTCTTCTTTCTCAAGATTGCTTTGGCTATTTGAGGTCTTTTGTGGTTCCACACAAATTTTAGGATTGTTTATTCTAGTTCTGTAAAAAATGCCACTGGAATTTTAATTGGGATTCCATTGAATCTATAGATTGCATTTGGGTAGTATGGACATTTTAACAATATTAATTCTTCCAATTCATGAGCATGGAATATCTTTCCATTTATTTGTGACTTCAATTTCTTTCATTAATGTTTTATAGTTTTCAGTGTAAAGATCTTTCACCTCCTTGGTTAAATTTATTCCCAGGTATTTTATTCTTTTGATGCAATTTTAAGTGAGATTAGATTGTATATTGATTATTTTATCCTACAACTTTACTGATTTATTGATTAGTTTTAACAGGTTTTTTGTTTTGTTTTGTTTTGTTTTTTGTGGAGACTTTAGGATTTTCCATATATAATACGGTGTCATCTGCTAATAGTGACAGTTTTACTTCTTCCTCTATGATCTGGATTCCTTTTATTTCCTTTTCTTGTCTAATTGGTCTGGCAATTATTTCCAATACTGTGTTGAATAAAAGTGGTGAGAGTGGGCATCCTTGTTTCCTTCCTGATCTTAGAGAAAAAGCTTTTAGCTTTTCACTGTTGAGTATGATGTTAGCTGTGGGCTTGTCATATATGGCCCTTATTATGTTGAGGTACATTCCCCCTATACCCACTTTGTTGAGAGGTTTCTTCAAATGGATATTGAATTTTGTCAAATGATTTTTCTGCATCTATTGAAATGATCATATGATTTTTACAATGATTATTAAATATATGAAAACATCTGCAGTCATTTTGACATAGCATTAAGAAAAGATACAAACAACACGATTTAAAGCAGATTTGCCCCCTTTGAAAGGCATTCTTATTTGTGGGAGCATTTCTGTGTAACCCCAACTACTTGACTACTTTAAATGGAAGTTCTATTTCTTTTTCAAAAATGGGTGTATAATTAACATACGGCATTATATTAGTTTCAGGTATACAACATAATGATTTGATATTTGTATACATTGGAAAATGATCGCCACTAGTCTAGTAACATCTGTGACCTTACATAGTTATAAAATTTTCTTTCTTGTGATGAGAACTTTTAAGATCTACTCTCTTAGCAACTTTCAAATATGTAATACAGTATTATCAACTATAGTCAACATGCTGTACATCACATCCCCATGACTTATTTATTTTATAACTGGAAGTTTGTACTTTTTGACCCCCTTCATCCACTGGAAGTTCTATTTCTAAAATATTTTCTGGGCACTCTTTGGAGTAACACAGTATCATTCCATTTCTTATTAAAATATAAAAAAGAAGATACCTAAATTGTCCTTTATGGTACATATAGTTCAAGTTTCTTTGGACATGCATGGCATAATGCTAATGGAACAAAAGTATAGTTTCTCAAAAAAATTTTTTTTAGAGTGTCAAATATGGCTCTAAAGTGTTCGATGTGAACTGCAGCTGGCTTAGCATATCACATCAAGTAGAAATGTACTTTGCAGTCTTCTAGCATATTTACCAAACAGGAACCTTACCCAGTTTGCACAACTGATTCCCCATCTATTCATTGCCCCCCTCCCCCTCTCCACAGAATCAAAACTTAGAATCAACTGTGTTTCATGATATTTAAAGTCATTTGTAAGGCTAACAGTGTAAGAGCCAAATAAATATTAATTCATCTTCTCTTCATAGCCCCCCTCTGTGGTGGGTACTACTCCTACTGGTCCTCACTAATGATACTAAGGCACAGTGTGTTGTCAACAGCAATACTTTAAGAGAGGAAGACAAATGAATTAGTTTTTGCCACAGCTCTGCAAACAAGCAAAACTAAAAATCAGCAACAGGGACGTCCCTGGTGCCTGCAGTGGTTAAGAATCCGCCTGCCAATGCAGGGGACACGGGTTCAAGCCCTGGTCGGGGAAGATCCCACATGCCGCGGAGCAACCAAGCCCGTGCGCCACAACTACTGAACCTGCGCTCTAGAGCCTGCGAGCCACAACTACTGAAGCCCGCACGCCTAGAGCCCGCGCTCAGCAACCAGAGAAGCCACCGCAACGAGAAGCCCGCGCACCGCATCGAAGAGTAGCCCCCACTCGCCGCAACTAGAGAAAGCCCGCGCGCAACTAGAGAAAGCCCGCGCGCAACTAGAGAAAGCCCGCGCAGCAATGAAGACCCAATGCAGCCAAAAATAAATAAATTTGTATATATAAAACAAATCAGCAGCAAAGAAAGAGTAGCACAACCTCAAAAAAAAAAAAAAATCGCTGTGCAAATTCCCCCCCTCCCAGACTGTCATTCCCGCCAGCCTCAAAGTTATTTATTAGGAGAGTATGTTTCTGCGCGAACAGAATACTCTTTCGTCTATGGGAAAATCTAGAGGTCGGACGTCCCCCTCTGCGGAACGTCCAGGGGTTTTTGCAGGGGCACTGCTCCAAGCCTGGACTCTGAGAGGGCAAGCAGGGTCTGGAGTCCCAACCAATAGCAGAGGGCGCGATCAGTGCTCCCCATAATATAAAGGTCTGATTCTCTAGAGCGCCTAGATACAATGCCTAGGAAGACCCTTAGTCACTTGCCTCGGAGGCATCTGGGCCTGGGACGCCTCCGGAAGAGCCCACAGTTGACAACTGGCTGGCCTCACTGGGGGTGCCTACGGCTCGAATCCCCTCTCCAGCTTTTTTTTTTTTCTTCGCTCCCTTGCTTCGCTTGTCTAGACTGCCAAAGCCTTGAGTTGCAAACGCACCCGTTCCCTTACCCCACCGTGGTCTAGGTTTCCTTGCCAGGGTCACTGTTCCTCACCTCTCACCTCCCTGCCCTGTTATACAGCAAAGTCCAGGCGACCTCAAACTCGCCTTTGCCCTCTCCTGTCCTCCTAGGGCGGTCCTTTCTGCTCTGGAATAGGCCCCATGAGGAGCTGCAGGGCAGTCTGCGTCAGACAACTGCGTCCCGGGTGCCAAACAGTTGCCTGTACCCTTCTGCGCTCACCGCGTCCCGCAACGCAGTTCAGGGATTTTTAAACTACAATCCCCGCCCGGTGTGATTCTCCATTCATGGGCGGTGCGGGGCGTGCGGGCCACGCCACTGATATTCCCGTTGGGGGTGGGGGGTGGGGGGTGGGGGGTGCGGTCACTTTTTTCCCAGAGGAAGAGGGGAGACCCGGCTTTATGGGGAGGCGCTGGATGGAAACCCAGAAGATCAATTTTAGTCCGGGCACCGTCTCCCTTGGGACCAGTTAAGGGGTAAGCTGTACTCAGTAAGGCAAAGCAAAAATGAATTTGATTTTTTTCTTCGTGTAACTATTTTCAAAGGCTTCCTTGCCTGGACACAGAGCGGTCTGCCTCGAGCGTTGTTCTTCCGGGGAAATAAAGTATCTCGGGCTCAGTTCTCCCCCGAAGGAGCCAGAACTCGCAGCGGACACAACTGCCGACCCTCGGACGGTCAGTTACGGAATAAAACTGCACCGCTAAGGCTCCAACTGGGCGCCGGCGTTTCTGTGCTCGTGACGCCCGTAGCCTAGTCAGTCTCGGTGGAGTCGGGGGAGGCTTCCCTTCCCTTCCAGGAGCCCAAACCTGCGGCCCCAAGTCTCCCCATTCTTCACGTATAATCTCACTCGCCCTCACGACTTTTTTGGACTACCGTTCAAAGGACTCATTACAGGTCCGCCCAGCCAGCCAGACCAAGCCAGCCAGGAGGTGGAGGAAGGGTGGAAAGGGGGCTCTTGTTGGTGAACTAAACCTTTTTTTTTTCCGAACCAAGCTTTGAGGAATCTAAATTTAGCTTATGCAGTCCAAATTGACTACAATGGTCGAGGGTACTTATTTTCTGTCTCTGGGGACAATCCCAAGCTCCGAGCTTCCGCCCACACCCTGAACCCCCCGCCCTGCCTCGCCCCAAGTGACGCACTCACGCTCAGGTAAAGGGGAAAGGGGCCTGGACAGAAGCGGCAGAATCCCAGTCCTTTCAATTTCACTATTTTGAAACGCCGGGAGACCAGAAAGAGAGTGGCCGGGATGCGCGGCCGGAGGCCCCCCGCCCCCCGCCCGCCTCCCGTCACAGCACTGACTCTCCCGGGGCCCTACAAGAGATCTCTCCTCTGGAGATGAAAAATCTCACTGTGCACCTCAAGCAGGGGTCCTCGGAGCTGCCTCCCTCTGGGTGTGCTGGGTGGACTTCCCTTCTATCCTTTCTCCAGCAGGCAAAAACAAATCGATGAACAACGTGCAGAACAACCCTTCTAGGAAATGGTGGTGGTGAGGGGTATAGGAAGTGGGGGAAGGAATCCCATCCAAGTGGATGAATTTAGAGGCAATTTGTCATATTAACTCCAGGAATGGAGACACCAGGGAGACTAGAGTATGCCGACCCACTCAGGTCAAAAGGTTGGAGTCTCCTCTTGCCTCTCTCCATATTACAGCAGCTTCAGTGCCCTTGCTAGCCCTGGGTGCTGGTGGCCTCAGCCCCAAGGGCAGTCCTGCTCGTGCTCGGGCTCAGAAGAAGAGGTTTCAGGAACCCACAGACCCGTCACCACTCCTTGGAACCCTATTCTCTGAGTGAGGCTGGCTGCCTACCCTGTCCACTTCCCCCTTCATTAAGTTACACAATGCCTCAGGAATTCCCTGGTGGTCCAGTGGTTAGGACTCCACGCTTTCACTGCCGAGTGCCCGGTTCCATCCCTGGTCAGGGAGATCCCACAAGTGGCTCGGCAAAAAAGAAAAAAAAGAAAAAGTTACACAGTGCCTTGCCAGTAGCAAAATACCATCTCTCCTCTACTTTCTCCCAACCATTCCCTTCTACTCCTTTTCTGGAAAACAACTATTTTCAAGCCTTTTAGCTTATGTTTTGTTTGTTATCTCCATGTCTCTTGATAGCATACATTCGTGCTTTGTTTGATTTTTCAGTTTTATTGATAGAAATTATCTTTGACATGCCAACATCCCTTCCTCCCACACTTCCAACTCCCCCACCCCCCAATAAATGTAATTTCATCCTCTTAGGGTAGGTAGTCCAGTTGACTGGACTGAGAGTCAGAGTTACAATTATTTACTTATGGGAATGCTACTCATGCCTGAGCCACATGTAAAACTCTCTTAATTGTCCTTTCCATACATACTGGTGTTTCTCAGGGATTTAATAATTGCTTGATGTTTTCATTTTCTTACTTTCCATGATGTTTTAATTTTATAAATGTATCCCCCCAACTCTCCCCCCAGTTAAGTGAATCCCTTTTCAGTCCCTTCAAAACCATGATGGTTGCTGCCTAGGTAATTTTCTTGCTTAAGGCTCCCCTCTGCCTTCCTGTTGACTCCCTTTCCCTTCTCATAGGTTGATGCCCTGTTTTCCCAGATCCCACATCTTCCTCTTTTTTGGTATATGCCCTCCTCTTCCTGGAGCACATCCCTCTACTTCCCAAAAAGGGGTTCACTGGAAAATTTTAGATGCTCTCATGTCTGATTTTTTTTTTTTACGATTTTACAGGGATGGAATTGGGAGTCATGGTCACCCCCAGCAGGAACAAATGGGTCACAGGAAGATCCCCATCAAGGAGCACAGGTGGTCCCTCTCCTGATGCATAAAGAGTCTGAATTTTTCCTATACTGATTTCCCAAGCAGGCAGCAGAATAATACCACCGCCTAAGTTTTAACCACAGGTGTTCTCTCTTATGGATTGACAACCCAAGTTCACATTACATGGATGTTCTGAATATTAGCATGCCATGAATTCAGGATTAAGAAGGCCATACTCCAAGGAATCTGGTGAAAGCAAACACAAGAGAGGTCTGGAGGAATCTACTATCATCCATGCTTTGAAAATTCCAAAAATCATTTCATAAGCAAAATGAATACTTAACACTAAAAAAGAAAATATATGTTCACAAGAAACAAGATACCTTGAAAGAAGAAACAGAAAAAAACAAACAACAGAATCCTGTAACTTTGAAATTAGAGTAATAAAAATAGGTTATAAAATAGCATATTCTTACTGTGAATAAAAGACAAAATTTTAAATATTTTCAGTTAATAAGAAATTGTAAAGAATATCCAAGAAAATTTGAAAAGAATTATATACAACATTTTATAAATGAAAATACAGGGACTTTCCTGGTGGTGCAGTGGTTAAGAATCCGCCTGCCAATGCAGGGGACACGGGTTTGAGCCCTGGTCCGGGAAGATCCCACATGCCACAGAGCAACTAAGCCCGCGAGCCACAACTACGGAAGCCCGCGCGCCTAGATCCCGTGCTCCTCAACGAAGAGCAGCCCCCGCTCTCTGCAACTAGAGAAAGCCCGCACGCAGCAACGAAGACCCAACGCAGCCAAAATTAATTAATTAATTTTAAAAAACCACAATAATTAAAACTAAAATTTCAATGGGATTTTCCAAAGGCAGAAAATTTGACACAAACAGACCATTACTAAAGGAACTCTGAAGAATGTACTTCAGGCAAAAGGAGAGGTCTCAGGAGGAGGGTGTGAGTTTAAATAAAAAATAAACAAGAAATAAGGGTAAGTATGTGCATAACATTGAATGAAGATAAACTATGGAAAAAATTGAAATGTCTTGTGAGGTTAAAAAGGATAATAAATTGGGAGGGGATAATCAAAGTTAATTGAAATCTGAATTCTTTCTCTTTCCTCCACAATAATACTGAACTTATTTATATCCTGATAAAAAACTTAAAGATAAACTTCTCACTCATTATGTGGTCTATTTTTGTTTTGTTCTGTATATTTCAGTATAGGGCATAAGAGAATATTTTGTGGATCTTTCTGTATGTTATCTTCCCAACTTACTGCTGGATTGTTCAGTAACTCAGATGCTCTAAACTTATAAATAACGAATGTACAAATTCAACTGTAGAGCAATTTTCCACAATAAGAAGGCCATTCATAGAGTTGGTGGAATCTGCCAATTTAAGACTTTCAGCACTGTGGACAGATCTACATGTCCTAGTGTACAGGGAGCTGGAGTTCCCTCTAAACTGGATACAATGGGATACCAGAGAGGAAAATTTAAGGTAAACCCTAATGGTCATGAAATTGTGATTTTAAACACAGTCATTAATCACAATCTCAAATTCTGAATCTACCCCACTTCCAATACATCATTAACCGTGATGTCACTATAATAGAAGAGCCAGTTTGGGCAGAAGAGGAAGTGACTCACAGAGGCAGTAAGTCACCTGAGCCTCTGTTCTGCCAGGCAGCCCATCTACAGTGAACCTACAGTGTAACAGCATTTAGACCAAAGTAAGCACTTCAAGAGAAATAAAAACACATGTCCACACAAAAACATTGTACACAAGTGTTTATAACAACATTATTTATAATAGCAAAAAATGGAAACAACCCAAACGTTTGTCAAATAATAAATGAATAAACAAATTGTAGTATGTCTATACAATGGAATATTATTCAGCGAAGAAGAAGAAGAAGAAGGAGGAGGAGAGGAGAAGAAGAGGAAGAGGAAGAAGAAGGGGGAGGGGAGGAAGAGGAGAAAAAGAAGAAGAGGAAGAAGAAAGGGAAGAAAGGAAGTACTAATAATGCTACAAAAAGGATGAACCTCGAAAACATTATCCTAAGTGAAAGAAGCCAGACCCAAAAGGCCGCATATTGTATGATTTAATTTATATGAAATATTCAGAATAGGAAATCTGTAGAAATAAAACATACGTTGGTAATTGCCTAAGACTGGGGTCTTGGGGGAAATGGAGAGTGACAGCTAATGAGTATGGTGTTTCTTTCGTGGGTGATAAGTGTTCTAGAATTGATTGTGCTAATGGTGGCACAACTCTGTGAATATATTAAAACCACCAAATTGTACACTTTGCATGAATTGTATGGTATGTGATTTATATCTCAAGCTGTTAAAAATGATTGTGTCAAGTAAAATTAGTGTGTTTCTTTGCTTAAAAAAAGAAGCTATGAGAGAAAAACACCCAATATAGTTTTTTTGTTGTTGTTGCTTTCTGTTTTTTGTTTTTTTGGCCACGCCATGCGGCATGCAGGATCTTAGTTCCCAGGCCAGGGATTGAACCTGTGACCCCTGCAGTGGAAGCACAGAATCTTAACCACTGGACCGCCAGGGAAGTCCCTCAATACAAGTGTTTATGAAAATGGAGAAATCGAAAATATAGGGAGTAGACTGATAATATTAATTACCTCAATAAAGTGGGTGTGGGTTTAGTGATGGAAGAGATTTAAAAATATATTTATACAAATTTGATTGTTTCATTTCCTGTGTGAGTATGCATTATTTTTATAGTCAAATTTTTAAAATTAATTAATTTTATTTATTTACTTTTGGCTGCATTGGGTCTTTGTTGCTGCGCACAGGCTTTCTCTAGTTGTGGCGAGCCAGGGGCTACTCTTCGTTACAGTGCGCAGGCTTTTCTTGTTGCGGAGCACGGGCTCTAGAGCTCAGGCTCAGTAGTTGTGGCGCTCGGGCTCAGTTGCTCCGCGGCATGTGGGATCTTCCCAGACCAGGGCTTGAACCTGTGTCCCCTGCATTGGCAGGCGGATTCTTAACCACTGTGCCACCAGGGAAGCCCTATAGTCAATTCTGTAAAATAGAAAGTTAAGAAACTTGAGAGCTTGCCCCGTAAACTCTGCAGCCAAATAAAAACAGTAACTAACAAATAATGAAGAGGTGTCTGGAATTTCTTCTTGGAGAATTGGCTTACTTGTGTGCAAGCCAGGAAGAGTACAATGATAAGAATCGAGGCAGGACTACAGTGTTGGAAGAGAAGCAAAACACAAACATGAAGATACACGAGAGGACAGAGAGAAGATGACAAATCCAAGAACTGAACACAAATCATGTGAAAAGCCCTTTCAGTCAGGAATTGGCTGGGGTCAATGTGAGAGGAAAATTGCAGCCCAGAGCCCAAGAGGACCAGACACCATGGACAAGGGACAGGGGCTTTCTGATGATTCCTTTTTTTCCTCCTTCCATTGCCCCGGCAAGATCATTGCCTAATCTAATTTATACCTATTGCATATTAAGAAATCAGCACCATTTGGAGACTTCGGGATAATAGGAGCACAATTTTTCAGCTCTTCTTGTATCAGTGTAGGCTTTTTCAGAAAAACAGCCCTACTCTGGTATTCCAGGAATAAAAAAATTAACACAGGAATAACAGTTTCCACCACAGTTGAAAATCTGGGGAGCAAACATCAGTGAAGTCATGTGGTAGGCGTGACAATGGTCTCCTAAAGAAGCCCATGTCTTAATCCCTGGAACATGTGAAAATGTCACCTGATATGACAAAAGGGACTTTTTGCCTCTTGAGATGGGAGTATTATCCTGCATTATACAGGCAGGTCCAATGTAACACAGGGTTCTTTACAAGTGAAAAAGGAAGGCAGGAGAGTCAGAGTTAGAGAATGAGATTTGACGACAGAGTCAGAGGTCACAGTGATTTGATTGTTGACTCAGAAGACGGAGGAAGGGGCCACAAGCTGAGAAATGCAGGCAGCCTCTGGAGACTGGAGAAGGCAAGGAAACAGATTCTCTCCTAGAGGCTGCAGAAGGAACACAGCCTCTCCGACATCTTGATTTTAGCCTCATGAAACCTATTTCAGACTTTGACATCCAGAACTGTAAGATAACAAATTCATGTTGTTTTAAGCCACTAAGTTTGTGGTAATTTGCTGTGGCAGATATAGGAAAATAATACCAGTCACCACCAAAATTCTGAGGAGCTGAAGTTGGAAGGTTAGGGAAGCAAATGCTGGAGACCTCAGCTCAAAGCACTGATGGGTGGTTCTCACAAGCTTTCTGGGAGATTGCTGTAATTCTCTAGAACCTGTGAGAAAACTCCCATCCTGTGTCTCAGTCTGCAAGGCAAAGCAGGTGGGTGTCAAACCTGGTACAGTAGCTGCTGAGAATTTCACATGTGCCTGCTCACTCATGTGCCTGATGGATAGTGAGATCTCCCTCTTCTGGGCCCCATATCTCATGCAAGTCTCTCCCACTGGAAAACTTGAACTTGAGCTATGGGGATTCTGGGACATACATTCCCTGGGTTCTCTTCTGCAGACGTGCTAGAAGTGGGGCTGCTGATTTGGTAGGATACAATTCTGCACATTGGTTAATAATGGCAAGTGCAGGAGGGTGGGCTGGCCCCTGGTGGACAAGCAAAGGTTCTGCAAGCTGATGTAAACCAGTGATGTGTTCAAGAGATCCATTTAAATTCAGCAAACACTTTTTTTCTTTTTTTTTTTCTTTTTGGCCGCACTGTGTGGCATGTGGGATCTTAGTTCCCTGACCAGGGATCCAGCCCGCACCCCCTGTGGTGGAAGCACGGAGTCTTAACCACTGGACCGCCAGGGAAGTCGGCATAAATTCAGTCAACATTTTTGGTAGCTATGATGTGTCAAGGTAACTCATGGTTTTCTTGATTTTCCCCAGTATGACTCAAGAATGATCCTGAAAGACCATTGTTCTAGCCAGATCAGAACCATATATTTGAATTGGAAAAGTTGTGTTGGATCCTCCAAGTCTTAGGGGCTCACCTGAGGGGCAAAAAAGTTTATTCTCTTACAGGTCTTGAGGTCAGAAGTCCAAAATTAGTTTCAGTGGACTGAAGTCAGGGTGTCAGCTGGGCTGGTTCCTGCTGGAGGCTCTAAGGAAAAACTCATTCTCTTACACTTTCCAGCTTCTAGAGTCTGCCTATGTTGCTTGGTTTGTAGCTCCTTCCTCCACTGTTACAGTACATCACTTCAATCTCTGCTTCCATCATCACATCACCTTCTCTTCTGACTCTGACTCCTCCTTCCTTCTCTGATAAGGACTGTTGTGATTACATCTGGGCCCACCCTGCAAATTCAGGATAACCCCCCTTTTTCAAGATCTTCAGTTTCATCATATCTGCAAAGTCACTTTTGCCATCTAAGGCAATATTCACAGTTTTCAGGCATTAGGATGTGATTAGGGGCCATTAGTCAGCCTACGGCCAGTAGTAATTTGTAAGTAAAATGATTAAAGGGAAGCAAATTATTGACATCCTATAGTTTGTAGTGCAATGTTATTTACGGTGACTTTGGCATACATTTTCTGCAATTAAAATGCTTTACAGATGTATACTACATATTGATAGCTTTTGCTTTATATGTATTCAAGACTACATGCAATTTGGGGCTATGTTTTCTTGAAATGATTGTGTGGGCCACTGAAGATTTTTAAGTAGGGGAAGGATCAAATGACATCTTGCTCTACAAATATCTCTCTGGTGGCTGGCAGAATCTTTGGAGGAGAGTAAGACTGGAAGAAAAGAAATGTGTTAGGAAAACTTGGCAGAAATCTCAGGGACAGATAATGACGATCTCTGCTAGGCCAGTGGCCACGCACTGAGACTGGCATCCCAGCCAAGGGCAAATGCCTGAGATGAAGCAGCCACAAAGGGTGGAAGGGAAGGCAGCGGTCTCTGGTTCTGCTAGAGTAGAAGCCCGCGCTGTCAGAGGTCCCGAGGCGAAAAGGACATGGATCTCCTGGGTTGGGGCACTTGCCTAAATCAGGTTTGAGTGCTATTTGTGTACTTGGAATGAGCTGGGGTAGCTGAGGGGCCCTGTGTGAGGGCAGGGACGCGCAATCAGCGGAGAACAAGAGCCGCAACTCAGGCAGGGTGGAGCTGCCACAAGGTGGCGCCAAAGGAGCGGACTCCGGGCGAGGGAAACTGACAATCTGTGACCAATGCAACTGCAGAGGAACTTCTGCAAAGCCACTTTTCCTCCGGGTTTTAGACTGCATTAGGTTTCTCGTGAACTATTTTCTAGCACCGGAGCCCATCATCTTCTCTTCTTCCTCTCGGCTCTCTCTCCAATTTGACTTTTTCCCTCATATTGAGGAAAAATCCTATTGAGATATTGCAATTTTCCAATAAGGGACAATAAGGACCGTGAAGTCTGTCCCTTGAGTCTCCTCTGGTTTCTCACTAACCCACAGCGTTCCACGCTTCCCAGACACAACAAGAAGCTCAAAGGACAAAGTCGAATTGCTTCTTCCCTACATCTCTGGGAAGCAAAAGGCATGTCCAAGCTTGGGGAACACATCTGAGCTGGGAGAACCGTGAACCTCGCAAGACAAGTCCCATATCTGTGTGTGTGTGGCGGGGATGGAGCGGTGTCTGAGAAGCGTGACAATAGGGAGAGACCAGCGGAAGCTCTTAGGTGGGAGTCAGGGCAGGACCTCCCAGCGAAGTCGAGAAGTGGAAGTGAAAGGGAAAGGAAGAATCTCAGCAGCTGGAAAAGAGAGCCAGACCCAGAAGTGGCCCGGGAGTGTTTGCGGCTTGCCGGCTGTGCAGCTCAGACACATCGCTGCGTCGCTCATTCCTTAAATCAACCAACGGTTATTTAACGTCCTCTATCCGCCAGCCACGATGCTGGACTGTGCGGGTACAAAACTCCAGGAACTCGTGCAGAGACACCGATCTGGTGTCGCGGAGTTGGCACCGCGGCCAGCCGCAGGCGGATCCGCGCACCCCGGGGCCTCCGTCCCTGCTCGCCTGGGGCCCGTCCCAGCCGCCTCTCCCAGCCCGCAGCTCTGCCCTGCTTTGGCAAGGCTCTGCCAAGCGGAAGACTCAACAACGCTGTGAAGCTCCGAAGAGGACAGAAATTGATGAAAAAAACCTCTAAATGCCTAAATCATAGATAGCTCCCGGTGATTTTTAATGGGAGAATGTTACAACATCAGGATTCCTGGAGTCAGTATCCACTTTGGCTATATACTTATCAGAACCCAAAACACTTCAGGATCATTCACTTCAGCAAAAACACATCTCTGGAATGGATGTTATGACATCATTGGCTCCCCAGGGTAACTGCACACTGGAGGAAGATCAACAGTGTGGTTTAGATGACCTTGGAGAGCTTGCAAGTTTAAGAGGCTTGGTTGTACAACACCCACCTTCTCTAAATATAAATTCAGATGTTAATAGCAATTCATATTCAACCCTGAGATGGTGGAAAATTCTTTTGTTCAGGGAATGCTTCCTAATCCTTGTGTAATAAGACAGAGAGAAAGGGCAGAACCCAAATGCAGCAGCTGAGACAGAAATTCAAGGATCAGTCACATGCTTAATAATCTAGATGTAATGAGATAAGTGCTGAAACACATCAGGAAAACAGCAATGATGCAAGAAATGACAAACAAAAACCAAGGCAGAATTTCAAGAAAATCCTGAGTGCTTATTACATGAGCAATTGTTTTAAGAGGCCAGAACACTGATGGACTGTGAGGAACTGAAACTGTGCAACTCAGATTGGGGCTTGAACCCATGGTCTTTTAACTGAGATCACACACCTGGTCTCAGGACTTAATGAAGCTCAGGTTCTTGATGTCTCATTGCAGAAAGAATTCAGTGAGAGACAAAGTGATAGATAAGAAGTGGATTTATTTAGAGAGAAACACACTCCACAGACAGAGTGTGGGCCGTCTCAGAAGGCGAGAGGCCTTGGGAGAAACAAGTGGAAATGAAACAGGAGGGAAGGGGGCAGGGCACAACCTTTAAAAGAATGACATGGCCATAGAACATGACAAAAACTGGTTAGAACCAACTAGGTCCAAGATGGCAGACAAGTTGACTTCCAGTAGACCTTGAGCCTCAGTATACACTCATTGTAATACATTAGCAGACTAAATGACACACCCACCAGCGCTATGACAGATCCTGCAAGCCGTGCAGAGTGACAAAAAAAAGGGGGGGGGGCAAAGGTCTTGAATAGATATTTTTCCAAAGATATACAAATGGTCAACAAGTATAGGAAAAGATGCTCAACATCATTAGTCTTAGGGAAATGAAATCAAAACCATAAGGAGATAGCACTTCACGCCCGCCCACTAGGATGGCTATAATAAACAAACAAAATAACAAGTGCAAGAATGGAGAGAAATTAGAATGCTTGTATATTGCTAGTGGGAATGTAAAATGGTGCAGCAGCTGTGGAAGAGAGTTTGGTGGTTCCCCAAAAAACGGAACTACCATATGATCCCGCAATTCCACTCCTAAGTATATACCCCAAAGAACTGAAAACAGGTGTTCAAACAGAAACTTGTAAATAAATCTGGTCACAGCTTACAGATTCTGAGGACAGAATCCTCCTCTGGACTCCTGTCTCCCTCATCCTAAGGCTCCTTCTCTGACCCTCCTACCTACTTACTCAGTTTCAGGAAAAAAAAAAGTCCCAGTCTTTACCCCTTATGAGGAGAAAACATCCTGTGAGATGCCAGGGTGAACACTCTTAAGGAGCTGCTAGTCTTGGGCCCCAGTGAAGTTTCCAGAACTATCTCAGTCCAGACTAGGGCAGGATCAGGAAGCAATACGGGAAAGGGAAGTGTTGGTGAAACCGTGCACCTCAGATTGGGACTTGAACACACGTGCCGGGACACGAACCCAGCCTAAACCCAGATTGGGACTTGAACCTGACCAAAACCCACAGTCTTTTTTTTAAAATAAATTTATTTGTTTTTTTAAATTTTTGGCTGTGTTGGGTCTTTGTTGCTGTGCATGGACTTTCTCTAGTTGCGGCGAGCGGGGGCTGCTCTTCGTTGCGGTGCGCTGGCTTCTCATTGCGGTGGCTTCTCTTGTTGCGGAGCACGGGCTCCAGGTGCGCGGGCTTCAGTAGTTGCCACAGGCGGGCTCAGTAGTTGTGGTGCATAGGCTTAGTTGCTCCACGGCATGTGGGATCTTCCCGGACCAGGGCTCGAACCCACGTCCCCTGCATTGGCAGGCGGATTCTTAACCACTGCGCCACCAGGGAAGCCCCCACGGTCTTTTATCTGAGATTAGGTAAAAGGCCTGATCTCAGGTTAACACCTGGTTTCAGGACTTAATGAAGCTCAGGTTTTGATGTCTCATGGCAGAAAGAATTCAGTGAGAGATAAAGTGATAGGTAAGAAGTGGATTTATTTAGAGAGAAACACACTCCACAGACAGTGTGGGCCATCTCAGAAGGCGAGAGTGGCACCAGGGTATGGGGTTGTCAGTTTTTATAGGAGTGGGTAATTTCATAGGCTTATGAGTGGGAGGAGTATTCCAGCTGTTGTGGGGATTTCCAGAAATCGGGCCACCATCCACTTTTTTGGCCTCTGATGGTCGGCGTTGGAACTGCCATGGCGCCTGTGAGTGTGTCATTTAGCTTGCTGATGTGTTACAGTGAGCATATACTGTGGCTCAAGGTCTAGTGGAAGTCAACTTGTCTGCCATCTTGTACCTATTTGGTTCTAATCAGCGTATGTCATGTCCTCGGGCTCTATCATTCTTTTAAAGATTGTGCCTGCCCCCTTCCCTCCTGTTTCATTGGGACTAGTCAGCTGCTCTCCCGAAGCCTATCCTGCGGCAGAGACCCTAGGCCTCTGACCTGTAACTTCTGGGTGTGAGTATGTTAACCATATTTTCTAGTTTCTGAAGTTTTTGACCTGTTGGGCCTTGCAGATTAGGGAGGGACTGCCCCTCCCGGGGTTAGCCTACTCTTAGAGATAGCAATCAACTCTCCCAGGAGCTCACCCTTTGACATGCAAACTAACCAATCTGGAGCCTGCACCCCCTCACCCGCCTGCTTTATTCCCTCTTAAGCTTGTGAGACATTAACCCTAGGCCCTAACCGCCCCAGCACCAGGCATCAGACTACTAGGGCTACACTTTGGGGCTCGCTAAGATTATTCAAACTAGCAATGCCAAACCTAGTCGGCCCGTTGTTGCCCTGCCTCACCAGTTCCTTCCCACAAAAACCACAATACAGGCATTCCTGCTGTTCCGCTTGCTCTCTATCTGCAACTGACCTCGACCTCAGTGTTCTGCCTGTGGCCCTGCTCAGTGTGGTGTGCAACGCCCCCTCCTCACTTCTTGGGAACCAGAGTAAAACTATCTTTTCAATGGTAATCATCTCCTGATCTGTTGGCGTCACCATACATACCAGAGTAGAAGCAAAATCCCAGGTACCTTTTAAAACAGGGAAGACACCCAATTCTGGTGGCCTGAGCTCTGTTCCTCTGTCCTCACCTGTGCTGGCTACAGTTAACCTGCCGTCCTCACCTAATGCTTAAGCTTGCGAGGCATCTACGTACACACGTTCACCAAATTTTCTCACTTATTCACATATCTGTTATGCTAACATTTAACTTCATATAAAAAATTTATAAAAACCAAGGACAGAATTTATAGGAGGGTGAACTGTATTATGGAAATCTGATTTCCAGGCATCCTGGGTGCCTCTCAGGTACACCCCAGACCTACTGAGCAGAGACCTCAAGGGGATAGCAGGGGAAATCTGGCTTCAAACAGATCTCTGTGGCCTGTAAACACCACGAAGTGGCCCGCTCTGCTGAAGCAGCAGTCTGACCCCAGAAAGTCCTGGGATGCAGGGACTATGGTTCAACAGGCAGCAGCCTCCCTGCTCTGCTTCTAGCCTAAACTTTCTCAGTCTGCCCACCTGACAATCAAGCTTCTAATGCAGAAAACTCCTACCCCAAGTACCCAGTCCCAGCGAGCCTGGCTCCCTGCAGATTTCGCCCCCCCAGGCAGTGGTTGCTCAACTAGGCTAAGGCCTTGCCCACCTGAGAGCCAGTCTCCTTCCCACAGCCTGCTGCATATCTAGGTGTAGTCATTTCTAGCCCAGCGGTAACGGGGGCAGAAAATGGGGCAATTCCGCCACTTAGGGTGGGGAAGCCATAAGGAAATGGGGGCTCTCTTTCCTACCTGGACTCTTTCTCTTCCCTATAACAAGCATCAAGGTAACAGCAAGAAGATAAAGGCAAGTCCCATAGGTGGGAGGATAATGACTCGCACAGGGAATATGATGGTCTTGGATATGATAGGCCAGGAAAGCAGCTCTTAGAAGGGAAGGTGAAAGGTGCTGATCTTCAGGTTTAACCCTTGAAGATGTGTGGTCTTTGGGTTTCAGTACTCCAGCCCTCCCTGCTCCACCCTGCGCTCAAGGCTCCATCCTCAGACTCTGTAGAAATACCTCCTGGGGGTAGGGAGGAGTTGATACCTTGTCTGACCCTCCTTCCTGGGGTCCAAGGTTGATGGGGCAGGGAAGGGGTAGGGGGTGAAGGGGCTCCTGAGACAGAAAAGGGGCAGCAAGATAGAGAAAGGCAGTGACTAGGAGATGGGTGAGAGGAGGGCTGAGGAGACCAGTGGATTGAAGTTACCTTTTTTTGCACATGGATAAGCAATTGTTTCAGCATCATCTGTTGTAAAGAAATGTCATTTCTTTACCGAATTGCCTTTTTGCCTTTGCCCAAAATAAGTTATCCATATATGTGTTGATCTATTTCTGGACTTTATTCTGCTCCATTGATCTATTTGTCTATCTTTACACCAAGACTATATTGTCTACTATTGCTTTGTAAGTCTTGAACTCAAGTCTTTAATTCCTCCAATTTGTTATTCTTTTTCAGAGTTGTTTTGGCTATTAATATATGACTTTCAGAGTGAAAAAAAAAAAAGGGCTTGAGATTGCTTTAAATCTAGGGAGACATATTTTGGGAGAATTGACATCTCAATAATATTGAGTCTTCCAATTCATGAACACGCTATATCTCTCCATTTATTTGGGTCTTGGAACAATATTTTGTAGTTTTCAGTATATAGGCCTTTCATAATTTTTGTCATATTTATCCCTAAGTATTTAATATCTGGATGCTATTGTAAATGGTATTGGTTTTTAATATTAATTTCTAATTGTGTATAGAAATACAATTTCTAGTATATAGAAATACAATTTTTTTTTTATATCCTGTACTCTTGCTAAACTCACTTATTAAGTGTAGGAGCTTTTTATTTTTTATTTTTATTTATTTATTTTTTGGCTGCATTGCACAGCATTCAGGGATCAAACCCACGTGGACCAGGGATCAAATCAACGCCCCCTGCAGTGGAAGTGCAGAGTCTTAACTACCGGATCACCAGGGAAGTCCCTGTAGGAGCTTTTCAAGTGATGTCTTAAGACTTCCTGCATAGATGATCATGTCTTCTGCAAACTAAAACAATTTTACTCCTTCCTTTCCAATCTGGATGCCTTTTGTTTCTTTTTCTTGCCTTGTTGCACTGGCTAGAGCCACTAGTTCAACGATGAGTAGAAGAGGTGACAGTAGCCAACCTTGTCTTTTTCCTGACTTTAGGGGGAAAGCATTCATTTTTTCACCATTAAATGTGATGCTAGTTGTAGCTTTTTCATAGATGTCCTTTTAAGGTTGAGGAACTTTTCATCTATTCCTCATTTGCTGAGAGATCTTATTAGGAATAAATGTTAGATTCTGTCAAATGCTTTTTCTACATTTACTGAAATTATATTTTTTTTCTCTTTTAGTTCATTAACACAGTGAATTATTGTTCTGTCTCACTCTTCTTTGAAATCGGAAAATATTCCCCCTGATTTATACAACAGATCCTCAAAAGGCTCAATGGACAGCATCAGGTACTTTATCTTTATAATGAGAGGATATATGCTAACCTTAAAGCATTAACATTACAGAGAGAAAAGTTCATAGAGAGTTACAGAGGTGATGGCATGTCTCCCCATTCTACATACAGTATACTTTCCAGAAGCCCTGGGAATGATTAGATTCAATTCCAAACCCAACTTCCACCCTGCGCTGAGATGAATAATGTCCCCCACCAAATTTTTGTCCACCTAGAACATGTGAATGTGACCTTATTTGGAAATAGGGTCTTTGCAGATATAATCAAGTTAAGATGACATCATATTGGATTAGGGTGGGCCCTACTCCAATGACTGATGTCCTTGTAAGAGGGAAACATGGACAGAGACGGAGACAAACAGGGAGAATGCCATACAATGTTGGAGACAGAGACTGGAGTGACGTATCTACAAGCCAAGGATCACCAAGGATTGCTGATAAACATCAGAAGTTAGGAACAAGCAAGGAAGACTCCTTCTACAGAGCCTTTGGAGAAAGCGTTGTCCTGTGGATGGCTTGACTTCTAGCCTCCAGCACTGTGAGAGAATAAA
The DNA here is from genome assembly GCF_028564815.1 of Eubalaena glacialis. Lineage (NCBI taxonomy): Eukaryota > Metazoa > Chordata > Mammalia > Artiodactyla > Balaenidae > Eubalaena > Eubalaena glacialis. The sequence continues at coordinate 23,318,498 of NC_083722.1, read as the reverse complement.
CTTCTGTTGTTGTAAGCCACCCATTTTGTGGCACTTTGTTATGGCAGCCCTAGGAAACTAATACACACATCAGGGCTGGAGATATACTGGACTCTGTACATTTGGATCAAATAGGAATTCATAAAATATCCTTTTCAGAGAATATTTTCAAAGTACAGACCAATATCTTGTTCTGAATATATTATAGCACATATCACGAGACCGTTTAAACTTTAGTTTTGTGGAATTGTTTGTCCTTTTTCTTACATCCTTCTGCTAGTCCATCAGGAAATCTATGGGTTCTACCTTCAAACTAGATCTAAAATCTGAACAGTGCTCTCCCTCTGTGAAGACCCTTGTCCAAGCCACTGTCATCTCTCACATGGGTGACCACAACAGCTTCCTGTTTTCCTTTCTTCCAATCTTGCTCTCCTAGACTACTGTTAGATCAGAGTGATCCTTTTAAAATGTTAAGCCAGATCATGTCATTTCTTGCTAAAAACCTCCAATGGCCTCCCAATGAACCAATTTCCTTATGATGGCCTAGAGATCCTTGGCCTCCCATTATCTCCTGGCCACATTTCCTACTCTCCACCTGGCTCACTCTGTTCACTCACACTGGCCTCTTGCGAACTATGAATACGCAGGCTCTTGCGCAGGCTCCCTCTTCAGGACACTTGCCCGAGCTGTTCCCTCTGCCTGGAAGTTTCTCCCAGATATCTGCATGACTGTTGAAGGAGGTAATCATGAGGACATGACTGCTGGTTGACCCTCGAACTGGACCCGGGCAATCAGGGGCTCCTCACCCACTCCCCTGTCCTTGGAGTGTGAGCTCTGCCCACTGTTCCCACAGTGGGAGCTGTTCCAAGGGCACAACTTTGAGAGAGCAAGGTGTTGTTGAGACCATCTGGACTGAAGGCATGACTGAACCCTATTAAGGCCTCTATATAAACTTTTTAAGATTCTGGTGGGTGAGTGTGGAGGTCTACTCGTCTTGCTGCTGCCCAAGACAAAGCTTCGTATATAAGTTTCCTTGCTTATTTTAAACCTGCCACCTACCAATCTGGAGTGGTCTGCCTCTTTCTTTGATCTCTCCTTGCTCTCCATGTACAGGGGCTGGTTTCAGATTTTACCTAGGAAGCTCCTGAGGTTTTGAACCAACAATGATTAGATCCCTTACCTTCCTCAAATCTTTTTTTCTTCTTTTTTTTTGGCGACACCATGCGGCCTGCCAGATCTTAGTTCCCCAACCAGAGATGGAACCCGAGCCCTCTGCAGTGGAAGTGCAGAGTCCTAACCACTGGACTACCAGGGGATTCCCAAACCTTGTGTTTTTGATTCAATTGGGATGACATAAGTTTCTTCTCTCTCCTCTATTTAATTTTATCTAACAGGTCCTAAAAGAGCACAGATTTTGAATTACTGAATTGTTTAGAAACATTAAAGAAAACTGACTATTGAATAATAGGGCTTTGATTTCCTCTTTGTTATAGGAAATCCATTTTTGCACATACTGACAACTATTGTATCATAATAAGTAACCATGAAAAAGGACAGAGTTTTGGGAGGAGGAAGAGGGCTATGATCTCTAGTTAGAGGAACCCCAGTGCTATCCCACTGTGGACATGTTCAGTCATGTGCAATCATAATCACACTCAAAACAACTTGGCCAAGAATCAGATTTAGTGCGTAAGAACCAACCAGCTCAGAAGTGACACTCAAGGAGGGAACCAAGCAAGGTGAGCTGAGGACACAAAGGGTCCAGGCCTGCATGGGGTGCATCTTCAGGCTACATGTTTGTGTTGGCTGCTACAGTTGACCCGTTGAATACTATCTCTAGAAATAAACGTCAAAGAATAACTCAGAAACATTTAGTTACTTACACACTGATAAGTATTTTCCATGCAAACAGCGTACTGGCATGTGAAGGAATCAGTGAAGAGAATGAGTCAGGGACAAAGGCAAAACAAGGATGTGGTAGACTGCTACACTGGTGGTCCTCAAGGAACCAATGAACCTTCCAGTATCCACGCCCCAGTGTAGCCCCTTCCACAGAACGTGGGCTTGGCCACATGACTTACTCTGGTCAAGGTGACATTAGCAAGCGTGACGAGGACAGAGGCTTGATAAGCACTTGCACCGTGGAGCTTGTCTTCTTGGAATACTTTCTGTGGAAGCCAGAAGCTTTGTAAGGAAGTCCAACCACCCAGAGACAGCCATGCTGTGAGGACGTCAAGGCCAGTTACAGAGCAAGGCCACATGGAGAAGCAATGAGGTGCAAACACGCAAATGAAGCTTTTTGAGTCTTCCAGACCAGGTACCAGCCTCCAGCTAAATGCAGCTGAGTGATTCCAGCTGATGCCATACGGAACCGAAGAACCACTCAGACAGGCCCTCAATCAGTCTAGCCCACAGAATCAGGGGAAATAACACATCATTGTTGTTTTAAGCTACAACATTATGCAGTGATTTTTATGCAGCAATGAATAAGTGCAACCAGGATTTACAAGAGAAAGAGAAGAGAGGAAACTGCATTCTGGGAATAGTGAATTTTGTTCGTCTACTTTTGGGGTAAACTGATTAGCTGGCACCTAGCAAAGAGGTCAGTCTGAAATTCTGACTTCGAGTAAATTGTCCAGGGATATCAAATAACACAATTTTTGTTGTTTACTGATTCTCAAGAAAACCTTGAAGGTTTACCTACAGAACTTACTTGTGTAATATCTGCCAGTGTCTGTTTGTTAGTACCTTTGACTTTATTAGTTCAGGTTGTACAACTTCTCTTATTAGAATTTTACAGAAGAAAACACAGAGATTGGGAAAAGACCCAAAAGGAAGTGGGCCTGGAGAATCTAAACCCTCCCTCCACCAACCCCACCCAAACTTTTTTTCCCTCCTTTAAAAACAGCATCAGTGGCATCAGCAGTCTGTCTGTCCAGCCCTTTACTCAACAGTCAGGGCTACCTAAAAATGGACTGCCTTAAGAAGGATCAGGGCCTCGCAGACAAGCCCGGAGCCTGAGTTCCAATCGTGGCACTGCACTGAGGAAGCAGGGGTGGAGGGGCACTGGAGGCAGGGTCCTGGAAATGGGAGCTGCTTCATGGGGCCAAGTGGTAATTGGGATCTCCCTGAATGGTGGGAGTATGAGGATGATAATGACAAAGGACTAAAAGGACAAAGAAGAGGTTAGCTGCTGACAGAGAAATACAGACAGAAACAGAGGAAAATGGAGTTAAGAGCTGAAATACAAAACAGAATCATGCAAAGTTAAAGAGAATTAAAATTTATTTGGAAGACAGGGTGAATCCATCACTGGCGATTGGAACTCTGAGGCTGCACTTTCTCCTCAGGAAGGTGGGCTGGAATGTGGTGGGCTGTGTTTGGCAGGGGTTGTGGTGGTTTGGGATCTGAGTAGATGAGCAGAATTAGTTTTTTAAGACTGTGGCACCTTTCACACCAACCCAGAACCCACCCATGTGTTCTCTGCAGCTCTATGTTACCCACTGTCCCTACCCCCCTGGAGTACCCCCCATTTTCTCAACCACCTCTCACCTGCCTGGCTCCCCATCTGGGCCTCAGGTCGGTCTCCCCAGAGCAGATGCCTAGGATCGTTGAGGAACCGTTGGCTGCGCTGGCATGTCAGGCAGGTCTGTACAGTCCAGCGCTGAGCCTTGCAGCCTGGGGTGCATGTGGGGAAAAGAGAGTGCCCAGGTTTAGGAGAAGAAAAGGTCTCCTGCACCCAGTTTTGCCTCCACCGTTTTCCAGTAGGGATTCTACTCCCTCCCCACTTTGATTTGATGGTGTCAGGTCTCTGCATAAAGTCTGTCATTTTCTTGGTACCCTTTATTTATTTATTTGGTTGTGCCGGGTCTTAGTGGCAGCACGTGAGATCTTTGTTGCCGCGTGCGGGTCGTGCGGGATCTTCGTTGCTGCATGTGGGATCTAGCTCCCTGACTAGGGATTGAACCTGGGCCCCCTGCATTGGGAGTGCGGAGTCTTAACCACTAGACCACCAAGGAAGTCCCTCTTGGTACCCTTTAAGATAAAGTCCAAACTCCTTAACAAGACTCTTCAAGATCTGCCCTGTTTCCCTCTCCGGCCTCCTGACTTGCCCTTGCCCACCTCAAAGCCAGCCTCCTGGGCTCTCAGTTCCTTGACAGCACCACAAGCTCTCTTGTCTGAGGCCTCACAAATGCCTAGGATTTCCATCTCCCACTCCCTTCCCTTATAATGAACCTCACCATCACTGGTTTAAGTAACTTAGTATTCTACTTCCCTAATTAAAGCATTTTTCTACGCCATTCTAATTGTTTCTGTCTTAGTCTGTCCCATCAGACTATAATTTCAATGAGAATAATGACTCTAGAGCAATACTTGACACATCTCAGAAAAATAATTGTTGAATGAATGAATGAATATGGGAATCATGTCCTCCATGATGTCAAATAACATCTATTATCATGCACGGGCGAGGTTGCTTCTCATGGCAACATCACTTCTCTACTGCCCAGACCTAGTTTGTCCAAGTGGAGTTAAGTTGTTAACTCAGAGCTGGAGAAAGCCGACGCCTCCAAATCCCACACCTGGCACCCATCTACATCGAGGAAGGGATCATTGCCCGTGCCCTCCCCCAGCCCACAGGTGTTCCTCAAACGTCCCACCTCGGCAGGAGGGAGCACTCACGTCTCTGGCGCTGGGTGCAGGTCAGGCCCGGGATGAGGAGGGACGAGCAGCCACGACAAAGGGTCCTCTTCACCGAAGGGTCTCTGGGGGCGGAGGTAGGTGGTGGTCTGGGCGCCCGCTCTCCCTCTCCCCTCCTTCCCCCGTCCAGCCAGCCGCCGGGCTCCGCACCCCTCTCACCGCCGCAATACGAGCCGCTTCGCTATGGTCCTCTCCGTGTGGCAGTAAAACCTCGCCAGTGCCTGGTTCTCGGGGTCCTGCGCGAGGACGCAGTGAGCAGCCTGAGGGAAGGAGCCGTCACTGGGGTCCCTCCGCACTGGGCCGCTTCCCCGTGCGTGCGCCGCAACACGGACTCACCTGATACAGGAAGCTGAGCCTCTGGAGGGCCTCGCGGTCCTTCACCTGCCCGGCCATCCGAGCCGCGCTAGCTCCCCACACGCCGCAGTCCACAGGCCCCACCCCGGGGTAGCTCCGCTCCCGGGCGTCCGCGCAAGGCCTCCTGGGAACTGTAGTTCCTGGGGCCGTGCGCGCTCCTGTGCCGTCCTTACTCTGGCGACACCCTGCGGCCTCACAGACCCATCTATTTGCAAACCCACACCATCCCCTGCAATCCAAGCCAGGGGTTCCTTTATGAGTTTTGGCTTCCTTTTAGTCTTCCTCAAGCCCATGATTATATTAGGTAGAGACTGGAGAGGTTAGTGGAGCAGGAGAGAATCTTAAACTGCTAAACATCTTCAGGACAGAAGACTGGTCTCTTTATGCAGATAGGTTGGGGAGATGGTTATGTGCAATATATACCCAGCTAGACTTCCTGCCCTATGCTCCTGAAGCCAAAGGCAGATGCCTGGAAGACCTACAGACTGAAGGAGCAGTTTATACATTCAAAAAAACCACTAGTGCCAGTGACAGTGAAATTGGAAAGGATCTTGAGGGCAGTGGAGGGAGGGAAGAGGGCTCCTGGCCCTTAGAAAGCACAGCTTACTCCCAATCGTTTCCACTTACCAAAATGCAGTGCTGGACACACAGTAAGTACGTGATCCTCACTAACTCCTGGTCTTAGGTACTGGAGGAAACCTGTCAACAGCATCCCCTGCCCCCGAAAAAATATCCCCTGTAGTGTTTCACATGCTTTCCTCACATCCCTCCCTTAGACCTCTGCCTCTCCTTTGCTCTGTTTGACATCCTGTGTTCACTTCTGCTTCATAGTTAATAACCACTCGTTCCTGAGGTTAAGTAGAGGAATAGAACATGAATAAATCCTGAGATGGGGAGAGGGCAGAATAAGTCAGGAGAGAATGAGGGTTCTCTCCTCTCCCAGACCCCCTCCTCCCCACCCCCCATCAGGCTGGACAGGGAACCAACCAGGCCTCCACTTTGAAGGAAATGGCTGAAATTTCCTCTCAGATTAGTTTCACAAGGGTCTCCAGGCTCAGATGAGGAGTGTTTAAAAGGTAGATGCCCAGGCCCACTCCAGACCTCGATCAATCACTGAAGGTGAGCCCCAGGAACACACAATTTTTTTTTTTAGCCACGCCGTGCAGCTTGTGGGATGTTAGTTCCCTGACCAGGGATCAAACCTGGGCCCCTGACAGTGAGAGCGTGGAGTCCTGACCACTGGACCGCCAGGGAATTCCAAGGAACATGCATTTTTAACAACCGTTTCTTACACATCAACAGAGATTATCATCAAATTAACACAGGACACATAGATCACTTCAGTGGATCCTTTGTTCCATATTATGTTTTACCAACCAAAGCATCTTGCCACAAAGAACCACAGTCAAGGCACAAAGGTAAGAGGAGAGTCTGGACAAAGTCCTGTTGAGGTGGTAGGAGGAGCTGAAATGCCCTCAATGAACTGCAGTTTCTTGTCCTAATCTTCTGTGAACCCCTGATTACCCAAGTAGCAGATAATCCAGTCATTTTAGTTTGGTTTGGCATGCATTGCTTTACCTTTTTTGACAACATATGTACCCTACAGGTTATTTATTTTGGCCTAACATTAAAATGATTTACATTCTCTGATATGAGAAATGGCAAAAGGTGAAGGATGGCAACAAACAAAATCCGGCTCTTGTGAACACTAGTTCCAGGCCAGATGCACACAGGCCAAAGGAAGTTGCCTATCTGGCCCTTCCCTATACATACCACCCTCTTCTACCCTGTCCCCAGGGTGAGGAAGACTCTGTTTTCTTTTTCCCTGTCTGGCTTGGACACCTTAGCCAGGTAACAAGGCTGACAACTTGGGAGTAGCTACTTAGTAGCATTCTTTAAGGCCAGGGCTTTGGATAGGAATACTTTTCTCTTTCCTCTAATACCCGACTCTCTCCTTTCCAAGTTCCCTTGGGAAAGCAGTGAAAGGGTAGATGTGTCTTGCAGGATCTCTTGCATCTTGCCTCTCCAGATAAGCAAGGTAACAGCTCTTGGAGATGAGCAACTACAAGGAGGTGGGCGATGAGCCATCTCTGCTGAAGGCTAAGGCAGGGACCTGGGTTCTCTTTCTTCCAACCCCCTCCTCCCCACATTCCTACCTCTGGCCAATCCTACTCACAATGGCAACCAAAGAAACCCTTCTCCCCTTCATTAGTCTTTAGGAATCTGTTCATTTAGCCCCCTTTCCTGACCTTCTTTCTAACCTTCTTGATGCCCAATCTCTGCCCTGAAAATAACTCCTCAACTTCTACACCCACGAGAGCAACTGTCATTCATCTTTATTTCAATTTAGAGGTACAAAGACCTCTGTGATCTTCCTAAAAAAACAAGACTATTTTGGGTCAAAGAACCCCCTAAAAGGATGTACAGGGGTTTCTGTTTCCTCCTCTGGTTTGAGCAAGTCAGACCCTCCCACAGACTTGTTGTTTCTGGAAAAGCCTCTCCTTCCTTCCAACCCATCCTTGTGCAATAGAAAACCTGATGGACTTCAGAGGAGACTACCCCCTGGGAACCAGCTCTCCACCCTAACAGTGAGGAGGGAGACACTGCAGTGCTCTCGTCCCAGCCCAGTCCTAACTACTCCTCCCCATAAACCATTCTAGAAACCAAGGTGTTCTCCCAGATGGTTCAGGACTGGAACCAGGCAGACACGAAGACGTTCCAGCAGGTCACAGGAAGGAAGGCCCGTAGCTCTTGACCCTGCCTCACCCTGATTATTCCCATGTCCCTACCTGTCACTCCCAATCTGTTGGGGGCCTGATGGTAAGTGGTGCAGCATTCTTCCGACCAGCCCGGATGCCTGGGTAGAAGAGGGGCCAAAGTTTCTCAGTAAAAGTATCAGTGAAGGTGTAGATATGAGAGCGGTCTGTGACGTTGTAAAAAGACAGTGTACCAGCCTCATAGTCTAGGAATATGCCTACCCGCTTGGGTTTCACCTTGATGTGCAAAGGGGTAAAAGGTGTGGTGGTGGCTGCATACTTGTCTCCGTTCCACAGCCGCACCCGCCAGTAGCCAGTCTCAGGGAGTGGGGTCAGTTCGCCCTTTCGGCTCACAGAGTCCCGGCACACACCCACTGCCCAGTGGGTCTTGTCGCCCACCTCCACCTCCCAGTAGTGTCGACCTGAGGTGAAACCCTCAGTAGCCAGGACACAAGGGTAGAAGGTGAAACGCTGTGGTGTATCAGGGAGATCCCGGAGTCTTGTCTCCACGAACTTGACGCTCTTACGATCTTCCGACAGGACTAGGTTAGGATGAGCAGTCTCAGGGTCCAGGGTCACATCCGCTGGCGGGAGAAGCCAGAGTGGGGAGCTAGATGAGGACGGGAATAGCTAAACGCCCCTGCCTCACTCTTCCAGCCTGCCTTTGCAGAGCCTGCTCCCTGAAAGCCCCCAGAACCCCGTGGTTTGCTTAACTTTCTCAATCCTCGGTGTCACCTAAGGGAGGGGAGGGGAGGGAACAATGGCTTCACTTCTCATCCTGGCCCTAAAATAAACAGGTAATGATCTCTTGACTCTGCAAGGGCTGGAGGTATAGGCTCCTGACTAGTCCTCCCTCCATCCCCCCCTGACATCATCATCCATCTCACTGTGTGGAGAAGCACAAGGCACAGTCCAATGGTCAGAAAAAATAAAAATGTTAAGAAGGGTACAGAGCAAGATAGCATTATAGTCTAGCGATAGGGTGACCATGTGTCTGTTTTCCTGGAACAGTCTGGCTTATGACTATTTTCCAAGTAAGTATTAATAAGACTCCCTTTCACTCTCAAGAGGGGACCAGTTTCAGCAAATTATTTAACCTCTCTGGGTCCCTATTTAGAAAAGTATGGGACTAAGAGTAGATGACACCTGAGGCTTCTCACTTTGAGTTCTGTGACTCAGAGTGAGATTGAAAACCAGGTAAAGGAGTGGGTGTGGATATGGACATGAAAAGTGACAGAGGGGATAACTGAAGTCCAGATAAAGTAGGACCTAAAGACTCTCTTCTCTCTGTCAATTCCCTCTGCTAGTTTCCTTTTGGGAACAACTCACCAATTAGCTGTTTAAGGATTTTCCTTAGTGCAAAGTACTGTCGGGGGAAATTGCTGAAGTTCTTTTCCAGCTCTATGGATACTGAAGTCACCTCCATGGTCTTCACCTTCTCACATCTAGGAGGGATGGGAAGATAGGGGAAGAAAGGGGAGGGTCAGGGGAAGCTCCAGCTTAGTGAATATTCAGATGTTGTCATCTCTAGGGAGAAACTAAAATTCTCCATCCTCACACTTTCTCCTCCCTCAAGACAAGTACTTGCTTATTGCTTTCTTTTGCCTATCTATGGAAAGCCATGTGGTCCCCTAGACAAACCCTTATCTTAATAATCAGTCTTAGAACTTTTTGGAGGTACTGTTATATTTCATGCAAATAGATAACCACCTTCCCCCCGCCGCCCCCAACCAGTTCCTCCTTCCATCTTGTTTGGACACAATTCCACCCATAGGCCCAGGTAGAATCTGGTTCTATTTCATTATCTTTGTATCTAGGAAGTCCTGATGCTCAAAGGGGAAAAGGTAAGGGACTAGTACTCCCAGTGATATGCTCTCTAACTGGCTTCATGGATGCAATAAACCTTCTCTCTTTTTCTACCCAGACACTGCATGACTTTCCCATCCTTATTCCCCCAACTCCTTATTGTAGCCCTACTCTTTAAGCCAAGACCTAACTCACTCAAAGAGATACAAGAATCACTTACTTTTCCAGGGTACTTTTGACATCCTAGAGGAAGGAGAAAAGAAAGCAATATTGGTCCTGGTAGTCAAGGGTCCTAAAGGCAAAAGGTTCCCCTCCTCCCAAAAGTTCTAGATCTATTAAATAGGCATAAGGCAAACTATGGGTCACAGTGCAAGGGGACGAGCTCCAGAGGGATCTGAGAACATCTCTCCCAACCTAACCCCCACTTTCAACTCTCAGTCATCATGAAGCTTGGTAATTGATAACACTTCCAAATAGTTTCTTGGGTGCTTGTCTTTGTTCCTCAAGAACACTGGGACTCAATGCCAGGGACAGGGATTGTGTCTGCTCTTTACTCTGTCCCCCAAGTACCAACCACACACCTGTCTCCTTGAGGATCAGTACAGATAGTTCCAGACTGCTGGCATAGGAACGAATCACACTCTCCCGTTGTGGTTTGGTATCCCTTGCCTAGTATTGGTTAATAAATATTAGTAACTGTGTGCCAATCCTGATTTGTGAATACTTGGGGTCCAGAAGACAAAGAAGACAAATCTCTGCCCCCCAAGGATTTCCCAGTTTAATGTGGAAGGCAGAACACACATACATGAAAGGACACGAGAGTAAATACCAAGCAATATATAACATGCAGATAAATGTACAACGAAGCCTCACTGATTCAAATGCTGGTAATGTGATCTCTAAGATAAGAAATATGTTTCCTACAGCCTTGCTAACACCATTCATTTGCTTAAGAAAACAGATTATTTCAAACATTTTAGAGGCACCATTTACATATCAAAAGCAATATATTACTTATACATTATTTCAAGTGTCCTTCAAACTATGATTCTATTCTTTCTGTGCACTAGGTAAATCAAGTTCCAGGACTTAAAAGTAACGGTTACTGCATTTACACAATTTTTAATGCATAGTTTTTTCACTAATTCAGACTAGACTGCCCTCCTCTCAAAAGAGTGAATTTTTTCTTTGGTACAAGTTAAGCACATAATTGTTGACAAGACATAAGAACACAGAAATGATCAGAAGGGGATGGGAGAAATCAGAGAAGGCTTTCTGTAGAGAAAGATCCTTTGAGCATGTCTGGAAGAAAGAATTGGATTTAGAGAGGCAGAGCAGAGGAGTGAGCATTGCAGGCTGACAGAATGGCCTGTGCAAAGCTAGACTGCGCTTGGCCTGAGGGGCTATGCAGGGGCAAAGGTCGAACCTTAAGCATCTCGAAGCCCGACTGTAAGCACTTGCCCTCCACCTCAGCAGCCAAGTGGGCCAGGTCCCGGCGCTTGTCTCCAAGGTGAGCAGCATTTTCTCGGAGGCGCTGTAGAATGTCCTGTTCCTCCTCCTCTAGTCGTGAAAGTAACACCTGCTGCTCTTCATCCAGCCGCCGATGAAGCTCTTCAAATTCCTTTAGGATCTGCTGTCGACGACTCTCCACTAGTCTCTGAGAACAGAGGGTGGGTATTATGTTTAACAGGGCCAGTGGGGCATAAAGTGCCTTTCCCCACCCACCATGTGTATGAATTCACACAGACTTCCAGTGTCATTGGAAAGAGCTTAACAGGACACTCATGTTTCTCTCCATTGGAATTTCCTTTTGTAAAGAATGGCTCCATCCCTAACTAATAAGAACCTACTATATAGCACAGGGAATTCTACTCAGTGCTCTGTAGTGACCTAAATGGGAAGGAAATCCAAAAAAGAGGGGATATATATATACACGTATAGCTGATTCACTTTGCTGTACAGTAGAAATGAACAAAATAGTCTACACTATACTCCAATAAAAATTAAAAAAAAAAGAAAAGAATGGCTCCATCCTCATTGTCACCCCTACTGATGATGGGATGAAGACCACTGGGGAGATAAGAAAATAAACCAATGTTAAAAAAATTTATCTTCTTTATTAAATTAGCTTCTAAAAAAGCTACACTTTTATATTTTAGTAAAAATATTCAAGACATAAGAACCCAATAATATGACATGTACTATTACAGATATCAGAGACACCTCTGCTATGGCCTACTCTAAAGTTTTAGTTAATGCAATCTGTCAAGAAAAGGAAAGTACAAATACTGAAAAGTCAGAGATTGTTAACATTTGTACATTGCAAGACATTTACTTGATAAAAACCAGAGAAGCAACTGGAAAAATATCAGAATCAACAAGATTTTAGAAACAGGTTGTTACAAAATATAAATGTAGATTTCAGGGCTGAACCTGTTAAACAGCTTCAAGTCACTTCAGAGACTGACAGTTTACACCCCAGGAACAGGTTATAGAAGTTTGTGAGTAAATTATCTGCTTGAAATTTGAAACATGCTTTCTTTCAGTTAAACCTCTAACATTTCTGAAATTGGATAACATATGACTCAAACTCCAGCCATAACCCATTCTGAGAGTTATCAGCAGACATATCCTCCCTTTTGCACCTCAACTGCAACAAGAAGTGATCTCCCCAAAAGATTCCCTAAGCATTCACGTGTCTGATGGGGAGGAATCAGCCCAAGAGGAAAGCAAAGTTAGAAGCAGAGACTGGGACTCTGGAAGGAGGAAGTGGATAGGGCCTGGAAGGCAGGGTTGAGGGTGAATAGAGAGTGGGGCTGCAAAGCCAGGTGGGCCTTACAAGCCTTATGTTTCTGGATTTCAAGCTAGTTTCCAGCAGAGGCTGACTAGCTCCAGTTCTAGAGCTGCTTGCTGCTTCCCATTTCACTGCTGCCTCCTCAGGAGCATATTGGAACAAAATCTATTCTCACAACATTTACCATTAAGTAAAACACAGCCTTTTTTCCTGTGTGTCTGTGTGTTTAGGGTGATGTATGGGTAGAATTTAGGTTCGTAACTGTGGTAAAAAGAAAGCAAAGGGCTCTCTTATAATCTCATAATCCCTTCTCTTTTTTTCCCTCTATTTTGTAGGGCAGTGGTTCTTAATCAGGGTGTTACCTCCCTCTAGGGATGTTTTGGAAACAGGGGGCATTTCTGTTTGCCATGATTCGGGGAGCTCCTGGGAAGGATGCTAACACTCCTCCAATGTGTGAAGACAACCCAGTAAGATGAACTGCACCATTTTCTAATGTTCTGCTGGATATTAAAAAAATGGAGTCCTGGACTTGAATGCCACTTTATATACAAACACAGAGTAATTCTTATATGGTTTTAATATACCTGAATTTTTCAGGAATGGCTGAAAACTCATTAAGACTGTATTTTGTTTTTCGTAGAACTTTACTGTAAGTTATTTATCATTTTGAAAAATTATGGCACCAACAGCTAAACTGCTAGTGGCATTTGAGTCAACATTACTACACAATTCCGTCAGTCTGAATTTGTATTTGTTGCATTGTTGATATAGGTGCAAGGATAAAACTACACTGTAGTGTCTTTCAGGGTAGTCATGCCTAAATGTTTACATACCAGATTTTATTATAAATTACTTCCATGTTGTATTATATTATACTATATTTGGGCATGATAGCCTCTTTTAAAAATTATGTGGATAGATCATTTTATCCATAATTTTCATTTCAGCATGATTAATTACAAATTATTTATTTCTAAAAGGGGCATTGGGTCTGGAGGTGGGGATGAGGGAGAGAATTCAAAAGGTCACTGAAGGAATGCTGGTGGTTGGTGAGTTTCCGAGACCACTGAAATGATAATTTACATTAAAAAAAAAAATACACCACAGTTCTGTTCAAGCATTTAGCAGGTTTTTAAAATTTTTATTCCCCTCTCCATCCTTTACCTTTAAGAAGGTGATCAACAGGAAGAGGAAAGCTAATGACTGGGAATAAGCTTCATTTTCACATATTTTAAGTTCTTCAGGAGCCCTCCAAAAGGACAAATAACTTTTTTTTTTTAACATTCACCTTTGCAATCAAAATTAGTTCAAATTTTAAAAAAATTCAAATGTTTGTTTGTTAAAATGTATAAAGGACTAAGGTAATAATAATTGCTTCCTGTTGAAATGTCATTGTTAAAAAAAAAAAAAATTAGTGTTTCTACGGATTTCAAACCTGTGTTTAATTTCTGGTGATCCCTAAATCTCAACTCCAAAAACTCATTATTTCTTCTGGAAGCCTTTAATGACATCAAGTTTCTCTGCTGTCTTCTTAGGAATTTGCAACTGTGCTTTTTGTGCCATGTCATTTATATTTTCTCTACTTGACTGTAAGCTCAAGGAGGGCAGGGACGGTGCTTTTGCTCATCATTGTTCCCCAGTGTCAAAGACAGGGTTTGGCCTATACTGGAAGCTTAGTAAATATTTACTGATTTCTGCAGAATTAGTATCTCTGATTTTGCACATACTGGCTATATGATCTTGGACTAGACACTTATCCAAGTCCTGTTTCCTACTGTGTAAACTGGGGATAACAATACTTACCTTACAGGGTATCTAAGTTCACTCTTGTCAAATATGACTTCCTGGACTCCCTCCTCCTTGTCTTGTACCTCCTCTATGTCCCACTTGGGCCAAGTATAGCCTGAACTCTTAGAACTTAAAACTGGGCAGAACCCTAAGACCTAATACAATCTTCTAAGTTTGGAATGTCATGGACACCTAATGAATTAATGCACAGGATTCAATAAATACTAGGTATTATTACCACTATAATTAATACATGTTTCACTGTCCAACAGAAGAAATAAGGCAGATACCAAAATACCATGCTACAAATATGGTAATGCTATGGAAGAGATGTGAAACTGTATGAAAATTAAGAAAGCTAATTTCTGAAGGGTCAGGAAAGGCTACATAGGAAGTGGTTTTCATCTTAGGATGGACAGGATCCTATAGGTAGAGGATGAGGAGGGTAAGAACATTCTAGGAACCGTTATCATCTAGCATACTTGAGCTTACTTGAATTAAGAGAATGTGGTCCTAATGTCGCTGGGGGGTTCTTCTGGGCGCTGTTGGGCAGCTCCTTCATTCTTCCTCCCCAGTGCACCTTCCACATTCTCCTTTCCTCAATCCCTCTAAGGATCTCTCAGCAGAGAGCCTCCTTCCCTGCTTTACAAAGAAAAGGAGGCCAAGGGGCATGAACTCCCTCAACTCGCCAGATGTAAGATGTTCTGTCCTTCACCTCTTACATCCTTCTCCTCAATTCTTAATCCATGACAATTTAAGTACAATGTTTAATCACAGTCAAGCTTAATAAAATATCATTGTTTTTGAGAGAACAGCATTTTTCTAATAAACCAGAACTGGTGGATTAAATAATGTGTGGTTAATGTTCAGTTAATTGCCTGCAGAGCAGCGCAAATGGGATTGCCTGCCTTTACCTTGAGCTCCCCAGGCTTCTTCTCCTCAGAGGACTTGCAGCGGGTGATCTCCTGCAGCTTCCGCTCCAGGGGCTCCAGGCACTTCTGCAGTTTTTCCTGAGGGGTGAGAAGTGAGAGAATGGCATTTGGAGTTGGCTAGTACATCCTACGTTCAGAGGCTAACCTATTTTTTTTTTAATTAATTAATTAATTTTTATTTTTGGCTGTGTTGGGTCTTCGTTTCTGTGCAAGGGCTCTCTAGTTGCGGCGAGCAGGGGCCACTCTTCATCGCGGTGCGCGGGCCTCTCACTATCGCAGCCTCTCTTGTTGTGGAGCACAGGCTCCAGACACGCAGGCTCAGTAGTTGTGGCTCACGGGCCTAGTTGCTCTGCGGCATGTGGGATCTTCCCAGACCAGGGCTCGAACCCACGTCCCCTGCATTGGCAGGCAGACTCTCAACCACTGCGCCACCAGGGAAGCCCTAACCTATTTGTTTTAAACCATTTGTTTGCTTCCTATCCATCTCACTGCCTCTGATCCAACTCCCTTCCTGGCCTGTCATTTGAGGTGTCAGCTTCCTACAGGTCCCTCCTCCTGCCACCAGCCTGTCTCCATCATCTTCCTTGCTCTGAAACCTTCCTTTCACTGAATCTCACTGTTCCACTGTCACCAACTCTCTGTCCTTCCCCAGCCCTATTAATTTTCTAACTCAAGGAACTTCTTGTTACTGTCAAAGTGACCTCCTGTACCCTGATATCTTTCTTTAAACTTGTTTTCCTATCCAATTCTAACCACTTGCAAATATAATAAAATCTTGATTACTTATTCTTCAAACTACCATAAAGTCTTATTTCCAAGATTTTATTAACATTATTAACATTTATTAATTAGGCAAAGTACTTGATAAAGTGCTAAGACATTAAAATCTCTAGTTCCTATTACTCAAACATTTACCCTGTGTCCCAGTAGTAAGTTAAACCAGATGCCGT
Organism: Eubalaena glacialis; assembly: GCF_028564815.1. NCBI lineage: Eukaryota > Metazoa > Chordata > Mammalia > Artiodactyla > Balaenidae > Eubalaena > Eubalaena glacialis. The sequence goes on along the minus strand of NC_083722.1, from coordinate 23,302,438 downwards.
ATTATCCTTTATTGGGGGAAGATGCAAACAGACTGGTTCAGCTTAGCCTGGTGGGGATCATTCTAATCATTCTAATCATTCTAACAGATCATTACCCGTTCCCAATACCAGTGGGTAAACAAGGGGTGTGCCGAGCAGGGGGACAGAATGAAGAAACCAGGCCATTTTTCAGTTCTTAAGTTTGATCTTCTCCACATGGTTTCATTCATTTATGAAAAATATGATACATTCCAAGACCACACATACTCAAATGTGTTATAAAAGTCAGACAGAAATTTTGGGGGTACTCCTTACTGCTTTTCTTCATGCCTGAGGATAATTGATCAGACATACTGTGTGCCCCCGTGTACATAGCTCTGAAGGGACTATAGAGTGAGGATCAGATACCGTCTTGCCCTCAGGAACTTACAATCCTCTACCCAGGGAGTCTCCCATCCTCTGTGTTCCTCCCTCTTGCCCTGCATTGGCATCATGTGTCTGGTTCCCTACCTTGTACTCCTGTGTGGCATCGTCCAGTGGCACGACGGTGTGGGCCCGGTGGGTGTGGGAAATTGCACATATCAAACACACAGCCTCCTGGTCCTCATAGCAGAAGAGGCTGAGGGCTTCATGGTGCTGGGGGCAGAGGCTCTCATCTCGGATCTTCCGCTTGACGGCCTGGAGCTGCTTGGCAATTTCCACCATGCTGCCCAGCTGTCGATTAGGCCGGAGACTGCGGTAGCGGGACGTCTTTCGACATACAGGACAAGGGAAGTCCCTCTCTAGGTCCTCCCACCAGCGAGTGATGCAAGCTTTGCAGAAGTTGTGCCCACACTCAATGATGACAGGCTCCTTCAGATACTCCAGGCACACAGAGCAACTTGCCTCCACCTGTAAGTTCTCCAGAGCTGCAGCTGTGGAGGCTGCAGAGGCCCCGGCCTCTAACAGGCTTGTCTCTGCCATTATTTAACTTGAGGTTAGGATGGGAGAAGAGAAAAAAAAAATGTTAGTTGGAGGTTTAGTTTTTTTTGCATCCCTGGCCTGACAGTTACCCCCATGTTAAATCCTAACTCCAGATTTAGCCCCATCATGGTATTTTACATCTTCTCTTCCACTACATCAACCTCTTTTGTTTCTCCATTTCCAAAACTTGTGACTCCCAGCCATCAATTTTTTTTTTCTCTTCAGCAAAATGACACACAACCCTTAATCTTGTCTTTTACCACTGCTTTCTCTTGCTAGAAACAGAGGCTTCCTTCAACTCTAGCTGAGTACTTCTCCTGATCCAGGTTCATTCCACTTGTATCTTAGAACCAAGAGTTTCAGACCAATGTATTCCTAGTGTGACATCTTCTTCTAATAGATGAGAAAAGAGTATGGGAAAGCGAAGAGTGCCACAAAAGTCAAAGCATTAAGATTTCTTAAATTAAGTATATTTTAAAGTTTAATGTTACAGAAGAGTTTTACTACAATAGCCCATTGGAGCCTAAGCTTGATTCTCTGCCACTGTTCTCTCAGTCTTTCAAAGGGTGATAAATAGAATGAGTTAGGCAAGGGTGACAACCTTTTCTTTTCAGAAAGTTTGAAATTGTTCGTCCTTTTATCAGGCTAGCCTAGAGGAAGTGTGCCCTTTTTTTGGAATGAAATGATTCATACAACAACTCATTTCTACTTGTGTGCATTTGGACATCTGGAACTGCTGAAAAGTGATAAATTCACGGCAACTAAAGTCTATTACTGAGCCCAGGGCAATAATTTTTTGAAGAGAGAGCTGACAAGTCTATTTTAAGTATTCAGCAGTGACTGGAGTCTTTTGAAATAGTTATCGATAACTAATTCCTTGGATGTACTGTACCTCCAACTAATAGGTTCTGGAGTGGTTGGGAATTAAGAGAGAGAAAAGTAAAGAGGCAATCAAAAACTTCTAATGAAGCCTCAAAAGAATTGGAAATGCATCTAAGAGATTTATAAAGCAGAAGGCTGGTCCTCTATTCCATCCTTAATACATCACCACTTTTATCCATGAAATAGCTGACTTCTCTATCCCCTTAACCCCCTCCCTAAGGGACCCAACAGAAGGGAATTTAGTAAGTCTATGTATTGAGAGAGAAGTGGCCATGTAATGAGTTGGGTTAACAATGATTATTCCTGTATATGTTGACAGCACACGTGAAAAGTATTTAATTTGGAGTAGGAACTGATAACCTATTTGGACCTGAATTTCCTCCCTCAACCAGGAGAGAAGTTCAGTCAGATGATTTTTCTCTACCTACAGGAATCCAACTTTGACAAGTAACCCTTCCCTTTCCCTAATCTTCTAGAAATTAGGTGGTTTCCTCACCTGGGGTGAGTTGAACTGTATGCAGAGTTAGGGAGCAGGATGGATCTAGACTAGCAAAGAAGTAGTGTGAAAGAGAGATGGAGAAAGGTTAGGGAGGGGTGGGGAGAGGACCTGGAGCTACAGCACTAGTGAGGCCTTCGGTGTCTCTGGGTTGGTCATTTTTTCCCCTCTATTCCTCGTGTCTCAGTAGAAGGGCAAACTTCAAAGCCGTCCTCATTTTGTTTCTACCACTGTCGGGGGTCCCACCTTGCGACCCTTTCCTGAGCGTGGTCCACAACTCGGTCCCACCCCCGTCTCCATCTTCTCCCGCCAGATCTGGCGCAGGGGGACTGGAGTGGGGGGAGACGAAACGTCGTTGTTGGCAGGAAGGGAGGGATGCGTGTCCAGGTGAGGAGGAGGTGTGACGTGAAGGTGGGATGCCCGCCGCTATGACGCAGCCGAGAGCCGCGGTGACGGCGTAAGAGTTTCACCCGGGGAGGCGAGCGGCAGCGGGACGGGGGAACGGCGGGGTAGCCAAGCAACGCCGGACGCGCTGACGTCGCCGGGGCGGCAAAACGTCCGCCCGGGCCCGAGGCGGGCGGAGGCAGCTGTGGTTACGTGCGGGGGACCGGTGACGCAGTCGCGGGGCGCTAGGACGCGGCGTGCGGAGCCGGTCAGCGGGGACAGGCCCCAAGGCCCCGGCGCGGCGGCGGGACAGCACCTACCTTCCCGGCTTCGGGTCCGGGAGTGCGGGGCGCAGAGCCGCCGGAGCGCTGCCTCCCTCCTTCCTCCTCCCCCCGCCCCCGCCCCGCAGCGCGACACACAATACTCGCCGGAAGCGGAAGCCGCGCTGAGAGGCTCGTGTCAGTGGAAGCCCGGGTATCGGCAGGCGGCCGCGGGAGGGCCTAGCGGCGCCTGCGGAACAAGGAGAAGGCGGGGGACCGGAGGGGAAAACCAGCAGGAGGAGTTAAGGGCGAGAAGAGACCCGGAGGGGCAGGTGGCTGAAATGCGGTCGTCCAGGTGACCCGAGGAATCCTCTGGAGAAAGAGGGCCGCGCATGCGCGTGGCGGAGCGCTGAAGCCCATTGCCCACAGGGCGTCTACGGGCGCCGGGGCAGGCGGGACCGTCCCGCCCAGGGTGTGGGCCCGGGCTCTGACCCGGCTCGGGCTGGTCCCGGTTGGGGCTGGGAGCCGCCGGGGGCGGGACAAGGGCGGGTTGCGGACTTTGAGCTACACTGCTCCTCTCTCCAGGCCAGTCCCGGGAGAAGGTGGCTCGCCGAGTCGGCGGCCAATTACGTGGTGGACCTGCGGGTCTCAGCTGGCACGTCACTTCCGACAAGTTGAGTTTAAGCCTTTTAACATTCAAGGATTAGCTCAGTTTTCCCTGCCGTGGACTTCGGATGCTGGTCACCTTGTCCTTGCTAGGCGAGCTTTACGGAAATAATCTACCTCCTCCGATGGAGTGGGAGCCCCGAAAGAGCTGGTACTGTGACTCTGCTGCTCACCTTTGTGTCCTCAGCTCCTCGCTCGGTGCCCGACCGCAGCGAGCGCGCCGTGAGCACCCGTTCTGGGTGCGAGCCAATCCCGTCTTTTTCCAGTTTTGTGGCTTTGGCTTGAGTTTCTCCTCAAGAGCAGATGGTGGTTGTGCGGGGACTCCGGACTCCTGCGTTATAGCCTCCTTACTTTCCTCTCCTGTTGCTGGAAGCTTCGCAGCCCTGTGACTTTGGAGGACGAGAGCGAGATGATGAGGCTGGGGAAGAGTCGGCGGACAGAGGTGTGATGAGACTGGGAGGAGGTGCTGAGTTGAGTTGATGGAGCTGGGGAGGAGTGGATGCTGGGTAAAGGGGTGATGGGACTGGGGAGAAGTTGGGGCTGGGGAAAGGTGTGCTGCGGCTGGGCAGGAGTTAGTGCTAAGAGTGGACACTGCTGGTAGGAAACGCAGCTCGCCCCGCCTTCTCTCTGCCAACACGGCATACAGAATGCTAACCGAAAGAAATGAGCAAATTTTGGTGTACCCTTCCGGGTGAAATGGCCCAATGGCCCAACTTGTTCCTGTGTAAGTTGTGATGCTGTTTACAAACACTGTGCAGTATTTAACCTCTCATCCTGGGAGCCAGGAACTATTTATTTGCAGAAAATATGTCATGTGGGAGGTATAAAGATTTAGGGTCAGGCATGCTAAATACAGCTGGTTTGCTTTTTCTTCACTGTTCTTTGCTTTTTGTTCACTTTTTTTCAGTAGCAGTGATTTGAAGAGGATTAAACTTGATAAAATTACATTTATTAACTTCTTTTTCCCTCATTGTTATTTGACCATTGGGAATTTTAGCAGCAGTACTTTTTCTAGTTCACGGACTGCCTCAGTTCTAAGGTAGGGTAGTTTGAAAGCCACAAACTGAGGGGTCAGCCTCTTTATCCTTACTTTATAGGGAGCGTGGTGAGGTTTGGTTCTGGTTATGATTTGTAACTTTTAAGGTGTTGGCTAGCACTTCATTCTGGCTTTCTGTTTGTAGGTGGCCAGGGGTGGTAATATTAAGCAAATTTCCAGGAGGAAGTGCATTTCTGAGGAATATGAAGAATGTGTTGGCCTGGAGACTAATAGATTATTAAGAGGACTTTATGCTCAGTGTGGAAGGAAAGGGGGGAGAATGTCTAGGTAAAACTATAAAATTATGAAGGGCATGTACTATGTCATAGAACAGGGTTTGGCAAACCTTTCCTGTAAGGAGCCAAATAGGACATATTTTTGGCTTTGTTGCCCATACTCAGTTCTGTCTTTGTAGTATGAAAATAGCGTTAGACTATACTAAATGAGTGAGCGTTGCTGAAATTTGAATTTCATATAAATTCTTCACTTGCCTTGAAATTTTATTCTCCTTTTGATTTTACCCCCAATCATTTAAAAATGTAAACACATTTCTTAGCTTGTGGGCTGTACAAACACAGGTAGCAGACCATAGTTCGCTGACCCCTGACATAGAACAGTAATGAAGTACCCAATATTTTTCAAGAGAGAATGCCTGGGAAAGTGGGTGAACACAATGCTATGATCTCTTATTTCCATCTGTCTATATGATAACACACAAAATAATAATAAAGGAAATTTGAAATCTTAACACAAATTTGTTATGACCTGTGAAACTTGGTCGGCTGAGATTTATGAATATACTAAGATACAAGTACATTCTTTAAACAAGGAAAGGTATTCGTTGTCTAAAATTAAAAGGGATTGCAGTTCAGGAGAGGTGGAATAACACTGAATTGTGATGTTGATTTATATCAAGTGATTTCCAACATAGGAATATGCAAAAATGAATAATAGTAATATGAAGGATAATTCTAAAAAAATTAAATATACACTTTAATATTGTTTTTATATCAGTAAAAGATATATCTGATATATCTTTTATATCAGAAGATATCTTGGAACCACTGAGTCATATAGAGGAAAAGGATGTATTAGCAGTGCAGGTAGAAAACTGGTTGAGGTCAGATATGAGATATGGTAGGTTGGGGAGGGAGAGGGTTCAACTGTCCAGACTTCCGAAATTCTTCCTCAGAAAAAGGCAAAGCATCTAATTTTCCCCCACCATTTTTTTAAATTATAAAAAATTTAAACTGCAGAAAGACAGTCGTCAGTCTTTTTATACTTTATCCTGTGCTTTTTATGCTTTACACACTGTGCTTTTTACACTTTATACTGGCTGTCTTTTATCTTCCCAATTCAGTAACATTGGAACTACCTTGTTCTTTTTCAAGTCTATGTCACTGCTTCATTGTGTAGACGTATAATTTATTCAGCCATTTTGTTTAGAGAAGACATTTAGGGTTTTTCCAAGTCTTATTAAATAAAGGCTGTAGTGAACATTCTTGTACATATATCTTTTTCCCTCAGTTTTATTGTGACATAACTGACGTATAACACTGTGTTAGTTCAGGGTGTACAAGGTAATGATTTGATATATTTGCCCCGATGTCTTTTTTTTTTTTTTAACTTCTCAATAAGGAATGCGTCTTTTATTTTTTTTTGAATTTTAGAATTTTATTTTATTTTTTTAAACAGCAGGTTCTTATTAGTTATCCATTTTATACATATTAGTGTATACATGTCAATCCCAATCTCCCAGTTCATCCCACCACCACCACCCCGCCCCCCACCACTCTCCCTCCTTGGTGTCCATACCTTTGTTCTCTACATCTGTGTCTCTACTTCTGCCCTGCAAACTGGTTCATCTGTACCATTTTTCTAGGTTCCACATATATGCGTTAATATACGGTATTTGTTTTTCTCTTTCTGACTTACTTCACTCTGTATGACAGTCTCTACATCCATCTACTTCTCTACAAATGACCCAATTTCATTCCTTTTAATGGCTGAGTAATATTCCATTATATATATGTACCACATCTTCTTTATCCATGCAACTGTAGATGGGCATTTAGGTTGCTTCCATGACATGACTATTGCAAATAGTGCTGCAATGAACATTGGGGTGCATGTGTCTTTTTGAGTTATGGTTTTCTCTGAGTATATGCCCAGTAGTGGGATTGCTGGGTCATATGGTAGTTCTATTTTTAGTTTTTTAAGGAACCTCCATACTGTTCTCCATAGTGGCTGTATCAATTTACATTCCCACCAACAGTGCAAGGGGATTCCCTTTTCTCCACACCCTCTCTAGCATTTGTTGTTTGTAGATTTTCTGAAGATGCCCATTCTAACTGGTGTGAGGTGATACCTCACTATAGTTTTGACTTGCATTTCTCTAATAATTAGTGATGTTGAGCAGCTTTTCATGTGCTTCTTGGCCATCTGTATGTTTTCTTTGGAGAAATGTCTATTTAGGTCTTCTGCCCATTTTTTGATTGGGTTGTTTGGGCTTTTTTTACATTGAGCTGCATGAGCTGTTTATATATTTTGGAGATTAATCCTTTGTCCGTTGATTCGTTTACAAATATTTTCTCCCATTCTGAGGGTTGTCTTTTCGTCTTGTTTGTGGTTTCCTTTGCTTTGCAAAAGCTTTTAAGTTTCATTAGGTCCCATTTGTTTATTTTTGGTTTTATTTCCATTACTCTAGGAGGTGGATCAAAAAGATCTTGCTGTGATTTATGTCGAAGAGTCTTCTTCCTATGTTTTCCTCTAAGAGTTTTATAGTGTCCGGTCTTACATTTAGGTCTCGAATCCATTTTGAGTTTATTTTTGTGTATGGTGTTAGGGAGTGTTCTAATTTCATTCTTTTACATGTAGCTGTCCAGTTTTCCCAGCACCACTTATTGAAGAGACTGTCTTTTCTCCATTATATATCCTTGCCTCCTTTGTCATAAATTAGTTGACTACAGGTGCGTGGGTTTATCTCTGGGCTTTCTATCCTGTTCCATTGATCTATATTTCTGTTTTTGTGCCAGTACCATATTGTCTTCTTTTTCTTTTTCATTTTATTTTTATTTATTTATTATTTTTGGCTTCGTTGGGTCTTCATTGCTGCACGCAGGCTTTCTCTAGTTGTGGCGAGCGGAGGCTACTCTTCGTTGTGGTGCATGGGATTCTCATTGCAGTGGCTTCTCTTGTGGAGCACGGGCTCTAGGTGTGCGGGCTTCAGTAGTTGTGGCTCATGGGCTCTAGAGCACAGGCTCAGTAGTTGTGGCGCACGGGCTTAGTTGCTCCACGGTATGTGGGATCTTCCCAGACCAGACCTCGAACCCGTGTCCCCTGCATTGGCAGGCGGATTCTTAACCACTGCACCACCAGGGAAACCCTGTCATATTGTCTTGATTACTGTAGCTTTGTAGTATCCTCTGAAGTCAGGGAGTCTGATTCGTCCAGCTCCGTTTTTTTCCCTCAAGACTGCTTTGGCTATTCGGGGTCTTTTGTGTCTCCATACAAATTTTAAGATTTTTTTATTTTAGTTCTGTAAAAAATGCCATTGGTAGTTTGATAGGGATTGCATTGAATCTGTAGATTGCTTTGGGTAGTATAGTCATTTTCGCGATATTGATTCTTCCAATCCAAGAACATGGTATATCTCTCCATCTGTTTGTATCATCTTTAATGTCTTTCATCAGTGTCTTATAGTTTTCTTCATACAGGTCTTTCGTCTCCCTAGGTAGGTTTATTCCTAGGTATTTTATTCTTTTTGTTGCAATGGTAAATGGGAGTGTTTCCTTAATTTCTCTTTCAGAATTTTGATCATTCGTGTATAGGAATGCAGTAGATTTCTGTGCATTAATTTTGTATCCTGCAACTTTACCAAATTCATTGATTAGCTCTAGTAGTTTTCTGGTGGCATTAGGATTCTCTATGTATAGTATCATGTCATCTGCAAACAGTGACAGTTTTACTTTTTCTTTTCCAATTTGTATTCCTTTTATTTCTATTTCTTCTCTGATTGCTGTGGCTAGGACTTCCAAAATATGTTGAATAATAGTGGCGAGAGTGGACATCCTCATCTTGTTCCTGATCTTAGAGGAAATGCCTTCAGTTTTTCACTATTGATAATGATGTTTGCTATGGGTTTATCGTATATGGCCTTTATTACGTTGAGGTAGGTTCCCTGTATGCCCACTTTCTGGAGAGTTTTTATCATAAATGGGTGTTGTGTTGAATTTTGTCAAAAGCTTTTTCTGCATCTGTTGAGATGATCATATGGTTTTTATTCTTCAATTTGTTAATATGGTGTATCACATTGATTGATTTGCGTGTATTGAATAATCCTTGCATCCCTGGGATAAATCCCACTTGATCATGGTGTATGATCCTTTTAATGTGCTGTTGGATTCTATTTGCTAGTATTTTGTTGAGGATTTTTGCATCTATATTCATCAGTGATATTGGTCTGTAATTTTCTTTTTTTGTAGTATCTTTGCCTGGTTTTGGTATCAGGGTGATGGTGGCCTCATAGAATGAGTTTGGGAGTGTTCCTTCCTCTGCAATTTTTTGGAAGAGTTTGAGAAGGATGGGTGTTAGCTCTTCTCTAAATGTTTGATAGAATTCACATATGAAGCCATCTGGTCCTGGACTTTTGTTTGTTGGAAGATTTTTAATCACAGTTTCAATTTCCTTACTTGTGATTGGTCTGTTCATATTTTCTATTTCTTCCTGGTTCAGTCTTGGAAGGTTATACGTTTCTAAGAATTTGTCCATTTCTTCCAGGTTGTCCATTTTATTGGCATAGAGTTGCTTGTAGTAGTCTCTTAGGATGCTTTGTATTTCTGCCATGTCTGTTGTAACTTCTTCTTTTTCATGTCTAATTTTATTGATTTGAGTCCTCTTCCTCCTTTTCTTGATGAGTCTGGCTAAAGGTTTATCAATTTTGTTTATCTTCTCAAAGAACCAGTTTTATTGATCTTTGCTGTTGTTTTCTATGTTTCTATTTCATTTATTTCTGCTCTGATCTTTATGATTTCTTTCCTTCTGCTAACTTTGGGTTTTGTTTGTTCTTCTTTCTCGAGTTCTTTCAGGTGTAGGAACCTAAGATTGTTTATTTGAGATGTTTCTTGTTTCTTGAGGTAGGATTGTATTGCTATAAACTTCCCTCTTAGAACTGCTTTTGCTGCATCCCATAGGTTTTGGGTCGTCGTGTTTTCGTTGTCATTTGTCTCTAGGTATTTTTTGATTTCCTCTTTGATTTCTTCAGTGATCTCTTGGTTATTTAGTAACATATTGTTTAGCCTCCATGTGCTTGTGTTTTTTATGTTTTTTTCACTGTAATTGATTTCTAATCTCATAGCATTGTGGTCAGAAAAGATGCTTGATATGATTTCAGTTTTCTTAAATTTACTGAGGCTTGATTTGTGACCCAAGATGTGATCTGTCCTGGAGAAGGTTCCGTGTGCACTTGAGAAGAAAGTGTAATCTGCCGTTTTTGGATGGAATGTCCTATAAATACCAATTAAATCTATCTGGTCTATTGTGTCATTTAAAGCTTGTGATTCCTTATAATTTTCTGTTTGGATGATCTGTCCATTGGTGTAAATGAGGTGTTAAAGTCCCCCACTATTATTGTGTTACTGTTGATTTCCTCTTTTATAGCTGTTAGCAGTTGCCTTATGTATTGAGGTGCTTCTATGTTGGGTACGTGTATATGTATGTGTGTGTATATATATATATGTATATATATATATATATACACACACATACATATACATACACATATATATATACGTGTGTGTGTGTGTGTATATATATATATACACATATAAAATTGTTATATTTTCTTTTTGGATTGATCCCTTGATCATTATGTAGTGTCCTTCCTTGTCTCTTGCAACATTCTTTATTTTAAAGTCTATTTTATCTGATATGAGTATTGCTACTCCAGCTTTCTTTTGATTTCCATTTGCATGGAATATCTTTTTCCATTCCCTCACTTTCAGTCTGTATGGGTCCCTAGGTCTGAAGTGGGTCTCTTGTAGACAAGCATATAGATGGGTCTTGTTTTTGTATCCATTCAGCGAGCCTGTGTCTTTTGGTTGGAGCATTTAATCCATTCACGTTTAAGGTAATTATCGATATGTATGTTCCTATTACCATCTTCTTAATTGTTATGGGTTTGTTTTTGTAGGTCCTTTTCTTCTCTTGTGTTTCCCACTTAGAGAAGTTCCTTTAGCATTTGTTGTAGAGCTGGTTTGGTGGTGCTGAATTCGCTTAGCTATTGCTTGTCTGTAAAGCTTTTGATTTCTCCATTGAATCTGAATGAGATCCTTGCCAGGTAGAGTAATCTTGGTTGTAGGTTCTTCCCTTTTATCACTTTAAATATATCATACCACTTCCTTTAAATATATCATGCCACTCCTTTCTGGCTTGTAGAGTTTCTGCTGAGAAATCAGCTGTTAACCTTATGGGAGTTCCCTTGTAAGTTATTTGTTGTTTTTCCCTTGTTGCCTTCAATAATTTTTCTTTGTCTTTAATTTTTGTCGATTTGATTACTGTGTGTCTCAGCGTGTTTCTCCTTGGGTTTATCCTGCCTGGGACTCTCTGCACTTCCTGGACTTGGGTGGCTATTTCCTTTCCCATGTTAAGGAAGTTTTTGACTATAGTCTCTTCAGATATTTTCTCGGGTCCTTTCTCTCTGTCTTCTCCTTCTGGGACCCCTATAATGCGAATGTTGTTGCATTTAATGTTGTCCCAGAGGTCTCTTAGACTGTCTTCATTTCTTTTCATTCTTTTTTCTTTATTCTGTTCTGCAGCAGTGAATTCCACCATTCTGTCTTCCAGGTCACTTATCCGTTGTTCTGTCTCAGTTATTCTGCTATTGATTTCTTCTAGTGTATTTTTCATTTCAGTTATTGTATTGTTCATCTCTGTTTGTTCTTTCTTCTAGGTCTTTGTTAAACATTTCTTGCATATTCTTGATCTTTGCCTCCATTCTTTTTCCGAGGTCCTGGATAATCTTCACTATCATTATTCTGAATTCTTTTTCTGGAAGATTGCCTATCTCCACTTCATTTAGTTGTTTTGCTGGGGTTTTATCTTGTTCCTTCATCTGGTACAAAGTCCTCTGCCTTTTCATTTTGTCTATCTTTCTGTGAATGTGGTTTTCCTTCCACAAGCTTCAGAATTGTAGTTCTTCTTGCTTCTGCTCTGTACGTATGTCTTTAAATTGTCATACCATCTGTATTAGTAGGACAGATTTCTGGAAACTGAGCTACTGAGTCAAAAGGCATGGAAATTTAAAATTCTAATTGTCTTCTAGTTTCCTTCCCATAAGATTGTACCGATTCCTGCCCACACCAGCATATTATGAGATAGTCTCTTTGCTTACAGTGGAGCCAGTGTTGACATTTTCATATTTAAAAATTTTTGCTAATTTTTTTCATGAAAAATTGTAATGATTGCATAACAGGTCTTGTTCTGCAGGTGACATACATTTTCCAATCTTTTATTAGCAGATGGGCATTTACTTAGTTTCCTGTTGTTACTTAGTTTTCTTTCTTTTGCCTTAGTTTCCTCTTTATTTTATTTTGCTGCTGCATAAATAGTGTTAGACTAAAGGTTCTCTGAACATTTGTCCTTATGTGCTAGTGGATTCATTACTGTGAAAACGGTTCCGGGGTTGAAGGGTATTATTTACAATCAGCTCTCTGTATCCGTGGGTTCTGTATCTGTAGGTTCTGCATCTGTGGATACAGAGGGCTGCCATTTTTTAGAAGGGACTTGAGCATCAGTGGATTTTGGTATCTGTGTGGAACAACTGTAGTACTAATTTTTATGAATATTTCATTACTGCATTTTTTTCTTTTTTTTCTTCTTTTGGTTGTGTTGGGTCTTTTTTGCTGCACGTGGGCTTTCTTTAGTTGCGATGAGCGGGGGCTTCTCTTCGTTGTGTGTGGGCTTCTCACTGCGGTGGCTTCTCTTGTTGCAGAGCATGGGCTCTAGGTGTGCGGGCTGCAGTAGTTGCGGCACTTGGGCTCAGTAGTTGTGGCTCGTGGTCTCTAGAGTGCAGGTTCAGTAGTTTTGGCGCATGGGCTTAGTTGCTCTGTGGCATCTGGTATCTTCCCGGACCAGGGCTCGAACCTGTGTCCCCTGCATTGGCAGGCGGATTCTTAACCACTGCACCACCAGGGAAGCCCCCTTACTGCTTTTTAAGAAGGCTGTTATTCTTTACATTTACCTTGGCAGCAGTGTATGAGCTTTCCCCTTTCCCGCATCCCCAGGAGAGAGAGTTATTATCTGTTTTTATTTTTTTCTGGCCAGTAAAAAATGTCTTGGTTATTTGAATTACACTTTTTCTTACTTAGTAATTTTGAATATCTTTTTGTTGTTATTGTTTGTTTGTTTGTTATTGGGATTTGTTTTCTGTGCATTTCCAATCCTGTCTTTTGCCTGTTTCTCCTGTTGGGTTGTCTGTCTTTTGCTTATCAATTTATACATACATACATACACACACTTGACATACTGTCCTCATTAAGAAATCTAGCCTGACCCTCAGATTCTAATTTACTTTCCTAGGTTTTCTTACAGTGTTTTTTATTTTTTACATTTAAGTCTTTATCTTTTTTTTTTTTAATTAATTAATTAATTACTTTATTTATGTTTGTGTTGGGTCTTCGTTTCCGTGCGAGGGCTTTCTCTAGTTGCGGCGAGTGGGGGCCACTCTTCATCGCGGTGCGCGGGCCTCTCACTGTCGCGGCCTCTCTTGTTGCAGAGCACAGGCTCCAGACGCGCAGGCTCAGTAGTTGTGGCTCACGGGCCTAGTCGCTCTGCGGCATGTGGGATCTTCCCAGACCAGGGCTCGAACCCGTGTTCCCTGCATTGGCAGGCAGATTCTCAACCACTGCGCCACTAGGGAAGCCTTTTATCTTTGTTTTTAAAAATATGATGTAAAGGGAAGATCTTTATTTTTCTCTAGAGCAGTGCTGTCCAGTAGAAATAAAATGCAAGATACTTACGTAATTTTAAGTTTTCTAGTCAAAGCTGCATTAAAAAAAAGTAAAAAGAAACAAGTGAAATTAATCGTAAAAATATATTTTATTTCACCAACTTAACCCATTATATCAAAAATATTTTTACATGTGATCCATTTTAAACAATTATTAGTGGGATAGTTTATGTTTTCTCAGACTAAGTCTTTGAAATCCAATGTATATTTTACACTCATATCATATCTCAATTCTAGACTAGGCGCATTTTAGGTGCTCAGTGACCGCATGTGGCTAGTTGTTACTGTTGAATAGCATGCGTTAGATGGCTTAGATGGATGGCTAGTTGTGCTAGCTACATTTATTAAATAATCATCCTCTTTTCGTTGAATTGAACTATCACACTTGTCGTATCTGAAATTCTTTCATAGTGAGATCTGTTTCTGGATTTTTGATTCTGTATTCTAATCTTCTATTTATCTCTTCTTACACCAACACCATAGATTTTATTTCATTGATTTTATAGTATTTTCTGAAATCTAGACAGGCAAGTCTCTCTTTTCTGTTATTTTTATACTTTTTCTTAGATGATTTTGGACATGTATTCCCTATACACTCTGAAATCATTTTTTACTGTTCCCTCCCGTCAAAGAAAAAGAGAAAAACCTATTGTGATTCTAAACGGAAAAACATTAAATGTATAATTTAATTTGGGTGTTGTTGGTATTTTTTATGTGTCTTCCCAGCCAAGAATGTGGTTTGTTTTCCATTTATTTAGGTCTTGTTTTATTTCTTCAGTAAGATCTTCATTTTTTAAAAAAAATTTAATTTTGGCTGTGCTGGGTCTTTGTTGCTGCGCACGGGCTTTCTCTAGTTCCTGCGAGTGAGGGCTACTCTTCATTGTGGTGCGCGAGTTTCTCACTGTGGTGGCTTCTCTTGTTGCGGAGCTCGGGCTCTAGGCGAGCGGGTTTCAGTAGTTGTGGCACACGGGCTCAGTAGTTGTGGCTCGTGGGCTCTAGAGCGTAGGCTCAGTAGTTGTGGTGTATGGGCTTAGTTGCTCCACGGCATGTGGGATCTTCCCAGACCAGGGCTCCAAACCGTGTCCCCTGCATTGGCAGGTGGATTCTCGACCACTGTGCCACCAGGGAAGTCCCAAAATCTTCATTTTTAAAAAACAGATTCATTTAGCATTTTTTTGGCTGTTATGAGTGGAGATTTTCCCCCAGTTTCTGATAAGCATACCAGGTGCTTCATTGCTTGGATAAAGAAGTAAGAAATAATTGATATTTGACTATTTCTTATATCTAGACCCCCATCACAATCTCTTACTAATAGTAGTAAATTTTAAATTATAGAGTTCATTTAAGTATTAACTGGCACTCCGTGTTTTCATAGGTTTCCCCAGACAATTATTGTGCATTTGGCCAGAGAAGCTCATTTGAGATCTGCTAATCTGTGTGCTAAAGATTCTCAAAATTTGTTTCTGGCTTATATGTCTCTCCTGAAACTCACACATCTGGAGCTCAACATGTATGAACTGAGATTTTTCCCTTTCACTCACAGCTAATGTGTTACTGAGTTCCAGGAATTCTTCTTAACTGCTGCCCTTCTCTCCCTCCCTAGAGTATCAAAGAATTTGTAGGTATTTAAAAAACTACTGCAGAGATTAAAGGGTCTCAATTTATAGAGCCTTCAGAAGTAAATTTCCCTGCCCTTTACATCACCTGTGAAGGTGCTCTTTTGGTTTGAATTGCTCAGTCATTCTGTTGCTCTCACGAGTACCCCTTTCCATGTGCTAATACAGTTACTAGCGTTGATATCTATCCTTTTCTGTCTGAGAAGATAAAAAAATCCTAAATCCTAGGGCACATAGAAGGAAAACATGTACTGGGAGAGGGGTATGTATTAGTTTCCTAGGGTTGCTATAACAAGGTATCACAAACTGGTGGCTTAAAAGAATAAAATTTATTCTCTCACAGGTCTGGAGGAAGACTGAAATCAAGGTGTTGGTCAGGTTGATTGCTTCTGGAGGCTCTGAGGGAGAATCTGTTCCATGCCTCTCTCCTAGCTTCTTGTCGTGGCTGGCAATACTTTGTGTTCCTTGGCAGTCTCTCTCTCCACTGTCACATGGTGTTCTCTGTGTGTGTGTGTGTGTGTGTGTGTGTGTGTCTGTGTGTCTGTGTCCAAAATTCCCTCTTCTAAAAAGAACATCAGTCATTGGATTAATGCCCACCTTAATCCAGTATGCCCTCATTTTAACTTGATTACATTTACAAGGACCCTATTTCCAAATAAGATTGCATTCTGAGGTTCCTAGTGGACATGAATTTTGGGGGGACACTATTCAACCCAATATAGAGTATAAATTTTAAATTTCACTGGTGTCTGTAGACACTTCACCAGAGAGAAGTTTCCATGACACTGCAATATCCAGATGTCCTTGATGTAGACATTGAGTTGGTCAGTGGACTAGTCAGATTGTAGAACCATGGCTGCTACTTGTTCATATGCAAATATTTGATTATGGGAAGCTAAGAGAATTAGTACTAAGTAGGAGAAGTTGAAAATAGTAACTGGCGTAAAGATGATTTTTCTAACCACTTTTACGTATGCTCTCATTGTCAGCTGAGCCTGGGAAATTTGCCACTTTTGATCATCTGACTCTGTGTCATGATACCACCTTGCTTGATTACTTGGTGCCAAGGGGATCATACCAGAGGTCATCCCTGGTATTCTTTGGTCTGTAGGCAAAGCCTTTTTTCAAATCACACAAGTGCAAGATGTGCTTATCTAAGTGACACTTCAGTAGAGGAATCATGGGATTGTCAAGCTCTCCTCCACTCCCCTTGCTTGATATATGCATAGAAGAGGCACTTTTACCTCCAGGAAAGATGGCAGAATTTGGTTTTCTTGATTCTCAAGCTGGCTCTATTTTAGGGAGGGGACCAAAAGGAGAAGTGGCTGCTCCTAGTACAGTGAGTATGTAGTAGGTATTCTATAAATGTTTGTTGAATTAAAGAATCTTTTTCTCATAGGGGTAGCTGTTGGCATAATACATAGCTAATATTTATCTATATAGTGCTTTGTCTCCTTTGACTTCCACAGCATTAGTATGTGGAAGGTTTTATTACTCCAGCTCTCCCCACTGCCAAATTATCATCCATCAGAACTAAGTTATTGTTATTTGTAGTTCCCTAAATCTAGTGCCCTATTTCACAGCTTGATGCCTTTGTTTTCCTGGATTCCTCTTAATCTTGCTCCCACCTCCAAGTTGTTAATATTTTTCTTTGGAAAACTTCTGTACTTTTATAGTGTTCTTGAACTATTGATGTTTTTTATATCTGTCCTCCACTGGAGTAGGAGCTACTTGAGAGCAGAAATTGTCTTTGTTTTCCCATTGCTTCACAGTGTCTGACACACTGGAAGCCTTAGCTCAAAGAAGGAGATCAAGGCTTGGAATGAATTAGTAATTTGCCTGCGGTCACACAGCTGGTGTATGGCAGAGCCAGAGGAGAATCTAGATCCTTAACCACTCAAGAACTAGAAAGAAGAAAACACTGCACGGGTGTCAGTAGACCCAAGGACTAACCTTGAGTTGGCAGCTCTTGTGTCATCCTACCTAGGTGAGATTCTTTACCTTTATGGTATCAATATTTCGGTTCTTGTTTGTAATGCTCTTTTTAGGACCATCAATCAAAGGTTCTTTTTGTATGCATTTCTTCCAAGGAAATTGAAAAAGTCTCAACTCCCTATAGATACCTTTTAAGATAAGTCGCTGAAGAGAACTGTTGGCTATAATGAAGGTATGGAGAATTTCCTTTTCTGGCTCAAGAGTATTCCTCCTATGAGGAGTTCAGACTAGGTGCTCTATAGGGCCCTTTTGGATTTTATATTCCAAGTCTTTCTACCTCACCTGAATGCTCTCCATTGATGACTCCACTACCCTTTATTCTTTCTTTCCCTCATCTTCATGTTGCGATGGAACGTTTCCTCAGGAGCGACCACCTTCTGCTCTCCATGGTCCTGAAAAGATGTCTCTGGGTTTCCTGAAAGTTTCTGTTTCCCAAATGCAAATTTGAGTTTTGATTGGTTCTTGAAGAAAAAGAAGATGGCAGATGATCTGCTAATGACTTACTGGAAAACACAGGAGAATGAAAGGCACTACCCAGGTGGTAGAGTCAGATCTTCTGTTATTTTGCATTTCTCCATCTCTCCCTCTTTGTTTTGGCTGCCTCAGTGAGTCCAACTCTGCTTCTCTTGTTGCTGAGGTCTCAGACTTTATGATTTACTCTAGAGGTGCTGGCATAACTGAGCTCAGATTTAGGATTAAGGAGATTAGGACTGGAGAAGGATTAGGTAGGTTCCAGAGGCTGATGGGTTTATCTGTCAGAGAGACTTCAGGAGCTCTGTATCTCTCACACTCAGACCTTTGTCCGCTCTGGGAGCAACACAGTGTTGTCACTGATCATGCCCTGATTCACTTCAGTGAATCCCTGAGGAACTAGAATGTCCTCCCTCCCATCCTAAGAATTCCACTGCTTAGGAAGTGACCCAAAAGTGATAGCCTCTAAAATCCTCTCCCTGTTCCCATAGAGCACTGCAGAAAGATTCCAGGTGGAGATCCTGACCCTTAGGATGTGAAACTACTGGGATGAGATTTTTTTTTTCAAGGGCATTTTCTTTGCTGTTGATATCCAGTGCTTCACTGCTTTGTTAATTATGTTGTAATTCCTCTCCTGTATCCCTCCCATTTAATTAATTGCCAGTTTCTGACATTTCTAAACATCTTAGCTGTCTCCTCCTTCCTTTTCCACTTTGACTGTCCTATTTCAGGCCCTTCCTATACTGTGGCAACTGACTCCCTACCTTTATCTGAGCATTTGGTCTCACTCCCTTGCCTCACTCCCAGTCTTTCCTCTGTACTGCCTCCTCGGTGATATTTCTGACTCAGAACTCTGTAGTATTCCCCTACTCAGTCATCTTTGATGATGACTTTTATCCTTCACTGATTGGGTAAGACCTAAATCTCTCTGGAATGGCTTACAAGGCTCTTTATGATCTTGTCCAATGGGCTGTCCTAACTTTATAGGTGGGAGATTTGTGAGGAAGAACAGACCACTTGTAGAGAAATAGACACTGCATCTTTGTGCACTTAGGTATATGGGGGATTCCATATGTGATCCCATTCAAATGTAAGGAGAGAAAGTTTAAAACAGCTTTCTACAGTCTTCGTTTTGGCTGGTGAAAGGAGCAAAGTGATCCTTCTCGTTTGTCAAACTGAGCACTTTCTAGGGAAGCCAAGATCTTTGCAAACTGCTCATGGAAATTACTCTTTCTCTTTGCAGTAGAGGTGGGCCATGGACCACTGAGGACACTTATTAAGCATGTACTCCTCAAATATTGAAGGAAGAGTCCATCAGTAACAAACTTTTATTGAGAGACTGTGTTAGGCATTGTGCTAGGTCCCATGGATACCAGTGAACAAGACAGACATAGTCCCTTTAGGAATCTGAGGTCATAGCTGGGAAAAGAGACAGCTAATTCCAAAATGTTTCTCCAGAGATATAGCCAGTTCCAAACTAACTGTAGTCTTGATCATAACTCCTTTATTTTTTTATTTTTTATTTTTTTCATAACTCCTTTGGAGTTATTGTTTTCATAGTCTTTTTTCTTTTATCAGTCTTTACAGTGCTTCCTCTTTTTTGCTTTCAAATCAGAATTTAACAAAGCTTTTATTGGCCCTGCTGACCTATGTAGCAACAATCTTCCCTTTGCTGCAGTGAGAGAAGTGGTCTGCATTTATTTTACTTTCCTCAATTCTCATCTTTCCCCATGGGGGCCCAGTGTGCAATGGCTGCAAACAGCAGCCTCCTTGGTAGTGTATGCAGCCTGTTGCCTGAATGGGTTGCCCTAAGGGACCTTGGAGACAGCCCTTTCCAGTGGACATTCATGACTGGCATGCTGTCCCCAATCTAGGCTCCAGACAGGTATGTGCGGTGTCTTTGGAAAGCCCCAGGGCACAGTGGCCAGGGTCCACATTGGCCAAATCATAATGTCCATCCACACCAAGCTGCAGAACAAGGAGCATGTGATTGAGGCCCTCCGCAGGGCCAAGTTCAAGTTCCCTGGCCGCCAGAAGATCCACATCTCCAAGAAGTGGGGATTTACTGTTTAATGGGGATGAATTTAAAAACATGGTGGCAGAAAAGTGGCTCATCCCGGATGGCTGTGTGGTCAAATGCATCCCTAATAGTGGCCCCTGGACAAATGGTGGGCCCTGCACTCTTGAGAGCTTTGGCGCTGTCCCCTCCTTACTCATGCCCACCAATAAATCCTACTTTCCTGTCAAAAAAAAATTCTCATCTTTCTTTGACTTCTGCAGTCCCACTTCTTCTCGCCACTTAATTTACACTGTCTTCCAGTGGTCCTCAGAGGCCTTTCCTTAGTCTTCTCTATGGCACCTAACACCACTCATGGTGCTCCCTCCTTAGTCTCAGAGCACTGTTGGATACCGTCCAGTCTGCTCAATCTCTCCCTTTGTCCCCACCACCTCTTCCCCCCTGCCCCCTCCACTTGCCTCTCCCATGAACCTCTAACAGACTCTTCCTCAACACCCTCCTCACATTCCCAGGATAAGCTGAGTCAAACTTTGAAGTGAAAAGAAAGTTTTATTTGGACGTCATCTGCATTTTTTTTAACATCTTTATTGGAGTATAATTGCTTTACAATGGTGTGTTAGTTTCTGCTTAATAGCAAAGTGAATCAGCTATACATATACATATATCCCCATATCTCCTTCCTTTTGCATCTCCCTCCCACCCTCCCTATCCCACCCCTCTAGGTGGTCACAAAGCACCGAGCTGATCTCCCTGTGCTATGCGGCTGCTTCCCACTACCTATCGGTTTTACATTTGGTAGTGTATATATGTCCATGACACTCTCTCACTTCGTCCCAGCTTACCCTTCCCCCTCCCCGTGTCCTCAAGTCCATTCTCTATGTCTGCGTCTTTCTTCCTGTCCTGCCCCTAGGTTCTTTAGAACCATTTTTTTTTTTTTTAAGATTCCATATATATGTGTTAGCATACAGTATTTGTTTTTCTCTTTCTGACTTACTTCACTCTGTCTAGGTCCATCCACCTCACTACAAATAACTCAATTTCGTTTCTTTTTATGAGCCCCACTCTTGCCAACACCTTGATTGCAGCCTTGTAGGCACCCTGAAATAGACGACCCAGCTTATGCTGTGGTTGGATTGCTGACCCACAGAAACTGTGAGATGCTGTGAGATCCTCTTGTTTGGGGTAATTTGTTATGCAGTAATAGATAATATATTGCAGATGTACGGAAATGCCAACTGCCCAATAACTGGAGGCCTGGGGGCCCATGGCAAATTATAGACTCCTTTGCCAAGTGTTAAAAACACCACTGATCCAACTGGATGGTGATTTCTTGCAGCCCCACTCGCTGGGAGAAGAAGGAACCCCAGGTTCTAATTAGCTTATTATTCAGGCTACCCAGCATGAGCTCGCAGTGTTATTCTCAGACAGTTCTGCTTCTTGCATCATAAAGATAGTAGAACAACACTAGAGTGAGTTAATGAGGTTAGGACAGTGGGTTATAGACCCCCTTATGTAGGGATGTGTTTTTCTAGACACTTGAAATCTCGCTATGAGGAGAAAGAGTTGTTGAAGGTACTAAATAAACTTAAGAGAAAGGAGTTTCCAAGAAAATGTCAGTATCTTAACTAAGAAGTAATTTTGTGACCTCAAAGGGCAGGAAACAGGAAGCTGTAGGTAAGCTGTGGTAGAAGTGAAGGCTGATTTCTAACCAAATAAATTTCAAGAGAAAAAAACAAAAAGAAGAGAGGGAATCAGTAAGTTAGGAGACATAGCAACCAAAATCAATGAGTACATCTCTTTGGATCCTGGTTTAAACACCTCAGTTGTTAAGAAAAAAATATAATTAGGGAAGTGTGAACATGCACTGGATGTTTGATGATGTTAAGAATTGTTATTTTTAGAAATGATATTGTAATTATGAAATTTATAAAATTAATTTTAGGGATACATTAAAAATATTACAGATGAAATGATATATCTATAATTTTGTTTAAAATATCCAGCATGTACTGTGGGGAGAACTAGGTGGGAATATAAATGATGCAAGGTTGATTCCAACTATATGACATATGGAAAAGGCAAAAGTACAGAGACAAGAAAACCTAGTGGTAACTGGTGGGGTGGGGTGGGGTGAGGTAGGGAGATAAATAGGCAGAACACAGAGGATTTTTAGGGCAATGAAAATGCTTTGTATGCTATAATAATAATGAATATATGTCATACATGTGTTCAAACCATAGTATGTACAACTCCAAGAGTGAACACTAAGGAAAACTATGGACTTCATGATTATGATGTGTCAATGTAGGTTCATCCTTGGTAAAAAATGTACCATTCTGGTGAGTGGTGTTGATAATGGGGGAGACTGTGTAAGTGTGGGGGCAGAGGGTGTATGGAAAATCTCTGTACCTTCCTTTCAATTTTGTTGAAAATCTAAAACTTTTCCAAAACAATAAAATCTTTTAAAAAATTAAGAAAAAATACACATACAAAGCAAAAAAAAAACCCAAAAAACAAAATAAAACCTGTTCAGTAGAAGGACTCAATAGCAGAATTGAGCAGGCAGAAGAAAGAATTTGAAGATAGTTCAATAGAGTTTATCTGGTATGAAGAACTGGAAGAAATAAGAATAAAAAAATATGAACAGAGCCTCAGATACTGTGGGACAACATCAGTACCAACATATGCATAATAGGAGTCTCAGAAAAGGAGGAAAGAGAAAAAGCAGAAAAAATAAAGAAATAAAGGCTTGAAACTTCCCAAATTTGATGAGAAACTTGAATCTATACACTCAAGAGATGTATCAAACTCCAAGATGATCCACACCAAGACACATTATGGTCAAAAGATCGTGAACAAAAGAAAAGAGAAAAATTTGCAAGCAGTAGGAGAAAAAGCTAATTACATATTAAACACACACCCACACACAATAAGAATAACAGCTAACTTCTCATCAGAAACAATAGAGGCCAGAAAGCATTGATACATTCAAAATGAAAAGCAAAATAAAGCTAAACAAAAACACAGAAACCACCAAATAACCTGTTAATAAAGAATTCTATATCTAGCAAAACTATGATTTGAAACTGAAGACAAAGACATTCCCAAAGACACTGAGAGGATTTATTGCTAGCAGATCTGTTTTACAAGAAATACTATAGTTAAGTTCTTTAGGCTGAGAAGAAATGACACCAGACAATAACCCCAATCCGCATGAAAAAAACAAAGAGCACCAGGAAAGGTAATATGAACATAATTATGAAAAACATTATAAATGTATTTTTATCTTTTCTTATCTGACTTAAATTATATAAAGCAATAATAAATTTATTGCGTTGGGCTTACAACATCTTCAGATGTAATATATATTCATGTGAATAATTGGACAAAGGATGGAGGAAGGAATGGAACTCTTTTGGAGTAAGGAA
This sequence comes from Eubalaena glacialis, assembly GCF_028564815.1. Taxonomy (NCBI): domain Eukaryota; kingdom Metazoa; phylum Chordata; class Mammalia; order Artiodactyla; family Balaenidae; genus Eubalaena; species Eubalaena glacialis. Next base: position 23,279,238 of record NC_083722.1, on the reverse strand, counting down.
ATGACAAAAATGGTAATTTGAATCCACAAGAGGAAGAGTACTGGAAATGCTAAATACAGAGTTTAAAATGAAAGACTCAAGTATGTTTTTTCTCTTTTCTCAACTTCTTTAAAAGAAAATTATATAAATCAATATTTATGACACTATGTTACAAATATAGCTATGTAATATATATGACAATAACACGAAGGAGAAGAGTCATAACAAAACTATATCAGAGCAAGGTTTCTGTGCTTACTGGAATTAAATTAGTATTTATCCAAAGTATACTGTGATATGTTAAGGTAGAGATTGTAATTCCTAAAGAAACCACTATAAAATAATTCAGAATTACACTTAGAAATGAACAAAATAATTTATATGGCTCATAGCAAAATATCTACCTAATAAAAGACAATGAGGAAGGAACAGAGGAACAAAAAGACATGAGATACATAAAAAAATGAAAAAAACGTAAACAAATCCACTCAGATAAAAAATAACATTAAATGTGAATGGATTAAACATACATAGTTTTCTGTGCTACATAATAAGTGATCACAAACCTAGCCCCCAAATCAATACACATTTATTATCTCACAATTTCTGTGGGTCAGGACTCCAAGTATACCTCAGCTGGGTTCTCTGCAAGGCTGTATTAAGGTGTCAGTTGTGTTCTTAGCTGGAGGATTGACTGTAAGATCCACTTCCACACTCACTAAGGACGTCAGTAGAATTCAGTTCCCTGTGGTTACAAGACTGAGGGACTTGACTTCTTGCTGGTTGTTGGCTGGAGGTTGCCCTCAGCTCCTAGTAGCCACCCTCAGCTCCTTGTCACATGGGACTCTCAACATGGCTGCTGCTTCAAAGCCAGCACAGGAGAGTGTCTCAAGAAAGTCTACTAGCAAAACAGACTCTGTAGCAATGTGATCATAGGCATGACATCCCATCACTTTTGCCATATTCTCTCCGTTAGAAACAAGTCAAAGGTCCCAGAGACAGTCGAGGGGAGGGTTATAATAAAAGGGCATAAATATTAGAAAATGAGGATCATTAGGGGTCATCTTAGAGTTTGCCACACAGAGAACTTATTTAACCTGATAAAGAGCATTTATGAAAAACCTGACATCTTAATGGTGAAAGAATGAATGCTTTCCCCCAAGATTGAGAACAAGGTATGTCTGCTGCCACCATTTCTATAAGCATTGTACTAGAGGTTATAGCTAGTGCAATTAGAAAAAAAAAAAAAGACATCTACATTGGAAAGGAAGAAATAACGCTATCTTTATTTGAAAATAATGTGATCCTGCATTGTGAAAACCCTAAGGTACCCTCCCAAACACACAGATTACTGGAATGAATAAATTAATTCAGCCAGGTAATACAGTACAAGATTGTGGCAGATAGATTCTAAGGTAGCCCCTATAGTCCCTGCCTCCTGGTGTTCATTCATTTGTGTGATAACTTACACTTGAGGCTCTTGACCAATAGACTATGGCCAGGGTTATGGGATATCACTTATGTGATTACATTACATAGGATTGTCACGTCTAAGAAAGAGGCTTTCTTCTCTAGTGGCTTTGATGAAGCAAGCAGCCATGTTGGGAGGAACATGGAAAGTAATTGAGGGCTGCTTCTTGGAGCTTGGGTGGCCTCTGGTCAGCAATCAGCAACAAGCTGAAGCCCTTCTTCCTATAGCCACATGGAATTGAATTCTGCCAACAGTTTGGGAGCTTGAAAGCAGATCCTTCTCTTGTCAAGTCTTGAGATGGCCAATACCTTGATTGCAGGCTTGTGAGGCCCTAAGCAGAGGACCCACTAATCTGTGCCCAGATTCCTGCCCCACAAAGCCTGCAAGATAATAAATGTTTATGGTTTTAGCCATTGAATTGATGGTAATATTGTTAGGCATTAGTAGAAATGTAATATGTATTTTAGTACCTGAAAGTGGGATATTGCTATAACAAAGACCTACAAATGGAATAGTAGGTTTGGAACCAGGGAGTTGGTAGAGGCTAGGAGAATTTTAAGCATGGTGGGGGACTTCCCTGGTGGTGCAGTGGTTAAGACTCTGTGCTCCCAATGCAGGGGGCCCGGGTTTGATCCCTGGTCAGGGAACTAGATCCCACATGCATGCTGCAACTAAGAGTTCATATGCCTCAACTAAGGAGCTTGTGAGTTGTAACTAAGGAGCCCGCCTGCTGCAACTGAGACCGAGTGCAACCAAATAAATGAATAAATATTAAAAAAAAAAAAGCATGGTGGAGGGAAGTCCCTGGTGGTCCAGTGGTTAGGACTCAGTGCTTTCACAGGAAGCGAAAGGAAAGGAAAGGAAGAAAGAAAAAGAAAAGGAAGGAAGGAAAGAAAGAGAAAGAGAAAGGAAGGAAGGAAGAGGAAGGAAGAAAGGGAAGAAAAGAAAAAGGGAGGAAGGAAGGAAGAAGGAAGGAAAGGAAGGCTCCCTCTTGTGAGAGCACTGGAATCACAACTAACTGCTGAACAACCATTGACAGGAAGACACTGGAACTCACCAAAAAAGATACCCCACATCCAAAGATAAAGGAGAAGCCACAGTGAGACGGTAGGAGGGGGGCAATCACAATAAAATCAAATCCCGTAACTGCTGGGTGGATGACTCACAAAATGGAGAACACTTATAACAAAGAAGTCCACCCACTGGAGTGAAGGTTCTGAGCCCCATGTCAGGCTTCCCAAGCTGGGGGTCTGGCAACGGGAGGAGGAATTCCCAGAGAATCAGATTTTGAAAGCTAGTGGGATTTGATTGCAGGACTGCGACAGGACTGGGGGAAACAGACTCCACTCTTGGAGGGCACACACAAAGTGATGTGTGCATCAAGACCTGGAGGAAGGAGCAATGACCCCATAGGAGACTGAAGCAGACCTACCTGCTAGTGTTGGAGGGTCTCCTGCAGAGGCGGAGGGTAGCTGTGCTCACCGTGGGGACAAGGACACTGGCAGCAGAGGTTCTGGGAAGTGCTCCTTGGCGTGAGCCCTCCCGGAGTCCACCATTAGCCCCACCAAAAAGCCTGCAGGCTCCAGTGCTGGGTCAGGCCAAACAACCAACAGGGAGGGAACTCGGCCCCACCCATCAGCAGACAAGCGAACTAAAGTTTTACTGAGCTCTGCCCGCCAGAGCAACACCCAGCTCTACCCACCACCAGTCCCTCCCATCAGGAAGCTTGCACAAGCCTCTTAGATAGCCTCATCCACCAGAGGGCAGACAGCAGAAGCAAGAAGAACTACAATCCTGCAGCCTGTGGAACAAAAACCACATTCACAGAAAGAGAGACAAGATGAAAAGGCAGAGGGCTATGTACCAGATGAAGGAACAAGATAAAACCCCAGAAAAACAACTAAATGAAGTGGAGATAGGCAACCTTCCAGAAAAAGAATTCACAATAATGATAGTGAAGATGATCCAGGACCTCGGAAAAAGAATGGAAGCAAAGATCGAGAAGATGCAAGAAATGTTTAACAAAGACCTAGAAGAATTAAAAAACAAACAAACAGAGATGGACAATACAATAACTGAAATGAAAACTACACTAGAAGGAATCAATAGCAGAATAACTGAGGCAGAAGAACGGATAAGTGACCTGGAAGACAGAATGGTGGAATTCACTGCTGCAGAACAGAATAAAGAAAAAAGAATGAAAAGACATGAAGACAGTCTAAGAGACCTCTGGGACAACATTAAATGCAGCAACATTCGCATTATAGGGGTCCCAGAAGGAGAAGACAGAGAGAAAGGACCCGAGAAAATATTTGAAGAGACTATAGTCAAAAACTTCCTTAACATGGGAAAGGAAATAGCCACCCAAGTCCAGGAAGTGCAGAGAGTCCCAGGCAGGATAAACCCAAGGAGAAATACGGCAAGACACATAGTAATCAAACTGACAAAAATTAAAGACAAAGAAAAATTATTGAAGGCAACAAGGGAAAAACAACAAATAACTTACAAGGGAACTCCCATAAGGTTAACAGCTGATTTCTCAGCAGAAACTCTACAAGCCAGAAGGGAGTGGCATGATATATTTAAAGTGATGAAAGGGAAGATTACTCTACCTGGCAAGGATCTCATTCAGATTCGACGGAGACATCAAAAGCTTTACAGACAAGCAAAAGCTAAGAGAATTCAGCACCTCCAAATCAGCTCTACAACAAATGTTAAAGCAACTTCTCTAAGTGGGAAACACAAGAGAAGAAAAGGACCTACAAACACAAACCCATAACAATTAAGAAAATGGTAATAGGAACATACATATCGATATTTACCTTAAATGTGAACGGATTAAATGCTCCAACCAAAAGACACAGGCTCGCTGAATGGATATAAAAATGAGACCCATATATATGCTGTCTAAAGAGACCCACTTCAGACCTAGGGACACATACAGACTGAAAGTGCGGGGATGGAAAAAGATATTCCATGCAAATGGAAATCAAAAGAAAGCTGGAGTAGCAATACTCATATCAGATAAAATAGACTTTAAAATAAAGAATGTTACAAGAGACAAGGAGGGACACTACATAATGATCAAGGGATCAATCCAAGAAGAAGATATAACAATTATAAATATATATGCACCCAACATAGGAGCACCTCAATATATAAGGCAACTGCTAACAGCTATAAAAGAGGAAATCAACAGTAACACAATAATAGTGGGGGATTTTAACACCTCACTTACACCAATGGACGGATCATCCAGACAGAAAATTAATAAGGAAACACAAGCTTTAAATGACACAGTAGATCAGATAGATTTAATTGATGTTTATGGGACATTCCATCCAAAAACGGCAGACTACACTTTCTTCTCAAGTGCGCACGGAACCTTCTCCAGGACAGATCACATCTTGGGTCACAAATCAAGCCTCAGTAAATTTAAGAAAACTGAAATCATATCAAGCATCTTTTCTGACCACAACGCTATGAGATTAGAAATCAATTACAGCGAAAAAAACGTAAAAAACACAAACACATGGAGGCTAAACAATATGTTACTAAATAATCAAGATATCACTGGAGAAATCAAAGAGGAAATCAAAAAATACCTACAGACAAATGACAATGAAAACATGATCCAAAACCTATGGGTTGTAGGAAAAACTGTTCTAAGAGGGAAGTTTATAGCAATACAGTCCTACCTCAAGAAACAAGAAAAATCTCAAATAAACAATCTTAGGTTCCTACATCTAAAGGAACTAGAGAAAGAAGAACAAAGACAACCCAAAATTAGTAGAAGGAAAGAAATCATGAAAATTAAAGCAGAAATGAATGAAATAGAAACAAAGAAAACAATAGCAAAGATCATTAAAACTAAAAGCTGGTTCTTTGAGAAGATAAACAAAATTGATAAACCTTTAGCCAGACTCATCAAGAAAAAGAGGGAGAGGACTCAAATCAATAAAATTAGAAATGAAAAAGGAGAAGTTACAACAGACATGGCAGAAATACAAAGCATCCTAAGAGACTACTACAAGCAACTCTATGCCAATGAAATGGACAACCTGGAAGAAATGGACAAATTCTTAGAAAGGTATCCTTCCAAGACTGAACCAGGAAGAAATAGAAAATATGAACAGACAAGTCACAAGTAATGAAATTGAAACTGTGATTAAAAACCTTAAAACGAAAGTCCAGGACCAGATGGCTTCACAGGTGAATTCTATCAAACATTTAGAGAAGAGCTTACACCCATCCTTCTCAATTCTTCCAAAAAGTTGCAGAGGAAGGAACACTCCCAAACTCATTCTGCGAGGCCACCATCACCCTGTTACCAAAACCAGACAAAGATACTACAGAAAAAATTACAGACCAATATCACTGATGAATACAGATGCAAAAATCCTCAACAAAATACTAGCAAACAGGGCTTCCCTGGTGGCACAGTGGTTAAGAATCCGCCTGCCAATGCAAGGGACACGGGTTTGAGCCCTGGCCTGGGAAGATCCCACATGCCGTGGAGCAACTAAGCCCATGCGCCACAACTACTGAGCCTGAGCTCTAGAGCCTGCAAGCCACAACTACTGAGCCCACGTGCCACAACTACTGAAGCCTGCATGCCTAGAGCCCGTGCTCCACAACAAGAGAAGCCACGACGATGAGAAGCCTGTGCACCACAACGAAGAGTAGCCCCCGCTCACCGCAACTAAAGAAAGCCCGTGCGCGGCAACAAAGACCCAACACAGCCATAAATAAATAAATAAATTAATTAATTAATTTAAAAAAAATACTAGCAAACAGAATCCAACAGCACATTAAAAGGATCATACACCATGGTCTAGTGGGATTTATCTCAGGGATGCAAGGATTTTTCAATATATGCAAATCAATCAATGTGATATACCATATTAACAAATTGAAGAATAAAAACCATATGATCATCTCAATAGACGCAGAAAAAGCTTTTGACAAAATTCAACACAACACCCGTTTATGATAAAAACTCTCCAGAAAGTGGGCATACAGGGAACCTACCTCAACGTAATAAAGGCCATACATGATAAACCCACAGCAAACATCATTCTCAATGGTGAAAAACTGAAAGCATTTCCTCTAAGATCAGGAACAAGATGAGGATGTCCACTCTCACCACTATTATTCAACATAGTTTTGGAAGTCCTAGCTACGGCAATCAGAGAAGAAAAAGAAATAAAAGGAATACACATTGGAAAAGAAGAAGTAAAACTGTCACTGTTTGCAGATGACATGATACTATACATAGATAATCTTAAAGATGCCACCAGAAAACTACTAGAGCTAATCAATGAATTTGGTAAAGTTGCACTATACAAAATTAATGCACAGAAATCTCTTGCATTCCTATACACTAACAACAAAAGATCAGAAAGGGAAATTAAGGAAACAATCCCATTCACCACTGCAACAAAAAGAATAAAATACCTAGGAATAAACCTACCTAAGGAGGTAAAAGACCTGTACTCAGAAAACTATAAGACACTGATGAGAGAAATTAAAGATGATACCAACAGATGGAGAGATATATCATGTTCTTGGATTGGAAGAATCAATATTGTGAAAATGACTATACTACCCAAAGCAACCTACAGATTCAATGCAATCCCTATCAAATTACAGATAGCATTTTTTACAGAACTAGAACAAAAAATCTTAAAATTTGTATGGAGACACAAAAGCCTCTGAATAGCCAAAGCAGTCTTGAGGGGAAAAAACGGAGCTGGAGGAATCAGACTCCCTGACTTCAGACTATACTACAAAGCTACAGTAATCAAGACAATATGGTACTGACACAAAAACAGAAACATAGATCAATGGAACAAGATAGAAAGCCCAGAGGTAAACCCACGCACCTATGGTCAACCAATCTATGACAAAGACGGCAAGGATATACAATGGAGAAAAGACAGTCTCTTCAATAAGTGGTGCTGGGAAAACTGGACAGCTACATGTAAAAGAATGAAATTAGAACACTCCCTAACACCATACACAAAAATAAACTCAAAATGGAGTAGAGACCTAAATGTAAGACCGGACACTATAAAACTCTTAGAGGAAAACATAGGAAGAACACTCTTTGACATAAATCACAGCAAGATCTTTTTTGATCCACCTCCTAGAGTAATGGAAATAAAACCAAAAATAAACAAATGGGACCTAATGAAACTTAAAAGCTTTTGCACAGCAAAGGAAACCATAAACAAGATGAAAAGACAACCCTCAGAATGGGAGAAAATATTTGCAAACGAATCAACGGACAAAGGATTAATCTCCAAAATATATAAACAGCTCATGCAGCTCAATAGTAAAAAAACAAACAACCCAATCAAAAAATGGGCAGAAGACCTAAATAGACTTTTCTCCGGAGAAGACATACAGATGGCCAAGAGGCAGATGAAAAGATGCTCAACATCACTAATTATTAGAGAAATGCAAATCAAAGCTACAATGAGGTATCACCTCACACCAGTTAGAATGGGCATCATCAGAAAATCTACAAACAACAAATGCTGGTGAGGGTGTAGAGAAAAGGGAACCCTCTTGCACTGTTGGTGGGAATGTAAATTGATACAGCTACTATGGGGAACAGTATGGAGGTTCCTTAAACAACTAAAACTAGAGCTACCGTATGACCCAGCAATCCCACTACTGGGCATATACTCAGAGAAAACCATAACTCAAAAAGACACATGCACCCCAATGTTCATTGCAGCACTGTTTACAATAGCCAGGTCATGGAAGCAACCTAAATGCCCATCTACAGTTGCGTGGATAAAGAAGGTGTGGTACATATATACAATGGAATATTACTCAGCCATAAAAAGGAACAAAATTGGGTTATTTGTAGAGAAGTGGATGGATGTAGAGACTGTCATACAGAGTAAAGTAAGTCAGAAAGAGAAAAACAAATACCGTATATTAATGCATATATGTGGAATCTAGAAAAACGGTACAGATGAACCGGTTTGCAGGGCAGAAATAGAGACACAGATGTAGAGAACAAAAGTATGGACACAAAGGGGGGAAAGTGGGGGTGGTGATGGTGGGGGGGACGAATTGGGAGATTGGGATTGACATGTATACACTGATGTGTATAAAATAGATAACTAATAAGAACCTGCTGTATGAAAAATAAATAAATAAAATTAAATTTTAAAAAAAAGAAAGGAAGAAAGAAAGAAGCATGCTGGAGAAAGCCTACATTTCTGTGAACACACTTAGTAGAAACCTGGGCTTTAATCTGCCAATGAGGGCTCAGAAGGAAATGAGGAACATCTTATTGGAAACTAGAAGAAGGGGAAGTCTTTGTTAAGTAGTAGTGGAAAGCTTAGCTAAATTATCTCCTGCAGTTATGTGGGAAGCAGAACTTGTAAGCAATGAACCTGGTTATATAGCTAAGGAGATTTCCAAGCAACGTGTTGCAGGTGCTGCTTGCTTTCTTCTTACTGTTTATAGTAACATGTAAGAGGAGACAGATAAATTGAGGGAAGAAGAGCTAAAGAAAAAAGGAACCAGGGTTTGATTATTTTGAAAATTCTCAGCCTCTCCAGATGACAAAAAGCATTAAAATTAGGAAATGAATTTTCAGCACTATCAGGAAAGCATGGTATAGAGAAAAAGCTGAGGGTATGACTATACAATTTTAGTTAAAACCTCAGAAAGACCTAAGCATCAAGTAAAATTCAGTCACACAACAAGCCCTTTAAAAATACTAAGTGTATGCCTCATAGAACCTCTCAGTTAAACCATAGCAATTCTAGGAAGCTTAAATATCTTGTCCCTCAGCCATCTCAGCAAGAGCCCAAGATCTTGAAAAGATCTGTGTTTGTGTCTTTTGTCTAATTGTGAACACCAGTGAAATCCATGGAAGGCCCACAGTGTTTTATAAGAAGGTTAGTCAATAAAATCACTGGTAGTTCGTACTGAAAAGGATGAAGAGAATGCAGAACGGGAAGGAAAGGTTGCTGTCAGACCCCCCCAGATTCTATTGGTAGGAAGCAAGCTGATAAAATGACTCAGGTACAAACAAGTGCTGCCTTTCATGAAAAAGGAAGGATGACCAAGAGGGTGGAATCAAGCGTCCACAGGGCAGAGCCAAAAACCCTGAGAATTATTCTCAGGTCTCGAAACTTAATCAGGACCATCCCATCCAACATTTGCCCAGCTGAATACCAGAATTGCTATGCAATAGTATCTCCATTATCCCCCCTCCCCATATTGAATGGGAATGTTTACAGCTGTTATCCGACGCCTGTCCTACCATTTTATGTTGGAGTGTGTGAGGCAGATAATTTGTTTTTAGTTTTACAGATTGACAGATTGAAAAGAACTATATTCATGGAACTTTATCCACGCCTGGACCTGATTTATTTATATGAAGAGGTTCTGGATGTTGAGCCGATACTGTAATGGGATGAGAGCTTTGGTGTTCATGGAGGGGGTGAATTTATTACGCATATAGGATGGACATGAATTATAAGGGGTCAGATGACAGACTGGTGGACAGACTTTAATATGGCCCCCATGAGCCCCACATCCTGGCATTTGCGTTATCTTCCTTGAGTTTGGGCAGGACCTGTGACTTGCTTCTGATCAATAGAATACAGCATGTGTGATGTGATGTCACTTGTTACACCTTGTTACATAGGACTGTGATCCCAAATTTGCAAAGACACTTCCTCCCTTGTTGGCTTTAATGAAACAAGTGGTCATGTTGGGAGGTTCATGTGGCAAGGATCTGAGGCCAGCTTCTAGGAGCCAAGGGCAGCCTCCAGCAGACAGCCAGCAAATAACTGAAACCTTGAGCCCCAAAACCACAAGAGACTGAATTCTGCCATCATCCACATAAGATGGAAACCAGTCTTTCCCCAGTAAAGTTTTGAGATAAGACCCCAGCCCTGCTGACACCATTTTGGATGGGATGGTCCAAAATTGAGTGGACATAGCTAAATCATACTCCACTCCTGGCCCACAGAAACTGTGAGATAAGTTGTGTGAGATAAGATACTGTTGTGTTAAGCAGCCAAGTTGGTGATAATATTGTTACAGAACAACAGAAAACAAATACAAAGGTTAATATACAAGAATCAATTGTATTTTTAAAAAAAGTTTGACATTTTATTTTATTTTTTTTGGCTGCGACAGGTCTTAGTTGCAGCAGGCAGGATCTTTCATTACAGCGTGCGGGCTTCTCTCTTGTTGAGGCGTGTGGGCCCTGTAGTTTGCGGCACGCGGGCTCAGTAGTTGTGGTGCTCGGGCTTAGTTGCCCCGGGGCATGTTGGATCTTAGTTCCCCAACCAGGGATCAAACCCAAGTCACCTGCATTGGAAGGCGTATTCTTTACCACTGGACCACCAGGGAAGTCCCCCCAGTTGTATTTCTATACAGTAGCAATGAGCAATTCAAAATAAACTTAAGAACACAGTTCCATGAGTGATAGCATCAAAAAGAATAAAATATTTAGGAATAAATATAACAATTAAGTGTATAATTTATACTCTGAAATGAAAAAAAATATTGCTGAAAGAAAATAAAGGAGATCTAAATAAATGGAGAGACTTGTCACTTTCAAGGATCAGAAGACTTAATATTTTTTTTTTTGGCGGCGTGGCATTCGGGATCTTAATTCCCCAACCAGGGATCGAACCCATGCCCCCTGCAGTGGAAGCACGGAGTCTTAACCACTGGACCACTAGGGAAGTCCTGACTTAATATTGTTGAGATGGCAATATTCTCCACACTGAGCTACAGATTCAATGCAATCCCTATAAAAATCCCAGTTAACTTCTTTGCAGAAATTGACAAGCTAATTCTAAAATTCATATGGAAATGAAAGAGAACCAGAAAAGCCAAAATAATCTTGAAATGAAGAACAAAATCAGAAGACTCATACTTCCTGGTTTCAAAATTTACTACAAAGCTGAAGCTATCAAGACAATGTGCTCTCACAGGAACTACTGGTTGCTAAACCCTTTGCTTTCTGCTGAGGACTAGCCCACATCTTTGTTCCTTCTGCTCCCCTGGCTTTAGCTACAAGTTGCAGGTTGTGTTGTACTGGGTCCCCCTGAATGACCTTGCGCTTGATAATAAGAATTGGAGTGATGAGGGCTCACCTCCTACTGCTGCTGTTCCAGGGAATGCCGAAGGCCATTCTTGCCAGTGAGTATGGCCCTTGGGATAGGGTAGGGTGAGGGTGTGGTGATTTATGGGAGGCAGGATTAGGGAGATTAGAGAAACAGGGGGTAGGAGAAGTCCTGACTTCTGGTCCCTACTGGCTCCTATCAGGATATGCTTCCAACCATCCAGATGTGAGCAAAAGAGAAGCCGGGTGGCAAGGGAAAGGGGATGTCCTTTGTTTTTGTTTTTTAATCTTTCTCTTGGCTCTACGTCCTTGTCCCAAGCTTTACCAACCTCCCTCACCCCCAGCAACCCACTGTGGGGGTCTGAACCTGGTCCACTTGAACCCCCAAACCAGGGAGGAGAGCTTCCCCCACCATCTGAGGCAACTCTGTGACCCAGCAGTCCTCTCACTTTGCCCAGAGTAGGCAGGGTAACTACCCCTCCCAGGTTCCTCATAACAGTTTCTGTCTTATACAAACAATGCTCCTGCTGAACTTATTTTAATTGGACATTTTATTTTTATCCCCAGTTTTTCAGGTAAAATTGACATATAACATTATATTAGTTTAAGGTGTAGGATATAATGATTTGATATATGTATGTACTGTGAAATGATTGCCAATGTGACTGATTAATTAGCTGTTATAAGTCAAAGGCAGTGCATTCCATAAAACTTGGAACTGGAGGGAAAAAAATCACCCCAAATCAGAACATTATTTTTGTGTATTTATTGCCGATTTTCCCCCTAAATATGTAATTTTTTTTTCCCCTGTGGCCTTGCGGCATGTGGGATCTTACTTCCTCCACCAGGGATGGAACCCATATCCCCTGCATTGGCAGGCGGATTCTTAACCACTGCGCCACCAGGGAAGTCCCCAGGTTTGTTTTTTCTTTTGTAAATTAATTAATTAATTAAGTTTTGGCAACACCCCATGGCCTGCGGAACTTCCCCGAGCCGAGGGATCGAACCCGTGCTCCCTGCACTGGAAGGAAGCTCGGAGTCTTAACCACTGGACCACCAAGGAAGTCCAATTCAATTTTAATTGTATGTTTATTACGTTCCATATATGGCTATATTTTTCCAAGTTGCTAATCACTCTTTTAACTTCTCTGTGGTTGTCCATGTATAGATGAACATTATTTGCATTGGGTGAGGAAGGAACCAAGGCTCCTAAGCTGAGAGACCTGCCTAGGATCTGAAGTCCAATAAGGGGGTGGGTGCCTCTAGACCAGCCCTGGGCTACTGGCTGACTTGGTGTGGCGTTGGCTATGCGGGACCGGGAGCGTTTCCTGTTCATCTGGGACTTAATTTTCTCCGAAACCAATTCCAGCGGGACTTTTCCAGAGAGCGTTTTTGGAGTGCTTATCTCTCTCTGGCTGGTGCTCTAGTTTCCCTCCCCAACCCTTTCCTGTTCGCCGTCAGCAGTTTTTGTTCCTCTAAGGCCCCGCCCTGTTGGGTGAAGAGCCGGAGTGAAGCTGGCTGTCCCGGCGCTGAGTGCCCCGTCCCGGTTGTGCTGGGGAGCCTTGGGGCCAATCATAACAGCTGAGGCGATGCTGTGGGCCCCTGTCCTCTTTCACTCCTTCCTGACCTTCCTGCCAGAGACCCGAGCCCGTTGAGTGGGGAATTGGGGGCAGCGGGCTGGGAAGAGTTGCAGGGGAAACCGAATCTGGCAGAGGAAAACTCCAGAATGGAACTTCAGAGCACTGGAAGCTCAAGGGTGACTTTCCAAAATCTTGGTGCAGGCTGTCACAGGCTTACTATTGTGCGGGCTCTGTCAAAGAAGGGCATGTAGTGCAAACAAGAAGGAAGCTGGCAGATCTCTGAACGAGGCTGCAAGTTATGAATTATGTATTCTTCCTCAGAATAGATGTTTCTGGTTCTTCAAAGCCACTTAGAAAAGAGGCTTGTTGAATATTTCGAAGGGCAGAGCCACAGCCAGAAGCAAGAGTTTGGGGTCCATGGTGTCCAAGGTTTTAAATCATCTTTCTTTACAGTTTAAAGTGTGTGTTTATTTATAAAGTATGTAGATGTTCCATTGTACCAATACATTATGCACATTATAAAAATTTACAAAAACAGAAATCTAAAAAGATGGGATAAAATATTTTAAATAACTTCTTTTTTATTTATCAGAAGCTTGGTTAATGACAGAGTTGAAAGAGATAACACGCACAAACATTCACATTTATTCAGATGGAAGAAGTGCTTCACTGATGTACTCGTTAAATATGACTCATCCAGGAAAACCCCGACCTGAAACTATGTAAAGCTCTCCCCACCCCAAGCTGCTATTTTTGGATTTTCCTTCATGCAAACTAATGAGAAACCGTTGTCTCCAGCCTCAGGTGTCCTATGCATGGTTGCTCAGCAGCTGTTGTTGAACTTCAGAGTCTAGAGGTGTACCAAGAAAACCAGATGGAAAGCCAGGCTCATGACTTAATTGCTGATTAAAATGTTTCTGGACTAGCAAGGAAAAACTCGATGGAAAATGAAACAAATTCTTGACATTCATATCTGGCAGCATGAATGTGATGTTGGTTTCACTCTTTTTTTTTTTTTTTTTGGTCTCACCTATTTATGAGCAAGAGAGAAAGAGAGATGTGTTCTAATTAAAGCTTTGCTACTAAGTTTCAGTTTTCTCACCTCTAACATGGAATTTAAATGTCACTTCATACAGTTATTAAAAGAATTAAAATAAAACAAAGAAATAATAGCAGACCACAGAGGAACTGCTCCAACACAGTGACAATATTTAGGAAACAGACTTTATTTCTGTGCAAACCTAACTGGTTTGTTGAGGGTGTTTAATGGGAGTAAGGTGTGAACTTTTCCATATTTGTACATTTCCTGTCTGCCTGAATGGACCAAGTCATCCAGGATATGGCTGCTGGACTGAACCTTAGAAAGAATAAAGGGGAGTTTGTATGCAGTGTCTTTCGTCTTTCTTTTGCTCTTGTTTTTTTTTCCTTCCTCTTCACCATCATTCCCTGGAATTCAATGTCTCTGAACATCTAACAACAGCCTTGCTCCCTGCATAGCCCCTGTTCAGGTGCAGGGCCACAGTAGGGATTGGCAGAGAACAGACAGAGGGACCGCTGGCTGGCATGTCCACTGTCTTGGTTCCTCAGGAAGGACTTCTTGACTTGACTCAGCAGGTGCTTCTTCATGGAGTCTAGATCTGAGTGGGGTCAGAGTCAGTTCACGGTGAGAGGGACTTGTTCATCAAAGGAGGAGACCATACCAAGGGGTAGAAATGGAGAGGTTCTTCTTAAAAGAGAAAAACAATTCTGTTAAAAGCATATAAATGATATGAATAAGTAATTTACAGAAGAATAAATTCAGTTGGCCAGTAAACATGAAATTATATTCAACCTCTCTAATTACAACATAAATACATTAAAAAATATGTATTTCAACTGCCATTTGCAGCAATGTTGATAGATCTAGAAAATATTACGCTTAGTGAAATAAGTCAGACAAAAAAAATACTATATGAAATCACTTATACGTGGAATCTAAAAAATAATACAAATGAATGTATATACAAAACAGACTCACAGACATAGAAATCAAATCTGTGATTACCAAAGAGGAGAGGGCAAGAGGGGAGGGACAAATTAGGGGTATGGGACTAACAGATACAAACTACTATATATAAAGTAGATAAGCAACAAGGATTTATCATATAGCAAAGGAAATTATACCCATTATCTTATAATAACCTATTATGGAATATAATCTGCCAAAATACTGAATCACTATACTGTACACCTGAAACTCACACAACATTGTAAAGCAACTCTTCAATTAAAAAACAAAAAACACACTTTAATTCTGTAGAAAAAGCCCTCCCAAGTTTTTGTTGACTTTTTAAATAATCTATTGAGTGAAACTTGCTTATTAAATAATCTATTGAGTGACAAACAAAAAACTATATATTGCAACTTCTCCTGTTAATGTGGGTATAAATTGATGATCTTTTTGTGGAGCACTTTGGTACTACCTATTAATATTCAAACTATTCATAAGCTTTGTTTCAATATTTCCACTTAAATTAAGAATTCATAGAAACACTTTCTCTAGTATGCAAAGAAATAAGTGCAAGAATACTTTTGAGGCATTATGTATATTAGTGAATAATTGGGAAAAACAGTACTAGAATAGTTAAATAAGCTATGTACATACAGTGAAATACCACACTTGTCATTAGGAAAAAAGATAAGAGTCTATATATATGGACAGGAAACATGTCCACATGATAAATTAAAAATAAAAGTTGTAGAACAATCTGAATTGGAAGAAACATTTATTTCAAACTTCCATCCATCTTTACTAATGTATGAATAGGGGAAAAAATGGGGAAATATAGAACAAATAGTTAATAGTGGTTCTCTCTTGGATATTATTATGGGGCATTTGTACTTTCTATATTATATATCTGCTATACATGAATTTATGTTCCTGGTACCTTTGTAAGGTATATGGATTTTTCACTTATTCCTCTCCCTCTCATATACATATGGTGTATATATGTATAATATACATATTATATATTTTTATATATACATTTGTATGTGTACTATGTAATTATGTATTTGTGCTAAGTGCTTGTGATGGTTAATCTCATGTGTCAACTTGACTAGGTCCTGGCACCTAGCTATTTGGTCTAACACTAGTCTAGATTTTGCTATGATGTTATTTTTTAGTTGAAATTAACATTTAAATCAGTAGACTTTGGAAATTCCCTGGTGGTCCAGTGGTTAGGACTCGGCACTCTCATTGCCAGGACCCCAGGTTCGATCCCTTGTCGGGAAACTAAAATCCTGTGAGCCACATGGCATGGCCAAAAGAAAAAAAAATCAGTAGACTTTGAGTAATGTAGATTACCCTAGTGATAATGTGGGTAGGTCTTGTCTAATCAGTTGAAGGCCTTAAGGGGAAGACTGAGGTCTCCTGAGGAAGAGGGAATTCTGCTTCCAGACTGCCTTTGGACACAAACTGCAACATCAAGTTTTCCTTAGGTATCCAGCATGCAGGTCTGCCCTGCAGATATGGACTTGCCAGCCCTCCAAAACTGCATGAGCTAATAATTCCTTAAAGTAAATCAATCTCTTACTCTGTATGTATGTAAATATATATATACATATATATTTGTGTGTGTATACATATATATTTGTATGTGTATACATGTGTGTGTATATATTTATTTCTTCAAATTCTCTCAGTGCATACTCTGTGTGGGATTTGAATTCACTTATGCCGAGTGTTGTAATTGTCTTTTCATTGTTTTATGTTGTGTGCCGTGTGTCTCTTATTAGACACACGTGCACACACACTCATTCCCTAGATCCTCACTCAGTAAATTCTGGAGCTCGCTCTGACCCACTGTCTCTTGTTCTTAACTCAGGATCGCACTCTCTGCAGTATTTCTACTCGGCTGTGTCTGAGCCAGCTCCAGGAGTCCCTTCATTTACTGCTTTTGGCTTCGTGGATGACCAGCCCTTCATTCGCTATGACAGTGAGGAGATGAAGGCCAAGGCTTCTGTTCAGTGGTTGATGGAGGAGCCGAGTTACTTTGAGGATGAGACCAAGATCTTCACAAGTTGGATGAAGATTTTCCACTTAAATCTGAGGAATGTGCAGTGATATTACAACCAAACCATGGAGGATGGTCTGAACAAAGCGCTGGCACAAAAGCAAACAGGTAGATGCCTTAGAAAAAGTAGAGGGAAGTGGTGGTTATCACTTCACACCAATCCCCAGGGGTGAAAGGCCCTCTCTACAAGTGTTCCCATAGGGTCAGGCTGGGGCAGGAGAACGTGTACAAGTTAACACTTGAGAATGAAAGCTGGGCTAGTCTGGTCACAATGGCGTAGGGTCTGTTTGACATGACTTAATAATTAGTAGATGAATTAAGCAGTTTTATTGGGTCATGGACATACGCTTAGTATGTCTCTTTTGGGTACTGGAGGTGGGGATCCAGAAAAGTATAACCTGGTGTTTGTCTTCAGAGAGCTTACAATTAATATGGGAGGGTACTCACACTTCTGTGAAAACTTTATTAACCCTTTGATGCATACCCAGAGATGTCAAAGACAGGAACCTCCTTAAATGGCAAATGAGAAGCAGAGAAGTAGTTTACTGAGGTTCATAGGCAACACACCCCAGTGGTCAGAGTTTCATGAATGAGGCGGAACTTTATATAGAACCTGATAGATGTGTATTACTTAGGTCTATGAAGAAAGTAAAAGATGTTTCAAGTAGTAGGAAATTAGGGTGCAGCAAGGTGTGGGGTGGGATTTGGCATAGTGAGTTCAGGGGATAGACTGAAGTTTAATCATTTCTAGTTAATGGCTCTTGAGAGTTTAGCTCTGTTGAAACAGGTTTGTAAAGGGCCTTGAAGCCAAATCAAGGCATAAACCAGTGAGAAGTACAATTCAAGCTGAATACTGAGGCTGCTCAGCTTTTACCAGTTGATCCTTCTAGGAGCATGAATTCAACAAAGGTTTATCAGATGGTTACTTCACAGGCACTGACATAGTACCTGCCATCTAAGGGCTCACAGCATAAGAAGAGAGTGATGATACACAATAAGGTTAGAGTATGTCAGTGTTGGACTAGGAGTTTGAGCTGGGAGACTGTGGGAACCCAGAGGAGAGTGTGGTGAATCCAGGCTGCAGTGATCTCAGATTTATTTATATTTGACTTTGAAATTCATTCAAGAAATTTTTCAGCAGTTTGGGCTTATTGATGTTATTTGCATTCTCTAGTACCTCGTGTATTAGTCTGCTCGGGCTGCCATAACAAAATACCACAGACTGCATGATTTAAGCAACAGAAACTTATTTTCTGACAGTTCTAGAGGCTGGAAAGTCCAAGATCAAGATTCAGCAGGATTCACTTTCTGGTGAGGGCTCCCTTCCTGGCTTGCAGTCAGCCACATTCTCACTTTCCTTGGTGTATGCACATGGAGTGAGTGAGAGATCTCCCTATCCCCCTAATCCCTGTTGGATTAGGGCACCATGCTCATGACCTCATTTAAATTTAATTACCTCCTAGAATCTCCAAATAAAGTTACATCGAGGGTTAGGGCTTCAACATATGAATATTGGAGGGATAAAATTCAGTCCATAGCATTCCAGGAAAACTGTACTTAGCACTCTGTGCCCTCCTGTGTTAATGCTGTGTAGTGTGATCCTGTTTTCAGGAACTTGAGCTTAGAATCTGAGACTCTTAGCACAGAAGAGACCTGTAAGGTCATAATCTAACCCTCCATTTACACAAGATAAATGTGGAACCCTGGAGGTTGACTAACTTGCCCAAATAACACAGTTCATGGCGAAGTCCAAATCTGTAACTCCCCATCCAAGGCTTTTTCAGTACCTCCTGGAACCAACCATAGGCCACTCCCCACAGCAGAGCTGACAGCCAATAAAAGAGATCAGTATCAGGACAAAACTAGTTTGTCTATAGAATGTGAATGGCCTCTAAGGAGAAGATAAGAGATAAGATGGAAAGGTGTGGGGGAGCTGGAACCATGGATGCGGAGGCCTTGGAGGCAGACTCCGCCTGACTGACACTGCTTGGTCCCTGGGGGTGGGCAGGTCCCCACACCCTCCAGTTCACCTTCGGCTGTGAGCTCCAGCAGGACGGCAGGCCCACGGGGCACTGGCAGTATGGCTATGATGGTGAGGACTACCTGAGCTTACATATGGACTCTCTGCAATACACAGCAGCACCATTCATTGCTCAGTACACCAAATGAAAATGGGAGGCTGGTGGGAACTTCATAGAGAGACACAAGAACTACTTGGAGAAAGAGTGCGTCCTGTGGCTGCAGAGATACTTGAAATTTGGAGGGGAGAGCTTGAACCGCACTGGTAATGACCTCCCACAGCCCACCCACTCAGCCCTTCCCCCATCCCCAGCTTGGGCCATTCTCTCTCCAGAGTGTGAGTGAGGTGAGGGGGTCTCCTCCAGAACTGATCCAGCACAGGGGTGTAAGATATTTAGTGTGGGATGGCTGGGGCCAATGTGCTGATGATGACTTCCCTGCAAGCCAGAGATGTGGACTGGGGGGCTTCCTATCTTGAGTCTCCTGGACGGTGCCATCTGACCCACCCATTCTTTTTTTTTTATTTTTTTTAAAGCTTTGATTCAAACACCGATTTTTAAAAAATTAATTAATTTTTTGGCTGCATTGGGTCTTAGTTGTGGCATGTGGGATCTTCGTTGAGGCATGTGGGATCTTTCATTGCGGTGCGTGGGGTTCTCTCTAGTTGTGGCGGGTGGGTTTTCTCTCCTCTAGTTGTGGCGCGCAGTGTCCAGGGCACATGGGCTCTGTAGTTGTGGCGCACGGGTTCCAGAGTGCATGGGCTCTGTAGTTTGTGGCATGCAGGCTCTCTAGTTGAGGCGTGCGAGCTCAGTAGTTGTGGCACATGGGCTTAGTTGCCCCGTGGCAAGTGGGATTTTAGTTCCCTGACCAAGGATTGAACCTACGTCCCCTGCATTGGAAGACGGATTCTTTACCACTGGACCACCAGGGAAGTCCCGACCCACCCATTCTTATTAGGCTCAGGAAACTACTCTCAGGAGGGCACAGAGCTACTTCATAGAACCTTGGAGGTTTTTCACCCTTTTGGCACTTTTCCACTAGATACACACCTGTATCTAGAAACATTGACCAAAGGCTTGATAAGAGTGGAGAGTCTTTGAAGAGGCTCTTATCCTGGAGGAGAATGTTAGATTGAGTTCCCACACCCTTGTCTTTAACCTTGGCTCAGCTTAATATGGGTCCCTCTACCTTCAGATAGAGGAAGCTCCCTGTCTCCCCCTGGTCAGCAGCCAAACCATCAGGAGTTGTGGTGTCTTGGTCTTTGGAGTCAATGCCACTCAGTGAGCCCTTGCCTGAGCCCTCCCTGCTTTGTCTACCACAGAGCCTCCCAAAACACACGTGGCCCAACACACCGGCCCTAATAGGAGGTCACCCTGAGATGCTGGGCCCTGAGTTTCTACCCTGCAGAGATCACCCTGACCTGGCAGCGTGATGGGGAGGATCAGACCCAGGACATGGAGCTTGTGGAGACCAGACCTGCAGGGGATGGAACCTTCCAGAAGTGGGCGGCTGTTCTTGTGCCTTCTGGAGAGGAGCAGAGATACACGTGCCATGTGCAGCACGAGGGGCTGCCTGACCCCGTTACGCTGAGATGGGGTAAGGAGGGGAATGGAGCGGGGAGATTCTCAGGGAAGCAGAAGCCCTTCTGGAGAACTTCATCAAGGTCAGGACTAAAGACTGAGGTCTGGGCCCCTTCCCTTCTCTTTCCTTCCCAGAGCCAACTTTCCTTCCCATCTCCATCAAGGGCAACACTGCTGGTGTGGTTTTCTTTATGGTCATTGGAGCTGTGGCAGCTGGAGCTGTGGTGGTTTTGCAGTGCAGGAAGAATCAACCAGGTAGGGAAGGGAGGGAGGGAATCTGAGTTTTCTTGTCCCGCTGTGGGGTTTCAAGCCCATGTAGAAGTCTGCCTGCCTCGTTACTGGGAAGTACCATCCACACATGTGTGCTTAGTAAGTTTGGGGCCTTTTGCTTTCACTTATTCTTTGTAAGGCACATGTGAAAATCGAGACCAATATCAACGTGATGAATCTGGTGACGGGGACATGATTCCTAGGATTTGAAGGTCAGGGAATGTTACTACTGAGGACAGGCCTCCAGGAGGGTGGTTGGTCCAGTCCCTGCACATCTACTTTCTTCATGTTTTTGGATCCTGCCCTGGGTTTTCAGTCACAGTTCTGGAAACTTCCCTGGGGTTCAGGACTAGGGGGTTCCTTTAGGGCCTCATGACCTGCCTTCTCCCTGGCTTCTCACAGGACATTGTGTTTCTTTCCTCAAGTGGAAAAAGAGGGGCAATTCTCAGGCTGCAAGTAAGTATTGAGCGGAGGTGGTGGTGGAGGGTGAACCCTGAGATCCTTGGGATAGTGCAGACGGGAGCCGATGGGGGAGCTCACCCACCCCATGATTCCTTCTTTAGTCACATCTCTGGGCTCTGGCCACGTCCTGTTTTGTTCTCCCCCAGGCAGTGACAGTGCTCTGGGCTCTGATGCTCTCACTGATTCTAAAGGTGAGGCCCTAAAGGGCCCAAAATGGGAGAGAGGCTGGGGCAGAGGGAACACACTGGGTTATGGAGATTCTTTGAGTGGGACATTTTGAGCATGTGGGGGGCTGTTAAGAATGGACCACTTACGGTGATTGACCTGAATTTGTTCATGATTATTTTCTTTCACAGTATGAGAGAATGGCCTTGTGTGGGACTGAGTGATGTAAGATTTGTTTATGCCCCACCCCCCTCCTTTGTGACTTTGGATCCCCTGACTTCTGTTTCTGCAATTGGCATCTGAATGTGTCTGTGTTCCTCTTAGGATAATGTGAGGAGGTGGGGAGACTGGCCCACCCCTGCCCACCACGACCCCTCCCCACCCTGACCTGTGTTCTCTTCCCTGATCCACTTGCCTGTTCCAGCAGAGGTGGGGCTGGGCCACCTCCATCCCTGTCTTAACTTCACGTTGCACTGAATTGCAGCTTCTTACTCCTTATTGAAAATAGGAATCTGGATATGAATTTGTTTCTTCTGATTCTTGTTGTGAGGTGGGGTTGGTGGGTTAATTAAAAGATAGGAAGATTCTTAAAAAAAAAAAAAAAAAAAAAAGAAAAAAAAAAAAAAGATAGGCAGATTCTTAAATTTTGCGAGAAATAAATGGAAGTGCTGAGAACCTTCCAGAATCCGTGTGCTTGCTGTGCTCTGTGTGTTGCAGGTGGGACAGGAGGAGGCTGTGAGGAGCCGAGCGTGGACGCGGCCTGTGCCCACTCCGAGCTCACTGCATCGTGGGCTTTGATGTGGTCACTCCTGGTCACATCTTCTCAGCTTCTTTGTCCTTGTCCCTTCAGTAGAACCTTGTCCCACCAGGACTTGTGATCACAGGGACTCGGACATCACCTGGACCTTGTCTTGTCTTCTGGACTCTGGGCAGTGAGGACTTTACGTGGTTGGGTCAGCCAGGACTCAGGACTGGGTCTGGCCCTCAGCCCTCATCTTTTGGGTGTTTATTATTATTTTTTATTTGTTTCTATAGAGAATTACGCCTCTTCTTGTTCTTGGGTATGAATTCTAGTCTCATTTTACTCTGGGTGTCCCCCATCTCTTGACAGGAGCAGGAGTGATTTTGCCTGTCATTGTCCCCACAAGGCCCAGGAGCTCCCTGCTCACTGTAGCGTCAGTGGTCTGCAGAAATGAGTTTTCTGACTCATCCAGCTCTTGCCCTCCTTCTAAGGCTATTTTCTGGATTGTTCTTTCTGTCTTTTCCCCAACCTTTCTTTAAGGAACCAGATCCCAGAATAGTAGAGAGGAGGGATCTGATAGTTTCTCATCTTAGAAATTCCTCTTATCTTCTCTGCTCACTACTCCTTCTCCCTGCCCTTAGCTCTAGTAGTGCTAGTGCTGGCTTCAGGCCAGACTCATGGATTTATAAAGCTGAGTCTAATTTAGATTTACAGTGGATTGGAAAATAGGACGCATAGGTCAAGGACCATTGTTTTCTCAAGAGGGAAAGAAGTTGTGTGCTGTGGTGTGCAGGAGGGTTGGTGTGGGAAGAAGGAGAAGGAAGGAAGGAGGGAGGGAGGGAGGGAGAGCAGCACTTGTGAGAAAAGCAAGGCAGGATTGACACCAGTGAGAGTAGATGTCGTGCTGTAGCTGCCACAGAACAACACGTGGCCTTAGGCTACATTAATAAAGATACTGCCTTTAGAATACGGAGGTGCTATCCACTGATCATTCATTCAACCGATATATATGTTGTGTGTCAGATACATGACACACTATTTTTGCATCTAAGAAACTTCAGAAAACTAAAGTCGGGCAAAGTTGTTGGCCTGTGGAGCATGTTCTGGTGGGAAGGGGCAGAGTGGGTACTATAAGCAGAGTAATAAAGGAAGTGTTTACCTTAGAGGTTGGTAAATGCTTTGAGGAAGGAGACCCAGCATGTAAGTGTGTGGGGACAGGGAAGGTGGCTGTTTTACTAGGGCATCATTGTCAGTGTGGGCCTCATTGAGAAGGTGACCTTTGAGTAAAGATGCGAAGGACATGAAGGAATGTCCACGAGGATGTCTGGGGCAAGTCCTCTCCAGGCAGGGGAGCCTCCAGTGCCAGTGCACTAGGGCAGGAGAGTGTCTGCGTGCTCAAGGAAGAGTGAGGAGGCCATAGTAGCTGGAGGAGAGAGGAATTGAGATGAAATCCAGTGTCCGGCCAGATCATGTGGGCTTTGAGAATATTGGATTGACTTTTCTCTGAGGAAGATGTAGCACTCCAAGACAGTTTTGGAAGAAGAGGGACCTGGTATGACTTCTTTTTAGAAGCATCAGTCTGGCTGTTGCGCTGAGAACAGAATCGAGAAGTGAAGGGTGAGCAATGTAGTAGTGGAAACTGTAGGAAATAGTGCAGTGTCCAGGCTGGAAATGTTGGTGCTCATCTTTCTAGCCATGGGGCTCACCACGTGCTAGGTTTGGGAGTCTTTGTTTCTTCACTTCCTGTTTTCACTACAGATCAGATTCCTTGTTTGTTTTATGATTTGGTTTGGAGGCAGCAAATTGTGCTCAGAGACTGAGATTGTCTTTGCCAATAGTTTATTTAACACAGGTTCACTGTGGAAATTATAATAATTTCATCAGCCAATAGCATACAGGATAATGTCTTTTAATAAGCTAATAAAGAAATAACATACTCCAAACAAATGATTAATTACACTGTTGTTCTGGGCAAGGGGAGATTACAGAAATAATGTCCAAATGTACTTTGAGGTGCATCTTTTATAGGAGTTTGTTTTCTCGGGAGAGAAGGCTTTGCTAGAGCATGTTGCTAGGGAACGTTGGAGCCTGTGTTGGTGGGCAGGCGAGGCTGCTCTGAAGGTTATCACTCCAGGGACCATTGCATGGCTCATGTCACTGCCAACCAGGAGGGCCTCGGTGAAGCAGGAACAGGTGTCCCTTCCCTTCCTGAGACTGCTGCGTGGTTGAACATTGCTGCTGACCAAAGAGTTGCCTTGGCCAGGGCAGGAGCAAGTGTCTCAATATCTTCAGAGAGCTAGATCCATGAAGGGTAGTTTTGCCCTGACTGAAACTCTCAGATATTCCTCCCTAACTGTTGGTTTTTTATATTGTAAATGTCCCTTTGCCATAGTTGCTTCTCCACATGTTCTTATTGATAAGCCCCCAGAGGGCCCCCATCAGCAGTTGGGCTGCTAAGTGCTTATCAGTCAACAGCAGAGGACATGATGACATCCTGACACAACTTACTTCATTCTTATGTCAAAACAACTTTACTTTGAAGAACAACTTTTTTTGGTCCTTACCATAAACAAGTGGATTAAAACAACTCCACTTAAGGTATAAACAAGTGGATTTGAAATCATTTCAAACCAATATATTTACAACGGTCCTAGCCAGCATCAGAATCACTGCAGGTGGTCTCTTCCTCCTCCTCCTCCTCCTGTCTCGAGGCAGTGACTGTGGAGGCTGAGATCTAGAGGAGAAACTCCTCAGGTGGAAAAGGAATGCAGAGCCACTTGACATTGGTTTTCACTGGGAGTCTGTGCTTCCCCAGCCTGGCTTGGACAGCTGAACTTGAGACAACTGACCTCAGTTCCCTCATATCCTGTCCCCGGTCATCCCAAAATAAATATTCCATTGCTCACTTCCCGAATTCTATTTGCTACCAGTGAGTCACTAGCTCCAGCTTATGCTCTAAGGGTAAAGGTTATACATGGGCATGGATGCCAGGAGATGAAGATCTTTGGGAATATCTTAGAGTCTGTCTGTTTACCACCTAGAAAGGTGAATCAGTTTTGTGATTAAAAGAGTCAGTTTTGTTAGCTAGAAACATAAAGGTAGGGACTTCCCTGGTGGTCCAGTGGTTAAGACTCCACGCTCCCAATGCAGGGGGCCCGGGTTCGATCCCTGGTCAGGGAACTAGATCCCACATGCATACCACAACTTAGGAGCCTGCGAACCGCAACTAAGACCTGGCACAACCAAATTAATTAATTAATTAATTTTAAAAAGAAACATAAAGGAAAGCTAATAGCTGATGTTCTCTCATTTTTCTCGTGGCCCAAAGAATTCTGAAAGTTCTTTTTATTTATAGTTACATGGTTTAATAATCAGCATGACCTTAAATAGCTTAGGAAATATTATGATGTACCAGGAGAGGCACATGACCCAGACCTGACCAATCAGGGTGTACCACATTGTACCACATCTGCCTGGCAACAGGGATTGGTCCAAAGGTAACCTTCTCTGGTACTTTATGTATGGACACTGTGAGAAAGATGTTTATTTTTCTGCTTAAGTTGTTAAAGTGGCGCAATGTGAGGGAGGTTAGAGATGATCTTGGCTACCTTCCTTAGGAACAGAGAGAGAGAGCTGATGACAAGTTTGATTCCCTAGATCCAGTCATGTCTCACGTCAGCCTCATCCCTGCCCTCTCAGGTAGATCAACATGCTCAATCTGTTCTGCTAAAACTGTTAACTTGTGACTGAAGGAGTCCTGCCACAATGATGCAAATATTGTTATTTTTTAATGAGAGCCCAGCAGAATTTAATGTTCTCTCCATCACCCAATGACTAGTCTAATGACTAGTCTAGTCTAATGACTAGAAGTATAGCCTTGGATATTTATATTACTATGTGAGCCCTAGGTTAATAGTTCTGAGTGATGCTCTGTGGGAAGGAAGGACAAAATCCTACCTGGAATACATGTCAGCCCAGATCAAGATCAATCCCTGATTTTTCCAAGGTGGAAGAGTAACAACATAATCAACTTGCCACCAAGGGGCTGGTTGCCCTCCTTAAGGAATGATACCACATTGGAGTTTATTTGTTGCTGGAAGATCAGCTGTTCAGTTGTAGCAGTAACTATATCAGCCTGGGTGAAAGGGAGCCCAACCATGGATATTCCTTTTATAGCTTGTTGTGCAAACACTGAGTTAGCTAAGGACAGAGGCTGGCTAATGTCTACTGGCTGAGTCATTCTGTGCACTTGGTTGTTTAGTGTCTCTTGCATAGTAGATAGTTTTTGATGGGCATTAACATGTGATACAGCTTATCCTAACACTTTGTGCCTACCATATGCCTCTTCCCAAATATTCTTGTCCTGATCTTCCAATCTTGCTCCTTTTAGGTCCCTCCCAGGCCCCTCCAGTTAAGCCACCGCCACTGCCTGAGTTTGTGCATAGTCTTACCTCAGGCCACTTCTTTTTCTTTATGCAATGTGGGTAAGTAGGAGCGTCACCTGAAGTTCTGCCCATTGGAAGGACGGCCCCTCAGCACTGTCTTTGGTCATCCCTGAGTGGGGCTATGGTGCAGCACGGCAGTAGTCCACTTTGGGCTCACACCAACATACTGAGCTGCCACATTTGTGACCCAAGCTCAGGTTTTCCCCTCTTATGTCAACTGGTCATAGGAACTCCCCGTTAGGTCATAGGTGAGAAATGAGGAAAAGAGAAAGGCACAACAGTGGTAGGTGACATGAAGGCCTGAGCCATTTGTTTATGCAACTGAATTGAGGTAAAATTCCCTTTAGGTATTCAATAGCCTTATATCATGTACCAGAAACTGCATAAATCTACTCTATTAAACATATCACATTCAGCACATCTGCTGCAATTAGGCTAATTTGAGTTAAATTTCTAGCAGTTCCCTATCATCTACCATGATCCATCCAATTTTTGCAAGAACCAGACCAGCAAATTAACTTAATATGTTGGGACTACCCTCCACGCCTGCATCCTTTATGTATTTGAGGGTGGTATTAACCTCTTTAATTGCCCTCAAGATACAATATTGTCTTAATTTTCTATCCTGCCTGAGGTTCAAAGGCTAATTCATGGGCTTCCACTTGGCCTCTCTTACTACCAGGCTTTTATTCCACAGGTCAAAGAAACAATGTGAGGGTTCTGGCAATTGTTAAGCATGTCCATTCCAATGACACATTTGGAAACTGGGGAAATAACCACCAAGTGGATGTGTGGACACAGAGGACCCACTGAGATATTGGTGGACCTGAGACAGGAAACAAATTATTTCCTGGTCCCCATATGCCTCTCCCTAATGGGAGTCCATGATGGTGCTTTGGTTCCCCAAGAATTAGTGTCAAATTGGATCCTGTGTCTAATAAACCTAGCAAAGATCAGGGTATTTTCTTTCTTCAGTGTATGAATAAATGGCCATTGATTCCTTTAGTGATGGGCTTGGGGAATTACTGATGTACACTTGCCATGGTGTTGCAGGGGACTTCAACAGGGGACCTGGCCTCTCCTTTAATTAATGGATTCTGGGTCTGAGATCTGGCTTGGGTCTGGAAACTGGTCAAGGAATCATAACTTTTTAAAAAAATTTTTCATTTATTTGCTTATTTATTTATTATTTATTTTGGCTGTGCTGGGTCTTAGTTGCGGCACGTGGGATCTTTCGTCGCTGCGTGCAAGATCTTTGCTGCGGCATGCGGGATCTTTTTTAGTCGCGGCATGTGGGATCTTTTAGTTGCGGCATGCGGGATCTTTTAGTTGTGGCATGCGGGATCTAGTTCCCTGACCGGGCATTGAAGCCGAGCCCCCTGCATTGGGAGCATGGAGTCTTAACCACTGGACCACCAGGGAAGTCCCAAGGAATCATAACTTTCTATTGGAGCCATTAATCTCAGCCTTCAGCTTATTCATTTTTCTTCTATTGGTTAAAATATTAAGCAACACTCTTGTAGGCTGCCCATTTATCTTGCCCCTAGGAGTACAATAGTCTGTTACCCATTTCCAAAATTCCTTGCAGTCAGAATTTTCTGGCTTCAATTCTGACATTGCTGGCTATTTTGGCAATTCTGCCCACTTTGTTTCTAACTTGCTGTCACTTGTCCTCTGGCTTTCTGGGATCCTATTATCCCCATTAATGCTAAGGAGCCAGGTTCTGTAATATCATCTCCTAGAGTCAGGCCCGGCTTACCAAGCACAGGCACAATGAGGTTGATACTCCCCTTGCCTGCACATTCCTTATTGCCTGATAAACAGTATCCTCTGGGTCCCTCCAAGGAAAATAGTCACCTCGTGTGTTATTCATGGACATTTAGGTTATTTCTGTTTTTTTGGTTATTATGAATAATGTTGCTTGAACATATGTTGCAAACTTAGTAATACACTGTAATAATTATTACTTCGTATAATTTTTATGTCTTCAAGGTCACTGATCTTTTCTTCTGCAATATCAAATCTACCATTACACATCCAAACACTATCTACCAATCTACCAATACACATCCAGTGTATTTTTTTTAAAGTTATTTGTTTATTTATTTTGGCTGCTTTGGGTCTTCATTGCTGTGTGTGGGCTTTCTCCAGCTGCGGCGAGCGGGGGCTACTCTTCTTTGCAGTGCGCAGGCTTCTCGTTGTGGTGGCTTCTCTTGTGGAGCACGGGCTCTAGGCACACGGGCTTCAGTAGTTGCAGCAAGTGGGCTCAGTAGTTGTGGCTCGCAGGCATGGCGCACGGGCTTAGTTGCTCCGCGGCATGTGGGATCTTCCTGGACTAGGGATCAAACCCGTGTCCGCTGCATTGGCAGGCGGATTCTTAACCACGGCACCACCAGGGAAGTCCCATCCATTGTATTTTTATCTCAGACGTTTTCATCTCTAGAAGTTTGATTGTGGTCTTTTATATACCTTTCATGTCCTTATATAACTTTTTGAACATAAGGAGTACATTTATAATAACTTCTAATGTCACTGTCTGCTAATTCTAACATCCTAGTCTTCACAGTTCATAACTCTGTCCCCTTAACTCACTGAGACTGCTGGGCTGTGTTAGGGCTCCTCCCCACCTGCGCTGTGTCCTGGAAACTCTCTCCAGGAAGGAAGCTGGACAATTGTAGGCCTTGCTGCTTTCATTTCCCTTCTCATAGGAGTCACAGTTCTTGTGCTGCCTGATGCCCAAGGTCTGAATACTGTTGTTTCATATATTTATCTGAATTTGTCATTGTTTAAGACAGGAGAGTAAATCTGATCCTTGATACTCCATCATGGCATTTTCAAGCTTGTCACTTTTCTCTTTATACAAAATAATCCAGGTTGTTTTATTTTCTATGTTTTATAATTACAATATTGAAGTTTTATGAGCCTCTTTGTACTATCTGTTGTTTCTTGTGGTTCTCAATTGTATTGTCTTTTGCCCACTTGTACTTATACATCTCCTGCTCCAAGCTGCTCCTTTATCTTGTGCAAGTATTTGTGTAAATTCTTTGACACATAGGTTAAATGTCAAACAAATATATTAGCAATAAATGTGAACAAAAACAAGAATGTAGAATAAGAAATGAAATAAAAATTAAAATCTATCAGCTTGGGGGCTTCCCTGGTGGCGCAGTGAAGAATCCGCCTGCGGATGCAGGGGACACGGGTTCAAGCCCTGCTCTGGGAAGATCCCACATGCTGCGGAGCAAGTAAGCCCGTGCGCCACAATTACTGAGCCTGCTCTAGAGCCCGTGAGCCACAACTACTGAGCCCGTGTGCTGCAACTACTGAAGCCCGTGCACCTAGAGCCTGTGCTCCGCAGCAAGAGAAGCCACCGCGATGAGAAGCCCGCGCACCACAACGAAGAGTAGCCCCGCTCGCTGCAACTAGAGAAAAGCCTGCGCGTAGCAACAAAGACCCAACGCAGCCAAAAATAAATAAATTAGTTAATTTAAAAAAAAAAAGAATGAAAAAATCTATCAGCTTGGCAAAGATGAAAATGAATGAGGAGGATATTGCCAGTATAGGGAAAAAATATACTGGTCATAAAGCTTGATGGGATTAAAAACTGGAATACAAAATTTCTTTTTTTCTCCTCTTCTTACCAACTCTATTAATTTGTGTTTACTCTTAGAATATTATAGGGTTACAAAGTAAGTAGTAAAGAGAACATTTAATTTAGTAATTGAATATTAGATTCCCCAGACACGGTCTAAATATAAATGATACCAAAAGATTATATAATATAAAATTATTTTTTAGTGTGCTAAGCACAAAGCTGACTTTCTCAACTATTCAAAGAAAGCTATCTAAAATCCAGAGTCTTTTGCTCATCTCTATCCTGAAGTATAGAATTTAGGGGGAAAATAATAGAACTAATGAGTACATTAAATTTTAATAAACTGTTAGGCTTTTTTTCAGCTTTGAAATAAAGATAAGTAGTGTAAAATTTCTAAAGGGCACTTTTGCAAATCATCTCAACAATTTAAGTATGCTTACATTTTGATGCAGAAATAACTAAATTCCTGGGACTTCCCTGGCAGTCCAGTGGTTAAGAATCTGCGCTTCCAATGCAGGGGGCACAGGTTCGATCCCTGGTTGGGGAACTAAGATCCCACATGCCGCACAATGCAGCCAAAAAAAAAAGAAATAACTAATTCCTAAAAAGAATTTATCCTAAGAAGATAATCACACATGTCTCAAAAATGTGTTCAAGGATGTTTCTTGAATTGTGGTTTATAAAAGCAAAATAGTGGAACTTATCTAAATGCTGTAATGATGGTAACTGTGAATAAAGGAACACATTTCTCAGGCAATAATGCCATGTGATTTACATGGAGAGTCAAATTTAATCCTCAGAGCAAACCCATGAAGCACCCAATTTGTGATCCCTTTGTACAGACAGGGAAAGGGAAACTCAGGGAGGTTAAGGAGGTGGTAGAGTTGGGGTTGAACCCGGGATATCTTCTCTCAGAGACCTTTGTGACCCATCTTCCTTTGGTTCCCTGTCCATCAGGTGGCAGGCATGACTCTGCATCCCATGCAAATGAACTGTTGCAGTGTTCCAGAATGTTCTGTGATAGGAGACTGCTAGGCTCAGAACTCAGGAGGTCATCAAGCGGCAGTGTGACTTAACTGCCCAAGCCACACTAAAGTCCATCATCCAGCGTATGTTTCGAGGCCTCCAGTGGATCAAGATCTGCTAGTTCCTGGAGACAGAGTGAAGAACAAGAGTAAGACCCTGGTGCTATGGAGATCTCACTGTTGTGAGGGAAATGAACATTTAGCAGAAATCATGAAAGCAGATAACCAGGAGAACTAACGGATTCCCTATGACTATAATCAATAATATCTAAAAGATGTAAAAAAGATACGGCATATGAAACAAGAACAGAATTACATACAATTGTATACAGTCCAAGAAGAAGAAAGCACTCTTTAAAATTAGAAATATCACAGAAATAAATAATTCAATAGATGAATTGGAAAATTAAGTTGTACTTCCATTTAGTGCTACAAATGGAAAAGTAATGGCAAGAAGGAGAGAAGAACTATACGAATTCTGAGTTATCAATCAAGGGATTCCAACACATCAATAATACAAGTTTCAAAAAGAATGGAAAGTAGCAAATAATTTTAAAATTTCAAGAAATTTTCTCAGAGTTTGACAGACAAAAGTTTACACTTTGAGTGGTCCCAACCAAGTTCTCAGCACAGGAGATGAAAACAGATCCACATGAAGATACATCACAAATGAAATTTCAGAAAAAGGGTGGAAAAGAAGAGAACCTGAAAACTTCAAGAGGCAAGAAAATCTGCTCTGGAGAAGCTAGAAAATGTTGAAGCAATGCCTTCCAAATTCTGAGGAAAATTATTTCCAACACAGAATTCTATACCAAGTCACTATGTGAATACGTGTTAGCATAGCTTGAAGACATTTTTAGATATTAAGGGTTTCAATATTTTACTTTACATGTTCCCTTTCTCAGGATACTAACTAGATGAAGTAGGGGGGAAATGTTTGAGAAAACCAAAAAGAGGAACGCATGGGATCCAGGCAACAGGTAAGCCAGTAGGAGAGAAAGGCCAGAGGGCTGCCCAGGATGAGGTGAAGGAGATGTGGGACATCAGCCCTGCCCCAGGTGTGCAGGGAACCAGTCCCCGTATGGCAGCATCGAGGTCTATGGGAGAGTCTGTGCAAAGAGATGAAGTTGGTAGAATATCCGATGTGCTTGAATATATTCATAAATATTTAGATGGTGGAGGAAAGTTTGGGAGTGATTTCATAATGAATACAACAGAAACTAAGCAAATGAAGGAATAAGACATTTATTTACTCCAGAAAAATTTTTTTTAAATTCAAGGGAAAAAAATAATCATAGTCTACTAAATGCTTAGTTGTGAATAGCATTTACATGGTCATAATAATGTAGATACTGAACACTGAGCTAATCAAAATTATAAAATAAGTATTTGGAGGACTGTGGTATGTTAAAGAGAGCTAATCCACTAAAATGATACACAAACTGAAAAACAAAGAAGGAGCACTACAAACGTGCTATTTAGACAACAGAAGTAACAATAAGAGAAACAGACAGAAGTTGGCTCTGGGATCAGAAATGGGACGCATGGAAGATTGGGGATGTATGTCTCCTTAACGAGCCTTGTAGAGGTATTTACTTTTCAAGATATGTGCGTATATGCATCTGATAAAACGAAAAGACAACCTAGTAGGTGAGAGAGTGGACTCAGGGATTGTTCTATAAGCAGTGTCATAGAAATGGGGCACTGGTGGGTGGGGGACGTGGGATCAGGTGGTGGATTTTGATGGGATGATTTTTTTTCTGTTGTTGTTGTTGTTTTGGCCCACACCGCACGGCATGCGGGTCTTAGTTCCCTGACCAGGGTTCGAACCTGAGCCCCCTGCACTGGAAGCGCGGAGTCTTAACCACTGGAACGCCAGGGAAGTCCTGGAATGATTTTTGTTTTCATTTATTTAGTTTCATTTTGTTTGTTTTAACGAGAGGTATTACAGCACATTTGTATGCAAGAATGAATGATACAGTAGAGACTAGGAAATTGATTCTCGGGGGAAGCAGGGGCCCAATCTTATGCCCAAGCTGAGGGGTGACCTTAGATAGGAGTGGGACCATCCATCATAACTGGTTGGAAGGCAGAGATACAGGCACAGAGCTTGGGGCCACTGAGGTCTGTGCTCATCAACTTAAGAGTTTCAGCACTTGGGCAGCAGCAGGTTATATAATAAACTAGAAGAAAATGCAACAAAATATTTCCATGTGTGAGGGTTACAGTTATTTTTACTGTCATTTATTATTTTCAGCATTTTGTAAATTTTCTATAGTGAATATACATTATCATATTTTATACACTATCCATATACATTATAATCAGAATTTTAAAAGCTTGGTTTAAAATTTTAAAGGGAAGGCAGATGGGTAGAAAAGTCAGGAGTTTGGGACAAAGAGCTGGAAGTGCAGGACTGCTATGTCTGGGCTCTGGGGCAATAAATTTACAGAGCTGTTTCTCCATTTTCAGGACACTGTTCTCTATGAAGTCCAAGCAGGATCTTTCCCTTCTTTGGGGAGCTAGGTCATTTATTACTATCTTGTCAACTCTTTGATGCTTTTAAGAAGATGGTTTTTGAGTTTTACATGGCATTTGTACCTCTTTTCAGTGGAAGGATTTGTCCATATACTATAGCCAATCTTTTCTAGAAATGGAAAATTTAAGCCAAAATAGTTCAGCAAAAAGATCTTTGGGGAGTTTCTGGTTTTGGTTCTACACATAAGCAGCTTGGAAATCACCTCTCTGTCCTTAAACCAAGTAAAAAGCTGAACAGACTGAAAAATCACCAACTCTTCTCAGATTCGTAAAAGAGGAGAGGAAACAAGGCAAACTACTGCCCCCAAGATTAAAAAAAAAAATTCCAAAAAGTTCCCCAAAGCAAAATTTGAATTTGCTATATACCAGCAACTATTTTCATAGCATTTACATTGTATTTATAACCATTTGCATGGCAATTACATTGTATTAGGTATTAGAAGTAACCTAGAGATGATCTGAAGTACACAGGATGATGTGTGTAGGTTATATGCAAACACTATGCCATTGTGTAAAAGGGACTTGAGCATCCACAGATTTTGGTATCTTTGAGGCGTCCTGAAATCAATCCCCTGTGGATGCTGAGGGACAATGTAGATCAACTGAACAGAATAAAGAGCCTAGAAATAGACCCACATAAATACTGTCAACTGACCTTTGACAAAAGAGCAAGGCAATACAATGGAGCAAAGATAACCTCTTTCAACAAATGCTAGAACATTTGTGCTAGAACAACTGGACATCCATATTAAAAAATGTCCGTCTCGACACAGACTTTACACGCTTCACAAAAATTAACTCAAAATGGAGGATAGGCCTAAATGTATAATGTAAAACTATAAAACACCCAGAAGATGATATAGGAGAGAACCTTGATGAATTTAGGGTATGGTGATGACGTTTTAGATACAACACCAAAGGCACAATCCATGAAAGAAATAATTGATAATCTGGACTTACTTAAATCTTCTTTAAGTGTGGGCGAGGATGTGGAGAAAAAGGAACCCTTGTGCACTGTTGGTGGCAATGTACATTGGTGCAGCCACTATGGAGAACAGTATGGAGATCCCTCAAAAAATTAAAAAGAGAACTACCATATGATCTAGCAATTCTACTTCTGGGTATTTATCTGAAGAAAATGAAAACACTAACTCAAAAAGAGATGTGCATGCCCATGTTCACTGCAGTATTATTTACAATAGCCAAGATATAGAAACAACCTAAAGTGCCCATCGATGGTTGAATGGATATGAAAATGTGGTATACACACACACAGATACACACACACTGGAATATTATTCAGCCATAAAAAAAAATGAAATCTTGCCATTTGTGACATGGATGGACCTTGAGAGCGTTATGCTAAGTGAAATAAGTCAGACAGAGAAAGGCAAATATCATATCATATGACTTCACTTATATGTGGAATATAATCCCCTCCCCTAAAAAAAGTCCCCAAGCTCATAGATAGAGAACAGAGTGGTGGTTACCAGAGGTGGGGGTGGTGAGGGTGGGAAAAATGGGTGAAGGGGATCAAAAGGTACAAACTTCCAGTTATAAAATAAATAAGACTTGGGGATGTAATATACAGTCTGGTGACTATAGTTAATTCTGTACTGTATATTTGAAAGTTGCTAAGAAAGTAGATCTTAAAAGTTCTCATCACAAGAAAAAAAGTTTTATAACTATGTATGGTGATGAATGTTAACTAGACTTATTGTGATGATCATTTTACAATATATACAAATATTGAATCATTAGGTTTATACCTGAAAATAATGTCAATTATAGCTCAATAATAATAATTTTAAAAACTTCTGCTGTCAAGAGAATTAGAGTCAAGCCACAGAGTAGGAGAAAATATTTGCAAAAGATACATCTGGTAAGGGACTGTTATCCAAAATACAGAAAGAAGTCCTAAAACTCAGCAACAATGAAACAAACAACCATTAAAAAATGGGCAAAAGACCTTAACAGCCACCCCACCAAAGAAGACATACAGATATGGCAAACAAGCATATGAAAAGATGTTCCACAACGTAAGTCATTAGGGAAATACAAATTAAAACAATGAGATACCACTACACACTTGTTAGAATAGCCAAAATTTAGAAAACTGACACCACCAAATGATGATGAGGATGTGGAACAACAGGAAGTCGTATTCATCGCTGGTGGGAATGCAAAATGGTATACCTACTTTGGAAGGCAGTTTGGTTGTTTGTTACAAAACTTACCATACAATCCAGCAATCACACTCCGTGGTATTTCCCCAAAGGAGAAAACTCTTGTCCACACAAAAACCTGCACACAGATGTTTATAGCAGCTTTATTCAAAATTGCCAAAACCTGGAAGCAATCAATATGTCCTTCAGTAGGTGGATAAATAATCTGTGGTACATTAGACAACAGAATACTTTCAGTGCTAAAAACAAATGAGCTATCAAGCCTTGAAAAGATATGGAGGAACCTTAAATGCATATTATTAAGTAAAAGCCAATCTGAAAAGGCTGCATACTGTATGATTCCAACCTTATGACATTCTGGAACAGGCAAAACTATGGAGACAGTAAAGAGTTCAGCGTTTGCCAGGGATTAGGAAGGGGGAGGAATGAATAGGAGGAGCACAGAGGATTTTCAGGGCAGTAAAAATACTCTGTATATTATTATGATGGATACCTATATTATACATTTGTTCAAACCAATAGAATGTACACCACCAAGGTGAACCCTAAGGTAAACAAGGTAAACTGTGGATTTGGAGTGATCATGATGTGTCAATGTGGGTTCATCAATTATAACAAATGTACCACTCTGTGGGGGATGTTGATAATGGGGGAGGTTATGCATTGGTGGGGGCCGGGGGGGTGTATGGGAAATCTCTGTACCTTCCTCTCAATTTTGTTGTGAAGCTAATACTGCTCTAAAAAAAAAAAAGTCAAAAATAAATCATTGGTGCTAGAATAGAGGATCAGAATATGAGTTTTAACACATGATTTGGACATGATGTCAAGTGTTTTACAAGTTTAAAGGATTTTAATGTAATTTAGTTTTGAAACCATTCTTTGATACACAAGAAAATTAAAAATGCTGAGGGATATAGCTATATCTTATATCTATATCAGAATATATAGATATATAGATATAGATGTATAGATAAATACACACACACAAGTCACATCTCCCCAGCTGCCATCCCCCAGTCACCCAGGTCATCTGCCCAGAAACTAGAGTTAGCAATTTCTTATTTCCCTTTCCAGAAAAATAGTAGTATTTTTTTCTTTTTTTTAAATAAATTTATTTATTTTTGACTGAGTCAGGTCTTCGTTGCTGCGCGCGGGCTTTCTCTAGTTGCGGTGAGTGGGGGCTACTCTTCGTTGTGGTGCGCGGGCTTCTCATTGTGGTGGCTTCTCTTGTTGCGGAGCATGGGCTCTAGGAGTGTGGGCTTCAGTAGTTGTGGCACGCGGGCTCAGTAGTTTTGGCTCACGGGCTCTAGAGTGCAGGCTCAGCAGTTGTGGCGCACGGGCTTAGTTGCTCCACAGCACGTGGGATCTTCCCAGACCAGGGATTGAACCCGTGTCCCCTGCATTGGCAGGCAGATTCTCAACCACTGCGCCAGCAGGGAAGCCTCTAGTAGTATTTTTTTGTAAAATACAAATCTATGCTTATATTTGGTCATTTGCATATGTTGTTATATCAGTAAAAGAGCTCAGGCCACAGACTTGGAGAAAATATTTGCAAATCACATATCTGATAAAAGACTTGTATCTAGAACATACAAAGAACCCTTAAAACTCAACAATAAGAAAACAGATAACCCAGTTAAAAAGTATGTAAAATATGAACAGATAATTCACCGAAGACAATACAGATGGTATACGAAAAAGCATATGAAAAGATGCTCAATATCATATGTCATTAGGGAAATGCAAATAAAAAAATAGTATGCCACTACACATCTATTAGAACAGTTAAAATAAAAACTGATATTACCAAGTACTGGTGAGGATGTGGAGCAACAGGAACTACGGTCTATTTGGGCTGCTGTAACAAAACAGCACCAACCGGGTTGTTTATAAATAACAGAAAGTTATTGCTCATAGTTCTGGAGGCTGAGATGTCCAAGATCACTGTACCAGCAAGGGTGGGTAAGGACCCTCTTCCTGGTTCATAGCTGCCACCTTCTGGCTATGTCCTCACACAATGTTAAGAGCTAAGGATCTCTCTGTGAGGCACTGTGATATTGTTATTTATAATAAGAAATGTATATTTGGTCTTCCTCCCCTTTCCTGGCACAGGGCTACAAAAGCCTTTGGAATTTCCTAAGTGACGAAAGCGATAAATGTGTCTTTTGTTATGTTAATGAAGTGACTTTTGGACCGCCCCTAGCTAACTTAAGGATGAGGGCTGGTCACCAAAGGAGACTACCATGATTAGAGGGTTGGAATTTTCAGTCCCACCCCCATGACCTCCGTGGAGGGGAGAGGGGCTGCAGGTTGACTCAATTGCCAATGGCCAATGACTTAATCAACTATGCCTATGTAATAAAGCCTCCATAAAAACCCAAAAGGATGGAGTTTGAAGAGTTTTCACGTTGGTGAACACGTGGAGGTGCTGGGAGAGTGGTGCATCCAGACAGGGAATGGGAGCTTGGTGCCCCTCCCCACATACTTTGCCCCATGAATCTCTTCCATCTGGATGCTCATCTGTATCCTTTATCATATCCTTTTATAATAAATTGATAAACATTAAGTAAACTGTTTTCCTGAGTTCTGTGAGCCTCTCTAGCAAATTATCAGGAGGGGTCCTGGGAACCACTGATACCTAACTGATCAGTCAGAAGTATAGGTGACAACTGGGATTTTCAATTGGCATCTGAAGTTGGGAGGGGTGGGTATTCTTGTGAGACTGAACCTTTAACCTGTGTGATCTGATGTGATCTCCAGGTAGATAGTGTAGACAGTGTCAGAACTGAGTTGAATCGTTAGACCCCCATCTGGTATCAGAGAATTGCTTGGTGGTGTGGAAAAAACCCCACACCTTGGGGACTGGGAACAGGATTGTAGGCACTCATCCCATTCATTAGGGCTCCACTCTCATGACTTAAGCACTTCCCAAAGGCCCCGCCTACTAATACCATCCCACTGGGCATTAGGATTTTAGCATATGAATTTTGAGGGCACACAAACATTCAGACCAGGGCAGGAACACTCATTCCTTGCTGGCAGGAATGCAAAATAGCACAGCCACTATGGAAGATATTGTTTCTACCTCTCGGTATCATACAGTATGTGGACATTTGAAAATCACCACAGTTCATCTTCTGGACATTAATTATTTGCATTCCTCACATATGCAAAATAAACTCCCTCCCATCCAAGGCCCCAAATGTCTGATTCCAAGACAGAATCCCTCTATGTGGGACCCGACCTGGAGTGGATTATGGATTCTGTTCCTGGCTGTGTAGCCTCAAGCTTGTTCTGTGGCTTTCCCTGAAATGAAATGAGTTCCCAGGGTACACACACACACACACACACAATTTTCATTTATGTTACAATTAGAAAAATTTGTATTCCATTGTTTATACCAAGGAATGAGTGAGAAATCCATCCAGGGAATAGTTTCAGAGAGTAAGGATTCATAGATTTTCATTATCTTGAGCTGATAACACTTTGTCAGTCTTCCACCTGGCTACATACCCCAGGGTAGAAAAACCAACATGTGTCTCCAGCATACGTCTTGCCCTTTTCTTCCCAGGAAAAAACAAGGTTTAAGTGTGGATTTAAGGCTCCTCCCCAACCTGAGCGCTCTGATCACTGACCTCAGTCGTTCCCAATCCGGCTGAATCCCAAGATTGCTTGTAAGGATTGCTGCAAAATATTCAGGCTTCTTCCCAGACCCACCATCTCAGAATGCTGGGCACGGAGCCCAAGACTTGCTTATTCAACAAGCCCTACAGGTGAGGCTGGTGCACAGCCGTGTGGGAATCCTGGTCTACGTTCTTGCTACTAAATGTGATCTGAAAGTCAGCAGAATCAGCACCAACCTTGTTATAATACAGAATCCCATGCCCTACTGCAGACCTTCTGAATCTTATCAAGATGTCCCGATGATTCTTATGCAAATTAAAGTTTAGGGACTCCCTGGTCTCTGTGCTGTCTAGACGCAGTGCCAAAACTCTGCAGTCTGCTCAGGTGTGTGGTCTGATCAGATCACGTAGCACTGGGACTTCCAGGGTTTAATCCTTGTTCCTTTCCAGTTTTTGGTTCTTTGGAAAAGATGGAAAGAATAATCCAGGAAACAGCCCTAGAAGGAGAACAAGAGCTGAATGAGAGAGAAAAGTCATCTCTCAATACCACAGAGACTCCTGAGTGCAGGGGCTGCCACAGGCCTTGTGGGGACCCTGACAGGCAAAATGACTTCTACTGTTGTCAGAGATGGGGGACACCCAGAGCAGAATGAGACCAGAACTCTATACATGAAAAGAACAGTCATAATTAAAAAAAAAAAAAAAAGCAAAAAACTAAAGAAGCAAAACATAAACATCCAAAAGAAGATAGGGCTGAGGGCTGGACTGAGGCATGAGTCTAGGCTGACCCGGCCACATGAAGCCCTTGCTTCCCACAGCTCGGAGACAGAACAAGGCCCAGGTGACTTGGATCACAGGTCCTGGTGGGACAAGGTTCTACTGAAGGGACAAGGACAAACAACAGAGAAGATGACCCATCCAATTAGTGACCACTTCAAAGCCCACAATGGACTGAGCATTGACTGGACACAGGCCCTGTCCACACTCCTTATATCCTTCTCTGGTCCCACCTACATCAGACTCAGCACAGCATACACATAGATTCTGGAAGGTTCTCAGTGCTTCCATTTGTTTCCTATCTTAAACTTTAGGAATCTTTTTTGTTTATTAACACATCGACTGTCATGACATGAATTAGAAACAAATTCACATCCAGATTCTTATTTTCAGTATTTCTCAGTGCACCCTGAAGTTAAGGTAGAGGTAGAAAGGGCCCAGCCCTGCCTCTGCTGGAACAGGCAAGTGGATCAGGGAAAAGAACAGAAGTCAGGGTGGGGAGGGGTCTCGGTGGGCAGGGGTGGGCCAGTCTCCCCACCTCCTCACATTATGCTAATAGGAACACAGACACATTCAGATGCAGCTGCAGAAAGAGGAATCAGGGGATCTGAAGCCACAATGGTGGAGGGGGGAACTAATCTTGCATCACTCAGTCCTATGCAGGCAGCTGTCTCACACTTAGAAGAAAATAATCATAAATAAATTTAAGTCATTCACAAAAATCTTGACATTGTAAACAGTCCACTGTATGTTCCAAATGTCCACTCAGAGAATCCCCATAACCCAGTGGTGTCACCTCTGACCCACCCCTCTCCTGCTTCAGGCTCTCCAGGGTCTCACCTTTAGGACTGGTGAAAGATAACATCACAGCCCTGGGCACTGTCGCTGCCTAGGATAAAACAAAACAGGACCTGGTCAGAGCCCACAGAAGATGAGACTAAAGGAAGAATTATGGGATGGGTAAGATTCCCCCCATGGGCTCCCATCTATACTATTCCAAGGGTCTCAGGGATAACCCTCCAACCCACCCAAATGTACTAGCAGCCTGAGCATAGCTCCCTCCTTCTCTGCCTGTGGGAAGAAAACATCACATGATAGGCCAGGGAGGAGGCAGGGCCATGAGATCCTAGAGGAGCCCCCTAGTCCTAGACCCCAGGGAAGTTTCCAGAACTGTGACTGAAGACCCAGGGTAGGGTCAGGAAATATGAAAAAAGGAGATGTGCAGGGACTGGACCAACTGCCCTCCTGGAGGTCTGTCCTCAGCAGGGACTTTCCCCTCTGACCTTCAAGTGCTGGGAATCAGGTCCCCATCACTAGAATTATCAAGGTGAAAAATTTGTTTTCATTTTCACATATACTTTACAGAAGGATAAGTGTTAGCACTCAGCTCCAGACTAGTAAGTACATATGTGTGGATGGTATTTCCCAGGAACAAGGCAGGCAAACTTCTACCTGGGCTTGAAACAGCCCCAGTGAGACAAGAAAACTCAGATCCCTCCCTCCCTTCCCTACCTGAGTGCTTCTTCCTCCAGATCACAGCTCCAGCCACCACAGCTCCAGTGACCACCAAGAGAACCAGGCCAACAATGATGCCATGAGGACGGTGGGCTGAAGAGGTTCTGTGGAGGAAAAGGAAGGGGACGGCCTTCCTCAGGCTTGAGTCCTGACCTTGCTGAAGTTCTCCTGAAAGGCTCTTGCTTTATCTGATAATAAGCTCGACCACCCATCCCCCTTTCTACCCCATCTCAGGGTAATGGGCTCAGGCAGCCCCTCGTGCTGCACATGGCACATGTATCTCTGCTCCTCTCAAGAAGGCACAACCACAGCCGCCCACTTCTGGAAGGTTCCGTTCCCCTGAAGGCCTGGTCTCCACAAGCTCCATGTCCTGGGTCAGATCCTCCCCATCACGCTGCCAGGTCAGGGTGATCTCCGATGGGTAGACGTCCAGGGCCCAGCACCTCAAGGTGACCTCACGGTCAGAGATGGGGTGGCAGGTCACATGTGTCTTTGGAGGGTCGGAGGAGGAAGAATCAGAAAATTCACACTTTGGGTTACTTCCATGGGCCACTGAAGCAGCATCATGTGACCATCCTGAGAAATGACAGGACAAGGGTTGGGAAGGAGAAGCACAAAACCCAGACACCAGCCTGGTCTCAGGGGTCTGGGAATATCTCTATTCCATGGAAAGTTCTAGAATGAGAGACTACGGTAGGAGGTTCCAGGTCTCAAAGGAAGAAAACAGATTTCTGGACCTAGTCTGGGTGGAGGGCGAAGGACTCAGCAAAGCTGGAGTCAGGCTTCCAAAGATGTTTTCAGGCCAAGAACAAGGCCTTGAGGGAGAAAGTCATGGTTCACAATACTGCTGTCAATGTCACAGGGAATTATTAATCAGTTATTTCAGTGATGGTCTCCCTTTCCATCCCCATGAGACTGGATTCCTTAATCGTACTTTAGAAAAAGTCCAACGGGGCTTCCCTCGTGGCGCAGCGGTTAAGAATCCGCCTGCCAGTGCAGGCGCCACGGGTTCGATCCCTCGTCAGGTAAGATCCCACATGCCGTGGAGCAGCTAAGCCCGAGCGCCACAACTACTGAGCCTGCGCTCTAGAGCCCACGAGCCACCGAAGCCCGCGTGCCGAGAGCCCCGTGCTCCACAACAAGAGAAGCCGCGACAATGAGAAGCCCGCGCACGGAAACGAAGAGTAGCCTCGACTCGCCGCAACTAGAGAAAGACCACGCGAAGCAACGAAGGCCCAACGCAGCCAAAAATAAATTAAAAAAAAAAAAAAAAGAAGTCTAGCCCTCTGGGCAAGTCAGTCTCTAGTACTGAATATAAGAACCTAGAAGGACTCCTCCCTCTCCCGTCCAGAAGGAAGGGTGATATTCTGATACTGATTGCTTTTCCTCTCCTTGTGGGAAGCCAGCTCCAGCCCGAGGGGAGACCAGGGAGGCCCCGCATTCCCTCGTACCTGCGCGTTGCAGCGTGTCCTTCCCGGTCTCCAGGTGTCTGCTGAGCCACTCCACGCAGGTGCCCTCCAGGTAGTTCCTGTCGCGCTCTGCCTCACCCGAGCCCTCCCACTTAAGCTTGGTGATCTGAGCCGCTGTGTCCACCGCGGTCCAGGAGCGCAGGTCCTCGTTCAGGGCGAGGTAATCCGCGCCGCTGGAGGCTAAATATCTGTACCCGCGGAGGAGGCGCCCGTCCTGCCCCACTTCGCAGCCGTACATCCACAGGGGAGTGAGACTCTGGCCCCGCCCCGAAGTCAGCCCCGCCCCCGCCCCGACCAATCAGTGATTAAACCTAAACCGAAAATGAAACCGTGTGAAAGACCTGCGGACCCTCCCGGGTAGGGGGTGCCGGGCGGGTCTAGCAATGTTGGGACTATCCCGGCCCGTCCCTGGGGATGGGGGTCGTGACCACCTGGACCCGGGCCCGCGTCGCTCACCGGCCTCGCTCTGGTTGTAGTAGCCGCGCAGGGTGTTCAGGTTCACTCGGAAAGTCTGTGCGTGGTGCTTGTAGATCCGCGAGTCCCGATCCCAGTACTCCGGCCCCTCCGGCTCCATCCTCGGATTCGGGTCGTCGCTGTCGAACCGCACGAATTGACTGTCGTCCACGTAGCCGACAGAGATGAAGGGGGGGCTCCCTGCGGCCGGGCCGGGACACCCCGGTGTAGAAATTCCTCAGGGAGTGGGAGCCTGGGGGCAGGGAGGGGTGAGACC
This sequence comes from Eubalaena glacialis, assembly GCF_028564815.1. Classification (NCBI taxonomy): domain Eukaryota; kingdom Metazoa; phylum Chordata; class Mammalia; order Artiodactyla; family Balaenidae; genus Eubalaena; species Eubalaena glacialis. The sequence goes on along the minus strand of NC_083722.1, from coordinate 23,234,898 downwards.
CGGCCCGACCCTCCTCCCGGCGCGGGTCCCGGGTCCGAGGTGTTGGGGCTGGGAGCGGGGAGGGGGCGAGGGGCTCATGAGACGGAAAAGGTCGGAGAAGGGCGGGGACTTCCGGGGGAGAGAAGAGGGGGCGGGAAGCAAGGGAGGGACAGGCGGGGACCGGCGTGAGGGGGCGTGTCTGGGCTGGGGGCGGCGGAATCGAACCTTCCCTGGGAGTCCTGCGCACCCGACCCCCGGGGGTTCGCGGTGCCATTACCGCATCTTCAAGGTCTGGGGAGAAGTTGAGTCTCGGCGGGTCAGACGCTGATTGGCTTATAGAAACCGGACACCCAATGGGAGTGAGAACTGGGTCCGCGTCACGAGTGTCCAGGCAGGAGGGCCCGACACAGGTGGTGAGAGAGAAAGTGAAACTCTGGGAGACGGGGAACCCTAACACGGAGCGTCAGAGCCCCAGACACCGCCCTGGAGCCTGGGGCCTTGAGAGCCTCGCCCTCCCCGGGACCTGGGACTTTGCCCTGATCCCTCCCCTCCTGCACCAGGAGCTGTTTGTCACACTGTCTCCCCGAGTCCTGGCCCAGGGGATGTGTAGTCAGCGATTTTCAAAACACTTTGGTCAGAATATTCATACAGTCTTACAAATTAGTGAGGACCCCCAGGATAATTTTGTTTATGTGGTTACTTCTACCGATATTTTCCTTAGTAGAAATAACAGAGTTTAACATTTTAAATTAATTTATTTAGAATAATATTAATAACCCATGCATTTAATATGAAAAATAACTATTTCCCAAAATAAACACGGTAGTTGGGAAAAGTGGAGCTTTTTACGTTTTTATATTTTTGCAAGTCTCTTTCTTGTCTGTCTCATTAGAAGACCACTGGATTTTCATGTTTGCTTCTGCATTGAATCCGTTATGTTGACTGAAGTCTGTGAAAATAAAAAGGCCCACACATATGTAGGAGTAGTTTTTTTTTTAATGTGGACCATTTTTAAAGTCTTTATTGAATTTGTTACAGAGTTGCTTCTGCTTTATGTTTTGGTTTTTTGGCAGCGAACCATGTGGGATCTTAGCTCCTGACCAGGGATCAAACCCTCACCCCCAGCCCTGGAAGGGGAAGTCTTAACCACTGGACCGCCAGGGAAGTCCCAGTAGGAGTAGTATTTTTAATAACCTTTTCAGATAATCGTGGATGTTCATCTTTGATACAAAACTAAAACTGCACAAGTGGCAGTTTCTCAAAGGTTATTTTCAAAGTGGACCTGAAACAATATCATTGAATATTTCCTATTCTGTTACATTAAAATCCATAAGCCTATTTTGCACATTGAATGTCTCTTGTACTAATGTAAGATTTTTAAAAAGTAATACATTGTTTCACTAAGTTATATAGATCTTCCAGTGTCATTCATTCTTTCAAGTAAAAATTGTATTCCATGAAAAAGAGGATAGTTCAGCTCACACAAATTATTTTCCTTGGGACATAGTACTTTGGAATGTAGCAGAAGGGCTTGATGGGTACTTCCCATGTCATCACAGAAGATAGTTTTAAAATGAGGATTTAAGGATGGTGATTTAGGAAAGATAAGAATTTTAATTTATTTTTTAAAATTTATTTTACTGAAGTATAGTTGATTTATAATGTGTTAATTTCTGCTGTACAGCAAAGTGATTCAGTTATATATATATATGTATATATACATATATATTTATATTCTTTTTCATTATGGTTTATTAAGAAAAGATAAGAATTTTTAATGCATCAACCAGGACACTTTAAAGCAAACATGCTTTTTTTTTTTTTTTCTGCAAGTAAGTTGTGGTGAAAATAATTACTAGTGCAGTTTGCTACCATAGTCTCTATTACTGCTGTTATACCTCAAAGCAAGTGTCAACATAGCAGAAAGACAAATATTATCTTAGTAATTCTATGAAAGTAGGTTTCACCTCATGTATCTCATGAAAGGGTCTCAGTGACGTCAAGAGTTCCACAGACCACACTCTGAGAACTGCTGTTCTGAATAAACCAGGGAGTCTCCCAACTGATCCCTGCCTTTGCCTTCTCGTCATTTCCAAGAATCCTTCTCCCCGAGCTGGACTTGCTGCCTCCCTAAACTTAGCTGAGGGCCCTGCCCAGGACTCCTCTAGGAGAGAACTCATCCCCTGAAAATTGTTGCCAGTGTCTGGGAGGGAGGTGGAGGGACAGGTGTTTCCCTTTGGACCTGGGAACAGTTTGTGCCTGAAAGCACCACACCCACTCATAACCTAGTTTGGTTTTGTTACACACCAGCTTAATATGTATTCATATCCCAGACAGAAATCTGACATAGTCTCTAAGGGGAATAATATTGGCCCTTTCATCTCACATGGGTCTAATGTATATGACTTGAGGCCCACAAAGCATGAAGAGCAGTCCTGGCCAATAGAACGTTCTGTGATGAAGGAATTATTCTATATCTGTCCTGTCCAGTCAGGTAGCCCCTAGCTACATGTGGCTGCTTAGCAACTCAAAACTGGCTATTGTGCTGAGCACTTATATTTAATTTAAAGAGCCATATGTGGCTAGTAGCTAGCATATTGGGCAGTGCATATCTAGAATATTCTTAATCTTAAGTCTCTTCCCCCAAAAAGATACTGTGTGACTCATAGGTTGATGCATATTAAAATAATCTTCATATGGAAATCATGGACTTGTCTATGTGGGTCTTAGATAGATCCTTAAAATACAGCATGCGCCGAAAGTTTCATTAACATGTATTTTAACAACTAGAGTGTTCAGACATTAACCAAACCATAGTTTATCACCCTAAGGTCATAAGTGTTCAAAACTGCCCATCACTGGAGATAATCCTTGTCTATATTACATTGAGCTGTTGGTGTTGTTTTCCTTAACCTGGTAAACATAAGCAGACACAAAGAGTTCACTTAGCCCAAGAGGAAGTAGTTATAGAATACATCATATATCAAATACCTTGTAGGCCCTGTACATACTTGTAAAATTATAAAGCAGAAGATGTAACCTTAGAATTCTTTACTTACTGCTCCTGCTATAGTTTCCCCCCAAGTTCGATCAATTCTGTTTCCCTTCACCCTTGGACCCCTCTCTCCTAGATAAAAATATACATGAATTTTTTTTCGGTTGTGCTGGGTCTTCGTTGTGGCGTTCAGGCTTCTCTTGCTGTGAAGCATGGGCTCTAGAGCACGCAGACTCAGCAGTTGAGGCCCGCGGGCTCTCTAGTTGTGGCGCAAGGGCTTAGTTGCCCTGCGGCATGTGGGATCTTAGTTCCCTGACCAGGGATCGAACCTGTATCCCCTGCATTGGAAGGTGGATTCTTAAGCATTGGACCACCAGGAAAGTTCCTTTACATGAATTTTTTACACTTGTGGAATGAAGAGTTATATGACTCAAAGATGAAAAATCATAAAAAGCCATAAATCTTCTGTCAATCAGACACTCACAAAGATACAAACACATGCCCCTATTCAAACTCAATGACACTTAAAAAAAAAATTGACAAACAGGTAACCTGTCTCAATGTTCTTCAGCCGAAGACCGCCAGGAGCAAATCTGTGGGCAAACAAGTTGGAGTTATTACTGGATGCAGCAAGGAGGGAGATGACACACCATAGGGGACCATGGTGTCTTAGTGTGAGGTGTTAGATAGAACATATACAGGATGTGGGCTCTGGTTGGGTGATTTTGAGGAGAGCGTATGGAGGAGGGGCTCACTCTAGATTGGGTGTTGTCAGGAAGTGGGGGCAATTCTATGACTGGGCATGTCAGTGAATCTTCCCTGTAGGGAGGGAAGACTAGAGTGAGGATACAGCTGTAATTGGAAAGAAGCCGTGGTCACTCTTGTCAGCACAGGGAAAGGTTTGGTCCATTGTGAGGTGCACAGTGATGCCTTGTTTGGTCTGTACTTGGACAGAATGATGTCGTGGGCTTGTTTTGTCTCACTGTGTCATGGCCTCAGATGTCCTTGTCTGATGTTGATGTTCTGTGAGATGACATATGTCCAACAGGAGAATAACATGGCCGCATGGTGAGCTCCAGCCCAGCTTCTGAGTAATAGTCCATTGCATATATGTACCACATCTTCTTTATCCATGCGACTGTAGATGGGCATTTAGGTTGCTTCCATGACCTGGCTATTGTAAATAGTGCTGCAATGAACATTGGGGTGCATGTGTCTTTTTGAGTTATGGTTTTCTCTGAGAATATGCCCAGTAGTGGGATTGCTGGGTCATATGGTAGTTCTATTTTTAGTTTTTTAAGGAACCTCCATACTGTTCTCCATAGTGGCTGTATCAATTTACATTCCCACCAACAGTGCAAGAGGGTTCCCTTTTCTCTACACCCTCACCAGCATTTGTTGTTTGTAGATTTTCTTTTTTTTTTTTAATTAATTAATTAATTTATTATTTTATTTTGGGGTGTGTTGGGTCTTCATTTCTGTGCGAGGGCTTTCTCTAGTTGTGGCAAGTGGGGGCCACTCTTCATCGTGGTGCGTGAGCCTCTCACTGTCGCGGCCTCTTGTTGCGGAGCACAGGCTCCAGACGCGCAGGCTCAGTAGCTGTGGCTCATGGGCCCATTTGCTCCGCGGCATGTGGGATCTTCCCAGACTAGAGCTCGAACCCGTGTTCCCTGCATTGGCAGGCAGATTCTCAACCACTGCGCCACCAGGGAAGCCCTAGATTTTCTGATGATGCCCATTCTAACTGGTGTGAGGTGATACCTCATTGTAGCTTTGATTTGCATTTCTCTAATAATTAGTGATGTTGAGCATCTTTTCATCTGCCTCTTGGCCATCTGTATGTCTTCTCTGGAGAAAAGTCTATTTAGGTCTTCTGCCCATTTTTTGATTGGGTTGTTTGTTTTTTTACTATTGAGCTGCATGAGCTGTTTATATATTTTGGAGATTAATCCTTTGTCCGTTGATTCGTTTGCAAATATTTTCTCCCATTCTGAGGGTTGTCTTTTCGTCTTGTTTATGGTTTCCTTTGCTGTGCAAAAGCTTTTAAGTTTCATTAGGTCCCATTTATTTTTGTTTTTATTTCCATTACTCTAGGAGGTGGATCAAAAAAGATCTTGCTGTGATTTATGTCAAAGAGTCTTCTTCCTATGTTTTCCTCTAAGAGTTTTATAATGTCCGGTCTTACATTTAGGTCTCTACTCCATTTTGAGTTTATTTTTGTGTATGGTGTTAGGGAGTGTTCTAATTTCATTCTTTTACATGTAGCTGTCCAGTTTTCCCAGCACCACTTATTGAAGAGACTGTCTTTTCTCCATTGTATATCCTTGCCGTCTTTGTCATAGATTGGTTGACCATAGGTGCGTGGGTTTACCTCTGGGTTTTCTATCTTGTTCCATTGATCTATGTTTCTGTTTTTGTGCCAGTACCATATTGTCTTGATTACTGTAGCTTTGTAGTATAGTCTGAAGTCAGAGAGTCTGATTCCTCCAGCTCCTTTTTTTCCCCTCAACACTGCTTTGGCTATTCGGGGTCTCTTGTGTCTCCATACAAATTTTAAGATTTTTTGTTCTAGTTCCGTAAAAACTGCCATTGGTAACTTGATAAGGATTGCATTGAATCTGTAGATTGCTTTGGGTACTATAGTCATTTTCACAATATTGATTCTTCCAATCCAAGAACATGGTATATCTCTCCATCTGTTGGTATCATCTTTAATTTCTCTCATCAGTGTCTTATAGTTTTCTGCATACAGGTCTTTTGTCTCCTTAGGTAGGTTTTTTTTTGTTTGTTTGTTTTCATTTTTGCCTTGTTTTTTTCATACACTTAATTAGTTGGAGAAACCAGGTTCTGCAGGACGGAGGTAGGTGTGTGTGTGTGTGTGTGTGTGTGTGTGTGTGTGTGTGTTCCGATAAAACTTTATTTACATAAGTAGGCAAAAGGCCATAGTTTGCAGAATATCCGTGCTGTAGAATAGTTCACATCTGGGTTTGGCTAGTGCTTTTTTTTTTTTTTTTTTTGGCTGTGTTGGGTCTTCGTTTCTGTGCGAGGGCTTTCTCTAGTTGCGGCAAGCGGGGGCCACTCTTCATCGCGGTGCGCGGGCCTCACTATCGCGGCCTCTCTTGTTGCGGAGCACAAGCTCCAGACGCGCAGGCTCAGCAGTTGTGGCTCACGGGCCCAGTTGCTCCGTGGCATGTGGGATCCTCCCAGACCAGGGCTCGAACCCATGTCCCCTGCATTGGCAGGCGGATTCTCAACCACTGCACCACCAGGGAAGCCCTCCTTAGGTAGGTTTATTCCTAGATATTTTATTCTTTTTGTTGCAATGGTAAATGGGAGTGTTTCCTTAATTTCTCTTTCAGATTTTTGATCATTAGTGTATAGGAATGCAAGAAATTTCTGTGCATTAATTTTGTATCCTGCAACTTTACCAAATTCATTGATTAGCTCTAGTAGTTTTCTGGTGGCATCTTTAGGATCCTCTATGTATAGTGTCATGTCATCTGCAAAGAGTGAGAGTTTTACTTCTTCTTTTCCAATTTGTATTCCTTTTATTTCTTTTTCTACTCTGATTGCTGAGGCTAGGACTTCCAAAACTATGTTGAATAATAGAGGTGAGAGTGGACATCCTTGTCTTGTTCCTGATCTTAGAGGAAATGCTTTCTGTTTTTCACTATTGAGAATGATGCTTGCTGTGGGTTTGTCATATATGGTCTTTATTATGTTGAGGTAGGTTCCCTCCATGCCCACTTTCTGGAGAGTTTTTATCATAAATGGGTGTTGAATTTTGTGAAAAGCTTTTTCTGCATCTATTGAGATGGTCATATGGTTTTTATTCTTCAATTTGTTAGTATGGTGTATCACATTGATTGATTTGCATGTATTGAAGAATCCTTGCATCCCTGGGATAAATCCCACTTGATCATGGTGTATGATCCTTTTAATGTGTTGTTGGATCCTGTTTGCTAGTATTTTGTTGAGGATTTTTGCATCTATATTCATCAGTGATATTGGTCTGTAATTTTCTTTTTTTGTAGTATCTTTGCCTGGTTTTGGTATCAGGGTGATGGTGGCCTCATAGAATGAGTTTGGGAGTGTTCCTTCCTCTGCAATTTTTTGGAAGAGTTTGAGAAGGATGGGTGTTAGCTCTTCTCTAAATGTTTGATAGAATTCACCTGTGAAGCCATCTGGTCCTGGGCTTTTGTTTGTTGGAAGATTTTTAATCACAGTTTCAATTTCCTTACTTGTGATTGGTCTGTTCATATTTTCTATTTCTTCCTGGTTCAGTCTTGGAAGGTTATACGTTTCTAAGAATTTGTCCATTTCTTCCAGGTTGTCCATTTTATTGGCATAGAGTTGCTTGTAGTAGTCTCTTAGGATGCTTTGTATTTCTGCGGTGTCTGTTGTAACTTCTCCTTTTTCATTTCTGATTTTATTGATTTGAGTCCTCTCCCTCTTTTTCTTGATGAGCCTGGCTAATGGTTTATCAATTTTGTTTATGTTCTGAAAGAACCAGCTTTTAGTTTTATTGATCTTTGCTATTGTTTTCTTTGTTTCTATTTCATTTATTTCTGCTCTGATCTTTATGATTTCTTTCCTTCTGCTAACTTTGGGTTTTGTTTGTTCTTCTTTCTCTAGTTCCTTTAGGTGTAAGGTTAGATTATTTATTTGAGATTTTTCTTGTTTCTTGAGATAGGCTTGTATAGCTATAAACTTCCCTCTTAGAACTGCTTTTGCTGCATCCCATAGGTTTTGAATCGTCATGTTTTCATTGTCATTTGTTTCTAGGTATTTTTTGATTTCCTCTTTGATTTCTTCAGTGATCTCTTGGTTATTTAGTAACGTAGTGTTTGGCCTCCATGTGTTTGTGTTTTTTACGTTTTTTCCCTGTAATTCATTTCTAATCTCATAGTGTTGTGGTCAGAAAAGATGCTTGATATGATTTCAATTTTCTTAAATTTACTGAGGCTTGATTTGTGACCCAAGCTGTGATCTATCCTGGAGAATGTTCTGTGCGCACTTGAGAAGAAAGTGTAATCTGCTGTTTTAGGATGGAATGTCCTATAAATACCAATTAAATCTATCTGGTCTATTGTGTCATTTAAAGCTTGTGTTTCCTTATAATTTTCTGTTTGGATGATCTGTCCATTGGTGTAAATGAGGTGTTAAAGTCCCCTACTATTATTGTGTTACTGTCGATTTCCTCTCTTACAGCTGTTAGCAGTTGCCTTATATATTGAGGTGTTCCTATGTTGGGTGCATATATATTTATAATTGTTATATCTTCTTCTTGGATTGATCCCCTGATCATTATGTAGTGTCCTTCCTTGTCTCTTGTAACATTCTTTATTTTAAAGTCTATATTATCTGCTGTGAGTATTGCTACTCCAGCTTTCTTTTGATTTCCATTTGCATGGAATATCTTTTTCCATCCCCTCACTTTCAGTCTGTATGTGTCCCTAGGTCTGAAGTGGGTCTCTTGTAGACAGCATATGTATGGGTCTTGTTTTTGTATCCATTCAGCGAGCCTGTGTATTTTGGTTGGAGCATTTAATCCATTCACGTTTAAGGTAATTATCGATATGTATGTTCCTATGACCATTTTCTTAATTGTTTTGGATTTGTTTTTGTAGGTCCTTTTCTTCTCTTGTGTTTCCCACTTAGAGAAGTTCCTTTAGTATTTGTTGTAGAGCTGGTTTGGTGGTGCTGAATTCTCTTAGGTTTTGCTTGTCTGTAAAGCTTTTGATTTCTCCATTGAATCTGAATGAGATCCTTGCCAGGTAGAGTAATCTTGGTTGTACGTTCTTCCCTTTCATCACTTTAAATACATCATACCACTCCCTTCTGGCTTGTAGAGTTTCTGCTGAGAAATCAGCTGTTAACCTTATGGGAGTTCCCTTGTATGTTATTTGTCCTTTTTCCCTTGCTGCTTTCAATAATTTTTCTTTGTCTTTAATTTTTGCCAGTTTGATTACTATGTGTCTCACTGTGTTTCTCCTTGGGTTTATCCTGTATGGGACTCGCTGCGCTTCCTGGACTTGGGTGGCTATTTCCTTTCCCATGTTAGGGAAGTTTTCGACTATCATCTCTTCAAATATTTTCTCTGGTCCTTTCTCTCTCTCTTCTCCTTCTGGGACCCCTATAAGGTGAATGTTGTTGCGTTTAATGTTGTCGCAGAGGTCTCTTAGACTGTCTTCATTTCTTTTCATTCTTTTTTCTTTATTCTGTTCCACAGCAGTGAATTCCACCATTCTGTCTTCCAGGTCACTTATCCGTTCTTCTGCCTCAGTTTTTCTGCTATTGATTCCTTCTAGTGTAGTTTTCATTTCAGTTATTGTATTGTTCATCTCTGTTTGTTTGTTTTTTAATTCTTCTATGTCTTTGTTAAACATTTCTTGCATCTTCTCGATCTTTGCCTCCATTCTTTTTCCGAGGTCCTGGATCATCTTCACTATCATTATTGTGAATTCTTTTTCTGGAAGGTTGCCTATCTCCACTTCATTTAGTTGTTTTTCTGGGGTTTTATCTTGTTCCTTCATCTGGTACATAGCCCTCTGCCTTTTCATCTTGTCTCTCTTTCTGTGAATGTGGTTTTTGTTCCACAGGCTGCAGGATTGTAGTTCTTGTTTCTGCTGTCTGCCCTCTGGTGGATGAGGCTATCTAAGAGGCTTGTGCAGGTTTCCTGATGGGAGGGAGTGGTGGTGGGTAGAGCTGGGTGTTGCTCTGGTGGGCAGAGCTCAGTGAAACTTTAATCCGCTTGACTGCTGATGGGTGGGGCTGGGTTCCCTCCCTGTTGGTTGTTTGGCATGAGGCAACCCAACACTGGAGCCTACCTGGGCTCTTTGGTAGGGCTAATGGCCGACTCTGGGAGGGCTCATGCCAAGGAGTACTTCCCAGAACTTCTGCTGCCAGTGTTCTTGTCCCCACAAGAACAGCCACCCCCCGCCTCTGCAGGAGACCCTCCAACACTAGCAAGTAGGTCTGGTTCAGTCTCCCCTGGGTTCACTGCTCCTTGCCCTGGGTCCCCTGCTCTTTGCCCTGGGTCCCGATGCACACACTATTTTGTGTGTGCCCTCCAAGAGTGGAGTCTCTGTTTCCCCTAGTCCTGTCAAAGTCCTGCAATCAATTCCCACTAGCCTTCAAAGTGTGTTTTCTAGGAATTCCTCCTCCCATTGCCGGAACCCCCGGTTGGGAAACCTGATGTGGGGCTCAGAACCTTCACTCCGGTGGGTGGATTTCTGTGGTATAAGTGTTCTCCAGTCTGTGAGTCACCCACCTAGCAGGTATGGGATTTGATTTTGCTGTGATTGCGCCCCTCCTACCGTCTTATTGTGGCTTCTCCTTTGTCTTTGGATGTGGGGTATCTTTTTTGGTGAGTTCCAGTGTCTTCCTGTCGATGATTGTCCAGCAGCTAGTTGTGATTCTGGTGCTCTCACAAGAGGGAGTGAGAGCACGTTCTTCTACTCCGCCATCTTGGTTCAGGCTCTGTATGACTTCTAATCTTCTAAATTTGTTAAGGTGGGGACTTCCCTGGTGGTGCAGTGGTTAAGAATCTGCCTGCCAATGTAGGGAACACGGGTTCGATCCCTGGTCTGGGAAGATCCCACATGCCGCGGAGCAACTAAGCCCGTGCGCCACAACTACTGAGCCTGTCCTCTAGAGCCTGTTAGCCACAACTACTGAAGCTTGTGTGCCTAGAGCCCGTGCTCTGCAACAAGAGAAGCCACCACAATGAGAAGCCCGCGCACCACAACAAAGAGTAGCCTCCGCTTGCTGCAACTAGAGAAAGCCCGCGCACAGCAAGGAAGACACAACGCAGCCAGAAATAAAATAAACAAATTTATTTTTAAAAAAATTTTTTGTTAAGGTGTGTTTTACGACCCAGAATGTGGTCTATCTTTGTGAATGTTTAATGTGAGCTTGAGAAGACTGTGTATTCTGCTGTTGTTGGGTGAAGTAGTCTATAGATATCGATTATATCCAGTCGATTGATAGTGTTTTGAGTTCAATTATGTCCTTACTGATTTTCTGCCTGCTTGCTCTGTCCATTTCTGAGAGAGAGCTGTTGAAGTCTCCAACTAAAAGAGTGGATTCATCTATTTCTCTTATCAATTCTATCAGTTTTTGCCTCACAGAGTTTGACCCTCTGTTGTTAGGTGCATTCACATTAAAGATTTTAATGTCTTTTTGGAGAATTGACTCCTTTATCAGTATGTGACACCTTTCTTGCTATTTCTGATAACCTTCCATGTGTTGAAGTCTGCTGTGTCTGAAATTAATATAGCTACTCTTGCTTTCATTAGACTAGTGTTAGCATGGTATATTTTTCTCTATCCAGAACCTCTGTGCCACGAGTTGGGTTCTCCCCATCATGCTGCCAGATCAGGGTTATTCCATAAGGTAGAAGCCCAGGGCCCAGCATCTTAGGGTGACCTCACGGTCAGAGATAGAGTGATGGGTTGCATGTGTCTTTGGGGGAATCTGAGGGGATGAATCAGAAAATTCAGACATTTTGCATCCCTAATGGGACACTCCAGCAGCACTCATGTGACCATCCTAGGAACAGACAGGACAGTTGAGTTGGGGGGAGAAAGACACCAGCCTGGACTTGGGGTCTGGGATAATCTCCTGTTCCTTGGATAGCTGTAAGTTCAGGTTGAGACAACTCAGAGAAAGAGGCTCCAGGTTTCTGGGTTGGAGAACACCACTTCTGGTCCTGACCTGTGTGGGGGCCAAGTAACTCAGAAAAGCTGGAATCAGACCTCCAGACAGATTGAGGGTGAGGCAGAGAACAAGGCCTGAGAGAGAGAAAGTCGCCCAGAGTATAGTGCCCATTGCTGCCACCGGAGTCAAAGGGAACTGCTAATCAGTTACTTCGGGGATTGTCTTCCCCTCCATCCCTGGAGAAACTGGATGCCTTAGTTGTCCTGAGAGAAGGGCGGGCCCTCAGAGTCACTCTCTTGGCACAGAATCTGGAATCCCCAGAGGACTCTTCCCTGTGGTTCTAGTATCAGACATAATTTCTCTTCTTGGCTTCTTTTTTCTGATTTTTTTTCTATTTTTTTTTTTTTTTAATTAAGGATCCTAAGGTAGCTTTTTTTAAAAAAAAATAATTAATTAATTAATTAATTTTTTATTTTTGGCTGTGTTGGGTGTTCGTTTCTGTGCGAGGGCTTTCTCTAGTTGCGGCGAGCGGGGGCCACTCTTCATCGCGGTGCGCGGGCCTCTCACTGTCGCGGCCTCTCTTGCTGCGGAGCACAAGCTCCAGATGCGCAGGCTCAGTAGTTGTGGCTCACGGGCCCATTTGCTCTGCGGCATGTGGGATCTTCCCAGACAAGGGCTCGAACCCGTGTCCCCTGCATTGGCAGGCGGATTCTCAACCACTGTGCCTCCAGGGAAGCCCCCTGATTTTTCTTCTATTTATCTGTCTAATAAGTATCTTATTAACATTAATCTTTGACTTAAGAAACATTCTGAAGAGGAACAGTTTCAACATTGTCTTGCTAAATTCTGACCCTGTTCTTTAGTAATTACGCATATTTCATCTCATATTTACTTCTGCAACATCCTCTATCTACATCCTTAATCCATAAAATCTGTTCCCTTCAGTCCTGTAAGTGAAACATGGACTGCGCTGTAATTGAATATAATAGTTAAAACCTTTGGCCACTCACCATATAGAAAAAATCTGGTTGAACATTGCTTTGTCCCTGCTATAATGAGGATCTGAACATACATTACCAATCGACTTGTACTTGCTTGTATTGATAGATACAGTAATAGGGTATAGGAATCTTGTGTTGTTTGGTCATATTTTTTTGACAAAACATTCTTATACAACTGAGATATCAGAGCAAGTATACCCACATCTCTTGAACCCAGCAGTTTAAATAAGGGACGTTCTTCTTAGGCAGCTAGCATCTGCTCTCATGTCTTGAGAATGCTAAACTACGTGAGTCTTGATGAGACCACCTCTTATTACAGAAGCCAAAAGCATGCTTTCCTAACCTTTAGTGTTGCTGGGGCACAGGCAGGCATCCTATTCTCTGGCAATCTGGTGCACTTATGCCAGATTTTGATTTAGGAGTTAGTTACATGAAGAACTATGGCCTGTTCTATCCACTAATTTCCTGAGACCATTCCCTCCTCAACTCTTCATTCTCATCTCTATGTCCAGGAGAACTATACCCATCAGTTGGGTCTATGAATCCATCAAGATGGCTACTGCGAAACGCACCTCTGGCTCCACCCCTGTATTTCACTGCTTCTTCTTCCTCCTCTGCTCCCCACCAGATCCTGTCCACTGTCACTTCCCAATACACTTTGCCCCACGTGAAGCCCTTACTGCCCAGCACGCCAGGCTCCAGATCAAATTGCTGACCATGCTGCTATGTGTTCATCCACAAGCCAGTGAATATCATGCTCTTCCCATTTGGAAACACTGAGAGGTAGCCACTGGCTGTCTGGGAATTCAGGATGATCCTCACTGTGGGGACAAGGAGATAAAGGTGTGGCATCACAAAAGACAGCAAATGAGATTTATCCCATAGGTCCTGGGGCCTTTATGACAATGGGGGGGAGACTCCTCAGGGGGCCAGGCCAGAAACTGCTTTTGACCTTGTGCTCATACTATTAGCAACCATATCTGGAAAATGAAGAGAACACAGAAAATTCAAGGGCACAGGCAGTGTGATGAGACTTGAGAGGGAAAAGCGGTAAGGACTGGGATCACTGCAGCTGCACAAATCTGGGGAAAGGTTTGTGGTTTTGAAATCTGAATTCTCAGGATAAAGAATTTGGATACATTAGTCACACGAAGACCTTCCTCTTTAAATCGAAAGAGCTGACCCATAAGTAATGGAGCTTCACAGGAAAGCTGCAATTAGCAAACTTCAGCCACTATCCCCTCCAGATGCTCACTTGTTTTATATTCCAGATCCCTCATCAATTTTCCTAGAATAAAAGTACCAAAGGACAGTAAGCGATTCTGACACCACATCTTCTAGGTCAAATTCTCTTACTGTTGGCTAATATAACTTTAGAAGGTGACAAAGCACCATGAAAACGCAAGTGAAATAGAGAAATCAATTCAGGAGACACCCAGAGCTGTCCAGTGTAAAGTGGTTCATGTAAGTATCCCGGCCAACATCTGCTGAACCCACCTGGTGCTTCATTAAAGAGTACCTGTGGACATATTCCCTGTTGTTAAACTAAGTCCTAAACTTCTAGTCCTAGACCACACTATTTCTCTCCACTCTCAAAGATACCTCTTTTAGATTCATTCTCCCAGTATTCTTTAAATTTAAAAAATTTTTAATTGTGGTAAAAACACATAACATTTACCATCTTTACCATTTTTAAGTGTATAGTTCATTAATGTTAAGCGTATTTAACTTGCTGTGCAACCAATTTCCAGAACTCTTCCATTCTTCAAAGCTGAAACTCTCTACCCATTGAACAACAGCTCCGCATTTCCCTCTGCTCCCAACCACTAATCTACTTTCTGTTCCTGTGCATTTGACTACTTCAGAGACCTCCCATAAATGGAATCATACAGTACTTGTCCCTTCGTGACTGGCTCATTTCACTTAGCATAATGTCCTCAAGGTTCATCCATGTTGTAGCATGTGTCAGAATTTCCTTCCTTTTTTAGGCTGGATAATATTCCATTGTCTGCATATGCCACATTTTGTTTATCCATTCATCCACTGATGGACATTTGGGTTGCTTCTACCTCCTGGCTATGGCGAATAATGCTGCTATGAACGTGAGTGTGCAAATATCTCTTTGAGATCCTGCTTTTAATTCTTTGGAAAGTGGGAATGCTGGATCATATGGTAATTATATTTTTAATTGTTTGAGGAAATGCCACACTGTTTTCCATAGCCTCCCAATTTTCTTTTGCCTCACTGTTAAATGTGAAATATCTTTTTACCAACTCTGAGACCTATTGACTATGATTCTGCTTTAGTCTAGGTAACATTCTTAGACTATCATGTGGAATGCTCTCTGGTTTGGACTTGCTTCGATTCCCTCCTCAATGTCCCTGCGTGGTGTGAGTGACGTGCACAAGAGCAAGGAACTCTGAGAAGCCACGGCCACAATCAAAACCTAAGGAAACATTATAGAGAAAGAAAGAAGGTTTTCTAGGCTCAGAACCCCTTCCTTTACCATGGAATCCTTTGAGTCCTTTCTCTAAAGAAAGAAGTTTATCTGAAAATTCTTGTGTCTGCTTTTTGATTGGAGGACTGATAGGCTTTTCAGTCCAGAACTTCTTCCGGGGATATCTAGAGAAAATGAAGTCACAGTTAGCACTCCTGAGAGAAAGGCATGATTCCCATCGTCAGCACGTGCATGCGCACAAGCACCAGCAGCGGACCAAAGGGGCAGAGAGTAAAAGCTGCTTCTCCACGTGGTCGGTTTCAACATCAGAGTCAACGAGTAGATATATAGAGTTCTGAAGAAAGGGCCATGATCCAAGGATTCTCTACCCACCAATATGTCATTTACAGACAATGTTAAGAAAGAAAGAAAACCATTTTCTGCATTTGAAAGTCTTTGAAACATGCCAGTAATACTACAACCTCTAAGGAAATTACCTGAGGATATAAAGTAGACAAATTAAAATTAAGCTTTAAATATACATTTTTAAAGGCTTTAAATTTAAAATTAAGGAAGTGCTGGGCAGAGATATATAAGCTAAATACAAAATGAAAGAAATCTGAGGTCTTGATCTTATTATCAAACAGGATTGGATTCAATGCAAAAAATTATTAAGTAAGACAACAGAGGGTGTTTTATGTTACTAAGAAAATTATAATCCACAATTACGATACAACTCTCCTTAAAGGTCAACAGAAAAAAAGTATCAAATATAAAAAGCAAGAACTATAAGAATACCAGTAAAATGGGCAAAAACTCATTGTTAATAGGAATCTTTGAGTCATTGCTTCTAGTCCATAACATATCAAGAAGTCAAAAAATAAGTGTCAATGCAAAATACCTAAATAACAAAACTACTAAGGAAAACTTCATGGAGATAGAGCAAATCCTATTCCAAGAACACAGAGAATGTACCTTCTTTGCAAATGTTTGGAACTGTCCAAAAGTTTGCAACGTACCATACAGAAAGCCTCAATAAAGTCCAAAATGGTAGAAATGGCAACAAACCTGTCTGGTCACAAGATTTAAAAACGATGAAACATAAAACTGTTAGAAAAAACCCTGCACACCACTGACAGGAAAAAAAAAAAAAAGAGGGAGGAGAATCCTTGAAGAGGATCTTATCCTGGAGGAGAATGTTGGACAGAGTTCTCACCTCCTTGTCTGGACCTGGCTTATCTAGTGCTTGTTCCCTTCACCCGCTGCCTAGAGGACGGTCCCTGCCTTGTGCTGGTTGGCAGCCAAACCATCAGGACTTATGGTGTCTTGATCTTTGGAGCCGATGCTACTCAGCAAGCCCCTGCCTGAGCCCTCCCTGCTTTGTCTACCACAGAGCCTCCAGAGCACAGGTGACACAGCATCCCAGCCCTGACGGAGAGGTCACCCTGAGATCTTGGGCCCTGGGCTTCTACCCTCAGAGGTCACCCTGACCTGGCAGCGTGATGAGGAGGACCAGACCCAGGCCATGGAGATTGTAGAGACCAGGCCTTCAGAGGACAGAACGTTCCAGAAGTGGGCGGCCCTGGTGTTGCCTTCTGGAGACGAGCAGAGACACACGTGCCACGTGCAGCACCAGGGGCTGCCTGAACCCCTCTTCCTGAGGTCCGGTGTGGAGGGATCTGAGGGGGAACCTTCCTCTCAGGGAATAGGAGCCCTTCTGGGGACTTTCAGCAGGGTCAGGGCTCAGATGAGAGGTCAGGGCCCCTCACTCTCCTTTCCTCCTCAAAGCCGTCTTCCCAGCCCAGCCTCCCCATCAAGGGAGCATTTGCTGGCCAGCTTCTCCTTGCAGCTGCTGCTCTCAGTGGGGTTGTGTTTGCAGGAGTTCAGATTGCTGGAACTTTGCCTGCAAGAACTGTGCTCTAGAACACCAAGAACTCAGGTTAGGAAGGGATTCTGGGTTTCATTGTTCAGACCCAAGGGTCTCTCACCTCAGGGGTTGAATTGCAACTCCTGTCCTCGTGACTTCTGGAGCCAACGTGCAGACATCCTGTTGTGCAGCAAAGCCTGGAGGGACCCTGGCTGGTGGGAGGCCAGCTGAGAAAGTGCAGGTGAGCTGGGAGGCTGGGGACCTGCTGGATCCCCTGAGCCCCACTTCCAGGTCAGGCCAGTGTACGTGGCTGCCTTTGGACTCCAGGACCTTGATCTACGTTCAGCTCCCCTTCTCCTCTATGAGGGTTCCAGGAGCAGGGCCACATGAGGCCCAGAAAGTACCAGATTGCCTGGGGAATGGGTCTCTTTCTAGTGGGACAAAAATTCTCAGGTCCGTCTCCTGCAGGATCCTAAATTTTTTTACAAAGATGAAGTAGTATTAAGCCCAGTCCTACAATGCACTGGCAAATCTGAAGGGAGAGTGTAACCTGCATGTGTGTCTGTCTGTGTGTGTTCACATGCATATAGAAATGTGTGTGGATGTTTGTGTATATGTGTGTGGGTGAGTGTACACAAGCATGTGTGGGCCTTTGTATGTGTATGTGTGTTTTTGTGGTGCGCGGGTGTGCATTGCTCTGATGCGTCCTCATCCTGGCCCCCACCTTGGCCTTCTCCAGGTGCCCCTCCCACCTCAGGGGATATAAGAGACAGGACAGCTCTCCATCTGCACATGAGTAAGAGGCTGAGGTGATGAGTGTTGGGGAGAAGTGGTCCTCATCCTCTTGGAAGAAAGAAACAGGAGCTGCATGTGTGGACTCTCTTCCTTCCCAGGATTTTGCCTTAGTAAATGTGTCAGATACCATTTTAAGGGACTTACATGAATCAGATTATTTAAATCTCATAAGAGTCCTCTGAGATAGGGACAGCAATCAACCCCATTTTACAGACAAGGAAACTGAGGCCTCTGAGAGCTTGGCTGGCCCTCAGTTGGCTGAGCCATGACTCTAAGGCAGCGGTCTGACCGCTGCGCCCAGGTCTGTACTCACTCTGCTGTGTTGACTCCCATACACTGTTCACCAGCCTCACTAAGGGTCACCTCCTCTGGGGGCTCTGACAGCTTCCCTGTCCCCTCTGGGCTCTGAGACTGGCTGGGAGTCTATTGCGTTTCTCACACTCCCTATAGGTGTGTCCATGGGGTCTGAAGTGACAGGAGAGTTGGTTCTACATTGGTTGCTGGAGTGTGTTTGCCGGAGGTGGGGGGAAGTGAGGGTCACATCTGGGCTGTAGGGCCTCAGTGGTGTTTGCATCTGGGTGTGAGCTGGGCTTTCCAGATGCTGAAGGGTGAAGACCAGCAGGGGCCGTGCAGAGTTTACTCATCACTGTGTTATTTCACAGCCTGAAACCACGGCCCCTCGTGGGCCTGAGAGTCACAGGGGTGTTCACGCATCTCCTTCCCATCCCTGCTGCTCTGACTGCTCTTCTTCCAGCTGACTTCCTGGGGACATCTGCTGTCCAAGGTGACACATGAGGAGGGGTCTGGCCGCACCCCTGCTCACCAGCACTTCCTCCCACCCTGCCTGCTGCTCCCTTCTGGGGCCTCCTGGATGAAGTGAGAGGACAGCAACTAGGACAGACAGAGAAGCTGACATTATGCTGGTAAAGAGAAAGCAGAACGTCTGTCACCAAGAAAAGGAAAGGGTTGCCTTAGGGAAGAAGACTGAGTAGTTTCTTGTGGGCTGTTACACTGGCAGCCTCAGACTTCTGCTGGATGTTGACAGGAGGCTGACCTTAATTTCTTGCCACGTAGGACTTTCCAACGCAGCTGCTTCCTTCCTCAGAGCTTGCAAGCAGTGAAGACAGTAGAAAGTCAGCCAGCAAGATGGGGTCTTGCTCTTCTATGATCTAATCTCAGGAGTGACATCCCCGTTGTCACATTCTATTGGTCAGAAGCAAGTCCCAGGTCCCACCCACACTCAGGGGTGGAGAGCCACAAGGTGTGAACCCCAGGAGGCAGGGATCCTTGGGTAGCCTCTCAGAGTCTGTCTGCACTGGGACATTCCAGGTCAGAGAAGCAGGAGCGCGAGGTAGTGAGGACTCTGCCACGGATTGCACAGTCACTGAACAGTCATTGTCACTGTGGGTCCGCCTCAGGCAGGATCATCTGCAGAACTGACTTGTGTTTATCGCGGCACCGACCTGGATACAAGAATCAATGTTTTCATCGGAAAGGTTTCTCTCCAGGTCTGTGGGAATCTGAGAGGGTCCCCTCTGAATATTTGCCCCCTTACTTTTCAAACCTCCTACACCTCTAGGAAAGTGCCGTCACTGAAGTCACCCACATTTTTCTTCCCTGTGTCATCCTGCCAGCAAACCCAGGGCTCCCATTATTCCTCCCATCTTATTTTCATACAGGATCCCAGAGTCACTCCTTGTGATTCTAGTTTCTTGGTTTCTTCCCCTTCATCCAGATTATTTCTTAGTGATTTTCTCTCGTGTTGATTACTCAGCTTCATTAGGAAATTGTGTTCTCTAACTAACCCTTTCTACTAATTTTTGGACCAAATGGGCCAAGGTCATCTCTCCAATCCTCAGCTCACATCCCACACAGGGACAGGATAAGAGTGGGGCTCCTGGGAAGTCATGGACTGGCACAGACCCTCATCGGGGTGAGACATTTAGGTCACCAAGCCATAGACCTTAGCTTTCTTTATGTCCCCGGCAGGGGGCACCACACCCGGCACACAGCTCCCTCCCTCCTGGAAGCTGTTTCCCAGACAACTAATTATAGACTATGTTGCATTTACCAGGTCATTTCACTCCATCGTGAGTTCCTTGATGTGTCACTCACTGAGGCCCAGCGCAGAGCCTGACATCTAGTAACCGCCTAATAAATGATTACTAAATGAGTGTGGGGTTTTCTTTGGTCATTCAACATTTATTTCAACTTACTAATACATGCATAAAGTTTAAAAAATTCATATTACATAAAGGATATACAGTGAAAAGTAAATTTCCTCCTCCATCCCATCCAAAACCCTTCCAAATTCCCTCCCTGGACACAGTAACTGTTACCAGTTTCGACAGTGTTACAGAGAGCGATTTCATTTTATCAGGTGGTATTTATCCCATATTCTATCTGCAATTTTGTTATCAATTAGCAATATATTCTAAGATTATTCTATTTTTAAAATACAAATCTGGCTCAGCTTAAGATATTGATAATAACAATTCTCCACTGCTGATTTAAAAAAATTTAAGTATAGCAAAAATCATCTCTCTTCCATAGTAATAGAGTTTTTTTCTGGACAAAGTCACCCAGATTAAAAATACATTCGGGACTTCCCTGGTTGCGCAGTGGTTAAGAATCCACCTGCCAATGCAGGAGACACGGGTTCGATCCCTGGTCCATGAAGATCCCACATGCCGCGGAGCAAATAAGCCCGTGCGCCACAACTACTGAAGCCCGTGCCCCACAACTACTGAAGCCTGCGCGCCTAGAGCCCGTGCTCACATCAAGAGAAGCCACCGCAATGAGAAGCCCCCGCACTGCAACTAAGCGGAACTAGAGAAAGCCCAGCAACGAAGACTCAATGCAGCCAAAAGAAAGAAAGAAAGAAAGAAATTAAAGTAAAAAAACAAAACAAAACATTCAATCTCCACTACTTGTATCCTTTTGATTAAGTTCTGGCCAATATGATGAAGCTGATGTGAACCTTAAAATTTTGATCTTAAAGGGAAGAAACCTTTCTTCCTTCCCTGCTTTCCCTGGTTGCTCCTGGACCATGAACACGGTCTTAGGTACCTTGGGTCATGTCAACAATGGCAACATCCCAGGGACAGCAGAGAAGGAAGGTCAAGGAGACCGGGACGCCTGGACATCCTCGTGGTGCAGAGCCACCCTAGCAGCCCTGGAACTGCCTGCCTCACTGTCATGGGAGACACACACAGGCTGCCATCCTGTGAGACCACTGTTATTTGGGTTCTGCTGCACATACTGAATACATATCGGCAGAATAGGACTTCCCAGGAGTGTGGGGCTGTGGCGGTCTGTTCTAAGATGAGCAGAGATATATTTACAGTGTCACCACTTGGGCTCCTGGGACATTATTGTAGATGGAGAAAGGGAGAGCTGGGCCAGGGTTGGGGGCACAGCACAGGGAGACTGGAGACTGTTACCCTCCTCATCTCTCTAGCCATGGGGTCTGATAGGGGAGCGTTTGGGTCACCAGGTGTTAGATTTGGGAGCCTTCGTTTCTTCACTTCCCTTCTTGTCCTTTTCACAGACAGTTCTCTTGACATTCCAGCCAGGATGAGAATCATTGCTGGTGGTCTCTTCCTCCTCCTCCTTCTGTCTGATGGCAGTGACTGTGGAGGCTGAGATTTGGAGGAGAAACTCCTCAGGTAGGGAAAGAATGCAGCATCAGTTGTCATTGGGTTCCATCGGGAATCTCTGCTTCCCCAGCCAGACCTGGACAGCCAGCCCTGAGACAGCTGACCCCGGGTCCCTCATATCTTTTTCCCTGGTGATCCCCAAATATACATTCATCACTTCCCCTATTCTGTTTGTTACCAATGAGTCACTAGGTCCAGCTTATGTTCCAAAGGTATTAGACAGAGGCATAGATACCAGAGGAGGGAGCATCGGGGACCAACTTAGAGTCTGCCAACCACGGGGTGACTTTGGGACCATCTGACTACATGGCCTGTCACACGGCTGAGGCTAGCAATGCAGAGACCAGAATAAATAAAGAGTTCAAGTCAAAGGTTTTGGGGCTCACTTCACAGGAATCCAGATCAAAATTATATTCCCGAAAAACTGGCCCGATCTTCCAGGTTATTTGGGATTTTTAAAAGAGAGAACTTTGTAGGTAGAAACATAAAGGTAGGAAATGAAAAGAAAGGTAGCAGCGCTGAGAGTTAGCGTTGTCTCACTATCATTGACGACGATCCTTCCAGTTTCCACAAGAACCACAGTGGTGAGTTAACTGGTATGTGATGTGACCACCACCCCTGCATCCTTTAAGTCTTTGAGGATGACGTTAACTTCTTTCATTATCCCAAGACACAATATCGTTTTTAATGTTCTGTCGTGGCTGAGCTTGGGCGGCTTTTTCAGGGGCTTCCACTAAGCCTTTCTTACTAAAAGCTTTTACTTCACAGGATTAAAAAAAAACCAATATGAGTTCTCTGGGTGACATTTCCAATTACAGCTCATAAGCTTGAGAAAACCAAAGGTAAGATGTTTCCAGATTTGGCTAATGCCCTAAGGATAAAAACAATTTTTCCCTCTGGGTTATTACCCACATTTATATTTTGGCCTAAACAATTATTCTCTTGATACTGTACTTATGGAAGCTTTTTATACTTTATATATTATTTTTATTTGTTTTTACTGGAAGAGGTAGCGTTAAAACAAATTCTATCACGTTACTGGGAATGGAGTCTCCATGACCTGTTTTTTCACTCCTGCTATTTATCTGGCACCATGGTAGGTGCTAGAATACAAGTCCACCTAAACCAATGATACTTTATCTCTTCTGTGAGCCAGTGCTGGTTTGTGAAATATTTGCTCTCAGCTCACAATAAGAAACATACAGACATTGAAAGTGAGTGTAAGCAAGTAAACTTCTACCTTTATCTTGACCCAGACTGGTAATTGCCAAGAAAAAGATGAGCATTTATATCATGTCATTGGATCTGCTAAGACAGTTGGATCATTAGTTCCTCATGGACCAGAGATTGAGTAACTTGCTGTCTAAACTAGTATTGATACTTCTTTGTGGGGATCACATGTAAACTGATAAGTGATATGGATACTTTCCCCAGAAAGATGTGCATGTACAAAGAAATATGAAATTTAGTATAAAATGTCAGTGTTTATGTATGGATCCCATGAAGACTTACAGATCTTGTTTTTTTAAGCTTAGAAAGAGACAAAGGTAGGGAGAGGACATTTTGAGTAATCATTTCATTATTGAAAAATGCACTCTGCTTATCTGAGTATAAACTGGAGTAGACAGAAGCTGGACCCCATAACAGAACATCACAGAAGAAGTTGAAAGATGTCATTTATTACTTATTCATCCATCCAACCTGACTGCTTACAATGAACCAGGTCAAGTTCTCGTCTAGATCACTGCTGCAAAAATTGAAATTTGTCAGTCTTTTTCCCTTCCTCACCTTCAACCTCCACCCCTAGAATCTGTACCCTCTTCCCAAGTTAGGGGAATTTCAAACTTGAAGATCTTGGTAGGAGGTAGAGGCCACCTCCCTCCATAAGAGAGAAAAACCTGCTTCCAAACATTCTGGCAGGTTGAAACAGCCTGAGGCCCCACCAGGCAGGTGACCCCATGCTGGACTCTGACTCAGGACATGGTGACACAGGGAGGCTGGAATTGTGCTGAATGCTTTGGCACATGTGGCAGAGGTGGCGGTAGTGTCGTCCAGTTGTCAGGAGCAGCAGAGACAGCAGGCCTAGCCGCAGGGTGCATTGTCCAGCATCAGGGCTGACAGTGCTGTGAACAGTGGCATCTGTGCCCACCTGCAGGCGCAGGGGTTCCTCTGTGGGACCCGACCTGGATGGGATTGTGGATTCTGTTCCTGGCTGTGTACTCTCAGGGCTGTTCTGTGGCTTTTTCCTGAAATAAAACAAAACTACAATCAATCTCTCTTTCCCTCTCTCTCTCTCGTTCCATTTAGAACAATTTGAAACCCTTTTTTCCCCATAAAGAATTGCATGAGAATACCATGTAGCGAAACTCTGAGAGAGCAGGGATTCAGAGACTCTTCCCCGCTGCTTTACTGAGATATGATTGATCTACAATATTGAGTAAGTTTATGGTGTACAACTTGTTGACTTGATACACTTAATATTGCAAAATAATTACCACCATAGCATTAGCTTACAACTGTATCATGTCACATAATCACCTTTTTCGTGTGTGTGGAGAAAATTTAGGTCTACCCTCTTAGCAACTCAAGAGATTTTCTTTATGCTGAGCGGATAACTGCTTCTTACATTTTCCACCTGGCTATACTGCATGGTAGAGAAAACATGTATCTTCCAGAAAATGTCCTGACTTTTTCTTCCCAGGGAAAAACATTTCAATGCGGATTTAAAACCCCTCCCCACCCTGATTACTCTCTGATCACTGACCTCAGTGGATCCCAATCTGCCTGAGCCTCAGGACTGCTTGTAGGGATTGTTGCAAAGTATTCAGGCCTCTTCCCCGACCCACCATCTCAGAATGTGGGCATGGAGTCCAGGAATCCCTTATGAACAAGCCCTACAGGTGAGGCTGATGCACAGCCACGTGGGAATCCTGGTCTACGTTGTTGCTACTAACTGTGTGATCTGAAGACCAGCAACCTCAGCACCAAACTTGTTTAAAATGCAGATTCTCACGCTCCCTTCCACCTGGGGTGTGCAGGTGATGCACAAGGGAGATCGGGAACCCCTGGTCTCTGTGCCGTCTAGACTCGGTGTTCAGAACCGTGCGGTCTGCTCGGGTGTGTGGTCTGATCAGATCGCATAGCGCTGGGGGGTCCAGGGTTCAGTACTTGTCCTTCCTCTTCTGTAGCCAATTCTCCCCTGGTGACCTCATCTGTTCTCAAAGCTTTAAACCTCATTTATAGGGTGTCACCTCCTCCAACTATTTCTCCAGCCAAGTCATCTCACCTGAACCCCAGACTCAGTTTGCACTTTTCCTAAACCGAATGCCAATGCTGCCGCCTCCTCAAATATGCTGCTTCCAGAGTCTCCCCACTTCTGCGGAAGGTGCCCCACACGTCTACTTGCAAATCTCAAAATTTGGGGTCTCCCTTCATTCTGCTTTCTTATAACCCAAATTTAATCCATTAGGAATTGCTGTAAAACGTCATTTTCAGAATATATCCAGAATCCAATCAGTTACTATTACTTTCCCTGCTCACACCCCAGACAAGCACCAGCATCTCCAGCCTGGACACTGCACCATTTCCTACAGTTTCCTCTATGGAATCTCTTGCCCTTCACCTCCTGATTCTGCCCAGCAGCCAGATGTTTCTAGAGAGTAGTCACACCAGGTCAATCTTCTGTTCAAACCATCTTGTAAACTCCGCATGTTACTCAGACAAAATCAAAACCCTTCTAATATTGTCTAGGTCTATATGATCTGTCCGGACACTGCATCTCATCTCAGTTCCTCTCTCCTCCAGCTACGATGGCCTCCTCGCTCTTCCTTGAACACAAAGACACTCTCCTGCCCTAGTACACTGGCACTGGAGGCTCCCCTGCCTGGAGAGAACTTGCCCCAGACATCCTCGGGGACATTCCTTCATGTCCTTCGCATCTTTACTCAAAGGTCACCTTCTCAATGAGGCCCACACTGACCGCCCTAGTAAAACAGCCACCTTCCCTGTCCCCACACACTTACACGCTGGGTCACCTTCCTCAAAGCACTTACCAACTTTTAATGTAAACACTTCCCTCACTTACTAGTCTGAGAGTGCACACTCTGCCCTTTCCCCTAGAACATACACTCCACATGGCTGACAAGTTCTGTCTGTTGTTAGTTCCCTGAGGTTTCCTAGATGCAAAAGTGGTGTGTCATGTATCTGGCACACAAAAATATCAATTGAATGAATCATCAGTGTAGAGCACCTCCCTATTCTAGAGACAGTGTCTTTATTAACGTGACCCCAGGCCACATGCTGTCTTGTGGCAGCTACAGCACAACATCCATTCGCAATGACATCAATGCCGCTTGTACTTTTCTCACAAGGGCTGATCTCCCCTCCCTCCCACACCAATCAGTCTGCACACCACACACCATGCTCCTTCTCGCTTCAGAAAAGAATATCCTGCACTTATGTGTCCTATATTCCAACGTACCCTGACTCTGTTAGACTCTGCTTTCTAAATCCATCAGTTTGGACTGGAGTCAGCACTAGGCTTAGAAGATCTATTTAAGGGCACAAGAGGGGCCAGGCTGCAGAGAAGAGAGAAATCCAGCAAGAATTAAGTCAAGATGAGAGACTATTGGGTCCCGTCTCTTTGCTAATTCCAGAATCTGGTTCCTTTAAAAAGATGGGGAAAAGTTGGAAAGAAGAATCCAGCAAACATCTCTAGAAGGAGGGCAAGAGCTGGATGAGGCTGAAAATTGCTCTCTTGATACTACTGAGAATCCTGTGTGCAGGGCCCCCTTGGACTTGTGGGGACAATGACAGGCAAAATGACTCCTGCTGCTGTCAGAGATGGAGACACCCAGAGAAGAATGAGACCAGAACTCTGCACATGAAAAACAACAGTCATTATTCCAACAACAACAACTAAATAAGCAAAATATAAACACACACGATAAAGACAGGGTCCGAGTATGGGACCAAGGCCTGAGCCAAGGCTACCTGGTTACAGGAAGCCCTTGCTGCCCACAGTCCTGGAGACAGTACAAGGCCCAGGTGATTTCTGAGCCTCTGAGATCACAGGTCCTGGTGGGACAAGGTTCTACTCAAGTGACGAGGACAAAGGAACAGAGAAGATGACCTGGCAGAGCAGTGACCACATCAAAGCCCACGATGCAGTGAGCACGGAGTGGGCACAGGCCGCGTCCACGCTCAGCTCCTCACAGCCTCCTCCTGTCCCACCTGTGACAGACTCAGCACAGCAAACACACAGAATCTGGAAGGTTCTCAGTGCTTCCATTTATTTTCTCTCTCAAACTTTAGGAATCCTTTCCTTTATTATCCCATCAACCCCTCATGGCAGGAATTAGAAAAAACAAAATTTATATATAGATTTTATTTCCAACAGGCAAGTAAGACATTATTACTCAGTGCAACACGAAGTTAAAACAGGGATGGAGGTGGCCCAGCCCTGCCTCTGCTGGAACAGGCAAGTGGGTCAGGGAAGAGAACACAGGTCAGTGTGGGGAGGGGTCGTGGTGGGCAGGGGTGGGCCAGTCTCCCCACCTCCTCACATTATGCTACGAGGAACACAGACACATTCAGAGGCAGCTGCAGAAAGAGGAGTCACGGGATCTGAAGCCACAAAGTGGGACCGTGCATCACTCAGTCCCCACGGGGCTGCTGTCTCACACTGTGAAAGAAAATAATCATGAACAAATTCAGGTCAGTCATGTAAGTGCTGACCTTCCCAACAGCCCCCCACATGCTCAAATGTCCCACTCAAAGATCCCCACCACCCGGGGCATCCCCTCGGCCCCAACACCTCTCCCAATCGAGGCCCTCAAGGGTCTCACCTTTAGGATCCGTGAGAGACACATCAGAGCCCTGGGCACTGTCACTGCCTGGGGGAGAACAAAACCAGGACGTGGTCAGAACCCACAGGAGAGAAACTAGAGAAGGAACTTTAGGAGGGTGAGCCCCCCATGGCCTCCTGTCTGCGCCCTCACAAGGGTCTCAGGAGTCACACCCCCTCCACACTCACTTGCAGCCTGAGCGTAGCTCCCTCTTTTTTCACCTGTAAGAAGAAAACATCACGTGAGAGGCCAGGGAGAAGACTGAGTTGTAAGATCCTAGAGGAACCCCCTAGTCCTGGACCACAGAGAACTTTCCAGAACTGTTGACCAAAACCCATGATAGGATCAGCAACACGAAGAAAGGAGATATGCGGGGATTGGATCAACTTCTGCCCTCCTGGGGGGTCTGTCCTCAGCAGGGACCTTCCCTCTCTGACCTTCCAGTGCTGGTAATCTGGTCCCCAACTGCAATTATGAAGGTGAAAAAACCTGTCTTTCATTTCCACATGTGCTTTACGAAAGGGTAAGTGCCAGTCTCCAGACTGGCAAGCAATGTTTCTGAATGGTACTGCCCAATAAAAACGCAGGCAAGCTTCTACCTGGGCTTGAAGCTCCCCAGTGAGACAAGAAAACTCAGATCCCTCCCTCCCTTCCCTACCTGAGCGCTTCTTCCTCCAGATCACAGCTCCAGCCACCACGGCTCCAGTGACCACCAAGAGAACCAGGCCAACGATGAGGCCCATGATGGGGACGGTGGGCTGAGGAGGTTCTGTGGAGGAAAGGGAAGGGGCCCTGGCCTCAGGCTTGAATCCCGACCTTGCTGAACGTGTCCAGAAGGGCTCCTGCTTTATGTGAGAAGAAGCTCCACCCCCCATGTCCCTCCTTACCCCATCTCAGGGTGAGGGGCTCCTGAAGCCCCTCGTGCTGCACATGGCACGTGTATCTCTGCTCCTCTCCAGAAGGCACCACCAGGGCCGCCCACTTCTGGAAGGTTCTGTCCCCTGAAGGCCTGGTCTCCACAAGCTCCACGTCCTGGGTCTGATCCTCCCCATCACGCTGCCAGGTCAGTGAGATCTCCTCAGGGTAGAAGCCCAGGGCCCAGCACCTCAGGGTGACCTCACGGTCAGAGATGGGGTGATGGGTCACGTGTGTCTTTGGACGGTCTGAGGAGGAAGAATCAGAAAATTCACACTTTGGGTTACCTTCATGGGCCACTGAAGCAGCATCATGTGACCATCCTGAGAATGGACAGCACAACAGGTTTGAAAAGAAGCAGCAAAAACACCAGACACCAGCCTGGACTCCGGAGTCTGGGAAAATCTCCCAGTCCTTGGAAAGTTCTAGAATAAGGATGAAAGCCAAGGTAGGAGGCTCCATGTAAAGGGGAGAATACAGAGCAATGGTCCTCACTTTGGTGGAGGCTGAATGACTCAGAAAAGCTGGAGTCAGGCCTCCTAACATGTTCTCAGGCTGAGAACAGGTCTTGAGAGAGAAAGTCATGGTTCACAAGATGGGGATCAGGATCAAAGGGTGCCGCTGGTCAGTTATTTCAGGGATGGTTTCCTGCTTCTTCCCCAAAGAGACTGGATTCCTTAACTGTCTTTCAGAGAAGTGAGGCCACCGGTGAGTCACTGTCTTGTACAGAATATGAAAACCTGGGCGGATTCCTCCCGCTCCCGACAAGAAGTTGGGGCGGTGCTCCCACAGGGACCCCATTTCCTCCCCTTGTGGGAAGCCAGCTCCAGCCCGAGGGGAGACCAGGGAGGCCCCGCGGCCCCTCGTACCTGCGCGCTGCAGCGTGTCCTTCCCGGTCTCCAGGTATCTGAGGAGCCACTCCACGCAGGTGCCCTCCAGGTAGTTCCTGTCGTGCTCCGCAGCACCGGCCGCCTCCCACTTGCGCTTGGTGATCTGAGCCGCCGCGTCGGCCGCGGTCCAGGAGCGCAGGTCCTCGTTCAGGGCGATGTAATCGGTGCCGTCGTAGGCGTGCTGACTGTACCCGCGGAGGAGGCGACCGTCCGACCCCACGTCGCAGCCGCACATCCACTGGACGGTGTGAGACCCTGACCCCGCCCCGACCAACCGCAGCGATTAAACCCAAACTGAAAATGAAACCGGGTAAAGTCCCGCCGTTTCCTCCCAAGTCGGGTGGCCGGGCGGGTCCCGCAATGTTGGGGTGACCCTCTGACCCGGAGACTCGGGGCGACGCCGGCCCGTCCCTGGGGATGGGGGTCGTGACCCGGACCCGGGCCCGCGTCGCTCACCGGCCTCGCTCTGGTTGTAGTAGCCGCGCACGTTGTTCAGGTTCTCTCGGAAAGTCTGTGCGGTGCTCTTGGCGTTCCGCGTGTTCCGATCCCAATACTCCGGCCCCTCCTGCTCCACCCACGGCGCCCGCGGCTCCATGCTCGGATTCGGGGCGTCGCTGTCGAACCGCACGAACTGCGTGTCGTCCACGTAGCCGACGGCGATGAAGCGGGGCTCCCCGCGGCCGGGCCGGGACACCCCGGTGCTGAAATACCTCAGCGAGTGGGAGCCTGGGGGCGGGGAGGGGTGACACCCGGTCCGACCCTCCTCCCGGCGCGGGTCCCGGGTCTGAGGTGACGGGGCCGGGAGCGGGGAGGGGGCGAGGGGCTCATGAGACGGAAAAGGTGTGGAGGTTGGAGAAGGGCCGGCACCTCGGGGGGAGAGAAGAGGGGGCGGGAAGCCAGGGAGGGACAGGCGGGGACCGGGGTGAGGGGGCGGGTCTGGGCCGGGGGCGGCGGCGTGGCTCCTTCCCTGGGAGTCCTGCCCCCCCGACCCCCGGGGTCCCCTCGCTCCTCCCCGCAGAGGCCGTTCCCTCGCGACCCCGCACTCACCCGCCCAGGTCTCGGTCAGGGCCAGGGCGCCCGAGAGCAGCAGGAGGAGGGTTCCCGGCGCCATGACCAGCAACCTCGGGGTCTGGGGAGAAACTGAGTTCCGGCGGGTCGGTGGAGACTTTATAACCGGGAACCGCGGGGACGCTGATTGGCTTCTCGAGAAACGGGACACGCAATGGGAGTCAGAAGTGGGGCCGCGTCACGAGTGTCCAGGCAGGAGGGCCCGACACTGGTTGTGAGAGAGAAAGTGAAACTCGGGGAGACGGGGAATCCCCACCACGGAGCGTCCCCGCCCCAGCGACCGCCTGACGCCCTGAGAGCCTGAGAGCCTGGCCGTCCCGGGACCCGGGACTGTGCGTGACCCTGCGCCTTCTGCTCAGAGAGCTCTTTGTCACACTGTCCCCCTGAGTCCTGGCCCGGGGACTGTGCAGTCAGCGATTTTCACAACATTGTGGCCAGAATATTGATACGGTCTTACAAACTAGTGACGACCGCAAAGATAATTTTGTTTATGTGGATACTTCTATCGATACTTTCCAAAGTAGAAATAATAGAGTTTAAAATTTTTAAATTAATTTATTTAGACTAATATTAATAACCCATGATTTAATATGAAAAATAACTACTTCCCAAAATAAACACGGTAGTGGGAAAAGTGGAGCTTTTCAGGTTTTTATATTGTTGCAAGTCTCTCTCTTTCTTGTCTGTCTCATTAGAAGACCCCTGGATGTTCATGTTTGCTTCTGCATCGAATCCGTTATTTTGATTGAAGTCTATGAAAATAAAAAGGCCCACACATATGTAGGAGTAGTATTTTTAATAACCTTTTCAGACAGTCATGGATGTTAGTCTTTGATACAAAACTAAAACTACACAAGTGGTAGTTTCTCAAAGGTTATTTTCAATATAAAATATTGAAACAATATTATTAACTATTTCCTATTCTGTTACGTTAAAATCCATAACCCTATTTTGCACGTTGAATGTCTCCTGTACTAACGTAAGATTTTAAAAAAGTAATACGTTGTTTCACTAAGTTATATGGATCTTCCAGTGTCATTCATTCTTTCAAGTAAACATTATATCCCATGAAGAAGAGGGTAGTTCAGGTCATGCAAATGATTTTCCTTGGGACATAGTACTTTGGAATGTAGCAGAAGTGCTTGATGGGTACTTCCCATGTCATCTTAGAAGATAGTTTTAAAATGTGGATTTAAGGGAGTTCCCTGGCAGTCCAGTGGTTAGGACTCAGAGCTGTCACTGCCATGGCCTGGGTTGAAGGGTTCAATCCCTATTCAGGGAACTAAGATCCCACATGCGGTGGGGCGTGGCCAAAAAAAAAAAAAGTGAATTTAAGGATGATTTAGGAAACAAAAGAATTTTTATTTATTTTTTTAAGTTTTTTTTTATGAGGTATAGTTGATCTACAATGTTGTGTTAATTTCTGCTGTACAGCAAAGTGATTCAGTTATACATATGTATATACATTCTTTTTCATTTTCTTTTTCATTATGGCTTATTAAGGAAAGATAAAAATTTGTAATGCATCAACCAGAATGTTTTAAAGCAAACCTGCTTTTTCTTTTCTGCAAGTAAGTTGTGGTGAAAATAATTATATTGCAGTTTGCTACAGTAGTCTCCATCACTGCTAAGTTATACCTCAAAGCAAATGTCAACATAGTGGAAAGTCAATATCTTAGTAATGCTATGAAAGTAGGTTCCACCTCGTGGATCTCAGGAAAGGGTCTCAGTGACTTCAAGGGTTCCACAGATCACACTCTGAGAACTGCTGTTCGAATAAACCTGGGAAAATCTCCTAACTGACCCTTGCCTTTGCCTCCTCTTCGTTTTGGAGAATCCCTCTCCCTGAGCTGGACTCCCTGCCTCCCCACACTTAGCTGAGGGCCCTGCCCCTGGGCTCCTCTAGGAGAGAACTCACCCCGTAGAAAGTGATGCCAGAGAGTGTCCTCAGTCTGGGAAGGGAGGTAGGGGGACAGGTGTTTCCCCTTTGGACCTGGAAACAGTTTGTGCCTGAAAGCACCACACCCACTCATAACCTAGTTTGGTTTTGTTACACACCAGCTAAGTATGTATACATATGCCAGACAGAAATCTGACATCGTCTCTAAGAGAAATAATATTGGCCCTTTCATGGGTCCAGTATATCTGACTTGAGGCCCAGAAAGCATGAAGAGCAGTCCTGCCCAATAGAATGCTCTGTGGTGAAGGAATTGTTCTATATCTGTACTGTCAAAATCAGGCTACAGGTGGCTATTTAGCACCTCAAAAGTGGCTATTGTGCTGAGCACCTTAATGTTATTTGGTTTAAATAGCCATATGTGGCTAGTAGCTAGCCTATTGGGCATTGCATATTTATAATGTTCTTAGTTTCCGGTCTCTCCCCCCAAAAAGATACTGAGTGACTCATAGGTTGATGCATATTAAAATAACCTTCATATGGAAACCATGGATTTGTCTATGTGGGTCTTAGATATATCCTTAAAATGCAGCATGCGCAGAAAGTTTCGTTAACATGTATTTTAACAACTAGAGTGTTCAGACATTAAGGACACCATGGTTTATCACCTTAAGGTCATATGTGTTCAAAACTGCCCATCGCTGGAGCTAATTCTTGTCTTTATTACCTTGAGCTCTTGTTGTTCTTTTCATTAACCTGGTAAACATAAGCAGACACTGAAGTCTTCACTTAGCCCAAGAGAAAGTATTTACTAAACACAACATATATCAAATACCTTGTAGGACCTGTACATACTTGTAAAATTATAAAGCAGGAGATGTAAACCTTAGAATCTACCACCTTAGAATTCTTTACTGACTGCTCCTGCTATTCGTTCCCCCCAAATTCAATCAGTTCTGTTTCCCTTCAACCTTGGACCCCTCTCTCCTAGACAAAAAAAATACATGAATTTTTTACACTTGGGGAATGAAGAGTTGTATGGCCCAAAGATGAAAAACCACTAAAAAATCATAAATTTTCTCTATGTCAACCAGACATTCACAAAGATACTAACTCATGCCCCTATCAAACTCAAAGACAAAAAAATGGACAAACAGGTAGCAATGTTTTTCAGCCAAAGACCACCAGGAGAAAGTCTGTGGGCAAACAAGTTGGATTTATTACTGGATGCAGCGAGGAGGGAGATGACACACCATCGGGGACCATGGTGTCTTAGTGTGAGGTGTTAGATAGAACATATACAGGTTGTGGGCTCTGGTTGGGTGATTTTGAGGAGGGCGTATGGAGGAGGGGCTCACTCTAGATTGGGTGTTGTCAGGAAGTGGGGGCAATTCTATGACTGGGCATGTCAGTGAATCTTCCCTGTAGGGAGGGAAGACTAGAGTGAGGATGCAGCTGTAATTGGAAAGAAGCCGTGGTTGCTGGTATCAGCACAGGGAGAGGTTTGATATATTGTGAGGTGCACAGTGCTGCCTTGTTTGGTCTGTGCTTGGACAAAATGATGTTGTGGTCTTGTTTTGTCTCACTGTATCATGGTCTCAGGTGTCCTTGTCTGATGTTGATGTTCTGTGAGGTGACATATGTCCAACAGGAGAAGAACACAGCTGCGTGGTGAGCACCAGCCCAGCTTCTGACAACGCTGAGGCCTAAGGTAAATGTCAGACCAGTTTCTGATGTTGGAGGCTTCTTTGTCCTTCCTGAATTCAGTGTCTTAAAGTAACTAAATCCCAAACAAAACATAACTAAAGTGTATTAGAAAACAATTTGGGAAATAAGAAATGCAAATGTCAAACAAATATATAACAAATAAATGTAAAGAGAAATGCAAATGTGGAATAAGAAATGGGAATAAATTAAAATCTATCATCTTGGCAAAGATAATAGTATGAGGAGAGTATTGACAGGAATTTAGGGAGAATATACTGTCATAAAGATTGATGGGATTGAAAACTGGTACAAAAATTTTAAAGGTCACTGTGCAAAACATCTCAATTTCAGTATATTTACATTTAAAAAATTTTTTTATTTTGTATTGGTGTATAGGTAATTTACAATGTTGCGGGGTGTTTTGTTTTTTAGGTGTACAGCAACTTGACTCACTTATGCATAGACGTATACATGTCCTTTTTTGGGTTCTCTTCCCATATAGGTTATTGTAGAGTGTTGAGTAGGGTTCCTTGTGCTATACAGTGGGTCCTTGTTGATTATTTTATAAATAGTAGTGTGTATATGTTCATCTCAACCTGCTCATTTATCCCTGCCCACCACCTTTCCCTTTTGGTAAACGTTAAGTTTCTTTTCTAAGTCTGTGAGGCTGTTTGTCTTTTGTAAAGAAGTTCATTTGTATCCATTTTTAGATTCCACCTGTAAGTGATATCATAGGATACTTGTCTTTTCCTGTTTCACTTCCTTCCTTGTGGCTGGAAATGGCATTATTTCATCCTTTTTATGGCTGAGTAATATTCCATTGTGTACATGTATCCTATCTTCATTATGCATTCATCTGTCCTTATACACTTAGGTTGCTTCCATGTCTTGGCTATTGTACATAGTGCTGCCATGATCGTTGGGGTGCACGTGTCTTTTAAAACTACGGTTTTCTCCGGATCTAGGCCCAGGATTGGGATTGCTGGGTCACATGGTACTTCTATGTTTACTTTTTTAATGAACCTCCATACTGTTCTCCCTAGTGGATGTACCGATTTACATTCCCACCAACAGTGTAGGAGGGTTGCCTTCAATATGTTTACATTTTGACATAGAAATTTCTCTTTCAGAAATTTATCCTGCGAAGATAATCACACATGTTCTCAAAAATATATATTCAAGGATGTTTCTTGAATTGTGGTTTATAAAAGCAAAGAATGGAAACAATCTAAATGCTATAGTCATTGTAATGATGGTAACTATGAATAGGGGAACACTTAATAAGAATTAAAGCAATAATGCCATGTGATTTACATAGTGGGTCAAATTTATTCCTCAAAGCAAACCCACGAGGGGACTTCCCTGGTGGTCCAGAGGCTAAGACTCCGAGCTCCCAACGCAGGGGGCCCGGGTTCGATCTCCGGTCAGGGAACTAGATCCCGCATGCCGCAATGAAGACCTGGCGCAGCCAATAAAGAAATAAATTAATTAATTAAAAAAAAAAAGCAAACCCATGAGGCACCCGACATGTGATCCCTTTGTACAGACACAGAGAGAGAGACTCAGAGAGGGGAGACACAGAAGGGGAGACTCAGAGAGGTTAAGGAGTGTATATTTCAAGGCCACCTTGAATCAGGATCTGGAGACACTGGAGAAAAAATGAAGAACAACAGTTAGGACCTTGTTGATGTGCGACAGGCACTGTGGTGAGGGAGATGGACAGAAATGACAAAGATAAATGTAAATCACTACTGAGCTAAGTGCTGTGAGGAAGAAGTTCATGATATCATGAGAGTAGATAACCAAGAGACCTGACAGCTCCCTTACCACTATTATCAATAATATTTGAAAGATGTAAAAGATATATGGTATATAAAACAAAAACAGAATTCTATACAATTATATAAAATCATAGAACCAAAAAGGGCTCTTTGAAATTAAAAATAATGTCATAGAAGTGTATAATTCAGTAGATGAATTGAAAAATTACAGTCATACTCACAGTAAGTAAGAGGAATAGAGAAGTAATGGCAAGGAGGAGAGAAGACCTATAATAATATTCCTCTATCAATCAAGAGATTCCAGCGAGTAAGCAATACAAGTTTCAAAAATAAGGGAGAGTAGGAAATAATAAAAAAAATTTTTCAAGAAAACCTCTCGTAGTTTACAGACAAAAATTTACATCTGGAGTGACCTAAGCAAACTCTTACTGCAGTAGATAAAAACAGACCAACACTAAGAAACATCACAGTGAAATTGCAGAAAGGATGGAAAAGAAGAGACCTTGAAAACTTCAAGAGGCAAAAAACATGGGCCTGGAGGCTAGAAGACAGTGAAGCAATGCCTTCCGAATTCTAAGGAAAAAAATCAGCATTTCCAACACAGAGTTTTATATTGAGTCAAGATGAGAGTAAGTCCTAGGGTAGCCTAACACATTTCAGAGTTACAATGTTTTCCTTTCCATGTTCCCTCCTTCAGGATACTGTTAGACAAAGTGTGGGGGAAATGATGGAGAAAACCAACAACAGGGAAACATGGGATCCAGGCAACAGGGAAGCCTTGTAAAATTATACAGTAGGAGATAGAGGCAGAGGGCTGCCCAGAATGAGGCGAAGGAGATCCGGGACGTCAGCCCTGCCCCAGGTGTGCAGGGAACCAGTCTCCGTGTGGCAGCACTGAGGGCTGTGGGAGAGTGTGTGCAAAGAGGTGAAGTTGGTGGAATATCCGATGTGCTTGAATGTATTCAGAAAGACTTAGATTCTGCACAGAGTTTTAGAATGATTTAAACTGAGTACAACATGGGGCTTCCCTGGTGGCGAAGTGGTTAAGAATCCGCCTGCCAGTGCAGGGGACAAGGGTTCGAGCCCTGGTCCGGGAAGATCCCACGTGTTGTAGAGCAACTAAGCCCGTGTGCCACAACTACTGAGCCTGCGCTCTAGAGCCTGTGAGCCACAACTACTGAGCCCGCCTGCTGGAACTACTGAAGCCCGCGCACCTAGAGCCCATGCTCCGCAACAAGAGAAGCCACCACAATGAGAAGCCCGCGCACCGCAACAAAGAGTAGCCCCGCTCGCTGCAACTAGAGAAAGCCCGCGTGCAGCAACGAAGACCCAAAGCAGGCAAATAAACTAAAAAAAAAAAACGAGTACAACAAAAGTAAGATATTATTTATTCCAGCAAAATCTTAAATATCCATTCAAGAAAAGTAATCATAGTCTACTAAATGCTCACTTGTGACTAGCATTTCCATCATCATAATAATGCAAATATTGCACACCGAGCTAATCAAAATTACAAAACTGATAGATTTATGATTATAAATTATAACTCTTTTGGGAAGACAGGGGTGTGTGAAAGAAAAACCAGTTAACTAAAGATGATACATAAAACTGAAAGACAAAGGAGTATTTAAGGCATGCTTTTTAGAGACATAGAAGAAACAATTAGAGAATCAGCTTAAGAACTAAAACAGCTTCTCTCTGAGATTCAAGAGACGGGGGACATGGAAGATTGGGGACATCGGTCTAGATATCAAGTCTTGTAGAAGTATTTTACTTTTTAAAACTCTGTGCATATATCCATTAGCTAAAAATAAAAAGACAACCTAGTAGATGAGAGAATGGCCTTTGGCCTTAGGAATTGTTCTGTTAAGAAGAGTCATAGAAATGGAGCAGTAGTTGGAAGGAAACTGTACACAGAGTGGTGGATGTTTATGGGAGAATTTTGTTTTGATTTATTTAGTTTTGTTTGATTAATTTTAATGGTAGGAATTGCAGCATGTTTGTAGGCAGGGATGAAGGAGCAGTAGAGAGTGGGAGACTGATGACACAGGGGAGGATGGAGTTGGATCCTGTACCCATGCTGAGGGGCAGCAAGTGGGCAGAAAAAGTGAAGAGCTGTGGGCACAGAGCTGGACGTGCTGGGCTCCGTGCCTGAGCTCTGGGCAGTGAACTCACACAGCCTTTTCTCCTTTTCTCAGCACCGTGTTTTCTTTGGAGGCCAAGCAGGATTTTTCCCTGCTTTTTTCAGTGTGGTCACTTATTAGGACCTTGTCACCTCTTTGATGCTTTTAAGATGGTTTGTATATTTTACATGGCATTTTCAGCTATTTTCAGTGAGCAGAATTCTCCCTACAATCGAGCCCATCTTTTCCAGTAATGGAATTTCTGTGGCAGAATAGCTCAGTTAAAAGACTTCGGGTGCCAAAGTAGAGAATGTGTGTCCTAATGCATGATCTGAAGAGGATCTGTCAGGTGTTTTACAAGTGCAAGGGATTTTAATGTAATTTTTGAAAGCATATTTACCTACACAGAAGGGAATTGAAAAGGTACTCAAGGGTATACAAAATAAATAATTCATGTTCTCCCTCTCGTCCCCCATTTACCCAAGTCCTCTACTTGGAAACCATTGCAGTTGGCAATTTCTCATTTTTCTTCTCCCCAAATATATCTATGCCTTAATGAATACTGTTATGTCAGTAGAAGAGCTCAGGCCACAGACTGGGAGAAATTATTTGCAAATTCACATATCTGATGAAGGACTTGTTTTAGAATATACATAGAACGCTTAAACTCAGTAATATGAAAACAATTTAAAAATGAAGGAAAGTCTGAACAGACACCTCTTCAAGAAGATCTATCAATGGAACTGCATATGAAAAGATGCTCAACATCATACATTCTTAGGAAATGTAAATTTAAAAAAATGATGGGGCTTCCCTGGTGGCGCAGTGGTTGAGAATCTGCCTGCTAATGCAGGGGACACGGGTTCGAGCCCAGGTCTGGGAAGATCCCACATGCCTCGGAGCAACTAGGCCCGTGAGCCACAATTACTGCGCCTGCGCGTCTGGAGCCTGTGCTCCGCAACAAGAGAGGCCGCGATAGTGAGAGGCCCGCGCACCGCGATGAAGAGTGGCCCCCGCTTGCCACAACTAGAGAAAGGCCTCGGACAGAAACGAAGACCCAACACAGCCAAAAAAAAAAAAAAAAAAAAAATAATAATAATAAAAAAAAAAGAAAAGTACTAAGTTCTTTCCTTAAAAAAAACCAAAAGAACAATGATGTATCATCACACCTGTGAGAATAGCTAGAATCCAAGAACTGGTGATACCAAGTGCTGTCCAGGAAGTGGAGCGACAGAAGCCCTCACTCACTGCTGCAGGAATACGAAGGAGCACAGCCACTAGAAATGATGGTCAGCAGTTTCTTATAAAGCTACACATAGACCCTCCATCCAGTCTACCGAGCACTCCAGTCCTCACGCAACTCATCTGAAAACTTATATATGCACAACCCCCTGCACAGCAATGTTTATAGCAGAGCGCCCCTCAAGTGTGGGCTGCACATAGTGACTTCCTGCTAAAGACTACAGTATGGAAAGTAGGGCAGTAAAAATAAAAGTTCACAAGGAGAAACCTGGGAAATGTACCTTAGCCGGGTGATAAGGTGAACTTATTACTGATAATCAAGTGGAGAGTATACACCCTTGTTGTGTGGAGAATGTCACTTCATCTCTGTGGTCTTCTTCCCCAAAATACTTTGCCCCAGTCAACCAACTTGAATAGAGGGACATTGTACAATATCCCCGAGCAGTACTCAAAAACATCAAGGTCATCAAACACAAGGGGCCTCTGAGAGACTGTCACAGCCACAGGAGCCTGAAGGAGACATGATTGGGACTTAACACAATGTGTCTTTGATAGGAGCGTAGATCAGGAAAAGGAAAAACTAATGAAGTCCAAATAAATTCTGGAGTTTAGTAATAATGTATCAATATTGCTTCAGTAGCTGTGACAAATGTATGATGGTGATATAAGATATTATCACAGAGAGACTGAGCGTGGGATGTACAGGAACTCTCTACTAACTTTGCTACTTTTTTTGTGAATCTCAAACTACACTAAAATGAAAAAAAAATTAATATCTGCCAGAAACGAACAGGGAGTGAAATAGTTATCGACTTTGAATTTTCCAGAGTGTTTTCATCAATGAGCTGGAGAGACGGGTTGTGGAGAGAAAGATGGAAACCTCAGACACAAGGCAGGGCTCCAGGGCTCTCCTCCCCTCTAATCCCCGCCCCATCCCCGAGCCCGACCCCAGAGCTGCTCAGACAGCATCTTCATCCCCCATTGCTGACCAGCCTCCAGGGCAGCCATCTGTGTCTGACTCAGACCACAGCCCATCCTCTCCCTTCCCTGTGCTGAATAGGAGAGGGCGGAGTGGTGGCGCCCCCGTGTGGCCACAGTTGCTGATGACAGGAGACCTGAGCTCCCCTTTGACCCCCTGACAAAAGACCTGCCCAGGGTTTCCTTGGGCTCCTAGCAGTGGGTCAGTGCTGCGCACAGAAGTTGGAGTTCATCCAGTGTCAAGTTCAAAGTCTGAATTGTTACCCAGAATACATGCTGACACGGACCTTTTTCTCCCCATCAAACCAACAAGGACTTTGGCCTCAGGGAGGATCAGATTTCAAGGCCATTAACAGCTGGTTCCCAGGTCCAGGGTGGACCCCACAAACATACTGGGTGTCCTCAGTCTCCAGGGGTGGGACCTTGAACCCCAAGTCCTTGTCACTTCTTCCAGCTGCTGACCGGGTTATAGACTCTTCCTCCAGGCTCTTAACTCTGGAACCTCCATCCCTAGAATGGGGTAAAAGAGGGGGAAGAGGGGGAGGGGGAGGGGGAGGGGAAGGAGATCCCCTAAGGTATCTGCCTATGAAGATGGGGAGGCTCCTGGAGAAGTGAGGAGAAGGAGGAAACAGTGACATTAGGGGATGGAGGCCAACAGGAGTGGAGGGGGAGGAACGAGAGAGGAGAGGGGCAGGGCGGGTCACCTAGTGGACACGTGTGCGGGGAGAGTGGGGTCTGTGTGGGGAGAGGCACAGGGGCTTCTGGCCTGGGCGCTGGTAGAGGCTCTGTTTTTCACCTGGATGATAATTACATAGGTGTCAGCTCTATATTTTGCTGTTAAAGTATGCTTATGTTTTAGGTGTTTTCCTGTCCTTACAGGTATGGTATAACTCAAATACACATGGACGAGGGGAAAAGAGAAAAGGAGAGAGGGGAGGTGGTTAAAGGAATTCCTCTCTTCCAGAGAAATAACCTCACCCCCAGTCCTCACTCCACCCCACACACACATGATGCTGGGGGGCAGCAGGGAGACTCAAGGAAGGGAGAGTCCGTCCCAGCTCACAGCCCGGGGCTACTTGGACATCGTCTCCCTGTGAGCTAAGACAGCGGGGACCACTGTGCCAAAAAGACTGGCTAAAGACCTTTGGAAAAAGACCTGCCCAGCTGGTGGCCATGGAGGTGGTTCCTGGAGAGCAGAGGACAGGACGTGGACTGGAGCCTGGAGACCACAGTGGCAACAAGGAGATCAGCCATGAGTCTGGGCCCGGGGGTCCCCCTAACATTTCCCTGAGACACGAAAACGACCTCCCCCCTCCCCAGACCTACAGGACCCAGGCGTCCCAACACCGTACCCAAGGACACCAAGCATGGCCCCTCCTGTCCAGGCATCAAATCCGCCACCGTCTGAAGCCTCAAGGGTCCTCTCCCCTCCTCCCCAGTCCCGAGAGCCCAGGACACCCCAGTGTCCTGCCTCTTCTTCCCCTTCGTGGACCTAATAATAGACAGGGACCTGCTGTCTGGATCCCTCAGGCCTCTCTCCAGCCACTTCCAAACCTGAAATTAAAGGCCCTGTGGTCCTGAACTCAGATCTAATTTCTGGCCCTGATGTTGACCCAGGACTTCGGGGTCAGGGGTCAGGGGAGTCTCCCCAGGGCCCCA
Organism: Eubalaena glacialis; assembly: GCF_028564815.1. Taxonomy (NCBI): domain Eukaryota; kingdom Metazoa; phylum Chordata; class Mammalia; order Artiodactyla; family Balaenidae; genus Eubalaena; species Eubalaena glacialis. Next base: position 23,193,398 of record NC_083722.1, on the reverse strand, counting down.
CAGGCTGCAGCTGAGCCAGGCCTCCAGCTGAACAGAATCGGCTGATTCTGGACATAAAACTGGGACCTGGAGGAGACACATCAGCCACATCAGCCACACAGAGGAGGGAAAAGCTGCCTTTGTCTCCCCCCTTCCATCCACAACCAGTAAACTTCCACGACACACCACAGGTGACTCTGCCCAACACACCAGGACTCTGGAGAATCCCACACAGTGTGCATGGAAAGGTGGGTGGACTGGGACACAGAGACGAGGCTGAACTGAGGGAAGAGCAGAGGCGGAGCCTGCGATCCTGTTCTCCACCTGCGGCCACTGAGCTGGAAGCCCCAGAACACCCAGCAGCAGCCGCAACACGACACAGGAATCCAGCCTTCCAGACTCAGCAGTGCCCAGGGCCCCAGGTAACTAGGCAGCAGCAGAAGTGGGTCCTGGGACCCCAGCCACCAGCCCCTGAGACGCCCATGACTTTGGCCCCTCCAACCACCCACTCACAGCAGCAGAGCCGGAGAACCTTACAGCACAGGACATGGCAGAGGTGCCTGCACCAGCCCAGCTACCCACACTCCCCTCTTCCCCCGTGGTTCAGGGGATCCCGGACACGAGGGAAGAACCCACTATCCCAGGTCACCAGGCAGCGATGCCAGTGGCACAGGCAGCAACAAGGCACCAAAAACCCTGGAGGCACAAGAAGCAATAAGAGGGCACGGGACCACACCCCTGATGGGGGGTGGAAAGTTCCAACTCTGCCAAGCAGGTAACACAGGTAGGAGAACCCCAAACCTGTGCTCTAGCGCCACCTCCTGGAAGAGAAGAGAAAAGCCTCTGCTCTCTAATTTGTTGAATGGTTAGAATCAAGCAGAAAAGTGCTCCCCACTTCACCAGTGCTGGCAGAGGAACAGCCCAGCAAGCACACGAAGAACCACGGTAACACTGCATCACAAAAAGTAAAGGACAGTTCTCCAGAAACCAAACTTAAGGTCATGGAATACTGTGACATAACTGATAGAGAACTCAAAACAGCTCATGAGGAAACGCAACAAGCTACAAGAAAATTCAGAAAGGCAGTATAACGAGCTCAGGAATACTATGAATGAACAGAAGGAATACTTTACCAAAGAGATTGAAACGCTAAGCAAAACTATATAATTTCAGTGTACTTATGTGGCGCACTTTCTTTAAATTGATACCTAAATATTTTATCCTGACGCTATGACAAATTGAATTGAAACGTATTCATTTTCCGAGTCCCGCGCTCGGGTGTGCTCCCGCCCAGCCACCCGCCCCGGAGCCGGCGCCACCGTGCCCAAGTGCCCCAAGTGCGACAAGGAGGTGTACTTTGCTGAGCGGGTGACCTCCTGGGGGAAGGACTGGCATCGGCCTTGCCTGAAGTGTGAGAAATGTGGAAAGACGCTGACCTCGGGGGGAAGGGACACACTGAGCATGAAGGCAAGCCCTACTGCAACCACCCCTGCTACGGGGCCATGTTCGGACCCAAAGGCTTTGGGCGCGGTGGAGCGGAGAGTCACACTTTCAAGTAAACCCAGGTTTTGGAGACCCCATCCCCGGCTGCCCGCGGGGCCGCGGCCCTCTAGGCGGATGGCAGGCCTTCTCCACAGGCACCTGGGGCTGTCCTGTAGACCCCCATGCCCTCAATAAACCCGTACACTTGGAAGAAAACAAAAGAAAACACGTTCATTCATTTTCCTAATTTTATATTTCTGGCACAGAACTCTTAAAATCCTTCGAATTTCCTAAGTGATGAGAGCCACAGAGGTGTGTTTTGTTATGTTAAAGGTTGGCTTTTGGACTGAACCTAAGGATGGGGGCTGGTTACCAAGAGAAGCAACCATGTTAATAGGGAGCTGGAATTTCCGGTACCACCCCATCCCCCATGTCCTGGGAGCCGAGAGGGGCTGGAGGTTTCACAACTGCAATGGCCCACGATGTAATGAATCGCGCCCATGTAATGAAGCCTCCATAACAACCCCAAATGATGAATTTCAGAGAACCTCCGCGCTGGCGAATACACGGAGAGCTGGGGAGAGTGTCCCAATCGGAGAGGACGCGGGAGCCCCACGCCCTTCCCACATGCTTGCCCTTTGTGTCTCCTCCGTCTGGCTGTTCCAGAGTTACATCCAGTAGTCTAGTAGGGAAAGTGTTTCTCTGAGTTCCGTGAGCCGCTCTAGCAAATTAATCAAACCCGAGTGGGGGATCATTAGAACATCCAATCTGTAGCCAGTCGGTCAGAAACACAGGTGACAAGCTGGACTCGAGATTGGCATCTCAAGGAGCGGGCGGGCGTGCAGGACTGAGCACTAACCCGTGGGGTCTGACGGTGCCCGCGGTAGAGACAGAGTTGAGTGAATGGGGTTGCAGGGGAAATCCAAATATGGGAATATTGGAATCTGATGATGGCAATATTAATGGTAAAGAAAGAAGGACGGGAGGGTGGGAGGAAAAGCCTGGGTTTTGCCTGCGATCATCTGTCTCCTGCTACACAGAATGGCCAGCCTGGGAGAGATGGGAGAGCTCCAGAAAAGAGAAGGAAACAATAGTTTTACCCACTGTAATCTCACACCTTCCCCCAAGGAGCTGAAATAGACACTGTTTGATGTCACCCCTCCCTTCCTAGAGTTGTAGACAGAGGTTCAACCAAGTAATTGGTGTCGACCTGTGCACGTGTACCGCGTCTTATTGCATTTTGAAGATACTGCATTTTTTACTAGTTGAAGGTTTGCGCCAACCCTGCAGTGAGCAAGTCATCAGCGCCACTTTTCCAACAGCATTTGCTCACTTCATGTCTTTGAGTGTTGGGCTGCACCCCGCAGGCCTACAAGGCCTGTGCTTGCCCAGCTTCAAGACAGAAGAAAGGCTCGGAGTCAGCAACAGAGACGTCAGTGGTGCAATGGATGGGGAAGCTTACACATCTGAAGCAAGATCCTGGAGCGACACCCCACCGTGTGCGGGGGTCAGGGGGTATATTACCAGTTATAGGGGAATTGACATCAGCTGGGCTCATTAGTTACCAGGGAAACCAGTAGTGGGGCACACCCCTCACATCCTCCCTGATAAGAACAATCACTAGCTAGGGCCAGGGGCAAGTATGGAGGAAGGTCAGTCATGTGAGTAGGGTATAGGTGAAGCAGGCCCGGGTCGGACAGGGGATGTACAAGAGAACAGCCATCCTGAGTGGCCTGACCATACACTGTATCAGAGTTTGGTAATTCTCACAATATTTCAAACTTTTCATTATTATTATATTTATTATGCTGGTCTGTGATCAGTGATCTTTGATGTTATTATTGTAATTGTTTGAGGGCACCAGGAACCACTCCCATAGAAGACAACAAACTTAATGGATAAATCTGTGTGTGTTCTGACTGCTCCACTGACCAGACGTTCCCTCATCTCTCTCCCTCTCCTCAGGCCGCCCGATTCCCTGAGACACAACAACATTGAAATTAAGCCAGTTAAAAACCCTACAATGGCTTCTAAATGTTCAAGTGAAAGGAGAGTTGCACATGTTTCCCTTTAAATCAAAAGCTAGAAATGATTAAGCTTAGTGAGGAAGGCACGTCAAAAGCCTAGATAGGCTGAACGCTAGGCCTCTTGCACCAAACAGTTAGCCAAGTTGTGAAAGCAAAGGAACAGTTCTTGAAGAAGATAAATAGTGCTACTCCAGTGAACACACGAATGGTAAGAATGCAAAACAGCCTTATCGCTGATATGGAGAAAGTTTTAGTGCTCTGAATAGAAGACCAAACCCACCACAACATTCTCTTCAGCCAAATTCTAAACCACAGCAAGGCCCTCACTCTCTTCAATTCTATGAAGGCCGAGAAGGTGAGGAAGCTGCAGAAGAAAAGTCTGAAGCTAGCAGAGGTTGGTTCCTGAGGTTTAAGGAAAGAAGCTGTCTCTGTAACATGAAAATGCGAGGTGAAGCAGCTCATGCTGATGTAGAAGCTGCAGCAAGTTATCCAGAAGATCCAGCCAAGACCATTAATGAGGGCGGCTACACTAAATAACAAATTTTCAATATAGATGAAACAGCCTTCTGTTGGAAGAAGATGCCATCTAGGACTTTCATAGCTAGAGAGGAGAAGTCAATGCCTGGCTTCAAAACTTCAAAGGCGAGGCTGACTCTCTTGTTAGGGGCTAATGCAGCTGGTGACTTTAACTTGAAGCCAGTGCTCATTTACCATTCCCCAAATCCCAGGCCCTTTAAGGTTTATGCTAAATCTACTCTGCTTGTGATCTGTAAATAGAACAACAAAGCCTAGATGAGAGCACATCTGTTTACAACATGGTGGACTAAATATTTTCAGACCACTATTGAAACTTACTGCTCAGAAAAAGATTCCTTTCAAAATATTACTGCTCATTGACGATGCACTTGGTCACCCAAGAGCTCTGATGGAGATACACAATGAGACTTTCTCTCCTCTCCTGCTTTCCCTGGTTGCTCATGGACCAATGACATGGTCTTAGGTATGTTGGGTCATGCTAATAAGGGCAACATCCCAGGGACAGCAGAAAACAAAGGTCAAGGAGACCTGGATGCTTGGACATCCTCATGGTGCAAGGCCACCCTAGCAGCCCTGGAACTGCCTGCCTCACTGTCATGGGAGACACACACAGGCTGCCATCCTGTGAGACCACTGTTATTTGGGTTTCTGCAGCACATACTGAATTAACACATATCGAGAGAATAGGACTTCCCAGGAGTGTGTGGCCATGGTGGTCTGTTCTGGAGATGAGCAGAGATATATTTAGTGTCACCTCTGTGGGCTCTTGGGACATAACTGTGAGTTAGAGAAAGGGAGAACTGGGCCAGAGGGGGCAGCACAGGGAGATTGGAGATTGTTACCCTCCTCATCTTTCTAGCCATAGGGTCTGGCCTAGGGAAGTGTTTGGGTCACTGGGTGTTAGATTTGTGAGCCCTTGTTTCTTCACTTCCTGTCCTCTTTGCAGACCAGATCTCCTGCTCATCCTACCTAGGATCAGAACCACTGCTGGTCTCCTCCTCATCACCCTGTCTGATGACAGGGATTGTGGAGGTGGAAATCTAGAGGATTAACCCCTCAGGTAGAAAAGGAGTGCAGGGTCATTCTGCATCAGATTCCATGAGGAGTCTGTGCTTCCCCCAACTCGTTTCAACAGCTGACTTTTGGATAGTTGACCTCCGGTCCCTCATATCCTGTGCCCTGGTGATCATAAAATTCTATCACTTCACTGTATTCTCCTTATTACAAATGAGTCACTAGGTCCAGCTTATACTCCAAAGGTGGGAATTACACAAGTGCATGAACACCAGGAGACGGGAATCGCATCTTAGAAGTGTGCTCACCACAAGGGGGACTCTGGCAACCACCTGAAAGTGTGGCATCTCACAGGGCTGTAGCCAGGAGTGCAGAGATCAGAGCTGAGGTCAAAGGGATTTTGTGTTCATCCCACAGGAATACAGGACAAAATTATGATCCCAGAAAGGTAGCCCAGTCTTCTAGGTAATTTGGGGATTGGAAGAGGCAAAAGGCTAGGTAGAAATATAAAGAAGAGGAAATAAAAAGACACCCAGCAGTTCTAATAGTTAATGTTCTCACTTATTTTCTTATGGTTCTGAGAAGTTGCAAAAGTCTTTTTATTTAATAGTTACATGGTTTAATAATCAGCATGACCTTATATAACTTAGGAAATATAATGAACCGAGGGATGAGGAAATCACATGACCCAGGCCTGACCAGTCCGGTTACCACGTTGTACCACATCTACCTAGCAACAGGGATTGGTCCAAGGGTAGTCTTTCCTCTCCAGTACTTTATGTATGGTCAATGTGAGAAAGATGTTTATCTTTCTGCTAAAGTTGTGAAAGTGGGTAATGTGAGGAGGTTAGAGATCATATTGTCTGTCTTCCCCAGGAACAGTGACAGAGAAGAGAAATTGAGGTCTGATGACAAGTTTGAGTCCCCGGGTCCAATCATGTCTCTAATTGGCCTCACCCCTGGCCTTCCCAGGTAAATCAACATGTTACACCTCTTTTGCCAAAGCTAGATTCATTCAAGTTTTGTTAACTTGCAACTGAAAGAGTTCTCTCACAAGAAGGCAGACTTTTCTGTGATGCTGGGTATTTAGATAACACTCGTTCACATGTTATTAAGACTTTATTTTTGTAGAGTAGTTTTAAGTTCACAGCAAGATTGAGGGGGATATACAGAGATTTCCCATGTACTCCCTGCCCCCATACATGCATAGCGTGCCCCGTTATCAATGTCCCCTGCAGAGTGGTGCATTTGTTACAACTGATGGACCTACACTGACACATCATCATCACCCACAGTCTGTAGTTTATATTATGATTCACTCTTGTAACTCTACATTCTGTGGGTTTGGACAAATGTATAGGAACATGTGTCTATTATTATAGTATCAGACAGAGTGTTTCACTACCCTAAAAATCCTCTATTTTCCGCCTACTTATTCCTCCCCTCACTCCCCAACCCCTGGCAACACATCTTTTTACTGTCTCCACAGTTTTGCCTTTTCCAGAATGTCATATGCTTGGAATCATACAGTATATAGACTTTTCCAATTGGCTTCTTTCACATGGTAGTATGCATTTAAGGTTCCTCCATGTCTTTACAAGTCTTGCTAGTTCATTTCTTTTTGACACTGCGTAATATCCCATTGTCTGGATGTACCACAGTTTATTTATCCCTTCACCTACTGATGGACGTCTGAGTTGCTTCCAAGTTTTGGCAATTATGAATAAAACTGCTATAAACATTCATATGCAGATTTTTGTGTAGACATGTTTTTAACTCCTTTAGGTAAATACCGAGGAACACAACCGCTGGATTGTCTGGTAAGAGTATTTTTAGTTTTGTAAAAAACTGCCGCACCGTCTTCCAAAGTAGCTGTACCATTTTGCCTTCCCACCAGCAATGAATGAGAGTTCTTGTTATTCCACATCCTCTCCAGCATTTGGTCTTCTTAGTGTTCTGGATTTTGGCCATTCCAATAGGTGTGTAGTAGTACTCATTGTTTTAATATGCATTTCCATGATGACATATACTGGGAACATCTTTTCATATGCTTATTTGCCATCTGTATATCTTCTTTGGTAAGGTGTCTATTAAGGTCTTTGGTCCTTTTTTTTTTTTTTTTGGCTGCGTTTGGGTCTTCGTTGCTGCGCGCAAGCTTTTCTCTAGTTGTGGCGAGCAGGGGCTACTCTTCGTTGCAGTGCGTGGGCTTCTCATTGCGGTGGCTTCTCTTGTTGTGGAGCACGGGCTCTAGGCACGCGGGCTTCAGTAGTTGCAACACGTGGGCTCAGTAGTTGTGGCTCACGGACTCTAGAGTGCAGGCTCAGTAGTTGTGGTGCACGGGCTTAGCTGCTCCACGGCATGTGGGATCTTCCAGGCCCAGGGATTGAACCCGTGTTCCCTGCATTGGCAGGTGGATTCTTAACCACTGCGCCACCAGGGAAGTCCCTTTGGCCCATTTTTAAATGAGACTGTTTTCTTATTGTTGAGCTGTAAGAGTTCTTTGCCTATCTTGAATAACAGTTCTTTATCAGATGTGTCTTTTGCAAATTTTTCTCCCAGTCTGTGTCTTGTCTTCTCATTCTCTTGACATTGCCTTTCTGTGAGCAGATGTTTTTAATTTCAATGCAGTCCAGCTTATCACTTATTTCTTTCTTTTTTTTTTTTTTTTAGCATTTTTCTTTTTCTTTTTTTTTTCTTTTTCAAATTTATTTATGTATTTATATTTATTTTTGGCTGCATTGGGTCTTCGTTTCTGTGCGAGGGCTCTCTCTAGTTGCAGCGAGCGGGGGCCACTCTTCATCGCGGTGCACGGGCCTCTCACTATCGCGGCCTCTCTTGTTGCGGAGCACAGGCTCCAGACGCGCAGGCTCAGTAGTTGTGGCTCACGGGCCTAGTTGCTCCGCGGCATGTGGGATCTTCCCAGACCAGGGCTCGAACCCGTGTCCCCTGCATTGGCAGGCGGATTCTCAACTACTGCGCCACCAGGGAAGCCCCCTGATTTTTTTTCTATTTATCTGTCTAATAAGTATCTTATTAACATTAATCTTTGACTTAAGAAACATTCTAAAGAGGAACAGTTTCAACATCGTCTTGCTAAATTCTGACCCTGTTCTTTAGTAATTACTCATATTTCATCTCATATTTACTTCTAACCAAAATCACTGCAACATCCTCTATCTACATCCTTAATCCATAAAATCTGTTCCCTTCAGTCCTGTAAGTGAAACATGGACTGTGCTGTAATTGAATATAATAGTTAAAACCTTTGGCCACTCACCATATAGAAAAAATCTGGTTGCACATTGCTTTGTCCCTGCTATAATGAGGATCTGAACATACAATGTCAGCAATCGACTTGTACTTGCTTGTATTGATAGATACAGTAATAGGGTATAGGAATCTTGTGTTGTTTGGTCATATTTTTTGACAAAACATTCTTATACAACTGAGCTATCAGAGCAAGTATACCCACATCTCTTGAACCCAGCAGTTTAAATAAGGGACGTTCTTCTTAGGCAGCTAGCATCTGCTCTCATGTCTTGAGAATGCTAAACTATGTGAGTCTTGATGAGACCACCTCTTATTACAGAAGCCAAAAGCATGCTTTCCTAACCTTTAATGTTGCTGGGGCACAGGCAGGCATCCTATTCTCTGGCAATCTGGTGCACTTATGCCAGATTTTGATTTAGGAGTTAGTTACATGAAGAACTATGGCCTGTTCTATCCACTAATTTCCTGAGACCATTCCCTCCTCAACTCTTCATTCTCATCTCTATGTCCAGGAGAACTATACGCATCAGTTGGGTCTATGAATCCCTCAAGATGGCTACTGCGAAACGCACCTCTGGCTCCACCCCTGTCTGTATTCACTACTTCTTCCTCCTCTGCTCCCCACCAGATCACACCCACTCTCCACTAGCTTGTCCTCATGCATGATATGTTCTGTTTACGTACTGACTATCCCAACAATCCTCTCAACCACTGATGACTCCCCCACCTGCTCCTCCCTCTCACTGCAGCTCCCGCACTGACTCCCAGCTCTCTTGGGGCAGAATTTGCAAGCAGGTAGGCACACATATCCCTCCCTCTTTACACTCTAAAAGCCCCAGTAACGTTTAATAAATTTCCCTTTTTCTAAAATTAGCCAAATTTGTTTTCTGCTGCTTATAGTTAAGACTACTAATTTAATATTAAGCTAAGTATCTATTTCTACCATCTCAAAACACAGTTGATATAAGACTGAACTTCAGGACCAAGTGACTTCCAAAAACTCATATACACCTGAACCTCACATGGCTTCCACTCCCCCCTTCTTATTGCAAAAATTATCAGAACACCTCAGAAAGAAATAAACCAATTCCCACTCCAGATAGCTCAAGTCTCATAACGTATCAATGGTAAGCAGGTATGAGTTGCAAAGCATTTACTGTTTGCTCAGCTGCTTAGAAGGATGACAGGAGAAATTATGTGACAGAAAAGGTGCTCTAGAAATGGATATGGATGTTGTAATCAATTCCTATTCGTGGCAGGGGCTGCAGTCCTATGATATAGTCACTCGTTCTCATACCTTTGTCTCAGTGGCAGGTGAAGAACCAAATCAAAGGCAACAGAAGAGAAAAATTAATAATTAATACGCATTTTAATAAGTACTTTAAAGACATTTCAACCATTCCCTTGTAGAGAAAGCAGATCAAGCGTACGACTCCCGTTTTAGAGAGAAAGCAGTGAAGACAAGAGACTCCTGACTACCATAAGGCTCCAGTCATCTAAGTGCATTCAGAAACCCAGCAGGACCACCTAGCTGAGGCAGAGAGTTGGGAATGATGTAAAGGAGCAGAGGATCAATGAAAACACCGAGGGCTGTGCCCAGGAGGTCTCCTCTCCGGGTCTCAGCGTAAGCCTGGATCTCATGCAGTCAAGCCACAGGAAAGGGAAAATTCTCCCAGTGAAGGAAGATGAGAATCCATAGAGAAACTCTTGAGTTCTGGCATTGGTAAAGGTTACCTTCCCACCATCATAATCCAGAGCAGCTCCAGTCAGCCTTGGACAGTAGGACAGGATCTGGCAAGGCTCAGGGCTGGTGCATATATAGACCCCAGCTGAAGACAGCTGCAGAGTCCAGAACCCCTCCTCAGGGGTGAAGCTGAGAAACCCTCTTCTCACCACTGACTCTCTTGCCACCCTCACCAGGCAGAATTCTGGCCACATTCCATTTTCCTGCGACCATTCCCCTCCGACTCCTCTTTCTCACCTCTATATCCAGGAGAACTAGACCCATCAGGGATACCTAGAAATCCACCAAGATAGCTACTGCCAAACACACCTCTGCTTCCACCCCTGTATTTCACTGCTTCTTCTTCCTCCTCTGCTCCCCACCAGATCCTGTCCACTGTCACTTCCCAATACACTTTGCCCCACGTGAAGCCCTTACTGCCCAGCACGCCAGGCTCCGGATCAAATCGCTGACCATGCTGCTATGTGTTCATCCACAAGCCAGTGAATATCATGCTCTTCCCATTTGGAAACACTGAGAGGTAGCCACTGGCTGTCTGGGAATTCAGGATGATCCTCACTGTGGGGACAAGGAGATAAAGGTGTGGCATCACAAAAGACAGCAAATGAGATTTATCCCATAGGTTCTGGGGCCTTTATGACAATGGGGGGAGACTCCTCAGGGGGCCAGGCCAGAAACTGCTTTTGACCTTGTGCTCATACTATTAGCAACCATATCTGGAAAATGAAGAGAACACAGAAAATTCAAGGGCACAGGCAGTGTGATGAGACTTGAGAGGGAAAAGCGGTAAGGACTGGGATCACTGCAGCTGCACAAATCTGGGGAAAGGTTTGTGGTTTTGAAATCTGAATTCTCAGGATAAAGAATTTGGATACATTAGTCACACGAAGACCTTCCTCTTTAAATCGAAAGAGCTGACCCATAAGTAATGGAGCTTCACAGGAAAGCTGCAATTAGCAAACTTCAGCCACTATCCCCTCCAGACGCTCACTTGTTTTATATTCCAGATCCCTCATCAATTTTCCTAGAATAAAAGTACCAAAGGACAGTAAGTGATTCTGACACCACATCTTCTAGGTCAAATTCTCTTACTGTTGGCTAATATAACTTTAGAAGGTGACAAAGCACCATGAAAACGCAAGTGAAATAGAGAAATCAATTCAGGAGACACCCAGAGCTGTCCAGTCTAAAGTGGTTCATGTAAGTATCCCGGCCAACATCTGCTGAACCCACCTGGTGCTTCATTAAAGAGTACCTGTGGACATATTCCCTGTTGTTAAACTAAGTCCTAAACTTCTAGTCCTACACCACACTATTTCTCTCCACTCTCAAAGATACCTCTTTTAGATTCATTCTCCCAGTATTCTTTAAATTTAAAAAAATTTTAATTGTGGTAAAAACACACAACATTTACCATCTTTACCATTTTTAAGTGTATAGTTCATTAATGTTAAGCGTATTTAACTTGCTGTGCAACCAATTTCCAGAACTCTTCCATTCTTCAAAGCTGAAACTCTCTACCCATTGAACAACAACTCCGCATTTCCCCCTCCTCCCAACCACTAATCTACTTTCTGTTCCTGTGCATTTGACTACTTCAGAGACCTCCCATAAATGGAATCATACAGTACTTGTCTCTTCGTGACTGGCTCATTTCACTTAGCATAATGTCCTCAAGGTTCATCCATGTTGTAGCATGTGTCAAAATTTCCTTCCTTTTTTAGGCTGGATAACATTCCATTGTCTGCATATGCCACATTTTGTTTATCCATTCATCCACTGATGGACATTTGGGTTGCTTCTACCTCCTGGCTAGAGCGAATAATGCTGCTATGAACATGAGTGTGCAAATATCTCTTTGAGATCCTGCTTTTAATTCTTTGGAAAGTGGGAATGCTGGATCATATGGTAATTATATTTTTAATTGTTTGAGGAAATGCCACACTGTGTTCCATAGCCTCCCAATTTTCTTTTGCCTCACTGTTAAATGTGAAATATCTTTTTACCAACTCTGAGACCTATTGACTATGATTCTGCTTTAGTCTAGGTAACATTCTTAGACTATCATGTGGAATGCTCTCTGGTTTGGACTTGCTTAGATTCCCTCCCCAATGTCCCTGCGTGGTGTGAGTGACGTGCACAAGAGCAAGGAACTCTGAGAAGCCACGGCCACAATCAAAACCTAAGGAAACATTATAGAGAAAGAAAGAAGGTTTTCTAGGCTCAGAACCCCTTCCTTTACCATGGAATCCTTTGAGTCCTTTCTCTAAAGAAAGAAGTTTATCTGAAAATTCTTGTGTCTGCTTTTTGATTGGAGGACTGATAGGCTTTTCAATCCAGAACTTCTTCCGGGGATATCTAGAGAAAATGAAGTCACAGTTAGCACTCCTGAGAGAAAGGCATGATTCCCATCGTCAGCACGTGCATGCGCACAAACACCAGCAGCGGACCAAAGGGGCAGAGAGTAAAAGCTGCTTCTCCACGTGGTCGGTTTCAACATCAGAGTCAACGAGTAGATATATAGAGTTCTGAAGAAAGGGCCATGATCCAAGGATTCTCTACCCACCAATATGTCATTTATAGACAATGTTAAAAAAGAGAGAAAGCCATTCTCTGCCTTTGAAAGTCTTTGAAACATGCCAGTAATACTACAGCCTCTAAGGAAATTACCTGAGGATATAAAGTAGACAAATTAAAATTAAGCTTTAAATATACATTTTTAAAAGCTTTAGATTTAAAATTAAGGAAGTGCTGGGCAGAGATATATAAGCTAAATACAAAATGAAAGAAATCTGAGGTCTTGATCTTATTATCAAACAAGATTGGATTCAAAGCAAAAAATTATTAAGTAAGACAACAGAGGGTGTTTTATGTTACTAAGAAAATTATAATCCACAATTAAGATACAACTCTCCTTAAAGGTCAACAGAAAAAAAGTATCAAATATAAAAAGCAAGAACTATAAGAATACCAGTAAAATGGGCAAAAACTCATTGCTAATAGGAATCTTTGAGTGATTGCTTCTAGTCCATAACATATCAAGAAGTCAAAAAATAAGTGTCAATGCAAAATACCTAAATAACAAAGCTACTAAGGAAAACTTCATGGAGATAGAGCAAATCCTATTCCAAGAACACAGAGAATGTACCTTCTTTGGAAATGTTTGGAACTGTCCAAAAGTTTACAATGTACAATACAGAAAGCCTCAATAAAGTCCAAAATGGTAACAAACTTGTCTGGTCACAAGATTTAAAAACGATGAAACATAAAACTATTAGAAAAAACCCTGCACACCACTGACAGAAAAGAAAAAAAAGAGGGAGGAGAGTCCTTGAAGAGGATCTTATCCTGGAGGAGAATGTTGGACAGAGTTCTCACCTCCTCGTCCTGGACCTGGCTTGTCTAGTGCTTGTTCCCTTCACCCGCTGCCTAGAGGACGGTCCCTGCCTTGTGCTGGTTGGCAGCCAAAGCATCAGGACTTATGGTGTCTTGATCTTTGGAGTCGATGCTACTCAGCAAGCCCCTGCCTGAGCCCTCCCTGCTTTGTCTACCACAGAGCCTCCAGAGCACAGGTGACACAGCATCCCAGCCCTGACGGAGAGGTCACCCTGAGATCTTGGGCCCTGGGCTTCTACCCTCAGAGGTCACCCTGACCTGGCAGCGTGATGAGGAGGACCAGACCCAAGCCATGGAGCTTGTAGAGACCAGGCCTTCAGAGGACAGAACGTTCCAGAAGTGGGCGGCCCTGGTGTTGCCTTCTGGAGACGAGCAGAGACACACGTGCCACGTGCAGCACCAGGGGCTGCCTGAACCCCTCTTCCTGAGGTCCGGTGTGGAGGGATCTGAGGGGGAACCTTCTTCTCAGGGAAGTAGGAGCCCTTCTGGGGACTTTCAGCAGGGTCAGGGCTCAGATGAGAGGTCAGGGCCCCTCACTCTCCTTTCCTCCTCAAAGCCGTCTTCCCAGCCCAGCATCCCCATCAAGGGAGCATTTGCTGGCCAGCTTCTCCTTGCAGCTGCTGTCAGTGGGGTTGTGTTTGCAGGAGTTCAGATTGCTGGAACTTTGCCTGCAAGAACTGTGCTCTAGAACACCAAGAACTCAGGTTAGGAAGGGATTCTGGGTTTCATTGTTCTGACCCAAGGGTCTCTCACCTCAGGGGTTGAATTGCAACTCCTGTCCTCGTGACTTCTGGAGCCGACGTGCAGACATCCTGTTGTGCAGCAAAGCCTGGAGGGACCCTGGCTGGTGGGAGGCCAGCTGAGAAAGTGCAGGTGAGCTGGGAGGCTGGGGACCTGCTGGATCCCCTGAGCCCCACTTCCAGGTCAGGCCAGTGTACGTGGCTGCCTTTGGACTCCAGGACCTTGATCTAAGTTCAGCTCCCCTTCTCCTCTATGAGGGTTCCAGGAGCAGGGCCACACGAGGCCCAGAAAGTACCAGATTGCCTGGGGAATGGGTCTCTTTCTAGTGGGACAAAAATTCTCAGGTCCGTCTCCTGCAGGATCCTAAATTTTTTTACAAAGATGAAGTAGTATTAAGCCCAGTCCTACAATGAACTGGCAAATCTGAAGGGAGAGTGTAACCTGCATGTGTGTCTGTCTGTGTGTGTTCACATGCGTATAGAAATGTGTGTGGATGTTTGTGTATATGTGTGTGGGTGAGTGTACACAAGCATGTGTGGGCCTTTGTATGTGTACGTGTGTTTTTGTGGTGTGCGGGTGTGCATTGCTCTGATGCGTCCTCATCCTGGCCCCCACCCTGGCCTTCTCCAGGTGCCCCTCCCACCTCAGGGGATATAAGAGACAGGACAGCTCTCCATCTGCACATGAGTAAGAGGCTGAGGTGATGAGTGTTGGGGAGAAGTGGTCCTCATCCTCTTGGAAGAAAGAAACAGGAGCTGCATGCGTGGACTCTCTTCCTTCCCAGGATTTTGCCTTAGTAAATGTGTCAGATACCATTTTAAGGGACTTACATGAATCAAGTAATTTAAATCTCGTAAGAGTCCTCTGAGATAGGGACAGCAATCAACCCCATTTTACAGACAAGGAAACTGAGGCCTCTGAGAGCTTGGCTGGCCCTCAGTTGGCTGAGCCATGACTCTAAGGCAGCGGTCTGACCGCTGTGCCCAGGTCTGTACTCACTCTGCTGTGTTGACTCCCATACACTGTTCACCAGCCTCACTAAGGGTCACCTCCTCTGGGGGCTCTGACAGCTTCCCTGTCCCCTCTGGGCTCTGAGACTGGCTGGGAGTCTATTGCGTTTCTCACACTCCCTATAGGTGTGTCCATGGGGTCTGAAGTGACAGGAGAGTTGGTTCTACATTGGCTGCTGGAGTGTGTTTGCCGGAGGTGGGGGGAAGAGAGGGTCACATCTGGGCTGTAGGGCCTCAGTGGTGTTTGCATCTGGGTGTGAGCTGGGCTTTCCAGATGCTGAAGGGTGAAGACCAGCAGGGGCCGTGCAGAGTTTACTCATCACTGTGTTATTTCACAGCCTGAAACCACGGCCCCTCGTGGGCCTGAGAGTCACAGGGGTGTTCACGCATCTCCTTCCCATCCCTGCTGCCCTGACTGCTCTTCTTCCAGCTGACTTCCTGGGAACATCTGCTGTCCAAGGTGACACATGAGGAGGGGTCTGGCCACACCCCTGCTCACCAGCACTTCCTCCCACCCTGCCTGCTGCTCCCTTCTGGGGCCTCCTGGATGAAGTGAGAGGACAGCAACTAGGACAGACAGAGAAGCTGACATTATGCTGGTAAAGAGAAAGCAGAACGCCTGTCACCAAGAAAAGGAAAGGGTTGCCTTAGGGAAGAATACTGAGTAGTTTCTTGTGGGCTGTTACACTGGCAGCCTCAGACTTCTGCTGGATGTTGACAGGAGGCTGACCTTAATTTCTTGCCACGTAGGACTTTCCAACACAGCTGCTTCCTTCCTCAGAGCTTGCAAGCAGTGAAGACAGTAGAAAGTCAGCCAGCAAGATGGGGTCTTGCTCTTCTATGATCTAATCTCAGGAGTGACATCCCTGTTGTCACATTCTATTGGTCAGAAGCAAGTCACAGGTCCCACCCACACTCAGGGGTGGAGAGCCACAAGGTGTGAACCCCAGGAGGCAGGGATCCTTGGGTAGCATCTCAGAGTCTGTCTGCACTGGGACATTCCAGGTCAGAGAAGCAGGAGCACGAGGTATTGAGGACTCTGCCACGGATTGCACAGTCACTGAACAGTCATTGTCACTGTGGGTCCGCCTCAGGCAGGATCATCTGCAGAACTGACTTGTGTTTATCGCGGCACCGACCTGGTTACAAGAATCAATGTTTTCATCGGAAAGGTTTCTCTCCAGGTCTGTGGGAATCTGAGAGGGTCCCCTCTGAATATTTGCCCCCTTACTTTTCAAACCTCCTACACCTCTAGGAAAGTGCCGTCACTGAAGTCACCCACATTTTTCTTGCCTGTGTCATCCTGCCAGCAAACCCTGGGCTCCCATTATTCCTCCCATCTTACTTTCATACAGGATCCCAGAGTCACTCCTTGTGATTCTAGTTTGTTGGTTTCTTCCCCTTCATCCAGATTATTTCTTAGTGATTTTCTCTTGTGTTGATTACTCAGCTTCATTAGGAAATTGTGTTCTCTAACTAACCCTTTCTACTAGTTTTTGGACCAAATGGGCCAAGGTCATCTCTCCAATCCTCAGCTCACATCCCACACAGGGACAGGATAAGAGTGGGGCTCCTGGGAAGTCATGGACTGGCACAGACCCTCATCGGGGTGAGACATTTAGGTCACCAAGCCATAGACCTTAGCTTTCTTTATGTCCCCGGCAGGGGGCACCACACCTGGCACACAGTATGCTCTCAATCAGCTCCCTCCCTCCTGGAAGCTGTTTCCCAGACAACTAATTATAGACTATGTTGCATTTACCAGGTCATTTCACTCCATCGTGAGTTCCTTGATGTGTCACTCACTGAGGCCCAGCACAGAGCCTGACATCTAGTAACCGCCTAATAAATGATTACTAAATGAGTGTGGGGTTTTCTTTGGTCATTCAACATTTATTTCAACTTACTAATACATGCATAAAGTTTAAAAAATTCATATGACATAAAGGATATACAGTGAAAAGTAAATTTCCTCCTCCATCCCATCCAAAACCCTTCCAAATTCCCTCCCTGGACACAGTAACTGTTGCCAGTTTCGACAGTGTTATAGAGAGCGATTTCATTTTATCAGGTGGTATTTATCCCATATTCTATCTGCAGTTTTGTTATCAATTAGCAATATATTCTAAGATTATTCTATTTTTAAAATACAAATCTGGCTCAGCTTAAGATACTGATAATAACAATTCTCCACTTCTGATTTAAAAAAAATTAAGTATAGCAAAAATCATCTCTCTTCCATAGCAATAGGGTTTTTTTCTGGACAAAGTCACCCAGGTTAAAAATACATTCGGGACTTCCCTGGTTGCGCAGTGGTTAAGAATCCGCCTGCCAATGCAGGAGACACGGGTTCGATCCCTGGTCCGCGAAGATCCCACATGCCGCGGAGCAAATAAGCCCGTGCACCACGACTACTGAAGCCCGTGCCCCACAACTACTGAAGCCTGCGCGCCTAGAGCCCGTGCTCGCATCAAGAGAAGCCACCGCAATGAGAAGCCCCTGCACTGCAACTAAACGGAACTAGAGAAAGCCCAGCAACGAAGACTCAATGCAGCCAAAATAAATAAATAAATAAATTAAAGTTAAAAAAAAAAAAAAAAACGTTCAATCTCCACTATTTGTATCCTTTTGATTAAGTTCTGGCCCATATGACGAAGCAGATGTGAACTTTAAAATTTTGATCTTAAAGGGAAGAAACCTTTCTTCCTTCCCTGCTTTCCCTGGTTGCTCCTGGACCATGAACACGGTCTTAGGCACCTTGGGTCATGTCAACAATGGCAACATCCCAGGGACAGCAGAGAAGGAAGGTCAAGGAGCCCTGGACGCCTGGACATCCTCGTGGTGCAGAGCCACCCTAGCAGCCCTGGAACTGCCTGCCTCACTGTCATGGGAGACACACACAGGCTGCCATCCTGTGAGACCACTGTTATTTGGGTTCTGCTGCACATAGTGAATACATATCGGCAGAATAGGACTTCCCAGGAGTGTGGGGCTGTGGCGGTCTGTTCTAAGATGAGCAGAGATATATTTACAGTGTCACCACTTGGGCTCCTGGGACATTATTGTAAATGGAGAAAGGGAGAGCTGGGCCAGGGTTGGGGGCACAGCACAGGGAGACTGGAGACTGTTACCCTCCTCATCTTTCTAGCCATGGGGTCTGATAGGGGAGCGTTTGGGTCACCAGGTGTTAGATTTGGGAGTCTTCGTTTCTTCACTTCCCTTCTTGTCCTTTTCACAGACAGTTCTCTTGACATTCCAGCCAGGATGAGAATCATTGCTGGTGGTCTCTTCCTCCTCCTCCTCCTCCTGTCTGATGGCAGTGACTGTGGAGGCTGAGATTTGGAGGAGAAACTCCTCAGGTAGGGAAAGAATGCAGCATCAGTTGTCATTGGGTTCCATCGGGAATCTCTGCTTCCCCAGCCAGGCCTGGACAGCCAGCCCTGAGACAGCTGACCCCGGGTCCCTCATATCTTTTTCCCTGGTGATCCCCAAATATACATTCATCACATCCCCTATTCTGTTTGTTACCAATGAGTCACTAGGTCCAGCTTATGTTCCAAAGGTATTAGACAGGGGCATAGATACCAGAGGAGGGAGCATCGGGGACCAACTTAGAGTCTGCCAACCACGGGGTGACTTTGGGACCATCTGACTACATGGCCTGTCACACGGCTGAGGCTAGCAATGCAGAGACCAGAATAAATAGAGTTCAAGTCAAAGGTTTTGGGGCTCACTTCACAGGAATCCAGATCAAAATTATATTCCCAAAAACCTGGCCCGATCTTCCAGGTAATTTGGGATTTTTAAAAGAGAGAACTTTGTAGGTAGAAACATAAAGGTAGGAAATGAAAAGAAAGGTAGCAGCGCTGAGAGTTAGCGTTGTCTCATTGACAACGATCCTTCCAGTTTCCGCAAGAACCACAGTGGTGAGTTAACTGGTATGTGATGTGACCACCACCCCTGCATCCTTTAAGTCTTTGAAGATGACGTTAACTTCTTTCATTATCCCAAGACACAATATCGTTTTTAATGTTCTGTCGTGGCTGAGCTTGGGCGGCTTTTTCAGGGGCTTCCACTAAGCCTTTCTTACTAAAAGCTTTTACTTCACAGGATTAAAAAAAACCAATATGAGTTCTCTGGGTGACATTTCCAATTATAGCTCATAAGCTTGAGAAAAGCAAAGGTAAGATGTTTCCAGATTTGGCTAATGCCCTAAGGATAAAAACAATTTTTCCCTCTGGGTCATTACCCACATTTATATTTTGGCCTAAACAATTATTCTCTTGATACTGTACTTATGGAAGCTTTTTATACTTTATATATTATTTTTATTTGTTTTTACTGGAAGAGGCAGCCTTAAAACAAGTTCTATCACGTTACTGGGAATGGAGTCTCCATGACCTGTTTTTTCACTCCTGCTATTTATCTGGCACCATGGTAGGTGCTAGAATACAAGTCCACCTAAACCAATGATACTTTCTCTCTTCTGTGAGCCAGTGCTGGTTTGTGAAATGTTTGCTCTCAGCTCACAATAAGAAACATACAGACATTGAAAGTGAGTGTAAGCAAGTAAACTTCTACCTTTATCTTGACCCAGACTGGTAATTGCCAAGAAAAAGATGAGCATTTATATCATGTCATTGGATCTGCTAAGACAGTTGGATCATTAGTTCCTCATGGACCAGAGATTGCGTAACTTGCTGTCTAAACTAGTATTGATACTTTTTTGTGGGGATCACATGTAAACTGATAAGTGATATGGATACTTTCCCCAGAAAGATGTGCATGTACAAAGAAATGTGAAACTTAGTATAAAATGTCAGTGTTTATGTATGGATCCTATGAAGACTTACAGATCTTGTTTTTTTAAGCTTAGAAAGAGACAAAGGTAGGGAGAGGACATTTTGAGTAATCATTTCATTATTGAAAAATGCACTCTGATTATCTGAGTATAAACTGGAGTAGACAGAAGCTGGACTTCATAACAGAACATCACAGAAGAAGTTGAAAGATGTCATTTATTACTTATTCATCCATCGAACCTGACTGCTTACAATGTACCAGGTCAAGTTCTCGTCTAGATCACTGCTGCAAAAATTGAAATTTGTCATTCTTTTTCCCTTCCTCACCTTCAACCTCCACCCCTAGAATCTGTACCCTCTTCCCAAGTTAGGAGAATTTCAAACTTGAAGATCTTGGTAGGAGGTAGAGGCCACCTCCCTCCATAAGAGAGAAAAACCTGCTTCCAAACATTCTGGCAGGTTGAAACAGCCTGAGGCCCCACCAGGCAGGTGACCCCATGCTGGACTCTGACTCAGGACATGGTGACACAGGGAAGCTGGAATTGTGCTGAATGCTTTGGCACATGTGGCAGAGGTGGCGGTAGTGTCGTCCAGTTGTCAGGAGCAGCAGAGACAGCAGGCCTAGCCGCAGGGTGCATTGTCCAGCATCAGGGCTGACAGTGCTGTGAACAGTGGCATCTGTGCCCACCTGCAGGCGCAGGGGTTCCTCTGTGGGACCCGACCTGGATGGGATTGTGGATTCTGTTCCTGGCTGTGTACTCTGAGGGCTGTTCTGTGGCTTTTTCCTGAAATAAAACAAAACTACAGTCAATCTCTCTTTCCCTCTCTCTCTCTCGTTCCATTTAGAACAATTTGAAACCCTTTTATCCCCATAAAGAATTGCATGAGAATACCATGTAGCGAAACTCTGAGAGAGCAGGGATTCAGAGACTCTTCCCCGCTGCTTTACTGAGATATGATTGATCTACAATATTGAGTAAGTTTATGGTGTACAACTTGTTGACTTGAAACACTTAATATTGCAAAATAATTACCACCGTAGCATTAGCTTACAACTGTATCATGCCACATAATCACCTTTTTCGTGTGTGTGGAGAAAATTTAGGTCTACCCTCTTAGCAACTCAAGAGATTTTCTTTATGCTGAGCAGATAACTGCTTCTTACATTTTCCACCTGGCTATACTGCATGGTAGAGAAAACATGTATCTCCCAGAAAATGTCCTGACTTTTTCTTCCCAGGGAAAAACATTTCAATGCGGATTTAAAACCCCTCCCCACCCTGATTACTCTCTGATCACTGACCTCAGTGGATCCCAATCTGCCTGAGCCTCAGGACTGCGTGTAGGGATTGTTGCAAAGTACTCAGGCCTCTTCCCCGACCCACCATCTCAGAATGTGGGCATGGAGTCCAGGAATCCCTTATGAACAAGCTCTACAGGTGAGGCTGATGCACAGCCACGTGGGAATCCTGGTCTACGTTGTTGCTACTAAATGTGTGATCTGAAGACCAGCAACCTCAGCACCAAACTTGTTTAAAATGCAGATTCTCACGCTCCCTTCCACCTGAGGTGTGCAGGTGATGCACAAGGGAGATCGGGACCCCCTGGTCTCTGTGCCTTCTAGACTCGGTGTTCAGAATCGTGCGGTCTGCTCGGGTGTGTGGTCTGATCAGATCGCATAGCGCTGGGGGGTCCAGGGTTCAGTCCTTGTCCTTCCTCTTCTGTAGCCAATTCTCCCCTGGTGACCTCATCTGTTCTCAAAGCTTTAAACCTCATTTATAGGGTGTCACCTCCTCCAACTATTTCTCCAGCCAAGTCATCTCACCTGAACCCCAGACTCAGTTTGCACTTTCCTAAACCGAATGCCAATGCTGCCGCCTCCTCAAATATGTTGCTTCCAGAGTCTCCCCACTTCTGCGGAAGGTGCCCCACATGTCTACTTGCAAATCTCAAAATTTGGGGTCTCCCTTCATTCTGCTTTCTTATAACCCAAATTTAATCCATTAGGAATTGCTGTAAAACGTCATTTTCAGAATATATCCAGAATCCAATCAGTTACTATTACTTTCCCTGCTCACACCCCAGACAAGCACCAGCATCTCCAGCCTGGACACTGCACCATTTTCTACAGTTTCCTCTATGGAATCTCTTGCCCTTCACCTCCTGATTCTGCCCAGCAGCCAGATGTTTCTAGAGAGTAGTCACACCAGGTCAATCTTCTGTTCAAACCATCTTGTAAACTCCGCATCTTACTCAGACAAAATCAAAACCCTTCTAATATTGTCTAGGTCTATATGATCTGTCCGGACACTGCATCTCATCTCAGTTCCTCTCTCCTCCAGTTACGATGGCCTCCTCGCTCTTCCTTGAACACAAAGACACTCTCCTGCCCTACTGCACTGGCACTGGAGGCTCCCCTGCCTGGAGAGAACTTGCCCCAGACATCCTCGGGGACATTCCTTCATGTCCTTCGCATCTTTACTCAAAGGTCACCTCCTCAATGAGGCCCACACTGACCGCCCTAGTGAAACAGCCACCTTCCCTGTCCCCACACACTTACACGCTGGGTCACCTTCCTCAAAGCACTTACCAACTTTTAATGTAAACACTTCCCTCACTTACTAGTCTCAGAGTGCACACTCTGCCCTTTCCCCTAGAACATATACTCCACATGGCTGACAAGTTCTGTCTGTTGTTAGTTCCCTGAGGTTTCCTAGATGCAAAAATAGTGTGTCATGTATCTGGCACACAAAAATATCAATTGAATGAATCATCAGTGTAGAGCACCTCCCTATTCTAGAGACAGTGTCTTTATTAACGTGACCTCAGGCCACATGCTGTCTTGTGGCAGCTACAGCACAACATCCATTCGCAATGACATCAATGCCGCCTGTACTTTTCTCACAAGGGCTGATCTCCCCTCCCTCCCACACCAATCAGTCTGCACACCACACACCATGCTCCTTCTCGCTTCAGAAAAGAATATCCTGCACTTATGTGTCCTATATTCCAACGTACCCTGACTCTGTTAGACTCTGCTTTCTAAATCCATCAGTTTGGACTGGAGTCAGCACTAGGCTTAGAAGATCTATCTAAGGGCAGAAGAGGGGCCAGGCTGCAGAGAAGAGAGAAATCCAGCAAGAATTAAGTCAAGATGAGAGACTATTGGGGCCCTTCTCTTTGCTAATTCAAGAATCTGGTTCCTTTAAAAAGATGAGGAAAAGTTGGAAAGAAGAATCCAGCAAACATCTCTAGAAGGAGGGCAAGAGCTGGATGAGGCTGAAAATTGCTCTCTTGATACTACTGAGAATCCTGTGTGCAGGGCCCCCTTGGACTTGTGGGGACAATGACAGGCAAAATGACTCCTGCTGCTGTCAGAGATGGAAACACCCAGAGAAGAATGAGACCAGAACTCTGCACATGAAAAACAACAGTCATTATTCCAACAACAACTAAATAAGCAAAATATAAACACACACGATAAAGACAGGGTCCGAGGATGGGACCAAGGCCTGAGCCAAGGCTACCTGGTTACAGGAAGCCCTTGCTGCCCACAGTCCTGGAGACAGTATAAGGCCCAGGTGATTTCTGAGCCTCTGAGATCACAGGTCCTGGTGGGACAAGGTTCTACTCAAGTGACGAGGACAAAGGAACAGAGAAGATGACCTGGCAGAGCAGTGACCACATCAAAGCCCACGATGCAGTGAGCACGGAGTGGGCACAGGCCGCGTCCACGCTCAGCTCCTCACAGCCTCCTCCTGTCCCACCTGCAACAGACTCAGCACAGCAAACACACAGAATCTGGAAGGTTCTCAGTGCTTCCATTTATTTTCTCTCTCAAACTTTAGGAATCCTTTCCTTTATTATCCCATCAACCCCTCATGGCACGAATTAGAAAAAACAAAATTCATATATAGATTTTATTTCCAACAGGCAAGTAAGACATTATTACTCAGTGCAACACGAAGTTAAAACAGGGATGGAGGTGGCCCAGCCCTGCCTCTGCTGGAACAGGCAAGTGGATCAGGGAAGAGAACACAGGTCAGGGTGGGGAGGGGTCGTGGTGGGCAGGGGTGGGCCAGTCTCCCCACCTCCTCACATTAGGCTAAGAGGAAAACAGACACATTCAGAGGCAGCTGCAGAAAGAGGAGTCACGGGATCTGAAGCCACAAAGTGGGACCGTGCATCACTCAGTCCCCACGGGGCTGCTGTCTCACACTGTGAAAGAAAATAATCATGAACAAATTCAGGTCAGTCATGTAAGTGCTGACCTTCCCAACAGCCCCCCACATGCTCAAATGTCCCACTCAAAGATCCCCACCACCCGGGGCATCCCCTCGGCCCCAACATCTCTCCCAATCGAGGCCCTCCAGGGTCTCACCTTTAGGATCCGTGAGAGACACATCAGAGCCCTGGGCACTGTCACTGCCTGGGGGAGAACAAAACCAGGACGTGGTCAGAACCCACAGGAGAGAAACTAGAGAAGGAACTTTAGGAGGGTGAGCCCCCCATGGCCTCCTGTCTGCACCCTCACAAGGGTCTCAGGAGTCACACCCCCTCCACACTCACTTGCAGCCTGAGCGTAGCTCCCTCTTTTTTCACCTGTAAGAAGAAAACATCACGTGAGAGGCCA
The DNA here is from genome assembly GCF_028564815.1 of Eubalaena glacialis. Classification (NCBI taxonomy): domain Eukaryota; kingdom Metazoa; phylum Chordata; class Mammalia; order Artiodactyla; family Balaenidae; genus Eubalaena; species Eubalaena glacialis. Next base: position 23,168,763 of record NC_083722.1, on the reverse strand, counting down.
GGGAGAAGACTGAGTTGTGAGATCCTAGAGGAACCCCCTAGTCCTGGACCACAGAGAACTTTCCAGAACTGTTGACCAAAACCCATGATAGGATCAGCAACACGAAGAAAGGAGATATGCGGGGATTGGATCAACTTCTGCCCTCCTGGGGGGTCTGTCCTCAGCAGGGACCTTCCCTCTCTGACCTTCAAGTGCTGGTAATCTGGTCCCCAACTGGAATTATGAAGGTGAAAAAATCTGTCTTTCATTTCCACATGTGCTTTACAAAAGGGTAAGTGCCAGTCTCCAGACTGACAAGCAATGTTTCTGAGTGGTACTGCCCAATAAAAACGCAGGCAAGCTTCTACCTGGGCTTGAAACTCCCCAGTGAGACAAGAAAACTCAGATCCCTCCCTCCCTTCCCTACCTGAGCGCTTCTTCCTCCAGATCACAGCTCCAGCCACCACGGCTCCAGTGACCACCAAGAGAACCAGGCCAACGATGAGGCCCATGATGGGGACGGTGGGCTGAGGAGGTTCTGTGGAGGAAAGGGAAGGGGCCCTGACCTCAGGCTTGAATCCCGACCTTGCTGAACGTGTCCAGAAGGGCTCCTGCTTTATCTGAGAAGAAGTTACACCCCCCACCATGTCCCTCCTTACCCCATCTCAGGGTGAGGGGCTCCTGAAGCCCCTCGTGCTGCACATGGCACGTGTATCTCTGCTCCTCTCCAGAAGGCACCACCAGGGCCGCCCACTTCTGGAAGGTTCTGTCCCCTGAAGGCCTGGTCTCCACAAGCTCCATGTCCTGGGTCTGATCCTCCCCATCACGCTGCCAGGTCAGTGAGATCTCCTCAGGGTAGAAGCCCAGGGCCCAGCACCTCAGGGTGACCTCACGGTCAGAGATGGGGTGATGGGTCACGTGTGTCTTTGGACGGTCTGAGGAGGAAGAATCAGAAAATTCACACTTTGGGTTACCTTCATGGGCCACTGAAGCAGCATCATGTGACCATCCTGAGAATGGACAGCACAACAGGTTTGAAAAGAAGAAGCAAAAACACCAGACACCAGCCTGGACTCCGGAGTCTGGGAAAATCTCCCAGTCCTTGGAAAGTTCTAGAATAAGGATGAAAGCCAAGATAGGAGGCTCCATGTAAAGGGGAGAATACAGAGCAATGGTCCTGACTTTGGTGGAGGCTGAATGACTCAGAAAAGCTGGAGTCAGGCCTCCTAACATGTTCTCAGGCTGAGAACAGGCCTTGAGAGAGAAAGTCATGGTTCACAAGATGGGGGTCAGGGTCAAAGGGCACCGCTGGTCAGTTATTTCAGGGATGGTTTCCTGCTTCTTCCCCAAAGAGACTGGATTCCTTAACTGTCTTTCAGAGAAGTGAGGCCACCGGTGAATCACTGTCTTGTACAGAATATGAAAACCTGGGCGGATTCCTCCCTCTCCCGACAAGAAGTTGGGGCGCTGTTCCCACAGGGACCCCATTTCCTCCCCTTGTGGGAAGCCAGCTCCAGCCCGAGGGGAGACCAGGGGGGCCCCGCGGCCCCTCGTACCTGCGCGCTGCAGCGTGTCCTTCCCGGTCTCCAGGTATCTGAGGAGCCACTCCACACACCTGCCCTCCAGGTAGTTCCTGAGTTGCTCCGCAGCACCGGCCGCCTCCCACTTGCGCTTGGTGATCTGAGCCGCCGCGTCGGCCGCGGTCCAGGAGCGCAGGTCCTCGTTCAGGGCGATGTAATCGGCGCCGTCGTAGGCGTCCTGTTTGTACCCGCGGAGGAGGCGACCGTCCGGCCCCACGTCGCAGCCGTACATCTCCTGGACGGTGTGAGACCCTGACCCCGCCCCGACCAACCGCAGCGATTAAACCCAAACTGAAAATGAAACCGGGTAAAGTCCCCGCGGGCTGTTCCCGGGTCGGGGACCGGGCGGTCCCGCAATGTTGGGGTGACCCTCTGACCCGGAGACTCGGGGCGACGCCGGCCCGTCCCTGGGGATGGGGGTCGTGACCCGGACCCGGGCCCGCGTCGCTCACCGGCCTTGCTCTGGTTGTAGTAGCCGCGCAGGGTGTTCAGGTCCTCTCGGTAAATCTGTGCGGTGTCCTTGTAGATCCGCGTGTTCCGATCCCAATACTCCGGCCCCTCGTGCTCCATCCACGGCGCCCGCGGCTCCTCCCTCGGATTCGGGGCGTCGCTGTCGAACCGCACGAACTGCGTGTCGTCCACGTAGCCGACGGCGATGAAGCGGGGCTCCCCGTGGCCGGGCCGGGACACCCCGGTGTAGAAATACCTCAGGGAGTGGGAGCCTGGGGGCGGGGAGGGGTGACACCCGGTCCGACCCTCCTCCCGGCGCGGGTCCCGGGTCCGAGGTGACGGGGCCGGGAGGGGGGAGGGGGCGAGGGGCTCGTGAGACGGAAAAGGTGTGGAGGTCGGAGAAGGGCCGGCACCTCGGGGGGAGAGAAGAGGGGGCGGGAAGCCAGGGAGGGACAGGCGGGGACGCGGGTGAGGGGGCGGGTCTGGGCCGGGGGCGGCGGCGTGGCTCCTTCCCTGGGAGTCCTGCCCCCCCGACCCCCGGGGTCCCCTCGCTGCTCCCCGCAGAGGCCGTTCCCTCCCGACCCCGCACTCACCCGCCCAGGTCTCGGTCAGGGCCAGGGCGCCCGAGAGCAGCAGGAGGAGGGTTCCCGGCGCCATGACCAGCAATCTCGGGGTCTGGGGAGAAACTGAGTCTCGGCGGGTCGGTGGAGACTTTATAACCGGGAACCGCGGGGACGCTGATTGGCTTCTCCAGAAACGGGACACGCAATGGGAGTCAGAAGTGGGGCCGCGTCACGAGTGTCCAGGCAGGAGGGCCCGACACGGGTTGTGAGAGAGAAAGTGAAACTCGGGGAGACGGGGAATCCCCACCACGGAGCGTCCCCGCCCCAGCGACCGCCTGACGCCCTGAAAGCCTGAGAGCCTGGCCCTCCCCGGACCTGGGACTGTGCGTGACCCTGCGCCTTCTGCTCAGAGAGCTCTTTGCCACACTGTCTCCCTGAGTCCTGGCCCGGGGACTGTGCAGTCAGCGATTTTCACAACATTGTGGCCAGAATATTGATACGGTCTTACAAACTAGTGACGACCGCAAAGATAATTTTGTTTATGTGGATACTTCTATCGATACTTTCCAAAGTAGAAATAATAGAGTTTAAAAATTTTAAATTAATTTATTTAGACTAATATTAATAACCCATGATTTAATATGAAAAATAACTACTTCCCAAAATAAACACGGTAGTGGGAAAAGTGGAGCTTTTCAGGTTTTTATATTGTTGCAAGTCTCTCTCTTTCTTGTCTGTCTCATTAGAAGACCCCTGGATGTTCATGTTCGCTTCTGCATCGAATCCGTTATTTTGATTGAAGTCTATGAAAATAAAAAGGCCCACACATATGTAGGAGTAGTATTTTTAATAACCTTTTCAGACAGTCGTGGATGTTAGTCTTTGATACAAAACTAAAACTACACAAGTGGTAGTTTCTCAAAGGTTATTTTCAATATAAAATATTGAAACAATATTATTAACTATTTCCTATTCTGTTACGTTAAAATCCATAACCCTATTTTGCACGTTGAATGTCTCCTGTACTAACGTAAGATTTTAAAAAAGTAATACGTTGTTTCACTAAGTTATATAGATCTTCCAGTGTCATTCATTCTTTCAAGTAAACATTGTATTCCATGAAGAAGAGGGTAGTTCAGGTCACGCAAATGATTTTCCTTGGGACATAGTACTTTGGAATGTAGCAGAAGTGCTTGATGGGTACTTCCCATGTCATCTTAGAAGATAGTTTTAAAATGTGGATTTAAGGGAGTTCCCTGGCAGTCCAGTGGTTAGGACTCAGAGCTGTCACTGCCATGGCCTGGGTTCAAGGGTTCAATCCTTAGTTCAGGGAACTAAGATCCCACATGTGGTGGGGCGTGGCCAAAAAAAAAAAAAGTGAATTTAAGGATGATTTAGGAAACAAAAGAATTTTTATTTATTTTTTTAAGTTTTTTTTTATGAGGTATAGTTGATCTACAATGTTGTGTTAATTTCTGCTGTACAGCAAAGTGATTCAGTTATACATATGTATATACATTCTTTTTCATTTTCTTTTCCATTATGGCTTATTAAGGAAAGATAAAAATTTTAATGCATCAACCAGAATGTTTTAAAGCAAACCTGCTTTTTCTTTTCTGCAAGTAAGTTGTGGTGAAAATAATTATATTGCAGTTTGCTACAGTAGTCTCCATCACTGCTAAGTTATACCTCAAAGCAAATGTCAACATAGTGGAAAGTCAAATAATATCTTAGTAATGCTATGAAAGTAGGTTTCACCTCGTGGATCTCAGGAAAGGGTCTCAGTGACTTCAAGGGTTCCACAGATCACACTCTGAGAACTGCTGTTCGAATAAACCTGGGAAAATCTCCTAACTGACCCTTGCCTTTGCCTCCTCTTCGTTTTGGAGAATCCCTCTCCCTGAGCTGGACTCCCTGCCTCCCCACACTTAGCTGAGGGCCCTGCCCCTGGGCTCCTCTAGGAGAGAACTCACCCCCTAGAAAGTGATGCCAGAGAGTGTCCTCAGTCTGGGAAGGGAGGTAGGGGGACAGGTGTTTCCCCTTTGGACCTGGGAACAGTTTGTGCCTGAAAGCACCACACCCACTCATAACCTAGTTTGGTTTCGTTACACACCAGCTAAGTATGTATTCATATCCCAGACAGAAATCTGACATCGTCTCTAAGAGAAATAATATTGGCCCTTTCATGGGTCCAGTATATCTGACTTGAGGCCCAGAAAGCATGAAGAGCAGTCCTGCCCAATAGAATGCTCTGTGGTGAAGGAATTGTTCTATATCTGTACTGTCAAAATCAGGCAGCCACTAGCTACAGGTGGCTATTTAGCACCTCAAAAGTGGCTATTGTGCTGAGCACCTTAATGTTATTTGGTTTAAATAGCCATATGTGGCTAGTAGCTAGCCTATTGGGCATTGCATATTTATAATGTTCTTAGTTTCCGGTCTCTTCCCCCAAAAAGATACTGAGTGACTCATAGGTTGATGCATATTAAAATAACCTTCATATGGAAACCATGGACTTGTCTATGTGGGTCTTAGATAGATCCTTAAAATGCAGCATGCGCAGAAAGTTTCGTTAACATGTATTTTAACAACTAGAGTGTTCAGACATTAAGGACACCATGGTTTATCACCTTAAGGTCATATGTGTTCAAAACTGCCCATCGCTGGAGCTAATTCTTGTCTTTATTACCTTGAGCTCTTGTTGTTCTTTTCATTAACCTGGTAAACATAAGCAGACAATGAAGTCTTCACTTAGCCCAAGAGAAAGTATTTACTAAACACAACATATATCAAATACCTTGTAGGACCTGTACATACTTGTAAAATCATAAAGCAGGAGATGTAAACCTTAGAATCTACCACCTTAGAATTCTTTACTGACTGCTCCTGCTATTCGTTCCCCCCAAATTCAATCAATTCTGTTTCCCTTCACCCTTGGACCCCTCTCTCCTAGACAAAAAAAATACATGAATTTTTTACACTTGGGGAATGAAGAGTTGTATGGCCCAAAGATGAAAAACCACTAAAAAATCATAAATTTTCTCTATGTCAACCAGACATTCACAAAGATACTAACTCATGCCCCTATCAAACTCAAAGACAAAAAATTGACAAACAGGTAGCAATGTTTTTCAGCCAAAGACCACCAGGAGAAAATCTGTGGGCAAACAAGTTGGATTTATTACTGGATGCAGCGAGGAGGGAGATGACACACCATCGGGGACCATGGTGTCTTAGTGTGAGGTGTTAGATAGAACATATACAGGATGTGGGCTCTGGTTGGGTGATTTTGAGGAGGGCGTATGGAAGGGCGGCTCACTCTAGATTGGGTGTTGTCAGGAAGTGGGGGCAATTCTATGACTGGGCATGTCAGTGAATCTTCCCCGTAGGGAGGGAAGACTAGAGTGAGGATGCAGCTGTAATTGGAAAGAAGCCGTGGTTGCTGGTATCAGCACAGGGAGAGGTTTGATACATTGTGAGGTGCACAGTGCTGCCTTGTTTGGTCTGTGCTTGGACAAAATGATGTTGTGGTCTTGTTTTGTCTCACTGTATCATGGTCTCAGGTGTCCTTGTCTGATGTTGATGTTCTGTGAGGTGACATATGTCCAACAGGAGAAGAACACAGCTGCGTGGTGAGCACCAGCCCAGCTTCTGACAACGCTGAGGCCTAAGGTAAATGTCAGACCAGTTTCTGATGTTGGAGGCTGCTTTGTCCTTCCTGAATTCAGTGTCTTAAAGTAACTAAATCCCAAACAAAACATAACTAAAGTGTATTAGAAAACAATTTGGAAAATAAGAAATGCAAATGTCAAACAAATATATAACAAATAAATGTAAAGAAAAATGCAAATGTGGAATAAGAAATGGGAATAAATTAAAATCTATCATCTTGGCAAAGATAATAGTATGAGGAGAGTGTTGACAGGAATTTAGGGAGAATATACTGTCATAAAGATTGATGGGATTGAAAACTGGTACAAAAATTTTAAAGGTCACTATGCAAAACATCTCAATTTCAGTATATTTACATTTAAAAAAATTTTTTATTTTGTATTGGTGTATAGGTAATTTACAATGTTGCGGGGTGTTTTGTTTTTTAGGTGTACAGCAACTTGACTCACTTATGCATAGACGTATACATGTCCTTTTTTGGGTTCTCTTCCCATATAGGTTATTGTAGAGTGTTGAGTAGGGTTCCTTGTGCTATACAGTGGGTCCTTGTTGATTATTTTATAAATAGTAGTGTGTATATGTTCATCTCAACCTGCTCATTTATCCCTGCCCACCACCTTTCCCTTTTGGTAAACGTTAAGTTTCTTTTCTAAGTCTGTGAGGCTGTTTCTCTTTTGTAAAGAAGTTCATTTGTATCCATTTTTAGATTCCACCTGTAAGTGATATCATAGGATACTTGTCTTTTCCTGTTTCACTTCCTTCCTTGTGGCTGGAAATGGCATTATTTCATCCTTTTTATGGCTGAGTAATATTCCATTGTGTATATGTATCCTATCTTCATTATGCATTCATCTGTCCTTGTACACTTAGGTTGCTTCCATGTCTTGGCTATTGTACATAGTGCTGCCATGATCGTTGGGGTGCACGTGTCTTTTAAAACTACGGTTTTCTCCGGATCTAGGCCCAGGATTGGGATTGCTGGGTCACATGGTACTTCTATGTTTACTTTTTTAATGAACCTCCATACTGTTCTCCCTAGTGGATGTACCGATTTACATTCCCACCAACAGTGTAGGAGGGTTACCTTCAATATGTTTACATTTTGACATAGAAATTTCTCTTTCAGAAATTTATCCTGCGAAGATAATCACACATGTTCTCAAAAATATATATTCAAGGATGTTTCTTGAATTGTGGTTTATAAAAGCAAGGAATGGGAACAATCTAAATGCTATAGTCATTGTAATGATGGTAACTATGAATAGGGGAACAATTAATAAGAATTAAAGCAATAATGCCATGTGATTTACATAGTGGGTCAAATTTATTCCTCAAAGCAAACCCACGAGGGGACTTCCCTGGTGGTCCAGAGGCTAAGACTCCGAGCTCCCAATGCAGGGGGCCCGGGTTCGATCTCCGGTCAGGGAACTAGATCCCGCATGCCGCAATGAAGACCTGGCGCAGCCAATAAAGAAATAAATTAATTAATTAAAAAAAAAAAGCAAACCCATGAGGCACCCGACATGTGATCCCTTTGTACAGACACAGAGAGAGAGACTCAGAGAGGGGAGACACAGAAGGGGAGACTCAGAGAGGTTAAGGAGTGCATATTTCAAGGCCACCTTGAATCAGGATCTGGAGACACTGGAGAAAAAATGAAGAACAACAGTTAGGACCTTGGTGATGTGCGACAGGCACTGTGGTGAGGGAGATGGACAGAAATGACAAAGATAAATGTAAATCACTACTGAGCTAAGTGCTGTGAGGAAGAAGTTCATGATATCATGAAAGTAGATAACCAAGAGACCTGACAGCTCCCTTACCACTATTATCAATAATATTTGAAAGATGTAAAAGATATACGGTATATAAAACAAAAACAGAATTCTATACAATTATATAAAATCATAGAACCAAAAAGGGCTCTTTGAAATTAAAAATAATGTCATAGAAGTGTATAATTCAGTAGATGAATTGAAAAATTACAGTCATACTCACAGTAAGTAAGAGGAATAGAGAAGTAATGGCAAGGAGGAGAGAAGACCTATAATAATATTCCTCTATCAATCAAGAGATTCCAGCGAGTAAGCAATACAAGTTTCAAAAATAAGGGAGAGTAGGAAATAATAAAAAAATTTTTCAAGAAAACCTCTCGTAGTTTACAGCAAAAATTTACATCTGGAGTGACCTAAGCAAACTCTTACTGCAGTAGATAAAAACAGACCGACACTAAGAAACATCACAGTGAAATTGCAGAAAGGATGGAAAAGAAGAGACCTTGAAAACTTCAAGAGGCAAAAAACATGGGCCTGGAGGCTAGAAGACAGTGAAGCAATGCCTTCCGAATTCTAAGGAAAAAAATCAGCATTTCCAACACAGAGTTTTATATTGAGTCAAGATGAGAGGAAGTCCTAGGGTAGCCTAACACATTTCAGAGTTACAATGTTTTCCTTTCCATGTTCCCTCCTTCAGGATACTGTTAGACAAAGTGCGGGGGAAATGATGGAGAAAACCAACAACAGGGAAACATGGGATCCAGGCAACAGGGAAGCCTTGTAAAATTATACAGTAGGAGATAGAGGCAGAGGGCTGCCCAGAATGAGGCGAAGGAGATCCGGGACGTCAGCCCTGCCCCAGGTGTGCAGGGAACCAGTCTCCGTGTGGCAGCACTGAGGGCTGTGGGAGAGTGTGTGCAAAGAGGTGAAGTTGGTGGAATATCCGATGTGCTTGAATGTATTCAGAAAGACTTAGATTCTGCACAGAGTTTTAGAATGATTTAAACTGAGTACAACATGGGGCTTCCCTGGTGGCGAAGAGGTTAAGAATCCGCCTGCCAGTGCAGGGGACAAGGGTTCGAGCCCTGGTCCGGGAAGATCCCACGTGTTGTAGAGCAACTAAGCCCGTGTGCCACAACTACTGAGCCTGCGCTCTAGAGCCTGTGAGCCACAACTACTGAGCCCGCCTGCGGGAACTACTGAAGCCCGCGCACCTAGAGCCCATGCTCCGCAACAAGAGAAGCCACCACAATGAGAAGCCCGCGCACCGCAACAAAGAGTAGCACAGCAACAAAGAGTAGCCCCGCTCGCTGCAACTAGAGAAAGCCCGCGTGCAGCAACGGAGACCCAAAGCAGGCAAATACACTAAAAAAAGAAAAATGAGTACAACAAAAGTAAGATATTATTTATTCCAGCGAAATCTTAAATATCCATTCAAGAAAAGTAATCATAGTCTACTAAATGCTCACTTGTGACTAGCATTTCCATCATCAAAATAATGCAAATATTGCACACCGAGCTAATCAAAATTACAAAACTGATAGATTTATGATTATAAATTATAACTCTTTTGGGAAGACAGGGGTGTGTGAAAGAAAAACCAGTTAACTAAAGATGATACATAAAACTGAAAGACAAAGGAGTATTAAAGGCATGCTTTTTAGAGACATAGAAGAAACAATTAGAGAATCAGCTTAAGAACTAAAACAGCTTCTCTCTGAGATTCAAGAGATGGGGGACATGGAAGATTGGGGACATCGGTCTAGATATCAAGTCTTGTAGAAGTATTTTACTTTTTAAAACTATGTGCATATATCCATTAGCTAAAAATAAAAAGACAACCTAGTAGATGAGAGAATGGCCTTTGGCCTTAGGAATTGTTCTGTTAAGAAGAGTCATAGAAATGGAGCAGTAGTTGGAAGGAAACTGTACACAGAGTGGTGGATGTTTATGGGAAAATTTTGTTTTGATTTATTTAGTTTTGTTTGATTAATTTTCATGGGAGGAATTGCAGCATGTTTGTAGGCAGGGATGAAGGAGCAGTAGAGAGTGGGAAACTGATGACACAGGGGAGGATGGAGTCGGATCCTGTACCGACGCTGAGGGGCAGCCTTAGACAGGAGGGGACCATCCATCATCACTAGTGGGAAGGTGAGGATACAGGTGCAGATGTGGGAATAGGGGAGGAAGAGGATGTAATTCTCACCTGAGTCCTTTTTTTTCCTGAGTGAAAAAAAAAAAAGCTCATCATTAAGAACAGGGAGTGTGGGGTGAGTGGAGGGGTCTGAGGGGAAAGGAGAAAATGAGAAATAGCCCTCTCAGGGGTGTGAGAGTGAGCTGACTGGGAAATGGCATCTGGAGAGTGCAGGGTGGGGGCCACTGAGGTCTGGGCTGATCAGCTTAGAGAAATTTCCAGCTCTTGGCCAACAACAGGAGGATGTATAAGAAACTAAAGAAAAATGCAACAAAATATCTCCAAATGTGAGGATTACATTCTTTTCACTTTGTCATTTATCACTTTCAACACTTTATTACTTGTTTTACAGTGAACATACATTATATGCTATATTATACGTTACACATATACATCATAATAAGAATTAAAAAGCTTTGTTTAATTTTTCAAAGGAAGGCAAGTGGGCAGAAAAAGTGAAGAGCTGTGGGCACAGAGCTGGACGTGCTGGGCTCCGTGCCTGAGCTCTGGGCAGTGAACTCACACAGCCTTTTCTCCTTTTCTCAGGACCGTGTTTTCTTTGGAGGCCAAGCAGGATTTTTCCCTGCTTTTTTCAGTGTGGTCACTTATTAGGACCTTGTCACCTCTTTGATGCTTTTAAGATGGTTTGTATATTTTACATGGCATTTTCAGCTATTTTCAGTGAGCAGAATTCTCCCTACAATCGAGCCCATCTTTTCCAGTAATGGAATTTCTGTGGCAGAATAGCTCAGTTAAAAGACTTTGGGTGCCAAAGTAGAGAATGTGTGTCCTAATGCATGATCTGAAGAGGATCTGTCAGGTGTTTTACAAGTGCAAGGGATTTTAATGTAATTTTTGAAAGCATAGTTACCTACACAGAAGGGAATTGAAAAGGTACTCAAGGGTATACAAAATAAATAATTCATGTTCTCCCTCTCATCCCCCATTTGCCCAAGTCCTCTACTTGGAAACCATTGCAGTTGGCAATTTCTCATTTTTCTTCTCCCCAAATATATCTATGCCTTAATGAATACTGTTATGTCAGTAGAAGAGCTCAGGCCACAGACTGGGAGAAATTATTTGCAAATCCACATATCTGATGAAGGACTTGTTTTAGAATATACATAGAACGCTTAAACTCAATAATATGAAAACAATTTAAAAATGAAGGAAAGTCTGAACAGACACCTCTTCAAGAAGATCTATCAATGGAACTGCATATGAAAAGATGCTCAACATCTTATATTATTAGGAAATGTAAATTTTAAAAAGTGATGGGGCTTCCCTGGTGGCACAGTGGTTGAGAATCTGCCTGCTAATGCAGGGGACACGGGTTCGAGCCCAGGTCTGGGAAGATCCCACATGCCGCGGAGCAACTAGGCCCGTGAGCCACAATTACTGAGCCTGCGCGTCTGGAGCCCGTGCTCCGCAACAAGAGAGGCCGCGATAGTGAGAGGCCCGCGCACCGCGATGAAGAGTGGCCCCCGATTGCCACAACTAGAGAAAGGCCTCGCACAGAAACGAAGACCCAACACAGCCAAAAAAAAAAAAAAATAATAATAATAAAAAAAAGAAAAGTACTAAGTTCTTTCCTTAAAAAAAAAACAAAAAAACAATGATGTATCATCACACCTGTGAGAATAGCTAGAATCCAAGAACTGGTGATACCAAGTGCTGTCCAGGAAGTGGAGCGACAGAAGCCCTCACTCACTGCTGCAGGAATACGAAGGAGCACAGCCACTAGAAATGATGGTCAGCAGTTTCTTATAAAGCTACACATAGACCCTCCATCCAGTCTACCGAGCACTCCAGTCCTCATGCAACTCATCTGAAAACTTACATATGCACAACCCCCTGCACAGCAATGTTTATAGCAGAGCGCCCCTCAAGTGTGGGCTGCACATAGTGACTTCCTGCTAAAGACTACAGTATGGAAAGTAGGGAAGTAAAAATAAAAGTTCACAAGGAGAAACCTGGGAAATGTACCTTAGCCAGGTGATAAGGTGAACTTATTACTGATAATCAAGTGGAGAGTATACACCCTTGTTGTGTGGAGAATGTCACTTCATCTCTGTGGTCTTCTTCCCCAAAATACTTTGCCCCAGTCAACCAACTTGAATAGAGGGACATTGTACAATATCCCTGAGCAGTACTCAAAAACATCAAGGTCGTCAAACACAAGGGGCCTCTGAGAGACTGTCACAGCCACAGGAGCCTGAAGGAGACATGATTGGGACTTAACACAATGTGTCTTTGATAGGAGCGTAGATCAGGAAAAGGAAAAACTGATGAAGTCCAAATAAATTCTGGAGTTTAGTAATAATGTATCAATATTGCTTCAGTAGCTGTGACAAATGTATGATGGTGATATAAGATATTATCACAGAGAGACTGAGCGTGGGATGTACAGGAACTCTCTACTAACTTTGCTACTTTTTTTGTGAATCTCAAACTACACTAAAATGAAAAAAAAATTAATATCTGCCAGAAACGAACAGGGAGTGAAATAGTTATCGACTTTGAGTTTTCCAGAGTGTTTTCATCAATGAGCTGGAGACACGGGTTGTGGAGAGAAAAGATGGAAACCTCAGACACAAAGCAGGGCTCCAGGGCTCTCCACCCCTCTAATCCCCGCCCCATCCTCGAGCCCGACCCCAGAGCTGCTCAGACAGCATCTTCATCCCCCATTGCTGACCAGCCTCCAGGGCAGCCATCTCTGTCTGACTCAGACCACAGCCCATCCTCTCCCTTCCCTGTGCTGAATAGGAGAGGGCGGAGTGGTGGCGCCCCCGTGTGGCCACAGTTGCTGATGACAGGAGACCTGAGCTCCCCTTTGACCCCCTTACAAAAGACCTGCCCAGGGTTTCCTTGGGCTCCTAGTAGTGGGTCAGTGCTGCGCACAGAAGTTGGAGTTCATCCAGTGTCAAGTTCAAAGTCTGAATTGTTACCCAGAATACATGCTGACACGGACCTTTTTCTCCCCATCAAACCAACAAGGACTTTGGCCTCAGGGAGGATCAGATTTCAAGGCCATTAACAGCTGGTTCCCAGGTCCAGGGTGGACCCCACAAACATACTGGGTGTCCTCAGTCTCCAGGGGTGGGACCTTGAACCCCAAGTCCTTGTCACTTCTTCCAGCTGCTGACAGGGTTATAGACTCTTCCTCCAGGGAATCAACTCTGGAACCTCCATCCCTAGAATGGGGTAGAAGAGGGGGAGGAGGGGGAGGGGGAAGGGGAGGAGATCCCCTAAGGTATCTGCCTATGAAGATGGGGAGGCTCCTGGAGAAGTGAGGAGAGGAAGGAAACAGTGACATTAGGGGATGGAGGCCAACAGGAGTGGAGGGGGAGGAACGAGAGAGGAGAGGGGCAGGGCGGGTCACCTAGTGGACACGTGTGCAGGGAGAGTGGGGTCTGTGTGGGGAGAGGCCCAGGGGCTTCTGGCCTGGGCGCTGGTAGAGGCTCTGTTTTTCACCTGGATGATAATTACATAGGTGTCAGCTCTATATTTTGCTGTTAAAGTATGCTTATGTTTTAGGTGTTTTCCTGTCCTTACAGGTATGGTATAACTCAAATACACATGGACGAGGGGAAAAGAGAAAAGGAGAGAGGGGAGGTGGTTAAAGGAATTCCTCTCTTCCAGAGAAATAACCTCACCCCCAGTCCTCACTCCACCCCACACACACATGATGCTGGGGGGCAGCAGGGAGACTCAAAGTAGGGAGAGTCCGTCCCAGCTCACAGCCCGGGGCTACTTGGACATCGTCTCCCTATGAGCTAAGACAGCAGGGATCACTGTGCCAAAAAGACTGGCTAAAGACCTTTGGAAAAAGACCTGCCCAGCTGGTGGCCATGGAGGTGGTTCCTGGAGAGCAGAGGACAGGACGTGGACTGGAGCCTGGAGACCACAGTGGCGACAAGGAGATCAGCCATGAGTCTGGGCCCGGGGGTCCCCCTAACATTTTCCTGAGACACGAAAACGACCTTTCCCCTCCCCAGATCTACAGGACCCAAGCGTCCCAACACTGTACCCAAGGACACCAAGCATGGCCCCTCCTGTCCAGGCATCCAATCCGCCACCGTCTGAAGCCTCAAGGGTCCTCTCCGCTCCTCCCCAGTCCCGAGAGCCCAGGACACCCCAGTGTCCTGCCTCTTCTTCCCCTTCGTGGACCTAATAATAGACAGGGACCTGCTGTCTGGATCCCTCAGGCCTCTCTCCAGCCACTTCCAAACCTGAAATTAAAGGCCCTGTGGTCCTGGACTCAGATCTAATTTCTGGCCCTGATGTTGACCCAGGACTTCGGGGTCAGGGGTCAGGGGAGGCTCCCCAGGGCCCCACAGGCTGCAGCTGAGCCAGGCCTCCAGCTGAACAGAATTGGCAGATTCTGGACAGAAAACTGGGACCTGGAGGAGACACATCAGCCGCATCAGCCACACGGAGGAGTGAAAAGCTGCCTTTTTCTCCCCTCTTCCATCCACAACCAGTAAACTTCCACGACACATCACAGGTGACTCTGCCCAACACACCAGGACTCTGGAGAATCCCACACAGTGTGCATGGAAAGGTGGGTGGACTGGGACACAGAGACGAGGCTGAATCGAGGGAAGAGCAGAGGCGGAGCCTGCGATCCTGTTCTCCACCTGCGGCCACTGAGCTGGAAGCCCCAGAACACCCAGCAGCAGCCGCAACACGACACAGGAATCCAGCCTTCCAGCCTCAGCAGTGCCCAGGGCCCCAGGTAACTAGGCAGCAGCAGAAGTGGGTCCTGGGACCCCAGCCACCAGCCCCTGAGACGCCCATGACTTTGGCCCCTCCAACCACCCACTCACAGCAGCAGAGCCGGAGAACCTTACAGCACAGGACATGGCAGAGGTGCCTGCACCAGCCCAGCTACCCACACCCTGCTCTTCCCCCGTGGTTCAGGGGATCCCGGACACGAGGGAAGAACCCACTATCCCAGGTCACCAGGCAGCGATGCCAGTGGCACAGGCAGCAACAAGGCACCAAAAACCCTGGAGGCACAAGAAGCAATAAGAGGGCACGGGACCACACCCCTGATGGGGGGTGGAAAGTGCCAACTCTCCCAAGCAGGTAACACAGGTAGGAGAACCCCAAACCTGTGCTCTAGCGCCACCTCCTGGAAGAGAAGAGAAAAGCCTCTGCTCTCTAATTTGTTGAATGGTTAGAATCAAGCAGAAAAGTGCTCCCCACTTCACCAGTGCTGGCAGAGGAACAGCCCAGCAAGCACACGAAGAACCACGGTAACACTGCATCACAAAAAGTAAAGGACAGTTCTCCAGAAACCAAACTTAAGGTCATGGAATACTGTGACATACCTGATAGAGAACTCAAAACAGCTCATGAGGAAACGCAACAAGCTACAAGAAAATTCAGAAAGGCAGTATAACGAGCTCAGGAATACTATGAATGAACAGAAGGAATACTTTACCAAAGAGATTGAAACTCTAAGCAAAACTATATAATTTCAGTGTACTTATGTGGCGCACTTTCTTTAAATTGATACCTAAATATTTTATCCTGATGCTATGACAAATTGAATTGAAACGTATTCATTTTCCGAGTCCCGCGCTCGGGTGTGCTCCCGCCCAGCCACCCGCCCCGCAGCCGGCGCCACCGTGCCCAAGTGCTCCAAGTGCGACAAGGAGGTGTACTTTGCTGAGCGGGTGACCTCCTGGGGGAAGGACTGGCATCGGCCTTGCCTGAAGTGTGAGAAATGTGGAAAGACGCTGACCTCGGGGGGAGGGGACACACTGAGCATGAAGGCAAGCCCTACTGCAACCACCCCTGCTACGGGGCCATGTTCGGACCCAAAGGCTTTGGGCGCGGTGGAGCGGAGAGTCACACTTTCAAGTAAACCCAGGTTTTGGAGACCCCATCCCCGGCTGCCCGCGGGGCCGCGGTCCTCTAGGCCGATGGCAGGCCTTCTCCACAGGCACCTGGGGCTGTCCTGTAGACCCCCATGCCCTCAATAAACCCGTACACTTGGAAGAAAACAAAAGAAAACACGTTCATTCATTTTCCTAATTTTATATTTCTGGCACAGAATTCTTAAAATCCTTCGAATTTCCTAAGTGATGAGAGCCACAGAGGTGTGTTTTGTTATGTTAAAGGTTGGCTTTTGGACTGAACCTAAGGATGGGGGCTGGTTACCAAGAGAAGCAACCATGTTAATAGGGAGCTGGAATTTCCGGTACCACCCCATCCCCCATGTCCTGGGAGCCGAGAGGGGCTGGAGGTTTCACAACTGCAATGGCCCACGATGTAATGAATCGCGCCCATGTAATGAAGCCTCCATAACAACCCCAAATGATGAGGTTCAGAGAACCTCCGCGCTGGCGAATACACGGAGAGCTGGGGAGAGTGTCCCAATCGGAGAGGACGCGGGAGCCCCACGCCCTTCCCACATGCTTGCCCTTTGTGTCGCCTCCGTCTGGCTGTTCCAGAGTTACATCCAGTAGTCTAGTAAGGAAAGTGTTTCTCTGAGTTCCGTGAGCCGCTCTAGCAAATTAATCAAACCCGAGTGGGGGATCATTAGAACATCCAATCTGTAGCCAGTCGGTCAGAAACACAGGTGACAAGCTGGACTCGAGATTGGCATCTCAAGGAGCGGGCGGGCGTGCAGGACTGAGCACTAACCCGTGGGGTCTGACGGTGCCCGCGGTAGAGACAGAGTTGAGTGAATGGGGTTGCAGGGGAAATCCAAATATGGGAATATTGGAATCTGATGATGGCAATATTAATGGTAAAGAAAGAAGGACGGGAGGGTGGGAGAAAAAGCCTGGGTTTTGCCTGCGATCATCTGTCTCCTGCTACACAGAATGGCCAGCCTGGGAGAGATGGGAGAGCTCCAGAAAAGAGAAGGAAACAATAGTTTTACCCACTGTAATCTTACACCTTCCCCCAAGGAGCTGAAATAGACACTGTTTGATTTCACCCCTCCCTTCCTAGAGTTGTAGACAAAGGTTCAACCAAGTAATTGGTGTCGACCTGTGCACGTGTACCGCGTCTTATTGCATTTTGAAGATACTGCATTTTTTACTAGTTGAAGGTTTGCGCCAACCGTGCAGTGAGCAAGTCATCAGCGCCACTTTTCCAACAGCATTTGCTCACTTCATGTCTTTGAGTGTTGGGCTGCACCCCGCAGGCCTACAAGGCCTGTGCTTGCCCAGCTTCAAGACAGAAGAAAGGCTCGGAGTCAGCAACAGAGACGTCAGTGGTGCAATGGATGGGGAAGCTTACACATCTGAAGCAAGATCCTGGTGCGACACCCCACCGTGTGCGGGGGTCAGGGGGTATATTACCAGTTATAGGGGAATTGACATCAGCTGGGCTCATTAGTTACCAGGGAAACCAGTAGTGGGGCACACCCCTCACATCCTCCCTGATAAGAACAATCACTAGCTAGGGCCAGGGGCAAGTACGTAGGAAGGTCAGTCATGTGAGTAGGGTATAGGTGAAGCAGGCCCAGGTCGGAAGGGGATGTACAAGAGAACAAGAGAACAGCCATCCTGAGTGGCCTGACCATACACTGTATCAGAGTTTGGTAATTCTCACAATATTTCAAACTTTTCATTATTATTATATTTATAATGCTGGTCTGTGATCAGTGATCTTTGATGTTATTATTGTAATTGTTTGAGGGCACCAGGAACCACTCCCATAGAAGACAACAAACTTAATGGATAAATCTGTGTGTGTTCTGACTGCTCCACTGACCAGACGTTCCCTCATCTCTCTCCCTCTCCTCAGGCCGCCCGATTCCCTGAGACACAACAACATTGAAATTAAGCCAGTTAAAAACCCTACAATGGCTCCTAAATGTTCAAGTGAAAGGAGAGTTGCACATGTTTCCCTTTAAATCAAAAGCTAGAAATGATTAAGCTTAGTGAGGAAGGCACGTCAAAAGCCTAGATAGGCTGAACGCTAGGCCTCTTGCACCAAACAGTTAGCCAAGTTGTGAAAGCAAAGGAACAGTTCTTGAAGAAGATAAATAGTGCTACTCCAGTGAACACACGAACGGTAAGAATGCAAAACAGCCTTATCGCTGATATGGAGAAAGTTTTAGTGCTCTGAATAGAAGACCAAACCAACCACAACATTCTCTTCAGCCAAATTCTAAACCACAGCAAGACCCTCACTCTCTTCAATTCTATGAAGGCCGAGAAGGTGAGAAAGCTGCAGAAGAAAAGTCTGAAGCTAGCAGAGGTTGGTTCCTGAGGTTTAAGGAAAGAAGCCGTCTCTGTAACATGAAAATGCGAGGTGAAGCAGCACGTGCTGATGTAGAAGCTGCAGCAAGTTATCCAGAAGATCCAGCCAAGACCATTAATGAGGGCGGCTACACTAAATAACAAATTTTCAGTATAGATGAAACAGCCTTCTGTCGAAAGAAGATGCCATCTAGGACTTTCATAGCTAGAGAGGAGAAGTCAATGCCTGGCTTCAAAACTTCAAAGGCGAGGCTGACTCTCTTGTTAGGGGCTAATGCAGCTGGTGACTTTAACTTGAAGCCAGTGCTCATTTACCATTCCCCAAATCCCAGGCCCTTTAAGGTTTATGCTAAATCTACTCTGCTTGTGATCTGTAAATAGAACAACAAAGCCTAGATGAGAGCACATCTGTTTACAACATGGTGGACTAAATATTTTCAGCCCACTATTGAAACTTACTGCTCAGAAAAAGATTCCTTTCAAAATATTACTGCTCATTGACGATGCACTTGGTTGCCCAAGAGCTCTGATGGAGACACACAATGAGACTTTCCCTCCTCTCCTGCTTTCCCTGGTTGCTCATGGACCAATGACATGGTCTTAGGTATGTTGGGTCATGCTAATAAGGGCAACATCCCAGGGACAGCAGAAAACAAAGGTCAAGGAGACCTGGATGCTTGGACATCCTCATGGTGCAAAGCCACCCTAGCAGCTCTGGAACTGCCTGCCTCACTGTCATGGGAGACACACACAGGCTTCCATCCTGTGAGACCACTGTTATTTGGGTTTCTGCAACACATACTGAATTAACACATATCGAGAGAATAGGACTTCCCAGGAGTGTGTGGCCATGGTGGTCTGTTCTGGAGATGAGCAGAGATATATTTAGTGTCACCTCTGTGGGCTCTTGGGACATTACTGTGAGTTAGAGAAAGGGAGAACTGGGCCAGAGGGGGCAGCACAGGGAGATTGGAGATTGTTACCCTCCTCATCTTTCTAGCCATAGGGTCTGGCCTAGGGAAGTGTTTGGGTCACTGGGTGTTAGATTTGTGAGCCCTTGTTTCTTCACTTCCTGTCCTCTTTGCAGACCAGATCTCCTGCTCATCCTACCTAGGATCAGAACCACTGCTGGTCTCCTCCTCATCACCCTGTCTGATGACAGGGATTGTGGAGGTGGAAATCTAGAGGATTAACCCCTCAGGTAGAAAGGGAGTGCAGGGTCATTCTGCATCAGATTCCATGAGGAGTCTGTGCTTCCCCCAACTCGTTTGAACAGCTGACTTTTGGATAATTGACCTCCGGTCCCTCATATCCTGTGCCCTGGTGATCATAAAATTCTATCACTTCACTGTATTCTCCTTATTACAAATGAGTCACTAGGTCCAGCTTATACTCCAAAGGTGGGAATTACACAAGTGCATGAACACCAGGAGATGGGAATCACATCTTAGAAGTATGCTCACCACAAGGGGGACTCTGGCAACCACCTGAAAGTGTGGCATCTCACAGGGCTGTAGCCAGGAGTGCAGAGATCAGAGCTGAGGTCAAAGGGATTTTGTGTTCATCCCACAGGAATACAGGACAAAATTATGATCCCAGAAAGGTAGCCCAGTCTTCTAGGTAATTTGGGGATTGGAAGAGGCAAAAGGCTAGGTAGAAATATAAAGAAGAGGAAATAAAGACACCCAGCAGTTCTAATAGTTAATGTTCTCACTTATTTTCTTATGGTTCTGAGAAGTTGCAAAAGTCTTTTTGTTTAATAGTTACATGGTTTAATAATCAGCATGACCTTAATAACTTAGGAAATATAATGAACCGAGAGATGAGGCAATCACATGACCCAGGCCTGACTAGTCAGGTTACCACGTTGTACCACATCCACCTAGCAACAGGGATTGGTCCAAGGGTAGTCTTTCCTCTCCAGTACTTCATGTATGGTTAGTGTGAGAAAGATGTTTATCATTCTGCTAAAGTTGTGAAAGTGGGTAATGTGAGGGGGTTAGAGATCATATTGTCTGTCTTCCCCAGGAACAGTGACAGAGAAGAGAAATTGAGGTCTGATGACAAGTTTGAGTCTCTGGGTCCAATCATGTCTCTAGTTGGCCTCACCCCTGGCCTTCCCAGGTAAATCAAAATGTTAAACCTCTTTTGCCAAAGCTAGATTCATTTGAGTTTTGTTAACTTGCAACTGAAAGAGTCCTCTCACAGGAAGGCAGACTTTTCTGTGATGCTGGGTATTTAGATAACACTCGTTCACATGTTATTAAGACTTTATTTTTGTAGAGTAGTTTTAAGTTCACAGCAAGATTGAGGGGGATATACAGAGATTTCCCATATACTCCCTGCCCCCATACATGCATAGCGTGCCCCGTTATCAATGTCCCCTGCAGAGTGGTGCGTTTGTTACAACTGATGGACCTACACCGACACATCATCATCACCCACAGTCCGTAGTTTATATTATGATTCACTCTTGGAACTCTACATTCTGTGGGTTTGGACAAATGTATAGGAACATGTGTCTATTATTATAGTATCAGACAGAGTGTTTCACTACCCTAAAAATCCTCTATTTTCCGCCTACTAATTCCTCCCCTCACTCCCCAACCCCTGGCAACACATCTTTTTACTGTCTCCACAGTTTTGCCTTTTCCAGAATGTCATATGCTTGGAATCATACAGTATGTAGACTTTTCTGATTGGCTTCTTTCACATGGTAGTATGCATTTAAGGTTCCTCCATGTCTTTACAAGTCTTGCTGGTTCATTTCTTTTTGACACTGCGTAATATCCCATTGTCTGGATGTACCACAGTTTATTTACCCCTTCACCTACTGATGGACATCTGAGTTGCTTCCAAGTTTTGGCAATTATGAATAAAACTGCTATAAACATTCATATGCAGATTTTTGTGTAGACATGTTTTTAACTCCTTTAGGTAAATACTGAGGAACACAACCGCTGGATTGTCTGCTGGATTGTCTGGTAAGAGTATTTTTAGTTTTGTAAAAAACTGCTGCACCGTCTTCCAAAGTAGCTGTACCATTTTGCCTTCCCACCAGCAATGAATGAGAGTTCTTGTTATTCCACATCCTCTCCAGCATTTGGTCTTCTTAGTGTTCTGGATTTTGGCCATTCCAATAGGTGTGTAGTAGTATCTCATTGTTTTAATATGCATTTCCATGATGACATATAATGGGAACATCTTTTCATATTCTTATTTGCCATCTGTATATCTTCTTTGGTAAGGTGTCTACTAAGGTCTTTGGTCCTTTTTTTTTTGGCTGCGTTTGGGTCTTCCTTGCTGCATGCAAGCTTTTCTCTAATTGTGGCGAGTGGGGGCTACTCTTCATTGCAGTGCATGGGCTTCTCACTGCAGTGGCTTCTCTTGTTGTGGAGCACGGCTCTAGGCGCACGGGCTTCAGTAGTTGCGGCACGTGGGCTCAGTAGTTGTGGCTCACGGGCTCTAGAGTGTAGGCTCAGTAGATGTGGCGCACAGGCTTAGTTGCTCCGTGGCATGTGGGATCTTCCAGGCCCAGGGATTGAACCCGTGTTCCCGGCATTGGCAGGTGGATTCTTAACCACTGCGCCACCAGGGAAGTCCCTTTGGGCCATTTTTAAACGAGATTGTTTTCTTATTGTTGAGCTGTAAGAGTTCTTTGCCTATTTTGAATAACAGTTCTTTATCAGATGCGTCTTTTGCAAGTTTTTCTCCCAGTCTGTGTCTTGTCTTCTCATTCTCTTGACATTGCCTTTCTGTGAGCAGATGTTTTTAATTTCAACGCAGTTCAGCTTATCACTTCTTTCTTTTATGGATTGTGCCTTTGGTGTTTTATCTAAAAAGTCACTGCCATAGTCAAGGTAACCTAGGTTTCCTCCTATGTTACTTCTAGGTGTTTTACACTTTTGCATTTTACCCTTAGGTCTGTGGTCCATTTTGATTTAATTTTTGTGAAGGGTGTAAGGTCTACATCTAGATTCGTTTTTTGTTTTTGTTTTTTTTGGCATGTGCATGTCCAGTTGTCCCAGCCCCATTTTTCTTTTTAACATCTTTATTGGAGTATAATTGCTTTACAATGGTGTGTTAGTTTCTGCTTTATAACAGAGTGGATCAGCTATACATATTCATATATCCCCATATCTCCTCCCTCTTGCGTCTCCTTCCCACCCTCCCTATCCCACCCTGCTAGGTGGTCACAAACCACCGAGCTGATCTCCCTGTGCTATGTGGCTGCTTCCCACTAGCTATTTTACATTTGGAAGTGTGTATAGGTCCATGCCACTGTCTCACTTTAAATAAATAAATTTATTTATTTATTTATTTTTGGCTGCGTTGGGTCTTCACTGCTGCGCGCGGGCTTTCTCTAGTTGTGCAAACGGGGGCTACTCTTCATTGCGGTGTGCGGGCTCCTCATTGCAGTGGCTTCTCTCGTTGCGGAGCACGGGCTCTAGGCACATGGGCTTCAGTGGTTGTGGCTCATGGGCTCTAGAGCACAGGCGCAGTAGTTGTGGCGCACGGGCTTAGTTGCTCCGCGGCATGTGGGATCTTCCCAGTCCAGGGCTCGAACCCGTGTCCCCTGCATTGGCAGGCGGATTCTTAACCACTGCGCCACCAGGGAAGCCCCCGAACGCTTCCATTCTTCAAAGCTGAAACTCTCTACCCATTGCACAACAGCTCCGCATTTCCCCCTCCTCCCAACCACTAATCTACTTTCTGTTCCTGTGGATTTGACTACTTCAGAGACCTCCCATAAATGAAATCATACAGTACTTGTCCCTTCGTGACTGGCTCATTTCACTTAGCATAATGTCCTCAAGGTTCATCCATGTTGTAGCATGTGTCAGAATTTTCTTCCTTTTTTAGGCTGGATAATATTCCATTGTCTGCATATGCCACATTTTGTTTATCCATTCATCCACTGATGGATGGATTTGGGTTGCTTCTACCTCCTGGCTATGGCGAATAATGCTGCTATGAACATGAGTGTGCAAATATCTCTTTGAGATCCTGCTTTTAATTCTTTGGAAAGTGGGAATGCTGGATCATATGGTAATTATATTTTTAATTGTTTGAGGAAATGCCACACTGTGTTCCATAGCCTCCCAATTTTCTTTTGCCTCACTGTTAAATGTGAAATATCTTTTTACCAACTCTGAGACCTATTGACTATGATTCTGCTTTAGTCTAGGTAACATTCTTAGACTATCATGTGGAATGCTCTCTGGTTTGGACTTGCTTAGATTCCCTCCCCAATGTCCCTGCGTGGTGTGAGTGACGTGCACAAGAGCAAGGAACTCTGAGAAGCCACGGCCACAATCAAAACCTAAGGAAACATTATAGAGAAAGAAAGAAGGTTTTCTAGGCTCAGAACCCCTTCCTTTACCATGGAATCCTTTGAGTCCTTTCTCTAAAGAAAGAAGTTTATCTGAAAATTCTTGTGTCTGCTTTTTGATTGGAGGACTGATAGGCTTTTCAATCCAGAACTTCTTCCGGGGATATCTAGAGAAAATGAAGTCACAGTTAGCACTCCTGAGAGAAAGGCATGATTCCCATCGTCAGCACGTGCATGCGCACAAGCACCAGCAGCGGACCAAAGGGGCAGAGAGTAAAAGCTGCTTCTCCACGTGGTCGGTTTCAACATCAGAGTCAACGAGTAGATATATAGAGTTCTGAAGAAAGGGCCATGAGCCAAGGATTCTCTACCCACCAATATGTCATTTACAGACAATGTTAAGAAAGAAAGAAAGCCATTTTCTGCCTTTGAAAGTCTTTGAAACATGCTACTAATACTATAACCTTTAAAGAAATTACCTGAGGATATAAACTAGGCAAATTAAAATTAAAATGAGGCTTTTTTTGTTTGTTTTTTTTGGCCACACTGTGCGGCATGTGGGATCTCAGTTCCCTGACCAGGGATCAAACCCAGGCCCTCTGCAGTGGAAGTGTGGAGTCTTAACCACTGGACCACCAGGGAAGCCCCCAAATTAAGCTTTAAATATACATTTTTAAAAGCTTTAAATTTAAAATTAAGGTATAGCTGGTCAGACATATATAAGCTAAATACAATATGAGAGAAATCTGAAGTCTTGATCTTATCAAACAGGATTAAATTCAAGGCAAAAAAATATTAAATAAGACAACAGAGGGTATTTTAGGTTACTAAGAAGATTATAATCCACAATTAAGATATAACTCTCTTTAAAAGAAAAGAAAGCATCAAAATATAAAAAGCAAAAACTATAAGAATACAAGAAAAATCGGCAAAAATTCATTGCTAATAGGAATCTTTGAGTGACTTCTTTTAGTCCATGACATATCAAGAAGTCAAAAAATAAGTATCAATACAAAATACCTAAATAACAAAATTACTAAGGAAAACCTCATGGCGCTATATCAAATCCTATTCTAAGAACACAGAGAATGTACCTTCTTTTTAAGTGTTTAGAACTGTACAAAAATTTACAACATACAATACAGAAAGCCTTAATAAAGTCCAAAATGGTAGAAATGGCAACAAACTTGTCTGATCACAAGATTTAAAAACTATGAAACATGAAGCTACTAGGAAAAAACCCCAGCGCCACTGACAGATATCCTCTTTCTTAAATCTTATGTTAAATAGCAAATCAAATTTAAAATTTCAAAATAGCTGGAAAACAATAAAAATACCAAATACTAGAAATTTTGGCCTATGACAAAAGCAGGGCTCATAGATATACACACACAAAAATAAAAAAATATTAAAAATGGAAAAAAGAAGGGAGAGGCAAGTAGAGGAGTCAAAAGTAGAAATACACAAAACAAACAAATATATTCAGACATAAAAAAATTAAATTTAAGGACATTATTTGGCAAATTATGCAAATATTTTTGAAAATATAAATGAAAATGGTGATATTCCAGGAGCTATAAATACTAAATATTCCAATTAAAAAGTGTCAGAATGAATTTATTTAAAAAGAAAAAAAATTTTATGTTGCTTATAAGAGGTACATAAAAATAACAGCTGAGAAAGGTTGAGAGTTAAGGCATAAAAAGTTAAATAGCATGCAAACACTAATCAAAAAAAAACTAGAATACCTCTACTAATATCAGACAAAATGCTTTCAGGCAAGAAGTCTTACCCATTCTGTATCACTCTCATTTCTTATATAATTACTCATCTCTAATTGTCTCTGTCTAGTCTCCCCAGCCAGAATCTGGTAACCTATCTCATTACACCCCTTTCTACCCAGTAACTGGTCCACAGTAAACGTGCAGTATATGCCAACAGTCTTGAATGTCTCTGGGATGAACAGTGTGTTATCAAAATACCTCCCTTTTATCTCTGTTCAAAGCTTCTGAGTATCGTGTGGGTATAATTTTTGAAAACTGTCAATGTTAAATGCCTAACACACATTCCCTCAAACCCACTGTTCAAGAACCCATTATCTCTATGACTCATATACATGTCCTCTTCTTATGGTCAGGCAGAGAGCAGGAAACCACCACTAGCAAGCATGGAAGACAATCTGATGATGAAATGTGCTCTACAGAATATGAGGGAAGCTGTGGCCAGGAGAGGCAGCTGGGAATCAAGTACAGAAAGAACAAAAGGAAATCGGGTTTTAGAAACAAATGTGTATTCTAAATTTTCTCTAATACTCTCCCATAATCTCCTCCCATTTCATTTCTCCCTATCCCATTACCATCCTAACATAAGTTCCATGACAATAACTTTTCTAGAACTCCCTCCCCCATTCTATGGAATACCTTTCAACTTACCCTTTCTAGAAGAACCTCTCTTCCTCCAAACAACCCCTTTCCAGCCCTTGCCACATTTCAGTAAGTTATGGTGACAGAAAGAAAAAACAAAGGAACACCTAAGTGGTTAAAAAAAAAAAAAGCAAGCAGCACTTACCTGCTTATTACGTTGCTTGGGTCCTAGAAAGGAAGAGAAGACAGACTGTCATGGAAATAAGGTTCCCAGGAGCTGACACCATTCCCTACAATGGGCTTGCTGGGGAATGGGTACACAACAGGACTGTACAGAGAATTTTCTGATGAGCCTGGACCTGTTCTGTTCTCCACTGTAGTATCAGTTTATGGGGACATATGTTTCCCCGTCCTTTCCTCTATTTGAGTGCTAGACTATCCCCTCCAGGAAACATTCCTTGATCTGTTAAGAATCCTATTGTCTACCAGGTTAAGACTGAAATCTCAGCCTGCCTTGGAAGGCCTCTACTCAGTTGACCCCATCTTACCTGTCTCATCTTCCCTTTAACTTCTTCCTCACTTAAGCTGACTCCTCCCGAAAGGTAGCTCCTTTCACTCTATGTACCCTTTCTACCTTCCAACCTATCTTCCTCAGCACCTACACCCACCTTTTTATTATCACACTCATTAAGTTTATTATCACATTCATTTATTTCATTTTAACCAATGCACCTCCACCAAATGGAAGGTTCAACTCCTCCTTCCTGCTAATCCAAATCTTTACATTTTCTTCAAGGCTGCCATTAAGAGCTGCTTCTTCCTTGAAGCCTTCCCTGACTAAACCTAGCCTTTTCCAGAATTCCTGGGGCTTCCTGTCTGACCACAAGATTTAACACTCGATTATTTCTTATAATTATAAATGTATAGATCTTACTATCTCATTGTAAGATCTGGGCCTATTACAGTCCCTTGCCCACTGCAATTTGGGACTTAAAACCTGTTGCTTTGCTGATTAACTTATTAAAGAACTCAACAAATGAGAACAAAACCTTGTCTCTCCTGACTTCTTGTCCAAATCTCATGCTAATGGAGGGCTACACTGCATCCTGGAGCAAGGGGACTCAGGTACAGTTTAGTTGGTCGCTCACCTGCAAAAGTTCAAGTGCTGGCTGCCGGGCCTTCTTCTCTAACTCAGAAATCAGGGTCTCA
This sequence comes from Eubalaena glacialis, assembly GCF_028564815.1. NCBI lineage: Eukaryota > Metazoa > Chordata > Mammalia > Artiodactyla > Balaenidae > Eubalaena > Eubalaena glacialis. The sequence continues at coordinate 23,141,418 of NC_083722.1, read as the reverse complement.
AGCCGGATGACCTCCTCAGAGCCCTTGGTGACATGGCTGTTCCTCCCTTCAGTGAGCTCTTGCTCCATCCCATCCAGCCACTACAACAGGTACTGCTCCCTTTCTCTCAGGAACTGATGGCCCTGCTCAAACACTGATGCTATGTCTTACTTGTGGTTCTGGAATTTTGCCTACAGTAAAGGCAGAAAGAGGAAGAGGATTTCTTCTGAGAGGCTAGGAAACACCAGAACATTTGTGAGATCTGGGAATGAGTTCAGAACAAGAATCCCTTTCATCACACCCTCCTTCTCCCCATCCTTCAATATCCCCCCTCCCCCCGACACACACACACACACACACACACACACAGACACACACTCTCCCACCCAACACAGGTACACAGAACATTCACTTGAGACTTCTCTTACCAGCGGGGCCTGAATCTCATCTTGTCCCGTAGACTGAAAATTCCGAATCCTGTCCCTGTCTCCCTTCAGAATCTTCAGATGGTTTAGAATTTTACCCTATGGAAATAAACATGGGTAATATTAAGATGAAGATGAAAATGCCCTCAATAAGAAAAGAGATCTGCAAAATGATTCCAGAGTGAAATCAGATAGTGTTTGACCTTATGTAGTATAATAAGGTAACTAGGATGGAATAGTTTCCATCCTACTTAATGAAGAAGAAACAAAGTGAGTGCTATGTTAACTTAGAGCAGCTTCTCAGAAGTGAGATAAAATGAATATTAAACTTATACTGTACCGTATGTCAATTACATCTCAATAAAACTGGAAGAAATTAAGTGAGATAAAATAATGATTTATTATCACTGCAACTACTAAGACTTACAGTGCAGTTTTTATTTATACTTACACTGTCTCTTTCCACCACAAATATAGACAATTTATATTAAAATTTTATTGATAACATAGAAATAAAAAAGAAAATCAACACAAAAAGTGAAGGAAAGTATATGTACTGACTCCAAATCATTAAGAGAATGACTAAATTGGTTTTAAGAGTCCCATCAACCAAGGAGAAAAGGGAAATAATGAATCACATTAATTCTTTAGCTGACAGGAGAAAAAATACTAGTATGTCAGAAAAAATAATATTTTCCCTGAGATTAAATTCTGAAAGAAAACTTATACAAGATGCAATATTCTCAAAAATATTTTTACAACAATAATGTGCTAGAAACACACAATTTGAAGCTATGTATCAAGAGGGCTATCAAGAGCGCTGGTATTCTGTACTGCTGGTTGAGACTTGATTGATTGCCTCAGAAACTAAAACATCAAGGCAATGGGACAGACTTGCTATTATAAAAGATACGAAAACAAACCAGTTTATTATCCAAATGCAAAGGATAACACGTTGCCAAGAACTTTCCATGCTACAGAATTTGAACCTTCACCTACACCTGTTAGAATGGCTATTATTTAAAAAACAAAAGATAAGTATTGGTGAAGATGTGATTAAAAGGAAACCCTGGTACACTACTGATGGGAATGGAAACTGGCACAGTCATGGAAAACCCAATGGATGTTTCTCAAAAAATTAAAAATAGAACTACCATATGATCCAGCAATCCCACTTCTAGATATTTATCCAAAGGAATTGAAATCAGGATCTCGAAGAGATATCTACCCTCCCATGTTCATTGTAGCATTATCCTCAATAGCCAAGATATGGAAACAACCTAATGTCCAATGGATGAATGGATAAAGACAATGTGGTATATACATACAATAGAATATTACTCGGCCTTAAAAAGGAAGGAAATCCTGCATTTGCAACAATACAGATGGACCTGGAGGACATTATGCAAAGTGAAATAAGCCAGACACAGAAGACAAATACAGTAGAATCTCACTTATATGAGAAATCTAAAACTAGTCAAACTCATAGAAGCAGACCATAGAATGGTGGTTGCCAACAGCTGGAGGGGAGGGAAAAGGGGAGGTGATGGTCAAAGGGTAATGGTTTCAGTTATGCAAGATAAATAAGTTCTGAAGATCTACTCTACAGCATAGTGCTTATAGATAACAATACTGTGTTATATAATTAAAATTTGCTAACAGGATAGATCTTATGCTAAGTGTTCTTATCTCACACACACACATACACACACACACACACACAATAACATAATAATAATAATAAAGCGGGTGGGAGGAAACTTTGGGAGGTGATGGATATGTCTATGGCCAACTACTGAGCTCGTGCGCCCCTAAATAGAGAGCCTGCGTGCCGCAAAACTACTGAGCCCACACACTCTGGAACCCGCGCACCACAGCTACAGAGCCCATGGGCCCTGGAGCCCGCGCACCACAACTAGAGAGAGAAAACCTGCACGCCACAACTAGAGAGAAGCTCGCGCACCACAGTGAAAGAGCCCACATGCCTCAACAAAGATCCCACGTGCCGCAACGAAGACCCAACGCAGCCAAAAATAAATAAATAATAAATCTTAAAAAAAATGGACTGCAATTCAAAAAGTCAGTATATTACATATAATAAAGAGTAAATGGTATTTAACAAAACTTGTGTTTTAGTGTGTGTGTATGCGTGTGTGTGTATTCATGTGCATGTATATTAGATTGGATTGTGAATTAATTCCTTACTGTGATGTTTCAAAAAATGTTTGAAAACTCTTAGTTTAAACCATGATAATGAGCTTTTCCAGGCAGAGTATGAATAACAGACCTATGATTGAACATAGTGATTTCTAATAATCTAACTCTCATACTCTCAAATGAGTTTTAATATATAGCCCTAAATTTTTGTAATTCTTATTCTCTACTGTTGAATCATTTAAAGCAATTTATTTTTATTTTTATTTTTTTATATTTTATTTATTTATTTATTGGCTGCGTTGTGTCTTAGTTGCCACGTGTGGGATCTTTTGCTGTGGTGCGCGGGCTTCTCTCTAGTTGTGGCGCCTGGGCTCCAGAGTGCATGGGCTCATTAGTTGGCGCACTGGGTCTTAGTTGCGGTACGTGGGATCTTTCGTTGCAGCACGTGGGCTTCTCTCTAGTTGTGGCACGCGGGCTTAGCTGCCGCAAGGCATGCGGGATCTTACTTCCCTGACCAGGGATCGAACCCACGTGACCCGCATTGTAAGGCGGATTCTTTACCACTGGACCACCAGGAAAGTCCCTGCAGTCCATTTTTTAAAATGCCGGTTATAACCCACAAAATTGATGCCATGATACAAGGTATTGCAGTCTACACTTTGAAAAACATTGATTTAAACCACAACAACTTTATCACTAACCCTGACCTCTACCCAGAAATGCAAACTCTAGGGAGCTACAGAAGCCTACTGTATCACCACTTGAATATACCACTTGCACCTCAAATTCACATCTCCAAATGCATTATCTTCCTCATTGTTCCTACTCCTCAGTAAAAGGTATCAACAACCACTCCATGACCCAAGCCAAAAGCTAGGTGTGATTTTAGACAGCTCATTCTCTTTCACTACTACCTCCAATATCTGGTCACTGAATTAAATAACACAATGTCTGAAATAAAAATTTCACTCCATGGCCTTAACAACAGAATGCAGATGATAGAAAAAAGAGCGAGTGACCTTGAAGATAGTGCAATAAAAATGATCAAGTCTTGATAATAGAAAGAAAAAAAAGATTTATTTTTAAAAAAGCAGAAACTCAGTGACGTATGAAATATCAAAAGGTCTAACATTCATGTCATTAGAGTCCCAGAGAAGGGAAAGAAATTGGTAAAGGAAAAAAATGTTTAGAGAAAAATGGCTGAAAACTTTTCAAATATGGCAAAAGACATAGATTTATAGATTCAAGAAGCTCAGCAAATGCCAAACAGAATGACTTTAAGGAAAACCACCTCAGATACATCATAATCTAACTGCTGCAAACCAAAGATGAAGAAAAAATCTTGAAAGCAATCAGAAGAAAATAACATATCACAATGAGGGGAAGAATGATTCAAATCGTTCAGATTTGAATCCGAACAGATTTCTCATTAGAAACCATAGAGGCCAAGAGACAGTGGGGGAAACATCTGTAAAGTCCTGAAGGAAAAAAACCTGTCAATCCAGTGAAATATCCTTCAGAAATGAAAGCAAAATATAAATATTTTTAGATGAAGGAAAACTGAGAGAATGTGTCACCAGCAAACCTGCCCTAAAAGAATTGTTAACGGAAGTTCTTCAGGCTGATGTGAAATTCCAAAGGGACATTTGGAACTTCAGCAATAGCAACAGAGCAGAAGAAAGAGCAACACAAATGGTAAATATTTGGATAAATACAGTAGTCTATTTTATACCTCACAAATTCTTTAAAATATGTAGGACTGTTGCAAGCAAAAATTTTAACATTGTTAGAGAGATAATGTATGTAGATATAATACATAAGACAACTATAGGGAAAGCGACCTATATGGTTGTAAGGCTTCTACATTTTACTTGAAGTTGCAAACTTTTAACTCGAAGTAGATTTTTAACTCTAAGGTATGTATATTGTAACACAGAGACCACTACCAAAAAAGTAATATGAAGAGATATAGCCAAAAGCCAATAGGTAAGTTAATGTGGAATATTAAAAATATTAGAATAAAAGAAGAGAAGGCAGGAAAAGTGAAATAGAAGAGTAAAAAACATAGGGTACAAAACAGAGATGATAAAATGGTGGACCCAAGTTCAACAATGTTAATAATTACATTAAATGTGAATAGTCTAAACACACCCATTAAAAGAGATTGTCAAATTGGTTTAAAAAAAGACCAAACTATATTTTATCTCCAAAAAAACCCACACTAAATATCAATATAATAATATAGATATACTAAAAGTAAAAGAATTGAAAAAGATGTACCATGCAAACACTAACCAAAATAAAGCTGAAGTAGCTATATTAATATTAGGTAAAGTAGACTTCAGAACAAGGTATGTTACAAGGGATAGATAGGGCTATTACTTAATGATAAAGGGGTCAATTCTCCAAGAAAATATGCTAATCACAAATGTGTGTGCAACAACAGAGCTGCAAAACACATGAAGCAAAGACTGATGGAACTGACATGAGAAATAGACAAACCCAAAATTATGTTGGAGACTTCAACACTCCTTTCTCCAAAACTGAGAAAAATTAGACAGAAAATCAGTAAGGATAAAGAAAACCTGAACAACATATCAACTAACTTGACCTAATGGCAATGACAAAACACTCTGCCCAACAAAAGCAGAATATACATTATTTTCAAGTGCATATGAAATATTCATATAAAGGAACATATTCTGGGCTGTAAAACAAACCTTAACAAATTTAAAAGAATTGAAATTATACAAATTATACAAAATATGTTCTTTAACCATAAGGGAATTAAACTAGAAATAGAGAACAGAAAAATATTTATAAAATCCCCAAACATTTGGGGATTAAACAATGCACTTTTACATAAGCCATGGTGAATAGTATTGTATCAATGTCAATTTCTTTGTTTCTTAAGATGTTGTCACTGGCAGATGATGAGGAAAAGGGTACACAGAGGTCCTCTGAGCTATTTTCATAACTTTTTGTAAATCTTAAACTATTTAAAAATAAAAACTATTTAAAATTTTAAAAAAGAAAAATAAATACAAATGAGTGAAGAAAGCCTATGTGGTCTATGGGACACCATCCAAAGAAACAAAATCTGAATCACTGCTGTTCTAGAAGGAGAAGAAAGGGAGACAGGGACTGAAAAACTATTTAAAAGAAATAATGGCTAAAATTTTCCCAAACCTGGGAGAAATTTGAATATTCAAGTTCGTGAAACTATTAGATCACTCCATTATTTCAGTCTGAAATGATCTTCTCTAAGACACATTATAATAAAACTGCCAAGAATATAAGACAAAGACAGAATCCTAAAATCAGCAAGAAAAAAGATTGTAAACTACAAAGGCACCCCTATTAGGCTATCAGTGGATTTCTTTTTTTTTTTTTTTTTTTTTTTAAACATCTTTATTGAAGTATAATTGCTTTACAATGGTGTGCTAGCTTCTGCTTTACAACAAAGTGAATCAGTTACACATATACATATGTTGCCATATCTCTTCCCTCTTGCATCTCCCTCCCTCCCACCCTCCCTATCCCACCCCTCTAGGTGGTCACAAAGCACCGAGCTGATCTCCCTGTGCTATGCGGCTGCTTCCCACTAGTTATCTATTTTACATTTGGTAGTGTATATATGTCCATGACACTCTCTCACCCTGTCACATCTCACCCCTCCCCCTCCCCATATCCTCAAGTCCATTCTCTAGTAGGTCTGTGTCTTTATTCCCATCTTGCCACTAGGTTCTTCATGACCTCTTTTTTTTTTTTTTCCCTTAGATTCCATATATATGTGTTAGCATACTGTATTTGTTTTTCTCTTTCTGACTTACTTCACTCTGTATGACAGACTCTAACTCCATCCACCTCATTACAAACACCTCCATTTCATTTCTTTTTATGGCTGAGTAATATTCCATTGTATATATGTGCCACATCTTCTTTATCCATTCATCCGATGATGGACACCTAGGTTGCTTCCATGTCCTGGCTATTGTAAACAGAGCTGCAATGAATATTTTGGTACATGACTCTTTCTGAATTATGGTTTTCTCAGGGTATATGCCCAGTAGTGGGATTGCTGGGTCATATGGTAGTTCTATTTTTAGTTTTTTAAGGAACCTCCATACTGTTCTCCATAGTGGCTGTATCAATTTACATTCCCACCAACAGTGCAAGAGTGTTCCCTTTTCTCCACACCCTCTCCAGCATTTATTGTTTCTAGATTTTTTGATGATGGCCATTCTGACCGGTGTGAGATGATACCTCATTGTAGTTTTGATTTGCATTTCTCTAATGATTAATGATGTTGAGCATTCTTTCATGTGTCTGTTGGCAATCTGTATCTCTTCTTTGGAGAAATGTCTATTTAGGTCTTCTGCCCATTTTTGGATTGGGTTGTTTGTTTTTTTGTTATTGAGCTGCATGAGCTGCTTGTAAATCTTGGAGATTAATCCTTTGTCCGTTGCTTCATTTGCAAATATTTTCTCCCATTCTGAGGGTTGTCTTTTGGTCTTGTTTATGGTTTCCTTTGCTGTGCAAAAGCTTTTAAGTTTCATTAGGTCCCATTTGTTTATTTGTGTTTTTATTTCCATTTCTCTAGGACCTGGGTCAAAAAGGATCTTGCTGTGACTTATGTCATACAGTGTTCTGCCTATGTTTTCCTCTAAGAGTTTGATAGTGTCTGGCCTTACACTTAGGTCTTTAATCCATTTTGAGTTTATTTTTGTGTATGGTGTTAGGGAGTGTTCTAATTTCATACTTTTACATGTACCTGTCCAATTTTCCCAGCATCACTTATTGAAGAGGCTGTCTTTTCTCCACTGTATATGCTTGCCTCCTTTATCAAAGATAAGGTGACCATATGTGCGTGGGCTTATCTCTGGGCTTTCTATCCTGTTCCATTGATCTATATTTCTGTTTTTGTGCCAGTACCAAACTGTCTTGATTACTGTAGCTTTGTAATATAGTCTGAAGTCAGGGAGCCTGATTCCTCCAGCTCCATTTTTCGTTCTCAAGATTGCTTTGGCTATTCGGGGTCTTTTGTGTTTCCATACAAATTGTGAAATGTTTTGTTCTAGTTCTGTGAAAAATGCCAGTGGTAGTTTGATAGGGATTGCATTGAATCTGTAGATTGCTTTGGGTAGCAGAGTCATTTTCACAATGTTTATTCTTCCAATCCAAGAACATGGTATATCTCTCCATCTATTTGTATCATCTTTAATTTCTTTCATCAGTGTCCTATAATTTTCTGCATACAGGTCTTTTGTCTCCTTAGGTAGGTTTATTCCTAGATATTTTATTCTTTTTGTTGCAATGGTAAACGGGAGTGTTTTCTTAATTTCACTTTCAGATTTTTCATCATTAGTATACAGGAATGCAAGAGATTTCTGTGCATTAATTTTGTATCCTGCTACTTTACCAAATTCATTGATTAGCTCTAGTAGTTTTCTGGTAGCATCTTTTGGATTCTCTATGTATAGTATCATGTCATCTGCAAACAGTGACAGCTTTACTTCTTCTTTTCCGATTTGGATTCCTTTTATTTCTTTTTCGTCTCTGATTGCTGTGGCTAACACTTCCAAAACTATGTTGAATAATAGTGGTGAGAGTGGGCAACCTTGTCTTGTTCCTGATCTTAGTGGAAATGGTTTCAGTTTTTCACCATTGAGGACAATGTTGGCTGTGGGTTTGTCATATACGGCCTTTATTATGTTGAGGAAAGTTCCCTCTATGCCTACTTTCTGCAGGACTTTTATCATAAATGGGTGTTGAATTTTGTCGAAAGCTTTCTCTGCATCTATTGAGATGATCATATGGTTTTTCTCCTTCAATTTGTTAATATGATGTATCACGTTGATTGATTTGCGTATATTGAAGAATCCTTGCATTCCTGGAATAAACCCCACTTGATCATGGTGTATGATCCTTTTAATGTGCTGTTGGATTCTGTTTGCTAGTATTTTGTTGAGGATTTTTGCATCTATGTTCATCAGTGATATTGGCCTGTAGTTTTCTTTCTTTGTGACATCTTTGCCTGGTTTTGGTATCAGGGTGATGGTGGCCTCGTAGAATGAGTTGGGGAGTGTTCCTCCCTCTGCAATATTTTGGAAGAGTTTGAGAAGGATAGGTGTTAGCTCTTCTCTAAATGTTTGATAGAATTCGCCTGTGAAGCCATCTGGTCCTGGGCTTTTGTGTGTTGGAAGATTTTTAATCACAGTTTCAATTTCAGTGCTTGTGATTGGTCTGTTCATATTTTCTATTTCTTCCTGGTTCAGTCTCGGCAGGTTGTGCATTTCTAAGAATCTGTCCATTTCTTCCAGGTTGTCCATTTTATTAGCATAGAGTTGCTTGTAGTAATCTCTTATGATCGTTTGTATTTCTGCAGTGTCAGTGGTTACTTCTCCTTTTTCATTTCTAATTCTATTAATTTGAGTCTTCTCCTTTTTTCTCTTGATGAGTCTGGCTAATGGTTTATCAATTTTGTTTATCTTCTCAAAGAACCAGCTTTTAGTTTCATTGATTTTTGCTATTGTTTCCTTCATTTCTTTTTCATTTATTTCTGATCTGATCTTTATGATTTCTTTCCTTCTGCTAGCTTTGGGGTTTTTTTGTTCTTCTTTCTCTAATTGCTTTAGGTGCAAGGTTAGGTTGTTTATTCGAGATGTTTCCTGTTTCTTGATGTAGGCTTGTATTGCTATAAACTTCCCTCTTAGAACTGCTTTTGCTGCATCCCATAGGTTTTGGATCGTCGTGTCTCCATTGTCATTTGTTTCTAGGTATTTTTTGATTTCCCCTTTGATTTCTTCAGTGATCACTTCGTTATTAAGTAGTGTATTGTGTAGCCTCCATGTGTTTGTATTTTTTACAGATCTTTTCCTGTAATTGATATCTAGTCTCATAGCGTTGTGGTCGGAAAAGATACTTGATACGATTTCAATTTTTTTAAATTTACCAAGGCTTGATTTGTGACCCAAGATATGATCTATCCTGGAGAATGTTCCATGAGCACTTGAGAAAAATGTGTATTCTGTTGTTTTTGGGTGGAATGTCCTATAAATATCAATTAAGTCCATCTTGTTTAATGTATCATTTAAAGCTTGTGTTTCCTTATTTATTTTCATTTTGGATGATCTGTCCATTGGTGAAAGTGGGGTGTTAAAGTCCCCTACTATGATTGTGTTACTGTCGATTTCCCCTTTTATGGCTGTTAGTATTTGCCTTATGTATTGAGGTGCTCCTATGTTGGGTGCATAAATATTTACAATTGTTATACCTTCCTCTTGGATCGATCCCTTGATCATTATATAGTGTCCGTCTTTGTCTCTTGTAATTGTCTTTATTTTAAAGTCTATTTTGTCTGATATGAGAATTGCTACTCCAGCTTTCTTTTGATTTCCATTTGCATGGAATATCTTTTTCCATCCCCTCACTTTCAGTCTGTATGTGTCTCTAGGTCTGAAGTGGGTCTCTTGTAGACAGCATATATATGGGTCTTGTTTTTGTATCCATTCAGCCAGTCTGTGTCTTTTGGTGGGAGCATTTAATCCATTTACATTTAAGGTAATTATCGATATGTATGTTCCTATTCCCATTTTCTTAAATGTTTTGGGTTTGTTATTGTAGGTGTTTTCCTTCTCTTGTGTTTCTTGCCTAGAGAAGTTCCTTTAGCATTTGTTGTAAAGCTGGTTTGGTGGTGCTGAACTCTCTCAGCTTTTGCTTGTCTGTAAAGGTTTTAATTTCTCCATCAAATCTGAATGAGATCCTTGCTGGGTAGAGTAATCTTGGTTGTAGGTTTTTCTCCTTCATCACTTTAAGTATATCCTGCCACTCCCTTCTGGCTTGCAGCGTTTCTGCTGAAAGATCAGCTGTTAACCTTATGGGGATGCCCTTGTGTGTTATCTGTTGTTTTTCCCTTGCTGCTTTTAATATGTTTTCTTTATATTTAATTTTTGATAGTTTGATTAATATGTGTCTTGGTGTGTTTCTCCTTGGATTTATCCTGTATGGGACTCTCTGTGCTTCCAGGACTTGATTAACTATTTCCTTTCCCATATTAGGGAAGTTTTCAACTATAATCTCTTCAAATATTTTCTCAGTCCCTTTCTTTTTCTCTTCTTCTTCTGGGACCCCTATAATTCGAATGTTGGTGCGTTTAATGTTGTCCCAGAGGTCTCTGAGACTGTCCTCAGTTCTTTTCATTCTTTTTTCTTTATTCTGGTCTGCAGTAGTTATTTCTACCATTTTATCTTCCAGGTCACTTATCCGTTCTTCTGCCTCAGTTATTCTGCTATTGATCCCATCTAGAGTATTTTTAATTTCATTTATTGTGCTTGTCATCGTTTCTTGGTTCCTCTTTAGTTCTTCTACGTCCTTGTTAAATGTTTCTTGCATTTTGTCTATTCTATTTCCAAGACTTTGGATCATCCTTACTATCATTATTCTGAATTCTTTTTCAGGTAGACTACCTATTTCCTCTTCATTTGTTAGGTCTGGTGTGTTTTGACCCTGCTCCTTCATCTGCTGTGTGTTTTTCTGTCTTCTCATTTTGCTTATCTTACTGTGTTTGGGGTCTCCTTTTCACAGGCTGCAGGTTCGTAGTTCCCGTTGTTTTTGGTATCTGTCCCCAGTGGCTAAGGTTGGTTCAGTGGGTTGTGTAGGTTTCCTGGTGGAGGGAACTAGTGCCTGTGTTCTGGTGGATGAGGCTGGATGTTGTCTTTCTGGTGGGTTCGTCCACGTCTGGTGGTGTGTTTTGGGGTGTCTGTGGCCTTATTATGATTTTAGGCAGCCTCTCTGTTAATGGATGGGGCTGTGTTCCTCTCTTGCTAGTTGTTTGGCATAGGGTGTCCAGCACTGTAGCTTGCTGGTCGTTGAGTGAAGCTGGGTCTTGATGTTGAGATGGAGATCTGTGAGAGATTTTCGCCGTTTGGTATTACGTGGAGCTGGGAGGTCTCTTGTGGACCAGTGTCCTGAAGTTGGCTCTCCCACCTCAGAGGCACAGCCCTGATGCCTGGCTGGAGCACCAAGAGCCTTTCATCCACACGGCTCAGAATAAAAGAGAGAAAAAATGGAAAGACAGAAAAAAAAGAGGATAAAATAAAATAAAATAAAGCAATTATAATAAAAAAATAAGAAAAAAAAATTATTAAGAGTAAATTTATTAAGAAAAAAAAATTTTTTTTTAATTTTTAAAAATAGATTTATTAATTTTTTATACTAAAAATAAGAAAAAAATTATTTAGAAAAAATTTATTAAGAAAAAAAATTTTTTAATTTTTTAAAATAAAAAATATGAAAAAACTTATTAAAATTTTTTTTTAAAAATAGAAAATAAGGAAAAAATTATTAAGAAAACATTTATTAGGGAAAAAAAAATTTTTTTTTAAGCCAAAAAAAAAAAACAAAAAACGGACGGACCTAACCCTAGGACTAACGGTGAGAGCAAAGCTATACAGACAAAATCTCACCCAGAAGCATACACATCTATACTCACAAAAAAAAGGAAAAGGGGAAAAGTTAATATATCCTGCTCCCAAAGTCCATCTCCTAAATTTGGGATGATTCGTTGTCTATTCAGGTATTCAACAGATGCAGGCACATCAAGTTGTTTGTGGAGCTTTAATCCGCTGCTTCTGAGGCTGCTGGGAGAGATTTCCCTTTCTCTTCTTTGTTCGTACAGCTCCCGGGGTTCAGCTTTGGATTTGGACCCGCCTCTGCATGTAGGTCCCCTGAGGGCGTCTGTTCCCCGCCCAGACAGAACGGGGTTAAAGGAGCAGCTGATTCGGGGGTTCTGGCTCAGTCAGGCCGGGGGGAGGGAGCGGTATGGAGGAGGCGGGGCGAGCCTGCGGCGGCAGAAGCCGGCGTGACGTTGCAGCAGCCTGAGGCGCGCCGTGCGCTCTCCCGGGGAAGTTGTCCCCGGATTACGGGAGCCTGGCCGTGGCGGGCTGCACAGGCTCCTGGGAGGGGCGGTGTGGAGAATGACCTGTGCTCGCCCACAGGCTGTTTGGTGGCGGCAGCAGCAGCCTTAGCGTCTCATGCCCGTCTCTGGGGTCCGCGCTGATAGCCGCGGCTCGCGCCCGTCTCTGGAGTTCGTTTAAGTGGCGCTCTGAATCCCCTCTCCTTGCACGCCGCGAAACAAAGAGGCAAGAAAAAGTCTCCTGCCTCTTCGGCAGCTGCAGACTTTTTCTCGTGCACCCTCCCGGCTAGTTGTGGTGCGCTAGACCCTTCAGGCTGTGTTCACGCAGCCAACCCCAGTCCTCTCCCTGGGATCCGACCGAAGCCCGCGCCTCAGCTCCCAGCCCCCGCCCGCCCCGGCGGGTGAGCAGACAAGCCTCTCGGGCTGGTGAGTGCTGCTCGGCGCCGAGCCTCTGTGCGGGAATCTCTCCGTTTTTCCCTCTGCGTCCCTGTTGCTGTGGGATCCGCGCTGATAGCCGCGGCTCGCGCCCGTCTCTGGAGCTCGTTCAGGCGGCGCTCTGAATCCCCTCTCCTTGCGCGCCGCGAAACAAAGAGGCAAGAAAAATTCTCCCGCCTCTTTGGCAGCTGCAGTCTTTTTCCCGGACTCCCTCCCGGCTAGCACCGAAGCCCGAGCCCCAGCTCCCAGGCCCCGCCCGCCCCGGTGGCTGAGCAGACAAGCCTCTCGGGCTGGTGAGTGCTGGTCGGCACCGCTCCTCTGTGCGGGAATCTCCGCTTTGCCCTCCGCACCAATGTGGCTGCGCTCTCCTCCGTGGCTCCGAAGCTTCCCCCCTCTGCTACCCGCAGTCTCTGCCCACGAAGGGGCTTCCTAGTGTGTGGAAACCTTTCCTCCTTCACAGCTCCCTCCCACTGGTGCAGGTCCCCTCCCTATTCTTTTGTCTCTGTTATTTCTTTTTTCTTTTGCCCTACCCAAGTACGTGGGGATTTTCTTGCCTTTTGGGAGGTCTGACGTCTTCTGCCAGTGTTCAGTGGGTGTTCTGTAGGAGCAGTTCCACGTGTAGATGTATTTCTCATGTATCTGTGGGGAGGAAGGTGATCTCCGCGTCTTACTCTTCCGCCATGTTGCCCCTCCCTCCTATCAGTGGATTTCTTAGCAGAAATCCTACAGGCCAGGAAAGAGTGGGATGATATATTCAAAGTGCTGAAAGAAAAAAATTGCCAACCAAGAATTCTCTATCTGACACAGTTGTCCTTTATTAAGGAGAAATAAAGACTTTAACAGACAAACAAAAACTGAGGGAGTTCATCACCCCTAGATCTGCCTTACAAGACATGCTAAAAGGAGTTCTTCAAGCTGAAATGAAAAGATGCTAATTAGTAACATGAAAACATACATATATATACAACACACAGGTAAAGGTAAGTATACAGTCAAATTCAGAAAACTCTGTTACTGTAATATGATGGTGTGTTAACCACTTAACTATAGTATAATGGTTAAAGGACAAGAGTACTAAAAATAACTATAGCTACTATAATTTTTAATGAATATACAATATAAAAAGAGGCAAATTTTGACATTAGAAGTATAAATGGGTGAGAAGTAAAAGGGCAGAGTTTTTGCATGCTAGTGAAATTAAGTTTTTGCATGCTGATACATCTAATAAGAGGCTTTATGTAAGCCTCATGGTAACTACAAAGCAAAAAAAACTTACAGTAGATTCACAAAAGACAAAGAGAAGAAAATCAGAGCATACCACCACAGAAAATCACCAATTCACAAAGGAAGGCAGCAAGACAGGAAAAAAAGGGAACTACAAAACAGCCAGAAAGAAATCAATAAGATGGTATTAGTAAGTCTTTACATATCAATGATTACTCTAAATGTAAACGTATTGAATTCTTCAGTCAAAAGTCACAGAGTGGCTAGATGGATTAAAAAAAGATCCAACTATAAGGTGCCTACAAGATACTCACTTTCAGCTTTAAGGACACTCATAGGCTTAAAGTGAAGGGATGGAGAAAGATATTCCATGCAAGTGGAAAACGAGAGCGAAGGTAGCTTTACTTATATCAGATAAAATAGACTTTAAGCTAAAAACAATAACAATAGACAAAGAAGGTCATTATATAATAATAAAGGGGTCAACTCATCAAGAAGATATAACAATTATAAATATATATGCACCAGGGACTTCCCTTGTGGTCCAGTGTGTAAGACTCCACGCTCCCAATGTAGGGGGTCCGGGTTCGATCCTTGGTCGGGGAACTAGATCCCATGTGCATGTTGCAACTAAGAGTCCGCATGCCGCAACTAAGAAGTCCACATGCCCCAACTATGAGCCCACATGCCGCAACTAAAAAAGATCCCGCATGCCTCAACTAAGACCCAGCACAGCCAAAATAAATAAATAAATAAAAATATATTAAAAAAATATATATATATGCACCCAACACCAGAGCACCTAAATATATTAAGCAAATACTAACAGATCTGAAGGGAGAAATAGACAGCAATACAGTAACAGCAGGGAACTTCAACACTCCACTTCAAGCAATGGACAGATCATCCAGACAGAAAATCAACAAGAAAACGTTGGACTTGAACCGTACTTTAGTCTAAATGGAACTAACAGACATCCAACAGCAGCAGAATACACGTTTTTGTCACCATGCTGTATAATACATCTCTAGAACTTATTTGTCTTGTTACTGGAAGTTTGTACCTTTTGACCACCTTCACCCATCTTGCCCACCCCCACCCCCACCTCTGGCAACCACCAATCTGTTCTTCATATCTATGAGTTTGGTTTTTTTTTAGATTTCTCAAACAATTAAAAATAGCACTACCATATGATCCAGCAATCCCATTTTTGAGTATATATTCAAAGGAAATAAAAACAGGATATCAGAAAGATATCTGCACTCCCGTGTTCATTGCAGCATTATTCACAATAGCCAAGATATGGAAACAACTTACAAGTCCATCTATGAATGAATGGATAAAGAAGATATGATATATCTATATCTATATAATGGAATATTATTCAGCCATGAGAAAGATGGAAATTCTGCCATTTGTGACAACCTGGATGGACCCTGAGGCATAGTGCTAAGTTAAAATAAATCAGACACAGAAAGAGAAATACTATATGATATCACTTATGTGGACTCTAAAAGAAAAACAACTCACAGAAATAGAGAGTAGAATTGTGGTTACCAGGGGCTAGGAGAGTGGGGGAGTTGGGAAGATATTGGTCAAAGAGTACAAGCTTCCAGTTATTAGGTGAACAACTTCTGAGAACCTAATGCATTGCATTGTTCTTATAGTTAACAGCACTGTATTGTATAATTGAAAACTGCTAAGAGAGTAGATCTTAAATGTTCTCACCACAAAAAATAAACGGTAATTATGTGATGCGATGGAGGTGTTAGCTAACACAATGGTGGTAATCATATCGTAGTATATGTGTTTCAAATCAACATGTTGTACATTTTTAACTTACACAACATTATGTACCAATTATATCTCAATAGAGTTTGGGGGAAGAAAAAGAAATGCCAAAGAGTCTACAAAAAGGAGCAGAACTAATAAATGAGTTTAACAAAGCCACAGGATACAAGGTCAATATTTTAAAAATTGTTTGTTAATACACATAAATAAATAAACTACTGAAGATTGAAATTTAAAAAAACAGTATCATTTACAACAATACCATAAAACGTGAAGTACTTAGGTATAAATCTTACAAAATATCTGTAAGATCTCTATGCTGTAAGCTAAAAATTAAAAAAAACATGGAAGAAATCAAAGAAGATCTAAATAAATGGTGAAATATATTAATGGCTTGGAGGACTCAGTATTCTTAAGATGTTATGTTAAACCATGGAAAGGCCAAGGAGGCACCACTGCAGAGCTGATCTTAGGGCATCAGTTGGCCTTAACCCAGCCATGAAGCTCCCTACCACCACCACCATCACCCCCATAAAAGGCAGATAATAATAATAACCCCCACATCCCAGAGGAGTGCAGAAAGGATTCAGTGAGATCAGGTAAATAAATGAAACTCACTCTGCAAAGCAAAATGCCCTATAGAATGTTGGTTATTATTTCCACACCAAGAAATGGGAGCTAGTGCTCCACCCCACCCCACACCGTAGCCTTTTGGAGAGGTCGTGGACCACTGGAGCTCCACCGATCTGGACAGCCATATCCACTGGTATCCCAGAATTCTTCTATATTTTCCCTAGAGGAATGTGTAAGGCCTTACCAACTCTTTGTGTGATGCCAGGCACCCATAATTTTTTACCTCAGACTAGGCATGTATGTTGGCAAAGTGCAATGTCACATATAACTAACCAATCAGTGGGAACAAATCTGAATCCCAAAACCAAATAGGAGCACAAAAGATGACAAAGATCATAGTAGTTGTGAAAAAACATTTTTGCATGGAATTTACATCTTAACTGCTTCTAGGCCAGACAGGTTATTAGGTCTATGAGGCCAGCATTACCCTGACACCAAAGCCAGATAAAGACTTGACTACTCAGATTCCTCTGCATTTTCTTGGCCTAGAGAAGTGGCCCACTCCTTCCTGTTATGGGCTGTCCTCCCCAGTGGTGGGTTGAATGGTGGCCCCCCCAAAAGATATGTGTACGTTTGAATCCCCAGAACCTGTGAAGGTTAACTTATTTGGAAACAGGGTCTTTGCAGTTGTAACTAAGTATCTTGAGATGAGACCATCCTGGACTACCAGGGTGGACCCTAGATTCAATCCAAATGTCCTTATAAGAGACACACGGAGAAAAGGAAGAGGCAATGTGAAAACAGAGGCAGAACTTAAAGTAATACAGTCACAATTCAAGGAATGCCTAGAGTCAATAGAAGCTGGAATAGACAAGGAACAGAATCTCTCCTAGAGCCTCTGGGGAGAGTGACCTCTGCCGGTACATTGATTTTGCTCTGATTTTGGCCTTCAGAACTATGAGAGAAGACATTTGTTGTTTTAAGCTACCTAGTTTGTGGTGATTTGTTACCGCAGCCCTCAGAAACTAATACATGCCCCCTTACTAAAAGATGACACAGTGACCTCTGCCTTGCGACATAATATGTACTCCTCTCAGGACCAAGGGCTAACCTTTCCTCCTGGCCATTAGATCAATAACTATGGCTGTCAAAAATACTGAGTTGGAGAATTGTGGACCTGCTAAGGGAAGAAAGATATTTATCCTCAAAGAGCTTAAGGACCTGGCCAAGGTGTACCAACAAGAGTCAAATGAGTTCAACAGCAGTTTAATAGTCACATTTACTCACACCCCAGGGAAGAGAACACTGCACACCACGCAGAGCCACATACAGAGGGTGCATTTGGGAACAGGGACCAACCAGTGGCTGTGGGAGGCAGACTATGTAGTATCAAGAGGGTGAGGTGCCCCCTGGTTTTTGTGGGAGAATGTGATTGGCTTGTTTGAATAATTCTGCAGGCTGGCAAGGAACTGAAACACACTGTTCAGGGATAAGCAGGAACTATGCCCAGACTCTTTTGATAAGAAAGTCTGTTTGACTAGAGGACTTTATTTGCAGGAGCAGAGTTGGGAGGGAAACTTGTATTGGGGCCTTAGTATGTGTAGAGACATCTGTTACCTCAGTTTATATTTTGGGTATCTGTGAGGCAAGAGATTCCCAGAATTATTTACCCCAAAGGGGGAAACTCTTAGGCAATGGCCCAAGAGTTTGTAAAAAAGTACAGATGTGGCCATTTGCTAGCCAGGCATTCAGTGCTAAGATGACTGCCAGAAGTGTGGCCAATTGTTCTGACCCTTGGGTCCTCTCCTTTATTAGGGACATCCTGGTTAAGGGATAAAAATCAAAAATGTTCCACTGAGCTCCTTTATGTATTATGGTGATGATACCATCTGCAAATTGTATAAACTCCCATTGCTGTTCACTTGGTTGATCCCAAGGGGCATCCCAGGTAGCCAAGAGGTCTGGGAGAGAGGACTTCCTCTAGCACCAAGAAATCTGGCAAGGGACTGGGGACAGGGGAGGCCATCCCCTCCTGCAGGTAAGTATGCCAAAGGGTCCAGGTTTGGCTCCATCCTATAGCAAGGAGGCCTGAGTAGCTATGCTGGGCTGTGGGGTGCTTTCATGATCCAAAGCATAATGGGCAGCTGGGTACAAAGGGTCACAGATACAGGGCCTGTGAAAGTTTCTGTTTCCAGAAGCACACAATAAGCAGTTAGCAGCTGCTCCTCTAATGATATATAGCACAGAACCAAGGAAGGCAATTTTTTGCTTCAGAAACCAATGAACAACTTATAGCAAACATGGGTAGTCCAGAGACTCCAGGAGGTATGAGAGGAGGTTACTAAATCCTCTACAGTGAAGGAGTCTCTGGAGAAACCAATAAGAGTGCCTCTTGTAGCCTTTGGTTGGAGACGGGCAAATTCACGGTGGGTTGATTTGCAGGTAACAGCAAAAGTGAGATTAAGTAAAATTTGTAAATGAGGAATAAGTTGTTTACAGAATCCCCCCAAAAGATCAAAAGGTTGGGCTTTTATTAGCATTGTGGATGGCAAGAGGGTCAAAGGTTTCTTAACAGTGTGTAGGGGCTGGAGCAGCCCTTGACCTGCTGAATAATTTTTAGGAATTGAACAGAGGTGGTTGGCAGGGTCCTGTACTACGTGTGGGGCCATCCCTTTTTTGTGAGCTCCTTTGTTTCTATGTCCTGAATGAGTGTGTCAAATGAATCTTCTCAGAGGAGGGTGTCATCAATGTAATATCATACCTGTTCTTCTGGAGAAGGGTAGATGCAGTTAAAGTCTTGCTTTCAAAGATTGTGTGCAAAGGCAAAGTACCCCATGGTACACCACGCAGGGGCACAAAGGGGTTGCATCTGGTAACACTTTCAGCAACTAGGTTCTGTGGGAGGCCAGCTTTGTAGTATCAAGAAGCTGAGTGACCCCTGGTTCTTGGAGGAGGATGTGATTGGCTTGTTTGAATAATTCTTCAGGCTGTCAGGAACCTGACACCACTCACCACTCAGGGTTAAGCAGGAACTGTGCCTGGTCCCTTTGATAAGGAGGGTTGTTTGGCTAGGACCCTTATCCACAAGAACAGAGTGGGGAGGGGAACTTGCAGTTAGGCCATTCAGGGCTCCCACAATTTTACCCAATGTCAAGGCAGCATATAATATTAAGCTCATTATACTTTTATAATATTAATTACATAATTTTAAGCCTTACACCACATCATGCAAAACATTTTTATCAGTCAGAACATTCTAAGAGCTCAATTCCCAGGAGTTGGCCAAAGGTCAGTCATGAAAACAGGCCCTTCTTGGGAATGTGCAGGGTTTGAGCAACCCAGGCCTGCTGAGTTAACCTTTCCATCACAGATACTTACTCCAATATGGATTTGCCTTTTGTGACTGGTTCACTTCTCCCAGCTTTACAACTGTAACCTTGCAGAATGCCTTCTCCATCACCATGGTATTCTATACAGCATCGCATCTGACAAGTGACATATTTTGCAGCAAAGGAAATGTGGAAATGGACTTATGCCCATGGACTTCACTGATCTTAACACATGTCCCATCACCTAGAAGAAGCTGGCTTCATAAAATTGTGCCATGGCTTACTTTGAGGCTCACTTACAGCACCAACTGGAAGACGACCCCCTAGGAGGTTAGGGTGCTATCCCAAAGGAAGCAATATGTGCATTAAACCGGTGGCCAACTGTATTCATTTCCTACTGGTGCTGTAACAAATTACCACAAAGCAGCCTGCAGGGGCCTTAAACTAACCCTACCCCCGCTCCACACAACCACATGCCCTAGAAAACAGCCCACAGAATCACAAGCAAATGTAAGTTCCTGATATGACTTCCCTAACAGTCTCCGTTGACTTCCAGAACCATTCCCCGTACACACCTTAGATAAGGCAGGTGCCCCAGGTCCTGCTTCTCTCTCTGTCTGCACTCTCTCTTAAACTTCCTCTGTGGCCCCTTGAGGCATGCTACGTACCTCCTCCAGCACCTGTGAATAATAAACTTCCCTATTTCCATTTCTCTTGTGGTCTGTTTTTGAGCCATGCTCACCATCTAGCACTCTGTGCTCTACTTAACAAATGTTAACAGTCATAACGATGAGTCTTATGGGACTAAAATCAAGATGTCAGTAGGGCTGGTTTCTTCTGGAGGCTCTGAGGGGAGGATCCATGTCCTCGCCTTTTTCAGATTCGGATGGCCAGATTCCTTGGCTTGTGGTTCCTTCCCCTGTCTTCAAAGTACATCATTCCAGTTTTTTATTTCTTCTTTTCTGTAGTCTAATTTCATTCTGCCTCCCTCTTATAAGAACACTTGTGAGCACATTTAAGGCCCACCTGGATAATCCAGGATAATCTCATCATCTCAAGATTCTTAACTTAATCACATCTACAAAATTCCATTTGTCATATAAGAAAACATTCACAGGTTCTCGGGATTAGGGCATGAATATCTTTGAAGCCCATTATTCAGCCTACCCACACTCCACCCTCTGGCCCCCCAAAATTCATGTCCATCCCCAGTGCAAGATATATTCACCCCAGCTCAGCCATCCTGAAAGTCTCAACCCATTACAGCATGAACTCAAGTTCAAAATCTCATCTATATATCATCAACTCAGAAGACCCAAATCTCATCATCTAAATCATTAAACCAGGTATCAGTGATCTCTGGGTATGATTCATCCTGGGGCAAAATTCTACTTCAACCATGGACCTGTGAATCTAGAAAACAAGTTATCCTTCTCTCAAAATTCAGTGCTGGGACAGGTATATGAAACAGCTATGTTTCCTATTCCAAAAGGGAGAAAGTGGAAGGAAGAAAGGAGTCACTGGTCTGAAGCAATGTTAATAGCATCAGGGAAAATTCCATTTGGTTTCAAGGCCCAGAAATAATTCCGTGGCTGGCAGCTCCATCCTCTGGGCCTAAGGCTCTGCCCTCAGAGTCATCCTTCCTTTTTCTGGAAGGGTAGCACATACATGCAACTGAGTAGTTTTTGCAGCCTGTTTCTTGCTTGGGAAAAGGTCTCCGGTGCTTGGTCTCCCACTGTGGACTGTGGAGGCTCATACAAGGAGGTGGCCACTTACTCCTGCAGATGGTGGTATTACTACTGGGGGTGGACAAACTACAACCGCTCCTGGCCTTTGGGACGAAGCCTTGGACCTTGCTAACACCTACTTTTCTATAGTCCTCCAAACAGGATCAGTTTTTCTTTCTTTAGCAAGTCATGCAATATATTTTTG
The DNA here is from genome assembly GCF_028564815.1 of Eubalaena glacialis. Lineage (NCBI taxonomy): Eukaryota > Metazoa > Chordata > Mammalia > Artiodactyla > Balaenidae > Eubalaena > Eubalaena glacialis. The sequence continues at coordinate 23,119,657 of NC_083722.1, read as the reverse complement.
CTATACTTCCACAGGGGCTTTAAAGTATTGTTCGATATGCCATCAACGGGTTGAATAAAGCTCAGCACAAGGTAAGCCACTGATATTATATGGATAGAGGTCCCCAGTGAAGAAACTGTTCAGCTCACACTGCATACGTGGTTAAGGCTGGGTGGGCCTCGAGTGAGGATAAAATCCAGGGCTCTGTATCTTCCTTGGGAGCCATTCAGACAGAGCCCAAAGAGACCCTCCACAACCCCGAAAAGGTAGACTGTTAGCCTTACAGCCTCCAACTGCAAAGAAAAAGTGCCCTCACCCTCCTGCCAGTATCTGATTAACCTTTGGATATTGAGGGCAGCACTTTCCCTGACTTTGTACCAAATTCCCAGACAAGAAACAAAATTGAAGGGGACTCTAGTAACAGGAAGTCACAAAAGCATCCAAGCAACTGTAAAGAAGTCCTGCCATTGGTCTCCCTGCCTTCTTCAGGCCTCACAGAACAATGGGCGTCTGTGACCAAGCTCCCCAGAGTCTCTGGCAACAAGATTCTTCCAGCACCTGCCAGCCCCTGGGCTTTGGACCTTATGAACTTTCTCCCTGCGGAGCAGGACAGCCCTTTGCACAGCAGCTGCCAGCTGTTCCTGGTCCAGAAGGAAGGCTGATCCTCTGGTCAAAGGGAAAGTTGTCACTCTCCAACTAGGCATCCTCATCTTGCTATGGGGTCTACTGTGGTGGGAGTATAGATAATTTTTGTGTTTTTTAATCTTCCTGTGGTTTATTAATTTTCTTTGTTTAAAACTTTTTGAATAGTAAGGGACTCACATAATCAAAGAGTATAAATATATAACCACAAAAATAACAGGGTTTATGGGGAAAATAGGGTTTTGGCAGACAACTCAGAATCTATACTTCTTTATAACCTTAACACTAACAAAACAGTCAATAACAATCCAAATAAAAACACTAGCATTGTTTTTAAAAGACTTGTTAAATAGCTAATAGATAAAGATTAGAATATGAGGTAAAGGACTTTACTGTTATTGAAAAAAAAGGTAAAGATACGTGGAGAGGGTAAGGAAAGATGGAAGCTGGTGGTTTATGGAAACAAGGCAGGGGGTCGTCACCAACAGAAGTTGCAGGATAAGCAGTTGAGACTTTGCACAAAAAGTAGGTGCTGATGATGGGTGGCTTTGGCTCATTGTTTTGTGTTTGTTTCTTTTGCACTGGCTTTTTTTGGTTGTCTCGCTACCTTCTTTCTTTTATTGAGAAGCAGCTTACAGAGCTCCAAATACAACCTTGTGCCACGGAGCACAGAGTGCACCAAAATCATCATTTTCTATCACTGCAAATGGGTCTCATTTCTACTTAAAGCAGAAGACACCTAGGAAAGCTCTTGTAGGGCAGCCTAATGACATTTTTCTTCCACACTTTTGAGGGGTGCATCAGCAAAAAAATTTGTTGCCATTCCTGTGTAGAATCGTACTGCAGCAGCATTTACTAGTCTCGTCCTCAAAAAATTCATGAAGGGACTTCCTTGGTGGTCCAGTGGTTAAGACTCCACCATGTCAATGCAGGGGGCCCGGGTTCGATCCTGGTCAGGGAACTGGATCTCGCATGTAGCAACGAAGATCCCACATGCCGCAATGAAGATCCTGTATGCTGCAGCTAAGACCTGGCGCAGCCAAATAAATAAGGAAATATTTTTTTAAAAATTCATGAAGATCGGGGTAATTATTTAATAAGTACTTCAAGATAGAGAATGTGTCCATACTGAGTGGAGAGGAAGGAGGTGGGGTGAATGGCATTGTCTATAGCATCATATTCCCGCAGCTTGCTCTGCTCAATTATGTTTGGTACTTTGCATTCAGCTGCTGCTACTCAGAGCAAAACATTCACATACTGGGACGGTTGCATGCGACACAATGCAGCTTCCGCATTATACTGACACCATTCCCTTATTTATCCATTTGTCTGAAGAAGCGCTCATTGCCACAGTAGAGACAGTGAAGGCTCTTGCTCCCAATCCCGCCCACCATCTGTCTAGTTCAAGCCTCATCCCCAAACAGGGAACCACCTTCTTTAGTTTCTTGTGTACCTTCCAGTTTATGAAAATATCAAGAGATTCTTGGTTCCCTCCTCTTTTTTTTTTTTTTTTTTAACACAAAACTAGCCTATTATACACAATGTTTTTCACCTTGCTCTTCCCACTTGCAATATATCTTGGAGATCTTACCAAAAGTACACAGAGAACTCCTGCATTGTGATTCGTTTCTCATTGCATAGTATTCCTGTGTATGTGTGTGTGTGTGTGTATATAAAATTTTAGCCAGTCCAAAATTGATGGATGCGTGGATTATTCCCAATCTTTTGTTAAGACAAACTGCAATGAACAAAATTGTACAATTTTTTTGCATGTGTATAAGCATATCTGTAGGATGAATTCCAACAAATGGAATTGTGGAATTGCAGGGTTTAGGAGTATATACACCTACAATTTTGACACGCATTGCCAATTGTTTTTCAAAAGGTTTGTCCTAAGTTGGATTCTACAAGCAATAAATGAAAGGGCTTGTTTCTTCACAGTCTTGCCAATCAAGTGTATGCCAAACTTTTTGACTTTTGCTATTCTGACAGGTGCAAAATAAAATCCCAGTGTAGTTATTTGCTCCTTCTTTATTATAAGTGAGGTTGAGCAATTTTTCCTGTTGAAGGCTATTTTGTTTCCCTTTCTGTGTGAACTGTCCATAGGGATCCTTTATCAACATGTAACGTAACAAATATTTGATTTATTTATTTTGTCCATTATTCGTCTTCCCTCAGTAGAATGTAAGCCCCCCTGAAATTTTTGTCTCTCTTGTTCTGCTGGAGCCCCAGCATCTATAAAAGTACTTAGCACAAAGTAGGTGCTCAGTAAGTATTGGAGGATAAATAAATGGATAAAGAGCATATGCAATAGATGGTCCTGGGATAATCAGATAACCATCAAGAAAAGAGAAACAAATCCATATCTGGCTCCAAACATAAAAATGAATTAATGCAGGTATACTAAAGGCTTAAATTTGAAACACAAGACTTTAAAATGTTTATAAAATAATACTGGAGATTATCTATGTGATCTCGGGACAGGGCAGAATTTATTAAACTAGACCCAGATTCCACAACATAAAGAATGATAAATTCGGCTACTTTAGAATGAAGAACTTCTCTTCATCAAAAGACACCATCAAGACAAGCCAGAAACTCTGAGAAGGTATGTGTAACACATACAACCAACAAAGAATTAGTCCCCAGAATATATGAAAAAACAAATATCTCCCATAAATCCACAAGATAAATTTAAAAACAGCCCAATAGAAAAATGGATAAAAGACATAAGAGGCATTATACAGAAGGAGACATACAAATGGCAAAAAAAAGAAGGAAAAATGAAAAATTCTCATCCTCATTAATAATTAGGCAAATGGAAGCTAAAACTAAAATGAGATAACATTTCACACACATCAGATTGGCAAAGAGTTGAAAGTCTGACAATACCAAGTGATGCTGAGGATGTGGTTCAATTGCAACTTCATCTGCCAGTGGAGGAAGAGTAAGAAATACAACCCCTGGGAGATAGTCTTGCCTCACTTAGTAACACGACATGTATGCACATTCTAAGACTCAGAAATTCCACTCTTGGTCACATACCCTAAAAAGTCTTGCAGGTGTGTGCCAGGATACATGTATGAGAATGTTTATAGCAGCATTACCCATAATAGCAAAAAGATGGAGACAAACCAAATTCCAGGAACAGTAGAGTGGAGAAGAAAAAAATGTAGACTGTTCATATTTGAAATACTACACAGCAGTGAAAATGAATGAGCCAAAGCTAAATGCATCAAGATGGTGGATCTCAAAAACAAAGACAACGAGTCACAGAACACATACAGTGTGATTCCATGTATATAACGTTCAAAAACTGGCAAAACTAGATAATGCACTGTTTAGGGTTATCTACACGTGTAAAACAATTACAAAGAAAAGCTAATGACTATCACAGAAAAGCACATTGATGCTTACCTCTAGAGGAGAGAGGGAGTGATACATCCGTTAGGGGCACACAGTGAAAGATGATGGAAATATCTGATTTCCTAGAATGAGAGATGAGTGCAAATGTATACTTTATTATCTTCTTCTTATTTTAAAACATATACATGCATTATATGTACTCTTTCCAACAGATGATATATTTTGATATATTTCACAGTCTTTGAGAGGAAGGAAAAGAAATGAAGCAATCAAGTACAAACAAGATTTCCAGTCATGGGAGCAGAGAAATGGAGGGAGGAGTTGGCTAAGCAAAAATCGTTGAAAAACTTATGGTATCAAGGAGTTTTTTTTTTTTTAAAGAGGGATATTATAATATGTGTGTATGCTTATGAGACTAAGTCAGTGAAAAGGTAAAAAATGATACAGGAGGTGGGACATCACAGAGGCATAGTCTTCGAGAAAACAGAAGGGATGGGATCTGGCTTTGTTAGTGAAGGTGCCAATGAGGCTCACTGGACAGGAGGGAAGTCAAGGTGGTTCTGCCACAGCAGAACTTGCTGGAAATATGATATCTAGAGCTTACTGGAAATCTGCCCTCTGGAACTTCCCAGAAATCCACCCTCTTGGGTGCAGGAGAAAGCTGTTCACACCAGGGTGAACAATATAAAATCTCCCGAGGGGTTGCTGCTGGCGCTGTTTGTTGATGACCACCATGCACGGCAGAAGCTGGATGGTAGGGAGATTTCCTGTGCTTCAGGAGCTGGTGCTGGAAAAGCCAGGTGCTAGCTTTAGGAGCCTGGCAAGGAGCATACCAGAACCAGGAAGCAAAAATCGTTTTCCCTGCAATGACTCTCTATTGCCCTCTAGTGACAATGCTCAGTGCCTGCTGGCAAAGGAAAAATATTTAAGTGGCTCAGGTGCATTTCGGAGCTGAGAAACAATAAATACATAACCAATCCCATGGGGAAGGAGTAATCAGGATGACAATATCTGAACCTTCCATCAAACTTGCCATCACTCAAAGTGGGGTGGAGATCATATATTTCTTCGTGTGATGCAATAGGTACACAGCAGCACTTCTGGAATATTTCTTGCCTTAAAAAATGGGGCCCAAGGGACTTCACTGGTGGTCCAGTGGTTAAGAATCTGCTTTCCAATGGAGGGGACGCGGGTTCGATCCCTGGTTGTGGAACTAAGATCCCACATGCTGCAGGGCAACTAAGCCTGGGTGCCGCAATTACTGAGCCCAGGTGCTCTGGAGCCCGTGAGCCACAACTAGAGAGAAGACCGCGTGCCGCAACGAAAGATCCCACGTGCCGCAACTAAGACGGAACGCAGCCAAATAAATAAATAAATAAATAAATATGGGACCCAAATCTGATAAAGCCTCTAGATGTAACTACCAGTTACAAGAAATACAGGGGATAGAGAAACAAGTTAATTGACACTATGAGGAAATCAGGCAAATCTAAAATGTAGAACGTTTTACAGGATAAATGAACTGTTTTCTACAACATATTAATAGTATAAAACTAAAGGGAGGGTGGATTGCTATAGATAAGGATTAAAAGACATAATAATAAAATGCAATGTATTGTCAAAGTATAATTTTCAAAAACTTAAAAACAGTGGTCTTAGACAAATATAAGAGCATTTATCAAGGAAGTATTAACAAGGGGACCAGTAAAAAAGAACTATTTCTAAAAGATTTTTAAAAACTTAATATACATGGGCACTGGACATACATCTTTTATATCTCTGCTGACTAATATTCATGCACATTGTTATTGACCAAGAATCATTTGTATCTATATTATTTTTCTATAAATTGACATCTACCCTTAAAGAATATGCTAAATACCCTAAAATAATAAGTCAAAGTAAAACCGCCCTAGAGAATGAGATAATTCTTTCATGGGTCTGTTGGAAAATGCTCCAGTGTTACATAGAAAGGACACACAGTCATCATTTTGTCTATGTCCAAGTTTGGGATTTTCTTTTTCTTGATAGTATGGACTTTGTTTGCATCTGGATTCATACAACTCAAATGCAAAAAGATATCTTTAAGAAAATCAAGGAATTTGAATATGGTCTGGGTACTAAATGATATTATGAAAATATTGAATAATTTTGCTTGGTGCAATAATGGCTTTTTGGTTATGTAAGCAAAGTCCCTATCTGTTAGAAAAGCATGTGGAAGTATTTACAAGTAAAGTAAAACATGTCTGTGATCTGCTTTAAAATACTCCAGTTAAAAAAGAAAGTGGGGGGAGGGAATAGGTGAAACAAAACAACATGTTGATAATTGTTGAGGCCAAGTGGTTCATGATATTTTCTCTACTTTTGTGTAGGTTTGAAAAATTCCATAATAATTTAAAAAAATGTAATGATAGTATTCTGCTTCACACTGTGGGGTAACTGCACCTTCACCACATAAGGTTTAGAATTCTTAATTTTAAAGTTAAAAGTTGAATTTCTCATTGTTTACTATACAGCATATTTTCACTAACTTTTGAACAAAAAGACGTTTATATAAATGTCCCTAAAGTTGGAATATAAAGTATTTTAAAGAACAACTCAAGTCATATAAGAGATTGGCTCAGCCTATGCCTTCTTTCTGTTTAAAACCCGGCAGTTAATGCTGTTAGCATTCAAAATGCCTTTCTTTTTCCTTTTGAAAGGGACAGTGAAGCCTGTTATTTTTTTAGCCCATAGCCAGGTCTTAGCACAAAAGCAGTCAGTTCTTAGCAGCATACATTTATTTATTTGTCAAACCTTTGCTAGAAAAACAGACATATAGGCTTAAAACCCAGTTTAGTTCATGTAACTTTCAGCTTTTCCTTTAGAGATAGTCATTTATTCTGGCCCTGATAACAAGGTATCCTTCATATGAAAGCTTCAAACAAATTCTTTGCCTCTTTACCAGTGGGAGCTTCATATTTTTAAGTATTTTTGTTTAGAGGCCTCTTTCCAAGCACTCTAACATTCTTCAGACCTTGAGATTTCTGAAAGCCATATTTTAACTCAATAAATATGGTAAATAGTAGGAACATACCTACTAAATTTTCTTGCTTGATTTAAGATTCTCATTTCAAATGCAAGTAATTATATCCTTTGGGCTAGTCAATACTTATAGACAGTTTCAAAGGTTTTACATGTATTATCCCATTTAATCCTCACAATAATTCTATGAAGTGGATATAATTATCATCTCTATTTTTCAGAGAAAGAACCTGTGGCACATAGAGGCTGAGCAACTCCCCAGAATCACGAAGAAAGTGGCAGAGAGGATGATCCCAGCCCATGCAGAGCCAAGCAGAGATTTGACTCGACAGCTAAACTCCTAACCAGCCCCATATGATGCTCTGGTCTCCAGCTGGTATGAACACTGGGCTGGAGGGCTGGAGGAAGGAATTTTGGCTCTGCCCTCAGAAACTCGGGGGCAGTGAGTCTGACCACCCACTAGCTATAGGGGCAGATACCACTGTGTGCGACTACAAAACTGCCTTTGACTGTATAAAGCGAGCCTTGGAGTCACCATTGCCCTTACTTGGGCTTGAGAAGCCGCATCAACCAAGGTGTAGTGTGGTGGGAGAGGGGAGTGCATAACTGACACTGCAGCCAAGCAGGGGCATAGGGCTTTAGAAAGCTTCTAGAAATGCCCAAGCAGAGCCCATTCATTCAATATACATTTATTGAATGACAGTCATGTGCAGGGGAGACAGGTGATGTCTCCACCCTCATGGGGCTTACATTGCTCAGGGGTGGGTGGCGAGTGGGGAGTATAAACACATTGACAAAGAAATGAACAAGATGCTTTCGAATGATGAAAAATGTATGACAAAAGTGAAACAGACTGGATGGTGGAGGAAGGCCTTTCTGAGATGTCAAGGGAGCAGAGACATGACTGACAAGAAGGGGGCAGCCATGCCAGGGGCTAGGGCAGGGAGTTTCAAGACCAGAGGGGTTGAAGCACAGGGACTTAGGGAGAAGTGGCAAGAGGGAAGTCAGAGAGATAATCAGGGCGGTTATGTCAGCCCCGCAGGCCCTGCAGAGGCCTTCCTGTCTCTCTAAGTGGGCTGGGAAGTTATCAGAGAATTTCAAGCAGGGGCAAGGACCTCTGTGGCTGGAGGATGCACGAATGGCCTGTGGGTGGGGCAAGTACCTCCTAGAGACAAGGAGAGGACAAATTAGTAGCACGAAATCATTTAAGAAGCATTTTAAACATTTCCTCCAAAACACCAACTAAAAGAGTAGGTAGCTGGAGGGCCTATGTGCTGAACGCGGTGACTGTCCCGCTGGCCCAGGGCGATTTGCATGCGGCGGTGCCTGAGACACGGCAACGACTACACAGGAGTCGAGCGAGCGGCCAGGGACGCTTGGCGTCGTCAGCTTCCCGGGCCCCGGGTGTCGTGGACGCTCGGGAGCCTCAAGGAAATCTCCCCACGGAGGATCCTGGGAACCCGAGTGTCCGTCCACTTTTCGGGCTGTGTGGTTTCTGAATCCAACGTCAAAGAGGGAAACAGCCCAGGCCCCTAAGCTCTTGGGATCTCTGTCGAATGGGGACAAAAATGCCTGACTGGTTTAAAGATATTTTATGTAAAGCGCCTCATCGTAAGCGCCTCGGAAATGGTAGTTAATTTCTGCAAATAGCCCCCTGAGACTATCTGCTTGGTAAGATTCTGCCCGGTCCAGGAAGCAAATTTAGGCCACGATGCGGGCAGAGTCATATTTAATGTTGAGCACCTGGCAAACTCGCTTCGCCGCCTAGTGCCCTCCGACCCTCGTCCAGACCGGGGCGGGAATTGGGAGGGGAGGGATTCTGGCGTCCCAGAGTCCTGCGGCGGTGTCTCATTAGGCCTCAAAATTCGACTCCCTTCCACCCTGTAGCGCGGGAGCGCGCACCACGCGCCAAACTCCGGCTGCGGCAGCTGCTAAGCCTCAGCTCCGCAAGATTTCAGTTTCCCTTTCTCAGCCCCTGCTGCCCCACCCACCGCTGCGGCCCGGTGATTTGCCCAGTGATCAGTGACGAAGAGGGGACTAAGGCTCCCATTGGGAGGCGGCGTTCGGCAGGGGCCAATCCGGGCGCTGGTCCGGGGGAAATCTCGGTGGAGGGCTCCAAAGAACCCGGAGATTACCGGGCGGGGACGCGCCGTCGCGCTGGGTGCTGGCGGAGGAGCGCGACCCGGAACTGACCGCCGCGGGAAAGAAGCGACACCAGCCCAGGATTCGCGGCCCGGAGCTGGGGACCGGTGAGTAGGGGGCGCCCGGTGAGAAATGCAGCAAAGCAGCAGTCACACATGCGCCCCGGGGTACGGGCAACCGAACGCGGCCGCGCGAGCGGAAAGAGGCCGGGCCGCCGGGCGGGCTCGGGAGAAGGGTGAAGTTCGCGGCGTCCTCCCTCCCGGCCTAATCCTCCTGCTTGCTTGGGCCTCCATTCGCTCCCTCCTCTTGGGTCTTCCTCGCTTTCCCATGTCCAGCTCAGGCACCCATCCATTCTTGTCTCCAAAGCCAGAAGTAAGCGGGGCCCAGATGACGGTCTCGTTGCTTGGAGCCGAGTAGAGTGCCAGTCAGGCTCCAGGACCAAAGCCATGGTGTTTTGTTGTTGTTTTTTGTTTTTTAATTGGTCAGAATAAACCGGTTTAGCCACGTATACTTGGAGCTGTGCATTCACTTCCTCCTCCAGCCCATTAGCACATCAGCATTTTCCCTGCTGCTTTTCACCCTGTATGGCCTTAGAAAAGTGTGTAAATTTGCCTTTGTGGAGCTTATGAGAGGCAAACACTTCCAAATTCCCAGTACATTCCAGATTTTGACACCACGCCGGTTTGTGTGCACTTCCAGAGAATGATATTCGTTCGTGCATGCAACAAATATCAGTGTCAGGGACCGTGCCTGAGCTAAAAATCAGTCCCTAGAGTTACTCACCCCCCAAGTTTAAAAGAATCAGCTTTTTTAAAAATAGACTTTATTTCGTATATTCCTCAAACTGCAATTCCATATTTTTGAAAAAAGACTATTTTTTAGAACAGTTTTAGATTTATAGAAAAATCGTGAAGCTAGTACAGAGTTCCATATACCCCAAACCTTTTCCCCATTCATTTATTAACACCTTACATTAATATGGAACATTTGTTACAATTAATGAACCTGTATCGATACATTATTATTGGCCTGCATCCATAATGTATTCAGAATTCCTTAGTTTTTACCTAAGTACTTTTTCTGTTTCATGATCCCACCCAGGTTACCATATTCCAGTTAGTTCCCATTATGCTCCCCGTGGCTGTGGCAGTTTCTCAGACTTTGTTTTTGATGATCTTGAGAGTTTTGAGGAATATCCCCCATGTATATTATAGGCTGCCCCTCTATTGGAATTTGTCTGTTGTTTTTCTCCTGAGTCTGGGCTTATGGGTTATTGGGAGGAAGACCACAGAGGTAGATTGCCGTTTTCATCACTTCACATCAAGGGAACATGCTTTATAACTTGATGCTGATCTTGATTACCTGGCTGAGAAGTCAGGCTTCTCCACTGTAAAGTAACTCTTCCTCCCCTCCCCCCCGCCGTGCCCCCCCACCCCCTTCCATACTGTACTCTTTGGAAAGTAGTCAAACTATGTGCAGCCCTGACCTAAGGAGTGAGATTATCTCCTGCCTCCTTAAGGGCAACTCCATACATATATTATTTGGAATTCTTCTGCGTGGGAGATTTGTCTCTTTTGCCTTATTTATTCACTTATTCAATCATTTATTTGTATCAGTATGGACTCATGGATATTTATTTTATACTTTGGGTTATAATTCAATACTACTTTGTTTTGTTACAACTTTAGCCATTGCGAGTTAAGTTGGCTCCTGTGCTCTTTTCTAGCATGTATTTTTATAGAGTTTTTTGCTGTTGAAAACACTTTCACTTATGTGACCTCGATTGAAGTTCAAACAGCCTGGCGAACTTGACAAGACGTTATTCTTACCTTGTTAAGCAGTAAGGAAACTGAGGCCCAGGGGCAGTAGGTGACTTCTTAGATGTCACTTTCCCCAAAGGGAGTGATAGGCTGGGCTCAGACTGGGGTGACGGCTGCAAAAGACACTGCAAGCTGCAGAGGAGAGCCCGTAGTTGGAATTGAGGCTTCTTGGGGTGACTTCAGACTTATACCCCCCAGGATCAGAATAGGAAACGACATGGAGAATGGGAAGAAATTGGTTTTGGAAAACAAAGGCTTAATTTGGCTGGCATCCAGGGTGAATTAAAACTTGCCAACTTGGTAGAAATGCAGTGACCTTTCCCCCCAAACTATATGCAGAGGGAGGAGATCTGGGTAATGTTTGTGGTCAAGAATGTCTAATCTGAGGGGAGCCCTTGGAGCCTCCTGCTGAAGCGAGATTGCAAAGTGGGAAGGGGAGTGTGGTGAGGGGGAGAATGAAGAAGATATGGGGCTCTGGAATCATGGGATAACATTTAGCCTCACAAACATTTACAGACTTTGTGCCCGATACTGGAGATATGAAAAGATCGGTGAGACGTGACCCTTGGTTTCACATCCTGGTTGGAAGAAAGATGGGTAAAAATATCAATTAGGAAGTGGTATGATAGTGCTATAATAGAAATGTAGTATCTGCAGGAGTTTCCCGAGGGAGGGAATTCATTCAGCTCAGAGGTGGGATGGGCACAGGAAGGACCTCACAGATAAGGGGGCATTTCTGATTCAGGCTTTCAAGGATGAGCTGGGACTGAGAAGCTCATGTACAAGAGCAAGGGGTGGGGAGAGGGGGCGGTGAAGAAGGGGCTGTCTTTCCAGTTCAGTGTCTCTAGCGTTAGGATTCAAGGCTGGATGGGTAAGTGGGGGGCAGATTATAGGGGGCCTGTGTGCCCTGCTGTGCAGCTTTGACCTCAGGAGTTTTGAAGCAGGAGGGTGACAGGATGAGTTCCATGTGTTAGAGGACCCTGGCAGCACTTTGTACAAGATATGCTACATTTCACCACATCTAAGATGTCATCAATTATTTTATTTCCACATAGAAAAAATATTTTGCCAGTTAAATTATGGCATGCCATTTATCACATTTCAGAGATGCAAACATGTAATGACATGGGTGTCTCAAATTTGATTAAAGTAGTAACTTCCTAGCTGGTGGCTTAGGGCCCTCCTTCCTCTGGGGAATGAATGGTTAGACTATCTCCATTTCACTAACCCATAGATTTTGAGTTCAGTGACTCCATTTATGATCTTGAAGAAACTAAATTTGATAAACTGGCTTTTTCTTGCCTGATAACCAATTGTCAAAACAAACAAACAAAAAAACAATAAAACTGGGATACCTGGTCCAAAGATATCATCTATGTTTATTCTGCTTTGGTGGCTCTTGATCACAGCAGTGACTTTATGTTGCGCAGTAAATATTCTGGTATGCTTGCCAAACCTTTATTTCAATTTGTCCTGTGAATTGCCTGGATGTTACCTCCTACCCCTATTACATCATGGTGATATTGAGACCCAGAAAGGTCAAGAATCTAGCCCCGGGCTGCACAGCAGAGTAGCTGAGGCTGGGTGATAATCTGGGATTTCATCCTAACCCAGGACTCTTCACTTTAGTCTTTGGTTAGAATGACAGCTGGGGTGGAAGAAGATTCTGCCTGCTCCTCACTCACAATGGAGCAGGTTGGAGATCTGTTATGTCCTAGCAGGTTGTATTCTACCTGTGGGGCCCAGAGAGAACAGAATTGCCGCTTAGTATCTACCTTTGCCCAATGCTTTGTCTAGATGAAGAGGCTGATTTTTCTGCATAAGCTCTTTGTATATTTCAGCCTAGTAACCCTCAATAACTTCCTCTGCTGTATCTGGCAGGAATTTGGGGTGGGGATGGGGGAGGTCAGATGATAGACAAGTCCAAGCTGGCTGGGCAGAAAGGGCATTTATGGGCATTTATTGGCTCCGGTGACAGAAAAGTTCAAGGTTAGGCTAGCTTCAGGCACAGCTCGATACAGATTTCACCAGATGCCATCAGGACCTGGTTTCTTTCACTTCATCCCTGGGTTGGCTTCATTCTCAAACAGGCTAACCCTCTGGCTAGCTGCTCTAGCAGCTCCAAACCGTTTGACCTCACTTCTTGCAAGTTCTAGAGAAAAAGTTCTCAAGAATCTTTTTTCCCTCGTGACTCAACTAGGTCTCCTTGTGACTGGCTGCAATTGAGTCATGTTCTCAACCCGGAAGCAAGCACTGTGGCCAGGGGGGCTTATGACTCTTTCTCTTGTTCCACCTTTGAGCTGGGGGAGAGCTCTACCCCAAGCACATGATCCCCAGAAAGGAACTGGGTAAAGTTAGCAGAGGAAGGAAGAATGGAAGCTGGTGGACCCCTTCCTGCAAAGGATAAACATTTACAGCACTTACTAGTTGGATCAAGGGACAATCTGATCTGCTGCTTTAGGGCTGATTCCCTGGCCTGTTACTGGGCCTCTCTTCATGCTGTTTCTTTTTATTATTTTTTTAAAGCATTAAACATACATACACATACATACACACAATGGGATTCTATTTCCCGTTCACCAGATTGGCAATTTTTTTTTTTAGAGTGTGAAGCATCTATTACGTATTTAATTGTTTTGTTTTTTTTAAATTGAGGTATAATCGACATATAACATTACATTAGTTTCAGGTGTACAACATAATGATTTTATATTTGTATATATTGCAAAATGATCACAATAGTCCTGTTAACATCTGTCACCATGTATAGTTACAAAGTTTTTTCTTCTTGTGTTAAGGGCTTTTAAGATCTACTCTCCTAGCTACTTTCAAATATGCAATTCAGTATTATTACCTATAGTCACCATGGCAGAAATGTAAAAGATGAAAATATCAGGTATTGGTGAGGCTGTGGAGCAACATGGGCGCTCGGAGCCTGCTAGTGGGGACACGTGGTGGTACAGCCACTTTGGAAACAGTTTGGCCTGATCTAGTTAAGTTGGGGATGCATCCTGCTTGCCCAGGTGTACTAGGGCATGTGAGCAGAAATGTTCACAGAGCAGTGTTTGTAATTGTCCCAAACTGGAAACAACTCAGGGGCCATAAGAAGTAGACTACATCAGGGAGTTGCTTGGCGGTCCAGTGGTGAGGACTCAGCACTTCCACTGCCGAGGGCCGGAGTTCGATCCCTGGTTGGGGAACTAAGATCCTGCAAGCCGCATGGCGTGGCCGAAAACAAAAATAGGCTACATCAGAAGTAGAATTATACAGTCATAAAGCAGTGAAAATGAACAAAACCGGCTCACAATCATGTGAGTGAACCTCACAGACTTGACGTAGATAGTCCCTCCTCACCCGTCCCCCCCCCAATGCAATATGATTCCATTCATTTGAAATGCTCAAAACCAGGAAAAATAAACTGTTTTGTTCATGGATGCATACCTAGTGTAAAACGAAAGAAGAGGGAAGGAGCGATTATCACCATTATAATCACAACCATTTCCCGGGACACAGCTTTTTCTTCTCTCCTGGTTTCTGTACTTTCCTGGAGCCAAACCTTGGATACCATGACTGGGGGTGTGCTGGTGATTGCAACCCACTGTTCTGCAGGGAATGTGAAGAAATCACTTCTCTCTAGTACTTTCTCATCTTGCTGGAGGGAAAGGACAAGTGGCTGAGATTTCTTGCACTCGTTCAGCAGATACTTAGGAAGCATTTTGTGGGCATCAGACGCTCTGTGCCTGTGCTTTATTCACTTCCTCAGCCAGTTTTTCATGTTTCCTCTGTCAGGCACTGTGCTAGATTCTGGGGATAAGGCGGACGCAGTCTCTGTCCAACGCAGTGGGAAAAGCTGGTGTTAAATAAGTAATTATAATAATAAGTAGGGACTCACAATTGCATGGACGTATCCAGTGCAGTGTGGAGTGCTGGGGAGCTGTGTAAGGGAGAGAGCATGTGGACTCAGTGTGACAGGTCAGGAAAGAGGAGGTGGCTTTCAGCTGAGACTTCAAGCTGGAAAAGGAGTCTACTAAGAAGGAAAGGAATGGTGTTCTATTCAGAGGGAACAACATTTTCAAAAGGTTCAGGCAGGAAAGAGCATGGCACTTTTGGAGGCTTAGAGAGGGGTTTGGTTTGGCTGTGGGGTCGAGTTTGCGGTGGGCAATGGCAGGAAATGAGCCTGGAGACAAGGCCTGGGCCTAGATTATCGGCGGCCTCACAGAGCATGGGAAGGAGTTTTCACTTTATCCCTGGAGCCTGGGAATTAACCAGGGTGGATACATGAGCGAACCTGTGTTTTAACACATGGCAGGGTATGTTTGAGGGACGAAAGGAAGGCTGCGGTGCCTGGAACACTAGGCAATGGAGAGAGGAGCTTTAAGTAAATCGGGAAAGCCTTGAGGATTGTATAATCCCCACAGTTAGCTCTGATTGCAGCTTCCAAAGGATCACTCAATTATGTCACTAGATGTAAGCTCTGGGAGGGCAGGGAGTTTCCCATTTTTGTTCTCTGTTGTATCCTCAGTGCCTGGCGCTTAGTAAATACCTATTAACTGTTGAATGAATTTTGACACCCTCCTACTTAAACGCCTCAGCAGCACTTCAAAGCCTTGTCCCATCCAACTCCCAGTGGCTGCTGCTTCCATGCCCCGTCCTGGGCCCTGTGGGGATTTCCACTGTTCAGAGCATGTCTCGGCCTGGCCCCGGGGGTTTGCGTGGTCTGCACTGTGCCTCAGAGCGCCAGTGATGCTTGACCTGTGGGGGAAAAGTAACCCACATGTGACCTCAGCAATGTACCGCCCACCAAACTGGCATCCCCTGAGACTGCCTGGTGCCCAGCCCACAGCCAGGCCTGTAAAGATCTGGGGAGTCCAGGTGTCGGCAGCAGGGGCACGGCCACTCCTTCTAGTATCCAGATCCAGATCACTTGCTTTTTGCCCTGAATTTTGTCCTTTCCTGGTTTGTTAGAGGTGTCTCACAGAAGTTTACTTCTAGGAGAATTTGGTTATTTTGGATTAAGAAATGAGGCTTAATCTGGAGCCCCAAGAGCCCTTAAATAGCCTTCCCACAGGGCACGGAGCCCTAGGCTAAGCACTTTAGGATCACAAGGAAAAAGGGGCTCTTGTTTGGAGCCCTATGCGTGGACTTGAGAAGCAGCCTGGAGACCAGGGTGCAAATCCAGCCCCCTCCATTCACCTCCCTGGGCCTTGGAGTCCACACCTGGGATTCGACGTCCTCTAGGGTCCCTTGCTGTGGCATGTAGGAGCCCAAGGCAGCAGGAAGGAGGGACGAAGGTGTGGGGCATCAAAAGCCATGGGAAGTTGAGGGAAGGTTTAGAACCTGCTAGGGTAGAAGTTGGCAACTGTTAAGAAACAGAGGTCTAGAGTTAGATCCTTTCCCTCTGGAACTGGACCAGGGCAGGGGTGGGTGAGTAGTGTAAGGACCTGTCCCTTACAAGGTGTGGGCATTCGTGGCGATGCTTCCCTCAGCTAGTTTTTTTTGTTTTTTTAACCTGAGTCAAACTGTTTATTAAAATTGCACATAATACATCATAATCAAGTAGGGTTTATTCCTAAATAAAGATGGCTTATAAGAAAATATTTTAACACAATTCACCACATCAATGAATTAAAGAAAAACACGTGACTATATAAAGAAGAAAAAATCATGTATCAAGTTATATGTATATATACATGTATGTATAATATACATATATAATTCTCTAAATAGTAGGAATGGAAGTTTCTTTTCATAACTTGATAAAGTCTATCTACCAGAATTCTAACCATGAAAAGAGAAACCTCAGCTAGTTTTTACAACTCACAGTGGTTCTTGCAGCCAAAACTTGTGCACGGCATCCACATCCTGAAATGTGTGCCAGAAATTACGTGGTGTCACCTCAGCCAGTCTGTTGACATGTAGAGTAGGTATTTACGAGATGCGGAGAGCTGTAGGGGACCGGTGGATTGTGGGGCAAGGGGAACTCAAAAAGGTTGGGAGTGTCTCCAGTTCTGCCTGGTTCTGAATTGAAACCAGCTTCTGGTTTATTGAAAGGACAGAAGACCTGTCCACCTCAGAGCAGGGGTGAGTGGCCTCTGGTAGAAGGTAATCCATGAAACGACTTCTCAGGTTTCAGAATTCTCATTTGGGTAAAGCAAGTAGGGTGGACCATGTCGGTAGGGCGGACCGTGTCGGTAGGGTGGACCGTGTCGTTGTGAAGACTTTTTCTGGCTCTGGCTTTCTGTGGTTTCTGTCCACCCGAGAGCCAGGAATGGAGAGGAGTGTGATAGTTTTACCCCTTATTGTGAAAACCTGTCGAGATCATCAACATATGCTAAAGGCACAAATGATAGAAAAGGCAGAATCACAGGGGAGCGTGGTAAGTTGGGGAGGGGTTTTGGAGAGGGTCAGTTTTGCCTCGGCTCGAAAGGATTGGCTGTGCAGTGTGAGCCCAGGTCCGCCCGCGTCTCATATAGGAGCCCCGCTGCCTGTCGAATCTAAGGCAAGGGTGCTTTCGCTCAGCGTCAGCAGTAATACATGCCCCTTTACTTTTGTCAGCGCTCTCCAGTTTACAAAGCCCTTCCATTGCGATGACCTCATCCGAGCTTCCTGACAAAGGAGCTGGTATTAGGCCCCGTTTTACAGTTTGCCTGGGCAGAGAAGAGAGTGTAATGGATTGGGCTGAGGCATCAGCACCAGCCACTGCTTCCTAGCCACGTGCTCTTGGGCAAATTGCTTCCCTCCCTGAGCCTCAGTGTCCTCAGAAGAGTATCCTGAGCATTAAATAACATAAGATGTGTAAATGGCCGGTAAGGTGGGTCCTACAGAAATGCTGTCACCAAGAAGTTGTTAGTCACTGGGCTATTGGGTTAGAGCCCTGACTTGAACCTGGTTTCAACCCACAGATTTACACCTCGAGTCTTACACATAGTCAGCAATGCCAAGGTAAGCCATCTTCAATATTTGTTATATATTCAGGATGGAGCCTATATAACCAAGCAATGGGATTGAACATAGAACTGTACTGTGTTTCATTTGTTAGTTTCAGCAGACTCTCAAACAAATGCATATGCAATTAACATTGCCTTCGTTCCTCTGAATCCATTCATTTGTTCAGCACCTGTGTATTGAGCTTCTACAAGTGTTGGGCACGATCATCTCTCTATTAGAGATTTTCAGCATCTTTGGTAGTTACAGACTCTTGTACAGATTCTTTTAAGAAGGATGGAAAACTCTAGCCCCTCTCCTCAGAAAATTTTTCAGACTTTTTATTTTTTGTTGAACCATTTAAAAGTAAGTTGTAGTCATACAGTCCTAAATACTGCAGCATGTGTTGCCTGAAAATATGTACATTCTCATACCTAACTTCAATAAATGCTATTAAAAGATCAATAATAATTTCTTAATATGATCCAATACCTAGTCTTTTGTCAAATTTCCTCTAATGGTCCCCAAACTGTTTTTAATAGCTTTTTTAAAAAACCAGGATCCAATCAAAGTATTTGCGTTTGATTGTTATTTCTCTTTAGTCTTTTAAAATCAAGAACAATCCTGTTTTATTTTTCATGACTGACTTTTTAGAAGTCCAGGCCAGTTGTCTTGTGGAATGTCTCCTATTCTGGATTTATCTGTCTCCTGATGATGGGCTTTAACTCATTCTTCTAACCCTCATATTTTCTATAAACTGGAAGGTAGGTTGAAAGACTTGATTGGATTCATTCACATCAAACTTTTTTTATTTTTTATTTTTGGCTGCGTTGGGTCTTCGTTGCTACACGTGGGCTTTCTCTAGTTGCGGCGAGCGGGGGCTACTCTTCGTTGCGGTGCGCGGGCTTCTCATTGTGGTGGCTTCTCGTTGCAGAGCACGAGCTCTAGGCTTCAGTAGTTGTGGCCGTGGACTCAGTAGTTGCAGTGCGCGGGCTCTGGGGTGCACAGGCTTCAGTAGTTGTGGTGCACGGGCTCAGTAGTTGTGGCGCATGGGCTTAGTTGCTCCGTGGCATGTGGGATCTTCCCGGACCAGGGATTGAACCTGTGCCCCCTGCACTGGCAGGCAGATTCTTAACCACTGAGCCACTGGGAAGTCCCACCTCAAGATGGTGTTTTTCTAGTTCTATCATCTCTCCTACACTTACTTACCAGCATTCTTCTGTAATCCCTGGACAGGTTTTTCATCTAGTACATTAGTGACCATTTTCATACAGTGTTGGGGATTTAAAGATCTGTGAAAGTCCAGCATGGAGCCTGGGTTAAGAACTCCTGCTCCAAGTGATGAGGGCAACTGATGGTGTCAGGTTTTGTGTGGACGGGGAGCTGTAGCTGAGCTCTTCATAGTCCTTTTATTTACCTGGTCATTTGCAACAGAATTAAATTCCCAGCCCTGAAGATAAACACATGCCATCCCCCTACAACAACAAAAGAAACAAATAACCTTAGCCATTGAACTTCCAAGCCCCTCAGCAAAGTGAGTTGGTGAAGGGCTCCAGCACCCACAGGAATCACCAGCACCAGGACCCTTTCCTGTGTTACACCTCCAAGTTGCTGGGTCAGGCTCGCTTCCTCAACAGACAAACCAGGGAGTTGACCAGGCAATTCCTAGGATTTTTACTACCCTTATTAACATTCTAAAAACTTCATTACCTTCATTTACCAGTTAAATTCCTTCATTCTTTCATTTGAGCTTTGTAGGTACAGGTCTTTTCCACACTCTTAAAGTCACACATCTCTAAATCCATTGGAGCTTCCAGTTGGAGTTCATTGTCAGCAGTAAAATAATCCCTTACATTTGTACAGTACTTTCACTTTATAAAGCACTTTTTATATATTGCTGCGTTAGATCCTCAAGAAGTAGACTTTGTATTCCTGTGTTGTTTTCTCTTTGGGGCTTTATTTCTAGCTCATTCATGTCACTACAGTGAAAGACCTTGAAGGCCACTGAACTCTGCTGTAATGGACTTTGACGTACATAGTCAGTAATTGGATTGATTTGCCTGTGGTTCCACGGGCTTCATTCCAGCCTCGCAGTTACCTGCGCGCCCCGTCTGCTGGCTGTCTTCCCAGCGACTGCTTATTGCCTCCCGTGGGTCCTTCTGTGGGTCTGCGGCAGAGCAGATTCCCCAGTTTGCCCCACGAGTCTCTCGTTTGCTTTAACTCTGGAGCTCGTTTGTCACTATGGCGGTTCATCTTCACTTTAAATTTCCACTCTTGCTCTACTTGTGCTTTGAACACTCACTGGATTTGGGAACCGCGGGTTCTGGGTTCTCTCCTAGATTCCCCCTCTGTACCGTGCTTATGCTTAGTATTTTCAACGTAATTCATTTACTCAACCCACTTAGAAACCCTTGAAGGTAAGTATCACTCTCCCCATTTTACGGATGGATAAACTGAGGCTCAGAGTACTTAATTGAGTTCTCTCTTGTCACACAGTGTCAGGGGCAGGAGGAAGCTGTTGGGTTAGGTGTGCTGAGGCTCCTAACCTCAGAAAGGAAGTGGGCCAGGGCTGCAGAGGTAAACAGGACTAAAGTCCTCTCTGTGCTCAGCTTCTGTGCTCCCTCTTATGGCCAAGCCCTCATCAGCACATCACGGTCACAAGCCACCTGAGGCTTCCTCCCACGTTGGTCTCAGTCGCCCTTGTTAGCAGTAGAGCAGCCAGGCCAGCTGCACAGGGGGCACAGCTGAGAACGAGTCCGGTGTGGTCAGGCCGTGCTCTGCCGGCAGGCTGAGTCTGGGTAGAGACCTGCTTTCTGGGGGAAGTGAACCAGGCCAAAACTCCAGCACAGCCCAAGGAAACATCTATAAAGGAGGACACCAGAACTCAGATTCTTGACGCTTCTTGAGTCTTGGTAAAGAACCTCAGTGCGCTTAGTCCTTGACACCTGAGATCTACAGGGAAGACAAAGGAGTCTCTTGACTTTGTCAGGGCCCCCCATGAACAGTTGTACAGCCTATGCACTGCAGAAGTGAGGCAGCACTGTGCACATAATAGACATTGTAGATTTGTATATTATGACAGTTTTTCAGCAGGTAGTTATCTGGTGCCTTGTTCTATCATAATTGGTATATTAGAGCAATTCCCCAACAGATGGAAGGAAAGGGTCTTGAGGTAAGAGTGCTTTCCCAACAGCGTGGCATGGGCTGGTGGCAGCTCTGCTCTCCCTTCTACCAAGCTACCCTCTCTGGGCCTCAGTTTCCTCATCTGTAAAATGAGGGCGTTGGACTTGAGGATCGGTAAGGTCCTTTCGCTCTGGTTCTGTGTGAGCCCCGTAGGAGCTGCTAAGTATCTATTGATTGACTGATCGATCGCTGGGGCTGGCGGCTTTGTGCAAGGCTGCCATTTCTGCCCCTCTGCTGTGCTTGCTCTTGACTCCGTGTCTGGTCTCCAAGGAGGAGAAGTCCCCACCAGTGAACAGGGACCCCTCTGAGCTCAGGACACCATGGCTGCGTTGGCACCACTGCGGAGCCTGGAAGAGGAGGTGACCTGCTCCATCTGCCTCGATTACCTGCGGGACCCGGTGACCATTGACTGTGGCCACGTCTTCTGCCGCAGCTGTACCACTGACATCCGCCCCACATCAGGGGGCCGCCCTGTCTGCCCCCTGTGTAAGAAGCCTTTTAAGAAGGAGAATATCAGGCCAGTGTGGCAGCTGGCCAGCCTGGTGGAGAACATCGAGCGGCTAAAGGTGGACAAGGGCCGGCAGCCGGGGGAAGCGGCCCGGGAGCAGCACGACACGAGGCTGTGCGAGCGGCACCAGGAGAAGCTGCACTACTACTGCGAGGACGATGGCAAGCTGCTGTGTGTCATGTGCCGGGAGTCCCGGGAGCACAGGCCCCACTCGGCCGTCCTCGTGGAGAAGGCGGCCCAGCCCCACAGGGTAAGCCTCCTCACCCCCGCAGGGAGGGATGCTCTGCTTGGCACCCACCCGGAGGCGAGGCCTGGCGCAGACCCCTCAGAAGGCTTCTCGCTGGCCGAGGACTCAGCCCGAGTCCACCCTCCTGCCTCAGCCCAGAGCATCCCCACTGCTTGTCTTTCTACAGGAAAAAATCCTGAACCACCTGAGTACCCTAAGGAGAGACAGAGACAAAATTCAGGGCTTTCAGGCCAAGGGAGAAGCTGATATCCTGGCTGTGCTGGTAAGTGAGGCTGTTGAGGGAAAGCTCTGAGGCAGGCAATTGGCCATGCGGAGCAGGAGCTCTAGAGCTTGTAGAGACACAGCCGGCAGGCAGCCGGCTCCCTGGGAGAGGGAGCCCCGACTGGACTGACGGCCGGGAAGCCTGGGTTTTAGCCCAAGCCCTGCCGGTCTGAGCTCTGTGGCTTTGGCCTGCTTCCTCGTCTCACAAGTGACTGGGTTGCCTGGATGTCAGCTAAGGTCCTTCTCCTTCTGTGACTCACCTCAGCTGCAGGGCCTGTCTGCTCAGCAGAGCCAGAGTGTAGGGAACTGAGGAAGGCCTGGCTTCGTTCTTCCTTTCAAAGAGAGGGGGAAAGACATGGTTCCTGAGAGTGAGGGGAGCAGGGGGTTCGGAAGGAGGGAGCTGGCTCCAGGACTGAGAACTGTGAGGGGTGGGCTAGGCAAGGCCCGACCAGCTCTGAAGACGCTCTGTCTAGTGAGTCCTGCGCCTGTGGTTGCCAGTAGTTAGGAAACAGGCAGTACATTGTGTGCTTGACGAGAGATGGGATCAGAGGGAAAGAACTGATAAGAGGTTCCAGTTTTCTGGGGGAAAGTCTGTTGGGGAAGTGGGCATTGGAGGGTGGAGGGATGCTGGGGCCAGTCCCGGCGGTGAGCAGTTAGGCCCTGGGAGAGGGACAGAGTGAAGCAGGAGACGGCCCAATCCAAGGAGTGCCTCCAGGTGCTCAGTGTGCGAGGATGCTGACCAGATCCCAGCCTGGACTCGGCAGGGAGACTTGGGGGCAAGAAAGGACATGGTCCCTGAGCATAGACATTCCACAGTTTCACTGAGGGAAGAGGATGTAGTCCTACATGGCAGGGATGGGGTACACACAGATATTTTACACATAGTGGGGAGGATGCTGAAGAGAGGATTGGTCAGGCTTGAATAAAATTAATCAAGGAAAACTTCCTGGAAGAGGCAGCACACGGCGATTGGTGTCCAGGAGGGGAAAATGTGTTTGCTCATAATGTTCCTCAAAGGGCCCCCAGAACATACTGGTTTACCTAGAACAGATAATGGCAGGCAGTCAGGGTTCCAATCCCATGGTGTCTGAGGGAATTGACCTGACTGACTTACCGTGTCTTCTTTGAAGAAAGGAGGTTGCCACAGGAGAGCTCTAAAGCCCCTTCCAGCCCAAACACTGTAGAATTCATGAATGGGGTCAGCGAGGGGCACGAGAGGCAAAGAGCCAGCCTGTGCACCCCTACACCAGATCCTGGAGGGATCTTCTACCCCGGGGCGGAGGTGTCACCCCCTTCTCCCCCTTCCCACCCCTGCAGAAGAAGCTCCAGGACCAGAGGCAGTGCATCGTGGCTGAGTTTGAGCAGGGCCACCAGTTCCTGAGGGAGCGGGAACAGCGCCTGCTGGACCAGCTGGCGAAGCTGGAGCAGGAGCTCACAGAGGGCAGGGAGAAGTACAAGACCAGGGGCGTCGGGGAGCTTGCCCGGCTGGCGCTGGTCATCTCCGAGCTGGAGGGCAAGGCACAGCAGCCGGCTGCAGAGCTTATGCAGGTGAGAGACCTCCCTGGGGCAGGGAGCCGGGACACCAGGACAGCAGGTCTTGGCCCTGCCACTCACTTACAGGACCTTTGGAGAGTCACTTCTTCTCGGGGCCTCAGTTTTCTCATCTGAAGCATGGAGATGATAATCTTTATCCCCACCACTTATTGCAATGATTGCATGAGTATAAAATAACTGGCATGTTGTCACTTCAAAAAGTAACTTTTCTACCTGAAAGAGTTTAAAATTTTGAAAAGTGTTGTAGAAATGGAAGAGAAGGTTATTAGTATTTTCGTTACTATCCTCCATGCTCATCACTACCGTCACGAGCCTGTCTTCTAACAAGTCATTGGCAGACACTGGTCCAGGGGAAGCTGTTTATGGTTCTGGAGATGAAGAAGCCTGTGGGGTCAGGGGTCTCTGAGGGAGGGTTGAACGGCGGCTTCTGTCAAGAACCCAGAGGGTCTGGAGGAGATGGGCAGCTGGGGAAGGGAGACTTCTCGAAGGCAGAGGTTTTCTCTGGGACTGTGGAATCAGCCTCAGAGAATAAGGTGGAGAGCAGGCAGGGGGCCTCTGCCTCCCGGAAGGGGCAGCTTTGGCGCCGAGAAAGGGAGGGTCATGGATTGGAGAAAAGGCTGCCACGTTGAAATGACACCACAGCTCCTTCCACCCCAAGTCTCTCAGAGGAGTCACACTGCCTTAAACAGGGCTCAGCAGCCTTTGGAGGGAGCATGCTCGATCTTTCTGCCCTTGCAGGCCAGGAGAAGGCCTGTGTGATGAGCTCCTCCACTTGCATAGTGGGGCTGCTGGCCGGCAGCGGAACCGCCCAGGACCTCCTCTAGGGAAGTGCTGTCCCTGGCCAGTGGCAGGGCGAGTCAGAGGCGGGATGCTGGGGAGAGATGACGAGTCCGCCGGGTACACGGGCCGGCACAGGTAGCCTCTGCCTGCCTCTCCATCATTGCGGATTCCGACTCATGCCTCGGGACTGGCGGGGACGTAGAACTCTTCCGGTCGAGCCCCCACTGATGAAGTCCCTGACGACCAGAGAGAGGAAGAGTTTGTCCCAGGCCGTGGGGCAGGTCAGGAATCATGTCAGAGCTCCAGCTCGGGTGTCCTGACTCACAGGCCTCCGGCCTCTTGCTCTTCTTTTCTCTCACTTTGTCCAGAATGTCTCTCTGGTTCCTTCCTTTCCTCCAGAAGTCATTCTGTTCCCTAGACTTTCTCTCTCAGACTCTGACTGGGTCACTTCTCCACCCCCTCCCCCCTCTTCAGGGGTGCGCATTCTTCCTTTCCTCACAGCCGCTGCCACCATGTGGATGTGTACTTGTGGAACAGAGGGGGACATAGCTGGGGTACTGGGGGGGGCTGAGATCCAGCCGTGTCTGCCTGGAGGGGAGCCTCTCCGCAGTCTGCCCAGAAGAGCTTTGTGGGCCAGCAGAGGCCCAGCCTTCGGTGCCTCTGAGACCACTCAGATTGAAGACATCCCTGGGGCCAGGTGGGAGGAGGGAAAGGAGAGAAGGTGGGTGTCTGCTGAAAGTCAGTAAAGGAAATGTTGGTGCCGGTGGGTTTTGTCTGTGTGTTTTGTTTGGGTTTGCTTTTGCTGCAAGGGAACTGGACCGCTCACTCCTGAACTGTCATTAGTATTTTACCAGAGATTAGTTGATTGTCAATGGAGAGTAAAGATGAGGCCCTACTAAGATAGGGGCCCTGATCCAAAAGTCTGGTAGAGAAATACAGGTGAGAGAGAGAAGCAACAGGACGAGAGATAAAAACAGGGAATTCCCTGGTGGTCCAGTGGTTGGGACTTGGCGCTCTCACTGCCTAGGGCCTGGGTTCGATCCCTGGTTGGGGAACTAAAAATCCCACAAGACATGCGGTGCGGCAAAAAAAAAAAGAAACAGGCCTTTTGACAAAGGCGATAGAAAAGGAAAGATCTCTGGACTGGGACTATCAGGAAGACAATAAAGGGAACTAGGGGATAGGAGAGCCCCTCTGGAGGGAATTGTGAAGCCCCCCTGGTTCAGCCCTGGGCAGGCCTTGCAGGGTCTGGTGGCAGGTCGTACCTCTGCCTGTTCCACTGTCGGTCGCCATCCACACCCATGATGAACCTTAGGGTTCTTAATACCCAGCATTGCTGTGATTCCTGCCCCAGCCTCTCTGCTCTGACTGCCTCTTTCTCCACATACCCAGGAGTCTGGGGGGTGAGAGGCCCTCCAGGAGCCTTGGGCGGGTTGCGTCCCTCTGGAGGCCCAGTGTGTGAGGCTGCAGGTCGCCTCGGGACTCCCCAGTCTCCCCTTGTGCGTCCTTTGGGAGAAGGGTTCCTGCACTGGTGCTCCGGGTCCCACCCTCTCTGGGCCACTCACAACCTTCAGCCCTTAGATGGGCCTCATTCTCTCTCTGTTCTAGCAGCTCCTGTGTCACAAAATATGCCCTCTTGGCTCCCTAACCCCACCCACCTACTGCCCATTTATTTGCCTTTTTATGTCACGTATCCCAGCAGAGTTGTTGGCATACACTGTCTCAAGATTTGTCCCCCCGTCCTCTGAAACTGGCTTGGACTTACTTGTTTTGAGGGCCAGAGTAGAAGGATTTGCCAGCAACTCACAACCAGTCTCTGGTCAGTTGCTTCTCGGTGGGGGCGAGGTGTAGCTCTGACCTCTTGGATGGCCTCCCCTTGAGCAAAACCCCAAGTTGTTCCTGAGACTTGCTGAAACAGTCCGCAGCAGCCACCGTTTGGCGATCCCATTTGTTTCCCAAATCCCACTCTCTCAGAGGTCACTCTGCCCCCACCCTTACCCAGTCCCCCTCCACACTACTGTCTTCTTCCTATAGCACCTAGCACTTAATAGCATCATATAATGGATTTGTTATGTTGATTCTTTGCTCTCTGCTTCCCGGTGCTAGGGATTTGTGTGTGTGTCTCTCTCTCTCTCTCTTTTTTTTTTTCCTGCTCTATCTCAGGCTTCTAGAGTGGTGTCTGACACGTAAGAAGCACTTAAAATTTGTGGGATGAGTAAAAGGAAGGCAAAAATTACTATAGAGTATTATGGAGGATTTAGACTTATAAAAGGGAAATAACCAGCATCTCGCAAGAACCTCCTCCCGTGCTACCCTCTCCTGTCACTCAGCACCATCCTCCCTCCTGTGGAAGCCGTGGCCTGTCCTTGATTATCTTTCACCAGTATGCCCAGTCTGTCTCAAACATACCTAGAATGTGCTGCTTCCCTGGCTTCACTGTACTGCCCTAGTCAGGGCATCATTATCTCTTGCCAGGTCCATAAACAGCCTCCAGACTGCCCCCTGATGTTGGCATTGCCTCTCTTAATCCATTCTGTACAGGATGGCCAAGTGATTGATCACTTGGGATTTTGGCTAGCGACTGTATCAAACAAGTTATTTCCCTCCCAGAAACAGTTCAGACACGAGGGGTCTAGAGCTGTTAGGGCAGCTGTCCATGAGGTCATCCAGAAAGCTGGTTACTTCCATCTGGTTGTTTCACTAACCTCAAGGGACGTTGTCCTCAGCTGTTTTGTCAAAGTTGAGCTCACCATCATATCCAAAATTGAGCCAAGGAAAAAGAGGAAGTAGAATGGAATTTCTTTTTTTTTTTTTTTAAAGGATGTGACCCCAAAATTATAGTCATTGCTTCCTTTCACATCCCATTGGCTGGAGCTCAGTCACATGACCAAACCTGGTTACAAGGGAATCTGGGAAATGTAGTTTTCTGTTGGGTGGCCCTCTGCCCAGCTATTACTCCACAGGTTCTATTACTAAAAGGAAGAAGGGGAGAATAGATCCTGGAGGATACTTAGCAGTCTCAGCCACTTGAAAAGCAGATCACGTACATCACTCCCCTACTTGAAACACTTTGATGGCTTTCTACTGAACATAGAACAAAATTTGAACTCCTTGCTATGCCTGTGCAGCCCTGCATGATGTGACCCCTGCCCCCTTTGCCAAGCCCTTTCCCACCTTGCTTTCCTCCCATTCTTCACCTGGCCAGTACTGAGTTCTTCAAATCTCAGCACAAGTGTCATCCTCTCAGAGAAGCTGGCCTGTCATCCCCTTCTCCTACCCACCCCCCCCCCCCCCGCCATTTGCTCTGTCACTGTGATTATTTTGTTTGTTTTCTTTTTGTTTTATCCATTGCTGCCACTAGAATGTCAGCTCCATAAGGAAGAACCGCATTTGTTTTGTTCACTGATGTGTCCCGGTCTCTAATAGTGTTGGTATATATGAATGAAGTCTTCTTTGATTCACATTGACTCTTGTGCTTTCTTCCCTTCCAGGACACCAGAGACTTCTTAAACAGGTAAAAGAGTTTCCTTTCCATGGTGCACCTCATTCCCCTGTGCCTGTGTCCCCTCCCCTGTTCCTTGACCATGATCCATCTGAATTAATGGCTGTGTGATATGAGGCCAGAGGTTCCCACATCGGATGGTTCATCCTGATAACCTTCTCTCCTGGGAGGCAAGAATACATCCTTGAGAACTGGTGGAGACTTGCTCTGCACCGGAGCAAGTTCTCTGTATAATCCCCACTCCTGTGTCCACTATCCTTGTCTGAGACGGGACAGGATGGTGTGAGAACACATGTTGGTAGACAAAAGGGCTCTGAATGTTGAGTCTGCTGGTGGTTGTAAGTCTTGGCTCAGCCTTGGGCAGTTCACTTAGTACCTCTGAGGCCCTGGTTTTCCATTACCTGGGGATAATCATACCTTTCCCTCCCCCTTCATAAATTGTCATGAGGATTGAGAGAAATGTAGGAAGAGTTAAGTAGCAGGTTTGTCTGTCATCTTCTCAGGTATCCACGGAAGAAGTTCTGGATTGGGAAACCCATTGCTCGTGTGGTTAAAAAAAGGACAGGAGAATTCTCAGATAGACTTCTGTCTCTGCAGCGGGGCCTGAGAGAGTTCCAAGGTAGGGGTTAGGGAGGGCCTTGGGGTGGGAGTCAGGAGCTGGGGTGCCACTTTGAGAAGAGGGTACCTGGCTCCTTCGTGTCGGATTCTCTGACCTCATTCCTCTGAGGTCTCCTGGTTGTTTTTCCCTTCTTGGGATCTCAGGGATGGAGCCTTGTCACGAAATTAATACTGTCCAAGTGAGAAACAGGTTCATAGGTTTGCTGGGCTTGAGGGTCATTGCTGTCCTTTTTTTCTCCCCAGGGAAGCTGCTGAGAGACTTAGAATATAAGACAGGTGAGTATCCAAAGGGTTGTTCCTAGATTTGCCTCAAATAAAGAATACTCTCCCCACAGAATCCTTCTGCCCCCAGGTAGCCCGTTCTCTTGTACAGCAGGGAGAGTTTCCCAGCTGCACTTCTGAAGTCCCCACCTTGCATTTTCTGACTATTCTGCTACCCTTCGTCTGCAGTAGAGCCCTCCACTGGAGCCTCTGACCCTTCCTGCCCATGTTTGGTCATTCTGTCCTCGGAGGTCCTGCCGCCAGTCCTTTTCCCTGTGACCGAGTTCCTTCTCATCTGCCCTGTCATGTGGCTCCTGTATTCGGAGCGAACTGTCTGTCCCAGGCCCCGCTGCTGTGCTGCCTCTGGCCCTGCTGTCAGGCCGCGCACCACATACCCCTGAGGGGCCTGTGCACGCTGCCACAGGTGTGAGCGCACCCCTTGGATCGTGCAGCGTGGCAGCCCTGCTGTGGAGACTGGGGGGTCCCCTCCTGGTCCGCCGGCAACACCGCTACTTCTTCCTTTGTCCCCACAGTGAGTGTCACCCTAGACCCACAGTCGGCCAGTGGGTACCTGCAGCTGTCGGAGGACTGGAAGTGCGTGACCTACAGCGGCCTGTACCAGAGGGCGTACCTGCACCCCCAGCAGTTTGACTGTGAGCCGGGGGTGCTGGGCAGTAAGGGCTTCACCTGGGGCAAGGTCTACTGGGAGGTGGAGGTGGAGAGGGAGGGCTGGTCCGAGGATGAAGAGGAGGGGGACGAGGAGGAAGAGGGGGAAGAGGAGGAGGAGGAAGAGGAGGCCGGCTATGGGGACGGATATGATGATTGGGAAACGGATGAGGACGAGGAATCGTTGGGGGATGAAGAGGAAGAAGAGGAGGAGGAGGAGGAGGAGGAAGTTCTGGAAAGCTGCATGGTGGGGGTGGCCAGAGACTCGGTGAAGAGGAAGGGCGACCTCTCCCTGCGGCCGGAGGACGGCGTGTGGGCGCTGCGCCTCTCCTCCGCGGGCATCTGGGCCAACACCAGCCCTGAGGCCGAGCTCTTCCCGGCCCTGCGGCCCCGGAGAGTGGGCATCGCCCTGGATTACGAAGGGGGCACCGTGACTTTCACCAACGCAGAGTCGCAAGAACTCATCTACACCTTCACTGCCACCTTCACCCGGCGCCTGCTCCCCTTCCTGTGGCTCAAGTGGCCGGGAACACGCCTCCTGCTGAGACCCTGAGCCCCGACTCTCGCTCCCGGCCCCACACCCACCAATGCTTCACTTCTCTGGAATTCCTGGGCTCTGTGATGGGAGAGGAGGTGCCTGGCTGGAGCACCTGTTGCAGGCAAGGGGAGGGACCCCGTGTCCCCTGCCGCTCCCTCCTTGTGGCTGTGGCCCCCTTGGGACCTCACTCAGTGCTGTTCCATCCATCCTGCTCTCGGGCTCCTCTCCCACCTCCTGGGGTTCCCGTGCTGACTTCTGACCCTGAAGTCCACAGGGCTTCTCCCTCCCTCCTGCCCACTGCCTTTGACCCAGCTCTGCCCTCTCCTTGTTGAGTAAGAGGCGAGGCAGCACTTTCTTGCCCTGTATGGCATCCCATACCAGCTGTTCTTGGGAGAGACCAGTTGACTATTACACCCAAGGCCATTTTACTGCCCTCCAATCCCATGGATTCTCCTTGGCCCAAATCCACTCTGCTGCCTACCTCCCCTGGCACTTTAAACACGCCTACTGCTACCCCAACTCAGAGTTAAACATACATGAAAATGTTGGAAATGAACTGAATGAAAATCCCCTGAGGCTTCCCAGGCCGTTTAAGCCGCCTGGAGTGCGAGTGGAAAGCATCTCCTCGTAAGGTCCAGAGCGGAGTCCATGCTTCTCTGAGACCAGGGCTGAGCATGTAAGGTTTCCATTACCAGGAGGTGGGACTCCCTGAAGCCATCTGTGGTCTGAGGGGAAGGATCTAGATACATGTGGCTTTGGGGTAACAGTTGTGATCGGTGATCAATGAATTATCTCTGGGTTGGTCCTCTTGAGGAGAGTTTTTAAAAGAATCCAAAATACCCTCCTCTCGGGCAGTTCATATGAAAGCACCAGGGCAAATATCCAGTCAAGCAAAAACTCCCCTGCCTTGGAAGCCCTGGTCAGTTTTTGCAGCAGGGTATGTATTAAACTTCTGTCACTGGCTCTACTCAACATCCAGCTTCCATTTTCCTAGGAGAGGGGCTGGGGAGGGCAAGACAGGGCTGTGCCGGGAGAGGAGAGGAGGGCAGCAGGGGTCCCCAGCAAGCCACCAGGTCTTCATGTCAAGAGAAGGATCAAAGCGTATCCTCATTGCCGACGGGCCCAACCCAAGTCCCAGCCTCTGTCCAGGCTCTGCTAGTGCCCACAGTTTAGCACAAGCTCCTGCTCCAGCTAGATTACCTCGCAGCCTTTGTCCTTGCCCATTCCAGGCACTCTGCCAGTGCCCCGCTTAGCCAGTTTTAACTCCTCCCCTGCTCTAAGAGACTCTTTCCAGCGGCTGTGGATCTCGGGCGTCTCTTAGCCACTACATTATCTGTAGTTGTACTCTTTGTATATATCACATGCTGCCTGAGTCACATGTACATCTGATTTCTGCCTCTAGTTTTGTAAGCTCCTTGAGGGCGGACACTGTATCTTATACTTTTCTTGTATTCTCCATGGCACCTAGTGCAGTGCTGGGCACAGAGTAGGTGCTGGGCACAGAGTAGGTGCTCAATAAAAACTTGGTGAATGAACAGCCCAGATTCGTATATATTTTATTGTAAATCAAATATTACCGACCTTCACAGTCTATGGCTACAGAGAGGTTCTGTCGATAGCAGTAGCCCAGGGTTTTTCTACTGTGCCCCTTCTGGGTCCTTTAGAACTCTGCAACTCTGCTTGCACACATGCTGTCATTTGTGGAAGTCCCCAAAGAAGAGCTCCCCATGGGACACAGATGAGCCAACGCCAAGGTTCCACCTTGCTCTTCCCCTCCTGCAGTGGTGGCCCTGCGCTGAGATCCAGCACCTGTGGAGCATGGGGCTCCTGCGAGAAGGGTAATGTCCAGCACGGCACACCCACAGTCCTTCCCTGGAAAATAAGCGGTGCCCCAAAGGAAATATAACCTACAGAGATTCAATTCTGCCTCCTAACATTCAACTATCTCACCATTTTTTGTCTGTTCTTTTTGATTTTTTAAAAATTGCCATCTGAAAGGTAGAAGAGGGAGGATTACAGAAAGTACCTCTAAGATTATACTAATGGCACAGAGCATATTTCTTCCCTGTGCTCTCATTTGTGGACTCATGAATGTTTTCCCTCTTAAATTTATTTTTTCTTTCTAAATACATATATGTAAAATGTGTCGATTATTAGAAATAAGACATGCATAATTAATTATAATGTCTTAATTCACGTTTGAATCTTGGGAGACAATATTTCTTAGCATAATCTCTTTTAAATTTTTTATTTTATGTTGGAGTATAGTTGATTCACAGTGTTGTGTTAGTCTCAGGTGTACAGCAAAGTGATTCAGTTATACATAGACATATATCCATTCTTTTTCAGATTCTTTTCCTGTATAGGTTATTACAGAATATTGAGTAAGGTTTCCTGTGCTATACAGTAGGTCCTTGTTGCTTATCTATTTTACATATAGTAGTGTATATATTAATCCCAAACTCCTAATTTATCCCTCCCTGCCCCTTTCCCCTTCGATAACCATAAGGTTGTTTTTGAAGTCTGTGAGTCTGTTTCTGTTTTGTAAATAAGTTCATTTGTATCATCTTATTCCACACATAAGTGGTGTCATATGATGTTTGTCTTTCTGCATCTGATTACTAGCATATTCTTGAAAATTTAAATTTATTTTGTTGGTTGATGTGAACTGTCCCCTAAAATTATACACTACTAACCCTTTATTTATGAAATAACTTCATATTCTCAAAATGCCTTTTACCCTTTCTTGGAAAGAGCTTTTATACAACAATGAGAGATTTTTGAAACTTTTAGGTGATTATTGTATAATTAAAAGCTAATAGTTATTAAAATGGGAACATTTCCATTTGAACGAAGTATTAATGCATTCAGGTCATTGTTGCTTTAATGAGTTTTATGAGTGTCATACTTCTAAAATAAACTGTAGAAGATAAAGTGTCAGCATAGAAGACCCTTGCAAAATAATAAAAATGTGTAATAATAAAAATATATGATGCCATCCTAGTACAGAAAGTTGCCAGCAACATTTATTCAACAGATTTAAAAAATTTTTATATTCATATTTTTAAGTTGTTTTTTATGAGCTACACCTGCACATATGGTCAAATATATCTACAGTGCTTATTACAGAGGAAAAAAGAACAGTGCCCTGCCCTATTCCTCTCCCCAGTCACCTAGTTCATCCTTTTTAGCAGACTATTTTGGTGTTCACCTTCACTTTTTGTAAATAACATGAGTTTGGGGCATTATCCTCTAATTTTACACCGTGGAGAAGGAGGATTTAGCTCTGTTCTCCGTTTCTCACCACACACACACACACACACACACACACACTCCCCACGCATTCCCACCCCTTCAATGTAGACCTAACCGGGTAAGTATAGGGTTGGTCAAAAAGTTCGTTCAGTTTTAAGTAAAAATAAGACACATTTTTCATTTTCACCAAGAACTTTCTTGAACAACGTATTCATTAACTGAACGAACTTTTTGGCCAACCCAGTACTTGAATATGTTCATTACCATGTGTATGTCCAAGCGATTTACACCATGAGGTAAACCATGATTACTTTTACTTCTCATACAGGTTTTCCTTCATATTTAAACATTTTTTTTTCTTTTTTTTTTTTAATTTATTTTTGGCTGTGTTGGGTCTTTGTTGCTGCGCGGGCTTTCTCTAGTTGCGGCGAGCGGGGGCTACTCTTTGGTTGCGGCTCATGGCCTTCTCATTGCGGTGTCTTCTCTTGCTGCAGAGCACGGTCTCTAGGCGCACGGGCTTCAGTAGCTGTGGCTCGCGGGCTCTAGAGCGCAGGCTCAGTAGTTGTGGCGCACGGGCTTAGTTGCTCCGCGGCATGTGGGATCTTCCCGGACCGGGGCTCGAACCCGTGTGCCCTGCATTGGCAGGCGGATCCTTAACCACTGGGCCACCAGGGAAGTCCCTTCCTTCATATTTTGATGTCTGAAGTAAAAATTTGATGTCTGAAAACAATCTTGTACACGCCTTGTCTTAATATGCCTCCAGTTACTCACTATCATCGTTGTTCTACGGAGTTAATGCTTCCTTTTGCTTCTCACATGTTCATCAGTGTCCCTTCTTATGGCTGCCTCTTGCATCCCCCCACCGCCCCCCCCCACTTCCTCCTGGGTTTAACTTCCCTGTTCCTGAGAGGGAAATGTGAGGAGATCTCTCAGCAAAGGTTTGTGGTAAACTACGTTTTTTTCGCTCTGTGAATTTCATTTCCTCCTCATTCTGGAGCTAGAATTTAACTGAGAACGGAAATTTAGTTTAATGGCAATTCTTTCAGAAGTTCGAGGGTCAGCAGTGCCACGGACGCGTCCTGCCTGCCGGGTGCTTGACCGGACCGGAGCTCCCAGGCTTCCTCCGTGTGGCCGCGAGAAACTCCCTGCACTCCTATAATGAGCCCGGCACAGTGGTGAACCGCTTTGCCTGTTGTCCGTGTCCAGGTGAATCTTCCAGACAGTCCTAGAGAGAATAATGATGTTTGAACTGAACAATTAAGGGTTCTGAAATCAGAGATCTTGAGGTTAATAATGGCAGGAAAATCATCGCTTTTTAACGTAATTCTCCTTGGAGATGGTGGAGTTGGAAGAGTTCTCTAATGAACAGATATGTGACTAATAAGTTTGATACCTAGCTCTTCCATACAATAGGTGTGGAATTTTTAAGTAAAGATTTGGAGGTGGATGGACATTTTGTTACCATGCAGATTTGGGACACGTTCGGTCAAGAGCGATTCAGAAGCCTAAGGACGCCATTTTACAGAGGTTCTGACTGTTGCCTGCGTCGATGATTCTCAAAGCTTCCAGAACTTGAGTAACTGGAAAAAAGAATTCATATGCGGATGTGAAAGAGCCCCAAAGCTTTCCTTTTGTGATTGTGGGTAACAAGGTTGACATCAGAGAGCGGCGGGTGTCTGCAGAAGAAGCACAAGCCTGGTGCAGGGACAACGGCGACTATCCTTACTTTGAAACAAGTGCAAAAGATGCCACGAATGTCGCAGCGGCCTTTGAGGAAGCAGTTCAAAGAGTGCTTGCTACCAAGGATAGGTCGGATCACTTGATGCAGACAGACATGGTCAGTCTGCATCGAAAGCCCAAGCCCAGCTCCTCTTACTATTGAAGTTAGAGAGGTTGCCCATGCGATCTAACCAGCTCACATACATGCACAGATAAGCACAGGGTGGAGAAGAGAATTAGTGTTTGCAGCAATGGATCATGTACTCATGAAATTAAACTAACCATATTGCTGCCTTGTTGGTGGTAGAAGGGACACATCCATTCACAGGAGAATCTACTTACTCAGTAATGGCACCTTACATTTATAAATTGTTAACGGTTGTCTAATAATGTTTAAATATGCATGTTACAGAGCTAATAAATGAGATGACCAAGGCTTTATAATTAAAACAAAACACTTGAGTATTCTAGAAGTTACTGTTTTTTCCCCGGGAAAATGGAGAACTACTTTTTCTATGTGTATATTTTTATGCAATTAGCATTCTGTTTCTGGTTCAGAGAAAACATGTCCTAAAGCAATGTTAGATATTAAAGATTAAAATCCAATGCATTTGCACTGTAAAAAAAAAGAAGAAGAAGAAGAAGAAGGTCGAGGGTCTATTCCATGGCCTCCGTTGTTGCTGTTGAGAAGTCTGCTGGCGGTTGACTTGCTGCTTGGGACGTCTTCTCCTTCTTGCTACTTTTCAGATTTTTCTGTCTTTCTTTTGTTCAGTTTCTGTGTCTAGGGGTAGGTTTGTCATTATTTATCCTGTTCAGTGCCTGTGTTTCTTGAATCTATGCTTGCTACCTCTAATCAGTTCTGGAAAACTCAGACTCAGTGTCTCCTAAAATACTGCGTCTCTCAATTTTCTCTCGTCTCTCCTCCTGGAACTCCTGTAAGTCATATTTTGGAGCTTCACGTTCCATTCTTCAGATGTCTTAATTTTTCTCCGCTTTTCCATTTCATTATCTCTATGTCATTTACATTCACTTCCTCAATTCGTAAACTGTCTCTGCATCTGCATTTAATCTATTGTTTGACCAAGTCAATAAGACTGTTTTCATTTATATTTTTATGTCTAGTTCTACTTGGTTCTTAGCACTAGATTTTCATGTTCTTTTCTTTCCTTTTCATTCTTTAATCATTTAAAAATTCCCATTTTTAGTCTCTTTTAGATTTTTCTATAGTTGAAGTTCTTGGGATTGTACTCCTCCAGTTTGTGTCTTCTGGTGTGGAAGGGGGTCATTTCTTCATGTGTTTTTAGTAACTTATTTTGAGCTCCTCTTCAGCAGGGCTTTTTGAGAGCATTCTATGCAGTGCTTCAACCAGGGAACCCAGATGTAATACTGGTCTAATACCATTTTATATTTATTTTTTGGCTTGGGGGTTCGTATCCCACAAACGAAAACATTATCCATACACTAGGCCAGGGATTCTGTTTCTCAGAAGGATTCCCAGGAAAAGTTCCCCTCCCATCTCCTGTGCCACTTGGTGGTTTTCCCCCAACTTATCCATTCTCGGAATGTGCAGTCCTCACAGGGACCTGGCTGTATTCCAGTCTCAGTCTCGACTCTCACAGCCACTCAGGATTTAAAGAGTAAAAACAAAATTCCTTGAGTAGGTCAGTGTACTCATCTGTTTTCTTGTGAAACTGAAAAAAAAAAAAATTCTGACCAATCACTCATAGTGCCACTGGCAGAAATGTAATTGGTTTTTAACATGATAGTTAGCTTACAATGTGGTGAAGCTCAGGGCGAGTTATACCCATCAGCTATAAATTTAAGATGAAAATTTCAAAAACTCCCATAGCAAACCTGCAGTGACTCTGAGGAACACATAGCCCCTGATAGCTCTTGACCTTCTTGGGGGAAAAAAAATAGATATCCATTTTCTCATTTCTTTAATTTTCTGTATTTTAGTTGCCTTATCTGTAAAAGAACATCCTTAGATTCTGCCTAAAGATAGAAACCTGGATCTGATCATCCCTTGAGGCTCTTCCCAGCTCCAAGATTTTAAGTCATTGTTAGCAGCAGCAGCAGCATTGTTGATACTTACACTGCACTAGGCAATGGGCTCGGCACTTTTACATGTATTGTCTCATTTATTCCTGATAACAATCCTAAGGTGGGTTCTTGTTCCCAGTTTTCAGACCAGGAGTCTAGAAGCTCAGGGAGATTAAGGTCTCACCACTAAAGGTCACACAACTAAAACCTGAGTCAGGGTATGAATCAAGGTCTTCCTGTTTCTAGAGCCCATGGTTTTCACTGAGCACAAAGGTGTGAGGTCATTGCTTTCCCAAGAGACCTAGAAGTATCTGAAATTAGTCCCCATTCCTATGAGATACAAGGTGATACTTAGAGGGTAGAAGCAGCACTCACTCTTCACTCCCTTAGATGGACAGCTCCCTGAGGAGGGGAGGTAAGTCACGAGGTCTCAGAGTTAGAAGGGATCCCATCGCTCTTTAGGCCCTGGGCAAATTGGATGATTTTTCCAAGGTCAAAGTCATTGACTGAGCCAAGATCAGAACCGGAGGCATTCACATCTCCGGGGGGCACCTTGACTTGTTTGCATTCACTGTTTCTTCTGCATAGTTCTTAGAGCCACTCACCCAGTCTCAGAATACCTATACAAAGAGACTGCTGTGAGGGGATGGTGCTGGTGGCAATGGCTTTATTGTCATCATAAGGATAATTAGCTCTTGTGTCTTCTTTCTAATGGCGGTGGGAGAGAATTTACAAAAATAATATTCACTGGTGATAGCCCCATAGTCCCCAATTAAAGATAATCTACACGGCAGATCTCATTAATTTAATTTTTTTGTTCTTCTGTGAATTAGAATACATTTCTTTTTTATTTTTATTTTTTTTAATTGCCTACTCTGACCCCCAGGCAATGAAGCTGCACTTCTTTATGAATTCAGGGGACATCCAGCCCTAGAGATGCAGGAAAGTTGGCCGTGATCAGAGGCCACTCCTGGCTCCACTCCTTCCTTCACCCGTGGCTCTGAGTATCCGAGGTTCTAGTTCTGCTACCTTGGTTATGTTTGTCCTAGAGTGCTGGACTTATCCCAAGTTTTTGACTTTGACCACAGACTTCTCTATCACACATGAGAAAAAGAAAGGATAATTGAGGATTTCCTTACTTCTATTGATAAATAGGTTCTGTTTGGTGCACATTTAAGTGGTTTATGCCAGTGTAATTCTGACTCTGCAGACCAGTCATCTGAGACATCAATCACTGAGCTTCCTTCCAGGGTCTCATCTAAGGGAATTTGCCCCAACTTCACGAGCAACATTAGCTGCTTACTAAATGCCAAGCGCTGTACCAGTCCCATTACATGTTGCGATATTGTGATTTGTAAGAAATATATATTTGGTCATTCAGATGTATTTCTCATATATGTTTGGTCTTTGTCCACAGTTTCTGGCTCACAGCTCCCTAAACCCTCAGAATTTCCTGAAGGATAAAAACAATGGGAGCATCTTTTGTTATAATATTTGATCTTTTGTCCTCAGTTCCTGAAAATGCTTCAGAGCCATAAAGGTGAAATGGGTGGCTTGTTATGAATAACAACTGGCTTTATGTTAATGAGGTGACTTTTGGAAATCAACTAAGGATGGGGGCTGGTTGCCAGGGAAACCAACCAGGAAAAGGGGTGGAACTTTCAGTCTCTTCCCCTGATTTCCAGGGAGGGGAGAGGGCCTAGAGGTTGAATCAATCACCAATGGCCAGTGAGTTAATCAATTGTGCCTGTGTGATGAAGCCTCCATAAAAACCCAAAAGGGAGGGAGTTCGGAGAGCTTCCAGGTGGGGAACAAGAATGCTTCCATGTGCCACTGTGCTGGGCCCCAAACTCCACAAGAACAGAAGCCCCTTTGTCCGAGAGCTCACCCTATGTATCTCTTCATCTGGATATTGATTCATACCCTTTAATATCCTTTGTAATAAATCGGTAATCTAGTGAGCGAGCAGATTTCCTGAGTTCTGTGAGCCACACTAGAACGTTGATTGAACCCAAGGATGGGGTCGTGGGAACCTCTGATTTATAGCCAGTGGGTCAGATGTACAGGTAGCAACCTGGACTTTAAACTGGCCTCTGAAGTGGAGGATGGTCCTGTGGGACTGAATCCCTAACCTGTGGAATCTGATGCTATCTCCAGGTAGATAGTGTCAGAACTGAGCTGACTTGTAGGACACGCGGCTGGTGTGCAGAGAATTGCTGGTGATGTGGGGAAACCATCCCATCCCCCCACTGCTGCCCCACATTGGAACTGGGTTCCAGAACCATATTACATTGATAATCCATTTAAAACTCATAATAATCTGATAGAACAGGTTTTTTGTTTTGTTTTGTTTTTTTTAAATCTCTTTTTCACTTGAGGAGACTAAGATTCAGAGGCATTAAGTAACTTACCAGGTACCTTGGCCACAATGATTGGCCCTGAGATGGATGTCTTATCAAGTGTCATCCAGACACACTGGCTAGTGACTTGCAATCTGGCACAAAAGTCAGCACTGAGCCAATCGAAAGCCTTTCTCTGGAATTTGGAGTTGGAATAGCTACGGTAGGTTCTGAGGGGTGAGAGTTGTGATCTTGTGATGGTGAAAAAGACCTTAAAAACATAAATCACAAAGTGAAAATTTATGAAATTTATTACAAAATTCAAGATTTTAACCTAATGAATAACACCATTATCAAAGTTAACAAATGAATCGTATTTTCAAGTCTAAAATGAGCAGGTTAATGTCTAAATGTGCAAGAAATTCCTGGAAGTCAACAAAAGAAAGATGGAAAACTGAATAATGAGTAAAAGACAGATAGAATATTCCAGAAGATATGCACCCTCACGGTAAGTCAGAAAAAGACAAAAATAAAACAGTAGTGAGAGATCACTTTACAGTCAGCAGGTTTCCAGAAATTAGCAAGTTTGATAGTACCTATTGTTGAGGTGCGGTGGGGTGTTACCGAGTCCAAGCTCACTCCGCTCGCCACCCCACTACAGGCCGAGGAATCAGGAGGCGAGGTGTTGAGGCAAAGAATACAACTATTCGGAAAGCCGGCAGACTGAGAAGATGGCAGACTAGTGTCTCTGAAAAACCGTCTTATCGGGGTCTGGATGCCAGTTTCTTTTATAGAATCAGAGAGGGAAGTAAAGCAAAAAGGCAAAATAGAGAGAGAGAGGCAGTGAAGAAGTAAAGTAAAAAGGGCCATCAGCCTTGCGAAACGTGTCCTGGAATGGCCAGCCTCGGTGAGGGGATGTGTTAATTTCAGCCATTTACAGGTGGGCAGGGTCAGATTGTCTCCTTGTGAGCTGAATAAAGGCACTTTAGTTCAACATTCAGGCAGAGGAGCAGGGTTCCCTGAGTCAGGCCATTATGTGTGAAAGTCAAAGAAACAGATCCAACATGGAGTCCGGTTTAGCTCTTCCCTGTTACAGGGGAGCAGAAATCTTAGAGCCCCTCTGGCGGAAGTGTAAATGGATATAGCCATTCTGGGGAGCAATTTGGTGGTAATTAAGGAAATTGAGTGTGCAAATACCAGCCATCCTCTCCTGGGCTGTATCTTAGGCTCTTACACGGGGAAGAGTATAAGCTGTTCATCACAGCATTGCTTTTTTTCCCCCCCTCCACACTGTGCGGCATGTGGGAACTTAGTTCCCTGACCAGGGATCCAACCCGTGCCCCCTGCAGTGGAAGCGTGGAGGCTTAACCACTGGACCACCAGGGAAGTCCATCACAGCATTGCTTATTGTCATAGGCAGATGGAGGTAACCCAGAAGCCCTTTGCCAAAAGAAAATATAATAAAATGCGGTGATGTGTATTGTAGAATACTATTCCGCAATTAGAAGCTATAAACTAGATGTATATACAGCAATACAATTAGATCTTAAAAATCATGGTACTGGGTTTTAAAAAGTAAGAAACAGATCTAGTACCGTACTATTTATATATTCAAAGATCCCTCTGTATCCAAGGATACATGGAAAACACTAGAGAGTAGCTGCCTGCAGGGGTGAGGACAATGTGAATGAGAATTGGAGATAAAGGAGAAAATATAAATAAAACAAGAACCTTGCATGGGCTGATGATTATGTACCTAGAATGAAGGAGTATTATTGAGTCAACTCTAAACTGGAAGCCAGAATAAAAGAAAGAACTGAAATGAGCAGGAAAATAAAGGACACGAGTAAAGCCAGCAAGCCCGCCTATAGACTGAAAAATGCGCCCCACATGCAGAGCCAAGCAAGTGGACCAGAGATGATGCATTGCCGCGGCTCCAGTTCCCATCACATCCAGCCTGCTTTAATCACCGTTCTTGGGCTTCGGAGAGATGCCCCTCAAGTTCCCTATAATCACCCCTCTGGTCCTCTAAGGCACCTCAAGTGTATGTAATCCAGCAGACTGGCAGCTCTTATGAGGGCTCTCTCTCTCTCTGTCATTTTTTTTATCCCAATCTCCCAATTCATCCCCCCCCCCACACACACACACACACTCCTTTCCCCCTTGGTATCCATACATTTGTTCTCTACATCTATGTCTTTATTTCTGCTTTGCAAATAAGATCATCTTTACCATTTTTCTAGATTCCACATATATGCGTTAATATATGATATTTGTTTTTCTCTTCCTGACTTACCTCACTCTGTATGACAGTCTCTAGGTCCATCCACGTCTCTGCAAATGATACAATTTCGTTCCTTTTTATGGCCAAGTAATATTCCATTGTATATATGTACCACATCTTCAGAATGACCATCATCAAAAAATCTACAGACAGTAAATGCTGTAGAGGGTGTGGAGAAAAGGGAACCCTCTTACGCTGTTGGTGGGAATGTAAATTGATACAGCCACTATGGAGAACAGTACGGAAGTTCCCTAAGAAACTAAAAATAGAACTACCATATGACCCAGCAATCCCACTCCTAGGCATATACCCAGAGAAAACACAATTCAAAAATATACACACACCCTAATGTTCATTGCAGCACTATTTACAATAGCCAGGACATGGAAGCAACCTAAATGTCCACCAACAGAGGAGTGGATAAAGAAGATGTGGGATCTCTTTTTGCCTCCTGCCCAGTAGTGGACAGAACACATCACTCTCACGTTCCCAGAAAACAGCAGTGCTAACAGAAGTATTGAGATCAACGGAGATTGTGCTGAGGAACCTGTAGAGGAGATACAAGGACGGATTTACAGCACAAACACTGCAACACAGATATCCTCAGACTCTCCGGGGGGGCCACCAAATGGATTATTTTCCTCCAGGCAGCTCTCGGTCCTCATCCTTGGGTCTTGGCTACTCCTAAACCTTCCCCTCAGGCTTCTAAATTCTCTTTTCTTTATACAGGGCAATTTTATTTTGGCCCAGAGCCTCTAAATGTGCATATCCACGCCCCTACGTTTCCTGGACCACCTTAAAATGAGAAGTACTAGAGGCCTGGAAATACAGGGTAAGCCGTTCATTTGTTTTTTCTCTTTCATACTCAACCAAAAAGTCTTGTCTGACAAAAACACTAGCTCAGGGCAGAGAAAATGAAACAAAGCCCCATCATGACCTGTCTGTTTGGAAAGTCTGAGCTTCTTCATAAGGTCACTGGACTGAGGCACCGAGGACCAGGACCTTCGGATTCCACTTCCTGAAGATTACAAAGACCAGCTGGGAAACCTGTCAGACAAGTTCCTTTAACTTGTGCCAGTTTTCTCAACCACAGAACGAGAAAAACAAAGTAAGTCCTCTGTATTTCACAGGTTTGTTAAAAGGTTCAAAGGAAGATGTGTATTTTTGAAAAATAACTTTTGACTTTGGTAATGTTTGACAAGTGTTACAATGAGGCATGTGCTGCATATCGTTTTTCTTTGAGGGGGAGGATTGCGAAGAGTATTTATGGTATAATCTCATATTTGTTAAAAAAAAAAAGCTAAATACACTTGTCTACAAAACTGGCAGGATAAACAAAAATGTTTTACCAGTGGTTATCTACAAGATGTAATAAGAGGAAGTGAAGTGGAGAGAGGGACTTTTCACTCTTTGAAAATGTTTGAATCTTTTTAAAACCAGGAGTACAGTATATACTACTTTTATAATAAACATTAGGCAATACTACTACTGTTACTACTACTACTAAGTTGGACTACCAAACAATTTGATTTTTTTCTGGGTTAAACGCAGCGTGGTTCTGCCTGTCACACAAGGTGACAGAAGAAACCCCAATACCTCTGGCTTCTTTTGTATCAAGGACTTCTATTTGCTCAGTTACATTAGGGGTAATTATTCACATCCCAGTGATTCGTATTACAATTTTGTAATGAAATTCACATATGGTACCAGCGCTTAGAGTATCTTTAAGCCATCTGACCCCACACTTCAGGAGCAGGGCTCATACGATACAAAAGGTAATCTTGCACATAGCTCTATACTAGAGGGAACCTGACTGGGGATGAATGTAGATTTTTTCGGAGCTTGGGGTGGGAGGGTGGGAATGTAAGTGTTAAACTTGAAAGAGAGCTAGAATCAGAAAGGGTGGAGGTGGTGTGAGAATCATCATTACAGAGATTCATACTTTGTGAAGGTATTTTAATGTGTGGTTACTTTCTGTGTCCAATAATAGTAACAACAGGAACAATAATAAATATTTAAGAGGTTAGTTAGAACTGAACACAAGCCTCGTTTTATTGAAGAATGGGATCTGGCTAGACTGCCCTCAGGCAAGTCCTGAGTGAAAGAACCGGCAGGATGTGTCTGGGTCACAGAGATTCCACTGGCTTTAAGCCTTTCCTTCAGCCCCATCAGCACTGATTAGACACATGAAACGCAGGAGTCTGGGTGGGTGGCGCACTTAATTAGGACATTCTCTATGCGAAAGAGAAACGAGCAGAGAGGAAGGTGACCTGGGCCCACCCAGGGCTGGATGGAGAGGCCCTAAGGTCTGTAAAGGCGGAAGTATCTCCATGTGTAAGCCCGAATAAAAACAGGCAACTGAAAAAATTAGTGCAAACTCCACAAAATTCTGCTTTTTCCCATGACGGTTATTTTGAAGCTTTAAACAGTTTTATTTTAGATTTTTTCCCCCTTAAAAACCCACTGGCTCCCCAGCTTTGCTGGTGTCCTGGGCACAGCCTCGCCTGCCTCTGGTTCTCCACTCGGAGGCGCAC
This sequence comes from Eubalaena glacialis, assembly GCF_028564815.1. Lineage (NCBI taxonomy): Eukaryota > Metazoa > Chordata > Mammalia > Artiodactyla > Balaenidae > Eubalaena > Eubalaena glacialis. Next base: position 23,075,468 of record NC_083722.1, on the reverse strand, counting down.
AGAAGGCAGGAGTGTCAGCAGAGGGGAGCAGGAACGTCAGGGAGTTGAAGGACATAAGATAAATAAAGTGAAAAAATTACAAAGCCACAGGGACTCGGAGATCCTGTGTCCTCCCGCCGTCTTGGGCACGACGACTCGCCCAGGGGTTGGAGCTGGATCCCCAGGCGCTGCACTGCCCTTCGGACGCTCAGCCTCAGCCTTTCAAAGTAAGGCAAGAACCTTTTTTCCAGACAGCGAAGAAAGGATAGACTTTGCCGGAGAAGGAGGCGGTGAAGGTGAAGATGGGCGCCTGGGTCTCGGCGTTGAGCAGGGCCAAGCTCCCCGCCTCGTAGTCCAGGGCGACGCCCACGAGGCGCGGGATCTCGCTCAGCGGCAGGTCGGTGCCCGGCGAGGTGCTGGCCCAGCACTGCTGGTGGGAGAGGATCACCGCCCAGACGCCCTCCTCGGCGCTCAGACCCTGCTTCCCTTTCCTCCTCACCTCCTCCCCGACCACCCCCACCGTGCAGCCGCCGCCGTCTCCCAGCTGCACCTCCACCTGCCAGCGGTGGCGCCCCGAGGAGAAGCCGGGGGAGCCCAGCACCACCGGGAGACCCTCGAAGCGCAGGCGGCTGTCGGGCAGGTTCTGCTTCCGCCGGGTATACTTCACAGACTTCCTGTCCTCCGAGAGGACCAGGCTCTGGCTGGCGGTCTGAGGGTCCAGAGTGACAACCCCTATTGGGAGGAAGGCGTGGCCATCAACAGAGCTGGCGGCACAAAAAATGCCCCTAGAGCACGCGTGCTGTGAGTGCGAGGCAGAAGGAGCACCGGCCTTGTGCAGCCTGCCATTGTCCTGGCTTCTCAGAACCTCAGTTCCCCCTTTTGTTCCAGGAGGCAGAGGACGACAGCTCTACCTGACCCGCAAGTGGTGCTGTGCTATAAGGCTTTGCTTCTCAAAGTGCGGTCCATGGACCAGGGGCATCCGCTGTGCCTGGGAGCTTATTAGAAATGCAGAATCTTGGACCCCATCCCAGACCTAGTGAATCAGAATCCGCATTTTAACAAGATCCCCAGGTGAGTTTTCTGCACATTAATTTGAGAAGCAGAATGAGGTGATGTTTGGGGAATAGTTTCTAAATTAAGCACCAATTTAAAAGTAAATGCTATTTTAAAAATTGTTCAATATTTGTCCAAGTCAATAAAGAGTCCAGTACAATGCTGGGCAAAAAAAACCAAGCACTTGATAAATATTTTTGAATAAATAATATCTATACAAGTAACTAATATTAATTGAGCACTTACTATTATACTAAGTGCCAGGTATTATACTAAGCTTATACTAAGTGCCAGGTATTATACTAAGCTTTTTGCATACATGAATTCATTTATCTTCAGCTACTTGTGGGATGGTACTATTATATTTTCTATTTTATAGATAAAGAAACTGGGACAAAGAGGCTTAATGACTTGTTAGTGTCTCATAACGAGCAAAAGCTGGAATAGAGAACCCAAGCAATCGGGCTCCAGAGTTCATATCTTTAATTGCTCTGTTTGCTGCCTTGGATTGAAAGGATGAATTCACAAACGGAAAAAGGAAAGAACGGCTCCCGAAGCCCCCAAGTGTTTACCTGTATCTGTTTCCAGATGATGCACCAAGTTTTCTGAGGGAAGCAAAAATAGAAAGACTGTGGCTTATTATTTCTTATAGGCACCCAAAAGGGCGGTGTGGCCTGGGAACAATGTGAGATCAGGGACAGGAGAAGGCTCGGCTTCTGCTATGAAAGAGATGTAGTCCTCACCTTCCTGCCTCTCAGTGCAGTGCCCGTCCTTGGGGAGAGGAGATGCTCTAGGGAATGGTCTCCCTGGGCAGAGTAGGATCACTAAAGGAGGGCCTAAGGGATGGAAGATGTCTCAGGGGATGGAAGCCAGGTTTGGAAGGTGGGGAAAGATGGAGCTGGATGGAAGGCAGATGGGCAACTGATGGGAATGGGGAAAGCTCCTGCCCCTTCCTGTTTACCTGAGAACGCCCTCATCATCTCTGGGAGGGTGAGTATTTTCCTGTGGAGATCGCGGATGTTTTTGACAAGGTCAGGAGAAATGGCCTCTGGACTCACAAAAGTCGTCATCTCATACCTGCAGACAAGTTGGTAACCAGTTAGGTTCTAATTCCAAAAATAATGTTTGGGTCACCCAGACCCAATGAGGCTAAAATCAGACTAAAGCATCTTGGCATCTATGGTGAATAATTAGATTGAGTATCATCCCTTTATCTTTGCTGGAAATGTGTAGCTACTAAAGCAAGAGCATTTCACCTAGACCTAAGAGGAACTAATGGTAACCACTCCTCAAGAATTAGATGTAGGTGCTTTAAGAGAATCGACATGTGGGGACCAAAAGGGAAGAGATCATTAGCCTCTAGAGGGTGGTACAGTACCATTTGAAAAACAGCCTTACACAGTCTTTCTAATTTGTGTGCTGTTCCGTACAAAGGGAAAGGGGTTGTGCAGGGATGAAAAAAGGAGATGAAAGAAATCCTATACTGCAGTGAAAAAGCCCTCAATTCTGGTTCCAGCTCAGTCTTTGCTTGTCAGTCTCTGTGTGACCTGGAGCAAGCACTTCCCCTCTAGGTTTTAGCTTCTTCATCAGACCAGAAGACCTTGAAGGCCCTTCTACATCTAAATCTCTGACACTCTTTGAAAGTATGTTTAGAGAACTTCCTGATTCATGGACAGCTGAGTTCAGCCCCCCTACACATACATGGGCACACAGTATATGAGAAGTCTTCCCTAGCTGCTGTGTCTCTGCTTAGCCCATGGCAGACTGCTGATGCTTAGAAAGGAAAGGAGCCCTGCTATTTGTAATGCCTCTCAGCTGCTGGTAGCTGTCCTTTTATTGTAGCATTTGCAGTTTTGAAGAAATGGGAAAGTTGAGTGGGAAAAATGATTGAAAGAACAGACTGGTCTTCCCAAGTTTTGTGCTTATCATATTCTATACAAAATATTTCCCCTTAGGCTATTTTTTTTATTTATTATTTTTTTTAGACTGACATTTTAAATGGTGTTAAATACTGACTTAAGCACTAATAATTTCAGGGATTAAATAAAATGTTCCTGGATCAGCCTAATGTAATTATTATTTATAACTTCACTTCTCAGGGAAAAAAGTACATCCCCAATACCAAACAATCAGTTCAAAAAGGAACCTTAGAATACAAACCTTAGTAAATTGGGGCTGTTTATGTGTGAGTGGATGAGAGAGTGTATCTGTCAGAGTGCTTTTGCTTTTCTGGGTAGCCACCTGTGGGGGCGGGGTGGGGGGAGTCAGTGAGTGCCCCTCCCCCTTCAGTCTCAATGTCAAGTGTAAAGCAGGTGGGACTGGGCAGTGGGCCCTACCTGCTCTGGTTGACTCTGACATCCTACAAAAGAAAAAGATACACTTAGTTTCCACACATCCTTCCCATCAGGGATTCTGTACATCCTTTCTTCCTTAGCATATCAGCTCAAAACTCTCCTCCTCCAGAGAGGTGATCTTTCTAATTACCTACTCATCAGACTGTTCATTTACATCATGCTTCCGTACTAATGTGGGACTGTGTTGTCAGTTCATTTGACCTGCTTTCTCTGTCTCAGCCTCATCCTAGGAGTGTTTTCTGCCTCCAACAATTAGGAGATGGTGGTTAGCAGGGACCAGGCCTTCAGTTATCAGCCAGACCTGATGTGAAACAGGATAATATAATGATAATCACAACAGGCACTGATTACTGAGTCCTTTCAGTGAGCCAGGGACTACGCTAAACATTTTGCATGAATTTTTTTTTTTACAGTCTTTGCAACAACCCTATGAGGGAGGTGCTATGATTATCCCATGTTTAGAGAGGTTACAAGATTTGCCAATGTCACACAGCTAGATGAGCTGACGCTCAAGCCCTTGACTACAAAGTTCACTCCAAAGCCCTTGGCGTGACCATGGTGCGTGACATGGGAAAGTCATCCAGCCTTTCTGGGACTACATCTCCGTAACCTCTCTGGGCCGAAGGAACCCAATAACCATGAGTCCCTCTCATTAGAAGTAATCTCCGCTTCCCTTTCCTGTCTTTCTCCAGCATCTTCCAGCCCCCAGCATGGTGTCCCCTTCCTGTGGACTCCCTCTCCTTTCCCACGAGCTGGTGGGCTGTCTCTCACTTGTAGAAGCTCACTTGCTGGTTGCTGACTCTTCTCCTCCAGCTCTTTGACCTGGGCTCCAAGCCGGGCGACTTCCTCAGAGAGCTTCGAGATATACTCGCCCCTCTCCTTCCAGATCTGCTGCTCCAGCTCCGTCAGCCTGGCCAGCAGGAGACGCTGGTGTTCCCCCAGCTCCTGCTGCAACCTCTCAAAAGCCGCTTCCACCTGCTGCTTCTTGCTTTCAATCTGAGTCTGCGAGGGGTAGAAAGACAGGCATGGTTAGGGAGAAGCTCACAGAGCTGCGTTCCCAGAGGATCATCTATGAACTTGATTAAAAGGGATAGGGAGTAACTAGTTCCAAGGTTCGCTGTCCCAAATAATACTGTGGTACAAGTAGGTAGGTGGCAGGATAAACTTACCAACGATGAGGGCGATGCTCTTGTCTCACCTAGAGATTCTAATAATAATGCACATTATACTCTCAGAGCCATGTTGAACTTTTCAAACATCCTTCCACATCTGCAATACCATCCTAACCCTCCCATACCATCCCTAGAGTCAGGTGGAGATGATCTCTTAGAGAGCAATTGAAGCGAAAGGAAGCTGTGATTAGAGCACAGTGTGGCATTGTTCTTAGCCACTGAGGTCGCCATCTACAGGGCATATTTTGATGGGAGTTGAGGGATGCTGGAGACATCTTCCTGTCCCCAAACTCTGTCTCCTTGGTCAAGGGACCAGAAATTCCCACACTGTGGATTTCCTCCCGGAAAATTTTGTAGCACGAGAGAAGAGATGGGAGGGAGGCAGATATCGCCTCACCACCAGCCTACTGTCCTCGGGGTCAGCCTTGTGGTCAGTACTGGACTGCAGACACTGATATACACTTTCTGGCCCCAAGCTTCCTATCTGAAGGCAATGCTTTCAGGCAGACAGACTGTAATGGGAAGAGCAATGGACTAAGGGTAAAGAGACCCAGGTTCTAGTCATTTCATTATGAGACGGCTTTGCCATCTGACCTTGGGAGCAGCACTTTTCTGGACATCAATTTTCTGCTCTGAAAAATAATGGCTGGCAAGACGGATCCGGGATTAGAAGATGTCAGAACCACTTCCAGCTCTCATGTTCTGGGATTCCATAACCTTGACCCCAAATGCCCTTCTGCAGAGCCAGGGAGGTGAATAAGAACAGTTGGCCCGTTCCTCCCAGCCAGGCAACGGATACTAGACAACAAGCTTCCCCAGAGTCTGTTAAGAAAATCCCTAAATGAGGATTTCCAAGTGTGAGAAATGGGTAAATTGTTTTTGTTTAAATAAAGTGAATTTTAAAAACAAATAAAGTGTCAAATAACTTTATTCTGAAGTTTGACTACTCAGGTAGACTTATGAAATGCATTTTTGAGCACTAAATAGAGTATGGACATAATTTTCAAATACTATTTGAAAATTATTATTTTCAAATAATAATTAAATTAAGTTATTAAATTAAATTATTATTTTCAAATAATATTATTTAACATTTAATATTTCAGAAAATATTATTTAACATTGCAAGGTTTTAGGCCTAAAAAACGTGCCATTAACTTTATGAAATCCTACAGGTCATATTTTCTCAGCACAGGGAATAATAATTTAAAAAACCACCAGTTAATGTATAACCAATAAGTACTACCTAGCTATATGAAAATTGAACTTAGGATCATTTTAAATAGCTACTGGATTAGACAGAAAATCCAAACTGAGATTACTTTTACAGAGTCAAATAAGCGCTAAGGAGGAAGCATTGAAACTAGAGACAAAAGACTAAATCCACCTAATTCTGCCAAAACTACCTTAATGTTACAGGAAACAATGTATACATATGTCAAAACATCATGTTGCACACCTTAAGCATATGCATTTTTATTTCTCAATTATACCTTAATAAAACTGGGGTTGGGGGAGAAAAATGCACCCTTAAAAGAAAGAAAAGAAAAACATTAATTCTGGCCATGTACATGTGTTATTCATTAGAGTGGAGGATTATCACTTCAGAAATTTGTGCAAAACATAAAAACACTTTCAAGAATTAAGAAAATAGTTACACTCTACAAATAACGACGTTATCATATGATATATGGGGGGGAGTGGTGTTCTAAATGAAGAAAATCAGGATTTCTTACAAGACACTGTTCTGTCACAAATGTCTGTGTGAAATATTTTACTCATGGATGCTAGGTGGATATTTGATGTTTTAGAACAAAATTATATATATTCCCAAAAGTCATTTAATGCAGACAACTAAAAATTCTCAAAAGTTACAAGAATCCTTAAAATGTCCAAAAGAGCTGATGGGAAAATTTGGGAACTTCTTAGGACCAGAAGTAAACAAGAGAAGGATCCAGAGGAGTGATCAAACTGAGAAGCCAGTGCTCCTTCCAGATACTGGCTGATCACATGGCCCTCACTCCTGTGTGGATCATCCACCCTGCCCCCTTGGAACAAAGAAAGAAAGGTGCTGACTGGAAACATCCCAGATGTGGGATCCCCAAATGTGAGAACCGCAAGGAAAGCTCACAAGAAAATAAGCTAACAGGATGAAGGGTCAGAAGAAATTAAACATCACATAAACTTCAGATATTAGAAATATGTTTAAAAGGTTTAAAGACAATGGGAATAATAGGAAAAATAATTAATTTGAAAGAGCAAAAAAAAAAAAAAAAAGAAAACTGAAAAAGCATATTTGGAAAACAACCAAATAGAAATCAAACAGTTGAAAATTAATTAAAAAGAAAAGAAAAAAAAAAAAGAAACCCCCCAAAGGAGAAGGCGGCCAATGATGTGGCCTTTACCAGGAGCACTTGGAGCTTCCGGTCTTCCCGGCTCTTCATGTCTTCAATCTCATCTCTCTCCGTTTTCAGAGCTTCCAGCCGACTCCTGAGACGGTCCTGTGGAGAGAAGAATGGGCAGAAAGAGGTGGCTTAATTCATAATTCAACTCACAGGTATTAATTGTCTACCATGTTCCAGGCACACCGTTAAGTGCTGAGGAATTCAAAGGTGAAAAAGGCCCAGTTCCTGTCCCTACAAGACCACCATCGGGACTTCCCTGGCGGTCCAGTGGTTAGGACGTGGTGCTCTCACTGCCCGGGCCCTTGGTTCGATCCCTGGTCAGGGAACTAAGATCTCGCAAGCTGCACAGCACGGCCAAAATATAAAATAAATAAACAAATAAAAATAAACAAATTAGAAAAAAAAAGACCACCCTCTACAGATGGAGTCGGTCACAAATGATTAAAATACAAACGGACAAATGCAATAATCAAGGTGTGCACACAGTGAGATGGGAGCACAGCGGAGGGGACAATTCTGCCTGTAGGGACAAGGGAAGTGTGTCGAAAGCAGAAACCGGTTACAGTGGGCCTTGAAAGATAAATTTCCAGTTGGGTAAGAGAGGGGGAGGAGAGTACTTAATGCTTCTGAACTGTACACTTAAAAATTGGTAAAATGGCTTAAAAAAAAAAAAAGAGTCAGGGGAGAGGAGAGCTTTCCAGGAGGAACGAACTGCATGTGAAAAGTATTAGAAGCAGGAAAGAGTGTTAATTCAGCAAACAGCAGGTACATAACGGTCAGTTTGTCTGGACACATGCTGCCCGGGCAGGGTGGCTGACAGATAAAGGCAGGATCCCGACTCCAAGTGGCCTTGAATGCCTTGCTAAAGACTTGAGATTTCTTTGGGCACTAGGGATCCACGGAATGATTGTGAGCAGGGCAGTGACATTACGGGCTTTGTGTTTTGGGAAGCTCTGCCTCGCAGCAGATTGGAGGGTGAGGGGAAAGGTAAGAATGCAGACAGTGACCTTGTTGGAGCCTCTGGGTGACAGATGGTGAGAGCCTGGATTCGGCAGTGGGGGAAAGGCAGAGGGAAAGATGAGAGATATTTCTGAGGAGGCCACTTCCAGACCTGGTGACTGAGTGACAAGAGAGAGATCTGAGGGGCAGACAGGAGTGGATAATGTGCCCAAGACCAGATGGGCTGCTGTACTGCCACACCTCCCTTTCTCAAAAAGCAGAGCAGTGTTTGTTGGATGCCTTCCCCATCCCTGTCTTCCCTCTGAGCTCCAGCAGTCAGGGACTTGCCAGACCCCATATCCAGTCTGGATCCAGGGAGACAAAGGCCACCCTGCCCATGACCTGCAGGACAGCCTGCTCTCCTTCCTTCCCTAGAGAGTGAAGCCATGGCTACAATTCTCTGTGCTCCATCACCGCGAGGTCTTCTCGGGGCTGGAGCTGAATTTCCCCAAGACGTGAAAGGCCATGCATCCAAGTGGAAGGAACCACGTCCCCCTCAGTCTGAGACTGCCCCAGGGTCCCAACAGCCTTGGGGTCCCCTGATGTGGAAGCTGTGCCCTTCATGAAGATCCCCGCCCTATTCCCTTCACCACCTTGGGGTACTCTCCTGCCTCAAACAGCCCCAAGCTGACCCTACCCTTCTTACCCGGTAGGGCTGGATGGCCTCGTCCAGGAAGCCCACGACGTGGGCCTGGTGGGAGGGACCCTCCCGGCAGAACACACAGAGGAACTCGGCATCATTCTCGCAGAAGAAGTAGATCTTCTCACCATGCTCCTCGCAGTAAGTCTCCCCCAGGGGGCCCAGGGGCACGGGGACCAAGAGGGTCTCGGTCTGCTCCTTCTCCTTGCAGAGGGGACAGAGCAGGACCCTGCCGGAGGGCTGGGCACCCATCTCGGAGGGTGGGGGGAGACAGTGCCGGCAGAAGGTGTGTCCACAGGTGGTGGTCACTGAATCCTCCAGGGGCCCTTTGCACTCAGAACAGGCGGCCCCTTTGTGGGAGGGGGTGGAGGGCATCATGGTGCCTTCCCCAGCCCATCCACTGAGGCTTCTGCCTCAGTCCACACGAATCCTCTTTCCCTGAAATTGAGTCACTTTTACGAGTCACAGAGGGAAAGGAATGGGAGGCTGAGAGAGGGGAAGGCAAGAGTGTCCGGACAGAGAAGCCACCTGGCTCCACCTCTTGTGCTTCCCAGAGTCCTGGCCACCACCTATCAGCTGAGCGGGTCCAAACTCCAGGGCATATCGAATTACCAAGCATTTCCCAACAGTGGCCCCGTCAGCCAGTTCTCCACTCCTTCTGGTCCTTCCGGCTCCTGGGGTGGGGAGCAGAGCACGCCATGAGGTCACAGGGAGATGGGGTTTCCTGGAACCCCTCCCTTGACCACAGTGGGGTGGGGGGAATTGGGGAGGAGACGCTGCTTCCTGTCCGGCTGAGCAGGTGGGAGCCATAAACTTCTGGCTTTGAGGTGTGCACGCAGCGGCAAAGTCCAGCCAGAGTGGGAGATGCTGACTTCCGGGGGACTCTGTTCTGGCGGCTCTGCTCAGATGCCGCAGGTGTGATGATCACTCACCGGGTCCCTTCCTCCGCCCTCCTTTCCTTGTCTCAGCTCCTCGACTCTGGCTGGTCTCTCCTAAACTCCTACCCACCACCACCTCCCAGTGCCAGTGTCCCCACTGGAGTTTGGGTAACATTGTACTTCAATTTTAGTTTTTAACTGCAGCGGGGAGAAGGCAAGAAAGCATAACACAATGTTGATATAATTTAGAAAACTCAATTAATCAAAAAGATAAACAGGTTCAACCACATTTATCTAAGGCTTAGTATTTTCATATTATTACATCCAATCTGAAAACAGTGCTTACGGGCAGGTGATGATTACAGGAAATGTAAACTGAAAGGTAAAGTGACTTCCCCAAGGTCACAGAGCTAGAAAGTTGCACGGCTAGGGTCAATCCAAGTCTCCTGGCTTCCAGCCCTGCCCTTCCTGAACTGCCAGCCAAGACAATGATCAAACAGCCATGGTTCTTCATCCACTCACCTTCATCTGTGGATAAAACCAAGGAAATCTCCTTCCATTCTCCCACTGGATGATCAGCACCCCACCGTGTTTCGCTCCCTTTCCATTCCAACTATTTTGTACATCACCTTCCCTCTGCCCCAAAGAGTGCAGCCCCTGGAGCTGCACTGTCCAGCACAAGAGCCTCCAACTGCATGCAGCTGCTGAGAATTGAGATGTGGCTGGTCCCATATGTGTAAAATATGCCCCTTCTTAAAGACTTAACACCAAATAAAAAGGATGTAAAATGTCTCATGACTAATTTTTTCTACTGATTACATGTTGATACTATTTGGGGCTAAATAAAATATTAGTTAATTTCACTTTTTACTTTTTAAAATATGGCTACTGAGAATCTTTTAATTGTACACGTGGCTCACATTGTATTTCTGTTGGACAGCACGGCTCTGAGACTCACAGATCTGAGTGTAAATTATGGCCTCCCACCTCCCTACCTGTGTGCCTTGAGCAAGCTAAGTAACCTGGCTGAGCCCAGCTAATATCTTAATAGCACCAACATTACAGAGCAGACAGGAGGAATAAATAAGATCCTATGTTTAAATTGCTTATGTTAGCGTGAGGAATATGGCCATTGTAAATAAATGCTGGCTGTTGTTATTTTTCTTTCTCCTCCCCCAGACAGAGTACATTCCAACCCCTTTGGACGCCTATGGCAGGCCAGTTGGTGAAGTTGCTTGTGCCCTGTCTCACCACCCCTGCCCTGGGCACAACACCTTATCTGGGTCCCCACACTCCCCTGGCTTGGCTGATACCTCCAATCTCCCTGGAGACAGCTGGTCATATTGCAGGGAGGCTGGGGTGGCATCACTGCTCTGTGACCCAGTCTCCCTCCTGCTCCCAAAAGAAGAACAGTCTCTTCCAACTGTGGATGGTTAAGATACGACCACTTCCCTTCTACTGCGAGTGTCTCTGGATGGACGGGAAGGAGCAGCAAGCCCCAGGTCATGGGCACCAGTCCGGAGAGTAACTGAGGTCATCTCCGGAATGCTGTGACCGCTTCTTCTGCCCCTCCTCTGCTATTTCTCTGTCTCTGCTGTTGGAGGGTGTGTGTCTGTTCCTTTGGGAGGGGGACAGCAGAACCCTGGCTGCCAGAGATGCAAGTGGGTACCTTGCCCTGTGCACACACGTATGTGTGTGTGACCATGAGGGTGTCCCTGGGTATGGAAGATGCCCCTGTGTCTGGCCATGTGCACATGTAGGTGTGTGAGTGTGAGGTGTGTGTCCTCATTGTTCTCCCAGCCCTTCTCCCCAAGCTGAGCAGAGAGGGTGACCTTGAAGAGGCCACAAGCACAGCAGCACTATGGCCTCGGCTGCCTCTGTGACCAGCCTGGCAGATGAGGTCAACTGCCCCATCTGCCAAGGGACCCTCAGGGAGCCAGTCACCATTGACTGTGGCCACAACTTCTGCCGCATCTGCCTCACCCACTACCTTGAGATCCCCAGCCCGGACCCCGAGGAGCCCCCAACCTGCCCACTCTGCAAGGAACCTTTCCGCCCAGGGAGCTTCCGGCCCAATTGGCAGCTGGCCAGCGTGGTGGAGAACATTGAGCGTCTCAAGCTGGTGTCCTGGCTGGACATAGAAGAGGAGGACATCTGCCCCGAGCACGGGGAGAAAGTCTACTTCTTCTGCGAGGATGATGAGACGCAGCTGTGCGTGGTGTGCCGGGAGGCCTGGGAGCACCGTGCCCACACTGTGCGCTTCCTGGAGGACGCGGCTGGGCCCTACAGGGTAGGAAAAGGGAAACTGAGAGGTTCCCAGGGTGGGTCTGGGATTGGACTGGACTGAAAGAATCAGAGCAGAGTTGTGGATTATTTGGGCCACTCTGAAACTTAATTCCATCTCCCTGCTTCTGTGATTACCCAGGCACTAGACCCAGGCATGGAAGATCATGTGTTTGTGTTTTAAGTATGTCCTATGTTGTTTACTTACGGCCAATACATAATAGTAGCTCAATAAATACATGTTGAATGAATGAGTCACCAAAACATGAACGTGTGTGTCTGAGCCATGGATCAGTCAGGTGTGTCTGAGGATGTCTGGGTTTGCACTCGAGGAAATGATTGCACAGTGTGTATGTGTATTAACGTCTGCATGTTTACCAGCGTGTGCGGTGTGTTTGGGGGGATCTGACTACTTGAGTGTGTATGTGTAACTGAGTGCTCGTGTTTGTAGGTAAATTAGTGTTTACATATATGCAGGTTGGGTAAATATATATGGTGTATAATTTTATCTGTCATTAAATGAGCGTGTGCTGGTTTTAGTAGTTTATGCATTGTGTTTTATTACAAGTGAGAGTCTATGTATATGTGTCAATTAGTTAATTAGCATGTATTGTTAAGAGTTCTAAATATATTTTGCAATGTGCTTATATGGACATTTATGTGTGTATACCTGTTCTTTATTCTACAGCAAGCAATTTTTGTTGTTGTTGTTGTTGTTTGTTTGTTTTTTGGGGGGGGGTTGGCCACACCTTGCAGCATGCAGGATCTTAGTTCCCCAGCCAGGGATCGAACCTGTGCCCCCTGCAGTGGAAGCTTGAAGTCTTAACCACTGGACCATCAGGAAAGTCCCCTAGAGCAAGCAATTTTTAAAACAATTCATTGGTTATTTTTTGCATTATCCAAGTTTCTTGTTCCCTCCGGAATCATACCCAGAAAGTTGATTCCATTTATAAGAGAGCTTGTTTGGATGTGTTCTGTTTGGGATATGTGAGAAAGTTGGGATAATTTCAAAGAAGGGCATATCAAGCTCAGGACAGATCCTAGATACCATTCATTAAAGGCAAAAGAAATTAGGGTGTTTAGCCTGAAGACAGGAAGGCTCAGGTGAGAACACAGAGTCATAGCTTATGATGGCACAGAGATAAAAGCGGAAAGCCCTAATCAAAATTCTTGGAGGACAAAACAAGAGGAAGAAGACCCAAAGAGAGTAAGCTGTCAAGGACCATAAAGGCCCAGGCTTTGTCAGCTAAGAGAACGACTCCTTCCCTTGGGTCATTCCATTCCTGGAGGCAGAGATGACACCTCTTAACAAATCATTGTTTCCGTCTTAAATATTTTTTAAAAATTAATTGAAGTATAGTTGATTTACAATGTTGTGTTAGTTTCTAGAGTACAGCAAAGTGATTCATATTTTTCAGATTCTTTTCCATTATAGTTTATTACAAGATATTGAATTTAGTTCCCTGTTCTGTACAGTAGGTCCTTGTTGTTTATCTATTTTATATATAGTAGTTTGTATCTGCTAATCCCAAACTACTAATTTATCCCTCCCCCCATCTTAAATATTTTATGCTCCTTCTTCCCAGGAACAAATACAGAAGTGTCTTGAGTGTCTAAGAAAGGAGAGAGAGGAGATTCAAGGAATTCAGTCAAGAGAAAATCGAAGGATACAAGTCCTCCTGGTAAGTCATCATCCCTTCCCTGGTCCTCTTCCCTTCCTCAGGGTCCAGTGCCTTTCTGAAACCAAGGCAACATAGCATATAGGGCTCTGAAGTCATTCTGCATTTTTGTTTTATTATTTATTTATTTATTTTTGGCTGCATTGGGTCTTCGTTGCTGTGCGTGCAGTCTTTGTCTAGTTGTGGTGAGCGGGGGCTACTCTTCGTTGTGGTGCGCAGGTTTCTCATTGCGGTGGCTTCTCTTGTTGCAGAGCATGGGCTCTAGGCTCATGGGCTTCAGTAGCTGTGGCACACAGGCTTCACTAGTTGTGGCTCACGGGCTCTAGAGCGCAGGCTCAGTAGTTGTGGTGCACGGATCTTCCCGGAACAGGGCTTGAACCCTTGTCCCCTGCATTGGCAGGTGGATTCTTAACCACTGCGCCACCACGGAAGCCCCATTCTGAGTTTGAATCCTGAAATGAATTAGCTCTATGACCTCAAACAGCTCTCTATGCTCAGTTTATTTTTCTGTGAAGTGGAGATTAAAAATCCTCACTATCTCACTGAATTGCTGTAAGGACGGTAATGTACCTTAGTGCCCCGCAGGTTGTGTGCACTTTGTAAATGGCAGGAGGTGGGGTGTCCTCACCACCTCCCCTGCACTTCCGCCTGGAAATGGCATGGCAGGTGTAAAGGAAACTATGCCACGGTTCCAAGTCTATCTGGGGACCCGGGGAGTGGGGGGCTCTGACTTTACCACCAAACCTTGGAGAATGTGGATCTGGAGGGAGACGGGAGTGAATTAAGGAAAAAGAAGGAAAAGGAAGTGGAGGAAGAGGAGGAATAACTTCCTGCCCTCTCCTCCTGCCCCCTCAGACTCAGGTGGCCACCAAGAAACAAAAAGTGATTTCTGAGTTTGCACATCTGAGCCAGTTCCTGGAGGAACAGCAGAGCATCCTCTTAGCCCAGTTGGAGAGGCTGGATGGGGACATCTTAAAGCATCGGGATGAGTTTGATGTCCTGGTCACTGGGGAAATCTCCCGGTTTAGCACCCTCATCGAAGAACTGGAGGAGAAGAAGGAGAGGCCGGCAAGGGAGCTCCTGATGGTGAGATCTGAGCCCCGCCCCTGTCCACCTGTGCTCACCTATGATTTGTTGCATCTTTACCTGTCTAAGCCATCTCTTCTTCACTCACACATCCTTGTATCCCAAGTGGAAGATGGGTCACAGGACCAGAAGTTCTGAATTCTAAGAGTCCTTGCTTCCCCAAGAGCTCCCTGGTTGCTTTGCTCTCTGGTCTTGGTCTCTTCATCCTACCATCCATCAAAAAGGGGAGATACTTTGTTTATTTATCTCAAAAATACTTTATTTGTGAGGATCCAACAGTAAAATGCAAGTGAAAGTAGCACTCTGAAAAGCATCAAGTACTATGCAAACAAATGTCAGGTGCTATTGCTGAGGCAAACTATTCTCTGTGTCACCACCCACCAGCCAGGAAGTTCTTCGTGTTCTGTTTCTCTTCCTCGCACTGGAGGAGAGATACTGGGGTCCCAATTAGGCATCAGAAAGGCAGCGTGATTTAGGCGGACACGTTGGGGACTGAGCAGCTGGAGACCTTGGCATGGGACTTGCCTTTGCCTCTAAGGGGCAGGTCACTTCACTGTCTGGATCTTATAAAGTAAAAGGGTTGGGCTCTAAGATCCCTGAAGCCTTGTAAACCCCAAAACGCTGTGACTCCATGGATCTGGTGTCCTTTTTCTATCTAGGGCTGAGAATATGGTATTTTGTCTTTTCTTGTGGGAGGGAGAAATGGAAACTGAATCCCTGCTTTCTCTCTCTTTCTCCTAGGATATCAGAAGCACTCTAATAAGGTAAGATTTTCTCTTCTCTTTTCCCACATACATAAACATACACGCACCACATGCCTGGTTATTACCACACAAATATACATTCTCACATTAAGGATAACAACTCACATGTAAACTTTCACATACTCAAATGCATTCCCATGTACAGCTAGCTGTAGATACACATCCCTGCATGACACTGCCCAAGAGGGGGCAGTGCGGGGAGGGAGTGGGTCCATCCCAGAGGAATCATGTCTGTCTGTGGGAACTGGCACCTCCAAGACAATTAGAAGGCGACCAGCTGGGTCTGGAGGCATCATTAAGAAGGATAATTCCCAGACCCCGCCATTTCTGTGCCCCTAGATGTGAAACCAGAAGGTGTCGGAAACCAGAGGCTGTATCCCCTGAGCTGGGCCAGAGGATTCGGGACTTCCCCCAGCAGGCCCTCCCGCTGCGGAAGGAGATGAAGATGTTTCTGGGTAAGAGGACCCCACGAAGCACAGGTGGCTGTGAAGCCTGGGTTTAGGAATGGCCTCCATGACCTTTGACAAGGCTTGCACCCTCCCAGTGCCTTGGTTTCCTTACTTGCAGATCTTTATAAAATCTGCTTATCAGGATGTGACAATGAAGTGAGATAATAAAGGTGAGGATTTCCGGAAAAAAAAAGTAACTGGTTTGAAAAATAATGAAACAAATAGATCTAATCGCTTGTCATGAAGTGATATATAAGATAATGATTAACAAAATCTGTCATTGTCAATAATTTTAAAAATCCACAGGGACATTTGTAATACATGGTAAGTTTTTGATGATGAACATTGTTAATTAATAACCAGCAAGGGTATTTCTCTGTGCCCTGTGGTAGCTGACTTCCCTCCCTCCTCTTTTCCTTGGCTTCCCCGCCCCTGTTAGTTTGGTCCTCAGAGTTGCATTGCCCCTGTGGGGACCATGACCCCCTTTTCCGGGATAGGGAGTGGTGGTAGGAGAGGGTGTGGAGGGTTTGAAATGAGAGTCAGGAATGTGGTTCGTCTCCAACACTTCCCCCTCTTCCTACATGACATCACGAATGATGCCACCTAGTTCTAAATGACCCACCCACAAAAATGTCACCTTAGAAGAGCTTTCCCCCAAGTCCACTTCCTACAAGTAAATGGCCTGGCAGTGAAGGAAATTTTACTCTAATCAAAGGCTGACCTTTGACTATCCCCCAAATTATTTCCAAGCAGAACGAGAAATAAATTAACCCACTTATCTGTTCATTAAGTAGATGTTTCTTGAGCATTTACTGTGTCCTAGGCTCCGTGCAAGGCACTGAAGGTACACATGGTCGCTGCCCACTCAGAGCTAGGCAGTGCGGCTCAAAGCGGGGCTTCCAGCCGACAGCATCAGCATCCCCTGGTAACTTGCCAGAAATGCGAATCTCAGCCCCACCCCGGGCCACCTGAATCAAAAACACGTGTGTTTTAGCAAGTGTTCTGGGGACTCTGATGCAAGTTCAAGTTCAGAACCACTGGTCTAGAGGATTCCAGCTTCCATTCCTCTCTTTGTCCCTTCCCTTTTGGGGCCTCAGTTTCCTCATCATTAAATGTTCTATGGTTTGGTAAGACTAATGAAATCACATCCTGTTTTATTTCCTCTTTACAGAAAAACTCTGCTTTGAGTTGGATTATGAGCCAGGTAAGCAGCCTATGTCAGGATGGGAGGGAGTGAGGAATCTAATCTTGAAAAAGACAGATAAGTTTGCAGGGTTCTACACTGGGCACTGTAATAGTCAAATACATATATATCACATATATAAATGTACATATACACATAACGTCACACATGACACTGATATGTGTCACTGCCTTTGTAATGCTTGCGGGAGAACCATGAAGAAGGGACAGGCACACACACATACCACATCCCTGGCAGGAAGCTCATGTTCTGATCTGCACGTGATGATGGGATAGAAAGATTAAATCAGAATGGGACAAGGTCTATCGGGAAGGGCTTCCTGGATGAGCGGAATTTGATCTGGGTTTAGAATCACATTCTTAGAATTGTCAGGACCCCCTACTCTCTCTCAGGTGTTATTATATTTCATAGATGATAGGAGTGCAGCCTGTAGGTGGGAAAGGAATGAAGAATGGACCCCACTCAAGGGCACTGTTCCCAGTCTATCAGCCGTAGACCCTGGGAAGTCACAGAGCTCTTGGCAGGGACTCCTAACTCATGGACATATCTGAATTTATGAATTTGTCCCAATTTATGGATACTAAAAGTAACACTATGCACGGGTCTGCAGAAGTTTTTGTTGTTAAAAAGTGATCCTCAGACTCTGCCTGATTTTAGAATTACCGAGGCAGAACGAATAACCCGTGGGTGAGTCAGAGAGCCTGGGGGGAGTGAAGACTGTGTAAATGAGTCATAAGTGCCCAGGGAGTGATCATGAAGTTTGGACTGAGGGGAGAATGTTTCCACCCTCCGAGATACAGGAGGCGGAGGACGTGATGTGTCAGCAGCAGGAGGAGATCAGAGCAGGCATGCACAGCTTTGGGAGTCAGCCAGTTTGCAGGGAGCAGAAGTGCTTTCCAGGGGACGGCACAGAACCAGATGAGAGCCCGGATGTCCGAACTAACAAACTAACCAACTAACTAATGCATCCTCTGAAGCAGGCATTAACAAGCGCAGGAATCAGTTGCGGATCTTGCTAAAATGCAGATTCCATCTCAGGTGGTTTGGGGTGGAACCTGAGAGTCTGTTACTAACAAGTTCCCAGGTGATACCCATGCTGCAGGTCTTTGTAGGCACTATATACGTTGTTGGTAGTAACGCTAACGTGGGTGCCAAGGGAAGTGTTTAGGCCTTTCCTGAAGGTGATAGCATGTCTGCTGACATCTGTGGCCCTTTTGGTTTTCCCCACAGCTCACATCTCTCTAGACCCCTGGACTTCCCACCCGAAGCTCCTCTTGTCTGAGGACCACCAGCAGGCTCGCTTCTCCTATAAATGGCAGAAGTCACCAGACAGCCCCCAGCGTTTCGACCGGGCCACCTGTGTCCTGGCCCATGGTGGCTTCACTGGGGGGAGACACACGTGGGTGGTGAGTGTGGACTTGGCTCCCGGGGGCAGCTGCACCCTGGGAGTGGTCAATAAGGACATCCGGCGGAAGGGGGAGCTTCGGCTGCGGCCAGAGGAGGGGGTGTGGGCGGTGAGGCTAGCTTGGGGCTTCGTCTCGGCCCTGGGCTCCTTCCCCACCCGCCTGGCCCTGGAGGAGCAGCCCCAGCAGGTGCGGGTGTCTGTCGACTACGAGGTGGGCTGGGTGACCTTTGCCAATGCCGTCACTCAGGAACCCATCTACACCTTCACTGCCTCCTTCACCCAGAAGATCTTTCCCTTCTTTGGGCTCTGGGGACGAGGGTCCAAGTTCTCCCTGAGCTCCCAAGAGGGTGCAGCTACCCTCCCCTAAGCACAGGGTCTAAAGAGAGGACCCAAGGACTTGACCCTGGCTGGGTCGCCTGTAAGATTCAGAACAGTAGTTACTGCTTTAGATGATGCGATAGAGTCAGGACTTTGGCAAGGGACAGGTGGGATGACCTTCAGTCTGCTGATCAAGCCCTTTCCTCAATGCCCAGTGGATGGGACTCAGACCACTGCCAGCCCTCCTCACCACCATCCCCACCAGGCACAGAAGTAGCTGTGTAGAGGAAGGAATACTGGATTTGGGGCCAGAAGACTTGGGTTCTAGATGCAGCCTTGTAATCAACTAATTATATGATCTTAAACTAGGCATCTCACCTCTCTTCATCTTGTTCTCTCCCCCCAAAATATTAGAGTTCATTTACTCATATCCTTAAGAAATATTTATTGTGTGCTAATTATGAGCCGAGCCGTATGGTAGCCACTGGTGATATGAAAAGAAAAAGAAAAAAAATTTTGTCCTGTATCTAAAGGACCTCAAGAGAAGAGACAGAGACATAAGGAGGAAATGACAGCACAGTGTGATGGGTACTGTGAAAGGGGTCTGACCTGGATACTAGGGAAGCCAAGAGGAGGGGCATAACCCATCTTGGAGGTAACAGGAGGTGAGTTGGAGGTGGCTTTCTGGAAAGGATGAGTCTAAAAGATGAGTATAGTGAATGATGAAAAGAGGGGAATAAGCCTCTTAGGAAGAAGGGACAGCAGAGAACTAGCTGGATGATCTGTGACCCCTGGGACACTGGGTCACCTCCACTGTCCTCACAAATAGATGTGCTGCCACCCCCACTCCTGACACCACTCAGTGCCTCCTTCTGGCTGAGATGAAAATGCAGGGCCTTGGTGGGAGGGGCACAGGGGAAGTATCGCCATAAGCCACAACCCAAGGACCATACTCAACCCCTGGGGAAAAGCGTCTTCCTGATCACCACCTGAGGTTGAGAAGTGAGACGAAAGGAATGAGATGGTGGAAAGGACTGAGTCTCAAATAGCTCAGCTGTGGGAACAGAAATAGCACCATCGTAAGCTCTGTGCTGGGTAAAGAATCCCAGGTGGAGGCAGGGGGTGAACTGCGTGACCTATGACTTTTAGCCCAAAGCATTGGGACTGCTCTAGGGCTGGACAAGAAGTGCCATCTGAGGGATGGGGCAGAAGAAGGGAGAGAATTAGGGATTTGTAGAAGATGTGTGGATTTGGGTGGTGAGCTGCAGGGGAGCAGGCCGCATTGGCAGAAGCTGTGGCCACGGGTGGTGTGAAGAAGCTGATTATCCATGACTCCAGAAATCTGCCTGCCTGGTGTGATTCTGGGACAGGAACAAGCACTAACACGTGGCTGCCTAGAATTTGTAAAATGACTTCCCGCGTCCCAAGGAATTTAAAATCCTATGCATAATAAAAGCATTGTCGTAACATATTTTATTTTCTAGTTCTTATTGGAGGTGTCATTTATTCTGCTTAAACATACCCTTTACTGTCAATCTTTTTAATACTCTGTCTGTTGAATCTGCTTGGATGTAAACTAAAACGTTCTATCATCTCCCCACTGAGGTTCCTGGGAGGAGCGAACCAGCCAGGTGCAACCTCTAAGGGGGTGAGCACAATGTATTGAGGCCCAGGTTCGAGGTCACCCCAAAAGTTCTGTTGTTCATCCTCAGTTTAGCAGGTAGAAAAGACGTGGAGACCAGGAGCCAAGGATCGGAGGGAGGTTCAATTGCTTTCCCTGGGAGTGTTCAGTATTTCATATAAAATGTATATTTTAAAAAAAGACACACACAAGTCCCTAAATAATGCTAAAACATACCCCAAGCCCCCAGACTTGGGATTCCAACAAAGAGTGGATTGTATTTTTCTGTTGATTTTTCGTAGGTTTTAGCTGGGTCTTTTAAAATGACTATTAGCCTCTAGGGTATATATGTATGAAGATCCTGGCCTGTTGGAGGACTTTACATGTATTATGTCACTTAATCTTGGTAACCCCACCAGGTAGCTCCTATTATTATCTACATTTTAAAGTTAAAAAGCTGAGGTCAGGTGAATTTGGGTTACTTCCTCAGCCAGATCAGGCAGCCAGGATTTTGATCCATGTAGAACTTAAGAGTTCTTAACTACTGTGCTGCCTTTTTCAGAAATGTGTGCCTTGGTGTGAATATTTTACTGCTGGCCACACTTCCCATGAGGGGCTTGGATTCAGGAAAAAGATTTATATTTCTTACACTGAGAAGTAAAACCGCTAGTGAGTGAAAATATTCACGTTGGTCTATCAGCACTTGCTCCCCTCCCAGGGTAATTTTTCTTGAAATTCACTTGTTTGGATTGTGGACTCAGCGCAGAGGAAGTGGATAGATCCCAAAACATGATGACTTCAAGATAAGGCAGCTCCGTGAGCCTCCATGCTCTGCTTGTCACAGAGTCTGAACTCGGGGTTCCCTCCCCCAGGGAAGTGCTGGAGTTCAGAGCCCCAAGCTCCCAGTCGTCCTCTCCAAGACTCCAAAGGAAACGTGCACACTTGTTGGGACATCTACAAGTTTACCTGACTTTTTCACAACTTACACTGTAGCAGCTTCTTCTACTACAGGGAATGGAGACTCACTCAAGTTAGTTCAAATATTAAGAAAGTTTATTATAAGATCGGACACGCAAATAAGGAAAATGGGATTTTTCCACTGTTAGCCAAGCCTTGTGGGAAGCTCTAGTGGGGTGGTGGGAGTGGTGAGAGATACAAGTAGTTCCCAAAGGAAGAACTGGAGATTTAAAAATGCTAATAATAATAATCAACACATAGAGAGTTCACTCTGGCCAGTCACTGGAGTAAATATTATTTTATATATTAACACATTTAATCCTCACAACAACCCTATGAGGTAGGTACTATTATTAATAGCCCTGTTTTGTTTTTTAACAGCCCCGTTTTATACATCAGAGAAGTGAGATGTATGGAGGTTGGGTAACTGGTCCCACATGAGCAGCTAGTAAATAGCACAGCGATAATACACGTTAGACACTAGACATTAGACAGATGGTTTGGCTCCCAAGTCTGTGCTCATGACCATTAAGTCATACTGCCTCTGTACATCCAAGAATGGTGGGAAGGGGACTTGAGGCCCAAGGCAGCTTAGAGACTGGACTAGCCTGTGGCCACTGGGCAACGTGGTCAATGACACTTGCTCCAGGACACAGTCACGTGTGCAGCTCTGATCCCCTATGTTGCTGCTCTTCCTGCCAACCAATGATGCCTTCATCATAGATCCATTTTGAATTTCTTAGAGAACCTAATTATCATTGTCTCTCTTTGATAAGACTTTTCTCGGCAGGCCACCTTATAGGCTCCGTTGGCCAACCATCTGCTGGTCAGATGCCCAGCCGGCCTAATCATCCGCAGTCACATCAGAAGAGGACAGAGGGCCTGGCAGGCACCTGCAGGGTAACTGACTCTCCAGTGGAGACAGACCCTTGGAGCTTGTCAGTCTCCTCCCAGTGCTGGTAGGATGCTTCTGGACAAATTCTCTGTTTGACGTTAACCACAGCTAGGACACGGGAATTGTTAGCTGTCACATCCAGGGGTGCTCTTTCCTTGGCTAATGTCTTATTCTTAGATTCGGGGTCTCACGTTTCTCTGAGACATACAGCTTCCTGCCTAGTAACTATATCCTTCTTTTTCTGAACATCCACACTAGGCTCTTTCTCCTTCCCCTCCGTTAACCCCCTGACTTCCTGCCCCCAATCCATCTGGCAACAAGAGTCCAGACTGGTTTTCCTTAAACACCACTTGTTCCTTTCACTCCTGACTCAAAACCCTTTGGTGACTGCCTATGTTTCGGTGTCACTCATCTAACCCTCTGCTTGACTTCTGGTCTTCCCCATTCCCGAATATTCCAGACTAACTGGGTCAGTCTTTTCGTACTCCTACAAACGTGCTGAGGCTTTTTCCCACCTCCGCGCTTTCATCCGTGGAGCTGTCCTGACCTGGATACTCTCCACCTTTCTCTCCTGCCTGTCCAATTCCACCCCCACGAAGCCAACCCCGACTTTGCCAGCCTCACTCGTGTCTCTCCTCTGAATCCCCACTGCCCTTAGCAACTAGGACACTTAATAACCCATCACACACTCTCTTGTTATTCCATCTGTGTTTATTCTGGTTCCATAGCTAGATTATAAGATTTTGGCTGGAGACGTAGAATAAGAAGATGGAATTAACACATTTAAATGTTTCCAATGTGTTAGGCACTGCAGCAGGCATATATAATAACATTTAATTCTTACAACAATCCCAGGCCATGAGTACCATTATCCTCATTTTAGAGGGGGTAGGACTGAGGTGCAGAGAGGCTAAGTAACTTGTACAGGGTTACAGAGGTATTAGGTGTCAGGACTGGGATTGAACTCAAGTCTGACTTGTGAGTTTTTACTCTTTACACCACAATGCAGTATCTCCTTGTAGCCATGTTTTATTCTTTGTATCCTTCAGTGCCAAGTATACTATTGACTATTTCTGCAAGGGCTCAGTAATACTAGTTAAAGGTCCCCTTTGTTAATCATGGAGCATCAAGAAGGGCCCTTAGGACTTCCCTGGTGGTGCAGTGGTTAAGAATCTGCCTGCCAATGCAGGGGACACGGGTTCGAGCCCGGGTCTGGGAAGATCCCACATGCCGCGGAGCAGCTAAGCCCATGCGCCACAACTACTGAGCCTGCGCTCTGAGCCTGAGAGCCACAACTACTGAAGCCCGCATGCCTAGAGCCCGTGCTCCGCAACAAGAGAAGCCACTGCAATGAGAAGCCCGTGCACCACAACGAAAAGTAGCCCCCACTTGACACAACTAGAGAAAGCCCGCGCGCAACAACGAAGACCCAACGTAACCATAAATAAATAAATAAATAAATTTATAAAAAAAGAAAAAAGAAGGGCCCTTATACTTTCTATTAATTTATTCATGCATCCACTTAATAAATTTCACTGGACACCAACTATGAGCCCGGCACTGTCCTAAACCCTGGGGACACAAAGACAGAGTACTCTCTTTACTCACCCAAAGAAGAGATGCACAAATAATTAATATACAAAGGTATTATTCATTGCTCCATAAAAATTACCACAAATTTAGTGTCTTAAAACAACACAGATTTATTATATCATAGTTTCTATGACATCTATTGCCTCACAGTTTCTGTGGGTCAGAAATTTGGGTTCTCTGCTTAGGGTCTCACAAGGCTGTAATCAAGATGTCAGTTGGACTGGGTTCTCCTCTTGAGGCTCGACTGGGGAAAAATCCATTTCCAAGTTCACTTAGGCAGTTGGCAGAATTAATTTTCTTGCAGCTGCAAGACTGAGGGCCTCTGCTTCTTGTTGGCTGAAGGCTGGAGGCTGCTCTCAGCTCCTAGAGGCTGCCTGCTGGCCACAGGGCTACCCATGTCATCAATCCAGCAAGGAGAGTTTCAAGAGTGAGAGTGTTAGCAAGGAGGCATCCCATCCATGTAATACAGTCTGCGAAGGGACAGCCCATCCCCTGTGTCATATTCCATTGATTAGAAGCAACTCACAGGTTCTGCTCACACTCAAAGAGAGGGGATCATACAAAGGCATGAACAGCACGAGGGGAGGATCATGGGAGGTCACTGTAGAGTCTGTCCACCACAAAAGTAATGTAAGCTCCAGGTGCATTGTACAGACAACAGGTGTTACAGGAGCTCAGAAGGAATATTTCTGCCAACAGACGTGCCAGCTCCATAGGCAGAGGTGGCCTCACCACTGTGAACTCATGCCATCCAGGTACCTGGGTACTCCCATTTTAATATGAGATTGTGAGAGATGGGTGCTACTGTCAGTTCACAGGCAAAACGGCGGTCTTGGATGCTGACTTCTGCAGTGGGAGCCTGGTTCAGGAAAGAGGCTGTGACTATTGTCCGGGTATCAGAGGGTCAGGCATCTGATCACAGCTGTGGCATGTTCAGGAGGTGGCAGGCCTGAGGGTGCACTGGGTAGACCTAGTGGGAGGTTGGACAGATTGGGGGAAGGAGAGCCAGGAGGCTGAGATGAGTCTGAGATGAGCTGGTCCAGGGATGAACTGGTCAGAGCTGCTGAGGATGGCTGGTTAAGTGATTCATTGATTCTTTTCTCTAAGTTGGGATAAATAGCCTCTAACTGCTCTGGAGCACTCCTAGAAACAAAGAAATCCTTCAGTATATTCTGTTCAATCTTCCACTTTCCATGTAGCCTGAAGATGCAAGTTAATGGAGCAGTGGATCTCCTTGACCATGAGAAAGCCCATACACACATCTATGTTTGTGTGGGTTTGTGCTGTGTAAGCACATGTGGGAAGGCAGATGGGACAGCTCATACCTGTTCAATAAGTCACTGGCGTCCTAGGAGAGAGAAAGAGAGTGAGAGTCACAACCAGTTCTCATGTTCCTGTCCCCTCCAATTCCCTCCCCAACCCACTAGTGGATGGCACTCTGGGCTGTCACCTTGAGAACTGGAGAGGGTAGCACCCCTTCTGTGTACCCGCCTCCGCTGCACCAGCATTGTGCAGCCTTGGACAAGCCACCACCACGTGTCACAGAGAAGACTCTACTTCTTACACCTCCCAGAGGGATGCTACAGGTAGGCTGCCCACTATTTGGGGAGAATCCCAGGCTTTGGGAGGCACCTCAGGGTATGCACCTTCAGCAGGCTGGCATCCAGTTTCTTAGCCATCCCCTCCAGTTCAGTGACCAGGCTGCTGAGTTGAATCATTGCCCTGGAGATGCCAGTGATTCTGGACACCTCTGCTGGCATGTCCTCCAGCTGGCCTGGCCGCTGCTGAGGGAGGGCATCCAGCTGTCTCCCGGCTCGGTGTTGACGCTCCAGTTCAGCCTCCAGCCTGTGGGTCCTACAGTCTGTCTGAAACTCCAGAAAAGGGGCTCCCTAAGATTCAGTGTCAGATGGCTCCCTCTGGACCTTCCGTCTCTGAATGTTCTGAGCGAGAATGCTGATTTCTCGGTCCTCCTCCCCTCATGGCGTTTCCTCTGCATGTCATGGGTATTACGGGGTAGCCATGTTCCTCAAAAATGAAGGGACACCTCCCCCCCCACCTCACACCCTTGTGAACATCCACAGTTGCCATGTCTCACACACACACACACACACACACACACCCCACTCGGCTATATCCTTCCACTGACTTTTAACCCCCTTCACGTCATAGGGTGAGGAGAGACCCTGCATCGAAGTGAGCAAGCAACAGAAAGGTAGATGGTCAGAGACAGAGAAAGAGATGTATGGTTTGTGGAGCAGTTTTCAGTTGATGGGCTGCTTGTCTCCTTTGATCTTCACCTAGAACCAGGTGGAGCAGGACTGGCTTTCACTGAACATATAAACCACATGAAGGTCAGAGGGCTTGACTTGCCCCAGGTCACTCAGCCAGCAAACCCCGAGGCTGAGCCCAGCACTTGTGTTTCCAGCCTCCAGGCCCTCCCCCAACAACAGGCTGCTCCAGACAGACAGATGATCAGACCGGAGTCCTTCCCGGGACTCTGCGAAGCCCACCTGCATAGCCTGCAGTCTCTCCTCCTCCTGAGCCCTGAGCTGCTGGAGTTCACAGATGTCCTTTCTGAGCTTCCTGATCCTGCGGTTGAGTCGTTCCTAGAGAGACAGACACCCCTGCTGGTCAGACTGGGGTTGAGGGTGGTGCCCGTGGAACACACGGCGGGGAGGGAGTGTCCTGATCCCAGGATGAGGCTAAAGTAAAATTCTGCCTAAAAAGAGGCAGCCTTCTATGCATCATGCTTGGGGTAAGGAACACTAGAGTTTATTTAATGGATAATGATGGCAAAAAGCAATAGGTAATTTTTTTTAAAGCCTTAACTACATAAAAATAACAGATAGTAAGAGAACCTTTTCTACTTGACTTCAGGGTGTTTTTCTCCCGACATCTAAAATTTATGTGCTGATCTCTGGCAACCCTCACTACTTCTCATCAACAAGTGAAGCCAATCTAGAGAGAACTGACTTACAGAAGAGGTGAAAAACCTCTGGTACCACTCCCTCACCCTGGCTGGGATGGACAAGAACTCCCTATTTGAGCAAACCCACAGCCCAGGAAGGCATGGAACCTCTCTCTAAATCTTAAATCAGTGTCTGGATGGGTCACGGTGTCCTGGAATCTAAGGATATAATGAATCATTTCAGTTTCTAAAACATATACTTTCAGATTTTGGGTAAACTATGTAGGAAGCAAATATAAACAAAGCTGATACTGATATCAACATAAGCCTTTAATGAATCAAAATGGAAGAAAGGTGCAGGGTGGGGGGGTGTCAGCAAAAGAGTCTGAAAATGTTCTTCTTGTAACCCTTGTTACCTTAGTTACAAAATATATTTGCGTACCTGATAAAAGTGTGTACAAAGCCATAGTAATAAAACAGTGTGGTACTGGGACAAGAAAAAATAGAAAATGGAAGAAGAGAGAGCTCAGGGACAGACCCATGTTTACAAAAGAATTTAAAAAGAAAAAAAAAGTAAGAAGAAACGAGTCACAGGTCTGAAATGTGCAATGTGGAGAATATAGTCAAGAACTGTGTAATATCTTTGTATAGTGACATGTTGTAAGTAAACTTATCATGGTGATCATTTTGAAAGGTATAGAAATATTGAATCACTATGTTGTGTAAGAGGAACTCTCATAATATTGCAGGTCACTTATGCTTCCAAAACAAACAAACAAACAAACATAGAAAAAGAGATCAGATTTGTGGTGACCAGAGGCAGGGAGTGGGAGAACGGGGAATTGGGTAAAGGCAGTCACAATATACAAACTTCCAGTTATAAGACAAATAAGTACTAGGGATGTAATGTACAACATGATAAATATAATTCCCACTGCTGTATGTTATATATGAAAGTTGGTAAGAGAGTAAATCTTGAGTTCTCATCACAATAAAAAAATTTTTTCTATTTGTTTAATTTCGTATCTATATGAGATAATGGGTGTTCATTAAACTTATTGTAATAATCGTTTCATTATGTATGTAAGTCAAATCATTATGCTGTACACCTTAAACTTACATACTACTGTTTGTCAATTATAACTCAATAAAACTGGGAGAAAATAAGATAAAATAAAAATAAAAAGCAATACACAGATCAGTAAGAGAAGGGACAAAATCTGTAGGAGACGGTGTTGAGAAAACTGGCTTACAACAACAGGGAAAAATAAAGCCAGATCCCTGTCCAGAACCATATGTGAAGGCAGACTCTAGCTGGATTAAAGACAGTGTGAAAGGAAAACTATAAAGTTAATAGAAAATAACGTTAAAGAATAAATTTGTGACCTGGGGTAGGGAAAAATGTCTTAAATAAACCTCCAAAAGCACAAACCATGAGAGAATGATTTAATTTGATTATCTCAAAATTAAATATTTCTGTTCAATGACAACTCTACGGACAACCTAACAGAGAAATGACAGACTGAGAGATAATATCTGCAATGTCTAAAACCAACAAGAGACTTATATATAGAATATAAAAGGAAAGCCTAGGGAATTCCCCGGTGGTCCAGTGGTTAGGACTCAGCGTTTTCACTGCCATGGACCGTTTCAATCCCTGGTCGGGGAACTAAGATCTCTCAAGCCACAAGGCGCAGCCTAAATAAATAAAGAAAGAAAGAGAAAAAGAAAGAAAAGGAAAGCCTAGACATCAATAAGAAGACAGGAACCCAAGAGAAAAATTTGCAGAGAATATGGACAATTAATTCACAGACAAGGGGATGCCCAAACTCACCCGTGATTAGAGAAATGGAAATTAATACAAAGAAATATTATTTGACCCCCATCAGAGTAATAAAAATTAGACAACTGGATAACACCTGGGGGAGGTGGGATGTGTGTGGATATAAGGACCACACTGTGGGCTGGTGAGATATGCACTGGCACAGCCATTCTGGCAACGGTTCCGGCCACCTAGGTGTGCTTTCCTCTGTGATCCAGTCATCCTGTTTCTGAGTAAAAATCCCAGAGAATTGCTAGGTTCTAAGAGAACATGTACACTACAGCACTGGTTGTGGTAACAGAGAATTGGAATCACATAAAGTCCACTCCTGGGAAATGGATGGGTAAAATATGGCAGGTGCCCGCTATGGAACACAGTGCATTTGTCAGAAACAATGGACTATGTGACCCACAAAACATGGACTGATCTCAAAAACATGGTAGAGTGAAAAGCAAGAAATAGAACGAAGCCCATCATATAATTTTGTTAATTCAATATACAAGCACACAGTGCAGCAATGTGTGTTTTACCAAACTGTCTACAAATAAAAATACAACAAACACTTTAAGTGGTTGTCCATGGAAGAGGGAGGAATGATGATTAAATGGAACAAACAAAACATGAACAGGATTTGTGGACTAAAGATAAGAGTGTGCTATTTACTGAAGAGTGTGTGTATCATTAAGTAAATCCTTCTCACCTCAGGTCAAAAAAAATTGGGGGGGGGGGTGGATTTTGTTGTTGTTGTTGGCTGTTTATGGGGAATATTTCTTCTTTTTGTCATTTTGCCTCATTTTCTCTTATAAACTCTTAAAATGTATTGCTTTTGGAAAAGAAGAGTCCCACATCACTGGAGATGTACAGGTAGAGGCTGGGGTTGGACGAGATGACTGTGAAAGTTCTTTCTGGCCCTGAGATTCAGAGGGTGAAACCAAGGTCAAGGGGCGGTGGGTGAGACTTCAGCGAGGACATTCAAGCAAACAAACAATAAACAGAGGAGACAATGATGTCACTAGGAAATTATTTTAAAATGTTTCATGTCACTGGTGTTACCTGCAGGCATTTCCCAGCAGACAAGCAATAAAACAGTCATAGAAGGAGGGGGAGGAAGTAAATGGGTGTCTTGGATTTCACTCAGGGGCCTCAATGGTGAAGGCGGAGGCTGGGGTGCGGTGGGGAATTGTCTGTGTGAGCACTAAAGTTCAAGTCTCGAAAACCTCAAACAAGCAAGCAAGCAACCTTCACCTTGCTACCCCTTCCATCTACTCTGTTCTCACAACTACATTTCTTGAAGCAGTTGGTTCTTGCTGTCTTCACGTCCTTGTGGCCCCTTTGCTCCTCAGTATCTGCTTTTGCTTCTCATCATTCTTTTAGAACTGCTCTCTCCAAGGTCACAGTGATCTCCAGGAAAGAAACCCAGAAGTGCCTTCTTCTCAGGCCTCCTCTTCTTGGATGTGATTCTACCCACCCCACTCTCCCGACCTCCCACCCCCGTCCTTCCTTGACCTTCCTGAGGTTGTTTCTTTAACCCTCTTCTTTCTCTAAATGATGTCCTTAATTTCAGGCTTCAGATTTTATCATAATTCCCAAAAGTTCTTTGTCCTAACAGTCAATCCCATGTTTCCAGCTGAGACTTAAGTATCTCCTACTGCCCTATTGACAGCTCAAACTCAGTTTGGAGTAATCAAACTTATCTTCCTCTTCCCCACCCTCTTCCACAATTCACTACTCTTGACCTCCATATTTCTGTCCTTGGACCCACCCTTCTGTCTCTCATCCAGCTTGAAACCTCAGTCATATTTTATTTTTTACCTGTGCTACTACTGTCTTCAAAAGGGTTTCTCATTATCAAAGATAAGCCCGAACTCCTTAATCCAATATCCAAGGCCCTCTGTAACCCAATTTACATTTCCTGTGTTACCTCTCTCTACTCCCTCCCTATTCTCCACACTAGCCAAACAGAGCTGCTTGTGGTTTCCTGGACACACCCCACGCAGCCATGCCTCTTCATGGCTTTTCTTTTACTTCCTTCTACCAGGAATGCTATCTATTGCTGCCTGTCAAAGTCAGGCCTATTCTTAAGATCCTGTTCAAAATGTCAGAGTCCTGTCTTCTGGAGTAGTTTAAAATTTAATTAAGAACTTAAAGTCAACTACAAAGATTGTGTAAATGAAAAAAGGAAGCAAAGATAACAGCAATAAAGATAATGCATGAAAAAACGAAGATAATTCAGATCTATCATTTAAAATATTCAAAATGAGTAAGGTAAAGTCCCTCATTTTTCAAAAAATATTTATTCATCCATTTTTGCATTAAGGTAATATTTATGTAAATAAGGTACTCATTAGAATTAGAAAGCAAAATTCTACAAACTTTTATCTTCCCAAAATATTCCTCAGGGGGGAAAAAAGACAAATTGAAATATAGGGAATAGTGCAAGACCTGTTTTGCCTTAATAAATATTTTTTAAAGTCTGTGATCCTATCAGATATCAGATAAAATGTGATTTCACAGTAAAAAAATTGACCAAAAAGGACATTAAATAGTGAGGAAACATGAGAACATAGCAACATTTAAAATCCTTCTCAAATGGCTTACTAGGACTTCCCTGGTGGTGCAGTGATTAAGAATCCACCTGCCAATGCAGGGGACACAGGTACGATCCCTGGTGGGGGAAGATCCCACGTGCCACGGAGCAACTAAGCCCATGCACCACAACTACTGAGCCTGCACTCTAGAGCCCGCGAGCCACAACTACTGAAGCCTGCGCCTAGAGCCCGTGCTCTGCAGCAAAGAGAAGCCACCGCAATGAGAAGCCCGCGCACCACAACGAAGAGTAGCTCCCGATCGCTGCAACTAGAGAAAGCCCACGCGCAGCAATGAAGACCCAACGCAGCCAATAAATAAATAAATAAATAAAATAAAATAAAAAAAGGCTTACAAAACGCATCAAAGAAAAAGTGGTTAACAGGCAAAAAGGTACCTTTCCCCCGATACAGTCACACACGCACACAAAAAGACCAACTTTCAAAAAACATGCTCCTTACAGAACAAAAAGTGCCCCAAAGTATGGATAAGAATGATATCACCCATTATATTTTATGAGGAAAAATGGTGTTGATGACTAAACCTGACAATGTCCACATGATCGTGCATCTAGAAAATGTCAGGAAATTAAGTTAAAGGATATATGAACTCAGCAAAGACTCTCATTTGAATCTACGAGTACCAATTGTCAAAAAAGCAACCCTTATAAAATATATAGCTACTCTCAATATAAGATTTAAATAAAGAAATGTAACATCTAGTTCAGAAACATAAAGGAAAACGCTTGGTGATATATCCTGCTATTGGTCAAGAAGACCAAGTAGGCTCACAAAAGTCATAATTCTTAATGTAATCAACAAATTTAATGCAATGCCAATTAAAATTCCAGGGATTCTCCATAAATCTTAGAAACATTATATAAGAAAATCCTTCTGGAGACTTCCCTGGTGGTCCGGTGGTTAAGACTCCTCATCCCCAATGCAGGGAGCCTGGGTTCGATCCCTGGTCAGGGAACTAGATCCCGCATGCCGCAACTAAGAGCCTACATGCCACAACTAAAGATCCCACATGCCACAACAAAGATCCCGCGTGCCACAAATAATACCCAGCAGAGCCAAATAAATAAATTAAATTAAATTAAATTTAGAAAAAAGATGGCATCTGACTTGTTCATCATTGTATTCCTAGCATGTATAGTAGTTCCTAATGCACTACAGGAACTTAAGTCTTTCTTAAATGAACAAATATTGTTATTTATTTATTTTAGTTTTCCTGTCATAATTTAAAGGTAAACTTGAGGACAAAGATTATGAATCATATTTATACTTCTTACAATGCCTAGCATGACATCCTATACAAAGCACAGACCTGAATAAATCATTGAGTGAGTGAATAGATTTTTCCATCTATTCACTGGCCCATCAGCAGGTGGGAGAGCTCTCCCTGCCCTCCTGTGGTACCCTGCACTTAGAGGGAATGATGTTAGAACCAGAGAACTTTGCCTCTTTGGCTTTCTGAGTTATTTCTCTACCTTCCCATAGTCACCCTCAATCTGGACTCCCCAGTTTCTCATCCTGTATTATAACATGTTCAAAAAGTCAAGTATCTAAAAGAAGACTTGGAAATTCATCCTTCATTATTGGATAGAAAGACACCATGGTGAAAATATGTCAATTGTCAATCCAATCAAATACTAACTTAACTGGGGATGGGGGTAGAGGATAGTTGGAAAAAAAATGCTAAAGCTAACTGGCAAAATAAATATATCTGAATATCCACAAAAATTCTGAAAAATAAGAATATTGTGAGGGTTCTAAGAGCTACCTGACATTAAAACACATTGCAAAGGTACAGTGCTTAAAATGGTTTGACACACAAGCAGGAATGGATAGAAGAATAGAACAGAATGGAGAATCAAGAAAATGTGCAAGTCTATACGTACCCATGGCAGAATAAGAAGTCGGCATTCAAATCAGTGGCGGAACTATGGATTATTCAGTAAATAGTGATAGGAAAAATTGATCAAAACTTGGAAGTTAGGTTATTCTTTCACCAAAATACAGCTTGGATATTCTAAGTCCTCCAAAATATATGTTGAAGGATACTCATTACAACATCCCATGAGACCTCAAAACAAAACAATAACCTGGAAATAGCTCAATATCTGCCAATTTATAGTACATTCATAGAATTGAATACCATGCAGTTGTTGAAAAGAATTCATAAGATCTAGATGTACTGATGGGAAAATGAGATAATGCCCAAGATGTATTTTTAGATGATAAAAACGAGATACAGAAAAATACATAGAGAATCCGTGTGTGTGTGTGTGTATGTGTTTTAGAGACTGCATTCATACACACACACACAATTTTCTGGAAGAATGATACATAAAAATCTAACAGTGGTTACCTCTGGGGACTGAGAATGGGGGAAAGCAGGAAGAAAGATTTTTAGTTTTGACTTTAGACCTTACAGTGTTGTCTGAATGTACCAGTTTTATGATAAAAAAATTTAAAAAATAGGATAAAAATAATCACTATAGAAAGGAAGGAAAGAAAAGATGAAGAAGGAAGAGAGAGAGAGAATCATGTACTAATCTCCAGGTTTCAATGTATTTCCAGGTTAATCATTAGGATATGTAAAACCTGATTACATTTCTAGCCAATTTTCTAGTACTATCAAACAGGGGAACCATACAGTCTTAGTACTAAAAGAGTTTTGCCTTATTTAGTCCAACTCCTTCATGCTACAGATGAGCAAACTGCGAGGAGCTCATGCTTCCTGGGAATCTGACATCATGTGACCGTATCTCCTCTTAGACTCCTATTAATGCATTGAAATTTTAACATTAGTAGCAAGATAAACACAGAAAAGTGAAGACAAGGGTCCAAAACAAGTTAAAGCAGAAGAAACAAAGAAAAGTGTCAGTTACCGAGCCTCTATGATACGCCAGGCATAAAGGACAGGGAGTAGGAAGGAGTAACTCAGGGAGGTGGTGGCAGAGAGATGGCTATGATGACCCCATCTTACCTTGTAGTGGCTGATGGCATTTTCAATGGCCAGTTCACAGTGAGACTTGTGTTCAGGGGACACCCGGCATTCCACACACAGAAGACGTCTGCTCTCCTCACAGAACCAGCACACCTTCTTCTGGTGGCTGTCACAGGTATAGCCGGCCCCCAGGACCCCCTCGGAACAGGGCTTCCGGCAGAGGGGGCAGCTGAGGACCCCGGAGGCTGAGGCCTTCTCCAGGTGCTGGGCCAGGCACGCTCGACAGAAGAGGTGTCTGCAGTCAGTGCGCACTGCCTCCTTCAGGCACTCCTGGCAGATGGGGCAGATGCCCTCTTCCCGGCTGTCCTCCTGCAGAGGGAGCATGGCCTCCACCTCACACTGCCAGCCTCCCATCTATAGGGCCTCCTTCCCCACTGGAGCTTTGGACAGCCTGCCACCCTAGACAGTCCAGGTAAGATGGCCCAGCTGGAAGGAGGCGGCCCTGGAGCAGCTCAGAGGACCTGATTCAGCCCTCCAACTGCAGGCAGCTGCCCGCTCTCCATCAATAGAGTTGTAGCACGGACAACAGAAACCACCATTCTGCAACAAGTTTCAGAAATAAATCATCAACTTTGACACACACCCTCTGGTTTCCTTGTCTTTACTAAACTTGAAATCACTCCTCTTCACACATCTGGAGGAAGCAGGTGATTCAAAGACGAGTTTTCCTCTTCAGAGCTTTCTGTGCATATTTTTACAGCTCAAAGTTAAAAGGCCAGAGTATCCTGGTCAGAAGCCAAAGATTCATAAACTTAAAAGTTGAAAGTGTTCTCTGATTTGCCCTCAGTTGAGAGAAGCTGGCAGGAGTTTATCAAGTACCACACTGTGATACTTGCAGGCTCGTGGTCACATTCTAAGAATTTGGCTACTGCTGTCAATTACTACCCAACCATTTGCATCAGCATCTCTGTCAGCTGTTCATTCTCCCAACCAGCATCCCTCTCAGGGTTATACAGATTCTGCAATGAAAGGGAAAGAGAAGGAGAACAGGACATAGAGCAGTTTGGAGAACTTTCCCCTTCCTTTCAAGCCATCTCCAAAGAAGACCTAAAGAAGAAAGTACTCCCCTGTCCCCACTTCACTTAAACACTGCATTCAACACTCATTCCCTCATCCCTAAGCCTCTTGCCTAGTCCTCCTCCAGAAAAGCTCCCCTGGTATCCTACCTCAATTTCTCCTGCCACGACATCAGGTCATGGTCTCATGCTCCAGATCTGGAGAGATGGCCAGCAGGTGAATGGTTTTTAGACTGTGCTGATTATATATGCTCACGCATTAGTCAGAATGGGGGAGAGGTGACAAGGCCCATCTTCCCATGGCTGCGTGACTGATCTGGGGGAGGTGGAAGGTGAGATGGACTTTGGCTGGTGAAAGGTGTGGCTTGTTTGCACATGGGGAGGAGGAAAGTCTTGGTGCCTCTGATGTAAATGTGACATGAAGTGAGAGTCAATGCACAGAATGAAGACCTCCCAGAGCCTCCGCTTAGGTACCTCGGGATCCAGGCATCAGAGAACCACGGCATCTGCTCAGGATACCAGAATACCAAGTGCCCACCCACTGTCTTCCAATTTCCCTCCAGTCAGGCAGGTTTCAGCACTGACACTGGGGTCCCAGAGGGGATAACACTAATGAGAATTGCCAGTTGAGGCTTTATTAAAAGGTCCAACATTCTTGTTCAAATCTCACTCCATACTATCCTTCCTTAATCCCACTTGACCACTGTCTGCTGTAGGGTTTCTATTAAAAAGTCACTTTCCCCATAGTCATAGTTCCTTGGCCTTTTTATCAAAGGGGATGGCTCCCTCGAATCTCAGGGTCACGGGTGGGGTGAGCATCTTTCTCACTCCATACACCACCTCCTAAGCATGAGGTCCCCAGAGCCAGATAAAAGCACCTATGTGTGGAGCTCTGGTCGTCCACGCTCTCCCTCTGCCTTGCTGTCCTCCACAGAGCCAATTCCCTTGATTCGCTGAGGATGAGCCATTGAGCCTTGTGAGCCACCCCATGTCCTGCCATCATCCTGGGTGATTTCAAGGACGATGTAGATGACCATCAACACTGAGGCCTTTCAGCTCATTGACATGCTCACATCCAGTGACCTTTACTTTTGCCGCCCACACTAGTGACCATTCTCTGGTCCTTGTCAGAACAGACTTCACCACCTGAAATCACAAATCTAGGCATTGGACTCATCTTACATCTCTCTCCCTAAGCTTCTTACTAACACATCCGTTCATCAATCTCTAATCCTTGATCCCTCCATATTCCTCATTTGTCACATCTCATGAGATAATATGAGAAACAAAAATGAGGAGAGATTAAGTAACCTGCCCAAGGCCACAGAGGGGTAAACAGAGAGTTGGGATTCAGATCTGGATCTCTGTCATTTTAGCCCACATGCCTCATCACCACAAAATGTCATCTTTTCACACCTTTCCTTGCCCTTAGAAGGAGTTAAGTAAAGCCTTAATAAATGGAAAGGTGAATTTTCAGATAGATTGATAACTGGACTCTGGATAGACAGATGAAGAAATTTAGAGTACTGACCATATGGTAATTTCTTTCATAGTTATTTAGGTACTTTTCTTGATTTTCCTACTGGCTTATTGAGCAAGTTGAAGGCAAGGACCCACTGTACTTAACACCAATTTAAGAATGATTCAAATATAGGGACTTCCCTGGCGGTCCGGTGGTTAGGAGTCTGCGCTTTCACCGCCGAGGGCCCCGGATTCAACCCCTGGTTGGGGAACTAAGATCCCACAAGCTGCGCAGCACGGCCAAGAAAACAAAACAAAACAAAACAAAATGAAAAAAAAAGAATGATTCAAATATAGAAATCATACAAGGATAGACAGATAAATTCAATCATATTTTAAAAGATCTGCATGGGGGAAAAATCTACAAAAACAATGTCAAGAGACAAATGACCAAATGAAAACGTAAAAAGAAAACATATTAACAGCTACCATCAAAATCAAAGGGCTAAAAAAAAAAAAAAAAATCAAAGGGCTAATTTCCCTAATGCGTAGAGAGCTCTTACAAAAGAAAAAAAAAATTAACTACCAAGGATGAAACTGGACAGAGGAAATGAACAGACACTTCATAGGAAAAAAATGTCTCTAAAACATATGAAAAGATGCTCAGTCTCTCTCACATGAAGAAAACACACATTAAAATGCACTAAAATTAGATGTCTGGATGTCTGGAGTTGGAGGTTCCCATTGTACCTTTTTTTTTAAACTTTGGGTTTATTTATTTATTTATGGCTGTGTTGGGTCTTCGTTTCTGTGCGAGGGCTTTCTCTAGTTGCGGCAAGTGGGGGCCACTCTTCATCGCGGTGCGCGGGCCTCTCACTATCGCAGCCTCTCTTGCTGCGGAGCACAGGCTCCAGACGCGCAGGCTCAGTAATTGTGGCTCACGGGCCCAGTTGCTCCGCGGCATGTGGGATCTTCCCAGACCAGGGCTCGAACCCGTGTCCCCTGCATTGGCAGGCAGACTCTCAACCACTGCGCCACCAGGGAAGCCCCCATTGTACCTTTTAAATTTGGAACCAAGTAAGGGTATCATCTATTTAAACAATTAGTTACATTTAAAGAAGAAGAATAATCAGTGGTTAGAATGAAAGGAATTCTGAACTACCCAAAAGATCTGGATTATGGTCCTAATTCTGAGATTTGGAGCTTCATGTTCTGAGACAACCACGACCACAGCCTCCTTGCCAGGAAAGTGGATCAAATGTCACAGCTGGGAATGGAGGTTCTTTATAAATTACAAACCAATGCACAGTTATTAGGGGTTATTATTATTCCCCTGCCTCACAACCTATTCAGCATAGCTCCTTGCATATAGCAGGCCATCGATAGTGTTTGAATGAGTGATTTTACCTAATTTTGCCTACTTCAAAATATTGGAGCCAGGGGCCCGGTGATTTGCATCTTTTCCCTCTCCTTCATCACTTCTTTCCTGGCTCTGTTCGACACTTTCCAGCAGAGAAGCCCTCCTACCTCTTCTTGCAGCTGCTCTAAATTCTCACATCAGTTTAAGCCCAGCTCAACGTCCCAGTTTCCTGCATGAAACCTTCCTAACTACTCAGTCGTCATCCTTCCAGGGCCTCCACTTACAGTGGGCAGGTTGTTCACTGTTACAAGAGCAGCCAGGAGAGAGGATGAGTCCGGACCGGGACCCAGCCCACAGTCTACTTACCAAGCCATGGGCCTCTGCAGCCAAGAGCATGATTGGACCTGAGGAAGGGGAGGGGCTTATTCTAATTTGCACAAAGGTGTCAGAGGGACTTGCAGGTCTATATACCTCTCTCCCTTTTATGAACCACCTCCTAATTTATTACCATTACATATTTTGCCAACTTCCCTGACTTTGGCTCATGCTTAGCTCTGTGAGGGATGGGACTATATCTTCCCATCTTTGCTTACCCTCTGATGCCTTGCCCAGTGCTGGGCATCTTAAGCCACTCTTTCAAGTCTCCAACTAAATCCTAGTGATGCTTTCTCAGCCCACATCCAAACTGATGACTCTGAAACATGAGATCATCAGCAGTCCCTTCCTTGAAATTCTCGTCTCTGCTGGCTCTTGGGTTCCCTATCACCGGTCTTACCATTCATTACAGGAGATCTGCTCCCTCCTAGCACAATGAGGTGGAGCTACATGGACTTTGAAGGTGGATGGGCCAGATTCAGATCTCCACTCCGCCACTCTGCAGCTGTTAAACTTAAGCAGGTCCTGTAACCTCCCTGAGCCCCAGGACCATCCAGATCCTTATCTATGGTCTTGATGTATTTACCAAGTTTAAATTCCTGTGCATCCTTGAATGTCTCATCACCACCTCAACTTCAATTCTAAATTATTCTTACCTGGATTATTTGCAACCTTACCCAGAACGGGCAATAAAAAGCGTCCTTCAGCTGTGTGTTTGGCAGCTCTCAGTGGGCAGTAGGTGGCGTTGTCTCCCAAGACAGGACCTTATTTTCACCTCTCTGGGAGGGAGAATGACTCAGGGCACTGGGACATTCCATTAGAAAATGATAGTTTCAAATCTGGCCTTGTAATTCCTCAGAGCAAGGAATACCTGGCAGTGGAAAGTTAGCTCTGAAATATGCAGATCCAGGAGGAGGGATGGAGGAAGGAGAAGGGGCCTTCAAACTATGTAAGAGGAAGAGGGGTATAGCCCAGGAGAGACAATCTGCAGAGCAGCAGAAGGCAGAGACCAAGGAAGAAAGTTCACCAGTGAAAGATGTCCTGTGGCAGAAATAGCCAAGAATTTTAAAACGCAGAATGTAATATTGAACCTTTATCTGCTCCACGATTATGAAAAAGGAGGTAGGGGTGAGGGGAGCAGGAGCTCAAGATTTGAAACTCAGGAGAAATGGAGAATTCAGCAGAGGCCTTAGGAGCTGCTAGTGAAAGTAACACGTTCTTGGTGGGACCTCCTGGATTCTACCCAATGGCATGGAGGAAAGTACAGCCTGAAATGTACTGAGGCTATGAGTCATTCACCAGGTTGATAGAGTCCTTATCTTGAGTTCTATAGAACAGCTTCTCCCGAGAAGCACAGCCAAATGGACCTGTATGGATGTTTTGGTTGTAGAGGTTGCAGAAAGGGCTGAATCCACCCTGAGTGGAACGTGTACAAGTGGCTGACTTACCATCAGTACTTGGTTGGACACACCTATTTTCAACAAAAGGATGGAGCTATACAATTAGCAAAATAGGGGAATTTATGAAATTCCAAGCTCACTGAGGCAGGGAGAAGAATGAAAAGGAGCTAGCAAGAGCAGAGCGTGACGTTAGGTGAGGTGGAGAGTGAGGGGCAGACAGAAGCGAGACCCCAGCAGAGAGAAGACTTCAGAGACAATCTTGCTGCAGTAGCAGGATACACAGAGGAAGATCGACCCTGAAGCTCCTCACTTGTTCTGGCCCTTTCTAATACCCTGGGATAGGCCCTAGCTATGTGTTTACGTGGCCATGCTCTTCTGTAAAATTGCAAAAGTAATATATTTTAACCATAGGTAAGATTTCTGTCTCTTTCCACTCCAACTTTCCTCTGTCACATCTTCCCTTGTACCAAGTGACTTTTGGGGGTGAGATCTAGCTAAGGAGAAATTAAGCTGGGCTTCCATTGTTTGGGTTTACTAAGATTCATAAGTTATTGCTTAATAAGTTCATAA
This sequence comes from Eubalaena glacialis, assembly GCF_028564815.1. NCBI lineage: Eukaryota > Metazoa > Chordata > Mammalia > Artiodactyla > Balaenidae > Eubalaena > Eubalaena glacialis. The sequence continues at coordinate 23,035,221 of NC_083722.1, read as the reverse complement.
GTTATTGCTGCGTATTTCCGTGTAGAAGTGGCTTCCAGGAACACTTCTACCACCCACTGAGACAACCCACCTGACATCAGAGACTAAAGTGCAGAGTCAGAGGATGTGTCATGAAAAGAACGTGTCCTGTGACATGAGGTACCAGACGTCTGTGGACAATGGAGCCAATAAATCCCTTCAACCTCCAGATGTAGATAATTGTTAAGTGTAGAATTTAGTCTCATCAAGGTCTAGTCAAAATGGAAGTTCCTTTCATCAGGAATATACTTAACAATGTAACATATACAAATATGTATACATGACAAAATAAAATTATTTTTAAACATATTTCTACATGAAATCAATCGAGGTTATTCTGACATCAAAAAGTGAATTGGAGGAAAAAAATTTCAGATCAAATCAAAATCAATAATTGAGGGGAAGAGATAAATTTTAAATAGAAGTAAAGAATAGACTCCTAGATTTTTTGATAATCAATTGGCAAAGAATAAACCTATAAACACATTACATTAAAAAAAATTCCTGTTGATTTGGTGTGAAATATCAGCACCTACAAAGATAATCTAGAACTCATAATACCCTTTTATAACAAGGAATTAGCAATAAACAGATCAATGACCTTTAGCAATTTAAAGAGTTATTTAAGATTAGTCAGTGCCCAAGAAAATTTGAAATGTCCTGAAATCTTAGAGCTCACAGAAGAAACTCTTAACAGAAGTTTCCCCAAAGTTAACGAACTAAAAATTGGCACATTATTACCAGTAATGATTGTGAAACTGAAATAAACGCTTCTAAACTTTCAATTTAAAAAAATTAACCATGCTAGAGGAAATACCAAATGAGTCATTCTCCCCAGAGAAAATTTATTACAAAATTGTTGTCAAATGAAGAGGGAGACAAAAAACATAAAGCTAAAAGTATAGGGAAAATAGAATGGGGAGTCAAGCAGTTAATTTAAAATATTTTTCTGGATTTTTTGATGTTTATTTGTCAGCTTTTTAAAATTTGTAATTTGCCGTCCTTGCTTTTCTCTTTCTAAGTAAATATTCACTTTGGTTCCTTATTTTATGTTTCATTTTTGTGTCCTTTTTCTTTAAGAGGGCCCAACAATGTGTGAGCTTCAGGCCCCACAAACCTAAACCTCCCCCCCCCCCGCCCGCCATGAGCGTTTGGGGGCACTGACAGTGCGGTGCAGGTGGGCGCCGCTTTCCATCAGGAAGCCCTAAAGGGGAGCTGAACAGGAAAAGAGGTTGCTTGGGAGCGCTGGCTGGCGAGGCTCAGCGGATGGAGTGACAGGTGAGGGGCAGAGTCCCCGCCCTGGCGAGTGTGCCCGATGGCCACTGCACTCAGAAGTCCCCGCTGAAAGTTCATAACCGTCCGGGGGGCTGCGGCTCCGCGTGCTCAGGCTGTTTTCGGTTCTTAACTTTGCAGCGGCTCCAGAATTCCAGAGGCAAGGCTTGCACCTTGTACAAAGTTTGCAGAAAACCTTCACCAACAAGCATCTGAGCCCTCAGTTGTTTCCAGCCCCATCTCCCCAACTTTTTTTTGTGGCTTTCCTGGTAGAATATGTGCTTTGGGATTAAAAAAAAAAAAAAAGAAAATCCACCTCAACTGGAGCAATATAATCAGGACACCCCCAGATCGGTTGCTTTAAGCACTGTCACTCATTCCGGCCTGGGGGCGCGCGCCCGGCTCGTTCCCGAGCGCGCTCACTCAGTGGTCCTCGCCCCAACCACCCTAACGGTTCCCAGCGGCCACCCGAGCCGCCCCACTCGGCACTCCCGGTCCAGCCCCCGCCGGGGGAGGCGGCCCGTCCAGCCTCTCCCCACACGAAGCGGATGACCGCAGCTGAGCCCGCAGCCGGCGCCCAACTGCCTCCTTCCCATCACCAGCCGGTGGTCTGAGTCTCCGCGCCGCCTCCTCCAGGCCCTTCCTGACCTTGCGGACTTCAGGGTACCGGCGTGGGCGCCCCACTTCTGTGCTGCGCGCCTCCGACCTCTTGCCGAGTAGCCATCTCTATTCTGCAGGTGGAGAAACCGAAGCCCGGAGCACTGAAAGGCGGGTCCCAAAGACCCCTGAGAGCGGTCACCAAAAGCAAGTACTGTAAGTGACTCTGGGAAGATTAACACTTGATTTCCTACAACTGAGGCAGCCTCAGAAAACCAGCCTCGGAACTTTTTCCCTACGGGACCCTCAGTCCTTCAAGTCACGGCTATACCGACCCATTTAGCGAGAGCTCTAGGAGCAGCTCACCCCAAACCAATGGAATGAAAAAGCTTTGTTTAGAAGTGAGGCCTGTGGAAATCTCAGCTGGCTTACAGGCTTTTAATGCATCGTTAGCACCTCGGGAGTGTGCAGTGTTTTCTGTTTGGCTCCTCTTTCTGCCTCTAGAGCTGGCTGCAGCTCCAATCTCCTTGTCACATCCTGGTCTGCAAGCTGAGACCTATCAGGGACCCTTATGCCACAGGGCAACTCCTTATGCTGGTGTTGCACTGAAGCTAGAATTCTCACAGCCACCCCGTGAGTGCCTGCATTTTCGAGGCACCAACCTGAATATGTACACAAACAGGCCTGGTAAGGAGGACTGCTGTGACTCCAGCTCTTCTGGAACATTAGGTGTGTAGGATGCAAGATTCTATTTCAGCTCTATCTGGGGGTAAAGGGGCAATGCGTGTGTGTGTGTGCGCGCGCGCGCATGCACAGCACACCAAAGAAAAGTCCATATAGATTTTACTACTAAAGGGAATAGAAGAGAAGAGGAAAATACATTTTCTGAAAGCCAACATCCAGAGAAGAGCAAACCACTGAAAAAACTGAGGCCTGGATCAGAAGGGTTTCTGCTCTCATTAGTGGACTGAGTAATTCAGACTTCTCCCATGTGAAGACAACTTAAAAAGCTGGATAAAATATTTTTAAGGTATCTTAAAAATTCAAAGGGCCAGTGAAGAATTGTTGGGCCAAAGTTTGGGAAAGGAAAGGAATCTGTAGAGGCGAGCCTAGAACTTGGGGTTGCCTCTGTCTGGGGTCATTCATTGATCCTGCAGGTTGCTGAGATTCCAAACTGCTTTTTTGGCAGCCTTTAAAGGCTTAAGGCTTAGAAATAGAGTCCCAAGCCCCCAAAATATCAAGTGTTGAACTTGTTTAAGGTGACTCTAGACTGCAATGACAAAAAAGAAAATCTTTATGGGAAGAAGCTAACATAATCCTAGGCTTTGAAATATTTCTGCAAATACTTATTCAGATATATCTAGCACACAAGTGAAAATAACCAGGCACCAGAGAGACAAGAAACCACCAGTAAGAAAAGCAGAAACAACAAACAGAATCAGACTCAAGAAACTTCAGACACTGCCATTATTGACACAGACTGTACAACGACTTTGTATGTGCTATGTTCAAGGAGATACAAGCCAAACCTGAAAGATTTGGCAGAGAACCAGGAATTATAAAAAGTGGCATAGCAGAAGAAAACAAACAAAACTTTTAGCCTGAGTCAGTCATGGGCACTAAAGTTATAAAGTCGTGGAAACTTAAGTGGGGTAGTCTTTTTCTTTCTTTTATAAATTTATTTATTTTTATTTTTGGCTGCGTTGGGTCTTCGTGCGGGCTTTCTCTAGCTGCGACGAGCTGGGGCTACTCTTCGTTGTGGTGCACGGGTTTCTCATTGCGGTGGCTTCTCTTGTTGCGGAGCACGGGCTCCAGGTGCGCGGGCTTCAGTAGTTGTGGCACACGGACTTAGTTGCTCCGCGGCATGTGGGATCTTCGCGGACCAGGGCTCGAACCCGTGTTGCCTGCATTGGCAGGTGGATTCTTAACCACTGCGCCACCAGGGAAGTCCTCCAGTGGAGTAGTCTTGTTGGTCCACCTGTGAACCCTGGAAGAAAGAAAGATCACAGAGATTTGGAGAGAGTAGCTTCCTATTTCCAGTTCAGCTTTTGATATCACAGAATGACATAACCAAAAATATAAATAAAGCATGTAATTTAAACTATGGAATTTAATTTTTAAGGGTTGTACATTCACCTGGTTCAAAGAGTAATATATAAAAAGATGTACATCAAGAAGATTTGCAACCGCCCTGCACCTATTCACCTCATCTGCCACTACCCACCCCCCACCCCTGCCCCACAGGTGAACACTTTTATTAGTTTCCCGTGTATCCTTTCAATGTTTACGGAGATAGAAGTAAATACAAGTATATATTTATACTATATATATATTTGTAGTTCTCCCTTTTTTAAGGCAAAATTTTGCATGTTAAATAATGTTCTTTTTCACTTAACAATATAGCCTAAATACTTTTGTCATGTCAATACACAGAGCCCCTATAAATTGGCTCAGTTTAATATGATGCAACAAAATTAGTTACTTTGCACCAGGTACTCTGTTAAGTGCTGAGGGGATCAAGATGGAAAAACACGGCCATGGGTAAGAAGCTTTATTTCCACAGTCTTAAGGGGAAATTTTTTTCTAAAGTCTGGATTTGGGAGGGATTTTCTGGAATTTGGCCTGGGTGTTCATCCAGCTGCTTCCCCATCTGTCTGTGATGAGGACTCACTGGAATAGCTGGCGAGTATCAGACGCTTTGTGTACTGGAGATGCTGGAGATTAGCCCAGGAGTTTCTGGCAGGCTGGGCCCCGCAGCTCTTCTGAGCCGAGTCTGGGCCAGAGCATGTTGCTCTCTTGCAGGAGAGGGAGGAGTATCAGCCTTCCGCCTGCAGACTTAGCAGAAACGCGGAGTTGACCATGAGTCTGACTCAGATCAGCTTTAAGGTGCTCTCAGATCCCCATGAAGCTAATGAATGGGGTAGGGGACAGTTTGAAGCAAAGGGTAGGTCAGACAAATGGAGATGCGTGCTTGTTTGGAACAAAAGCCATCCATTTGAAAAGCCTCCTTAAATTATTCAACATCTAAAAGCATTAAAATGTAAATTTTTTTTTAACACTCTCGGGTTAAAAAAAGTTACTAAGGACATTGTACCTGAATTAAAATAGCAAAGATTGGAACAAATGTCCTTTAAACTAAACTAGTTTCTTTTGCAGGGAGATCTTGAGAGCCTTTTGGACATTCATCTATTTACCTGACTCCAGGGTCAGGGCCCTCTGAACAAAGGTGCATTCTTTACCTACAGGGGAGTCACAAGTCAAGGTAAAGGAAAAGCCCCTCACTATGCCCCACCTCGGCCCTGTGTATACCTTACGTAGGAGCTGACCGGCAGGCGTGCCTTTCCGTCCCACCCACCCTCTCTCCTCCTCCCCACCCTCGGGCTGAACTGGAATGTTCTGGGAAGATGGAAAAGAGATTATTCCAGCAGACAGATCATTTGTAGCATTGCCAGATAAAATAACAGGATACTCAGTTAAACTTGAATTTCAGATAGTTTCATATAAGTATGTCCCAAATACTGCATTATTCATTGTTTATCTGAAATTCAGATTTAACTGGGTGTCCTGTACTTTTATTTGCTAAATCTGGCAACCCTACTTGGCACGTATGGGTCACAGAGTATCAGTCTGACTGGAAAAGACAGTTTGTCTTGAGGAGAAACTAAAGATAAGCTTAGATGGAAGGGAGGAAGCCTTTAAATATCAGCAGCAGTTTAGACTTTGTCCTGTAGAAAATGGGGCTGACTGAAGATACTTTTATAAAAATATTTATTGTGGGTTTTTTCCTACATTGTAGAAATACGTTCATTGTAATATATTTGGAAAGCATGGAAAAGTATAAAAGAAAATAATTAGCCATAATTCCACCAACCAGCAATAACAGTTGTTGACATTTTGCTGTTAACTGCCTTCAAGTTGTTGCCCAGTTGTCACCACCTTGGGCCCATTTGGACCACCCTACTGAAAAGTGGAACCTTACCCCTGCTCGCCATGCCCCCTTCCTGCTTTATTTTTTCTCCGTAATATGTATTGCCTCTTAATGTATAATTCATTTGGTTAGCTAATTTGTCTGGCTTTCCTCATTGGGCGGGGCTTCTGGCCACTGTCACTGTGTATCTATCACTAGTCCTAGAACTGTGCCTGGCACATAGAAATACTGAATATCTGTTGTGACAAATAAGTTATTCTTCTTGTCCCTTTTCTCTGAATATATATATATATATATATATATTTTTTTTTTTTTTTAATTATTTCTGTAGGACAAATTTTTGGACATGGAATTGGGTCAAAAGATCTTATGTGCATTTGTAAAGAATGTTATTTGGTATATATTGCCAACGTGCAGTCTGGAGAGGTTGAACCAGCTCATGTCCCACCTAGAGCTTGGAATGGAAAAACGGCCACGAGTGCTGCTGTGTCCAGTGGGAGGTGGCAGTGGTAGGGAGACTCCTTGTATGGAGTTGGCAACTCAGAGCTGGGGGTGAGATGTAAGGTGGGCTTTATAGTGATATGGGAGTTAATCTGTATATTAGTGTATTAATTTGCTAGAGCTGCCGTAAGAAAATACCACCGACCAGGTGGTTTAAGCAGCAGAAATTCATTTTCTCACAGTTCTGGAGGCTACAAGTCCAAGATCAAGGCTGTTTCTTTTGAGGCCTCTCTCCTTGGCTTGCCGTTGGCCAGTTTCTGGCTGTGTCCTCGCATGGCCTTTTGTCTGCATGGGAACATCTCTGATGTCTCTGTGTGTCCTAATCTCTTCTCATATGGACACCAGTCAGATTAGGGCCCACCTTAATGGTCTTATTTTAACTTGGTCACCTCTTTCAAGGCCCTATCTACAAATTATAGTCACATTCTTAGGTACTAAGGGTTGGAGCTTCAACATACCAATTTTGGTGGACATAATTCAGCTCATAACACTCTGCTTGGAAGACAGGAGGGGTAGACATTCACCACAATTCTCCTAACATTCAGAAGGCAGCTTTCTGTCCACCTGAGGCTCCCCAGGGCCAACGCCAGATCCTCATCCCCACCTCCTGCAATGGGATTTTGAAGCTGTTCACCATCCTAGTGTCCTCCTGAAAGGTGGTCCAGTCTGTGGTGTCTTTATTAAAATGTGGCCCTCAGAGTAAGGAATTATGAAGAAATATGTGCTGAGCTCTGAGTACAGTACTTCTGTGGTACAAAATATGACAGAGTCTGATGTCTTCTGATAGGGGTGTGCTTAGATCTTCAGCTGCAACTGTATTTTTATTTCTTCTTGCCAGTTTCCTTTGATGTCATTTCCTGCCCAAGTAGCCTAATTACTGAGGGTATGAGTTGAGGGTAGACAGACTGTATTAGGATTCTCCAGAGAAACAAAACCAATTGATGTGTATAGAGAGAGATTTAAGAAATTGGCTTGGGAGTTCCCTGGTGCTCCAGTGGTTAGGACTTGGTGCTTTCACTGCCGTGGCCTGGGTTCAATCCCTGGTCAGGGAACTAAGGTCCCACAAGAAATTGGCTCATGTGATTGTAGGTGCTGGCAGGTTCAAATTCTGCAGGGCAGGCTGGGCAGGTTAGAGACCCAGCGAAGAGTTGATGTTGCAGCTAGAGGCAGACTGGAGCCAGAATTCTCTCTTTTTCAAGGGAAACTTTTCTCTTTTAAGGCCTTAAACTAATTGATGAGGCCCACCCACATTAGGGAAGGTAATTTTCTTTCTTCAGAGTCTACTGACTTAAATGTTAATCTCATCTAAAAAATACCTTCATAGCAGCATCTAGACTGGTGTTGACCAAATATCTGGGTACCATTGCCTAGCCAAGTTGACACATAAAATTAGCCATCCCACAGGTCAATCCAATACTTTAAATGATCTCTTTAGGTAACTGAGTCAAGTGAAGACCAGATCTTTCCAGCATCTTCCCTTGCCCTTGCTCATATTTCATTTGGAATTGGGGTGTTTAGGAAGCCTGCAGTTTCTCCTGACAGAGGGAGACAGGTGAGCCTACCATGGGATTTTTTGTATTTCCATTGGTATAGCAGCCCTTAAACTATCTCTGGATTTATGCTTATGTCTTTTTTTTAAAATTTTTTTTATGCTTATGTCTTTTAATGAGTCCCTCTAAGGAAGAAAATGAACATTCCATTTTGTTGGGTTTATTTAATCCTATGACTGATCCTCTTTTTGAGTGACTCAGTCCCATGTTATATTGAGTGCTGTAACTATTACTTATAAATTGACTTCTGTTAACCCATGCATTTATTTTTATGGTTATTTTTCTTTGCTCTCTGTGTGATATGATTTCTGTAGAGGACTTTAAACTCTTTACTCCTTTTAAATGAGGTCACAGGCTAACTTCATTCAATTTGCCAACTCAGCAAACATTTTAATCAACAAGGTGTTGATTAAACAAAATAAATAAAATAAATTAATTTTAAAAAAGAAATTATTAAAAAAATAAAATGAAATGTCAGTAGTAATGTGGTTGGGAAACCCTGACACAAGTTTTATTTTATATTTTGCTTTTATAAACAATACTACACTTAACATCCTTATACACATCTCTGAATGCACATGTGCAAGATTTTCTCTAGAGGAGCAGAATCCTAGGCTCTGGAGTCTAGTTGGGTTCAAGTCTACATTCTACCATTTACTTACTGAATGACCTTGGGCAAATTAATCTCCCTTAACCTCGATTGACTTGTCCTCAAAGTGGGGTTAATACTTCTCTGTATAAATAATAATTTTGCTAATATATGCAAAATGCTTGGAACTGTGCCTGGTACATGGTAAGCATTCAATACATGTTAGTTTTTATTTATTATTAGTAGTAGTAATATTTCCATTATCATCATCATCATCATCATTATTATATAACCCTGAAATGAAAATGCACATTTTTTTTTTTTTGGCTCCGTTGGGTCTTTGTTACTGTGCGTGGACTTTCTCTAGTTGCAGCAAGCGGACTTCTCATTGCAGAGCAGGGGCTCTAGGCACACCGGCTCAGGGGCTCAGTAGTTGTGGCTCTCGGGCTCTAGAGCGCAGGCTCAGTAGTTGTGGTGCAGGGGTTTAGTTGCTCCGTGGCATGTGGGATCTTCCCAGACCAGGGCTCAAACCAGTGTCCCCTGAATTGGCAGGCGGATTCTTAACCACTGCGCCATCAGGGAAGCCCGAAATTGCACATTTTAAACTCTACTAAATATTAACAAATTGCTGTAATTTACACTTTCACTGGTAGGGTTTAAGTGTCTCCATTTCCCCATGTCTCTGGCCATGTTTGATATTCCCAGACTTTTTAATTTAAGGTATAAAATGGTATCTTGTTTTAATTTTGCATTTTCAAGATTGCTGTTTCATATGTTTATTGATCAATTAATTGTATCGTTCTGTGAATTTCCAGTTCAATCTCAGCCCATTTTTTATCATTTAATTTTGTGAAAACAAAGTATTTACAAGATTTAAAATTCACAAAATGTAAAAAAAAAAAAAAAAAAAAAAAACGGTGAAAAGTTTCTACCACCCTGATCCCGCAACCAGCCAGTCCACTTCCTTAGAGGCAACCAGGGTTAGTAGATCCTTATCCTTCGAGAGAGTTTATATGCATATTCAAGAAAATAAGTGTAATTTTTTATCCAATTGGTTGCATAGTACATGCTTTATTCTGGGTCACTGGGGGTTTTTTTTTCCCCACATAACAACATACCTTGGTGATATTTTCTATCTGTAAATACAGAACTTCTTCATTCTTTTTTATTTCTATTCAGTTTTAGAGCTCTACTGTAATTTATTTAAACATTTCCCTATTGATTGACATTTAGGTTGTTTCCAATCTTTTGTTAAATACAAACATTACCACAAAGTCCAAAATAATTTTACGTGTGTGAATAAATCTATAGGATAAACTCCTAGAGGTGGAATTTCTGAGGTAAAAGGGGGTGAGCACTTGTAATTTTGAAACATATTGAAATATTGACCTCCGTAGAAATTGCACCAAGTTACATTGGCCCAGCAATGCAAGAATCTTTTCCCCTGACATTGGCCATCCCAGGATCATCAGACTCCTGGATTTTTACCAGGTAGAAAATCGTATTTCAGTGTCATTTTAATATGCATTTCTTTCATTTTAAGTGAGGCTGAGAATTTCTCGTATATTCAAAAGTCGTTAGTATTTCCTTTCCCGTGAACTGTCTATTCTTATCCTTTGTTCATTTTCCTATGAGATCGTTGATCTTATTGATTTGTAGCAGCTTTTTTAAATCTCAAAGAAACTGACCCTTAATCTTCAATTAATCTATGATACAAATTGTTAATATTTCTCCCAGTTTTCATTTGTCTTTTGAATTTGTTTTTGTGAATTTTGTCATGCAGAAACATTTTTCCATAGGTAAATTTATCAATATTTTCTATTTTGTGTCCTATTTATAAAGACCTTCCCACTCTGAAGTTATAAAATAATTCTCCTGTGGCTTCTTATAGTGCTTTTTTTTTTTTTTTAACAACAGCCATTTATTTATTATTTATTTATTTATTTATATTTGGCTGTGTTGGGTCTTCGTTTCTGTGCGAGGGCTTTCTCTAGTTGTGGCAAGCGGGGGCCACTCTTCATTGCGGTGCGCGGGCCTCTCACTATCGCGGCCTCTCTTGTTGCGGAGCACAGGCTCCAGACGCGCAGGCTCAGTAGTTGTGGCTCATGGGCCTAGTTGCTCCGCGGCATGTGGGATCTTCCCAGACCAGGGCTCGAACCTGTGTCCCCTGCATTAGCAGGCAGATTCTCAACCACTGCACCACCAGGGAAGCCCTCTTATAGTGCTTTTATATTTCCATTTTTTACTTTTAAATATGTGCTGTGTTTGGAATTTAGCCTAGTTTAAGGTATAAGAAGTGGATTCAATTTATTAATTTTTTTCTAAATGACTTTCTTCTTGTCCCAATATCATTTATTCAGTTATCAATTGGAGATGGGATCTTTGTTAAATACTAAATGCCTGTATGTATTTGGCTGTTTCTGAACTTTCTACTCTGCTCTATGACCGATCTTGTGTTCATGCCACACTGTTGAGGCTCTATAATATGAGTCAATAAAATAATGAGGTCATTTCCACGCACGTGTACCTTTTTTTTTAACGTACCTTTTCATGATTCCTCTCTTTCGTAGCTATTCTTACTTATTTTTCCCTATGGCCTTTAAAATCTTTCCATAGGGAAAGGCCTTTCCCTATGGCCTTTCCAATTGTTAAAAATACCCTGTGGGTATTTTTACTGGGATCACATTAAATTTACGGATTAATTTACAAGTTACTTAATTTTACTTATCAATTTATTGGAGTTCATTGTAAATTCTGGGTTTTAACCTTTTCTTTGATGGCTAGATAGCCATTTATCCATCTGTCTAGTCTGTAATTTTAAAATCTTTGTTGAATTTAAGTCTTTAAAAACATCTGGGATTGTTTTTGCATGTGGTGTGAGATGTGGATCAAATACTGCCCCCTCCTGCATAGGGAAATCCATTAGACCGGATACCTAAAATTGACTAGTTTGTCCTTTCTCATCACTGATTGTGAAGCCACCTCCATCACAGACCAAGTTATCATGTAAGAACTGACCGGCCCTCGGCTTTCTATTCAGTCCTATTGACCTGTTTGTCTATTTTGTGGTAATACCACACTGTCAATTATTAGAGCTTTATAATACGTCCTGCCCGCACTGCATGGCACGTGGGATCTTTCTTCCCCTACCAGGGATCGAACCTGCGCCCCCTGCATTGGAAGTACGGAGTCTTAACCACTGGACCTCCAGGGAAATCCCAGGGACCTTGGTCCTTTTATATGAGTTTTAGAATCCGTCAAATTTTACACACATATCCCAAAATAATCTTAGATTCTAATTGGAATTACATAGGATTTATAAATGAATGGAGAATTACTATAATTACTATGGATATTAAATTTTCCTGTCCATTAACATGTTTTTAAAATTCAGGTCTTCTTTTGTTTCATTTTATCCCCAATCTTTTGAAAGATTATTCCTAGGTTCCCTAGGGTTTTTTTAACAGTATAAAAAAATATGTTCCCGTTACATTTTCTAATTGATTATTTCTGCTATCTAAGAGTGCTATTGATTTTTATTACAGATCTTCATCCAGCAACTCTATTATTAGTTCTAATAATTTGTCCTTTGATTCTGTTGAGTTATCTATAAGGAAAGTCCATGACACTTGCAAATATTAACTGATTGATCTTCTACATTCCAATCCTTAAACTCTTATTTCATTTTCTCATTGTATTAGCTAGGACCTCTGGTACAAAGTTAAATAATAGCATTATAGTGGCCACCATTGTCTTGTTCCTGAATTTAAGTTCTAAACTTTTACCGTCAGGTGTGATTTTGGTGGTAGGTTTTCAGTAGAAACTCTTTAGCAGATTGAGGTAGTTCCCTTCTTTTTAAAAATATATTTATTTATTTAGTTATTTTTGGCTGCGTTGGGTCTTAGCTGCTGTGTGCGGGCTTTCTCCAGTTGCGGCGAGCGAGGGCTACTCTTCCTTTTGGTGCACAGGCTTCTCATTGCCGTGGCTTCTCTTGTTGCGGAGCACGGGCTCCAGGTGTGTGGGCTTCAGTAGTTGTGGCCCATGGACTCAGTAGTTGTGGCTCGCGGGCTCTAGAGTGCAGGCTCAGTAGTTGTGGTGCACGGGGGCTTCGTTGCTCCACGGCATGTGGGATCTTCCCCGACCAGGAATTGAACCCGTGTCCTCTGCACTGGCAGGCGGATTCTTAACCACTGTGCCACCGGGGAAGTCCTTCCCTTCATTTTTGCTGAAAGTTTTTATCATGAAGGATTACCTTATTTTGGCATCTAATATTTTGGTGGATTTTGTCAATAGATTTTCTGCCAAATCTTGCCAGCATTCCTTGAATAAACGTTATTTGGTTATAACACACACACACACACACACACACACAGTTTCAGACAGAAAAAAAAGTAAGATTATTTACCACCAAAAGATTCTTACTGAAAAATCTCCTAAAAGCTATTCTTCATTAAAAAGATGGGGGTAGGGGGACCAAATGGAGGGACGTGATGCATGAAGCAAGGGAAAAAATAAGTCAGTAGTATATGTTGGTAAAGATAGTATACCATTGATTGTAAGACATTGTAAACTAATTTTAAGTAGAATTAAAAATTTAAGACAACTATAACATGAAGAATTGAAACACACACTATTGGATTCAATTTGCTAACTTAATAAGATTTTAATATCTATGTTCATGAGTGACATGGGTCTATAATTTTCTCTGCTTGCATTGTCCTTGACCAGTTTTGGTACCACTGTTACACTAGCCTTGATTAAAGAATTGGGTAGCTGTCTTTTTTTATATTATCTGGAATAGTTTATATAAAGATAGTGGTAATATAAGACAGATGTTTTCTGTCCCTTGAATCCACTGGGACCTGTTACCTTATATAGAATATTTTTGCTGTTACAACTTATTTAAATGGAACTGTCATTTTCAGGTTATCTTTTCTTTTTTTTTTTTTAATTTTTATTTATTTATTTATTTATTTATTTATTTATGGCTGTGTTGGGTCTTCGTTTCTGTGTGAGGGCTTTCTCTAGTTGCAGCAAGTGGGGGCCACTCTTCATCGCGGTGCGCGGGCCTCTCAGTATCGTGGCCTCTCTTGTTGCAGAGCACAGGCTCAGTAATTGTGGCTCACGGGCCTAGTTGCTCCGCGGCATGTGGGATCTTCCCAGACCAGGGCTCGAACCTGTGTCCCCTGCATTGGCAGGCAGATTCTCAACCACTGCGCCACCAGGGAAGTCCCCAGGTTATCTTTTCTTGAGTCAATTTTCATCATTTACATCTTAAAATATGTTTCTTTATGTTTTCAGATTAACTGGTATAAAGCTATGCATTGTGTTTTCTCATGACCTGTTCCATCTACTATAGTTATTTCCCATTTTTAATCCTAATATTTTTCGTCTTCTGTTTTTTCTTGATCAATCTTATCAAAATTATGCATAAGTTATTAGTATTAGTAATTCGTGTTAATATTTTCAAGAACAAGGTTTTAGTTTTATTGAATATCTCTACTGTGTTTTTTATAACTTTGTTAATTTCTGCTCTTATTTTTTCTTTCTTTTTAGTTTCTTAGAGTTTACCTTTTTTCTTGCTTTTTTTTCCCCACAGCTTCTCATTTTGAACTCCTAATTCATTTATATTCAGTATTTTCTGTTTTTCAGTAATTGCATATTAAGCTATAAACTGGTCTCCCAGTACCACTTTAATGAATTCCACAAGTTTTGATATGGAGCATTTCTCTTGTCAGTCACATCTGAATAACTGCCTGGGAGACATAGCAGCTCAACATCTGATTTTATATATATAATCTGTGTCTTTTAATAGATGAGTTTAATTTTATATATTATATATATATACACATATATATACATACATACACTGGTGGTGACTACTGATACATTGAACTTATTACTACTACCTATTTTTTTTCTATTTTCCACACTTTTTATTTATAAGTCCCTTTCCACACTTTTTATTTATAACCCCTTCTAACTCTCTTGCCTTCCTGTTTTATTGGTTAAATTTTCTTTATTTTTTTCCCTTTGCTGCTTTGGAAGTTATAATTTCTATTCCTTTAGTAATTATCCTTAAATTTTTATCTTATGTCACTAACTTCATATTTTTGTAACAAAGTCTAAAATTGTTAAGTATCTTTAAACTGCTAAAATCTTAGCTCCCTTAGGTAGGTCTTTAGCCATCCTCCAAACTTCCGCCTGCTTCTAATTCCCATATTATAGTTGTCTAAAATTTTAGCTCTACTTTTTTGAAGACAAAGCTTTTGTTTCTAACGTTTTTACAGTCAATGGTATACTATATTTACCAATATTGTTGAATTATGTTTTCTTTGCTTCGTGCATCACACTCCCATTGTGGGGCCTCTCTCTCTCTTTCATTCTCTCTCTCTTTTTTTTAAGAATAGATTTCAGGTTTTTCAGCAAGATTCCAAGGACCTCTTGTTGGAAAATTATTTTAGTTTTTTAATGTCCAAAACTATCTTTATTTTGCCCTCGTTTATGAATAATAGATTAACTGAATATAACATCTTGGTTTGGTAATTTGCCCCAACTACTTAGAAATACTAATATCAGTTCTAGAGATTTACTTGTTATTCTTTGGTAGGTACTCTGTTATTTCTTTCTGGCAGCTTTTAAGATTTTCTCTTTATCTTTAATTCTCTTCAGTTTCATTACAAAGTGTTTTTAGTGTGAAATTATTTTTCACTTGTCGTGCTTGATATTTGGTGCATTTTCAGAGGACCCTTAAATTCTAAAAAGAAACCCAAAAAACAAAAAACGGAAGCCTTTTTCTCTTCACATCTTGCTCCTCTGCCATTTCCCCTCTTCTTCTGAACCTCCTACTGGATACATGTTGGAGCTTCTCGATTTATCCTCCATACCTCTTATCTTATATGGTTTCCATCCCTTAGTATTTCTCTGTGCAGTGTTTTGGTAAACTTCTCAGTGAATTCTGTCTCAGCACTATCTTACATTCATGAATTCTCTCATGGGCTGGCTATAGCTTTTCATGTTTAAAAAATATTTTGTCTATTATTAATATGTCTTTGGAAGACGAGAGAGTAGTGGTGGCCACATGAATTTACATCCCCATCTTGACCCCAAATCATTTTTTTTACATTACTGCTATTAACCCTTGACGTGTCGTATTAATGCTAGTAAATCCTCTTTTGCTGCTGTTTGTCCTTTGACTTTTTTATGGCATTATTTTCCATAGTGAAGTTTTTGTTTAGTTTTATTTTTGGTAATCTGTCAATATTTTACTTTTATGTCTTCTGGATTTTTTATCTTGTTCAGAACATCTCTCTCACATTAAGGATAAATACTATTCTAAATTTTAATATTTTCATACTTGATTTTTAAACCACCTAGAATTTTTGTTTATGGTATACAGTGCAGGTCTAACTTTGTTTCCTTCTAGATAGTTAATTATGGCAACAAGTGGGACTACATCAAACTAAAAAGCTTCTGCATAGCAAAAGAAACAATCAACAAAATGGAAAAACAACCTATGGGATGGGAGAAAATATTTGCAAGCCATATATCAAAGAAGAGGTTAATGTCCAAAATATTTAAGAAACTCCTACAACTCAATAGCAAAACCCCACAAATAATCCAATTAAAAAGTCTATTGAATAGACTGAAAAGACATTTTTCCAAAGAAAACATACATGAAAAGGTGCTCGACATCACAAATCACCAGGGAAATACAAATCAAAATCACGATGAGAAATCACCTCACACCTGTTACAATGGCTACCATCGAAAAGACAACAAATGCTGGTAAGGATGTCAAGGGAAGGGAACCTTGGTGCACCATGGGTGATGTAAATTGGGATAGCTACTGTGGAAAACAGTATGGAAGATCCTCAAAAAAATTAAAAATAAAACTACCATATGATCCAGCAATCCCACTTCTGGGTATACGTCTGAAGGAAATGAAATGAGGAACTCAAAGAGATACTTGCATTCCCATTTTCACCACAGCATTATTCACAATAGCCAAGACCTGGAAACAACCTAAGTGTCCATCAACAGACAAATGGATAAATATAAATGGAATGTGTATATATACACACATATATATATTTCAAATATATTTATATTCAGCCATAAAAAGATGGAAATCCTGATGTTTGTGACAGTATGGATGGACCTTGGGGCATTAGGCTAAGTGAAATGTCAGACAGAGAAAAACAAATACTGTATGATCTCACTTGTATGTGAAAACTAAGAACATCACACTCATAGAAACAGAGTAGAATGGTGGTTGCCAGGGGCTCAGGAGTGGGGGAAATTTGAAGATGTGGGTCAAGGGGTACAAACTTTCAGTTATAAGATAAATAAGTTTCAGGGATGTAATGTACAGTGTGGTAACTATAGTTAACAGTACCGTATTGTATACTCAAAAGTTGCTACAAGAATAGATCTTTAATGTTCTCACCATAATCACAGCAACAACAAAAAGGTAATTTATGTGAGGTGAAGGAAGTGTTAACTAACCTTCTTGTGGTAAACATTTCACAATATGTACATGTACCAAATCATCACATCACATCCCATCACATTAAACCTTCGCAATGCTATGTGTCAATTATATCAATAAAGCTGGGTATGGGGGAAGGTCAGATGTCTTCAGGGGTTGGGCAGACAAGACGTAGGAAGAAGTGGTAGGGAAAATGAAACATGCACCCTCTCTAAAGTCATCCAAATTATCATTATGTTTAAAATCACCATGTCAAACAAAACCTGTCTAAAATTTAAATTCTGCCTCCAGGGCCCAGCAGTTTAGGGTGAGTATAAATTGTAAAATAGTATATAAATGTTAAGATGCTTTAATTCAACCTCAAAGCAAACAAAGAGAAAGGCCTTTTCATAACATTTCCTAAATGGAGGTATAACACTTCTGAAAGCCTTTGGCTTCCAGCAATTGCTATAATTAGGGTAACCGTATAATTTATCATCCAATCTGGACACTTTTGAGAATGGAAGGATGTTCTATTCATTACACCAGGTCAAAGGTGAAACCCAACACTGCCTCAAGCCAAAATATACGATCACTCTGACTATAATCATTAAATCACCCACAACCCCTGTCTGACCTAAGATTAAGATCAGGTAAACATGAAAGATGCACTTCTTGAAGGAGGCAGATGGCAGATGCTGGAGAGAGGGGAGGTGAGGGTGGAAGCTGGGATCCAGATGAAATGGGAAGGGAGGAAGGATCCTTCCCTTACACAAGAGGGAAGGAAGAAAGGTTATGATGCATATGTGTTGAGCTACAGAAGGGAGTGTAGGTGATGCTGGTTGATATTTTCCTAGTCAGGACAGAAGCCACAGGGGAAGGCAATTCAGGGATCAAGTAAGCACCAAAAAGCAGGAAGAAACACAGATAGACAAAACAAAGAATGGGCACAGAGGGACTTCCCTGCTGGTGCTGCGGTAAAGAATCTGCCCTCCAATGTAGGGGATGCGGGTTTGATCCCTGGTCAGGGAACTAAGATCCCACATGCCTCGGGGCAACTAAGGCCGCGCACCACAACGGCTGAGCTCATGCACCTCAGTAAGAGAGCTTGCATGCCGCAAACTACAGAGCCTGAGGGCCACGACTAGAAAGAGAAAACCGGCACGCCACAACTAGAGAGAAGACTGTGCGCTGCAATGAAAGATCCCGCATGCCTCAATGACGATCCCTTGTGCTGCAACTAAGACCTGACGCAGCCAAAAAGATAAATTAAAAAAAAAAAAAAAATGGGCACTGAGACACCAGAGTATTGAAGACATTTGAAAAGAACCCAAAAGAAGACAGACTGATACAGGTGCTGTTGGGAAGTAAAAGATCAACTAGGATGGAGAACAGAAAATGACCTTTCAGAAAGGAAGTTCCTTGCTTCTCCCACTGTACTAGGAATCCCCCCATGAGAGGATGGCTGCTTCTCCTTATAACTGGAAACTCCCTGAGTGGGTGATTATATCTTCCATATTTGCACAAAGTACTTCAAAGTGTGGAGCCAAATTACAGGAGGTAGAGAATCACCCCCCTTCCTTCCTTTCCATACGTTCTCCCAAGGTTTGGGCTCTGCATACGAGAGATGCTCAAAGCATTACTGGTGAACTGGCTGTGACCTTCTGAGAAGCGTCTTCCAGTCCCTCCACCCCCTCCCTGAGCCTCTGCGAGTGGACTTTGGTGCCCTGGTCCTTCTGATCTCAATTAACTGCCTCATAAAAATATCCTTAATTAGTCCAAGGTTCAGGAAGACTTACCCCATTTTATAAGCAGCATATATTCATTCACGATATCCATTTGTTCTCAAGAGGCAGGGAGGTAGCATTGCCCATCTGTTTTCCTCTTTATAATATTACCTACATTCTAATTTTGACTCTTTTCTATTATTCATTTTTTTCTATCTCTTCTTTTCCTCTCTCCCTGCTTCACTACTTGATAGACTCTGACCTCTATGTCCTCTGTTTTCTTCTCTTTTCCTGGAACCAGTGTCCACAGAAGACTTCGAGACTTTCTACAGACTTGAAGCAGCCCTCTACCCCACCATGGCCAATCAACAGTTTGCCAGTAAGCTTCAGGAGGAAGTGATCTGCCCCATCTGCATGGATATTCTGCAGGACCCTGCTACCATCGACTGCGGGCACAATTTCTGCCTCAGGTGCATCACTCAGATTGGGGAAGAAGGAGACAGCCTTCTTAAATGTCCCCTCTGCAACAAAATTGTGAGGAGGGACACGATCGCGTCCAACTGGCTGTTGGTGAATCTGGTGGAGAAAATCCAAGCTATGGATCCCTCTGAGATGCAGCCAGAAACGAAAGAGCTGAGATGTCTGAGGCACGGGGAGAAGTATCATTTCTTCTGTGAGTTCGATGGCAAGTTCCTCTGTGTGGTGTGTCGTGAATCCAAGGACCACAAATCCCACAATGCAACTTTGATAGAAGAAGCTGCCCAGAGGTATCAGGTAGGCATTTGGGGATTCCCCTCCCAGTACCCACATCAGACTAGGAGTTCAGTGAGGACCTGGAAACTGTCACCTTCTCCCTCTGGGTTTGTACCCTATTGCCCCCATCTTTGCCCTTGAGTAGACAATTTGCAGTCAGGCCCAGTAGGTTCAAAGGTCTAAGTCTGGAGAACTGATGCCTGTTGAAACCAAGGTATAATGGAGAATGGAAAGAACACGGAATTTTGAGTCAGAGGTGTAGGTTCAAGTTCACACTCCTGAATTTACAGAATATTGTTCAAGGAGTCACTTCACCTCTCTGAGCTGCAGGTACCTCACCTTTCAAATGGGACAAACAAAATGTATCTCTTAAGAGTCGCTGGTATGACAAATGAGGGAAGGTTTGTGGAAGTTCTTTGATAACCCCAAAGCACATCCAAATATTAGTTATAATTTATTGCCACATTCCTCTCTTGTAGGTCACTTAGGCTCCAGATTTCTCCCTCCCCAGCCCCCAGCTTGAACAGGAAAGGAGGCTCTATTAATAATTACACAGGGACTCACCCACCATCCTGAGAGGTCAGGAGGGTGTCATGAGGCTGAGAGAACTCCAGGCACAACTTGCCAAGACAACTTTCTCCCCACAGGGGCAGATTCAATTGCAGGTTGAGGCCTTGCAGCGAAAAGAGAGGGCGATAGTTCACACGAAGTCACAAGGTGAACAGAGGATCAGTGTCTTCATGGTAAGAAAAAACTCAGGTGTGGGTCTCTCTGTCCATGAGCTCCAAAGCAGAAACGGCATCTCTGCAAAACTCCTGGAATCCCTTATTACACTGACCACTCAAAAAGACCTCATTGACAAAGAAACAGGTCCAGAACGGGATGGAGTTAAGGAGGGACAGAAAGAATTGTGGCATCATGGGTCAGGGGGTGTTCAAGCCTTCTCCTCCTCCACAGCACTTGGTTTGCCAGATGCTAGCACCTTCCACATCCAGCCTCATATTCTTGGAGTAGGTTGGCTGCTTTGGTCTCCTCCATCTGGGGACAGGTAGTGTAAGGAAAACCAGTGCTGGTCTTAGAATCGGAAATACCAGTTTTAAGACCCAGCTCTGCCCCTCACGGTCCCTTACTAACTAGAAGTTGATTTCCCCAGTTAGAAAATGAAGGCACTATAAACCCACCCAATTATCTTTACCGATTTTGTGTGGCGGGGTGTGTGCAAAGGAAAGAATCTGGGTGAAAGCAGATTATAAACTGAAAAGCCTTCTGGAAATGTGAGTACTAGATACTTAGGTATTAAGTATTAGCTACTTAGGTCCTCGAAGGCAAAAAAACATAAATAGGGCTTCCCTGGTGGCGCAGTGGTTGAGAATCTGCCTGCCAATGCAAGGGACACGGGTTCGAGCCCTGGTCTGGGAAGATCCCACATGCCGCGGAGCAACTAGGCCCGTGAGCCACAACTACTGAGCCTGCGCGTCTGGAGCCTGTGCTCCCAACAAGAGAGGCCGCGATGATGAGAGGCTCGCGCTTGCCGCAACTAGAGAAAGCCCTTGCACAGAAAAGAAGACCCAACACAGCCAAAAATAGATAAATAAATAAATTAATTAAAAACAAAAACCCAAAAAACATAAATAACCTAAAATGAAAACAAAGCACATAGTAAGTGCTTTAAAAAGTTTGCTCTCCTCTCCTTTCCTTTCCTCCAGGTCTGCCACCGCACATTGCTCAGAATAAACTTAATAAAATGAAAACATTGAATAAAATGGGCTAGAAGGAACTTTGAGGGCTTCCTCTCATCTTCTGAGTGTCCATTTTCCTTGCCCCCAGGCCCACGTGGAATCTGAGAGGCAAAAGATCATCACAGCATTCAGACAGCTGCATCGGGTGCTACAGGAGGAGAAGAACTTCCTCCTGTCACGGATCAACTGGTTGGATCAGGAGATCACCAAGTGGAAGAAATTCTATATCATTTCCACCAAGTCGCAGCTGAACTCTCTTGGGAAGCTTAAGGATTCCCTGAAGGCCAGGCAGTGTTTGCCGCCCAGCCAGCTGCTCCAGGTGAGGAGAATCCCTTGGGGGCCAAGTTGTAAAAAGGTAGCAGTCCATCCCCAGTCACAGGTCAGAGCACTGACCACCTGGCAGAATACCAGAGCTACCCCTCTCCTCCTTCCCCTAGCCCAGTGCTGTGCAGCAGAAATACTATGTGAGCCACACGTGTAATTTACAAGCATATTGCAAGCCACATATGCGATGTCAACTTTTTTTCTCATAGCCACATTAAAAAGATAAAAAGAAACAGGTAAAATTAATTTAAATAAAACATTTTTTATTTAAATATATGTCCAGAATATTATCATTTCAATCTGTTAACCAATATTTTTAAAGTATTAACGAAATATGTTATGAACCTCCCCGTTTTTAAAAACTGAGTCTTTGAAATCTGGTATATGTTTGCCAGATCCCAACTCAGACACCACATTTTCAATGGGTGAAGTAAAATGTAGTCTGACCAAATCGATCTAGCTGTGTTTAATGGAAAAATATTTTACACTACTTCAGCTTTTTAATTTAAATTTGGACTAGTGAAACGTCAATAAAATTTGGTTCCTCATCATACTGGCCACATTTCAAGTGCTCAGTAGCCACATGTGGCTGGTGGCTGCCATATTGGACAGTACGGATCTAGTTGATGCACAAAATAAGCTGAGATCCCTCCTAAATCCATCTCCCACTCCCACCAGTTCAGAAATCCATTTCTTTCTTTCACGAAAGACCATGCAAAGCCATTCCAATGCGTCTGCTGTCCCCCCGCTCCTGTCTCTGGTTTAGTCTCAGAGATAAATTTATCTTCAAACAACTCAGCTAGTTCCTCTCGCGGTCTAACCATTTTCCTGCCTATTGGCATATCGGACGCTTCTTGGAGGAGCCCTTTATGGAGGGTGGGAAGAGAGAGGTGTTCTCACTCCCCCTGTTCTACCCCCACGCCCAGCAGGGTCAGCATTTTCTCCTTGGCTCCTGTGAATCAGCCAAGTGCTGAGGCCGTGCCCTTTCTCCTTCTCTTCTAGGACATCAAAAATGTCTTGTGCAGGTATGATGGGCCACCCCAAGTGCATTTTGCCTACTGATTCATTCATCGTACAATGCTCAACATGCATTCAAGCACACTCAACATTCCTCCCTCCCAAATTCCTGCCTACTCTGTCTAACTGCAGTCAGGTACTTAGGCTGTAGAGAGCAAAGGCCTGAGCTGAGCATATTAGCTCATAGGTTGGTTACTAAAGAGAAGAGCTGTTTTCTTTAGGTTCCTATTTCTTCATCACAGATTCTCCTATTTTCTTGCACCTCCTGCATGACCCCTTGCTCAACTAGATGGCTCCTGGGTCCCCTACCCCATCTCCCTGCCCCTTTCTTCTCTGCTTCTCTCTGGCTTCATCTCCCATCTGCATTTCCATAGCCCACTATGCCCCACCTCACCCTGAGCCCATATCCCCAGCCCTGGCTCCTGACTCCCAGCTCACTATCCTGATTTCCTTCCCCAACCTCAGGGCTCCGTCACCTCATCCCCATCTCTTTGTCACAGCTCCTCCTCCCCTGCACCCCATCCTTTGATCTCACCATCCAATTGAGCCATATCTTCCTAGGAGTGAAGCATTTTGCTTTCTCAACCCAACCCCTGTTTCAATGGACCTGGAGAAAAAACTCAGTGACGCCAAGTCACGGCATGATCCCTTCACAGAGAGCCTGAAGAAATTCAAAGGTAAGGAAGAGGCTGTCACCGTCTCGGCTCACCTACCTCTAGGGGATTCTTCTCCCATTCTTTTCCCGGAGGCAATGGGGCTGTAACTCATCCATGCCAATAGTAATCACAGGACCTTTCCAATGCCAGGCTCTCTGCTGAGCACTTTCCATGCATCCTTATGCTTCTTTTCAGGCATTTCTTGCACTCTGTCTTCATCATGTTTCACTTATCTTCCTCCCTACTCCTGTGAAAGCCACAAGAGGTCCCCTTGCCTAGCACAGTGACTGTCAGGAAGTTGGTTCTCGGTTGTCTGGTGGACCAGAGAAGAGGCAGAAACTGTGTGATCTCCAGCAAGTCGCTTTTACTTCTCTGGTTCACACTGGAGCTCCATCTATTCCTGACTACAGAAGAAGAGAAAACAGATTCAAAGTCAATGTCATTCAGGGGAAGTCCTTCTTCCAGCCTTGCAGGCAAACAGAGATCAGACAGAAGTGGATGACTTGGGCTTTAGATATTCGGTCAGATATTTTTCAAAAACATGTCTGGGTTTGCAACTAGGAAGACCGTTGGGTATTTGTAAGGACTCCCTTCACTGCAAAAGTTGTGCTTGTCTAAACCAGGAGTAGCGACAGCTGGATGGAGTTTTCTCCCAGGAAATATCACAAGAGCCCCCCACATCCCCATACACCCCTCCCATGTGCCTATGGAAAAGGACCAGGACAGCGCCCCCAAGAACACCACTCATTCAGCTAAGAATCTCCGCTCACCAGACACAGCGTTTTTCTCTTAATTTTGTTTTTTGAGCTCTTCTTTTCCCCAGTAACTGCTCTGCTTTGTCCAGCTCTCCCATCCCACTGGGTGTAATCTCATCTGGCCCAACAATTTCACAGTCATTTCAGGTTTAAAATAGTTTGGTTCTGGCGTTCCCTGGTGGCCTAGTGGTTAGGATTCCGGGCTTTTGCTGCCTTGGCCTGGGTTCAATCTCTGGTCAGGGAACTAAGATCCAAAAACTAAAAAATAAAATAGTTTGGTTCCAGTTTAGAATTTCAGTGAAGGGTTCCGCTACCCTTTCACTTCGGCACAGGCTGGAGTTGGGCATGGAGGAGGGAGATACAAAGACGCACCTTGTGGTAGAGATGAACGTGGTCTGGTCTGTCTTCCCTACACACACACACACACACACACACAGACACACACAGACACACACACACACAGTCCCCAAACTCCCACCTGGCCCTATTAAAGCCCAGGGGGTGGAGGGGGTGCTGGGGAGTCTATTCACAACACTGGCCCAATCTCCATAGCTCCCTAGTCTGAGGGTCATTGTCTCCTGTAGGGGAATTACTGGGTCTGGGAAGCCAGGGGTGGAGTGGGGTGGTGGCTGGACCCTGAAGGCCCTGTGGGCATAGCACTCAGGGCAGTGTTTGCTCTGGCTCCAGGTATGCGGACTCTTCATAAGAGGGTCGCTGAGTGTTCCCCATGGCTGGGCTTGTTGCTCTCGGATGAGATGCCCACGTGTCTCCCTCCACCTATCCCCAGGGCTGGTTCTATACTCTCCTGAAGCTACAGATCACTAGAAAGGTGCAGGGGCCCAGAGGAAGCCCCTTATCTAGGGGCCCCACCCTACAGCTCTTCACCTAGTCCAGCATCCCTACAGGAAATCCAGGTTGGACATGGGCCATCATCCCCATGTTCTGGGCTCATCCTCCAACCACACAAAGTCTTTTGTCCTCTGCCCCTATTTCCGTCAGGGTACACAGAAGTCGACAGCCCTCCATGTCTGGGAGACAGGAGACGTGGGGCACGAAGCTCCCTCCTTGGAGAGAACCAGGACAGAAGGGCACTAAGCTCTTTCATCAGCAGTTCCATCTGCTTTCTTCTCTCGAGTCCTCTCTTAGGGGGAGGAGAGAGGGATTGCCATCCAGGCTTTAAGAGGGTGAGACCACCCTTTACCACACCCTGCTCCTGAGTGGCTGGTACCACAGCAGGCTTTCTTTTGAAGCTAAAGGGTGAGGCCAAAAAGCACCTTTTGTCCCTCAGCCCTTTCTCCTCGGTTCTCCTCACTAGGGAGGGACTAGATTTGCTCTGCCCAGTATGGTGGCTGCTAGCCATACGTGCACTTGGGCATTTGAAATGCGGCTAGTCCAAAGTCAAGTGTGCTGTCAGTGAAGGAAACACGTCAGATTTCACAAGACTTAGTATGAAAATAGAATGTAAAATATAGCAATAATTTCTTATATGTTGAAAGGGCAATATCTTAAAAATAATGGGTTAAATAGAAAATATAATTAAAATTAATTTTATCTGTTTCTTTTTACTTTTTGTAATGGGACTACTAGAAAATTTAAAATGTTATTTGTGGTTCAGAGTATATTTCTACTGGACAGTGCTGGGCTGGAGAGCCACTTCAGGGAAGCAGAAAGGGCATCTCTCAGTGTTTTACACCCTCTTGGTCCACTAAGAGTATGAGAGACAAATCCAAGGCATTTGAGATCAGTGCCCTGCTGTGTGATTGGTGCTGGGTTCCTTGATCAACCTCTCTGGACTCCCTCCATCTCATTCTGTTCTCTCTCCACAGACAGCCTCCAGGCTGAGAGCAAGAAAGATAAAAGCAAATTCTTCAAAGGCATGACTGAAGAACACATAAAGAGCTGTAAGTGATGATTGCTCCTGCCATTTGGGGAAAGTAAAAAAAGCAAAGGCAAAGGATTCTGTCTCTCTGATTACATGAAGGCCAAATATAAGTGAATACCCATTCCTCATCATTGAGAAGAACAGGCATAGGGATGTGCTTTATTATTTTAAACTCAGGTAACTCACCAAACAGTGACTAATCCCCAAATTTAGAAGTATTCAAAAGTAATAGAAAATTGTAAATTTATTTCTTCATTCCTCAGAGTAAGGGAGGAAAAGGTAAGACAAGGAGAAGATAAAGGCAGCTCAGTCTCTGTGGTATTAGCTGCCCTCAGCCATAGGCTGGGTTTCTGGTTATAAGTCAGGTCAGGACAGCTCAGGGGAGGAAGACCCACTGTAACAGCAGCCTATGCCAAAGTCATCAGAGATGGCTCTGCCATCTGAGATGGTAACACTAGAGGTACCATTTCTTAAAGGCCCACCATGTGCTAAGCACCCCACATCTAATAGTTCAAAATCCCACAACTATCCTCCAAGGTAGGTGTTATTATCGGCAATTTACAGTAAGGCCCCTGCAGCTCCAGAGAGGTGAGGTAAATTAAACCCAAGTCATGTGACTATTAAGTGGAAAAAACAACATTAGAAATCATTTTGCCAAAGCCAGAAACGAAATACGTAATGCCTTCCAAAGCCGAGAGCAGGACTTAGGGATTCCGTTCCACCAGCAGTTTCTCCCCCAGGGGAGCTATCGGTATTTGCAGATGGTAAGTCTCCATTGTGCTCTCTGCCTTGTGTCCTGTTGAATGTTTCACATCCCAGGCCCCAGGAAACACTCTAGGCCAGTAAAGACCCTCCCCCTCCTCCTGCAGGCACCGGGACAACCTGAAAGGTTTCCACACTTCCCCATGAGTGGAGGGCAGTCCTCACTGAGAACCACCTATTCTTGTTCTTATCGATGGTGGCAGGGTGTTTGGTTTTGTTTTTAGTTTGCAGCTTCTGGTTATCAAGACCAAAATAGGTTTTCTTGTCTCAATTCCTAGGGTACCTGTCAAACAAAAACAATCCTAAAATGAACGAAACCTTGGAGCCTGAGTCGACCCCTCCAGGTAGGAGTCCTGCCCCTGACCACTGGTGGCTTCCAGTGGTGGAGTCAGGGAACCTCTAAGACTACAGAGGGTCAAAATGCTGTCTCCACCCCCAGCATAGATGGGAATGCACTGGACTGACACTGCAGAGGAAGGAAAGACAGTAGACTGTAGAAAGAACTTCCTAACATACAAGATCACCCTCCCTGACCAGAGTCAGGTGGGAATGAATAACTGCTCTCAGTTCCAGCTTGGGTTGGAGGGGAATAGAGACAGAGCAGAAAGAGGAATTTAGAGAGACTGTAAGAGGGCCTGGAAGTTGGGAGAGGAAGAGGAAGGGCTGTAGAAACTAGCGTTCTTGAAAACTTCAGGTGCTAAGATGGCATGGGCAGAGATGGGGGTGGGGATAGCAGGCATTTCATCCATCTCCTCTTCCCCTTCCCAGAGTATACCTCCTCCAGGAAGTAATCTACCACCTGATCAGTTTACTCCTAACTTGTTCAGGTGTGCTTTTGTTACCAAACCAGGTTTGTTCGCCCCACGCGCAGCCAGCCAAATGCCGAGACGCTGAGGTTTGTAGCAGAGAAAGTTTATTCACAAGGCAGGCAAGGGAGGAAACGGGAGAACAAGTCTCAGGTCTGCCTCCCTGAAGGCGAGGGGCTTGAGATATTTATGGGATCATGAAACAGGGTGGTCTCGGGCGTGGGGAAAGATGATCAGAGGTAGGGAAAAGGTGAGGTAATCAGCGTTCTGTGGTGCAGGCAGATTTGGGTTACATGCTTCTTCATGGGATGCATGTTCAAAAATGGAGGTGCTTAGCATAATCTGAGGATGGAGTTTTGGCCCTCTGATGTCAAAAGGTTGTTCTTCTGACACCTGTGCAGGTCTAGTTTTAGGGTTTTAGCCAGCTCAAACTGGACAAGAGCTCACTCCAATTCCTAACAAAACAACTTAAGCTTCCATTAGTATAGCGACTCATGTCAGAGGTGTTATCTATAGGGCTGGTTGATGAGTCTTGTGCTATATTACCTGAAGGGTATGCAATTAAAGAGGGAAAAAAGTCACTAAAGGGAGCTTAATCAGTGAAGGCAGCTTACAAGCAGAGGGGTTTTAACAAGCTGTTCCCTTATCTATCAGTCTGTAGGACAAGCCCAAGAATTTCTGTTGGTCCCCAGCTTCTGGAACCGTCTGGAGCACGATTTCACTTTCTTGAGTCTAACCTTGATCCCTCCTGCTGCGTCTAGAGCTCAGCAGTACTTTCTGGCATTGCTGCCTTGCTCCCACTGACCTCTCTTTTCTCCTCTCCTTCTCCCTCAAAGTTGACAGAACAACTAAACCAGTGCCACCAAATCCCAAACCCTCAACTTCATTCGCCCCACTCTTCCAGAGACGAAGCAGGGCCTCTTTTGTTTCTTATTCACCAATCCAAGACAGCTCTGACAACCTGAGGGGCCCTGGAGCTACGGTTATTGAAGAGCTCAAGATGGCGCTGGGTGAGTGGCCGAGAGCAGTGAAGGGTCCCTGAGTGGAGTTGGGCTGAGGGAGATGGGGGTGGTGTTGACGATTTGGAGAAGGAAGAGGGGGTTCTCAAGCAAAAAGAGGAAGATGACCTGGAAGCCCCAGCTTGGCTTCTGCTTATTGCTTTGGCTGTGGTACCTCCTGGTGGATAAAGGAAGTCACTATAGTTGACTGCTCCGGTCCACTTTATTTTTTCTTTTTTTTAAACTATTTACCTAGGCATCAGTTCAGCCAGGGTAGACTCTAGAGACCAGTAAGGACTGCCTGGGTCACAATTCACCTAACTCATTCCCATGAACCTGGTCACTCTTTCTCCTCTTCCCCACATTCCCACATCCTCCATCTCTCCCCACCCCCCATCCAGCAGGGAAAATTAAGTAATATTACAGTAAGAGGGTGTGAGATTAGACAACAAATCAGACAACAAAGTAGACAACAAATCAGATAACAAATCAGACAACAAACAGAATGAGGCCCCCATTCCTAAGTCTTTGGCAAAGACTGGAACCACAGCTGCTCAAGCAATTGTAGAGGGCAGATGGGGGACTTCTAGCCTTGACAAACTATAACTTAATGTCCAAATCCAATTAAAAGTGTGCATGTGTGGGGACCTCCCTGACGGTCCAGTGGCTAAGACTCCATGCTTCCACTCCAGGGAGCGTGGATTCGATCCCTGGTGGGGGAACTAAGATCCCCCATGGTCATGCGGACATAAAAAAAAAAAGGGGACTTCCCTGGTGGCGCAGTGGTTAGGATTCCGCCTGCCAGTGCAGGGGACACGGGTTTGAGCCCTGGTCCGGGAAGATCCCACATGCCGCAGAGCAACTAGGCCTGTGCGCCACAACTACTGAGCCTGCGCTCTAGAGCCCGCGAGCCACAACTACTGAGCCCATGTGCCACAAGTACTGAAGCCCGCGCGCCTAGAGCCCGTGCTTCACAACAAGAGAAGCCACCGCAATGAGAAGCCCGCACACCGCAATGAAGACCCAACACAGCCAAAAATAAATAAATATAATTTTAAAAAAATGTGTGCTTCTGTGGTGAGACCAGGGCTGACTATCCCTCCTTCTGCATTCCACCCCTCCATTTATGTCTGTTTTTGAGGGCTGCACTTTAGACAATTACTCGAGCTCAGATAGCCTGAGCCTCGACATCTCTTATACAAGCCTCAAATCTTCTTCTAGATATGAGGACCACACGAAACGGGGAAGGAAGAGGAGATAGTCTTCCCGCAGCCCCAGTGACCCTGGATGCAGCCTCGGCTCACCCGGATCTCATCATTTCCCAGGATCTGAAGACAGTGACGCTGGACCAAGTTTCTCAAACCGGCTGGACTGAGCCCACCGACCCTGAGCGCTTCCATCCGCTCCGCTGTGTCCTGGGCTTGCCAGGCTTCTCCACCGGCTGCCAGGCCTGGGAGGCGGAGCTCCAAGGGCCCGGGGGCGGGGGCTGCGTGGTGGGCGTGGCCTCAGACCCAGTACCACGGAGGGGCATGCTGGTGTTGGAGCCCTTGACCGGCTTCTGGGCGCTGAGCATCGCAGGCTCCGAGTGCCAGGCGCTCACCAAGGCCGGCACCCGGGAGGCTCTCTCGGTCTGTCCCAGGAAAGTGGGCGTCCGAGTGAATCACGAATGCGGGGAGGTCGTCTTCTACGACGCCACTACCAGCAACCACATCTACACCTTCCAGGCCTCCTTTCCAGGGCAGGTCTTCCCCTTTTTCCAGCTCTTGTTTCCCGGCACCCAGATCACCCTGAGTCCCTAGAGTTGTTCCTTTGCCTTTCTCTCTGTCTCCTCCCCGTTGCTTCCTCTCTTTGGGATATGCTGCCGCTGGTAGGTAGGGTTGAAGCTAGACTTCCAGGAGTAATTTAGGAAGGTTACACTCTTCGGGCTTCTTGATCCAGGCCTGATGTCTCTGACCCCCCTTTAATAAATTTTCCTTTTTTCTTTCAGTCCCCCTTTCTCCCCAGTATACCTCGGTCGAAAAGAAAGCTTCAAATACACGAAAAGACTCCACACAAGGCTATTTATTGTCGCACTGTAAATCGATAGGTGATAGTTGAAAACTCTGCATATGAGAAAGTTGGTTGAGATCCAGATACAGGGGACCAGACAACTGACTTTGGCCTGCGGCTTTCTCCTCCTCCAACTCATTCCCCGAAGCCCCTGGGTGCGTGTGCGGGCTTGACCCATTTGGCCTCATCCTTTCTGGGGATCTGAAAAACATGGCGCCGGACCGCTGGATGTTGTCTCCCCAGGCGACTCAGTCAGGTCTGCCCCCTCACCTTCTATCCATTTTGCAAATAAGGACCATCTGTGTATTATTTTATGGTGACCTCCAGGATATATTAAGTGAAAAAAACAAGGTGGAGAACAGTGCACACCGCATGCTACATTTTACCTAAGAAAAGGGGAAATGTAAATATACATTTTTGGGGGCTTATATTTATTTTTTAAGTGGAAGGATAAACCAAAACCTAACAAAAACAGTTACCTGTGGGGGGAGGGGAAGGAAAACCAGGTGGAAGAGATGGAAATTAGTCTTTTCTAAATGTACTTTGTTTTGTATGTTTGGCTTTGGAATCATGTAAATGTTTTACATCACTATAAAACAAAATTAAGTTAAAACAAGACAAAATGAAACTAACTGTGTGTGTAGTTGGTAGCTTAAACTCTCTGCAGTTGGTAACTCCTTAGAGAGGAGTTATTTTAGGTGACTTTAAAATGCAGTAATTTAGCTGTATATCCCCAGTGGGATATAGCCTAATGACAAAAAGAAGTGAAAATAAAACTTAAAATTTTCAGTTGTCATCTGGGTAATAATATTTTTGTTGTTATTCTGAATATATTATATATTATGTACATGTACATACACATATATAATAGGATAAAGAAAATAAGCAATTATGTTAATGTTACCAGGAACCAAGATTTTCAACCTGAAAGATTAGGTTTCTCTTATGATTATGACATAAAAGAAGAGAAATAAAAACATAGTGATCCCAAATTTGAATTGGAAAATCAGTATAAACTCATGATGTGTTTTCTCTTAAAAAATAATAAAATGTATTTCTTAGTTCCCTTCACAAAGAAGGCCTAATATTAATAGCCTAACTGGATACACTGAGCAAGCACTGCTTACATCCATATGGTGATCTTATTATTTCCCACCAAAAAGAAAACGGCTCCTTGGGACTTCCCTGGTGGTCCAGTGGTTAAGACTCCTTGCTTCCATTGCAGGAGGCATGGGTTCGATCCCTGGTCGGGGAGCTAAGATCCCACATGCCCCGCGGCGTGGCAAAAAAAAAAAAAAAGGGTTCCTTAAAGAACTGGCTAATTCTAGGTCTGGGAGAAAAAATATACAAGATGATTCCGGAGCATCTTGTCACATCAGATTGTGAGAAAGCTACTGGGGTCATGTCAAAAATGACTCAGGAGCCAACATGAAGGGTTAAAGATGGGATACTTTTGGCATGAATAAGGATAATAACTGCAATTGATTGAGACACGTCATATATGCAAAAAATTCCATCAGTTCATCATGACAACTAAAAACTATACTCATTGGTCATTTTTGGAGAATGCTAGGAAACTATACCACTTTCTGAACACTGGTAAATACTCAGTTTTTTATGCTATCATTCTTGTACAAATATATCTAAGAATACCAAATGGTTGAGGGACAGTTCTTTATTACAAACTCCAGCTAATAAATGAAGACAATGGAAGAATATCATTCTTTTGTAACACCCAATGAAATAATGCACCTATGCAATAATCATCAACAGCTGCTAGAAGCATATGTGAAAAGCCGATGGGGAATCTTACAATGATGAATCAGGCTGACAACACCTGAACCCACTGATCAATCCTAACATCATAAAAAGAAAGACAATCCAACATTATGTGCCTTCCAATGTAATACAACAGGAGGTAACGACTTGATAACTTGCTGAAAATGATGAATCTAAAACCCAT
Source organism: Eubalaena glacialis (assembly GCF_028564815.1). Taxonomy (NCBI): domain Eukaryota; kingdom Metazoa; phylum Chordata; class Mammalia; order Artiodactyla; family Balaenidae; genus Eubalaena; species Eubalaena glacialis. The sequence goes on along the minus strand of NC_083722.1, from coordinate 23,002,865 downwards.
CACAGTTCTGGATCTACCAGAATCATTTAAAAAACGCTGCAGAGATGCAGTCAGCAAATCCCAGTCTGGGAAAATTCATAGGACAAAGGACCAGTTTTCTTCATCAGATAAATTTCCAGAAGAAAAAGGGTTTGCGGGGGGGGGGGGGGGGGGAGGTGATGAGAGAAAGGGAACCTATAGATTAAAAGAGACTTAAAGGACATATCAAAAGAACGCAGTGGTAGACTTGTTTGCATCCCGGTTTGAACAAATTAATTGTAATCTAATGTTTAAAACATGAGACAGAAATTTTAACATTGACTGTACATTTATATTAAACCTCTTTAAAAACGAGGTTTTGGTATACTGAAGCTTTTTTTTTTAGGCTCCTCTGGGTCTTAGTTGTGGCACGCGGGATCTTCCTTGCGGCATGCAGACTCTTTAGTTGCGGCATGCATGTGGGATCTAGTTCCCCATCCAGGGAAGTCCCTGAAATTTTATTAATAAAATATGTCTGAGATTTGCTTAAAAATAACACACTGGAGGGAGGGAGATGCAAGAGGGAATAGATATGGGAACATAGGTATATGTATAACTGATTCACTTTGTTATAAAGCAGAAACTAACACACCATTGTAAAGCAATTATACTGCAATAAAGATGTTAAAAAAAAATAACACACTGGGAAAAGGGGAAGGATGAGTGGGAGGTAATTGATGAAATAAAATTGGTCATGAGTTGATCATTGTTGAAGGGGTTGATGGGTGCACAAGAGTTCATCATATTATTGTCTCTACTTCATGTATGTTTGAATTTTTCCATATGAAAAAAGTTGACACAAAAATTTAAAGACATCCTGTAAGTGTGGTCTCCCACAGTCAGTACTTGGGAGTGAATCTGACTCAGAACCCAAACATCCTTTCAAAGGTGTGAAAAGATTTTGATTCTTACCAAAGATTGGCTTAACCTGGAGGTTAAGAGGATGTATCAATAGTTTCCCTTTCAAAAGCAAACCGTCTGCATTTTCTTCTTCCTCATACTCGGAAACCAAAATTAATCTCAGGACCAGATGCATCCTCCTCTCTAACCCTCGCCACCACCACCACGCGCAGCAAGAATCTTTCTATAGTGTTGTCACGTGAGGGATCGAAGTTTGACTCAGAGAAGTACGGCCCCTGTTTCCAGAATGATCCCGAAAAAGTAAAAGGGGCGAGAGGCTTGGAAACCCGAACCGACGGGGTGACAAGATGACCTACGGAGAGCAAGACCCAGGATTTGCGCCAGAGTTCAAGATTATTATCGGTTTCCTCCTCTTCGACTCCCTTCAACCGGGTGGAGAGCGGGGTAGGCGGATGGGGCGGGCTTCCCGGGCATTTACAGCCGCCCGGTTCCAGTTAGGAGATGGCTGCATTACAGGAGGCTTGGCGAGCCGCCCGCCGACCTTTCGGAGGCCGCGCGCCAGTCTCCGCAGTGGGAGGGCGGACCCAGGTGTCGGGCCTGGGAGAGGCAACACCCCAGCGCGGATTCCAGGAGCGCGCACTCAGCCCCGGCCCGGCTCCCCCATTCTGTTCCCCCGGTCGCCCGCGAGGCGCCGTCGATTATATAAACAGCCGTCATCTGCCTGTTAGGTGACGACTGGGGACACGGGGACCAGGACACACAACCCTCCCGCCCCCGCACATTCATTCAGAATCTTCCCTGACACAGTCCACATTCGCTATATCCGGTATTCAAAGCCCGAGTCGTTGACGTCACACACTTTATCTCGTAGTTTCCTTTAATTGTATGCAGATTTTGTTTCCTTGCTAGAACAGGGGAGCTTCCCGGACTGATGTATGTTGATTTCATACTTTCTTTCTCCCTCCCCTAACCCCTGACGCTAAGCGCAGATCCTCGAATGAGGTAGTTGATAACATTGGCTAAATTGAAACCATCTCCTAATTCCTCTTTCCCACAAAGGAGGTCTTGGCAATCCCACTCAGTTGTCGTGGACCAGCTTCACCTCACCTCCTCCAGGATGCCTTCCCCAGTCCGGTTCCCGGCTCCTTCTGTAGGAAGGTGCACACTCCCAAAGCGGTAGCACTGACCTCAGGAGACTGTGAACTTGAGGGCAGAAGCAGCCTCTTACTCATTCTGGCTTCACCCTCCCACCCTTCTTGCACAGTTCTTAGTGAATGAAGGGACACTGTGTGACACGGTTTAAATCTGGGGAGGTCTTCCCCCCTGATCCCTGACCTTGAACTGCGACCACTCCCTCTTCTGTCCCTTTCCGAGAGGAGCACTGTTGAATCTTTCAGAAGCTGACAAACCTGAAGAGGGTCCCGGCCACTCACACAGTGATATGGCTGGGAAGTCAAGTGGTCACTGAGGTCGAGGGCCTAGATTTCCATTCTCTAGTTCAAGGTATTTTCTGCTCCTCCACGTGCTGATAACAGTACTAACAACAACTTGTTTACAGAGTTTAACAGTTTACCAAATAGTTTCATACACATTACTCCATTTGTTCCTCACAACCTCTTGAATTAGGTTTCATTACCTCCCCATATTCCAGATACGGCACTGATGCTCAGACTCAGGTCTGTTAACCCAAAGCACATACAAAAGCCATCTTGAAAAGATAAAATACTATAAAATATATGATAGTGTGGTATAACAAATAATAACCTTTCCATGGTATTGCCTTCTACCTTGACACCCTCAACTCCTGTACTATTTTCTTTGGTCTGCTATAACAAAGTGCCACAAACTAGGTGGATTAAAACAAGAAAAACTTTCCTCTCACAGTTCTGGAAGCTGAATGTCTGAAATCAAGGTGTCAACAGGGCCATGCTCTCTCAGAAGGGTCTAAGGAAGAACCTTTCTTGCCCCCTTCAAATTCCTGTGTTCGCTGGCAATCCTTGTCCTTCCTTGGCTTTCTACAAGCATCAATCCAGTCTCCCTGCCTCTAGACTTACCCTGCTCAATCGATCCTCCATGACAGAGGCCAACATAATTGGCCCCCCTCCCCAAATTGTATTACAAACATTTTCAAACAGAAGAGTTGGAATATTTTACAGGGACCACCCAAATACCCACCTAATGATAGATTCTATCATTAGCATTTTACTATAATCACTTTATCAAGTGCTTTTCCCATCTATCCGTCCCTTTATCCATCCATCAGTCCCTTTTATAATTTTATGCATTTTTAAGTAAGTTGCAGACATTTAAATGATGTTTACAAACATAATCTCATCATGTCAGGACTTGCAGAACTTTCAATGGACTTTCCATGATGCACCCTTTTGCTAAAGGTAAAGCCCAAACGCAACTCCTTATCATGATTGTAAGTGCCTCCAGCCTAATTCCTCCTGCAATATGCTACCTACTTTTCACTCTAGTGAGATCAAAAAATTCCCCACTCACCATCTAGTTTGTCACCTCCCTGACCTGCTCTTCTTGTCCCTTCTCATGAGATTGTCCTCAGCCTCCAGGACCTCAAGTATCCTCTTTCCCAGAAAGCCTTTCCTGATACCCCACCTGCCTTTTACCACATTAGTGTAGATGCACCTCTTCTTGAGCAGGCAACAGTCCCCAGAGCATCCCTCCCTCAATCACTGCACTTAGCTCTAGAAATCATAACGATCTGTTTATGTGTCTTTCCCACCTCTGCCCCCAAATGAGAGCTTCCTGAAAAATCATGGATCCTGCTTTATTTGCCTATTGTCCTTGGCACCTAGATCGGTGTGTGGCATATGTGGGTGGGTCCCCAATAAATATTTGTTGAGTGAATGCATGTTTTGTTTTGTCCCTTCTGACAGCACTTCCTGCCTTTGTACCATCTTCTCCCACACAGCCTGGGTCCAGATCCTCAAGGTAGATCTCAGAGGCTAAGAATGAAGAAAAGAAACACTGGATGTTATCAATGTCCTCCAGCCAAAGACCCCCAGAAACACACCTGTAGTTGAACAAGTTGGGTTTATTACTCTTGGCATCAAAAGAGAATGCACACCATAGGGAACTGTGGGACATCTCAGTAAGAGAGTGTTAGAACGAAAACCTATAGTAGGATTTGGGCTTTGGTTAGGTGATTTGGGGGAGGGTCTGAGGAAGTAGGGATTTGCTCTAGATAGAATGCTGTCAGAAAGCAGGGTAGATTCTATGACTATCTCAGTCAATCCTCTCTACAGGGAGGGGAGACCAGAATGAGGGTAAAAAAGTAACAGGATTTTTTTTTTTTTTGGCCAAGGGAAGGGGTGTTTGGTATTTTGTGGGTGGCATAGTGACTGTTTTTTCATCTGTGCTCGGATAGAATTACGAGCTGGGCTTGCTTTGTCTCATATGATTTCAGAGTGAACTTGTCTGAGGTCATTGTTTTGTAAGATAGTTTATGCCTAATAGAAGAATAACATGGTTTACCTGTGAGTGTCAAGCCAGCTTCTGAATGTCAGAGGCGGCTATTTTGTTCATTCTCCATGTTTAGGTGGGGAATTGGGCAAAGGATGAATTAGTGGGGCTGGGGCATGTGTGTTTATCTTTGCAGAATCCAGTTCAATGCAAGAAACTTTTCAAATAGAGCGAGGCTTGTGTTTATCTCCAGTGTCCAACCCCCAACTCAGCCATATGATCCCAGGTCACAGGGCTGACACATTCAGCCCTTACGGTCATCAGCCCCATGGCCATGGGAGGGGACTGGTAACCGCCGCCAGCACTGGTGAAGCTGAGTCGTGATTAGGGAGGGGCCGACTGCCTTGGATGGCCTTGGCTGCGACCTCTCCCAGACATCCTTCATTCTCCCAGGACAGAGACTCTGCAGCTTGTTTCCTTGGCCTGGCTCTTTTTGTTTGTCATCCTGCCTGGTATCACAGCCTCACAGTTACCCCCCTACCTATTCATTTGAGCCCTGAGGAAAACCTATCAGACATGAATTTTTTGTTGGTTTTGTGACAGTGGCCTCTGACCAGACAGGTTAAACTCCCTGGACCCCAAGGGCCTTGTTGTCTCTGCTCCCTGCCTTTTGATGATCTCACTCATGCCATCAGTTTCTGGGATCCAGTGACTCACTGCAGATGCCTGGCACCTGAGTTCTCTGGGGATACTCTCTAAGGACAGGTGGGCATGAGGCTGTGATCTTGCCTCCTTCAGTCCACTGCTTCTGTCTATTAGTGAGTCCCCTTCCCCCAGAGAGCCCTTAACATCTCCTTCCAAACAACAGCTACGATGCTACTGCCTGCCTCCGGCCTTCTGCCTTCTTGATGCCTTTCTGCCAAAGATGGCACCTCTCCTGTTAAAGGTTCCTGGCTTTCGCTTTCACTTCCTTTTGTCCTGGTCTGATGCTTGTTCCTTCTCTTCCTTCAGGCTCAAGTTTTTACCAGTTGTGCTTGCTTGCTGTAAGACTTTGAACAGATTAATTAAATCTCTGGGATTCAGTTTTTGCATCTGTAAACTGTGGGTAATGATAATTACCTCTTACTATTGTGCTTGCTTGCTGTAAGACTTTGAACAGATTAATTAAATCTCTGGAATTCAGTTTTTGCATCTGTAAACTGTGGGTAATGATAATTACCTCTTACTATTGTTGTGTGATTTAGTTGTTGTTTTTTTTTAACTACACATGTAATTAATGTATACATTCACTTGTAAAGAATTTAAACCAGACAGGTAGAATGAAAGTCTCCTTTAGTCAGTGTCCCCCTAGATCCTAGTTAGATGTGGTCCTTCAGGACATTTTTCTGTGCATTTACATACATATTTAGGTGAATGTGTGTGTATATATTTTTAAAATAGCTATAAAGTGAGGATGGTGGGGATGGTGAGGATATCTGTTTGTGGACCAAGTGAGGTTGACGGTTAAAAAAAAAGCTGTGTCTTTGTAAAAGCAAATCAATAGATCATGCCTAAAATGGAAAAAGCATGCAGTAATAATATAATCTTGTTTACAGATATGGAGACAAATACCAAAAAGCAAATCAGCTAAAAGAGTTGAAAGTGGTGGATATGGGTGGGGCTGTGAGTTTTTCTCATTAACTCATTGTTTGCCTTTTCACGTGCAGGTATAACTTCGATCACACTCCCCCAAAATAATCTGTGTTCTGTGTTCCTTTTTTTTTTCTCGATGTGGAGATCTGCTGCCCACTCACTCCCTCAGACCAGTTCACACACTTCCTTCCTCCTCCTCCTCTCCATTCCCACGTACCAGCCTTGTGCAGCCCTCGTGGTCTCCCTCCCCGCTCTGGTCCATTCTCCACCTGCAGCCAGAACCATCTTTGTAACATGCTTCATCGGCGTGTGTTTCTCCCCACTTAAAAATTCTCTGAAAACAAACTAGTGGTTACCAGTGGGGAGTAGGGAAGAGGGAAGGACAAGATAGGGGTAGGGGATTCAGAGGTACAAACTATTATGTATAAAATAAATAAGCTACAAGGATACATTGTACAGGGATTGTAGCCAATATTTTATAATAACTATAAATGGAGTATAACCTTTAAACAGTGTGAATCACAGTGTTGTACACCCGTAATTTATATAATATTGTACATCAACTCTATCTCAATTTTTAAAAAAGTAAAGAAAAAAAGTCTCTGAGACTCACCTAGGAGAGCAGGGTTAATATTAAGCCTTTTGCATGGCAAGCTCCATGTCCCTCTCAGCTCCAGCCCCAGACGCGAAAACATCAGTACCATACACAACATCAGGGTTAACTACCTACCATTCTCCAGACACACCTTGTTCTCTTGGGTTTCCCTGGCTCTGTACTCCCTGTTCCCTCTGACCAAAACTTCCCTGTGTGTCTTTAATATGGATCATAACTCATAGTGCAAAATATCTTGCACTTTTATATTTTAAATTTTTTAAATTAATTTTTATTGGAGTATAGTTGAGTTACAATGTTGTGTTAGTTTCTGCTTACAGCAGAGTGAATCAGTTATACATATACATATATCCACTCTTTTTTAGATTCTATTCCCATATAGGCCATCACAAAGTATTGAGGAGAGTTCCCTGTGCTAAGCAGTAGGCCTTTATTAGTTATCTATTTTCTGTATAGTAGTGTGTATAAGTCATTCCCAATCTCCCAATTTATTTCTCCACCTTTTTCCTCCCTGATAACCAGAAGTTTGTTTTCTACATCTGTAACTCTATTTCTGTTTTGTAAATAAGTTCATTTGTACCATTTTCTTTTAGATTCCACATATAAGCGATATCATATATTTGTCTTTCTCTGTATAACTTACTTCACACAGTATGACAATCTCTAGGTCCATCCATGTTGCTGCGAATGTCGTTATTTCTTTTTTTTTAATGGCTGAGTAATATTTCATTGTATATTTGTACCACATCTTCTTTATCCATTCTTCCATCAATGGACATTTAGGTTGCTTCCATGTCCTGGCTATTGCAAATAATGCTGCAATAAATATTGGGGTGCATGTATCTTTTCGAATTATGCTTTTCTCCAGATATATGCCCAAGAGTGGGATTGCTGGATCATATGGTAGCTCTATTTTATCTTGCACTTTTATTTTATTTTATTTTTTTATTTTTTTTTGCCACACCACATGGTATGTGGGATCTTAGTTCCCAAACTAGGGATTGAATCCATGCCCCCTGCAGTGGAAGCATGGAGTCTTAACCACTAGACTGCCAGGGAAGTCCCCTATCTTGCACTTTTTTTTTTTTTTTAAATTTTATTTATTTATTTATGGCTGTGTTGGGTCTTCGTTTCTGTGCGAGGGCTTTCTCTAGTTGCGGCAAGCGGGGGCCACTCTTCATCGCGGTGCGCGGGCCTCTCACTATCGCGGCATCTTTTTTTTGTTGCGGAGCACAGGCTCCAGACGCGCAGGCTCAGTAGTTGTGGCTCACGGGCCTAGTCGCTCCGCGGCACGTGGGATCTTCCCAGACCAGGGCTCGAACCCGTGTCCCCTGCATTGGCAGGCAGTCTCTCAACCACTGCGCCACCAGGGAAGCCCCCTATCTTGCACTTTTAAGCTATGGGTCTTAGAGATCTTCACAAGTCACTCCAGAGGCCTTCCACATCCTTTTTAATAGCTACATGAATTGCATTAGATAATGTACGTGAAAATGCTTTGCATGCTATCTGGCACATAGAAATTCTCAATGAATGTTTCTTTCCTTCACTTAAGTTCCTATTACTCCAACATAATGGAGAAGCACTCTCACTTTCCCTTAACTGTATAGTTGTGAGATCCCTCATCAACCCTGACAAGAGCTATGCAATGTTTTTTTTTTTTTTTTGTCTTTCAGTACCTGGTTTATTTTACTTATCATAATGTCCTCCAGCTTCATTTATGTTGTCACAAATGGCAAGATTTTCTTCTTTTTTATGGATGAACAATATATATTCTTTATCCATTCATCTATTGACAGACACTTAGGTTGTATCCATATCTTAGCTATTGTGAATAGTGTTGAATGTGATGAAGCTATCTCTTCAAGATGTGGATTTCCTTTCCTCTGGATATATAACCAGAAAGGGGATTGCTAGATTGTATGATAGTTCTATTTTCAATTTTTTGAGGAACCTCCATAATATTTTCCATAGTGGCTCTACCAGTTTACATGCCCACCAACAGGGTTCTCTTTTCTCCACATCCTTCCCATCACTTACATCTTACCCTTTTTTTTTTTTTTTTTTTTTTTGCCTCACCCTGTGGCTTGCAGGATCTTAATTCCCCCACCAGGCATCGAACCTGGCTCCCCTGCAGTGGAAGCACAGAGTCCTAACCACTGGACTATCAGGGAATTCCCTTGTCTTTTTTTTTTTTTTTTTAATTTATTTTATTTATTTTTGGCTGTGTTGGGTCTTCGTTGCTGCACGCAGGCTTCCTTTAGTTGCGGTGAGCAGGGGCTACTCTTTGTTGCCGTGTGCGGACTTATTGCAGTGGCTTCTCTTTGTTTATGCAATGGTTTTAAATAGATCGTTAATTAAAAGTTACTGGGCTTCCCTGGTGGCGCAGTGGTTGAGAGTCTGCCTGCCAATGCAGGGGACACGGGTTCGAGCCCTGGTCTGGGAAGATCCCACATGCCGCGGAGCAACTGGGCCCGCGAGCCACAACTACTGAGCCTGCGCGTCTGGAGCCTGTGCTCCGCAGCAAGAGAGGCCGCGGTAGTGAGAGGCCCGCGCACCGCGATGAAGAGTGGCCCCCGCTTGCCACAACTAGAGAAAGCCCTCGCACAGAAGCGAAGACCCAACACAGCCATACATACATACATACATAAAAAGAATGTAAGCAGACAAGAATAGCATTTAAAAAAAAAAAAAAAAAAGAGTAGTTGAGTTTGACATCACTAAAAAAAAAAAAAAAAAAGTTACTGATCTCCACCCAGTTCCCCTCATATCCCTCCTTTGTTCTCTTTTAACCCACTCAACTCCTTGGAGGTCTCCCGGACACTGTGTTTGCTTGCCTATGCCTCAAAGGCCCTCTCCCACCCCCTCTCCCTCCATCCACTGGGGAAATATTTCCCGTCTTCTTCTGAGACCAGACTGCATCACTTCCCCTGTGAAAGCTGCTCTCCCCCAGAGAAGAGCCCTCAGTCATCTGGGCTGCCCTCCTGTCCCATTTGTACTGCTCACATTACTCCTCAATTAGCTCAGCCTTTTAAAAAATTTTATTTATTTATTTTTGGCTGCATTGGGTCTTTGTTGCAGTGCGCAGGCTTCTCATTGCGGTGGCTTCTCTTGTTGTGGAGCACCGGCTCTAGGCGCTCTGGCTTCAGTAGTTGTGGCTTGCGGGCTCTAGAGTGCAGGCTCAGTAGTTGTGGCACACTGGCTTAGTTGCTCCGCGGCATGTGAGATCTTCCCGGACCAGGGCTCCAACCCGTGTCCCCTACATTGGCAGTCAGATTCTTAACCACTGTGCCACCAGGGAAGTCCCTAGCTCAGCCTTTTGAAGGCAGACTGTCTTAGCATCTTCAGGGTTTAGCACATTGCCTGGCACATAAAAAAGGCGCCATAAATATTTGTTGGATAAAAATCTTCAACTTCCTAAAGGTCTAATCTCTCTTTTCTATATAATATGCCACATACAGAAGCAGCAGCACTTATAGTATAAAGGATAAAGGAGACCGTTTAGAGTCTTACTAGCTGTGTGATTTGGGGCAAGTCACATGACCTCTCTGAGCCTCAGTTTCTTGATCTGTAAAAGGGGGGTAAAGATATCTACTTCATGAGGATGAAATAAATTAAAATATATAAAAAATGCTCTAAAAAGTAACAAGTATTATTATTGTCCCTTCTCCAAACTCATTTCCAACTTAGTTCTGACAAATCTTCTCCCCAGGTCCAGTCAGTTCTGTGAGACCATCTCTCTCCTCTCCATCTCTGTTCCCCATTCATTCCTGGTGCTATTGTTTCACTCTCCAGTCCCCTTCATCTAAGTTGATGGGCCCTGGTCTCCACTAATTCTTCCTGTGACTTCTCTGCAGCCTTTGCCTTTCTCCTCTTAAGTGTAAATGAATCTTTACAGCTTCCTCGGAGCCATCCCACGAACTTTGGTGGGGTCCTTTTCCTCCACCTCCTGGAAGCCCCTCCCTGTCCTTCCTGCCACACACACCACCCCTGGCGGGGGTGGTGGGGGGGTGGGGGGTGGGGCGGGGGAGGGCGCCGGGCGTGGCTGGTGGATGCCTCTACCAAGCATTGGTTTCAAGACGCTAGCAAAGGTGCTCAGAGACGGGAGATAAAAGGGTGTGAGATGCCACGCTCTACACAGGGACGGGTTTGATGAGGGGAGCCGCAGAGTCCGCAGGCCCCGAAGCCAGTTTTCCTCCCAGAGACGCAGGGCAGGGCAGGGCTGTGCAGCAGGGGAGTGTTGAGGGAAGGGGAGGAAGAAGGAGTACATCTGAGGCTCCGGAGGAAGTCAGAGGGAGAGGCTCCTGAACTAATTGGCAGGCTGGATGCCAGCGGCATGCCAGTGATGTTTTGGCGACAGGTCACCTGGGAAGAGGAAGGGAGGGAGGGACAGTCCGTCATGTGGGTCAAGACCTGAGAGGCACGTGGGGCTCTCTCAACTGCCCTCCAGCTCATTAGGCTTTTCTAGGTCACGCCCCGTGTTGCTGTCTCCCTCCAGGGCGCCCCTGCTCTGCCTCACGCTTGCTTTCATGTTTCTGACTTGGTCCCTGTGACTCATAGTCCACGTCTCTTACTCTCATTGTGTCTCTCTTTGTGTCTCTGTCCCTGGGAGCCAGGAATCAGGGTTCTAACACTGGGTTGGGAGAAGAAGCCCTTGAATCCCAGTCTTGACTGTGCACCTCGGCAGCCTTGACCTTGGGCAAGCAAGCCTGGGCCCTGGTTTCGTCCCTGTAATTCCCCTGGAGCGGTTAGTGAAATTTTAAAAATAAAAATAATAAGAAGCTTTAAATATTATAAATTTCTATATAAACATGAACTATTCTTTTTGGTTCTGTCACTGCTCATAATGTCATACGCTTACCTAGGGCTTGATGGAAGAAAGGTTCACATGTTGAGGTATGGGGAAGTCACTCTGGCTTATGCATGATTTGCTTGATCTTATGTTAACTAGAACAGCCTGTCTTACAGCCTGTCAAGCATGCATCTGCTTTAACCATTAAGGAAAAGAATGCATTTAAAAACCAAAATGGAGTAACTGTGGTTCAGGCATTCAAAATGGAACCGGGTGGCCATTAGGACTGTGGTTTCAGACAGGTTCCTGCATTACTGAGAACTTGAATTTTCTCAACTGTATCAAAGCCAAGGACACCACCAGCCATTTTCAAAATAATATCTGCTAGCAGCTGCCAGCTGCAACCTTATGGTCTCAAGTTCACCCCTTGTAACTATGCAACCATTTTGGACCCCAACCAATCCTTCTTGCCAGCTCCAATCCTAATTCTTGACAAACAACTTATGTAACCTTGCGGTTTTTGCCTTTATAAGCCTCCCCCATTTGTAGTCCGTGCTTTTGAGTCTGTGTTTCCCAGGCCATAGTCGTCAATTTGGCTTGAATACAACTCTTCTATTCTCATTACAGATTGGTTATTGATTATTTCTGTGGACATTGCACAGTTCACAAAGCAGTTGGACATCTGACAGTCAGCTCAGCTTCACATGCCCACCATTTAACTCCCGACTTCCCACCGAAACTGGCCCCTCACAGTCTTCCCTACCTCAGTCACTGGCAGCTCCATTCTCCCAGGTGCTTGAGCCAAATCTCTTGGAGCTTCCCGACTCCTATTTTGCTCTCATATCCCACATCCAACTCAGCAGCAACCGTATCAGCTCTCCATCAACTCACATCCAGAAGTCAGCCCCTTCTCATCATCTTCGTTCCCTACCAGACTCACTTCACTCAGGACCAAAGAAAGTCTTCACAGTGGCCTCAAGACCACACACCGTCAGCCCATCACCTCTCTAACTACCTACCACTCTCCCCACTGCTCTGTCTGCTCCAGCCACATGGCCTTCATGCTAAGTCTCACACATCAGTAGCTTTTGCCCCTGACTTTCCCTCAATCTGGACCACTCTCCCTCCAGATAAGCAATTGGCTAATTCTTTCACCTGCTTCAAATCCTTGCTCAAGTATTACCTATTGAAATTATAACCCTGCTCACCCTATCCTGCACCTCTATCTTCCTTCCAAGCTTTATGTTGTTTTATGATACCTACCATACATTTCACTTATTTATTTGTTAATTATCTGTTTTCCCCATTAGAATGTAATTCCCATGGGGGCAGATTCCTGTCTGCTTTGCTCTCTGCTGAGTTCCCACCTCCCAACAGCATCTGGCACATAGTAGGGACTTAGTAAACATTTGTTGAATAAATGAATATAAATTATTTCCTTTGATCCTTAAAACAATTATTTGATGTAAGCATAATTGTTTCTACTTTATAGTCACAAAAATAACAAGAGTTGAATCAAATCTTGAAAACCCCACTGTTTCCAAGTGGGGTGTGTGTTCCTTCATTCTCTGCAGGTTCTTACCTAGTTTAGTCAGAGTGAGCAAAGGCCTCAGTTTTCTCAGCTCAAAATGAGGGATTTAGACCAGTCGATTTCCCATCTGCTAGAGAATGATGCCTCCTTAGCTGCTTCAGTCCCAAGTTCTTCTCTCTCCTCCTAGCCTCACCCCTTCCTGGGTCCAGGGAAGAGAGGCCAAATGGTTTATCAGGTCCACTGGGAAACTGTGGACCACAGATTCATGAGAAACCTTTTCATTTCTAGCTTCCTACACTCCACCTATCTCACTGGTTGACTCTCTGATTCTGTCCAGGAAATAGCATGACTACAAAGAAAAAAAGAAGGAGAGAGAATAAGAAAGAGAAAATGATGGAGGAGAAGGCAGAGAAGGAGGGAGAAGGAGTAAGCAGGTAAGTGGACGTTTGGAAACATTCTGCAGAGAGAGGCAGTGGTTGTGCACTGTTGTCCAACTGAAACAAGATATCTTATCACTTTGTCATTACTTCCTCCCTTGTGATCCCATCTCAACACCCAAATCTCCTTAAGAGCTTTCTCCATTTCCCTAACAGCTCTTGCATCAACCCAGTTGCTCATTCCAGGAACTAGGAATTCACCCTTGATTTTCCTCTCCCTTACCCTCCAATAACCACTCCAACACTTTCATCAGTTCTGTCTACAAAATATATTTCAAATTGGCCTGCTTGTTTCCAGATCCACTGGCTCCCATCTAACTTAAGCCATCATCATCTCTTGCCTAAATTACTGGAATCAATTTCTCTCTTCAGGATGACCATCTTGCACAACTCTGGGGGATGCCACTAGCATGTAGTGGTTCTGGGTCTCTCCCATTCCACACTTGTCTTAATCCACTACTCAAAACTTAAGAGCCGGGACTTCCCTGGTGGCGCAGTGGTTAAGAATCTGCCTGCCAATGCAGGGCACACGGGTTCGAGCCCTGGTCCGGGAAGATCCCACATGCCGTGGAGCAGCTAATCCCGTGCACCACAACTACTGAGCCTGCGCTCTAGATCCCACGAGCCACAACTACTGAAGCCCGCGCGCCTAGAGCCCGTGCTCCGCAACAGGAGAAGCCACCACAATGAGAAGCCTGCGCACTGCAACAAAGAGTAGCCCCCGCTCGCTGCAACTAGATGGAGAAAGCCCGCGCACAGCAACGAAGACCCAACGCAGCCAAAAATAAATAAATAAATAAAAAACAAACAAACAAAAAAACTTAAGAGCTTGCATATCTGGTCTCTGCCTAAGTTTTTATCCGCCTTGTACCATCTTTACCCCCCAGCTCCCCATGCACCAGCTTTGGGTTTTTGTTTGTTTTTTGCTTGTTTGGCCACGCTGTGCAGCTTGTGGGATCTTAGCTCTCCGACCAGGGATTGAACCCATGCCCTTGACGGTGAAAGCACTGAGACCTAACCACTAGACCGCCAGGGAATTCCCCCAGCTTTGTTTAAATTAGCTCAAATTGTTCTTGCCTTAGAGTCTTTGCAAAGCTGTTCCCTCTGCCTGGAATGCCCTTCCCTCCTCTCTGTGCCTGATGAACTCTTATTCATCTCTCAGGTCTCCTCTTAAATGTCACCTCCTCAGAGAGGCCTTCCTCAGCCCCTCATCTAAATTAGAGCCTCCTGCTATCAGTCTCTGTGCTGGATCTTTATAAAGTTTCCAGATTTAGCAGGTACAAATACAAGACACCTACTTGAAATCTGAATTTCAGATAAATAATGAATCTTTTTTTTAGTATAAGTATGCCCCCAAACATATTTGGAAGATATTTATATATATTTTTAAATTCATTATTTACCTGAAATTCAAATTTGCTTGTATTTTACCTGGCAACTCTAGATATGTGGATTGACTTTATTCCCATTCTATTTGGTTGGACAGTACAAAACTATTTCTCAGAAATTTTTGCAGCTAGGGTTCTGGATATGAATTAAGTTCGGTCAATTAGATGTGTTTTTTTTTTTTTTTTTCTAATTTTAATTATTTATTTTTTGGCTGCATTGGGTTTTCATTGTTGCGCGCGGGCTTTCTCTAGTTGTGGCGAGCAGGGGCTACTCTTCGTTGTGTTGCGCGGGCTTCTCATTGCAGTGGCTTCTGTTGTTGCAGAGCACGGGCTCTAGGCATATGGGCTTCAGTAGTTGCAGCACGTGGGCTCAGTAGTTGTGGCTCATGGGCTCTAGAGAGCACGCTCAGTAGTTGTGGCGCACGGGTTTAGTTGCTCCGCGGCATGTGGGATCTTCCTGGACCAGGGATCAAACCCATGCCCCCTGCACTGGCAGGCGGATTCTTAACCACTGCACCACTGGGGAAGTCCCAGATGTGTTTGTATGAGATTTGAAAGGCAGAAGTGAAGTGGAAGCCATTTTCCTATAGCAGATGGTCAGGTGGACAAGCTCCAATAAACATGAGAGGTGCATGGGAGTAGGACGCTTGGGGCAGTGGCTGCTATGCTATCAGTAGCCGCAGCATTTCTCACCTATGGTGATTGACCTTGAAGCCAAGAGTCCGGTTAGGACCTAATAACTTTTAATTCTCCAGGCCTTTCAATGATTTTCTTGTCAATTACTTCCCTGTGTTAAATCTCTTGCTACTTAAAGTACCTAGAGTGATTTCTGCTTCCTGTACTGAGGACTTCCTGGTACAGTTCTCATCACCCTGTACCTTCCTTCATATCACTGTTTGTATACATTGTGTGATTATTCAGTATCTCTCACCCTCAGACTCTAAGCTGCCTGAGGGCAGCTGTTGTTATGCCCACCATCACACCCCAGTGTGGCTGTGAACGGACCTTGTCATTTGCTCCTTCTATTCCTTGTCAAGCTGGGCCCCAACTCTGGACATATACTGAGTAGTCAGTTAATACCTTTTTAATTGAAATAAGTGTCTAAGAAACAGGAAGCAATTTGCTCTTGCGCTCTTGAAGGATGAGGTCCACAAAGGCTTCCCCACTTACCAGTTATCTTGGACAAGTTAGGACACCCCCTCTAGGCCTCAATTTTCTTATCTGCAATATAAGAGTTAAAGCCCCTTTCAACTCTAATATTCTACAAATCTCTGATTCTTTGAACTCTGTAATAGAGGCAGGAATCAGAGTCGAATTAGCTACACTTGGTGCACTGTACAGGCTAATACACTGTTTGTTTGCAAGACTCATTCTCCCTGATGGGGAAATGGGCTGGAAATGAGATGCTCATCTTGAATACGTGAAAGAGGATGAGAGTTAGAAAAGGAAATGGAAAGAGAAGACGACTAGGACAAAGTGAATGTCTAAATACATAAATTGGACCATGTAAATTCCCCACTTAAAGCCCTTCAGTGGCATTGCACTTTGTAGAACAAAACTCAACTTCTTATCCTGGTCCCTAAGGTCCTGCACAGCCTGGCTCTTAGTACCTCTCCAATCTCATTTTAAACCATTCTCATCACACCTCATAGCATGTGATCTTCATCAAGATCTTTCTTACTTCAGGGCCTTTGCACCTGCTGTTCCCATTGCCTGGAAAGCTCTCCCCCACCTCTTTTTACTGCTGACTCCCTCTTATCAGTCAGGGCTCAGTTCAAATGTCACCTTCTCAGAGAAGCTTT
The DNA here is from genome assembly GCF_028564815.1 of Eubalaena glacialis. NCBI lineage: Eukaryota > Metazoa > Chordata > Mammalia > Artiodactyla > Balaenidae > Eubalaena > Eubalaena glacialis. The sequence goes on along the minus strand of NC_083722.1, from coordinate 22,986,368 downwards.
TTCTAACACCCTATTAAAAGCAGTGTGCACCTCCTCCAGTTAATTCCTTGTATATTACCCACTTTATATTCTCCAAAGCACTTATCACATCTATAATTATCTTGTTAATTTATTTGTTTACTTGCTTATTAGTTAGTCTTTCTCAATAGGATCTAAATTGTCAGAGGGGGACTTCTCTGGTGGCGCAGTGGTTAAGAATCCACCTGCCAATGCAGGGCACATGGGTTCGATCCCTGGTCCAGGAAGATGCCACATGCCACAGAGCAGCTGAGCCCATGCACCACAACTACTGAGCCTGCACTCTAGAGCCCAGGAGCCATAACTACTGAGCCCAGGTGCCATAACTACTGAGCCCAGGTGCCACAACTACTGAAGGCCACGCACCTAGAGCCCGTGCTCCACAACAAGAGAAGCCACCGCAATGAGAAGCCCGCACACCGCAACGAAGAGTTGCCCCCGCTCACTGCAACTAGCGAAAGCCCGCACGCAGCAATGAAGACCCAACGCAGCCTAAATAAATAAATAAAATTGCCAGAGGAAAGGGACCACGGTTGGCTTGTTCACCACTGTATCCTAACTCCTAGAACAGTGTTTGACATACAGTAGGTGCTTAGTAAATAGCTCTTGAATGATTAAATGAATGGATGAATAAATGCACGGCTCTTAAAGGAACACTGCTAAAGGATGGGGGAATAAGAAGGCTTAGGGAACACTGAGAAGAGAAGAATGATTAGCAAATGTTTAAGGGGGAATTTAAAGGATAGATAAAGTAATGTCAGTGACATTGATGGGGGGTTGTCAGAAGGAAGGAGAATAAATGAGTATCCAGAATGAACTTGAGGAGGGGCAAGATCTTGGAGAAACTGTTAGCCTTAAGCAGGGATTTAAAGGGAGAGGGACAAAGGAGGCTTCCAGGAGGGAAAATAAAGTCTCAGAAGAGACGAAGTAATTTTTAAGGGAAAGAGCACAGAATTTGGAGGCAGTAGATCTGCATTTCAGTCCTGGCTCTGCCTCTAACCGGCTGTTTGAGCCCAGGCAAATCCCTTACCATGCTGGAATCCGAGTCCTCACTGTAAAATGGCTGGACTCTCAACCCCACAGCTGTTAAAAGGTTAAACAAGAGACCAGGCAATAAAGATGACAGTCCTATATAACCTTGGTCACATTTTTGAGCATTAGGATTGTTTGGTTAATCTGGTCAAATCTTCGTCGTCTATCTCTATCTTAAGTTCACCCTTCCTGAGGCTGCCCTGAGCATCAGGAGGTGTTTTACCCAGAGTTCCTGGAGCCCTTGAATAGGAAAGCTGCCGTGCTCTATTAGGACTTTCAGTTCTGTTAAAGCACGTTGTAAACAGCAGTCTTTTAAAAAAAGAGTCTTTCTGGAAGCAATCGAATTCGAAGAAAATCTTTGGGAAGGGGAAGAGTAAGTGGGAATTGAGAAAGAGTAATGGTCTCCTTCATTTGTGCTTCTTACCCCTGGGCCTCTTTTCCCACTTCCAGTTTTTTCCCCAAAGATGCTTCACATTCTTTGTTCAGGCTTTTTCATTTCTCTCCCGCTCAACCCAACCCATCCTTCATTTACAAGCCACCTCCTCCAGGAAGCCTTCCTGAAATCACTTTCACTCATTCTCTGATCTGTAAACATAATCCTCCACTCACTCTTCTCCCCTCAACACACCTTTACAATTTGGTAATGACATATCTTGGTTGATGATAGATATACCTGGTTTGCCTCATCACACTCCCTGATTGAGTAATGGCAGATTTTGGATGATGATGGATATACTTTACCTGCCTTATCATACTTCCTAAGGGCAGGGACCATGGCTGGCTTGTCATCAGTCTCCCAAACACATTTTCATATCTATCTCTCCCCCTCCAAGGCTCCCAAAGACTTGTAGGCTCTTTATTATTACTTTTTTAAATATTTATTTATTTGGCTGCGCCGGGTCTTAGTTGCGGCACGCGGGATCTAGTTTCCTGGGCAGGGATAGAACCCAGGCCCCCTGCATTGGGAGCACGGATGCTTACCCACTGGACCACCAGGGAAGTCCCAAGACTTGTAGGCTGTTTAAAAAGATGGGGATGTTACTGATATGGGGGAGAGATAAACTGAAGAATAAACAAAAAGAGAGAAAAAAAGGAAGCGATGGAAAAGAAATGAGGGGATTAGGTAAGGCTTTCCCACCTCTAGCATCCCCAGTGCCATGCATGGGTGTCTAGCTGCAACATTCCACAACACCACAAGCAGACATCCTGGAGAGAGCTGGAAAGAGGTGCGAACAGTTATGTGGGAGACACCTGTATTAAGAAGATGTGGTGCTAACAGAGAGGCAGGATCCAGTCACGGTCAACTAGAGCAAGCCAAGCCAAGCCAAGCCAAGCCAACACACACTAAAAATCACCTCCACCCACCCAGCTCTCTGGAGATAGAATAAACCCAAGGGGGAATTAGAGGATCAAGTGCAGAGTTGTTGGAGATTCTGGTGAGGGAGGGAGACAGTCTTGAGAAGTGAGACATTTCCTGGCAATGTCTGTTTCCAAATGCCTTTTCCCTGCACTACATGTCCTAAAATCATTAAGTGTGAACTCACAGCAACTACTGCTTAAAAGCTGAGCTAAAGCATTTTTAGCAGGCATCCTCATCATCTGGTTATAGAACGCAAGTTTCAGCTAGGTCTTGAGCTTCTTGAGCCAGACTGAACACCATGTCTCACTTCACATGAGCATCCCCCAGCACTGGGCCTGGCGTCTGCCAGTGAAGAATGACTGTTGATTGAGAAGGATAAGAATATCTGTGTCTGTATGGACACAAAGGGGGGAAAGAGGTGGGGGGGGATGAACTGGGAGACTGGGATTGACATATATACACTAATATGTATAAAATAGATAACTAATAAGAACCTGCTGTATAAAAAAATAAATTAAATAAAACTGGAAAATTAAAAAAAAAAAAAAAGAATATCTGTATCTGACATTTAGAAGATCTAAGCAGAGTCAGTCAAAAGACCCTTTCGCGTTGCCCTATTGGTGATGGGCAGTTCAATGACTGGCTATATATTTATTGAGACCGTCTGTGTGCCAGGCACGGTTCCAGGTTCAGGGAAAACAGCAGTGAACAGGCTAGGTTCCTGTTCCTATAAAGCTACCTTCTATTGGATAGAAACAGATCAAACCAGATAAACAGATCATTTCAGATAGTGATAAATACCATGAATCAATATATCTGGGTAAAGAGACAGTGAGCACTTTGGAGGAAAACTACTTGAGATACAGTGGTGAAAGAAGTCCTCTCTGAATATGTTACCTTTGAGTTGAGACCTGAATGAGAAGGTGGAGACAGCCATGGATATTGCTAGAGGAAGAAGGGCCCAAACAGAAGGAACATGAGTGCAAAGGCCTGGCAGTAATGTCAGTCTTGTTATGCTCAAGGAACAGAAAATATAAGGCACTGCAGGTAAAGCATAAGGAGAAAAATGGGGAGGGGAAGGTCAACCTGTAACCTCAACATGTAAGACAGGGGGTCCCCCCTTGGTTAAACATTGGAATCACCTGGAGAGCTTTTAAAACTCCTGATTCCTGGGACCCATCCCCAGAGATTCTGTTTAATTGATCTGAGGTGTCTCCTGGGCATCAGGAGTTTAAAAGTTCCCCCAATGACTTTAATGTGCAACTAAGGATGTGAACCATCGACTAGGACTTGAAGGTCATAGAAAGGCTCTTGGATTGGTGACGATACAAGGTTCCTGATGAGACTCAGAGGCATTTCTCTGATATTCCAGGCCCAGATCCAGAAAGAACCTAATGTCCAAGAGGCCTTGGGGTGGGGATAGAGCCAAGAAAATGAAGCAGTCCAAAAAAAAAAAAAAAAAAAAAGGGAGAGAGAGACAGAGACAGAGAGATAGAAGAGGACAGACCAGAAGGCCCAGAGAGGCAGAGAAATCCGAAAAACGTGACAAACTGGAAGGGGCAAAAACAAGTGCATACAGTCCCAAAGGGCCAGAGACTGAGGGAGGAAGGGAAAGCATGTGTATCAGTTTCCTATTTGCTGCTGTAACAAATTATCACAAACTTTTGTTTGAAATCTGAGAAACAACACACATTTATTATCTTACAGTTCTGTAGTTCAGAAGTCTAAAATAGGATTTACAGGGCTAAAATCAAGCCCTGTTGGCGGGGCTGGATTCCATCTGTAATCCATCTCCTAGCCTTCTCCAGCTTCTAGTGGCCACCCACTTCCTTTACTCATGGGCCCCATCCTCAGTCTTCAAAGCCAGCAATGTCAGGCTGAGAGATAAGCTTCTATCTCTCTGGTTGTCTTCTTCCGCTTCTGTCCTCCACTTTTTTCTTTTTTTTCTTTGGCTCACCGCACAGCATGCAGGATCTTAGTTCCCCGACCAGGGATCCAACCAGCGCCCCCCTGCAGCAGAAGCATGGAGTCTTAACTGCTGGACCGCCAGGGAAGTCCCTGTCCTCCACTTCTAAGGACGCTTGGATAATCTAGAATAATCTCCCTACTTTAAACTCAACTGATTAGCAACCTTAATTCCATCTGCAAGCTTAATTCCCCTTTGCCATGTAAGGTAACATGTTCACAGGTTCCAGGAATTAGGACATAGACATCTCTGGGGGACCATTATTCTACCTATCATTCGTCCATCATTACATGGACGTCCATTTTATAAAACAGACTTTGGTCATATCTGAAGTCTTTTTCTTGGATAGCTGTGTGTTTTATGAGCATGGAGCTGGGAGGTTTGTTCCAAGATGAGTGTGTTTATTTGTGTACTTTGTTTATCAGGGTGTCATGTTTGAGTGTCTCCCTGATAAGTAGGGGAGAGAAGGATGCCTGGAGGAGTTGCCTAATAACATGCTGCTGCTTCATAAAGACTTACTGTTGTATTGCTGTTCTTATTGTCAATAAAACTAATGACAGGTTGTCTCTTTGCATGTGTTCTTTGAGTACGTCTATCTGTCCCTAAATAATCCTGGATGTCCATCCCAGTGATATTCAGTGGGTATGAGACTATTTGGGCATATCTGTGATTTTGCATTATATGAAAGTATCTGCCTATTTGTGCATTTTGGGGCATTTAGACATTGCTGGATGCACATGCATGTTTGTACAACAGTGTGTGTGATCATAGTTGTAGACATCTGAATGTTTACTTATTCACCACCCCACAGGGGTACCAGACAGAAAGGCCTAGCATGAGAGAGGTGGAGGAACTGGGAAGAAGAGGGAGCAAGGAGGAAGGAAGGAAAGGAGGGAAGAGGAGAGGAAAGGAGGGAAGAGGAGAGGGAAGGAGGAAAGAGAGAGAGAGATGGAGGTGAGGGAAGAGGGCATGAGGAAAACTCTGGAAAAAAAAAAATCAGAAAGTAGAAGGGAGTTCTAGGGATCTGAAATTAAAAAGCGGCAGGGTGGAGTCACAGCAAGGCCATGAATCAGAAGATCTGGGTATGGCTCCGCTTCAGGTCATTCCCTTACTGCGTGACCTTGACAGTGCCAGGTCTTTGGGCCTCAGTTGACCAAAAGAGTGAAAATAGACAACCTTTGGGTACATGCCAAAGAAGGAGAGAAAGAGAAAAGTGGAAATAAAAACATACACAGGGAAAAGAGAGAGAGACAACTAGAAGAGAGACATAGGAAGAAACAAGAGAGGCTATGGGAGCCAGCCAGAGGTACAGCTGAGAGAGCCCTACGCTGACTCCTTGAGGTGGGAGTGTGGGCGCCTGCTCCCCACCCCTTACCCCACAGCTTCAGTGTCCTTAAGCCCTTAACAGGTAAGGCAGAAGGATGGAGAGGAGAGAGGCCTCTGGAATTACAGCCACACACCAACACTCAGAGGCCTGCCAAAGCCGCACAAACCAGGATCCGTGCTTCCGGGCCCCAGGCCCCCAGATGTAGGTGTGCCAGCCACCTGGAATGACTCATACCCTGGCGATGTGGGCACACATGCCAAAAGCAAACCGGGGCGCCCCGCCCACCTGTACACCGCAGGCCAAGGGAGAGGCGAGATTCGGGCAATTCGGGGGGATGAAGGGGGCTACCCACCCCACACCTTGCTACCTTGCCCCCAGAGCGCCCCCTAGCGACCACCTCCTCGACTCGAGACCTAGATGTCCCTTCCACCCTCCTCCAAACCTCACGGGGAAGCGGGAGAACCAGATGGGGTGTTACGCAAGGCCTGATGTTTACCTCCCGCAGGGGCCTCCTCCCTCCCTATAAAGCCTGGCGTGGTGGGGAGATTGGCGGAAACAGACTGGCTGAAGAGAGAGGCGATCCCAGGAGAGCGCCAGAAAGCGTCAGAAAGTTAATGCGGGAGGCGGAGAGAGGAGCAGCGACGCAACCAGCAGCAGAGGCGCTCAGCCATCTGCGTAGCCCGAAGGTGGTCGCGATGGTCGCGGAAGGGACGGCGCCCGGACGCTGGCTCCCCATGGAGGCATCCGAGCTGCTGGGCCGGGGGCTGGTGCAGCGCCTGGAGCAGCTAGCGACGTGCCCGCTGTGCGGGGGCCCCTTCGAGGACCCGGTGCTCCTGGCGTGTGAGCACAGCTTCTGCCGCGCGTGCCTGGACCGCCGCTGGGGGACCCCGCCGGCCACCGGCCCCGAGGCGCCCCCCACCGCCTGCCCGTGCTGCGGCCGGCCGTGTCCCCGCCGCAGCCTGAGGTCTAACGTGCGGCTGGCGGTGGAAGCGCGGATCAGCCGCGGGCTGCGGGAGAAGCTGGCCGAGCCCGGGGCCCGAGCGGGGAAACGCCGAGGGGGCCGCATCCCCACCATGGGCTGCCTGGACCCGCACGGAGAGGTGAGGCAGGGGTGCGCTTCACGAGTCCGCAGCTGTCGGCCGAAGGGGCCATCCGCGGGCTCCCTGGGGAAGCGGGGAATGGCACCTCCCGAGCTGGGGCCCTTCTCGAAGTTTAGGCAAAAGATGGAGCAGGGGAGAGAAAAGCAGAGGACGAGGGGGCGGCAGCTGTCAAGTGAGAGATGCCGGGAAGGAGTTGACGCTTTGCCCAGAGCGAAGCTGGACGGATGCCTGAGTCTTGTGAGAGGGGCTGGAGGGAAGGGGTTGGGGCACTAGACAGAACACGAGGAGACCCCTAAGGCCCGGCGAAGAGCGCGGGAACTGGGAGGCTGGGGAAAGATGCCGCTAGGCGCCCCGGAGGCGGAGGCCCGGCGGAGGGGAGGGTGCTGGGTGCCTGGGAGGTTGGTGAGGGAGATCAGAACTAGCCCAGCGGAGGAGAAGCAGGAGGGAGGATGGACAAAAAGCTGGAGTGGAGGGGCGGGGAAGGAGGCGGCTGTCAAAAGTTGGGAAGAAGGGAGGGAGGCAGATCCAAACTCCCCTGTAGTGTCGTGGGTTGGTCCCCGGGCTCCGGCCTGGGCCTTGCTCTGTTGTTATTGTCGTCCTCCCCTCCTCCCAGGGCCCCAGGCAGAGGCGGCCGCGGGTGGAGGCAAGGTCCGGGAAAACAGACGTTGGGACCTCTGGCTCCTCTCCACATCCCACCCCGATCACCCACCCACCTAGCCTCCCGCGTCCCTCCTGGGCCCTGACTCTTTGGCCGTCAACCAACCCCATTCCCTTGCCGACCCCCAGGCGCCCCGCATTCCCGACTGGCTTCTCGCCAGCAGCCGAGCCGGTCTCGAGTCTTGCTTCCACCCTTTGAAGTCTACATATACCTAATTAGTCTAGGTGTAATTGGCATAATTAGGCAAATTGCCTTTCCTCTCTCCCCTTCACCACCCTACTGGTCTGCCCCAGTCTTTCCCACTAGACTGCGAAGCGGGAAGAGGGAATCCTAGTATTTGGAGGGGGAGCGTCCAGCGCCCTCTCCTGGCTCTCCTGGTACCCTGCAGATCTGCTGGGCCTTCTGGGACACATCCAAGTCCAGCTGCTTCCTTGGTCAGGGTAGAGAGACACAGAACACAGGGCCCAATAAACGACACTGGGCTTTTATGGCAAGAGGGGAAGCAGCTTTATTATAAGGCTTTTATAAATGAACTCTTAGCTTAAGGACTCTAAGTATGTGTTCGGTCCGTGTGATGGAGGAGGCGGGGGATACAACCTCAGGAAGGTGGATAAGGATGGGGGCCACTGAGAAAGAGAAGGGGGGCGGGCTGGGAGGAAACAGGCAACGGTGAGGACTCTGGGGGCAAGAAAAAGGCCTGGATGAGGCGGGGGAAGGGGAACTGAGAGGCTTTGCGGCCTGGCAAAGGGAGGAGGATGGTGGGGGTGGAGTTAGGAGGATGAGAAAGTGGTGACTGAGAGGAAGGAAAGGTCATGAAAGGGGAAGGGGGAGAATGAGAGGAAAAGGGAGCACAGGGGATAAAGAGGTGAGATCAGTCTGAGATGCACGGAGGGACCTCACCAAATCAGACCCAGCTACCTGAGGTGGGGGGGGGGGAGAGTTCCCCACAGTATGAAGCCCAGAGCTCACATCCATGTTTTTTTCTGCCCACCCCAGGATACGAAGAAGACATGGAGAAGGTGAGTTCCATTTTTACTGTTTCTTCTTTTCCACTATCAGCTGCCACATCCATCACCTTCTTACAGGAGCCACATCTTTGTCCCCACTCACAGACAGGTTTTCTGGGTGTGGCCTCACCCTTTTCTGCTCCAGAGATGTGAGTGGGTTGGGGGTGGGAACATCAGAGGGCAGAGGGTGTCTACTAATTTCCTGACCCTTCTCCCTCATCTATCCAGGTTTGATGCCCCAACTCCCAAGTCATCTAACTCAGAGGACGATCTCCCTGAAGAATACCCAGTGGTCAAAAAGATGCTTCACAGACTGACGGGTAAGGAGGGCAGAAGGGAGGGAACTAAATGAGAGGCTGTTTTCAGTTTGTTCCCTTTTCTCTCTCAAATATGATCAAGTCCTTTTTGATGTCTGTATTAGTTTACTAGAGCTGCCATAGGAAAGCACTGCACACCGAGTGGCTTAAACAATAGAAATTTATTGTCTCATGGTTCTAGAGGCAGAAGTTAAATGATTCTAGAGGTAGAAGTCAAGGTGTCGACAGTGTTGGTTCCTTCTGGGGGCTGAGAGGGAGACTCTGTTCCAGGGCTCTGTCCTAGCTTCTCATAGCCTCAGGTGTTCCTTGGCCTGTGGATGGCATTCTCCCTGTCTTCACAGCATCTTCTCTCTATACACACTTGTCTTTGGGTCCAAGTTTCCCCTTTTTATAAGGACACCGGATATATTGGATTGGGGTCCACCCTAATGACCTCATTTTAACTTGATTACCTCTGTAAAGATTCTATTTCCAAATACAGTCAAATTCTGAGGTATTGGGGGGACTTCACAACTTTCTGGGGGGGGGAACACAATTCAACCTATAACAAGGTCTACCCTTCATTCCTCATATTCCAGCTATTCTCTCCTCTTACCTGTTCATACACTCACACAACAGACCCCTGGGGGTCAGCTGCTTCTGGGGAATCCCTGCTGCCACCACTTCTCATCACTCCCTTCCAGAAGTGTCCCAGGATTCCCACGTCTCCTTGCCCCTGAGGCTCTGGGCCTTCTCTGCAGCTTCTGGGGAGTTCCTTCCATCACTTCCAAGGCTGCCCTCTGCCCTTCTTTAAACTGCCTAGAGAAGGTGCTCCTCCCTCTTGGTCACCCACCATCCCACCCAACCCAGATTGCTTCTAGCACCCCTAATCCAGAAATCTTTCCTCAAAGCACCCCATACACACAAGGCCAATGATTAGTTCTTTCTGGTCCCTTTGGCTATCACCACCTTCTCTCTCCTCTGCCCTGCCCTCCCTATAGAAATAGGCCTGTCTACTCCCACCTGTTCCTGCGGGTGGTGGGCTGGTTTCTCAGGATACTTTGGATTTCTCCCTCTGGCCCTCCCCTCTATCACGTGGGGTGCTGGTATCTGGTATCAGTCTTCCTCTTTAGCTCCATCTTCTCCATCCTGTTGACCCAGCTCCCACAGCCCCCGCCCCAGATGCTGCAGATTGAGGTATCAGTCCACACCCTCCCTAGAAGTCAGACGAGCCTCACTCTTCCGCCAAGCCCACAAACCCGGGCAACCCCTCCTTCAGTCTCTGTGCTGTGCCCCCTGCCCTGGGCCAGCAGGGTCCTTCTCCAACTCCAATTCTCCAGAAGGAAGTGGCCCATCAGCGCAGGTTGGGTCTTGCCCGAGCCTGCTCTTCATATGCCTTCACCCTCTTTGGTCCTACAGCCGCCTTTTGAGCTGCTGTGGGCCTCTTGTGTACCCTCCGCACATCCTCTCCATCCTATCCCTCCTCTGACTCGGAAAGCCCGCTCACACGATCCTCCCCCTGCTTTCTCCTCTCCAGCCGACCTGACCCTGGATCCTGGCACCGCTCACCGCCGCTTGCTGGTCTCCGCGGACCGCCGCAGCGTCCGACTGGCCCCACCGGGGACACCCGCACCCCGCGACGGCCCGGCGCGCTTCGATCAGCTCCCGGCGGTGCTAGGCGCGCAGGGCTTCGGGGCTGGCCGCCACTGCTGGGAGGTGGAGACCGCGGACACCGCCTCGCGCGGAGACTCTTCCGGGGAGGATGAGGACGATGGGGAGAGCCGCTATGCCCTGGGCGCGGCCGGGGAGTCGGTGCGACGCAAGGGCAAAGTAGGCCTATGTCCCGCGGGGGCTGTGTGGGCCGTGGAGGGTCGCGGCAGCCGCCTGTGGGCGCTCACGGCCCCGGAGCCCACCCCGCTGGGCCGCGCCGGGCCCCAGCCGCGGCGCATCCGCGTGGACTTGGACTGCGAGCGGGGCCGCGTGGCCTTCTACGACGGCCGTTCCCTGGACTTGCTCTTCGCCTTCCAGGCGCCCGGTCCCCTGGGTGAGCGCGTCTTCCCGCTGCTGTGCACCCGCGACCCCCGCGTCCCCCTCTGCCTCGTGCCAGCGGAAGGCTGAGAAGCTCACCCACAACCCCTATTCTGGCTTGGTCCGAAATAAGGCTGCTTCCTCTTGGGCACGGAAATCCTTACTCATTCCAGGCATCATGTCCACACCCATTGCCGGTGTATTGATAAGCACCCCCCCACCTACATTGTCTGTTTTCTCCCAGATAGTTAGGACCTCAACTGGCCTCCAGTTTCCACATCCATGCCCGAAGCTTAATTCATTCCTGCCCCCCACGCCGCACCCCCCCCAAATCTTGGGATGCTTTTCTCCCTTGGTTACCCCAGTACTTCCCACGGGATCTCTCCCCTTCTCTCTTTCCCAGGCCTGAACTGGGGAACAGGTTCTGCCCCATCAGTACTGGTAATTGGCCCACGTTTAATACACAGAGGCCCTGCCGGTCAAACATTTACCTCCCACCCCTGCCTCTCCTCCTGGCAAAGAAGGGCCCAGTGCCCTCTCCACAGGTCTGAGGCTTGGGCTTCCCTGCCTCGTCCAGTCTGAGGTTTCTCCTCAAGAGAAACAAAAGCCTCCTCCCCCAGAACAAGAGGCTTGACTCTGGCCTGGGCCTTAGGGCCCTCTTTCTGGGGGAGATGGGGGCAGGCCAGTTCTACTCCACCATGGCGGCTTGCTATGCTTACAGCCTTTTCCCATTAAGAACGTTCTTAAAACCTCCCCCCTGCACATACTCACAACAAGCAACCAATGGTGCTACCTCTCCTTTCCTCAACCTGGGAATGGCCCAGACACCCCAAATTCACCCTTGTATATAGCCTCACTTCTTTCCCCATATGTATAAATGGGCCCGTATTTAACACATTTTGTGATGTTGGGTTATTTATTTTGTGCATCTGTGGCAATAAATGAGATCTCAGTGGTGGTATGGATTTGACTGATTTCTGCAACTGTGCATGGCAAGAGGCCTGGAAAATGATATCCAGATCCCAGTAAGGGGTGGGGAAGGCCAGGACATCTGGGCTGGCAGAGACATCAAAGCCTAGGAAGGAAGGGGTGAGAGTGCATCTCTTTGCTCCCTCCCTGTTCCTTCCTCTCCCAGGGACCCGGGCCCCTGGGACCGTGTTGGATCTGTCTCCTAAGCTGGAAGACCAAAGGCTGAGTAGATAGTTAGCTCTAAGTGACCAGTCTTGAAGCCAGCTTTGTCAGAAACCCTAGGTCACACGAGAAGGGAGAGGGGAGAGGACATGACTATTTCTTTTTCCATTTCCCATTCTCCCAAGGTGAGAATGACAAAGACCTCTCTCTCTCCTAACTCCTCTTAAGGGCATGACGGGAGTGGGCAGGAGAGGAGGGAAAGGGCTAGGAGCCCTGAGGTCTCACGTAAGACCTCACATCCCACAGGCAAGGACTAAGAGTTAGGATGACATAAATACATTAGTGGAAAAGCTCTAAGCCAGGATTAACAAGCATAGCGGGGGCAAGATTGCCTGGAATCTGACTAGGACCCTGGCAGTGAAAGCTGGGGCCGTTGGAAACCCAATTTAACTGTTTGGAACTCAAGTAGAGAGTGCAAGGGGCCAAGATAATTAGATCACAGGACAGGTAGTTTGGCAGTGAGAACAAAGGGAAAAGACTGGGACCAAGATGCCTGGATCCCTGAAGAGAGGAGGCAGAAATGAGGGCTGGGGGAACCCAGATGCCTGGGTTCTGGAATAGCAGCAAGTCAGAATTCCAGGATCTCTGTCCACCCTCCTCCCCCTCTTCCCTCTATCAGGCAGAGGAGAGGGGAGGAGGGGGCTGGAGAAGGGATCAAACCATGGGTTTAGTCCCCGAGTAGCCACATGAATACATTCAGGGCCAGACAGACACAGGAATGGTGGGGGAGAGAGGAATTTAGTGCTGCATTGGCCCTGGAGGGGGCTGGGAGGGGTCAGGAGGCTGGGGAGGGGTGGTGGGGCTTGGTCCCGGGGTTGCATGACGCCGTCCTTTGCGGTGGCCCCGTACACAGTGTGTATGACCACAGCCCTCCTCTTCCTCCTCATCACTCTCCGTGGAGCTCTCGCCAAAGGCCCGAGGTTTCTCATAAATACAGCAGCCTGGATTTGGAGGGAGGAGCCCAGTTAAAAAGGAGGAAGAGATAAGATGGAGCATCAGTTCCATTCCCATTGGATCTCAGTAAAAATCCCTACTTTCACCATTTTCTCCTTCTACCTTCCAGGAACCAACTTCCCCAGGCCCACACCCTGGGACTCAGACACCCAACTCCCTCGTCCTTTCCAGCCAGGAATCCAAAGCTCCACTTCTCCCACCTCAGATACCTCTTGACTTTAGGCCTTGGCACATCCCAATTCAAGCCTCTCCCTACCTCTTTTCCTCTAACTTTAACCTTCTCTCCCTGACACTGGAGAACCACCAGGACAGCCACAGGATTGTGAGCATCTGGGGGCTTCGGGAAGGTCAGTGAATGTGAGAAGGCAGCAGACATGCTGAGGGGAGCCAGGACTCCAGGGTTACTGTGGGCCGACAATTACTCACATTTTGATGAGCGGCGGCCCATGTGTTCGTTGTCCACAGTGTCACTCGTCCATTCCACCTTTTTCTCTGGCTTCCGTTTCCGAAGTTTGATGGTTAGGCTCCGGTTCTCCTGGAACGTTAAGAAGGATGGGCATACCTAGCTAGTCCCCTCCTATTAACCTTTCCCACTTCCTCCCGGGGGCCTCCTCTCTTCCCTTCCCCAACTCAATCAGGATCAGACATAGTGCCAGAGGAGCTGAGTGCTGGGAGAAGATAAAATAGAACAGATTTTTGGCCTCAGGGAGTCCCTTGAGGAATCATGAAGTATTATTTCCTGTTCTTGGTAACCACTAGTATACAGAGAAGATACAATTCCTAACCTAGGAAAGGTCCCAGTAAATCTTCAAAGGAAAATATAAACCTCGCTGTTTCTCAGTCTTCCTCCCCAAATCATCCTTGGTGGTATTAATACATGGAAATTATTTTCTCAGTTACCAATGCCTAATCTTTGATCTCCCTTTCTTTTTTCCAGACCCCCTATTCTTTTTCCCATTAAAGAAAGGACTCTGTTCTCACCTCTCTCATCCTCAAGCCCAGCCCTCCCCACTTGTTATCCACCTATTCCCCAGCATCCTGGCATCTCTAGTAACTATTACTCTAAACTCCCTTAGTCCAAGGGTTATTAAACCCCACACAACCTTCTCCCTTTGAAGGCAACTTAAGTTGTTTTTGCAAAAATGCTACATTTTTCTCTATTTATATCTCCTCTGATTTTTCAAAATACTATCTTAATCTTCCTTTTCTTGTTCCCTCATTCCCTCTGCTTCCTTTTACAATCATCCCTTCAACAAATATTTACTGATAAGTATGCTTCCAGTCAAATTCCCCTGCAGCTGGCCTCCAACCATGCTTTCTCACACAGCCCTTCATTTCCCCCCAGCACATCCCTTGCTCCTTAATCTCCAAATTCCCGTTCTTTCATTACTTATACACATCACCACTCCAAGCAGCATCACCTATATCCTAACTCTATTGCATGTCTCTTGACCAGCCTTCTGCACCAACTCTGACACACCCAAAATCTCCCAATACCCTGAGATTCTCCCAACCCCTCTTCCTCCCATATCCCCAGGCCCAGCCCCTCCAGCAACTCTCCAAAGCCCTATCCCTTCCCTCCCGGTATCTCCCCAACCCCTAAACAGCACCGCCCCCCGCCTTTCTCACGGGTTCGGTTGTCACGGTAACCGTTGTCTCAGTGACGGTCTCACTCAGCCCGGCCCCTGCCTCCGCCATGGCTAAGGCTGAAGAGAGGGAGGAGGGGAGGAAGGGGGATGAGGCACCCTTCTGTCTTTTCTGTGTCTCTGAGGTCTAAGAGAATCGGTATCGGATTCAGATTAGTAGCCAGGATCCTCCACCTTCTTTTTTCCCCCTCCTCCTGGGCCTCCGCTGCCCCACCCCTGGGGATAACCTGTCCAACCCCACTTCCGGATCTCCGCTTCCGGGTGTGACGCATTCTGTGGTCCCCCTTTTCCCTTCCTGGCACTAAATGCGTCAAAGCTCAAGGTCGCCGGATTAGTTCCGCCGTAATGTGACAGTGCGCAGGCGCCGCAAGGAGGCTACGCAACTTTGGCGGAAGGGGCGTCACTGCGATGTGGGAGGGGCGATCAAGGGCAGCAAGCTCATGCACCACAGAGATTGAGCAGGAACCTGCGGTCAAGTAGGGTAGAGTCGGACTTCGCGCTGCAGACTGGTTACCGCACGTGGTTCAGATGTCCAGTAGCTGAGTCCATCCCACCCCCATCCCTTGGCTGTGCGGGAGCGCGGAGAAAACTAAGGGGCAATACTAATGATCCTACCACGGCCTAGCTTCGTTTTCTTATTGTTTCGTCTGGGAATTAGGGAATCGAGACCTGGGAGCAGTTACAAACACACTTGATTAAGAATCTGGGTTGAGCTTCCCTGGTGGCACAGTGGTTAAGAAGCCGCCTGTCAATGCAGGAGACACGGGTTCGAGCCCTGGTCCGGGAAGATCCCACATGCCGCGGAGCAACGAAGCCCGTGCACCACAACTACTGAGCCTGCATGCCTAGAGCCCGTGCTCCGCAACAAGAGAAGCCACCGCAATGAGAAGCCCATGCACTGCAACGAAGAGTAGCCCCCGCTCGCTGCAACTAAAGAAAGCCCGAGCACAGCAACGAAGACCAAACGCAGACAAAAAGAGAAAAACAAATACCGTATGCAGCCAAAAATAAAATTTTAAAAATAAACAAATTTATAAAAAAAAAAAAAATAAAGAATCTGGGTTTTAATCCTCGCCCTGTGCCTGTAGGTGTTCGAGCAGGGCACAATGCGCCTTCAACTTGGATTTTTTCCTTTCACTGTGCTGTAACTTGAAGATGGAGGCGTATAAAACACTCAGACCCTGCGTTTTAGCTCCCAGTCTAATGGGAAAGACTGGCATAAATACTAACAGAAATATAAGACATTGGAATATTAACATAGATGTAAGTCTCATCTGTGAAACTGAATTTAGTTACATACTGCCTACCCTTGCTCTGAGGTGGAGATGAGTAAGACTAAGCACAGAAGTTGTCATAAATTACAATATAGGCCGGTTTATAAGATAAAAATATGTGTATGTTTCTCAGGGAGCACAAGAGTGGCAAAAAGAGAACAGGAAGGTAGACAAATGGGCTTTTTAGGTAAAGAAAGCAGCTTACAAAGTCATAGTTGTGCGCACTGAAGGAAATGCAGTTTCGTAGTGAAGGGATGTAAGGGGAGTGCCAAATGGTGATTGACAGGTGGGCGTGGTTATATAAGACGCCCTGTATACTTTGCTAAGAAACTTGCACTTTATCCAGTCGGTGAAAGGCTTAAAGCACGGTAGAAACATGAACAGATTTGTTTTAGATTTCAGGAGTGAGGCAGGAAAGTCAATTACCAGAACTGTTCAAACATACAGTGGAGAAAACTGCCCTGCCCATCCCTCCAAGTTGCTGTGGGATCAAACAAGACAGTGTATGTTAGAGAGCTCGCAATATATAAAGGGCCGCACAATTACAAGATAATCGTTACCACCACCTCTTGGTCGCCATTTAAACCAAGGAATGCAGGAATCAGCATTCCCAGACTGAAATTTGAATGTTTATTGTGCCTGGACTAAGCATTTGCTTCCCTTTTAAGTTTTTGGTTTGAACTGAAAAAATCAAGATACAACTCAGCATGTATAGTAAATCCCATTAAAAAAAAACACACAAATATCTCTGTGGAATGGGATTCCTTTTGATTTTTACTTTTTTCTTTCTACCTTTCTATATATGAATCTATTACAATGTAAAATATATATATATTACATTTATCTCAAGAGCAATGAAAAAAATTTCCAAAATGTCCACCTGTATCTCAGAGTGTCAGATTTTTTATTGTCCAGACTTACATATCAACTGAATCTGGTTAAGTTTTCTGTTGAATCTCCCACTATCCAAACTCCCACTCTTTGTTTCCCTAAACTCAGGAACCAAATAGATTTAGATAATGAGGGAGTACTTATAATAGCCTTTTTTTTTTTTTTAATTTATTTATTTTATTTTTGGCTGTGTTGGGTCTTTGTTGCTGAGCGCAGGCTTTCTCTAGTTGCGGCGAGTGGGGGCTACTCTTCCTTGCGGTGCACGGGCTTCTCATTGCGGTGGCCTCTCCTGTTGCGGAGCATGGGCTCTAGGTGTGCGGGCTCAGTAGTTGTGGCTCGTGGGCTCAGTAGTTGTGGCTCGCAGGCTCTAGAGCACAGGCTCAGTAGTTGAGGCACACGGGCTTAGTTGCTCCACGCCATGTGGGATCTTCCCGGACCAGGGCTCGAACCCGTGTCCCCTGCATTGGCAGGCGGATTCTTAACCACTGCACCACCAGGGAAGCCCTATAATTGCCTTTTGATATTAACCTCATTCCTGGCTCCATTTTTTTGTCCTTGTTTTTTGTTTTATTTATTTTTTCCCTTTTTCTTTTTGTTGTACTAATTTATATTCTCTTTTTGTAGCTGATATATTTGTTGAAAGGACAAATATATCTCTCTAAGCTAATATAAATTTCTTTTGGAAGAAGACAGATTATAAATAACATACATACGTCTGGCTCTTATAGAAAACTATAACTTTAATAAAGGAAACTGAACTAGGGTAGGAGTACTCTGGGGACAATGGTAATCCCCACATGATGATCTGCTTTTCCTCTGGGAGCAAAACACTGCAATCAGGAGACGGACAAAGGATCTAAGAACCCAATATCTTTCACCTTCCAAGGAAGAGAAGGAGAGATTGTTGAGTCGCTCAGAAAAAAAATCAAGAGTCTTCCTTCTCCTGGAACCTATAGAGAAAGAAAGGACTTGTTATATTGACCAAAGGAAGAGGTTCTAGCAGTATAAGATAAGACAATCAATTAAATAATCAAGAAAGACTTTCATTTATGACCGTGGAGGACTAGCTCCCCTAAACAACCCTCCAAAAATTCAAGACAACTAAAAATGCTGGGATTAAAAATGTATCTTGCAAATTATGAAGTATGCCAAGATTTCTTAGGAAAACAAAAAGTACTAGCCATAAAAGAAAAAAGGATAAACTAGACCTCATAAAAATTAAAAACTTCTGGTCATTAAAAAAATAAAAAGTTAAAAAAACAAATAGGTCAGACTGGGAAAAAAATATTTGCAAAAGGCACATCTAACTATAAATATTTTTAATCCATTGGTGAGAAGGCAAGAAAGTAAAGGCAACCTTCACACTGGCTCAAATGATATAAAACCAGGAATCTAGACAGGTAAGTTAAAACTGAAGCCCCTGCTACCATGGTGCCCTTGTTGTTTTGATAGCCACATGGGTGAACTAGAGACAAACCTACAATGTCTGATAGGAGATACTCTGAATAAGTTTGAGACCCCCAAAGGGCTACCCCTTTGTATAAAAGTGAACAAGAAAAAAAAAAAAATCCAACTCTTCAGAAGAGGAATTTGACTGTCTCACTAGGTAGAGGGAGGAAAATAAAATCTCCCCTGAGAATTTCTAACCAAAAGCTGGCCTTTACACTGGATTTGCAGTCCAAATTCATACTACCTATGTGCTCCAAAAAACATGAAGCTGAGAATTTATTTAAAGTGATTCTAGCTTGGTAGCACCTCAAGGCACCTGAACAGGAAACACAAATGCTAAGAATACAGCTTTCACCCCAGGCCTCAAAGAATTCCGTAGTCCAAATTCTAAAAAATCTGAGCTTATCATCAAAAATCACAAAACAAAAAAAGCACCATGAGAGAGTTAGTAGAAATAAAAGATGGCAGCATCAGACCCCAAAAAACTGTGGGTATGAGAATTAGCAGACAGAATATAAATATCATGTTTAGTATATTTAAATGTAATACATATTTTAAGAATAAAAGGAACAATTTAAAATATGATTAAAGAAGTGTGAATTATTAAAAATGAGGAGGGGATTTGAAAAATAATCAAGTAGAACGCAAAAAAAATTTTTTTAAGTAACAATAATTGAAATAAACTGAAGACAGAATTAGTGAACCGGAAGAAAGACCAGAAGAATTTACCCAGAGGCAGAATAAAAAGAGATGGAAAATATAAAAGACAGGGTGAGAGAAATGGAGGATAGAAGATAAGGTCTAATAAACAACTAATTAATTAGAGCTCTAGAATGTGAGAATTGAGAACATAGGGGAAAGGCAATACTCAATGAGATATGGCTGATAATTTTCCAAGGTTGCTGGAAAAAAAAATCAATCCTTACTTTCCGAAAGCCCAACAAATCCCAAACACGATAAATAAAAGAAAGCCACATCTTGATATATTGTAGTGAAACTGCAGAACACCAAAGAGAAAGAGGAGTTCTTAAGACTATTCCGTGTTCTTTAAATCACTCAAGAGTAATTCTCACCAAAGTAAAACTACCTTGAGTGCAGTGGAAGATTCCAACGTAACACACTGATCACCAAGTAATACTTGCCTTCTGTATTTTTTTCTTTCCTTTTAAATATCTTAAAAGCTTTAATTCACTGGGTATAAAAAGGATAAGAAAAGTGTAATTAAAAAAAAAAAAGACCACAAATCTCCCTATTACTTGAACTGTACAGAAATGAGGGATGGAACCAAAGGAAACAACTGTTCATTCAGTACAAAAAGTAAATCGCTGGATTTGTTTAGGTAGCAAACAGACTGAGAAAGGGCAGAGGGGAGGGAAAGGATACGCACTTGCAGTTGGTACAGGTGTAGAAGACGGTCTGCCCTTCATCAGCGGAGCGCATCTGTCTGGTGTGGTATGCCATTCCCTCGTGCCCACATCGAGAGCAGCGCCTGTCAACCTGGGAAGCAACTGGTGGGTTAATAATTCCCCCTGCTGATCACAGACATCAGGCTATCACACTCCTCAGACACTGCTGTTTTAAAGACCCCTCTTCCCTCTTAGAATTGGGTACAAAACACTCCAGATCTGTGCAATCCCCCCTCCATTTCTTTCCCACCCTCCTAACGGGGCCAGTCCTCCATGTCACTCACTTACCACGGGTCCCTGGAACTCAGGTCCTTCCTCCATCGACACGGGCATGGCTGTTCCCAGTTTGTGGAACACAACTGAGGTCTTCACAACCTTCGCCTCAAAGTCTGCGCAGGCAGTAAGAGTTGGTTGTGGAGAGGGCTGACACCCACAACTCCCTCTCGGTTAGGCCAGGAGGCCTTATATTCTTCCCTTCAGGTTTCGACCCAAGACCAAAAGTGCCTGATACCCTGCTTTAGGGTCCCCCTCTTCAATCCAACCGATCTTGAGGTCCTAAAGCCTCTGACCCTTCCACGCTGGGCCCTCTGCCGGGGCCGCTGCGTACGAGCCCCTCACCTCGCACGTTGATGGAGAAGCCACAGCGAGTACACGCGACCGTATCCTGAGCTCCGGGAAGAGGCAAGACCGAGCCGCAATCCGGACAGAAATCCAGGTCAGACTGAAAGCTGGAGCAGGTGCTGGCGAAGTCCATGATGGACGGGTGGTCGAGGGCTGGGAAGGGGACGAGAGTATTAATAAAAGAAAGAGAGTAACTCCCTCCCCACTGAAGGGTCCTTCCTATTCTGTCCCTGGACCTAAGCATACAGAACCCGAGCCCTTCTCCCACGCACACCTTGGGCCTCTGCGACCAAGGAGCCCAAATATCCGGAATTCCAAGCCCGGGTCCGGTACTTCGACTTGGGGGCTTATCTGGGGCTGGCGTGAGGGACCAGCCAGCTCCGCGGGCTAGAGGGCCTACTCTACGCAGCAGCGGAGCAGTGAGAGCACGGCGGGCTAGAGCGTCGATGCGTCCCGCCTCACGATTGGCTGTGACGTCATAATTAATCGCAAACGTGGTCCCGAGAGCCTGGAGAGGGGGAGGAACCTCTCTGAAGGAAAGTTTTAGCGCCACCTTCAGCCTGGTTCTGTGATGTCGGCTAAGGAAACAGGTGATTGAAGATGCGCCTCCGGTTATTTTTCCCCTCAGGACCCAATACTGGGGTGTTTATTTTATTGGTCTCGAATATTAAAGGGACGCAGTCGCGGGGAGCGTTTCTCCTGAAAAATCGTACTAACCTTACTGAATACTAATTTCTTTGTACTAGAGAACTACTACTTCCTCCGTTTCTGAGTTGATATTTTTCTTTAGCTGCCGGGGCAGTGGTTAAAAACAAAGCGAAACATTCTGGGAGTTACAGTTCTAGCGCTCCTTGGACCTCGCGGTCTAAGCAAGGGCTCTCTGCAGAGCCCCTCCTGGCTCGCGTGCTTTGGGGACTGTTCTGGGCCGTTGGAAGGGGTGAGTCGACTTCTTACGGGGCAGGAAGTGGAGAGGGTGACGGCGGAGGAGGAACATCTAGTCCTTAGGCACGATAGGAAACAGGGATGAAGTAGGACACTTGGGAAGGGGCTCAGGACTTTGGAGGTGGCGGAGCAGAAGAGGTTGGGACTCCTTCCTCTTTAGATGCCTGCCAGATGAGGGAGGTTAACATTAGTCAAGGGAGCAACCTTGGGTAGGATTTCAGTAAGACTTGGTCGAGTTTGGCTTTCAGTTGCGGACCCCCTTCCACCTTGTCCCCCGCCTCCCATGGACCAACTCTACTTCATCATCGTCATCCCTTAGGTGGACAGCTGACATTTCCCTGATCTTTTATAAAACATGAGGACAAGTATTTTTTAAATCTTGCTATTTTAATTCATCTGTAACCTACCATCTAAAGTATAGAATCTGGGCTTCCCTGATGGCACAGTGGTTAAGAATCCGCCTGCCAATGCAGGGGACACGGGTTCGAGCCCTTGTGGGGGAAGATCCCACATGCCGTGGAGCGACTAAGCCCGTGTGCCACAACTACTGAGCCTGCGCTCTGGAGCCTGCGAGCCACAACTACTGAGCCCGTGTGCCGCAGCTACTGAAGTCTGCATGCCTAGAGCCCGTGCTCCGCAACAAGAGAAGCCACTGCAATGAGAAGCCCACGCACCACAACGAAGAGTAGCCCCCCGCTCGCCGCAACTAGAGAAAGCTCGCGTGCAGCAATGAAGACCCAATGCAGCCAAAAATAAATAAATACAAAATAAAGTATAGAGTCTTTTAAAAAAAATAAATTTATTTATTTATTTATGGCTGAGTTGGGTCTTCGTTGCTGTGTGCGGGCTTTCTCTAGTTGCAGCAAGCAGGGGCTACTCTTCGTTGTGGTGCCTTCTCTTGTTGCAGAGCACGGGCTCTAGGCGCGCCGGCTTCAGTAGTTGTGGCGCTCGGGCGTAGCTGCTCCGCGGCATGTGGGATCTTCCCAGACCAGGGATCCAATCTGTGTCCCCTGCATTGTCAGGTGGGTTCTTAACCACTGCGCCACCAGGGAAGTCCCTGAAGTATAGAATCTTGTTGTCCTGAAGGGACAGCTTCTAGATGAGTTTCCTAGTTCGCTTCCAGTCCCTCCAGCCCCGCTCAACCTGATAGTTGTGCGAAGCTCCTTACATATAAAAGTTGTGGAGCCATCACTATTTTCTCCTTTGAAAGAGGCAAGCTGTGATCTCTCCTAGAGAGAGGCTTTGATCTACTTCTCTCTGCAATAATGGAAACACTCACAGTAGTGAGGGGATTAAAACTCTGAGCAAGCTACTGGAGAGTGACAAGCCTCATAATAATTTGTCCTACAAGGAGAGGTCTGTTGCTGAGCCCATGATGGTAGGCAAGTTTTTATTCTCTCTTCTCTGTGTGTCTTTCTCCTTTGAAAGTGGAAATTGAAATTAGCCGTCTTTTCTGCCCAACTTTCCCTTTAAAGTTTGACAAAATTCAGTGAAGATCCACCATGAGTTGAATACTGTCCTAATGCAGTAAAGGAACTAAGCATTATAAGGTATGGCCCTTTCCCAACAAAAGCTCACAATCTGTTCAGTTCGTATTTATTAAGCACCTATGTCAGTCTTTGAGCTGAAGTTGGGGCTGCAAAGCTGAAAACTATGGTCTCTGACCTTAAGGAGTACAAATGAATAATTAGAATGCAATGAAAGTACACTTATAGGACAAAATGTGAGAGCCCAGGATAGGCATATAAAACAAATAGGCCTGTATACTACAAAGAGGACTGGTAAATGTTTTAATAAAAAGATACCGTGTTATGGGGAATGTAAGAGAGAAAGATACTCAGATATTATGTGACGAGGATAATCACCAATCAACAAATCATTAATTTTGAGAATTTGGGATTACAGACTCTAATGTTAAGTACTGTGCTAGATACTATGTACAGAGAAATAAAAGTAAGGTGGTCATATTTTTAAAATCTCAAGATAGGTATATGTAGTCAGGCAAATAAGAATATGCCCAAAAGGTCAGTGAGATCCAGTATTTGTTATCAGATCCTTTCTGATATGATAGATAGATCATTGTATTTGTAGATTGAAAAATTATAGTTCCAACTCTTTATGAGTCTGAATTTCATTATCAAAATGTTAAAAGTGATATATGGATACAGATAGCACAGTGGAAACCATGATTGATTTTCAAATGAGTTGTAGAAATAAAAAATGTGTGTTCATATTCATAGCGTGGCAAAAATCACTGTTACATAGAGTAGACTGGAAAGACTTTATAGTCAGGGCTTGATCTGTGGAGGATGGATACCATTTATTTTTTAATTTTTTTAATTTTTATTTTATTTTATTTTTTTGTCTGCATTAGGTCTTTGTTGCTGCACGTGGGCTTTCTCTAGTTGTGGTGAGCGGGGGCTACTCTTTGTTGCAGTGCGCGGGCTTCTCACTGTGGTGGCCTCTCGTTGTGGAGCACAGGCTCTAGGCACATGGGCTTCAGTAGTTGTGGCAGTGGGCTCAGTATTTGTGGCTCATGGGCTCTAGAGCGCAGGCTCAGTAGTTGTGGCGCACGGGCTTAGTTGCTCTGTGGCATGTGGGATCTTCCCGGACCAGGGCTCAAACCCGTGTCCCCTGCATTGGCAGGCGGATTCCTAACCACTGTGCCACCAGGGAAGCCCCAACTGCCATTTATTGAGAACTTACCGTATATCAAGCATTTTGCCAGGCTCTTTAATCTAATTCTCATTTGTTCTTTATAACTCCAAGAGGCAAATTTTGGTCTTATATCTCCATTTTGTAGATGAGGAAACTGATTTAGAGAGAGATTAAGTTACTTGCCCTGAGTCACACACTGGGAAGTGGTGGAATTAGGATTCAAGCATAGCCCTGTAAGGCTTCAAAGCCCATGCTCTAAACCATAAATGGTATAAATAAAGGCATAGACATGAGATGCCAGGCATCCTCAGTGGCTTAAATACGACCTCACAGTGAGCTCAGATTAGACCAGGGATGACACACAAAAAGTTGGTAGTCTTCACTTGTGTTGCCATCAGCCTGTCCTATAAATAAACCCAGAGTAACCACAGCGTCTCATTCCAAGCGGATCAACAGGGAATGGTCTCATAATGGATTTAGGGTGAAGGATGATTGGCAGAATAAGGCAGGCAAGCAGAGGGGTGGGCGATCAAATAAGAACAGAATTTCAGAATGAAAGATTATAGGGCAGAGATGCTGTATGTGGTGATAGAGGCAGAGAGGGCCCGGATCAAGAAACTGCACAAAGAGAATGAACTGATAACACTGAAGTCTAGAATTATCTCAGAAGACAAAGGAGGCAGCGGGACTGAGCAATCTGTCATAGATGTGCTTGGGCAAAGCTTCACCAAGGAGCCTGTCTCTTCCCTTGCCCAATCCCTGGTACAGGATTCAGAATGGTTCATGTTGAGTCCACAGGAGAAGTATGCTTTAAGTTTATATGAAAGGATTATGGTTGGTCCTTTATATCTGAGGGTTCCCCATCCACAGATTCAACTAACTGTGGGTGGAAAATATTTGAAAAAAAAAAAAACTCCCGAAATTCCCAAAAGCAAAACTTGAATTTGCCACTTACTGGCAACTATTTACATAGTGTTTACATTGTACTTACGACTATTTACATTGTATTTACAACTATTTACATAATATTTACATTGTAGTAGGTATTACGAGTAATCGAGAGATAATTTAAGGTGTACAGGAGAATGTGCTCAGGTTGTATGCAAATACTGTGCCATTTTATATAAGGGACTAGGGCATGGATTTTGGTATCTGGGGTGGGGGTGGTGAGTCCTGGAACCAAGGGACCTTGGTGGGGGTGTCCGTGGATACCGAGGGATGACTGTATGTACTCTTATTTATATGTTCTTATTAAAAGAGCATTCATTATTCGTTACCATAGGAATGTAGTGGTTTCCCATTGGGAAATGGCCCTGCTGTATTCCTACCTATTACCAGGTTTTTTCTTTCTGAGGGAAATACCCTTGGCCATTTCCAAAACAATTGGGTTTTTTGGTTCAGTCAGTATGAGAGCAGATTTGTTCTGACATCTCTCACATTCTAATCTACCGTTGCTTTTTTGTCTTACAGATTGGCCTGGGCTAAAGTATCTAAAGACCTTAGGATTGCTGCAGGTCAACAGTCCCCACTGGAGAAAAAAATCTTGGTAAATAAATTATCTTAACATCATACAGTTTGAAATGACTAGGAGAAGGAAAGTTAGGTTTAAAATCCTTCCGTCCAAGTGACACTTTCCAGTAGTGTGTCCACAGTGGCAAATGTTTTCCAGTTAAATCTTTACTTGCAAAACAAAGTATTATTTTTAAAACTCCCAATCCTATGTTTTTAAAAAACTAGTTACTGATTTTGGTGGTGAGAACTCCAACTTTCAGAGCTCACAGGCTCACCTAGGAATGATGGAAGTAAAATCACTATTACTCCGAAATTAATGAAAGACCATGGTCCTTTCTTGGTGTCAATAGTGAGCGTAAGCTCCTGTTTAAATATGTTCAAAGTAAAAAGATGGTCATATTATAAAATTCTGTACCTCACTTTGACAGAATCTAGGTGGCGTGCATACAACAGCAGCAAGACAACTGATAATTCAAAAATATCAAGAGGAGTATGAAACACTCTGTAGGGAGCAAGGTCTTTCTCTTGACTACTGGCTTGCCAAAGCGGAGTCTTATTATAATAAAAGAATAATGGAAATGAAGAAAGAACAAGAGACAGGCAATGAAATCAAGAAGAGATTGGAGGGGAAAACAACCCAAAGCATAGAAGGACAAAAACGATATTATTTGGTACCTGAGAGAGAAGTGAAACATGTAGAAATGCACATACATCGAGCAGGACAGGTCAGAGAGTTTAAGAATAAAACATTTAGACAATTACCACCACGCCCTAGTGAAATAAAATTGCCCAAAATTGTGCCAGAAGTACATGGCATCCAGAACGCACAGAGAAGAAAGCAGGTAAATGAGAGGGAACAGATGCAAATTAAAGCTCACCAGGAACGCATGATTCGAGGGAGAGAACTTGTACAGCAAAAACTCAAGGAAGGAATCTTGAGAAAAGACCAGAGCTGGCCTCCTATACGTGAGAAGCATGAGAGTGTAAAGAAAGAGATAAAAGAGTATGAAAGCGTTATTGCATATCCACTTTTCCAGCCATGCAGTAGCAGTCGGATTAAAGTGAATATTCTTATGGAAAAGTCTCAGAATAGAGAAGACAATACAATTATCAAGCCATATCAAAGAAGATTCTTAACTATGCCACCCTTTTTGAGAAGTCAAATAGGAAAAATAAAAGATTCAGTGATTTCATGACAAAGTCATGTCTCTTAAATGAACCTTTTTTTTTTTTTTTTTTAATGCTAGTTCTTGTCTACAGGGTTCAGTGACTATTTTCCCATTTATATCTGATACAGAAGTGTCAGATAGTTCTGGACTTTAAAACTAGCTTGGCTATTTTTAGTTGCCTTGTGTTTGTTCAAGTTGCTTATCCTTTTTGATGTTCATTCCTAATCTGTAAAGTGGGAAAATAATAGTTCATAGCATTTATAGGAGAATTTCATTTTTGAGAAGCATTAGCATATATTAGATGTTTCATAAATGCTGGGTTTCCCAGTTGGAAAGACCTGGGTTGGACAAAGATGGTGAATAAGGAATTGTTCTAATCTGCCTCTTCCAGTCCCCCTGCCCGCAACCTCAAAGGTTATCTTGATGAGATTGCTATAGGTCACTATGTGGTCTTTTATTTTCCATTCATACCTTTATCGGGGAACTGCTAACCAGGCCGTAAAAGTCTAACTTGTACCATACAATTTCTCTGTATGAGAAACAAGTTTGAGAACCTCCTATGTACCAGGCATTGTTAGTTACTGAGATGAATAAAGAGATATCCCTGCCCTTGGCTAGTTTACAACTAGTGGCATAGATCACTCTAAAAACAGATAATAAAATAGGGTTATGATAGAGGTATGCACAGGTATGTACAGAGGAGGGACATGTGTGTACAGAGGAGGGACATCTAACCTGGCCTAGGTGAGCAGGGTGAGGAGGAAGGAGGTCAGAGAATGGAGTGTAGTAATCTCTTATGTTTCTTCCAGCTCCATATTTTGTCACTTTCAGTCACCCACTTAAGCAAGACCTTCCCAATGTTTGGATTCGCTCATAGGTAACCAAACTCACCTTCTCTCAAATAGATGTCCTCCAAAAGTTGGGAAATTTGGGGTTCAGAATTGGTGAGTAGAGAATCAGAGAAATGGAAACTGGATGGCCTAAGGAATATTATACTTAAGTTGTGATAATCCTATGCCCACCCTTTTGTATTAGCAGGACACCCTTTACCCAGGATATTGCTAGATCAGCACTGTCCCATAGACCTTTATGCGATAATATAACTGTTCTATAGGTTTGCTCTTCAATACAGTAGCCAGCCATTTCCCACATGTGGCTACTGAGCATTTGAAATGTGGCTGGTGCACCTGAGGAACTGAATTTTTAATTTTACTTAATTTGAATTAATTTTAAATTGCTACATGTGGCAAGTGACTGCTGTATTGTACAGCATGGCACTAGATAAATATAACTCCTGTGTTCTAGACTTCAATCCCACAATCCGTTTTCTGTCTTTGACAATATTTGCAGGTATAATAGATCACTGCTCACTTACATTAGTATAAGTTTAGTTTCCTTTATATTTGAGATGCTCCTTAATCCCATGAAGAGATTCAAAAAGCACTGTAGGCAAATTCTGTGTGGAAATGAGGTGGCTGAAGTTGCTTAAATTGGGTTCAGAAACTAGCCCTCCCTTTGCTCCTTCTGGAATATGACCAGGACACATACGAAAATCTCATTCCTACCCACCTGATTTGCCTCATGCAGACTTTTTTGTCCTATCTGTTCTCTGGTCTTCCATCATCATGTTGCAGCTTTAGATCTTATACCTTGCAAAGATGTGGTTCCTCAGGATGCAGAGGCAAAAGACTTAGAAATTCAAATCAATAGGGTAATGATACAGCCTTTGAGTTGAGTGGGATTGAAAAGTAACCTAATACATAACTGTTGGTAATTGTTTACCATGAAGATATTCACTGCTGGACCATCCTTTTGACCTTTAAATGTACTCAAATCTCTCCCATCTAAATAAGCTACTACTATGTGGGAATTCCCTGGTGGTCCAGTGGTTAAGACTCTGTGCTCTCACTGCCGAGGGCCCAGGTTCAATCCCTGGTCAGGGAAAAATCCCACAAACTGAGCGGTGCAGCCAAAAAAATTTTAAAAAAGAATAAATAAGCTACTATGCTATTTCTTTGCACTCCTTTAAAGCCAAGTCCCTTAGAAAGTCTATACCAGCTCCCTGCATTCTAGTTTCAGTGCCCATCAATCCACCAAATCCCTTTTTGCGGAGTCATCAGCAAAGAGCTCCGTGTGGCTAAATCCAATGGACAGTTAAAGGTGGAACGAAAAGGAGAAGGTGCCAACAACAGGCAGAAGACCTGATAGGCATTTGTCAACAAGAGGGATCAACGGTTCAAGTGTAAGAATGCATGACACAGAAAACAAGAGGCCAAGGAAGAGCAACAGTCCTTAGAAGTTGGAGATCAGGCAGGAAACCAATGGAACCCATTTAAGGAACTGGAGTAGGGTACCAAAGGAATAAGATAAACAAACAGTTATAAGACTCAGGATAAAACACATGAATAGGAATAGAAGCACTGACAAATCCAGGACGTAGAACTATTGAATTGGGTTCCACTAGGGATGGGACAAGTCTGAGTCTTAGGCTGAGCTGAGCCAATAGTTGAGGGTTAAGAAAGTCCAAAATAGAAACAGAGCTTATCAGGTCACAGGGGCAGGAGACAAAGCAGATAATTACTATAACCCTCATACTGAGTCAGTTACATGAGATAAGAATTTGAACTCATTAAAGCATGCCTGATATTATCTTTAACCATGGAAGTCATAGTGGCTTGAAAATTGAGCCTCAGGATATAAGGTGTACAAGGTTGGTGTGTTGTTTTAAATAGAACTAATTATAAAGTCTTTCATTGGAGTAGCACTACAAATTACAGTAAGGTTGAACAGGAGTACATTTTATCCTTCAAGGGGGATGGTAAGCAGATCAGCAAGGCCATTTAGCATAGGCAAATAAAAGGCAAACCATTGCTGCGTTTCCTGGGAGGCCAAAAACATGGCACAGATTAGTTTCAAGGGGCACAATGGTATGGATGGAGAAGGCTGGGCTAGAATAACAGCACTGTACCCTACAGTGTCAACAGTGGTGAGGCGCCGCTGATAGCCCTTGAGGGGGTCAAAGAGCCAATGAAGTCCATCTGCCAGGAGCAGATGAGGACAATGCCCCTTGCTATGTGGCCTCCCTTATCGTAAGACAAGTCAACTTTTGGCAGTAATTGCAAGTCCAAATCAGAAACTGAGTCCTTTACTGTGTGCCCAGTCTATGATGGTGAATGTCTTGCCATGTCTGGTATGATGATGGACTCAGGCAGCAGTGGGGACTGTCTTCACAAAACATGTTTCCATCAGCAGCTTGATTCCAGTCAATTCCATCAGCAACCAGGCTCTTCTTGTGGGCATTCACCTGAGTGACCCAGATGGTTAGATAAGCAGTTATGGTTTATTTCCACAGTTTGCAGCTCCAAAGACAGATGTCTCACCAGTCTAGTTTTTCAAGTGGCATACCACATAGGTAGGCAACAGCACAAGAGTCAGTAAAATTATAGGAAGGTTGATCAAAGAGGTTATTGGTGAGAGCTATGAAATGGCCTTGTGTTCTACCCACCAAGAGGAGCGACAACATCCATTTTTGGCTCTGCATCAGTGGCAATGAGATTGAATGGCTGCATCAGCCAGGGACAGCATTGGGTTTCAGCCTAGCCGAACCACAGTGAACCAGGGCCAGGCATTTAGGGGAATCTCTGTGAACTGAGAGCCCCATGGAACCAGCAGCTTTGCTTCAGTTGGCAGAGTAGGGGATAAAGTTTTTCCCAGAGGGATATCTGCCACTTTTCCATGTAAAGTAGAGATGTTGAAGCCAGGCCAGCCACATCCTTAAATATACCATTCCCAAATGAGGATTATTGGGTCCTTCCCACTTTGTTAGAAGTTGAGTCCAAGTTGACCTACCCCCAAATGTGAGCATTAAGCTAGAGTGTCAGAAGGCCTCCATGGGTCAGGGGTTTAGTTTTGATAGGAGCCCAGTAGCAAGCTGATGCTGCTTTTCAAGATGAGTGTACCCAGTAACCATGTTAGGAAGGTGGCAGGTCCAAAACCCTAAGGGGTGCCACTGAGCACAGGCTGCCTCCATCACCATCTCCACCAGCCTACTGTCTCCATCTGACTCTGTGGGAGCCTCCTCAGCCCACCCACATGAATGGTCTGTCCACAAGGGCAGATCACAGGGTCAGGTACCTTGGGAACACTAAGAGATTTAAAACCTGCATCTGCCGGCCATCCAGTACTAACCATGGATCCAAGACTCCAGTGTACAGACTTGAAAGCAGGGGGTCTGGTTTCCTGTCCCAGTACAACCAGATGTGGACTTTGGCAAGGCTCAACATCTCTGAGCCTGTTTCCTCATCTGTGAAGACAGAATAACAAATTCCTACCTCACAAGATGTTTGTGAGGATTTAATGGAGGCTATGTTTACAAGTTTTTTTTTGTAAATTGCAAAACCCCACGCCAATGTGAAATATAAAATATGATCATGATACAAAATGGTATATGGTAAATGCTAATTAAGTGGAAAGGAAAAATGTGATTTCCATTGAGCTGATTTAAAAAAAAAAAAAAAGGCATTACTGAGAAAGGTCAAACTGGGTTTGGGTAAGTGGCCAAGGTAAGTAGAACTTTACCTGAACATGTCCTCTCTGCTCCCCTACCTCTGTCTGCTGTCATCATTTAAGTCACAGCGGTTTGCCTTCACTTTTCTTTCTTTCTTTCTTTTTAAAATTAATTTATTTTATTTTATTTATTTATGGCTGCATTGGGTCTTCCTTGCTGCTTGCAGGCTTTCTCTAGTTGCAGCAAGCAGGGACTTCTCTTCCTTGAGGTGCCGTCTCTTGTTGCAGAGCACAGGCTCTAGGCGCGCGGGCTTCTGTAGTTGTGGCGCGCAGGCTCAGTAGCTGTGGCTCACGGGCTCAGTAGTTGTGGCTTGTGGGCTCTAGAGCGCAGGCTCAATAGTTGTGGCTCTCAGGCTCTAGAGCGCAGGCTCAGTAGTTGTGGCGCCCGAGCTTAGTTGTTCCGTGGCATGTGGGATCTTCCTGGACCACAGCTCGAACCCCTGTGCCCTGCATTGGCAGGCGGATTCTTAACCACTGCGCCACCAGGGCAGTCCTGCCTTTGCTTTTTTAAGGTGCTGTGTGCCTCCAGGTCTCTTTCTGGGAGCGCGTAATGGTCTCATTTTTCTCCTTTGGGCTCTAGGTGATGGTGGTTGGTGATTATGTGTTTTAATCAGAGGTAATTTAATCCTTTTTTCCCCCAAGACTAAATTAAGACTGGGAATGAGATCCGAGCGCTAGGTGGGACCAGCGGCTGCAATTGGTAGGAGGAATGGGCTAGTGGGGCGGGGCGGGTCCTCTTCCTTTTAAGCTTCCTAGACTGTGAACTCTTGACCTTGGCGGGCCCACAAGCTTAACCCGGCAGGGTGCATGGTGGCCTTTCGGAAACAGGCGAGGAGAGCGGGGCCGGTGCCGGGCCCTGGTGGGGCCGGGACGGGATCGTGGGCAGCCGGTAAACGTGCGCTGGGGTGGAGCGGGCTCGCCGCTGGCCCCTCGGAAATCCTACGTCCCAAAGTCCCGGTCCTCGGCAGCGGTGGGTGAGTAGGACAGCGGGGAGTTGAGCTCGCGGTGGTGGAAGTTAGTGAAGGGTCTTTGTCCCGCAACCTTCCGCCCCTGACCTCGGCAGGCGAGGGGAGCTTCCAACCCCTGGGGCCCATGGGGAAGCCTGGGTTAGGGTATGGCCCAGGGCGCCGACCACTCCGGCCGCGTGGGGGACTCGGCGAAGAGGACGGGCTCCTGGCACGTGCTGAAAAAGTCGGGATCCCAGCAACGAAGTTTCGGGGCAGACAGGCATCGGGCAGTGCCGTCCCAGTCAACGGGACCAGTTCAGGGCACAGAAACCCCAACCAGTGGGTATTAACGAGCGTGCCACGCAGTGGTGAGCGAAACTCTCCGTCCCTGCCCGCGGGAGGCCCCGAGACCGGAGTGTGGGGCTGCGCGCGCAGTGACGGGAGGTACGCCCTGTGGGCTCGCGATCTGGTCCGGCAGAGCTGGGCAGGAGCTGCAAAGGGTCCTTGAGGGACAGAGCAGAGACCCGAAGACCGGGTGAGAAGGGCAAATGCCCGAGGGTCGTTTTGCTTGGCCGAAGGGCAGAAAACAATGGTGGCTGGAACACCGGGGTGGGGGGCGGCGAGGGCGGACCCCACGAAGCCTGGCAGGTGTGGTGGGGATTTCAGTCGTCCTCAGAATTGCTATGGGAAACCATGGACGGGTTTGGGGTTAGAGAGAGATTGGGTGGACTCAGAGAACTGGAAAATGGCGACACATTCCCTCGAGGGATTTACATTCTGGAAGGGCAGGGACGGGCCGGCAGCAGATAAACCGATCTGCGCGGAAAGTCTGTTGAGTTATATCCAGCCTCTTTCCATCGCGGCCCAGCCGGCTTGAGCTCTGGGGCGTGTGGATGTAGAAAGTACTATCGAGGTAAAAGTGCCAGAGGCAGGCAGCAGCTGCCAGAAATTTCAGTCTCCATAGTCGTGCTCCCTTCCCAAACCGGAGAACCAGCTTAGAATCTGGACCGAGGGCCTCAGGCTACCACCCGCAGCAAATGCTTTTTGAGAACGACTGACAAGGGTGGGTCTTTCCTGCGGGAGAACGGGAAAGCCAGGACCTTGAGGATACTATTACTGAGACTGTTTTGAAGTGTTACTTTCATTGTGTTTGGCTGGAGAGTAGGAGAATAATCCAGACCTGCCCCTCTCATGCAATGATTGTGGATGGTCTTGAAAGAAAGGAAGGGAGGGAGGGAAGGAGGGACTCAACTTCACCTCCCAGGAATGCACCTTTCCTGTCAGCTTTCTTTTTAGCGATCCCACTAACTCCATTGTTGAATGCCCTTTTCCTTGATGGCATTTTCAATTCTACCACCTTTCAAAAAAAGTGAAAGGATGAAAGTCAACAGGTTTTTATGTCTTCATTCTTTTCATTCCATCTGGAGGGAGGAGAAGCCGGGTGAGTGGCTGTCAGTAGGAGGAGGTGGGAGTTCAGCCACGTGTGGGCAGAGCAGGAACTTCCTGGGCTGGGCAGGCAGCCCAGCGCCGGGCTCCTTGGGAGCCCTGCAGAAGCATTTGCTGTTGGGTTGTTACCATTATCATTCTTTTTTTTTTTTTGGCCATGCCTCGAGGCATGTGGGATCTTAGTTCCTGGACCAGAGATCAAACCCATGCCCCCTGCAGTGAGAGCTAGGACTCTTTAACCACTGGACCACCAGGGAAGTCCCTCCATTATCATTCTTTACAAGGATCTGTATGTATTAAAAATCCACAGAATCGTATATTTTTGGGTCCTGGATGGGATCTCAGAGAGTCTCCTTTAATCTCATTTTCCAGTGAAACCAGATCAGAATGAAGAAACTTGTACAAGGTGGTTTGTGACAGATCCAGGGCTGGTTACCTCAGGCACATGCTTTCTTTCCAGAATACCATACTGTTGCTCTAGAGAGGGCTTTGGGACAGCGGAAATCATGTCCTCAGTGGTAGAGTCAAGGCTTTGAACACAAACTCTGCTGTGGACCGGGAGTATCCTTGAGCACATTACTTAGCATCTCTGTACTTTAGGTTCCTTAAAATGGGGTCATTAATCGTTACCTCATGGGGCAGTGCTGAGGGGTTTTAGGTACAAAGCAGGGGTTCAGTAACTCTTGGTGTTCCCTGACCAGATTAGGAAACTGCTGTTCCTCACTCCCCCTCTTGCTGATATGATTTCTCTCTGACCTCAGGTTCCTAGAGTTGGGCACCAGCCAGTGGCTAGAAACAGGGTGAAGCAGAAGGCAGACGACGCCTTCAGAGCCCCAACCTGGCGTTATGAACAGTGGGTGCTGAGCCAAGGGTGACCAGCTTCCTGAACTCTGCGGCCTAGGCTTGGAGGGAATCAGAGATGTTCTCAGCTGTGAAAGAGGGGAATTTGGACATCAGGACAAAGAAGGAAGACAGCCCCCTGGAGCAGATACCTTTGCCACCGGAGGCCACATCAAACCCTGGGGCCTTTTCAAAGTCTCTGCATCTGCTCGGTCACTGGGAGGTAGACAGCCCCAGGAAGGAGCCCAGTCAGCCTCGGGGGCCAGGCCAGGAGTGGATAAAGCTAGAAAGAGACATCAGGGAAGAGAAGGTGTTTGACCTGCTGAAGCCAATTGAACCTGTACAGAAGCTGCTCCCTCAGGTGGATGAGGAGGCCCTGCAGGAAGCCATGAAGGGAGAATGCTGGTGGAAGGCGTGGGTGAAGGTGAGGAGACCAAGCGAGAGACAGAGGGAGGGACTGGGTCCTGGACTCCAGGAGCTCTTTCATCCATTATCCTGTCTACAGAACAAATGGAATCTCAAGAGTGTTCCAAGCTGAACAGCACCCAGGAGAAGGGGTTTCAAGGACTTTTTTTCAGACTCCACACCACCCTGGCATCCTTCAAGGAGTACCTGCTGAAATTCATCAGAGTGGCAGCCTTTTTCCTTTGCGTTCTTCCTACTTATATTCAGTATATACCCCTCCTTTCTCCTCCCACATTGTTCTTCCCTCCTCTCCATCCTTCCTTTCCTGTCTGTACATTAAAGTTGCTGGGTTTGTACTTGTCTTTTCCTATTTCTCCCTTCCTTCCATGTTTTTCTTTTTCTCTTAGTTGTCTGAATCTTGAGACTGGATGTCTGTCTGTCTATATACAGACTCTCTGAATCTCTCCTGTTCTTCCAGAAGCCAGTCACCTCTGAGGATGTGGCAGTGAATTTCACCCAGGAAGAGTGGGAATGTCTAGATGCCAGTCAGAGGGTACTCTACCAGGACGTTATGTCAGAGACCTTCAGAAACCTGATGTCTGTGGGTAAGAGGCTGAGGTTCCTCACAAGCCCTCTGTCCTAGGCCTCTGGGACATCTTGTTTCCCTGGGCAGGTAGATCAGCTCACAATTAGTTTCACTGATCCTTGGTTCTATACGTTCCAGGTGTGCAAGATCTGGGTTACTAGGCTCAGGGTGAAAGAAGAAATGAAAGCTTGCATGAAGGCAAAGATAAGGCTTGTGACATGATGATAATGTTCTCAAAGTATGCAAATCTGCCTATTCATCCAACTAGTATTTACTGAGTCACTCCTATTATGTACCAGGCACTTTGTTAAGGGCTGGCCTTTTGCGTCTCTCCTCCCTGCACCTAAGTGTCCCAGGTTATGGCTCTTAAACAAAAGATAACGGAAGAAGGTAGCCTGTTGTCCCCATCAGGTGTGAAGGGGCCGAGCCTGGGACCTCAACTCTTCCTCTCCTTCCCACTCCCCAGTCAGAATCTTTCTGTCTAATCCAGATCTGATCGCCAAGTTTGAACAAGAAGAGAAACAGTGGAGAGCAGATCTCTGTCCCCCAAACGGAGAAGGCCTTCATTCAGGTAAGAATTGCAAAGGAGAGAGGAGGGTGAAAAGGACCCAGGACATGCCTTGGGAGGATGGAAATGACTAAGAGGATCGGGGTCTGCATACCCGCTCCTAGCCTGCATCCTTCCTGCCTGGTCAGATGTGGAGCTGGAAGAAACCTTGACATCATCTGCTCAGGTCCCCTGGCTTCAAGAAGATGAGTATCTAAGCCATTCAGGACAAATGAATATCTTCAGTTTCTAGAGATGGAGAGATTCCATGTCAGTTGCTTATGTCAGTGATACCGCCTTGATTAAAAAGTCCTTTCCGGGACTTCCCTGGTGGTCCAGTGGGTAAGACTCCATGCTCCCAATGCAGGGGGCCCAGGTTTGATCCCTGGTTGGGGAACTAGGTCCCACATGCTGCAACTAAGATCTGGCGCAGCCAAAATAAATAAGTAAATAAAAATTTTTTAAAAAAAAAAAAGTCCTTTCCAAAAGAAAAGAAAGGGAAGGGAGATGAGCTTGATGCTGAGTTGGACCAGGGGAGACTTGTTCTTAAGAGTAGAATAAGGACTTGAGAGAAATTTAAGTCTGAGCTGACCACGCTCCTGGTTTGCCAGGACAGTCCTGGTTTATGCTTCTCATCCTAGCTTGATTGTTAATAGCACCTTCCGTCACTCAAGTGTCCCAATTTGCATGATGTATTATGAGGTCACCTGTGGGTATCTGGGGTGTCTGGGAGTACGAACAAAATTGAAAATGAGAGGAATTAACACACATGGTAAATCAACTATACTTCAATTTAAAAACAAAAGAAAATGAAAGGAAATGGATTTCAAGAAATGTGGTTAAAATTTTGATCTCTGACATTGTTGGAAGATTCCAGTTAAATTTTTATTTGCTTTTAATTGGAAAACCCAAAAGTTTATTCTTATCTCTGGCCTCTGAGGTCTAAGAGTGAGCGTGAATGTCAGGTGGGAGAGGGAGGGCAGAAAGAGGGGAAGTCGCTTGGACTGAACGGAGAGCTTGTGTCGGGGTTGTCCTGGTGAATCTCGCTATTCTTCCTCATTCCGTACAGGAGGCACGAGAGAGGAACTTCAAGAACAGAGTCAGAGTTTGGGAGATGAGGGAAATAGCGATGACAAGAAGGTCTCCCTTGCTCGCAGAAGGGCAGGCCCATCCTCTGCTCCAGCTGGGTCCCTGGACAGGACACCAGTGTTCCCAGCATCCTGGGCTGGGCCACCCTTTACCTGCCATACCTGTGGCAGGTGCTTCAGCAAGCGCTCCAGCCTCTACAACCACCAGTTTGTTCACAGCTGCGGCCAGTGTGGGAAGTCCTTCCTGAACCCCAAGGACCTCAGCTACCACCGGCGCAAGCACCTTGGGGAGAGGCCCTTCTGCTGCTCGCTCTGTGACAAGACCTACTGTGATGCTTCTGGACTGAGCCGTCACCGCCGTGTCCATCTGGGTTACCGGCCCCATTCGTGTCCCTTCTGTGGGAAGTGCTTTCGGGACCAGTCTGAGCTCAAACGCCACCAGAAGATACACCAAGGCCAGGAGCTGGGGGCTGGAAACCAGAAGCATATGGTGAAGATTCCAGACAACACAGCTGGATTCCAGGGGCTGGCAACTGCGAACAATGCACCAGTGGCCGGGACCCAAGGACCCTCATTTAAAACCACGGGTCCCGAGGCTCAGACCCAGCCATCTATAGACAGGAGCCAGGCACCTGCAACCAAGAACCAGGTAATCACTGGGAAGGCTCAGCGCCCAGTCGTTACAACCCCAGAGCCTGTGACCAGGAGCCAGGCAGCCAACAAGAGAGCCGCCTGCCTGGATACCAAGTCCAGCTCTCACCCAGGAAAGCCTTCAAGACTCAAGGTCTTCTCTTGCCCTCATTGTCCCTTGACTTTTAGCAAGAAAATCTGTCTCTCCAGCCACCAGAAGGCCCACTTCACAGAGCAGTCCAACCGCTGCTTCCACTGCGGCAAGTCCTTCACTTTATTCTCTGGGCTGGTCAGGCACCAGCAGACTCACTGGAAGCAGAAGCTCTACTGTTGCCCTATCTGCGACGTCTGCTTTGGGGAGAAAGAGGACCTTCTGGGTCACTGGGGGGGCTACAGGGGCAAGGGGCTCTGCCTGGGCAGTCCCCATAAATGCTGGGCGATCCTGGGTCAGTGGCTTGGCTTCTTTCCCGATGCCTCCACTGTGGCAGGGGAGGAGATGGATCTTTCTCCTGGATCCATACCCTCAGGAGAGGGAAGGAAGGGAGGGGAGAAGGCAGCAGAGGAAAGAAAGCAGGTAAGGCAGTGAAGGTCTTGGAATGTAAATAAATGGCCTTTCCACCCGAGGTCTTTCTCTGTTTGGTTTTCCTGAGGGCTGACCTCCAGGGTAAGAAGACTGGGGTAGAGGAAGAGAGAGGTGAAGGAATAATGAAGGAAATACAGAAAGGAAAAGGGACAAGGGGTGGCACGTGGAAACTTGTAGTATTATTAATTAGCACCCAGCTTGTTTCTTTGTGTCTGATAGACCATCAAGTAGTAGTTGTTGAAGAAAACAGTGGACACTCCAATAGGTATGAAGATGGGAGAAAAAGGATGAGTGGGGGAGAGAGTCCGAGGGACCCATCTGGACCAGATGTAGAAGGGAGGCATTTTAAAGCAGGTGTGTGGCCCAGTTCTCATCCCTTGCTCCCCTGGCACCTCGGTAGGCTGCCCGGGGCAAGATGGAGCTCTGGCCAGTGTTCTGTGGGTTTCTCCCCATCTCCTGTTTTTGGTTAGGGCTCGCCATGTCCTCACTGTGCAGGTCACTTGGCGCTGTCTTGGATGTTTTGGGCTTTTCCTGCTCCTTCCCAGCAGGGCTGAGATCTTGGAAGAAACGACCACCATTTGCAAAGTTGGTGTGCTATAATTTGCCGTGAAGAGGTTCCTGGTCTCAGTTCATGGCGGAGACCCTCTTGTCTGTGTCACTCTGCAGCACAGGTGCCCTCTGCTGGAGAGGAGAGCGGCTGCCCGGCTGTAGCCAGAGAGGGCTTCCAGACGGAAGACAGACCAAGGAGCAGAAATATGTGGGCAGCGTAAAGGGGGAGAGGAAGGAAGGAGCTGGGGAAAGGGAGAGACTAAGTAGGTGACAGAAGAGAGGTTGATCCTGTTTGGAATTCAGAGCATTCCTGCAAGTGCAGATTGGAATGTCCCCACAGCAAAGAGGCCAGTGAGTGTGCAACTTGATGGATGCGACATCCCCGAGGACCAGTCTCTGGGCCAACCAGGCTCTTCTCCACCCTGCCAAGATGCGACATCATTCAGAAGGGGTTTCCTAGAAGGAGGAGAAAATAACTTGAAAAAGCTGTCAACAGTTTCTATCATGAAACTGTCACACCAGGGAGAAGAAAGGCCCTGTGGAGTCATCTAGTCTTGGAGGTGAGGCCCAGGGCAGCTGCTGTAGGGAACAATCGAGAAAGGAGGCCAGCTGGAGTGGGATTCTTGCTTTGGAGCACGAAGGTGGAGGAGGAGTCCTCCCTCCAGCCAGGCTCACCAGCCCTTCCTTTCCTTTGGGATTTTGATCCCTCAATAGCCCCCCCTTCCCCTTGCTGCTTTCCTCGTTTTTGTTTTTTTTGTTTTTTGCTCTCAACTTATAAGAAAGAGAAGAAAACTTACTTAGCTCTTCAAGAAATTGCCCTGAAAACAAAGAGAAATAGGTGATGAGTGGAAGATGACTAACTCCTCCCACATCCTCCCTGTGGAATTCATAGTCACGCCCCCTCCCTTTCCACTAAGGGACCCCACAGATCTCAGTAAGCGGTTCTCTTCATGGATTCTCTGAGGAGCCTGGAGTTGGCCATGTGGACAGAGCAGGAAGGAAATTCCAGCTCTGAATCTTGAGCCCTGGTTCCATCCACCCTCTTTATGTTTCCCACTCAGGGCTGGCTTGATCCCCTGCTGCTCAGTGGTCCTGTTTGCTGCCCCAGCACTGCACCTGCCAGTCTTCGGTGTAGCCAGTTGTAGCAGATGATCAAGGCCACCAGGGGTCCGAGAACTGGCACGATTACAAACAGGGTTATCTTCCAGCAGGGCACCGTCAGGAAGTGGGGATCTGAATCGTTTGCCACAGAACAAACAGGATTAACATGCGTTCCCCCTTGTGTCCCACCCACCCCTCTCCATTTATTATTGGGTTTCTTTTGGGTGGTGGAGGGGGGAGGTTCTTAACCTGGGTTCCAAAATAGTTTGTGGATAGAGTCCAGGGAGTTCATGAATTTGGATGAGAAAAGCGCTACATTTTTATTTTCACTAACTTCAAACTGAATTTAGCATTCTCTTACACTAAAAATGTAGCTAACAAACCAGTTATCAGCAGTGCCTGTGACTTTATCACCAATGGAAACCACATTCCCTTCAGAGTTGTTGCAGAAATCTCAGAATACTGTTTATCAATATTTTGAAATCACCAAATTATTAGACCTGCTGCTACATTTTATTATTTAATGTATATTTTTGTTATTTAAAGAAACATTTGTTACTTTATCACACATTTGTTTATATTTCAAAAACTATTTCAAAACAATGGTTTTCTTTGTAATCCTATGTGTTATATTTTATGTGTACAGTTCAAAACATTCTGGGAAGGGAGGGGTCCATGAGGCTTCACCAGATTGCCAAAGAGTACAAAAAGTTAAGACCTTTGTTATTTGAATCCCGTAAAACAAAGATCCTGTTCCTCCCCTTTGAGTTGCAGACTGTGTGTGTTGTTTTTTCTGCACACTGATTAAATGCTAGCGTGGAGCCAGGGGCACCTCCAGCCTCAGGAGGAGAGGCTGTTCAGGAAGGCTGCTCAGAGCAGGGACCATCTTATAATTTCTGCAACATCCATTCAACAAATATTTGGGTGCCCTTCTGTTGTAGGCATTGTCGTTAGGCACTGGACAATCTGCAGTGAACAAAAAGGACAGAGACCATGTCCTAGGGCCAACATTCTATTTTTTTTTTTTTTTTTTTTTTGCTGCACGGCATTCGGGATCTTAGTTCTCCCACCAGGGATTGAACCCTCACCCCCTGCAGTGGAAGTGCAGAGTCTTAACCAGTGGACCACCAGGAAGTCCAGGCCAACATTCTAGTGGGGTTTGATGTCTTCACTCTTCCCCCAAGACGCCTTCCCTGAGGAGTCACATGTAGTTACTCATTCTGTACTGTGAAAACTCATTCCTCTGTGTGAGTTGTCGATGACGTATATGTACTTTGTTCTCCAGTTAATTTATGTATATGTATCACCTCCCCAACTAGACATCAAGTTGATGTGCAAAGGATCTGTTTACTTCCCCTTTGTAATTCCTGAAAAAAGAAGTAATGTACATAAAGTACTTGTAATTCCTAGAATGTTAACGTTTGGGAAACTGTTACAGTGCCAGGTACATGAAAGCGTAATGTAAGTGTTTGCTATTATCTAACCCATCCTAGGTGCAGATGATGACATTCAAAGAAAGAACAAGAGAGGGAGGAAACCAACCAGAAGCCAGGGGTCCTTACGCCCCCAGGTAACAGGAGCCGAGTGAAGCACCAAGCTGACCTGCGGGGGCTGGGTACCCCAGGACTTACCAAAAGTCCGGTGGAGATTCTCTGAAAGAACAAATGGAAAGGGATTATTAGTATGGCACTCAAAACAATCTTTTCTCCTCTGAGCCTTTGTTATTTAGTCACTTTAAATTGTAAGTGATGCACATGGAGGAAAGGAAGCTGTAGGATTTTACTTCTACTCTGGCTGAAGGCAGGGAAGAGGAATGAGACTCTACGACTGGTTATAGGGGTTTTAAATAGTGAAGTTTCCGCCTGAAGGGAGCACAGGGTATTGGGACAGAGGCAGAGATGGTCTGAGAAAATGACCATTTCAGTTACGCCAGAAGACCTGGAGGGAGGCATGGGGAGGGAAGGTGCCTGGAACTCACCTATCTCTGCTGGAAGTTTTCCTAAAATAGAAAAAGGCGACATTTTTAGTTCCAGCTCAGGCACTAGATGGGGCCCCTCCACACCCATTGCCTTGGGCCTTTGTGCAGGGTGTTTCTCAGTAGCCCATGAACATCCTTAGAGTGAGAAGAGCACCAGATTTGAAAGCAGGAGTTCAGGCTCATTCCCTGGCTATTGCCTGGGTTAAATATTGGGTTAAAGAAAGCCGAGAAGCTCAGTAGACAGCGATGTTCACCAATGCCCCAAACCAATCTAAGGTTTTATTACCGCCCCCACTGCTCTCTGCTCCTTTTCTTGCTGGTTCTCAGTTCACAATGTCACTCCACCCCGCTGGGTTGTCACTGTAAATCTAAAGCTACTTCCCATCTGAATGAGGAAGGAAGGAACTAAACGTTTAGTTGAGCAGCTGCTTTGTGACCGGCTCTGTACTAGGCGCTTTACATAACACTATCCCCTTTAATCCTCCCATAACTTGTAGGAGGGAGGGTGTTATCTCTACTTGAATCAGACAAGGCAACTGAGGCTTGGAGGGTTCATGTCATTGTCTGAACTGGATCTAAACCCGGCTGCCCAACTCCACTGATCAGGTTCTTTCTGCTCAGCCATGTGGGCTGAAGACCTTTCTCATGTGGGAGAAGAGGTAACTGAGTAT
Organism: Eubalaena glacialis; assembly: GCF_028564815.1. Classification (NCBI taxonomy): domain Eukaryota; kingdom Metazoa; phylum Chordata; class Mammalia; order Artiodactyla; family Balaenidae; genus Eubalaena; species Eubalaena glacialis. The sequence goes on along the minus strand of NC_083722.1, from coordinate 22,943,926 downwards.
CTGGGACGAGGTCAAGGGAAGAGAAGATCCCACCAATATCCCCCCTCATATACTCCAAGCCCTCCTTGCTGCTTTATCCTCTTAGGAATGGGAGGGGGAGGAGAATTGGAGGCCCGGCGGGCTTTAGCTTTGAGAACGCTTGGTGGCGGGGAGAAGTCTCAAAATGAAAGCTCTTGGGCACAAGAGAGAAGCTTCAGATGGTTGAACCCGTGTCCTCAGTGTTGGATGGAAAAGGAGGAAACAACACCTACTGTGTGGTAGGGACTTTTACTTACAGTATCTTTATTTAAACCTAGTAGCACAGACTTGCCTGATTCTGAAGCTCACACTCCCCCAGTTGCATGAGCTGCTGTGTATGTTTCAGGGGCCAGAAGATAGGGGTTTAGGCCTGAGCTCTGCCACTTATAAGCTGTGCCAGCTTGAGTAAATCTCTGAACCACTCCAGGCCTCAGTTGCTTCCTCTGTAAAATGGGGCTATTATATATCAGCCCTACCTCATAGGGAAATGAAAGGTCCTATTATCTAAATGATATTTACATTCGGTAGGATGTAAAACTGGTCATTATGGAGTTCTGAACCCAGAAGTCCCTCAAAAATAAACGTTAGCTGACCAAGCTCCAAGAGACCAGGCACTTTAGGGAAGGATCCCCAGCCAGCCACCCTCCAGCCTGTACCTCTGAGTCTGCGCTGCAGGCAGAGGAAAACAAGGCCCACAGTGATCTGCAGGAGGAGCATGGGTAGAACCGCGATGAGCACCAGCACTCCAGGGTTGATCCAGTAGAAGGGATCTGAAAGGCAGAACCGGGGTGGCCCAGCACTGTATCCTCAACACCCAGCACAGTGCCCACGGCTCCATGAGTCAGGTTCAAAGAAGATGACTCAGAACTAACACCTAAGCTTAGGTTTAAAGGAAAAGTAAGTGGTTGTTTCTGGGAAGGGCCAGTGGTTTAGAATGACAGGAGTCGAGGCTGTATACTGGGCCAGTCTTGGAGAGTTTTGAGAACCACGAAAGGGACTTAGATCTGATCCTCAAGGTCACGGGGTACCCTGAAGCATTTCATGCTGAGGAGTGACAAGATCTGATTTACTGACTGCAGGACTGGAGGAGGGGGGCGAGGGCAGTCAATTAAGAGGCCATGGTAATGGTGAAAGTAAAAAACATGAGCCTAGGACAGTGGTGGCGGTGTAAGAAGTCAAGGTGAACTTAAATAGGAAAAAAAATACATATTTTCAGTAAACTTTAAACTGAAATTTAGTGTTTCCTTCAGTTATGTTTGTAGGCAACACTCCACAACAATATGAACAGAACCTGAGACTTTGTCATCCCTAAAAATCACAGATATTTTCATATCACAGTACAGAAATCTCAAAATATCACTTATGTTCATTTTGAAATGACACTATTATTAGGGCCACCCTATATCTTACTTTAATATTTTGATAACTGTATTTCAGTACAAGTATGTTTTATGCATTTCAAATATCCTTCTGAGAAGGGGTTCATCGACTTTACGAGTCCGACAAAAGGGTGCATGACACAAAGAAAAGTTAAGAACCTTTCTTCTGGAGCTTTTGAGAAAGTAGGGTCCGCCGGATTTGGTAACTGAGCAGACATGGAGTGGGAAAGATGAAGAGACAGGGGATGACCTTTGGCTCTCTGGCGCCATCTATTGCCCGTTCTAGAGTCGGCTCAGTGCCCCAAAGCTTTCCATGTGTAATCTCAATGTGCAGGGCCGGCCCTTTTCATCTTGTTCTCTGCGTTGAGGGGCTAAAGATACTGCCATCAGGGTAGGCATTAAGTCACAGCAAACAACGTCAAACTGGTTTCTTAGGTATAAATACCACCCTTCAAGCTGCGGTTTCAGGCTCTTGTCTGTTACTGTGTTCCCCAGGAGAAAACACAGCCAGCTCTACTTTCAGAGTTCTCATTGGAAGTTACCTGGAGCAACATGGTTTAGCAATTACATATTTTAGTTCCTTTTTTTGTACACCTTTTATATTTTAACAAAGGGTTAGGATCACAAAAAGAGAGAAAAGGAGACATTATGAGACTTCTGATGTAAAGTGATATGAACGAAGTATATAGATAGCATCACCTATGAAATATGCTTGACAAAATAAATCAAACCTGAATCTTATTGTTCATATCCTAATCTATAAGTTTACAGAAAATAAAGGGTATGGAACACTGTATTAAACAACATGGGAATAAAATCAGCAAAATCTAGACCGTGGGAAACTCTACAGGGTGAATACCAACCTGTGGATCTTGTTTGGATTGGATTCAAGCAAACCAACTGTAAAAATATATTTATAAAACAATCATAAAAATGTGAACACAGACTGGGTATTGTTAAGAATTTTTGTTAAATTTTAAAGATGTAATAATAATATTTTGGTTATGATTTTGTTTTGTTTTTTTTTGTTTTTTGTGGGGTTTTTTTGAGTTTTTCTATTTGAGACATACAGTTTTGAGGATTTAGCAATGACACAATAATGCTGCCTAGGATTTGCCGGAGGAATTCATTTGGGGAGGATGGTGATGAGTGGGGTCTAGTGAAACAGGTGGCCTGTCCTTGGGTCATAACTGTTGCAGTCAGGTGATGGGAACTTGGAGGCTCATTATAATAATCTCTCTACTTCTGTATATGTTTTAAAGTTTCATAATGAAGAGTTTAAGAAAGGACTAGAGACAACTAGTAATAAAATCACAAAACTGACAAGAAAAATACAAAGTTGGAAGGAGAGATTAGAAACTCTTTAGAGAAAGAGGGGAGGTAATTACACCTGAAACTTGGCAATCACATAGTTACTGCATTTCAGTCCTAAATTTGTCTCAGCTTCCTGGATCCTCACGCTAGGTGGGTGGTCCATCATAAAACTCTCTTTTTTAAAAGACTCTTAGGCATGCAGATTATGAGAAGGGAGGAAGAGGGTTGGAATGTGGAAATCCACCCAAAGGAAAACTTTCTCCCCAGGCAGTTCATTTGTTTGTTTGTTTGTTTGTTTGTTTGTTTGCTTGTTGGGGTGGGGTGGGGGATGTACTGGGGGAGGCAGTTATTGAGCTAGGAAGCTACAGAACAAGAATGAGGAAAATCGGAAAACTGGAGAGATTCTCACTATCAGACTTCCTTGCAGGTAAAAATCCCCCAGTGAAAACAGCTGTATGAAGAACATTCTGTGACACACAAAGCTGTTTTCACATCCCTGAGATCCGTCTCTAGAAATAGTGCTTTGTTATCCCGCATACAATGCCATCTTCTGGTCCCAGCACTGCAACAGTGGCCCTTGAGATACAAAAGTGATCGATTGTCTGATGTTTGCCCTGCAGGTGGGGAGGAGGGAAGGGAAATGACCTGAGGCTCAGGCCTCAGAATATTTTTGTTCCTCAATTAAATAGCAATTAACTTTCAAATCTCCCCCTCCTTGTCCGAGTCTTAACCCCTTGGGGATAAAACAAAAAAATAAATTTCAAAGTCATCCCTCACATAAAACATACCACAAACGAAATTCTGGAGAAAGGAAGCAGTGGAGGTAAAATCTATAAGTAACATCTCTTTCTATGATTATATTCAGACATTAGCTCTACTTGTTTAACTCCTTGCAACTATGTTTACCAGGAATATATTGTTTAATAATGTTCCTCATCTAATAAAACACCACAAACACATCAACTGAGGAATTCACTGTAATAGGATTTGATCAGTTTGACGCCTTAGGAATAAGGCCCTTGTTTATAACAAATAAATGAAAAGACAATCCAAAGCAAAACAAGGAAGGAAAAGGTCCACTTGGATACTTTGATTAACTTTCAGATAAGTCATAGTCCCCTCTAGTAGCACAAAATAATCACAAATTGATTATTTTGGATTTTGCTGCCTACATTTATCATTTTTTCTATTTAAAATTTTTTTAAATTTCTCTATACGTACCCACAAATGTGCATGTTATATACACACTTTTATATAAATGGATAAATATGATATGGATAAAATTATGGTCTTTTTTCTTTTTTAGTTGGATCACACCCCATCCTCCCTTGTCTCCCCCAAAGTGAATCATATTAACTTTCTTATGGATATCTTTATATATTTCTCTGATATATAAAATGTAAGGTTTTGTTTTTGTTCCCTATATTCTGTAGCTTGCTTTTATCACTCAACAGTACCTTGTAAAATGCCTCCAAGCTGTCTGGAATGGCTCTAAAACAATCTTTTAAATGGCTGCATGATATTCACTGTATGGGTAACAGTGTTTACTCAGTCACTTCCGTACTCATGGGCTCGGACTCTGATTCTGGCTTCCTTCCCATGCAGAATAATGATGTAACGGACAATGTGAGCATATGAGTTCCCAGAGATACTGATGTGCGTATCTCTATGGAGTTAATTCCCAGGAATGAGCTGTTTGGGTTGAAGGATCTCATCTCAATTGAGAGAATGACTGAAGGCTCAAAGGGAGGTCCTGGCCACGCAACAGACAATACCCACTATTATAGACACTACTCACCTTCCACTTTCAACTCCATTGCTGCCTCCTCTTGGTAAGAATGATCTCGGAAGAAGCAGGTGAAACCTCCTTCATCTGAGAACCTTACATTCCGGATCCTGAGGGTCACCTTCCCCTCCCCAATAGTCTCTTTCAGCAGCTCCGTGCGGCCCCGGTATTCAGGTGCCTGCTCTTCATCTTGGTCCTTGCCATTTCGGTAGAGATGAACCACCCTGGAGAAGGGGGGTCGGTACCATCCCACCTCCATGCCTGTAGCGTTCTTTCCTGGAGATATGCGACAGGGCAATTCCACTTCATCCCCCACCAGCGCCCGGATGGGCTGCCCTGGTCCCATTACTCTGAACTGTCCTATCCAAGACACAAAAGAAAAGAAACTGAGCATCAGAGGGAACCTTGACAAACAAGCCCTTCATGGGAAGGGCTGCTTCAAAACAGGGAAAGAAGAAGACACTTGATTTTTAAATAGAATTCTAGAGCCAGGGAGAAGCTCAATTTTTCTTAAAGGTCTCTGGTTATAGAGATACCATGAGTTCCCTGGACAGAACATTCTAGCATGTGGTCATCCCAGCCTTTAGGTCCCACCTTGGAATGTGGTCCAGCATCTTGCGGTTTAATTGTCCCGTGGGCCTCCCTGTTCAGACTTGGCCCACTTGATCCTTCTTCTCCCCTTAGAGGTTTTGCTCTGGTCGTTCCTCCACTACCACCTCTCCATCACTTCTCAGCCCTCTGTACTTGTTCACACCCTGGTCCCAAATTCTTCTCTGAGATCTTCCACCCTAGAGGTGGAGGATCTTCTTTCCTTCTTTCCTCCTTCTTCTTTTCCTCTGTATCTTCAATCCTCTCTACAGCTCCTGGACCCTGCCCTGTACATGTTCCCAGTCTTTTTTCCTCTGTGGGATATATCTCCTTGTCAGACTTGTAGCTACTAGAAGATGAAGCTGGTTTCTCCATTAGACCTGCAGCCATTTCCCGAGGGAGTATATGTTCTGAGCCTTCTATGTTAGGCGGCTCCCTGAGATTGGGAATCTGTCTTCGGAGAGCAGGGCTCCTCTGTAAAAACGTATTAGTGCCTGATAGTGTGAAACAGAACTCTCAAACATGATGAGACACTGCAACTCAACAAACATTTATCATGATTTACCATGGGACAAGCACAACTAAGCATATTATATATCTTATCTCATTGAAACCTGACAGCAACTCCAAGAGGCTGTTATTATGATATTCCCCATTTGATAGGTGAGAAAGCAAAGTTGGAAAGATAGGTAAGACCAAGTTCAAGGAGAGCCCTGAGTTAAGGTCGCATGATGGATCTGGGTCCCCTTCTGAAGGCTGTAGGGAGGCACTGGCGGTATCTGAGGGGAACCACGTCAGCACATCTATGTTTTGAAAAGATAACTTGCATTGCAACTTGAGGGTGAGTTGAAGGAGGTGAGCCCAGGGAACTAGCCTTTCTGTTCTCAGGGTCTCCCCAGGGCAGGAATAAAGATAAATCTTACCTGCAGAGCTGGAAGACAGCTGGAGGAGGAGGAGGAGGGAGGGGAGGCAGCTGGGCAGAGAGGAGCTCAAAAAACTGGCCATCTCCACTGTCAGTGGGGAAAGAGAGCCCCTGCAGCAGGGTCAGGCCAAGCAGAGGCCCTCGGGGTGCGTGTCCCCACAGCTGAAGAAGCCCCAGGGGAGGATCGGGGAGGGCAGAGCTGCCCTGGCCCTGCTTCCTCCCCAGCAGAGTCGCAGCTGTGCTCCCAGGCACAGCCCCACATCACCCTTGCCAGGCACTTACACAAAAGGGCTACAGAGCCAGGGGATGACCAGGGTTTGCCTTCCCCACCCCCTCAGAGTTACGGAGCAGAGGCTGCCTGGTACTGGGCCTTCCTCCCCCACTCTCTCCCCGCGGCCAGCCATTGAGGGGGCTTCTAGGATCTGACCTGTTGGAATGGATCACTCACTGGCCCTCAGGCTGAGGCTTGTCAGTGCAATCTGCAAGGTCCCTTCAATCCCTCTCCTCCAGGTATTAGCCAAAAGATAGGGATCTGTGTTGGATTTTTAAAAAAGAAGGAACATTTAGACTTGGTTTCCTATTTCTACGGTCTCATAACTCATTACCAGGCCATTCTTTCCTCTTGATGTCTGACCTTCCTCTCTCCCACCGCAAATCCAAACACCCTTCCTTATGTTCAGATGTGTTGCTTGGACTTAGTTAGCATCTCCCTCCCAAAGAATACATTTCAAAAAGTCACGAGTTGGGACTTCCCTGTTGGCGCAGTGGATGAGACTCCATGCTCCCAATGCAGGGGGCCTGCGTTCGGTCCCTGGTCAGGGAACTAGATTCCACATGCATGCTGCAACTAAGAGTTCTCATGCCACAGCTAAGGAGCCTGCCTGCCGCAACTGGGACCTGGTGCGACCAAATAAATAAATAAATAAATATTAAAAAAAAAAAAGAAGTAATGCATTAAAAAAAAAAAAAGTCACGAGTCAACTGTCAGGAGTTGATGGCCACCTGTGCTCCAAGAGGCAAGCATGAAGAAAGCAAGATCCGCAAAGTCAGCGGCTGTCAATCAATACAGGCACTGAGGACAGATCAACAGTCAGGACACAGCCCCCAGCCTGGGCATCACTCTCCAATTTCCTCAGTGTCACAGGGGAAAGTGAGATCTGGGATGGGAATATGATCTTTCTCCTTATCCCCAGACTTGGCTGATCACTAAAGAGTGAGACCAGTATCAGCACCAAGTTTGAAAAATATATTTTCCAATCTTAAAACAAGGATGTCTCATCAAAAAAAAAAAAAAAAAGTCAGGATGGACAATTTAAAGCCATGCTGTCCAATACTGTAATCACTAGTCACAAGTGCCCATTTAAATTAAATAAAATTAAAAATTCAGTTCCTTGATTGCACTAGCCATGTTTCAAACGCTCAGTAGCACATATAGCTAGTGGTTACTGCATCGGACAGCACAAATAAAGACCAGATCCATCATCACAAAAAATTATATTGGGCAGCACCGTCCAAGGGCTAGGAACAGAACAGGGACAGACATTTTCTGCTTTTGTCTGAGATGAGCATGAGGGGCTAGAAGGATGGACTCCAGTCAGCTGAGTCTGGGAGTGGTGTATTCTTTTTTTCTGCAAGGCGGCTGTAGTTTGGGCACAAGCAGGCTGGCTATTCTGAAGCCGTGAGGGTGAAAGCCAAGGTCTGGAGGGATGAATGAGGTGGGAAGAGGAGTCTCTGTGCTTGCCTGACTTCCTCTCATGTGGGGATTCTCTCCTTCTAGAATCTAACATATCCTGTGATGCTCTTCCTCCAAGATACGAGTTCAGGTTCAGGTAAGAAAGTTATGCACAAGATGCTTTCCTGGACAGGGTTTGGGGGTCATAGGGTGCTTGAAATTATCTGGCACTAGTCCAGTTGTCAAAAGCTGGATAGGAGATCAGGGTGGAGGGTTAGAAGATCAGAGAGGGTCAGGAGCTAGCCAACCAAAACCACTTATAACGACTACACCCCCTACCTCTGAAGAGCTCACCTCACTCGCCTCCATGCCCTCGACTGCCTCACATCTTTGGAAAGGGGGTGGATTTCTGGAGCTGGGGCGAGCAGTCCCTTGGATGACATGGTCTCTGGACAAGGGAAACGGGCAGGGCCACCAGCAAAAACAAAGCCGGTGGAGTTGCCATTTACAGAAATCTGGGTATAGGAACATCTGGGTTTTGTTGGGCATGGTGCATGGTGTGGACGTGTCTAACAACCCTGTGTTGTTGGTCAGGCTGGTCATTTCCTTCAGCACTTAAAAGTTACTTTAATTTTATGTGGCGTATGTTATATGATCTTGCAAATATTCTTGGGTTGTTTCTTACTCTCCTCAGTAATTTCCATTTGATCTACACCTCTCACCAGGTCTGATAACAGGCCGTGTACACCGTCATGTATGCAAAGTGACATACTATAAATATGTTAATGTGTATATTAACACACTATCTGTATGTGAAATAGTAAGCACTCAATAAATGAGAGCTTACCTAGATGTTACCCAATAGCAGTACTGCGTAAGCTTTTTCAGAGAATGTGTAAAATATATATCATGCACTATTCTGCTTCTTGTGTTCTTCTTCTTGTGGTGTTTACTTAATAATGCATAATTCCACATTAATACATAATATAGCCCTCTTGAACTTTTGAAAATAGGTTCTTATTTATTTGTTTATTTGGTTGTTCATTTGCTTCTGTTTCCAAATCCAAAAGGTATAAAATGACATACTTGAAAATCGCCCAGCCATCCGGAGCCAACTTGTTTTCTCTGAATCCTTCCACATATGTGCCACTAGAGGGAGCCCCACAAGAAAGTTCCTGCATGTGAGAACTAATCTACCCTCCCTCCCTTTTTAACATAAATGGTAACAACAATTTATCTTGGAGACAATCTATATTAGTACCTAAAGAACATCCTTGTTATTTTACACAGCTACACAATATTTTATGGCATGAATGTATCATACTTATTTAACTAGTTTCCCAGGACATTTAGATTGTTTCAATTTTTAAAATATCCATTTTACTAGGTTAAATAAAAATGTATTCAATTAATTTAAATTAATAAATATTTAACAGAAACGATGTGCGTCAAGCTTTATATTAGGCTCTGATTGTAAAAGTTTCAGTAAGATGAAGAAAAAAGAATTTTTTTTGGCCGCCCTGTGTTGCAGCTTGTGGGATCTTAGTTTCCCGAACCCCGGCCCCCTGCAGTGGAAGCCCGGAGTCCATACCACTGGAAAGCCAGGGAATTCCCAAGAAGGTTCTTGCTTTCTTTGTGGTTTCACTCTTGACCTGTCATGGTGGCTTTGTTTTTGTTTTTGCTATTTAATATCACATTCCTTCAGGCACTGGGATACTTAGGGGGGTGAATGCAGGCCTTCCCATGTGCCTGGGGTCCTGCCTCTCAACTTGGCAAGACAGGTGTATATGTCTGACCCCACCTCTCCCCTGTGCCCAGGCTCCTGCTGGGAGAGGGCAGCACAGAGAGTGGCAATGGTTCCTGGGGGAAGTTGAAGGCAACTAAAAATCAGTCCTGGGGAGGCTGAGAAGCGAGATCAAGCTTGAACCTCGGCTCCAAGCCCTCAGCACATGTTCTATTACCCCATCAGACTTCACTTACAAAACACAAATTGAAAGAAAATTATTAAGAATTTCAAGGCCTTCCCTGGTGGCGCAGTGGTTGAGAATCTGCCTGCCAATGCAGGGCACACGGGTTCGAGCCCTGGTCTGGGAAGATCCCACATGCCGCGGAGCAACTAGGCCCGTGAGCCACGATTACTGCGCCTGCGCGTCTGGAGCCTGTGCTCCGCAACAAGAGAGGCCGCGACAGTGAGAGGCCCGCGCACCGCGATGAAGAGTGGCCCCCGCTTGCCACAACTAGAGAAAGCCCTTGCACAGAAATGAAGACCCAACACAGCCGTAAATAAATAAATAAATAAATAAAATTAAAAAAAAAAAGAATTTCAAGATAGTGACACAGAGCATCATGGCCCAAACATAGTGTCCCTTCCTAAGCATGGGCCCTGTGTGACTGCCCTGGTCAAATGCCCATGAAGTTCACTGCCTTCTACACAGGTGAAGTTGTTGGTTCAAAGAGCATGTGCAATTGCAGTTTTTTGTTTTTTTTTTTTTTAATAAATTTATTTATTTATTTATTTATTTCTGGCTGTATTGGGTCTTCGTTGCGTTGCGCGGGCTTCTCATTGCAGTGGCTTCTCTTGTTGCAGAGCACGAGCTCTAGGCGTGCGGGCTTCAGTAGTTGTGGCACGTGGGCTCAGTAGTTGTGGCTCACGGGCTCTAAAGCACAGGCTCAGTAGTTGTGGTGCACGGGCTTAGTTGCTCCGCAGCATGTGGGATCTTCCCGGACCAGGGCTCGAACCCACGTCCCCTGCATTGGCAGGTGGATTCTTAACCACTGCACCACCAGGGAAGTCCTGCAATTGCAGTTTTAATAAATGTTGATAAATTACCCAGCACAAAGTTGTATACTTTGTACAGGTGGACACACTATACCTCTCAGCTTTCTCCTCTGTAAATGGGGGATACTGACATCTACCTCATTCGGGCTGTGAACAGAATTACATGAATGAGCCCATGGGAACTGTGAATGGTACACAGTAAACATTCTGTAAGTGCCATTATTAGCTCTCACTTGCAGTGATTTTTCTTCTGGAACTCCCTCTAGTGGTATAAATCTCAGGAGGAAATCGATATTTTCTTTTCCACTTTTGTGGCCTTATTTTCATAGTATATGTGTGTTTAAACTGGTCTGCAAATTCCATGGAGACTCAATGACCGATAGACTGTAAAATGTCTAATTTATATCTGTTTAGCCCAGTGTTTCATGGGTCTGCAGGAAAAATGAGAACACTGATCTGAATCAAGCTGATACAGGTACCCAGCAAGTGAGTTCTTGTACCCAAAGGTTTACATTTTATCTATTAACATTTTCCCCCATTTTGGTGTCTTTTTTGTTATTATTCTGAAATTTTTTCATTTTTCAAAAAGAAAAGCATTCAGCTTGTTGTGAATCAGGTGAGTCAAACACTTAAGCTTACTTACCCCCGCCCCTCAATAAATGGGAATGAATTTGTGCTGATTTTGAGCAAAATGTTATGAGTTGCCCTATGGAAGAGGAATTAAACTGTTCTGCAGGTCCTCGTGGGGTAAAACAATTAGGTGCAAGTCCTCGAAGGTAGATTTCAGTTCAATACAAAGGAGAATCTTCTCTCCATCAGAATCGTCCAGCCCTGGCGGAGACTGCCCAAGCGAGCTTCCCATCCCTGGACATCCGGCCAACATAGAATGGGAAGTTAGGCTAGGTAACTCTAAGGTTTTTCCCTAGCTATAAGACCTTACGAGAATATACATTTTCCTTTCTCGTCTTTTTTTCCCCGCTCCTCCTGCCTCTTTTCCATCTCCCCGACGCCTTCACTCTTCGCCAACATCCCCTAAGGATCTTGCAGGCGAAGGCCCAGGAGGCGCTCCCAGTCTGCCTCGCAACAGCTTATGTACTCGACTTCTCCTCCGAGAATTGGTTGCCAGGAGCCCTTGGGGGCGGAGAATAAGGCGGTGACTACACATATTCAGGCAAAAGCGAGGCGCCTGCGGACTGTGCAGTGACATCCAGTTCCAAAGGGCAAAGCTTTTCTTGCCCTTTCACTTCAGACCCACCGCCCTTGGTTACCTGCCTTCCTCCCCTGTCCGCTTTGTTCCTCTGCTTTTGTCCAGACTGGATTATGGAGGCCTAAAATGTTGGGGGGCGAATAGCTCAGGAGAGGGAAGACCCAGGTGGCCATTTTGGCATCTGGCCCAGTTCCTGAGAGCACCCACCAGTGATGGCCCTTCAGTCACTACACGATTGCTCCGATAGAAGGAAAACACAGTGGTGGCCATTTTGGAGCTGGGCAACTGTCATTTTGGCTATCATCTTAAAGCCTGGCAACTACAGCACCCCCCCACCCCGGCCCCCAGTAGGGAAAACTATATGGAGAGAGAATTCTGTAGTAAGGAAATCTTACAGCTCTTTCAGGACTCCTTATATCCCTATTCCAGAATATGGCGGACCCTGCGTCTTCCTATATATATATATATAAACCTGGATGCTCAGATGCAAATTCCAGCTCCATGCAGCTGATTGATAAACATGTCAGACTCCAGTTTACTGTCCTGTGGGAGGACTTATTACCTTGGAAAGTAAAGAAACTTCCGTGTCTTTAACTGTAAAATGGGGATTATGGGGTTGATGTGAGGATTGAATATAAGATACGCAAAGTACTTAGGTCTGTGTCTGGCTCTCAAAAAGCATAATAACACCTTTTGTGCAGGGCCTGGGCGTAGAAAGTCAGGCCATGAGGGCAGGACTTTATCTTGTTTTCCCTGTGTCCTCCTTGGCTAGAAGAGTGAGGGATACATAATAGGTTAAGTTTGTGGAAAGAATGAATGGCAAACTGGAATCTTCACCTTCTGATCTCCAGCCTTTGTATTCTCCTCACTTTGTAGTCTCCTCCCTTTCAGGCTGTGGGTTCCCCCTTCAGGCACCTTCTTGCATTGTAATCCCTCTAGGTCAATATTTACACTCTTACTTGATCTAGATCACACCAACTTGTTAACTCAGAGATTAGTTTTTTTTTTTTTTTTTTTTTTTTGGTTGCGCTGGGTCTTAGTTGCTACATGCGGGCTCCTTAGTTCTGGCATGTGAACTCCTAGTTGTGGCATGCGTGTGGGATCTAGTTCCCTGACCAGGGATTGAACCCCGGGCCCCCTGCATTGGGAGCACGGAGTCTTAACCACTGCGCCACCAGGGAAGTCCCCAGAGGTTAGTATTTTTGACTTTTGACCTTGAATCCTGGATTAAGGGCTTTGTGTGATGAGGAACTTCAGGTGTCTGCTAGCCTGGAGGGAGCTATTTTGAGGGATAGGGATGACCAATGATAAACGACTTTGGTTGATTTTCAGGGGCCAAAGGTGGTTTAGCCGGAGCCAGCATCTCCTCTCCCTTCCCCCTCACCTTTCCCTTCTCTTAATGTTATTCCCCACGGCCACTTCCACCGCTTCCAAGACTCTCACAGGCACAGGACCGAAGTCTTCCTCTCTGTGTCATCTTCCCTGCTGCTCCAGGAAAGGAAGACATTAGTTTTACCCACCAGCAGCAATCCCATTTCTGTGTGTATTTCAGGGGACGTTGAGGCTTCTGGAGCCACAGCACCCAGCTGCTCAAGAATCCTTCAAGTGCCAGATGAGAAAACCGATGTCCAGATTTTTTAATCAATCAAGTTGACTCAAACTTAGTCTTTCTTGTTGAATGAGCTTTAGGACAGCCATTTTGACCAACTGGAGCAATTTGATTCCCATTTACCCTTGGTTCTCAGCAGCATTCCGAATGGTTGGTGTTGCCAAGTCATCTGATAAAGGAGGCATGTTAGGTATAGTTTTATCTCAGAAAAAAATATTATAGAGGAGGAAAAAAAACTATTATGTTAATATATTTGACTGTAGGATTTTTAATACGCTTCCTGAAACCGTTGATTAAGGTACTGACTTACTAACAAACCACAGAAGTTCAACCAGCTCAGTTAGTCTGGTGATGCTATTCCCTCAAAGAAGGACAAGGATTTTGAAAGGAGATGGTAAACTATAAAGGGGACTGGGGCCTTAATATTAGTGAGAGTGGAGTTGAATGTGGAGACATGTGTGTCTGGGCCGGCGGGGGTGGGGGGGAATAGTCCTGGGTACAGTGGTTTTGTGTTGGGTATGGCTATACTTCTGGTGTGGCCTTGAGATATTATGGTGATTTCTATTAGCCCCGCACAGCTTTCTGCCTAACTGGGGTTAATCAGGGCTACACGCTATTGTATTCAAATCAAGGCTAGGAAACTGCCAGAATTGAGGCATTTCCTTTTTATTTCATACACTGTTTGATATAGTTTCACAGTGAGCATATGGCCTTTATAATAATGATTTTTTTTAAAGTTACAAAACAAACAAACCTGGAAAGTCTCCTTAGTTGGGGAAAATACTGTTTCTGGAGGGAATCTAAGGTTGCCTTGTAACTAGTGCCATCTAGTGGTCCAGTTAAGTTATTGCTCTGAGGTTGGACACAAAGCAAGCGCTGAGAAGACACTGGGTGGAGTTCAGTCGGGATCTGCCCCAGTGAGAGTACTTAGTGGACGACATACCATAGTCGTTTGACAAAGTTGTACAGAGCTTATACTTACTGAAATATTAATGCATCAATGAACTCACATTTACTCAGGAGTTAGAATCGAGAAAAATGGTTGTAGGTGCTCAGCCCATGCTAGTCATGCTTCTATTTGGAGCCATTTCATCCTCCTTCCCGACCACCATCCTGTTCTTCCCACTTTAACCTCCAGTTTACTTTGTGCTCTTCCATCATGGGCCCCTAGAGTTAGTAGCTACATTGTTACCCTCAATCCCTTTAGTAACATGTTGTTAAGAAGCTAGCAAATTCAGGGATACTTGCTTGGTACATTCCTGCTATTTAAAAAGTTCCCCACAATAGCCTCAGTTGGGTTGGATTTAGGGAGGGAGACTTCAAAGGGCATTGGTTCTAGGATTTAGGACAGTGAGTACAGAAGGAAGATGAAAGAAGACACCCTGTCTTGCCTGCTGGCTGTTTGACAGCAACTAGGGACAAGAAGGTCACCTGTTCTTCTCCTAAGGTCTACTGGGTCTTGGTCTCCCTCTTCTTTTTATTTGTCCCCTTCTTCTGTCCTACTTGTAATTATCAAGACAGAATGAAAGTTTGCTCCAGATACAGTTGGAAATTCTCCACCTTTGTCCCTATTTCACAGCAGGATCTTGGAATAAGAGCAAGAAGGCTGATCTTTGGAAGGGCACTTCCTTAAGAGCAGCAGGAAGGGCAGCAGGACCATCTACCTGGTAGCATCTTGCTGTACTAGTATAGTGGTCTGACTTGGGCCACCATTAGAGCTGCCACGTGGGTGTAAACTTGTGCATGCACCAGAAATTATACCCGTAATGCCATTAGAGGACTTGTGAGTGGTGGGAGATGAGCAGAGGTCCTGCCAGGCCTAATGCCGGTGAGGAGGCTTCAGTCTGCTAACCGTAAGGGCTACTGGGCAGTAAGGGAAGGGTACTGGGAAGTAAGGGAAGGGTACTGGGCATCCCAGCTTTATGGACAGCAAAACAACAGCACCTGCAAATAAGGCAAGTAAGTAGAGATATTGCTAAAAGGGAACATAGAAAAACACTGGAGGAGTCTTCCTGGAGGGGGACCCTGCCTGTGTCCCCGCCAAGCTCCCTGCCCTGTGGTGGGGTGAATCTACTCCTAACAGAAATCTTACCCACATAATGATGGCCCCGTTGGTTTTATCCACAATAGCAATGCTGATATGCAGATAACTCTCAGGGAGACAGACCCCTAGGTGCCTTGGGGATGCTTCCCACAGCTGGTCACCAGGATGAGCAGGGTCTTTAAAGTCAGATAAATGTTCACATCTTGGCTTATTATGTGTGAGACATTGGGCAAATTATTAAATTTATTTGTGTTTCATTTTCCCCATTTACAAAATGGAAATAAAGATATCTATGTCAGAGAATGTTATAAGGAGCAAGTGAGACAATCCAAGTAAAGTACACAACCGCAAACTGTTTATAATAAATGCTATTATTATGACCCTGTAACTCACAGGGCGGAAAGACCTAAATGCGTGGAGGGTGTATCACCATTATGGCCTGTGGAATAAAGTACCCATTTCACCAATAACTAGGAGGTCTTTGACAAACAACAAAGACCACCAAGAGGGTAATAGGCTTGGAAAATGGTGTGATAATTCTGTACAGTGGAGTGAATACTGATCTTTGAGTCAGAAGATGTTTTTATTGATTGATCTTTTATCAAACTTCTAACCAAATAGCAGGCACTGTGCAGCTCTCATAGGAGGGGAAAAATGGGCACCATAATCAGTGTCCCTGCCCTCATGGAGCTTAAGATCTGGTCAGGAAGGCAGATGTTAAGTAAATAATTCCACAATTAAGTTAATTACCAATGAGATAAGTGCTTTGAATGATGAATACAGTGTGCCAAGAGAGCACCTAGCAGGGTAGGGTGGGGGTTTAGGTTAGTCTGAGGAATTCAGGGAAGGCTTCCTTGAGGAGGTGATATTTAAGCTGTTAATGAAGTGAAGATGGTATGGGGTGGGGAGGTGGAGGAGGAGGAGGGCATCTCCAGGCAGAGGAGCCTGGTGTCTCCTGAGTTGAAAGTACTGTATCTGAGCAGCTTAAAAAATGTAATCAGGCCAGCATGGCTGGAGCACCGTGAGTGAGGAGGGAGGACCTGAGACCTGGGTTTTTTGCCCAGCTCTGCTACTTATTGGCTGTGTGACCTTGGGCAGGTCATTTAAACTTTCTGAGCAGCAGTTTTCTCACGTGACAAATGGAGATATTACCACACTGAAGCAGTTGAAAGGATTAAGAGAGATGTGAGTTCTTTGTAAATTGTGCACTAATAAGGTATTATGTTTCTGTGCTGATCTAAGTGCAATGAATACTGAAAGCATCTGAAGGTGTGGATGAGTCATGTTGGTTTTTAGAGTTTCAGAGTGATGGCTTGGAAGAATAGGGAAGAGTTAAAACTCAGCAGGTGTTTGTTTACTCTAGGTTGCTAAAAGCAGAGCTTGCTTCACAGCTGTTCTAGGCATTCCCTTCTACTAGGATCTGAATGGTACATATGGTTCTCTGGACCAGGGCAGGACCCACCTGCCCCACTGTAATAGGGTCATGGTTTCCATATAGGGCCTTTATGGAGATCCTCAATGGTGTTTTTACGGTATTTCCGTAAATAGAATTTCTAATCTGTATGTATACACACATGTGTAACAATCACTGGAAACTAATACAACATTGTAAATCAACTATACTTCAATAAAAATTTAAAAAATAATAAAAAGACATTTCTAGTCTGTTGCCTCAGATGTGTTCATTTGACTCCTAAAAACATCTATTTGTAAAAATTTTCTCATGTTTGTACAGTTGGTTCCACACATGCTTTTCTGTAATTCCAAAGTCCGCAACGTTCTGAAAACCCAAAATTTTGTTTCTAACTCATTTGGGTGGCAAAACCTGGCCTGACCTGCATCCATTTTGTGGCAAAGCCAGAGGTGAAGCAATTTATAGTCTTTGTTTACTCAACCTAATGTTAATAGTCATGCCTTTTACTGCGGAAACATAATTGTGTTTATTATGGGCTTGAGACCTGCATACACATATCAAATAATAAGAGTTTCCAACATTCTGTAGTTTCTAATAGAAAAATCTGGGTGATGTGTCTTTTTACTCTGAGTATTATTTGGCTAGTGTGCTAGCGTGTTTAGCGTAAGTGAGAATCATTATAGGGTACATGAATTGGACATATCAGAAGAGACAAATCTGTTGCAGCATAATGAACAAACAAAAACCCCACCAACCAATTTCATACATGCATTAAGATGCATGTACTTTGCAAAATGGTATGAATAATTATGTACAGGTACTCATACCTGGTATATACTTAATTATATATATTTAATTAAACATAATACTTGTTTATTTTAAAATCCTTAAAAATCCAATTGTCTCATAGTTCCAGGAGTAGAAATACGCACTAAATTTGTTTGTGAGAATGGAATATTTTCTAAATCTGTTAACCTGACCTCATATACCCTTTAGAAGAGGGACAAACTTACCATTTTCCTTTTTTGTTGCTTAGGTTGACTGAGCATTTCATTACATTGTGTTCATTCATTATTATAGATGGGCTTATTTATGGAGAAATTATTTGCAGAGGTAACTCATGGTGTCAACTTTGTAATCTGGTTATTGGCCCTGAGATCCTGTGAGACAGTGCTCCCCACGACCCCAGAGCACCTTGTGGGTAGGGGAGGTAAGTGCTCGACCAGGCATTCACGGTGTGGCTTTTTTATTTTATTGAAGTTTTGTGAATTCCAGACTGGGTTCCTCTGTATATGCCTGAGTGAAGTCCAGCATGTAAATAACTTCATGTTTGAATTTTAAATCTTCATCCCATACATTGTTCTAAACACCAAGAGCTGTGTACGACAGAACCCCCCCCCCCCCCGCCGCAAGGTAAGTCTTTCATCCTAATGTAAGAGGGCACGAATATCCTCCCTTTACACAGTCACCACTGCTGCTTTAGATGGGAAGACAGAACTGAAATGCAGTTTGACCTTTGATAAAGAATGCCTTGAGGTGGGACTTGGGTGAGAGAAGTGCCTTGAGACTAAGTCTCTGAATGCCTTGGAAAGAATTTGGAAATGGAGTAAAAGACTTGAATTCAAATATTGGCTCTGTTGATTTTGTAGCTGGATGTCCTTTGATTTGCTTCTTAATTTCTCTAAATCACAGTTTACTTGGCTCCAAAATTAAAGCACTAACATCTACTCTGCATGGTTGTGAGAGAATTAACTTAGATACCATCCCCTCACCCCGAAAGCACCTAGCATCTAGCAGATCATCAATAAATTAAGCTACTTTGGTTAATATGTTTTCAGAGCTTACAAGGTGTTAAGTTCTGGGCTCTTTGCTCTCAGGGTTGGGCAGAAGACAAGGCAGAAGACAGGAAAGGAAGTGGAAGTATGGGAAATAAAATGAACAAGGAGATTGGTCATTCTCAGGTAATTCAAGTGGGAACACCACCATCTCTATGAAAAACAGTCAAATATCGAGAAAGGAGGTGGTTTCTCCAAAGGCACAAAGAATACAGGAGTGATGGCAGAAGGATGGAATCAGGTCCAGGGACTTTTCCGGAGGAGAGGACTTCTGTGCCTGGTGTGGAAGGAGGAAGTGGATTGGCTGTGGGGAGGGGGGGGGGGTTAGGGTACTCAAGCCGCGATTGGGGAAGGACCTCAATAAATGTCCCTGAGGAATATGGACTGGGAAGCTGGGAAGTTATACTGTAAGATAAAAAGTGTGAAAGGAGGAAGTTGCAGCTACTGGTGGAAAAAGGTGAGTGGTTTGTATAGTGAATATAATTGGAGCCTCTCTCCACACCCTCAAATGCCTCTGCCCACTGAATAACAGATACTGGCTAGACTGTTTCAATGTGCTTTGGAAGGTTAAAAGAAAACAAAACCTAACTTTAAAAAGAGAAAGGATTATAAAGGTAACCCTTGTAAAACATTTGAACAAAAATTGAACAAATATGACCAAAAAAGGTTATCTAATAATTCATGGCCCCAGAGGTAATCACTGCTAACATTTTGATGTATTTTCTTTCAGCTTTTAAACACATATTACATCACAGCTGTACACATTTTGTATTCTGCTTTTTTTTTCTCCAAACTCTCATGTTTTCCCATGTAAATGTCATTAGATACTCTTTTGAACATGTTTTTATAACTATTCTTTTGAACAGACAACATTCTAATTTATTGAATCAATAAACACTCTGTGATTTGGACATTAAGGTTGTTTCCTTTCCTGGGTTAGCATCAGCAGTGTGGTGATTAATATTACCAAGATAATTTTCAAGTTCATAGAATCATAGACTCCTCTTTTCCGGGGGGGATTCCATCCTTCCATCCTCCTCAATTCAGCATAGTAAAGGACTCAGGACTTCAGGGAAGCCAGAGACAAGTTTCCAGAATGAACGACTAGAGAATTCTCTGGCACTCTCACCATCTAGGGCCCCGGGTTCAATTCCTGGTCAGGGAACAAAGATCCCACAAGTCTTGCGTGTGGCAAAAAACAAAACAAAACAAACAAAAACCAAAACCAAAAAAACAAAAACTAGGTGAGGAACTTGTGGGCTGCTGAGAGAATGCCTACTCAGATACTCCCCTACAGAAAGGCCCTGCTGGGATGGGGAAGGGTGTCCTCTGGGCACTCAACCTTGCCAGGACCATGAAAGAGCACCGAGACCAGAGAGCTGACCTAGCCCATAGACAGGGCACAGAGACAGGAAACTCTTCTTTCTAAAGCAGTCTGGGAAAATTCTCATCCATATGATGTTTTTTTCTGCTGCCAATAACTTGACACCCACATCTTTGATTCTGCCCTGCTGAAAGAACGGCAGGTCACTCAGAGGAGGGGTTGCTATCATTTTGAGTGTTTAGAAATCCTGCCCCACTCTCTTCTTCTCTTCTGCCCATTTTCTAGCTCAGTGGGTCTCAGCCACTCCCTAGGGAACAGTTTGAAGATTCGTGGGCTTTCTTTTTGTAATTACAGTGATGAGGGGGGAACTGTGGGCCCTTATGGGTAGGGTAGGGGAATAAGATACTCTTCAAAGCATAGCCTGAACAATGAAGAACTGTCCCTCCTCCACATTCTCAAGTGTCCCCTAGGACATTCATGTAGGTGAAAACTTGTGTTTAATTATCGGAGCCTAGAATTTAATACAATTTTAAAAGTGGTTTTAATATACAATGAACTTTCTAGGAATGCAATTACGGTTCTGCGTGAATTCAGGGAAGACTGACTTTGCTACCAAGAGTTGTTCAACATTTCATTAAGTCACCTCATTGATGGCGACGTGCTGGAGGTAGTTGAGTCACCAACTCAGCACCTGTATCATCCCGCATTTGTAGCAGTTCCAGCCCCGTAATTCTATGGATAAGTGCAAGCATCTGCCTACTTCATCATGACTTCAATACTCGTTAAAATACTGTTTATGTTCTTTTACTACAAATTACTTTTTTCCTTATGTCACAGACAGAGAAGCATGTTGATTTTTTTTAAAGTTCTGTGTGTAGGTAGGTTATTTCCTCTATGAGCTCCAATTCAGCACAGTAAAGGAGTCATGACAAAATGTTTCAAGGGTTGAAGGTTGAGAACCTCAGTTCTAATCAGTCTCACAGCATTTGGCTTTTCCCCACCTCCTTCCCAGGACAAGCCAGAAAGAAGCTTTTTGTTTTACCACATCCTCCAGAAGGAGCCCTCTCTCCACTCTGGCAGCCCAAACTCATTCCCATGAACAATATACACACGTGCACGCGCGCGCACACACACACACACACAGGCACACACCTTCCACCACCAGACAACAGCCTGGAGTCTCTGGAACTGTCAAAAGGCCTGCACTTCCCCCACTGTCTCTAGAGCTCCCAGTTCTTCCTTAGTCAAGAAGTATTGATTGCTAGGCCCTACTGGAGTAGAGATAATGCTGGCTTCTGCCCACGTGGAGGCTCTTTATTTCCTGGTCTTTTTCTTTCTTTCTTTCTTTTTTCCCCTCCTACTTCAATTTCTCTCCTTGATGCTACCCTCCCCATCTTTTGCTTCCAATCCTCTCTCCGCATTCCCTCCCCGAAGCAGGCGAGTAGCATTGCTACTGGACCCACGGAGCCGCTCTGGTCTCCAGCTCTGTCTTCTCCACCCAACTCCTGTCGCGCTGAGGTGGCTCCCGGCCTTCACCCCCTCCCCTCCCCGCCCATCCCTGTCTGACCCTGGCTTCTCCTTTCTCTCCCACCCGTCTCGTTCTCTTCCTGGCCCTCGGCCTCTGCTTCTCTCGTCTCACCCCGAACCAGGGCTGCCTTCTCTTTGTGCAGCCGTCTTTCTCCACCTGCATCCCAGATTCCCTGTCTCAGCGCCAGCTCCTCGGCCTTTGGCTCGGGCACCCTCGCCCCCACCTCAGCTTCCAGTGGTCTAGCCTGCGGGTCCCCGCGCGTGTGTGCTTGTGCGCCGGCGTCCCTCTCCCCTACCTCGGAGCCCGGCTCGCCTGCCGCCCGCCCCCCGGCGCTGTGGGCGGTCCAGGGCGGGGCCGGGATCCGGGCGGCTCCCGGGGCTCGGGTTGTGGGAGGTACCCTCTCCCCGGTCTCCCCCCGCCCTGTCTCCTCCCGCACCCTCCTTCTTCCCTCCGCCCGGGAGCTTTCCCCGGTCCCCGGCGCCGCCTCCTTCCCTCCCGGCTCCCCGCTCCCGCGGCCGCCGCCGCCCCGGGGAAGGAGAGACGGGGGTGGGGTTTGGGGGAGGTGAGAGAGGAGGGAGAGACCCTGGCCGGCGAGGAGCCCGGATTCGCGGGGAGGAGGGTCGGGAGGAGGGGGAAGGTGGAAGAGAGAGGAGGGGGGAGCGGGGAGGAGCGGCGGGGCCTGGGGCCTTGAGGCCCGGGAGAGCCGGGGAGCTGGGCCGGCGCGCCGAGGTAAGAGCCAGGGCCCGGGGGAGGCAGTGCTTGGAGAGGGGCGCGCGGGGAGGGCCGAGCCGGGGGTCGGGGGGCCGCGGGAGAAGAGGAGCGGCGGGGAAGGAACCGGGAGCGGCGAGGCGGCCGATCCGGGGAGCGTGGGGAAGCCGGGCTCCGGCGAGCCGCGGGGGCCGGGGGAGAGGAGGTGGTGAGAGGTGGAGTCCCGGGAGGGTGGGGGGGGCCGAGGGAGGCAGGAGGAGGGTGGGGACAGGCTGTCTCTCCTCCTCTCCCCCCACCCCGCGCCGGGCTCCGCCCCCGCCTCCTCCACGGGGCGCTTTTCGGGTCCCCGGGCTGAGCCGGGTCGGAATCCGGGAGGCGACCGGAGGGAGGCCGGGCCGCCTCCCGGGTCCGGGCCAGCGCCGGCGGGGCTCGGTCCGGTCCTCACGGCCGCCTCTCACTCAGATGCTGCTGCTGCTGCTGCTGCCGCTGGCGCCACTCTTCCTCCGCCCCCCGGGCGCGGGCGGGGCGCAGACCCCCAACGCCACCTCGGAAGGTGCACCCTTCTCCGGCGACCTCGGGCACCCCTCCACTCCACTCCCCTTTCCTCGCATCCCCTCTACTATCCCGTCGGCCCTACGTAGCATCCCGGCCTGGCAGCCCCGTCTGCTCGGCCCCACTTTACTACTCCTGACCTCTTTTCCATCACCCCGCATTATTACCCAGCACCCGTTTCTCTGGCCCCCGGTACCACACTAGGCCCCCTTTCTGTGACCCCGCATTATTCCCTCAACCCCGCCCCTCTTTCTGGCCCCCCCCCCCATTGCTACCTCAGTTCCGCCTTTTCCTTGGTCCCACCTCGCTGCCCAGGTGGCCTTGTAAGACCCCCCACCCCTCCTCTCATCCTAATTCAACTCAGATTCTCCTTTAGCCTTTCTTACCAAACTCACTCGCATAGCATACCCTTTCACGATTTCTTAGTTACTTTTCTCCATTACCCCAACCAGCACCCCTCCCTTCCCACTTGTGAGCTCCTTGACCCTGGCTCATTCCGCTGTGTCCTTCAGCCCAGGGTCTGTACTCCTCCCCACTCTCACCCTCTCGCACCTCATCCCATCCCCTTTGTCCTCCACCTGCCCGTTGACCACGCCCTACCCTCCCCTGCCTCCCGCTGCTGACTCTGCCTTTTCCTTTTTCCCCACCATCCCTCTCTTTCCGCCTGCCTCTGGACTCATCCCTCAGGTTGCCAGATCATACACCCGCCCTGGGAAGGGGGCATCAGGTACAGGGGCCTGACTCGAGACCAGGTGAAGGCTATCAACTTCCTGCCCGTGGACTATGAGATTGAGTATGTGTGCCGGGGGGAGCGCGAGGTCGTGGGGCCCAAGGTCCGCAAGTGCCTGGCCAACGGCTCCTGG
Source organism: Eubalaena glacialis (assembly GCF_028564815.1). Lineage (NCBI taxonomy): Eukaryota > Metazoa > Chordata > Mammalia > Artiodactyla > Balaenidae > Eubalaena > Eubalaena glacialis. Next base: position 22,920,384 of record NC_083722.1, on the reverse strand, counting down.
ACAGATATGGACACACCCAGCCGCTGTGGTGAGTAGCCTCTCAAAGCCCCTCTCCTCTTCAAGCCAATTCTTCTTCCTGTCTCAAACTTAGCATCATTGCTTGCAGGTCAGCACTTTAAATCCAGTGTAACTAAATTCACAAGTACATTTTTGAACAACTACTATGTAAGAGGGGCTTTGCTGTGTGCAATTGCAGGCAGCAAAGTTAGCAGCCTGCACATTTCATTTCATCCTCCCTTCATTAGGCCACTGCCCATTTGAGAAAATAACTTGGTTATTCATCTTGTGAGTTAGTCTCTTTGAGGATTATTAGTGGCAGATTATGCAAAAACATTCTAAAATGAATTCATCACATTTTCGAATACTTGTCTCCAACGGAGAGACCATATACCCCCAAACTAAAACCCAGTTTAACATGAGTATAAGCCAACTATAATAAGGCAAATCTGATTGTGCATCTAAAGTTACATACATCCACACATTTCAAAGCCAAAGAACCACCCACTGTAGCTGACTTTGAAGAGGTCCCATTTTATGTGCTTATAGCTCCATCTTGGGTTCCTAGGATGGAAATGCTTTTTCTTTCTCTTTTCTTTTTTTTTGGAATGTGTGGATGCTTACAGGGTTAAGGGAGGAGTGGCAGCTAGAGAAGCTATTCCTTTTAACACCTGATTTCCTGAAGAGTAGGATGCTTGTGGACCCAAACTCAAATCTGAGCCCCCTCCCTGCTCCCTAAGGGGAAGGAGTCTTCTCCAACTCGCCTGTCTCTATTTTCCTGTCTCCACAGTCCGAATCTGCTCCAAGTCTTATTTGACCCTGGAAAATGGGAAGGTTTTCCTGACGGGTGGGGACCTCCCAGCTCTGGACGGAGCCCGGGTGGATTTCCGGTGTGACTCCGACTTCCATCTGGTGGGCAGCTCCCGGAGCATCTGTAGTCAGGGCCAGTGGAGCACCCCCAAGCCCCACTGCCAGGGTGAGGGGAACAGCTGCCTGCATGCAGCAGATGAGGACGCTTGTCAGAGGATGGGAGTGGGGTGGGAAGTGGGGAAAAATAGGGTGCTATACAAAATGGGGGGCATGGGGAGGCAGAGGTGAATGCTTAACACATTCCTCCATCCACCTGCCTCAAACTTCCTGCTGCAGTCCCCCGTGTGCACTTTATCTATGCTGGGGGCTTCCTTCCTTTGCCTTTCTCTTTTTTAATATCTTCCCCATGCTCCTAATCCTTGAGTCTCACATTTTCTCCTTTCCTGTGAATCTCTCCCTCCATCACCCTTCTTAAGGTTTAACTACTCCAATTTTCCCCAGCCTCTGTTCCTTTCTTGAAACTTAGAACTTTCTATGCGTAACCTTCTTCTAGAATTGATCCCTCTCCCTTCATTATATACCTGAATTATTGTAAAGACTCAGCAATAAATCATATATCATATTTAGAAAAATCGATAAGATTGAAAAGACTGTCCGGGGTGGAAAATTATCAGGGTAAAAATTTAAAAGACTTAAAAGTGGGGGCAGAATTGTCAGAGTATTAAGGACAACCCAGGGATGGGGTGGGAAGAGGACAGTCCTTTTCTATACCTCCTGGACAACCTCCATCATTGCCCAAGGGAATCCGTCTTGTGTCCACCACCCCCTTTTTTCCCCATCTAGTTCTGCAAACTTCCCCCTTTCCTGGGCACCCAGATTCTTCCTCTGCAGTCTTCTCTCCTGGGATGCAGGCATACTTCATGCTTCCTCTACCTTTGTAGACCCTCTACCTTTCAAGATCCTTGGACCTGACTTTCCTCACTTAATTATTCTGCTTACCATTCTGTAGTTTACCATTCCATTCTGGAAAGTGGGACTCCCAGCCAGGGGTGGATTTACTATGAAGCTAATGAACTTTAAGCTCCAGGGTTCCTCACTTACACAGGCCTCTTCTTGTGCTCGAATAACATAGAGGGTTCTAATAATGTGTTCACATGGTCATAGGTTTTTGTAAAAATTGCAAAAGTAAGATATTTTAACAGCAATAGTTTCAAATCAATTGCATTTGTAATTTTTTTCTCTTAAGGAGAGACCCCCAAATTTTATAATATTTAGGCTCCACAAAACCAGGATCTGCCCATGTGTTAGCTGTTGGCACTCCTGTCTCAAATTCTGTTGTCCTATGAGAAATAAAAGAAGAAAACCAACAAGTCCTGACCCACAGCCCCACCTTGCTCTTATCCCCAGGCACCCTCCCCTCAGAAACGCAGGCTTCCGCTCCCCCCCCCACCCCCCGCCCGGTCTTCTTCGGCATGGACAGGTGTGGGAGGGGGCTGGGGATCAGGCCTGGGAAGCTGGGCACCACTGGTAACTCTTCTCTGATCCCCGTCTTTCCTGCTGCCAGTGAATCGAACGCCACACTCAGGTGAGATCAGAAACCCTCATCGCGTGCACTGCAATCCCCTTACCCTTCACTCTTCACCCTCCACCCCCAGGGATTCTGCCCCTAGGCTATGAGTTCTCATCCTTCCCATTCCTCCCCCACCTTCCCCCACCCACCCCAGTACGCGGCTGGCCCTTTCTTTCCCTACCTGTTTCCAGCCTCCAGTCCCGGATTTCTGCGAGGCTGCGGTCCCTCCCATCTCCCCGCTTGGCTGCACGCCCCTCGGCTCCGCCTCCTCCCAGACTCCGCTTCTGCCAAATGGCAGAGCCCCAGCAGGGGGCGGCAGAGTGCTGGGAGACCCGGAGCTTCCACCTCGTCCTCCCCTGTGGGGTTCCTTCCGACCTTCTCTGGAACCTTTCCCTGCCTGCCCCCTTCCTAGGATTTCACCTGCTGACTCCATCAGCCTGGCCCACCCATCCCACCCATTGCCAGGCCTCACTCTCCCTCCTTCAGCTCCTCCCCACATCCTTTCCTTCCCTACGCCCTTCCCCTTCTCTTTTACCTCAGTTCCTTCTCCCACCACCCTTTCTCAGCCTCTGTCCACCGAGCCCCGTGTTCCCTTCCTCTACCCCCATCACCTCCCCCTGTACCCCAGCCCTCCCTCTTCCCCACCCAGCTCTCCCTCTCTCTCCAAAACCGTTCCCATCGCCCTCTCCCTCACCACCCTCAGTCCTTCACCCCATCTATTCACACCCCCATTAGGACGCTTAGGCGCCAGCCCCTTTTCTCTCGCGTCCCACTCTCGTCCTCCCCTTCTCCATCGCTCGCTCCTCACAGCTTCAGCCTCCCGCGGCTCCCTCCGCCCACCCCGCCCCCCGCCCCCCGGCACGCCCCTTCGCCTCGTTCCTCCTCCACTAATGTTCCCTTAGGTGGGATCCTTCCCTTCCTCGTCCATCTCTTTCACCCTAGGGGTCGCATCCTCCCTCTCCTCCCCTCCTCTCACACTGTGGTTCCCACAGCGGCGCTCGCCTCCATCCCCGCCCGCTTCCTCCCTCCCTAACTCTGCCCCCCCCACCCCGGCTGCCGCGCGCCGCCCTTGACGTCAGAGCCCCCTCCCAGCCCTGCATCTCCCTCCTCCTCCTCCTCCCCTCGGTCGGTCAGTCAGTCCGCGAGGAGAGTCCGCGGTGGCGGTGGCGGTGGCGGGAGCTAGAGCCGTGGGGGCCGTACGAAGCCAACCTCCCCTGCTTCCCCGAGGCCCTATCCCCCTCCTCCGCACAAAACCAGGGATGGAGGCGCTTCCCCGACATCCCCTCAGCAGCCCTCCCCGGGAGAAGTGTCCCCCCTGAGCTCCTCCTCCTCCCCCAGCAGCTACCCCCGCCCCCTGCCATGGGTCCGGGGGTCCCCTCTCCCCGGCTGGGGTGGCCACTGCCGCTCCTGGTGGTGATGGCGGCGGGGGTGGCTCCGGTGTGGGCCTCCCACTCCCCTCATCTCCCGCGGCCTCACCCGCGGGTCCCCCCGCACCCCTCCTCAGAACGGCGCGCGGTGTACATCGGGGCGCTGTTTCCCATGAGCGGGGGCTGGCCGGGGGGCCAGGCCTGCCAGCCCGCGGTGGAGATGGCGCTGGAGGACGTGAATAGCCGCAGGGACATCCTGCCGGACTATGAGCTCAAGCTCATCCACCACGACAGCAAGGTAGCCCCGGACATGGGAGTGGGTGGGAGGTGAGGGCTTGGGGGGCAGGGGGCCAGCTGCATGTACCTTAGTGTGAGTCGCTTCTGGGATTGCCAGGCAGACCCCTCCCATGTGTGACTAGCAGGAGACAGGCTGGGGGTGTGCGAGCTCGGGGAGAGTCTCAAGGGCTGGAGGTTCAGGATGAGAGTCTAGGGGTTCAAGGTGGTTAATCACGCTGCAAGGCTGACCCTTCTGCTCCTGGAGACCCTTGGAAGTGTCGGGGTGGGGGGTGGTTGGTGAAACTGGGGATGGGTTTAGGGTACAAGCTGATCCAGTTCCTCCAGGGAGTAAACTAACCCTGGGATGGGTTGGGGGATGGAAGGAATGAGGCGGGAGCTGGATCTGGGGTTTACATTTACCATGGTAACAAGGTAAATCTTGGCAGCAGGTTGGAGGTGGAAGGAATAGGGACCCAATGAGCAAAATTTGGATGGACTTGAGTGCTCTAGTTTATTTAGCACAACAAACAGCAAGGTAGCTGTGGTCCCTACCTGACTCTTTCTCATCCCTTCATCCCCAACCCTGTCGCAGATTCCTGGATTGTGAGACTACATGGCATATTGTGGTTGGGGAAGGCTAATGGTCAAGGAATGGGCAGAGGCACTAGGAAAATGATGGGATTAGAGGTCCACACAGGAGCCCCCGAAGAGCATGGGGATGGTGAAGAGTCAGGACGCAAGGAAGAGAAAGAGAACAGGAAAGAATGGCAGTGGGGAAGGGGGACCAGGAGGAGGGCTGGGGACAGCGAGAGACCCTGGGGAGAGACCCTGGGGCATCGTGTGGAACTCGGCTCCTAAGCGTCTTCCCTGCAGCACTGTGGCCTCTGAGATGTGAGAAGGGAAATGGGATGTAGGGTTAGGGGGGCGGGGAAGAGGGAGGGGGGGAAAGTAAGAAAATTTGGGTCCAGGGGTAGTAGGGGATAGTCCTGCAAGATTCCTTTCCCACCCCTGTCCCCTACATGAATGATTGGGAGTATGGGGGAAGGATGTGGCACAAGGAAGGAAGGCGATTTGGGACCTCAAATCTATCTTCTCTCATAGGAGGCCCCAGAGACTTAAGGGGTTGGGGGAGAGTGAAAGAGTACAGAGGGGAGCACTTGGTGATCTAACACCTGGGGTGGACTGAGGATTTATATTCGTTCTTTAGAACAGCAATCTACACCTAGATATAGGTATGTGAGGAAGGAGGGGGCAGAAGCAGGGTTGAAGATAGGGCGCTTGGGGAGAAGAGGGCACAAGGACTCTTAGGGAACTTTGAATCCCTTCTGATGCTTTTACAGTGATTCTCAAACTTCAGTGTACCTAAGCATCCCCAGAGGAGTTTGTTAAAAATACAGATTCTAAATCCTTGGTCAGGGATGAGTCCCAAGGGTCTGCACTTTTTCCAATCAAAATCCCATGAAGCTAACCCCAGGATGCCTATAGGAAGGGCCGCAGGGCACAGGAAAAGAATTAGTTAGGGTAGGAGAGGTAGGAAGAGAAAGAGGGTCCGATCCCATGGAGGAGTCAAGCTTAGGAGAGCAAGAGAGGTAACTGGCTATGGGGGGGGGTAGTATGGGGAGAGGGACAGGGAGGGATGGGTGCAGGCTTTAGAATCGGGGATGGAAGGGAGCTAGGGGAGCCCTGGGTGTGAGCTCAAGCTCATGCACCATGACAGGTGATTCCCTGGAGGTGTTGGGGAGCAGATGGGGACCCAAGAGAAGGGGGGCTGGAAGAGAAAATAGCAGAGGCAGCGAGGGGGAGATGGAAAGGCAGACAAACTGGAAAGTGTCGTTTCCTGCCTGCAAATCCGGATCCTTGCTCCTTGCGAGAGCAGCGAGCAGCGGAGGAAGTCTATTGGAGAGGGGGTGAGAATCACGCGGCCCAAGGGATGTGCGGTGATGAATAGGGCGTGGAAGGGGAAAGGGGTGTCAGAGAAGGTCGGGAAGGAATGAGGAAACAGAAGGAGAGACACTGGAGTAGCGTACATTGCCCTGTTTGCCTGTATCTTATGTGTTATCTGTCCTCATTGTTCCTATTAACCTTCTCCTCAGACAAGAAAGAGAGGGCCACAGAGGGCACTTGGGAGAAGCTGGGGGCAGGATCTGGAGTGATAGATGCGGGAAGGTGGGACGTGAGAATGGTAAAGATACACAAAGATGCCCAAGTGGGAGGGATGCAGAACCTTCCAAACACGCAGTTGAGCAGGCACTGAGCACTGCCCTTAGCAGCGGTGTGGGTGGGCGGGCAGCAGGGAGCTGGTGCTTTGGGCCAGCCTCCCCTGGCTCCCCCTTCTCCAACTTCCCACCGTGTCCCAAATGTCAGGCCTCAGTGGGAAGCGAGCAGGCACTAGGGGGCCTTCTTTGTTTCCTTCTGCTTGCCCCCCACCCCCACATCACCCTCCCCAGTCCCCTCTGTCTCCTGTCTGTCCCCTCTGCCCTGGCTCCCCACTGGCTTCCATTTCTTCCCCACTTCCTTTGGGGCTCCAGCAGCTTCTGAAATGTCATATTTCAGCAGGAGGGGAACAGGCAGTGGGAGCCCCGTGGCTGGCTCTTCCTCCCCCCACTTCCCCTCCTCCCCTCGCGCCTTCCTCTCGAGCTCTCTGCATTGTTTGCTTTCCCAGCTCCATTCTTCTCTTTCAGGCACCCCTAAAAGCATCTGGTTTCTTGAGCATCCCATTCTATTTATTCTCCCCAGCTCTTCCCTCATCCTTGTTTCTCCCCACCCCCTTTCATCCCTGAATGTCTTTTTTTCCCAATGCACCCGTCAAATGTCAGAGCCCAGCAGGAGGACATGGATCCGCTGAGCCAGGACCCCCTGGTGGTCTTGTCCCTGTTCTCTCCTGTTTATTTATCTCTAGCCCTGAAAAAAGAAGAGGGAGAAAAAATAGTAGGTGGGAGAGGGAGTTTGCAGAGGTGAGGGAGGACTCTTCATAATATGGCTTTAAGGAGGCTGTCTGGGGACTTGAGGAAAAATTTATTCATATTCCTGCAGACTTTTTTCTACTCACAGATGTTTGGAGCATAGAAACCTGGGGAAAGGGGGCGGGGTAATGGAGCGAAGGTGGGCTAGGGGATGTCTGAGGATGCGCTGAAAGGAGGGAAGGCAGTGTTTGCATACATACTGATGGGGGTTGTGCAGGAGAGGGTGTGGGTAAGGCGCCAGGTGGAAGACAGAGAAGGGTGTTTCACAAATGAGGGGAAAGGAGACTCAGGAAGGAGAAGAAATGGTGATAATGACAAAAGGGTTTCAGCAGAGGGATGGGTAGTGGGGGAAGTAGCTAGGTTGTTTGGGGAAAAGAAGAGAGTAGGTGTTGCAGGGAGGGGAGGAGCCCTGGGGGAGCTTCCCCTCATCCCCTCCCTCCTCGTTCAGTGTGACCCAGGCCAAGCCACCAAGTACCTGTACGAGCTGCTCTACAATGACCCTATCAAGATCATCCTCATGCCTGGCTGCAGCTCCGTGTCCACGCTCGTGGCTGAGGCTGCCAGGATGTGGAACCTCATTGTGGTAAGCAAGGCCCTGGGGGCCAGAAGGTGGGGCTGTCCCCTGGGCTGTACTACAGAGGGGGTGTATTGCGGACCACAGCGGACCCACTTCCGAGATACAGAGTCCTTTGCAGACCTGAGCTAGTTGGCCTCCTAGCAACACTGGCCTGCCAGGGCTGCAGCTGACCTGCTCTCCATCAGAAGGAGTGGAAGTCAGCTCAGTGAAAGGGCACCCTGATGGAGGGGGCTTTTGAGAATCACTTTTCCTTGGGCAGAGGTAGGGAGGCTGGGATAGAGTGAGAGAGAGAATCCCAGAGGCGGGGAAGGGTTGAAGGAATTCTCGGCAGCTCTTAGTGAGGCTGCCATGAACACATCATCCTGTCCCCATCTCTCGTAGCTTTCCTATGGCTCCAGTTCACCGGCCCTGTCAAACCGGCAACGCTTTCCTACGTTCTTCCGAACTCATCCGTCAGCCACACTCCACAATCCTACCCGGGTGAAACTCTTCGAAAAGTGGGGCTGGAAGAAGATCGCCACCATCCAGCAGACCACTGAGGTCTTCACCTCGGTGAGGAGGCACAGGGTGAAGGGAGCCTTTGCTCAAATCCCCGCACAGGGAGATGTGACACGGGATTCATTTGCGGGGCAAAGACCTTGATTCTTTATCAAAAGAGAACACACTCCGAGTGGGTTAAGTGCATGTTCTTCCTGTAGCCAAAGGAATGAACAAGTTGAGCTTCTGGGACCCTCTCCAACTTTCTGGTTTTAGGATTTTTTTTTTCCTGCTTTGAGGCTCTGTCCCACAGACAGAGAGATTCCAAGTGACCCAGTTCTATTAAAGTAGGTTCACTCTAAAGTTGAGGCAAGATAAGGGAGAGAATATGAGATAAGAACCTAGGGAAGTAGTAGATTCCAGAGGCATTCCAGGGGGGTGGTGGGCGTGTGTGAAGGGAAGAGAGGGAATAGAGAGGGAAGACGGAGGGAGAAGGAGAGAAGAGAGAAGAAAGAGGCAGACAGATGCGTGCATGTACATGGTCTGGTAATTGATTCCGAGATGCGGACGTGCAAGGAGAGGTGGAGGGGAAGAGGGAGATTTGTGGGGGAAGAAAGGAAATACCTGGCTCTGTACCCAGAGAAGACAGTCTGCTCCCTCTCTTTAATTCTGTGCTTTGGGTCCTCTATTCACTCTCATGTTCGGTGGCTCTTTAATCCTCCCCCAACCTTCTCTCAGTGACTCAGGACATTCTCTGATCCTTTGTCTGTCTGCCCACTTGCCTCTTGAGGTTGACATCATCCTGCCTGTACTAGACCCTGCCTCGTCTTTTCTGGTTCCTCTCTTTTCCTTTCCCCCATTTTTGCTGTCAGGTAGGAGTGGGGTGATGGGGTGACTTCCCTGGACACAGATCCTCAGGAGGGGCTCACCAAGCACCTTCCCAGCTGGAAGCTACATCCTAAGGCTCCAGATGCTTTCCTTCGAACTCTCCCCACCGGGGACGGGGCTGTTGAAGGGAGCTTCACAACCGCTCTTCCTTTGCTCTGAGAACGCAGTCCCCAGTACCACCTCCAGTCTTTACTCCTTTGAGCACCCTGTGTCTTTTCTATTTGTTCCTCATCCCCACCCAAGACTCTGGATGACCTGGAGGAACGGGTAAAGGAGGCTGGAATCGAGATTACTTTCCGTCAGAGTTTCTTCTCAGATCCAGCTGTGCCCGTCAAAAACCTTAAGGTGGGATGGCAGGGGGTGATGGGCCCAGCCTGCAAGGGTCTGGGTGGGGAAAACAGTGGTGGGTTGGAAAGGAGAGTCAGGCAGGGACAGGTTTTGTTTTGTTTTTGTTTTTTGGTATTGAGGTATAATTGACATATGACATTGTGTAAGTTTAAGAAGTACAACGTGTTGGAACTTCCCTGGAGGTTCAGGGGTTAAGACTCTGTGCTTCAAGTGCTTCCACTGCAGGGGGCATGGTTTTGATCCCTGGTGGGGGAACTAAGATCCCACAAGATCCCACATGCCTGCATGGCCAAAAAAAAAAAAAAGTACAATGTGTTGATTTGGTACATTAATCTATTGCAATTTATTACCATTGTAGCATTAGCTAACACCTGCATCATGTCACGTAATTTCGATTCTGTGAGGCAGTAGCATCTCCTGGGGAAGTTTAGCTCCATCTTCTAGCTGACATTTATCTACTACCCATTGAACAGAACCCTGCACTAAGCACTTTGGGGCAGGAAATCAAAGCTGTGAAAGTGCTTGGCTTAGTCCCTTCCGGCATCCCTCAGGAGCTCTGTTCTCTCTCCATTCTGTAGCGCCAAGACGCGCGGATCATCGTGGGACTTTTCTATGAGACCGAAGCCCGGAAAGTTTTTTGTGAGGTGGAGTTGGAATCTGAGGATGGAGGGGCACTGGGTGGGCTCTTTGCCGTGGGTGTCTCCTGGGCTCTCCCCTCTGCATCTCTGAACAAATGATCGGAGGTGAGGATTAACACGAAATCCCTGTCTGTTGGCTCTGACTCCACATCTTGTCTTCTCACACATGTGACACTCTCTCCACGTCTTATTTTCCTATCGCTTTGTGTTTCTGGAGGAGCCTGTGAATCCCATCTTTCCTGTCTGGCTGGAAAAGACCACTTAAAAATAGAGGCTGGGGAGGCACTTAGAAGGAGGAGTAGTCCAGCCTTCCCTACTACCCCCAGACTTGTAGATTTCTTGTTTCAATTCTCTGCTCTTCTCTGAATCCGAAGAGGCTGCATAGTGTCAAGTGAGATAAGACAAAGAAACAAAACAAAGACCCAGCCCTCCTCCTCCTCTGCATTCAGGTATACAAGGAGCGGCTCTTCGGGAAGAAGTACGTCTGGTTCCTCATCGGGTGGTATGCCGACAATTGGTTCAAGATCTATGACCCGTCCATCAACTGCACAGTGGACGAGATGACCGAGGCGGTGGAGGGCCACATCACCACTGAGATTGTCATGCTGAACCCTGCCAACACCCGCAGCATTTCCAACATGGTGAGTGTGTGAGGACTTGGAAGCTGGCACCTGGGCAGGTGGAGGGGACTGAAGGGGTCTCTTAGGTGAGGGGAACAGGTATGGAGTTTGGAAGTCTAGGAAGGCAAGGGACCTCTGCCCACCCTGAACTTGTTTGCATCATGTTTCCTGTGGATTCCACCTCCGCTGTGACTTCCTTGGGCAGGAAAGAGAGAGATATGAGAGTGGTGTGTTCAGTGGGCCCCTGATGAGTTGCAGAGCTGTTACCATGGAAATAAGGAGCAGGTGGCAAGAAGTCAAATGAGGGAGAGGCGTTAATGATAATATAGATGCTGTATCTGCAAGCACACCTTTACAGGAGCGCTGTTCCTGGGCCAAAATTCGTTTTATTTTCTTGGTGACTTCAGAGCACTTTAGAGTTGCTTAATATTCACTCCTGACTGACACTCAATTAACTTGGCTCCTGATGCTTTTTTAATGATTCTCTTTTAGAATTTTAGATGTAGAAGGGATTTTGAAATCCGTTAACCCCAGATAGCTGGTTAGTGACAGATCTGGAGCTAAAAGACACACTCTCTGATGTGGGAATCAGCCTACAGGTGAGGGGCACAAGTGAGTAGGGCGTGGTGTGGCGGGGAGACCCCTTTCTTGCTCTGCACTGCATCTTAAAGAGTACGAGAATCTTGGGTGAGCTTGATAGGGCAACCTATGTGTCTGCTTATTATTCCAAGTGTAGCCCCTGGTCTGGAATACCTGCTTTGGAGAGCATGCTAGGGGCGAGTGAATGACTGTAAAGCCACCCTAATATCTTATTTTTAAAAAGTTGTAGTAATAATCACTTTTATGTAGTAAACCAGGAGCTTAGATACATGATTTCAGTGATCCTCATTGCAATACTCTGATGTAGACTTTTCATTTCCATTTTATAGACCAGGAAATTGAGACTCAGAGAGGTTAAGTGATTTATTGCAGGTCACCAGCTACTGAGTGGTGAAGCTGGAATTGAATTCTAGTTGAATCTAACTCCAAACCCTCTGCTCTATCACCTCCCATGGAAAACCCTGAAGTCTCACTAACAAACTTGTACTTTTATCAGCTAACACTGCTTAGCAGATGACAGTTTTTGAGCAAGGGAGAAATAAAATTCAGGAAGTTTATTCTGACAGGTCAGTTGCCACATGTACTCTGATCATGGATACTGTCCTGGGACATTTCCAAGGGATCTTGGTTGAAAAATACGATGGAAAAGTTCTGCAAGATCACTTCCCTGTAGAGCACCTGAGAAGTGAGTTGTCCTTGAGAACCTGGGGAGGTAGAGGAGCTGGTAATCAAAGCCAGAAAGGCTTGTTGGTACCCTGAGCCCAGGACCTGCCAATAGTGTCTTCTGCCCCATAGCAGGGAACTAGAGGAGCCCCTGATAGGACACAAGGATTTGGTTGGGGGTGTAGGGGGACTTCTGGGCTTTTGAACAGGGTGAGTTGGAGGATCTCTTTCTGGCTCTTCATCTCTAGAGAAAGATGGTGTCTGCCTTTGACGTCTAGAGCTATTGCTAGGCGTGCTCAGTAGCCTAAAATGCCAGTTGAAGAGGCCAAGATTTTTCAGAGGGTAGATGCCATCTTAACAATTGACTAGAGAAGAGGTTGTAGATGAATCAAATAGGACCAAGAGAAGTGGACCAGAAGCAAGGGTCGAGTCTACGGCCCAGAGCCAAGGAGATTTAGAAAAGAAGCAGAGTTGCCTTCACTCTGTAAGGATGGCCTTATGTTTAGATCAGTAGGTCTCAAACTTTAGCCTCTGTCAGAACCACAACTGGGCTCTTCCCTTGGGAGTTCTGATTCAGTGGGTCTGGGGTGGGGACTGGGACTTCACATTTCAATGGGCTCCCTGGGGATGTAGATGCTACTGGTCTGGGGAACACACTTTGGGGACTCTTAGGGCGGTGGTTTTCAATCAGAGGTTGTAACGTTTAGGAACAATTTTGGTTGTCACAACTGGTATCTAATGAGTAGGCCAGGAATGCTTCTAATCAACCTACAACGCGTAGGCTCGTCCCTACAACAAAAGATTATCCTGCTCAAAATGCCACTAGTGCAGAGATTGAGAAACTCTGGTTTAGAGAAAGAGTTTTTAGGAGCCAGATATGGGAGAGTGGATTAGAGTGGTTTTGGAGAAAAGTAGCTCTGGGTTGGAGCTGTACTAGAGATCAGGCACGAGGCAGCACACCTGGCGGTAAGACTGTCAGTAGATTCTGATTGGGATAGAAGTCCCGTCAGACCTGGGTATGATAGAAAATAAAAATCTACCTCAGGATACACATTTTAGATCACTGTTGGGCACCTATTCTCATACAGAGAGACAGCCAGACAGGGCTGTTAAAAATTTAGGATCGTAAATTTGTACTTGGTCATTTCACTAATTTCTATGGGTTGCGGAATTTGTGTTGTTCAGTTTTCCTTAAGCCGCCTTGTAACGTTTGCATTTGAAAATTTACAACCATCTTTGCTGACCCAAAGGGGAGAGGTTTTTTGGCAATTTTAGTCATGGGTGGGGACAGTGGTGCCCCCAGTGGCCAAGTGTGTTAGCGGTGGTGACCTGGAACCAGCAGAGAGTATGAGGATCCAGGCAGGGGACGGTGACATGCAGAGCAGATGATTCTCTTCCCATCTGGGTGATTTTTGGATGCAGCGTTTACTTTGAACTGAAGGTCGGATGGACTTGGAGGCTGAAGGATTACTCAGAAAGTCTCAGGCTAGCTGCTGTCTGTCAATGGGTGCTCTCGGAGAGAGACATTTCAGCTTACAGAGACAGTGTAGGGTAGTTGGAAGAGTACGGACTTTGAATGGGTTTGAATCCCAGCTCTTCCACGTACTAGCAGTATAACTTCAGGCAAGTGAAACTGTTCTGTGCCTTAGTCTCCTTATCTCTTTCTAAAATGGGCATATAATAGTATTTACCTCATTGGATTATTTGAGAATTTAGTAAGTTGATATATGTAAGGACAATATAAATGTTAGCTATTATTATGATTAACATTATTCTGTATAAGGAGTGGTGATATTAATGAAACATTTCAACAAAAGAATTAAGAGACTTGGAGATTTCAAAGAGTCTAAGGTGATTCTAAGGTTTCAATCTTATATACTGGGGAGTGTTGGAAAATAGAGCTTATTCTTAGATACTTTTAATTTCAGGTTATTGATTATATAGTTACAAATGCCTTAGAGACAGTTGGAGATTCAGGACTTGAAATATTGAGCTGGAATTATAGATTTCAATATTAGTAACAAAGATGGAGTTGAAAGAGAAAATGTAACTTACTTTATACCCAGCATTTTATACATGTTGTTATTTCATCCTTATAATAACTCTTCAAGGTAGTTAATATTATTCCCATTTTAAAGCTGAATAACTACATAGTGAGGTTTAATAACTTGTTTCAGATTATATAGCAGGTAGGTGGATTAGTTAGAATTAGAAGCCATCCTTCCATTTATCCATCCAATGGACATTTTTCTTAAAGACAATTTTTTGGAAGCAGGTTAAGTTTACAGCACAACTGAGAGGAAGGTACAGAGATTTCCTGTATGCGCCCTGCTTCACTCGTTGATAGCTTCCCCCATTATCAGCTTTCCCCAACAGAGTGGTTATAGCTGATGAACCTACGGTGACATATCATTGACACTCAAAGTCCATTGCTTACATGAGGGCTCACTTGGTGTTGTACATTGGGTGGGTTTGGATAAATGTATAATGACATGTATCCACCAAACAGAGCATTTTCACTGCCCTAATCTATAGACACTTATTATTTGTCCAGAATGGGCTGGGCATAGTGCTGGATGCTGAGGTTTAAGAGCAGAATGGAACCTGGTCCTGTCCTCAAGGGGAGTAGAGCCCAGGCCTGCCTGTCTTCAAAGCCCAGGCTGCTTCCACTGCACCACACTGCCCGTCCTTTGCATTTCCCACTCCCCCGTGTCTCCAGAAAGTTGAATAGAAGGAAAAGTGGGCAGGGCACCAGGAACAAAGATTTATATTTATTCTTCATTCATCTATTCATTCCTTCATTAGAGTATGTTTGTATATTAATAAATTCCAAATCTAAACAGAGTTGTGTAGTGCCCCTGTGTATTACCTGTGCCATGCCAAGAGGTGGCCACTGAACCTTTCCTCGTACAGTTTCTGGGAGATGATAAAGAAGGGCAGAAGTGATTTTCCCCATTATATGGAAGACATTTCCAAAAACTGAAGCAATTTACTTATAGTCATTTAGCTAAACAATGTTACTGCCAGGTATAGAAATTCAGGTCTCTTGATCCATTTCATGACAGAGTTAAAGGAGCTATTATTCTTTTTAGCTTTCTTGGAAAAAAAAGACGGAGGGTTGGGAAGGGTGTGGATAGGGATTGAATAATTGACTTCAAATGTGTGAAGGGTGTTTCTGCAGTCCCAAGTCTTCTGAAAACCCTCCAAGAGACAGTGAACCGAAAGCACACGAGGCTGGCAGGAAGTTAGCATGCTAAAGAAAAATCTTCCTGGTTGACAGAGTGAGGAAGGCTGCGGTGTCACCTTTTCCGGGCTCTTTCAGAATTGGAGGAGTTGTTAGTTCCTGCGTCAGCTCTATTGGGAAAGTCTGAAGGCTGACAGAACACCAATGCTGCCACTCTTCACTGGCGTAGCCAGGTCTTTGCTTTGCCCTCTCTCTGATTTCTATCCTTTGCTGTTCATTATGCAGAGCATCTATTTATTAAACTTCTCTGTTTGCAGTTCTGAGCTAGCAGCTGTGCACACTAAGGCCATCAGACCCAGCTAACTCCTGCTCTAGTCTAGTAGCTTCTGATCTAAGACAGACACGTGGGTATAGTTAAAGATGTCGAATGTACATACTCTCAATCTGACAACATGAACGCAAACCATCCTTTCAAGTCAAAGTGCCGGAGCAGAATCAGAAGCCCACCCCGACTCCAATCCTTTCCTCCTGTTCTTCCCTCCCCAGACGTCCCAGGAGTTTGTGGAGAAACTGACCAAACGACTAAAAAGACACCCTGAGGAGACAGGAGGCTTCCAGGAGGCACCACTGGCCTATGATGCCATCTGGGCCTTGGCACTGGCCCTGAACAAGACGTCTGGAGGGGGTGGCCGTTCGGGGGTGCGCCTGGAAGACTTCAACTACAACAACCAGACCATAACAGACCAAATCTACCGGGCAATGAACTCCTCGTCCTTCGAGGGTGTTTCCGTGAGTTACAGCAACCCCTCACTTGCCTCTGTCCTCCCATCCGGAGAGACCCCTCCCAGCTCCTTCTCCTGGAGACATGCATTCTCTCTTTCTCAGTTACCTCTCTGCAATAATCGGTCTCAGACCAGGGAAGTAGGAGCCCCCAAACCAGAAAACCCCACAGAAGGCTAGAAGGGAAATGGTATATTCCGTTTCTTTCAACCTCTCCCCTCACTTCTCTTCAGTCCCGATATTTATGAGTCAGATGAAAATTATAGGATTTTAAAAGAGGAAACAGCCTGAAAGATCATCTACTTATTCCTTTTAAAGTGGGGGAAAACAGCGTCCAGAGGGATTTGGTGGCTTTCTCGGGTCACACAGCCAGAAGCCAGGTCCCCTGGTGCTCTACCTGGGGATTTTTCCCATTCAAATCTCCTGGGTGAAGCTTCTTTTCAAAAGAATAATGTTTCTAAAATCTAGGGTATAGGCATCTGGGGTATGTCCTATATGCAGGCAAATGCCATAAATAGAATTCATTCAGAAGCTCGATTACATCAAAAACATAAGGATTCAAAGAGTTCCTGATGTTCTTTTTTGCTCTTGCTTTTATCGCTTTGCCTTCCTCCACATGTTTCTCCCCCTCAGGGCCATGTGGTGTTTGATGCCAGTGGCTCTCGGATGGCGTGGACGCTCATCGAGCAGCTGCAGGGTGAGCACGGGGGCGTGAGGGAACGCGGAGGTCGGGGGCCAGGCTGGGGATGGGCTAGGACACCGCCTGGGAGGAGAACACCAGGAGGAGACATCAAAAGATTGCCTTGGTGCCTCCCTACCTCCTGCCCGCTCTTCTAATTGTTTTCATCAAGCTTTTAAATAACAATAATAGTAATAGTAATAATAATAATAATGATAATAAAAAGCTTAGCTATGGGTGGGTTTCTCTGAGTTGCAGTGGTTGTGCATGCAGATTGAAAACAGCCACTCTCCTTCCCCAGTGGCCCCCATTTTGATTTGAAAGATTTCCCTTCGGTGGCTTGAGTTGAGGGGTTCATGAATTGTTAGTGGCACACGCATGGACTCAAGAAAAGCCGAATCTGGGAAACCTGCTATTTTTAAAGGGAATCCATTGCATTTCCTTGATTTGTAAACAATTATTTCTAATTTTTCTGTAGTACGTATAGTTTGGCTTTTCTAGATGGTATTTTCTTATACCTTAGCACACTTCACGTACTTGCAAAACTTCTGAATTAGTTTTTCAACTCCACTCCCCTCTCAGCCTCTTAGAGAAGGGCCAAAAGAACCATTTCTTGGCCTCCTGTGAAAAGTTTCTTTCTTTCCTTCTCCCCACCTCCCACACCCTCTCAGATCTTCTTTGTAACCAGGACAAGAGGGAATAGACTTCAGTCATGGTCAAAGGGGTGTGAATTGGCTTTAGAAGGGAGAGTTATGGTAACTGGGGCAGCTCTAGAAATCTTAGGAGTGACTGAATTTCACTTCGTGGCTTTTTAAGAGGCAGATGCAACTTGTCTAAGGAATTAGAAGCCAAGTCAACGGAAGAGAAATTTCTAAAATTAAAATGAAAGCCTCTGGGAAAATAGATCCTGTGATTCTGTCTATCATGAGAGGGAGAATAAGCAGAAACACGTTGAAAGGTTTAGAAGCCAGAATCACAGTGAGAGACATCTTGCTGAGGTGTGAGCCTGTGGAATGGGCGGCAGACATACTGTACAGCCTTCTTCACTGAAGGGCTTTAAGCATATAAGATATTCTTCTTTGTTTGCTTCGCCTTGGAATCCACCCTATAGTGCTTTTAAGTCAGATTGCTGATTCAAGTGACCCCCAGGTCCTCCCAAGTATCCTTCAGGGGCTCAGGTGAAGGGAAAATCAGATACGACCATGGAGAACTACTTTAGGGATGCGGGAGGTTGAGAATGCCTGGGATCGGCTCTTCACCTACCTGTGGTCACTCCCTCTATGATCGTCCATCCAGGTGGCAGCTACAAGAAGATTGGCTATTATGACAGCACCAAGGATGACCTTTCCTGGTCCAAAACGGATAAGTGGATTGGTAAGTGGATCCTGTTTATATTTTCCTTCAACCCCTCTGAACAATTCAGAAAAATGGTGTTTGAATGAGGGTGGGGTGGTAGGTGCCATTAGGTTGAAATGTGCCGGGAGATGGGCCAGGGCCTGGGGTTCAGAGAAAGGGAATGAAACCACCAAGATGTGGGTAGGGGAGACTGGTGTATTTGGAGAGGGAATAGGCGGTTGGTAGCAGTGCACTCTTAAAAATAGTACATTGCTGGGATGACTGGGGATTAGAGGCAGGGGGTGGGAAATGGCAACTCCATTTGGGTTTCCCAGATGTTCTGGTGACTTGAGGTATCTAAACCAGCTACTTTAATCCTAGAGTTGCCTCTTCAGCTTTGATAGGAAAATGGTTGCTTAAACTGTAGGAGAGGCTGCAAAACCTCATTGAATTGTCTTCTGCTAAAATGTGCTTTTTAAAGAGAAAAAGGAAGCAATTATATTCTTTGTGTGCTTGGTGAGCTAAATGATAGGAAATGGGAAAGATACTCGAGGTGGGCGAAAGGAGGGCTCTATTGATCAGACAAAGGTTTGGCATCTTAAGGAGGGAGGGGAGACACAGCCGTGGAAGACAGCTTCCATCTGCCCTGCCCAGCTGAAATCTAGTAGTTCTCAGTACTGATGGAGTTCGGAAATTTTTTTTATAATTTGAATTTAGGACAGTGTTCTGTATTGCTATAAATGCTTCATGGCCTAAATTATGCTTTTTTTAAAAAAAGCTAAGCAAATTGAAATTAGTCTTTTTTTCCCCTTTCTGTGAACTCTTTGACAAGTCTGAGCTTCCCTTTAATAATAACTGAAAAACACCTTTGGGAATATCACCCTGCCAACAGTAAAATCATGGATCAGTTTTTTTTTTTTAATTCCTCCTGAGGTTAGGAGGCCAGACTCAGTACGTTGAGGGCCTTTAGCTTCATGATTCTATGATTGTCTTTTGCAGCTTTTGATTTGAGTTGCAAGAGACCTCATAAAATTTATTTCTCAGTATCCCCTTCTTTTCCCTCCATTTTCCTTTGCCGCAAGAAAGACAGAAAAACATAAAGAACAAACAGTAACGAAAAAAAAAGACTCTACAACTTCGGTGATACAGCTCAGCTTCTAGCCCCATCTTCTAGTCTCATTTCTGATTGTTTCCTAAGAGCCCCAGCATCAAAGAGCATTTGACCTGCAGCGGCCCCTATTCAGGGCAGTTAGGGCCTCCTGTCCTCAGAACTAAGACCTGGGTGCCCATCAGCAGCTTTGTCCTTCTTCCCTTTCTCCCATCCCACCTTCATCCCTTTTTCCTCCCTCCTTTCTCGTCCCCCTCCCCTCCCCCTCCCCTGTGCCATGCAGGAGGGTCCCCCCCAGCTGACCAGACCTTGGTCATCAAGACGTTCCGCTTCCTGTCACAGAAACTCTTTATCTCCGTATCCGTTCTCTCCAGCCTGGGCATTGTCCTAGCTGTTGTCTGTCTGTCCTTTAACATCTATAACTCCCATGTCCGGTAAGTTTCTCTTCTGACATTTCCCTGTCCTTTCTGCTTCTCCAAGATAACAGTCATTTGCTTGAAGGGAGTGAGAAGGAAACTGTGTGGCTTCTGAGGCAGTGCATCCTTGAGGTTTCCACTCTGAATTATTGCTTTCCCAGTGACCAATGGGAACAAAAAAGGAGAAACCAGCTATAACTCCCATCCTTGCTCCAAAGCAACTAATGGAAAAAAAAAAGCGCCTTTGGGACCGGGTAGCACAGTGTGTGGCTCTAATAGATTGTGTATGGCGGGGTCCCGTGCAGGAAGCCCTCTGCAGCCCCGCCATGACCCAGCTGGCTTTGTCTCTCGAGGCTCCGCTGCCTGCTCCAAGCCTGCCTTCCTTTGCCCCGGCCCTGAGGTTGGGGTCAGGCCCTCGTAGGGCGTTTGGGGAGCTGAGCCTCCCTGGAGAGGAGGGGTAATTCTGCTCTTCTCCCTCTCCCACCCTTCTGCCTCTGCCCTAGTTATATCCAGAACTCACAGCCCAACCTGAATAATCTGACTGCTGTGGGCTGTTCTCTGGCGTTAGCTGCCGTCTTCCCCCTCGGGCTGGATGGTTACCACATCGGGAGAAGCCAGTTCCCCTTCGTCTGCCAGGTGAGGAGGGGGTGGCAGGTCCCTTGCAGAGCATGGCTCTCCCGGCCCCTCAGGAGCGCCTTCTGTGATGCGCCGTCCCCTGCCTGTCCTTCTCCTTGTCTTTCCCTGACCCTTGTCCCAGTTCCTTCTCCTGACATCGCCCCTCTGGTCTCTGTCTGGCTCTGTCCCTTCTTTCTGTGCCTCCAGAAGTTTTCATTCTGTAGCTCGCTTGTCAGTTCCAAGGTTGCCATGGCATGTCTTGCAGAGAAGAGGGGGAAGGTATCGAAGGCGAAGGAAGGGGGTCTGCGCAGAGAACCCTTGGACAATGGTGGCCTGTCTGTGGCATGGGGGCTGAGAACAAGAACTGGGGACTTCCCGTGGGAGCCTTAGTTGTGGTTTGGAAGGACGCAGGCGGGGCTCTGAACCAACAGCAAGGAGAGCTGGGGGAAGGGACCGCTCTCACACAGGGAGGAGGCCTTGTGGGACTCCTGGTACGTGGAAGGTTCTGGGGCTGCTTCAGCAGCAATATTTGTTTGGTTCTCTCTTATGCTGGTGGGAAACACCCACCCTTTTCCCTGCCCCTCCATACTCCTTCTCTCTCCTCTGCCCTGTGCCTGTCCTGATCATGCATCCATGCACATGGCATTTGCGCACACATACACCTACAATTCCTCAGAGGCTCTCTGTCCCCAGTGAGACCTAATGCAGTGGGAGAGCAGACAAGTAGCTGCAGTGACATATGAGAGGTATCTGCTGTGGGAGCAAAGAGAAAGCAGCTCACTGTCCGAGTAGCTGGGCGGACCTCACAAAAGGAGGCATTTGAATAGTGAAGGATGCAGGGGATTTTGTCAGCTGGAGAAATAAAGGATGGTTACTCCAGGAGCAGAGAGAGCATCCTGTGGGTAGCAAAGACACAAAAGAGAGTAGCTCAAGGGTGAGGGCGAGCAAATGAGCAGCTCAGCAGGGCTGGAGCATGGGGCAGGTGAGGGCCTGGGGGGAGATGAGCCTGGGAATTTGGGTGGGACCGTGTTGTGAAAGGTCTCTTGCCACATCTGGAGGTGTTCAGGCTGCAACCTGTAGGCACTGGAGAACAGTCAGAAGTCACTAAAACCCAGAGTTTTTTAGCACGATCACCCAGGTGGCAAAGTTGCAAAGGTGGATGGGAGGAATTTGTGAAAGGTAGGGAGACTCGCCGCCACCCCGCTGCTCCCCTCCCCCACGGCTCCCCTACTGGCTGCGTCCTGCCTGCCTTGTCATCTGTCCCCTCCTACAGCCTGCCCCATCCTGGCACAGTCCCACCTGTTGCCCAGCCCTGTTCTTTCCTGCCCTCTCTCCTTTCCTAGGCCCGCCTCTGGCTCCTGGGTCTGGGCTTTAGCCTGGGCTACGGCTCCATGTTCACCAAGATCTGGTGGGTCCACACGGTCTTCACAAAGAAGGAGGAGAAGAAGGAGTGGAGGAAGGTGAGCTGCTTCCGATGCCTCGGTCCCTAGCGCCTTGGCTCTCGGGGTTTGGAGGACCCCCCACCCCAACACGCCTGTACTCCGTGTGTTCACCCAGACCCTGGAGCCCTGGAAGCTGTATGCCACGGTGGGCCTGCTGGTGGGCATGGACGTCGTCACCCTCGCCATCTGGCAGATCGTGGACCCTTTGCACCGGACCATTGAGGTACCGCTTGGGAGAAGGCGCTGCGGTCAGGAGGCCGAGGGGGGCTCACTGGTGAAAGGGCCTCCGGGGCTGCGTGTGGTCTTGAGGAGAAGAGCCGCTCATGGGAGGTGTTTTCCAGCCCAGTGCATCTCAGCAGCTCTACCTCCTTCCTGGAGGGAGCCCCACCAGAGGCTCTGGATTCATCTGAAGTAAGGAAGTGGTGGGGAGCTGGCAGGACGTGCAGACTTCAGATATCATGGAAAGCGAGGGAACAAGCACTTTTAAGGTGTTTAGGCAAATGCTCCCGGACCTAGAGTGGGATCTGGCATCAGAATTGAGGATCTCATCAGAAAGAGGGGGCAGAGTTGGGAGTCAGGGACTGAGCAGATGTGGGAAGGGGAGGATGGCAAACATCTCTCCTGTGGCCCTGTCTCTCCCTCAGACTTTTGCCAAGGAGGAACCGAAGGAAGATATTGACGTGTCTATTTTGCCCCAGCTGGAGCACTGCAGCTCGAAGAAGATGAATACGTGGCTTGGTGTGTGGGATGTGGGGGAAGACGCCACTAAGGCAGGGGGTGGGGCGGGGCAGGGACGGTAGCTTTGGAGGGAGATGTGTCTTTGGAAGAAGAGGCAGAGAGCTCATGTGCACCCGGAGTGCATGTCCTCCTGTTTGTCATTGCACTCATCTTTTCTGAGAATGGGGAGAGTTGGTCTTTCGCGTGAGGAGCTTAGGTCTAATGCAGGGATGAGGCAGAGCTTGCATTCATCAGAGGGATCAGTGATGATGCCTCACTCTCATCTCCAGACCTGACACCATCTCTGTCTGGTCAGCTCCCTGGAGTAAGACCGGGGCTGTGAGGGGTTAGGCCCCCTTTGGCCTTTTTAACAACGCTCTGACCTATGAGCACAAATGGCAAACCTACGCTCAGCGTGGAAAGCCGTCTTCCCCCCTGGAGAATAAGGGAGTGAGACACTGTGTGGGGCCCAGGTCTTTGTTGACTGACAGCTGCTCATGACCATCATCGTCCTGTGCGACTCGGCTCCTAGTCCCAAGAGGAAGCAGTGAGGTCGGGGCCAGTTGGGTGGACAGTGGGGGCAGCAGACGGGGAGGGGTGTGCTAGGTCAGAACGGGTGGATTGGAGAGGAGCCCCCCTTTTCCTTGTGGGGTGATCAGAGGAGCAGCCGCAGGTGAAGACCACAGGGAGGAGGGGAGTGGGTGCGGCCTGAAGGTCTTGTCGCCCGCGTGACCCTTTCCTGCCATCCTAGGCATTTTCTATGGCTACAAGGGGCTCCTGCTGCTGCTGGGTATCTTTCTTGCTTATGAGACCAAGAGCGTGTCCACCGAGAAGATCAACGACCACCGGGCTGTGGGCATGGCCATCTACAATGTGGCGGTGAGCTCCCCGGACCCCTGGCATCGACCCTGGGGATGGACTATAGCAACCCAGGTGGAGTGGCCTGGGATGAATCAGGTGCCAGATGTGGGGTCAGTTGGGTGGAAGTCTTCAAACGTTTTTTAATGTCTCGGATTTGTTAAGCACTTTACAGTCTATAAAGCACACATTAATCTTCATACGGCCACCCAGTGAAGTGGATATTAGCATCCCCACTAGATAGATGAGGAAGCAGAAACAGGTGAAGTTACTTGTCTGTGGTTCACAGGCTGGAATCTGAATCGAGATTTCCTGCCAGGGATGCCCAGGGACTGGCTCTCGGGGACTCTGATGTGTGTATAGAGGTCCTGGGAGCTCCTGCCTTGAGGGAGGGGTTGACCTAGAGCTGGAGCTGGTTTGGAACAGTTTGTTTGGCATTCTTCTCAACCTAGAGTTGAGGATGATCCTGACTTTGGGTCCTTTTCAAATGGAAAGTTGCCCAGGAACCTGTCCCCATAGACTCTCTCCCGGGGGAAGAAGACCTCGGCTCTCGTCTGAGCCGGCAGATCTGCGACCCCAAACATGTTCTGCCCTCAGGTCCTGTGCCTCATCACGGCTCCGGTCACCATGATCCTGTCCAGCCAGCAGGATGCGGCCTTCGCCTTTGCCTCTCTCGCCATAGTTTTCTCCTCCTACATCACCCTGGTTGTGCTCTTCGTGCCCAAGGTGCGGTTCTGGGTATCCTCCCACCCTCTCCAGCCCGTGTCCCCTCCACGCCTTCGTCGCATGTCCCCTCCTCCCACTTCATCCCTTGTTTCGGGCCCAGCTTGTCCCTCTTGTTTTCGTTCTTTTCAACTGCAAGCCACCGTCAGCTAAGCACTGACACAGTCCCTGCTCGGCCATCCATGCCCCTAACCCCCACCCCAGATGCGCAGGCTGATCACCCGAGGGGAGTGGCAGTCAGAGGCGCAGGACACCATGAAGACGGGGTCCTCGACCAACAACAACGAGGAGGAGAAGTCCCGGCTGTTGGAGAAGGAGAACCGTGAACTGGAGAAGATCATTGCTGAGGTGTGCGGTGAAGGCAGGGCTGGTGGCGGGTTGGGGAGGCCCACGTCTCAGGTCCGGCTTCTGGAGGCAGAGAGCCTGAGATCAGCCTTCGGGAGCCTGTGGTTTACCAAGGGAGGGTCTCAGGAGACAAGGGGCCAGGGAGTGAGCAGAGGAGGACAGGGAAGGGGAAAGGGTGGAGCCGGCCTCAGGTAAAATCGCAGGTGGAGGCGGCTCTGGAGCACGAGCTGCATGGTTGGCTTGACCTGCCGGAGGAGCCGGGGGGGTGGCCCTGGGCTGGGGCTGGCTGGCTGCGGGGCTTGAGTGTGCCCTCCAGTGAGAGGGGTCTGGGCAGGTCCCCAGGGTGTCCACTGTGCCCCTGGCTGTAGCTAGGGGCCGGCGCAGTGTCAGGCTGGGGGGTGCTCAAGCTAGGATGACACTAATCTGTGCGTGAGTTACTGGAAGCTGTGTGCACGGACCTGTGTCCCCTCCCCCAGCCCCTTTGTCTCCCTGATCTCTTTCCTTCACCTGGTGCCCCACTGTGTTCTTTCGGCTCTCCCTGTTCTTCCCCCCATGCCTCGTGTTACTTTCTTCTGCCAGTCTACCCCTGCGTCTCCCACACGTCGTCCTCTGCCTCTCTTTCCCTCCCCCAGCCCTTCCTGACTTCCTGTCTCCCACTCGCCCAATTGTTTTCTTCCTCCAGAAAGAGGAGCGCGTCTCTGAACTGCGCCATCAGCTCCAGTCCCGGCAGCAGCTCCGCTCCCGGCGTCACCCTCCGACGCCCCCAGACCCCTCGGGGGCCCTGCCCAGGGGGCCCCCTGAGCCCCCCGACCGGCTTAGCTGTGATGGGAGTCGAGTCCACTTGCTTTACAAGTGAGGGCGGTGTAAGCGGGGACAGGCCAGTAGGCGGAGGGAGAGGGAGAAGGGGAGGGGGGTTGGGAGGAAGCAGGGGATACCAACCCCAGGTGGGAAGAACACTACTCCATCCCATCTCTTGTAAATACCTGCCCCTCTGCAAGTCCCGGGGTTTTCTGGGTCTCCAGTACTCCCGGAGCCAGGCCCCGTTCTCTCTCATTCGTTCGCATAATTTTCTATCTCTACTTCATAATCTAGTTTGTACCTGGCTTGAAGCTTCTCACTCACTGGCTCCTCAGCAGCCTCACTACATACACCCTTTTCTTTTCCTGTGTCTCGTTGCCACGGCAACCCCACAGCTCCCTTGCCTTTGTGCTCTGCTCCCATCCAGCAGGGGTCTCCCCAAAGTACTCTCTCTATGCTAACAGGGCCTGGCCATTTCTCTCACCATCCTAATCTCCTTCCAACCCACTTGCCCCTCCACACATCCACAAGTTTTGTTCCTCTCGAATTTTGCTTCTCCAGGGCACTCATTCTTCTTGCCAAGGCTCACATGCTCCTCCTCTCTGCCAGACACACACGTATCCTCCCCTCCCCTGCTCGTTCCCACTGCACAGGCTCCTGTGTGCGCACGCGTTTCACATGTACTTTCTCCACCCTTCCTGTGGCCGCATATGCTCCATTGTATTCCCTTCCCTCACGGCTGTGTGTGCCCCTCTCATGGTCATGGGTGTGTCCTTGTGAGGGCGTGTGTGGGTGGGCGTGTGCCATTTGTCTAGCATGTCTTCCCTATGTGCAGACATGCAAGCTTATCCGTGCACTTTCCCTGTGTGCCCTCGTGGTGCCTTGCGTACCCTCTTCTTTCTGCACCTTAAAATCATTCTGTTCTTCTAACAGAGTCATATGCACCCACCCTGCACACTGTTACGCACTTTTCCCCAGTTCACGTTTGGCGTGGCTGTCCACATCCTCTCTTTGTCACACTTGGTTTCTGCTCACACTCTCCAGCCTCTCCTTTGCGCTCATGGACCACCCTCGGTCCACACTCACAATCATCCTCTCCCAAGAGTGCTCCCTTTGGTTTTGTGTTTTTCTGGGGGAAAGAAAGGAGAAGAAATGGGGGCAGGTTTGGGGAACTGCTTCCAGTGGATATTCGGTGAGAATCCTGACCAAAGGAAGGCACCCCTGACTGTTGAGATGGAAGATGGTCCTATGGGGCGGGAGGTGGCGTCCCTTTTGCACTGTGGTGTCTCTTGGGGAAGGAGCTCCCCAAATCTCAATAAACCAGTGAACGGAGTGACTCAGCACCTTGTTCTTTACTGTGAACAGAGTGGGCTCCCTCCCAAGGAGGGAGGCTCGGGAGACTCCATGTTGATGAAAAGGCACTGTGGTGGAGGGATGGAAAAAGGTGTTTTATTGATCCATTGACGGCTTAGCAGGGCAAAGCAGGAGACTATTAGGACTGAGATTAGTGAGGGATGACATTAGTGGTTAAAAGTGTGGGCACTGGAGTCTAACTACCCGAGCTTCAGATTCTACCACATGCAAAAAAGTTCCTTTATCCTCCAAGTTCTCACTTATGAAGATAAGACTCATCATCATCATCACCATCTTCATCATCCAGCCCTCCACAGGGTGGTTGCAAGGACAAGTGCTCACGATGGTTCTTGGCTCGTGGAGCATGTTGGGTAAACACTAGCCACTGTTGCTACTGTTTAATGAGTTCTCTGACAGTGATAGGCAGGTATGGGAGCCTGGAGCATTTGGCTGAACAGATGTGAGGAGTCTTCTTCCTAGGAATTAGGAATAACGAAAAAATATGACTGCTAGGAGGCAGCAGATGAGATGGCCCCTGAGTGCTTCCAGCCTTAAAAGTCTTTGTCTAAGAACTCTGAGCATCTTGGCAGGAACTGGCTATCCACATGAAAGAAAGTATTGAATGGCCAGTGGAAAACAAAACAAAACAAAACATTGCTTGGGACTTTTGTAATTCTTTGTGTCCTCTTGGAGAAGTGCCTTTTTGAAGCTCAATTTTTCTCTTTCCCCATAGCACTGATTTTTTTAAAGCAAGTTTCATTGTTTTGCAAAAGAGTGACAAGGATTGGATGGGCCTTCTCATTTCACCATCCTGTTGAAGAGCCAAGTTCTGAAGTTCCCTGAGAGCATGGGTGGTTAAATCTTGGACCAGCAGTACTTGAAAACCATTCTACTGTGATTATCCACATTGGACCAATAGGACTTGATTTGAGCTTCCCCTTTCCCACAGTAGAATATTCTCGAGAAAAGGGGAAGAAGCCTGTGGATTAGGTAAGCCTTTAGTGTGGAAAGTGAACAGTTGGCTTCAGAAGCAGCAGCAGGGGCTATATCCCAGCCCTGGGCAGAACAGAAGAGACCAGAGTTACCACCTTGAACTTTCTTTGCACTTAGCGGAGCTGCAAATTACAGAGGGTCAGTTCTACTGTGCCAAGGTCAAGCCAGACATTCTTTGCTGGCAGGAGCACAGACAGGGACCAGGTCAAATGGTAGGGCCAGTAGAGGCTCCTGGTACGTGGAGGATGTGTTGCCGGGTGGTGCGACCACCACTCAGCAGTTCTGGGAGGAACTGTTCCCTTGGCCTCTCCAGCCCTGCCTCAGTCAGGATGGGCTTCACCCTCAGGCTTCAGATCTCCTCCTGACTATAGAGCACCGTGGGCTCTAGACTGCTTGCCAGGCCTCAGTGGGCCCCGCTCTGCCCTGCGTGACTTGGCCTCTTGCCTCCCTGCCCTAGTCATTTACTAACAGAAAGAATTTTGTGAACACTTTGCTACTATGTTAGTTTTGTTATTTTTTCAATCAATCAAAAGGTTTCTTTTTGTTTTTTTTTTTTAAATTTTTTGGCTGCGTTGGGTCTTCCTTGCTGCACGCAGGCTCTCTCTAGTTGCAGAGAGCAAAGGCTACTCTTAGATGCAGTGCGCAGGCCTCTTATTGCAGTGGCCCCCCTTGTTGGGGAGCACAGGCTCTAGGCGTGTGGGCTTCAGTAGTTGTGGCGCACGGGCCTAGCCACTCCACAGCATGTGGGATCTTCCCAGACCAGGGATCGAACCTGTGTCCCCTGCATTGGCAGGCAGATTCTTAACTACTGCGCCACCAGGGAAGTCCCAGTCAACAAGTTTGCTTGGGGAAGTTACTGTGGCAGGTGCTTCTAGGCCCTGGGGTAGAGCAGTGGGCAAGATGGGCTTTCGTGGGATGTACATTCTCAGAGAGGGAAGATGAAGTAAGTAGGCAGGTGAAATAAATAAACAAGGTAGCCTGAGAGAACAGCCAGGAGGGTGGGCATCTCGCAGTCGTTACGTCTGCTGCTCAGGACAGCACTGTGGGAAGGTGTTGTGCACTTATGTCTGTTACCTGGCAAGGAGACTGCAGCTCGGAGAGGAAGACTCTCGTCCAGGGTCACACAGCTGATGAGGAGAGCCAGCATCCAGGCTGAGTGAATTATTGTCTGTTGCTGCGTAACCTGTTACCCTAAAACACTGGCTTAAAACAATAATCATTTATTATCTCTCATGGTTTTGTGGGTCAGGAACGCAGGGGACAGTGGGGAGATTTGAAGGCTGGGGGCTGGAATCATCAGAAGGGTCTAAAGATGGGTGTTGGCTGAGACTTCAGTTGGAGCTGTCAGCTGGAACCCCTACACCTGGCCTTTCCATGCAGCCTGGGATTCCTTACAACATGGTGCCTGGGTTCCAAAGGCAAGTGTCCCGAGAGAGAGAGAGAGAGAGAGAGAGAGAGAGAGAGAGAGAGAGACAGACAGACAGACATGGGAGGAGAGAGCCAGCTAGGTCGAAGCCGTATCTTTTTTCTGACATAGCCTTGGAAGTCACATAGCATCACTTCTGCTGTATCCCATTGATTGGGGCAGTCACAAGGCTGTGCCCAGATTCAAAGAGAGGAAACATGGACCTCACATCATGGTGGGCTGAGTATCAGTCCCACTGTGAAAAGAACACGCGGGATGCAATAAATATATTGCTGCAGCCTTCTTTGGAAAGAATGATCCACCGCATCTGGTCTGCCTACTCCAAAGCGAGCGTTCACTGCACCTCGCACACTGCTGTCTACCCTCGCAGGTCCATCACCCAGTCTTGTCTATTTGCTGACTTTCAGACTCTTCCCAGGTCTTTGATTTCTTCTGGATGCTTCAAGGCCAGCGGTAGTCCCACACCTAGCCGTTTCTGCCAATTGTGGTTCCTCCCACGGTCCATTGTAATTTTAGGACACTCTGGATAGAGTTTATTCTCTCCGGTTTTTGAAGCAGGGAATTCTGTTACTTTGTACTTCAGAGTCCATTAACCCGAGGGGAATCGGAGGGTGGGCTTCATATCAGACAGCTTTCCCCCCCAAACAGGGGTGATATTCAAAATACTTAACCAATGAGGCACCCACTTACGCAGCCCCTGGAGCCAGGAAGGGAACACTAGAGACGGTCGTGGGAGACGAGAGCTGTGTTGCTGCCGTGAACCGCACGGAGGCTTCCGCGAGGGGGCGCTGTGCCGGAACTGCGACGCCGTGGGGAGAGGGAGCCGAGCTGCAGTAACGCTAAGCGGCGCACAGAGTGTTCTCGGGGGTGGAGGGGAGGACAAATAATCTCTTTCCCCAACCCATCTTAGGTTCTTTATTTAGCTGCGGCCTTGCAAGTGGAGACCAGCAAAAGACAGATTAATAAGAGAAAAACTGAAGTTTATTAACACGTGCATCGCGAATATGCTTGGGAATACTCAGTGATGAGGAACTCGGAGGGGTGGTTAGAACTGGGGCTTATATACCATTTTGAGCTAAACAAAGGAAAAGGGGTTAAGGGGTTTTGGGCTTCTGGGTAGTGAAGGCCAGCTTTGGGAAAGTGATCAGGAAAAGTGTGGTAAATAGGGATTGTTTAGTAAGGTTTGTTATGCAGATTTAAGTCGGTGCCGTCGCCTTAGATAAGAGTTGTTAAGAGTCCTCCTCTTCCTGGTACAGGAGAGGGAGACACCTTTATAAAAGTAAATTTACAAAAAGAAAACTTGTGCCCTGTTTTAGAGGTTTTCTTGCAGCTGCTGGTTCTCAATGGGCCTTTAGCTTAAAATAATCCATATGCCAAAGAGACATATTTTGGGGTGGCATATCCTGGTACCCTTCAGGCATGAGTGACTAATTCTGCACAGGGGAAACAG
Organism: Eubalaena glacialis; assembly: GCF_028564815.1. Taxonomy (NCBI): domain Eukaryota; kingdom Metazoa; phylum Chordata; class Mammalia; order Artiodactyla; family Balaenidae; genus Eubalaena; species Eubalaena glacialis. The sequence continues at coordinate 22,890,368 of NC_083722.1, read as the reverse complement.
AAGCCGGGCCCTGTGCTTCAGGACCTATTCATGGTTCAGTGCGCCCTGAGGTTCTTGAATAATGTCCCCTTAAGTGCTTCCAACTCATGTGTCGTATTGGATAGGGAAGTGCCCACACTCACAGGACCTAAATCCTGTAGTCTTTAATCATCTGCAAGGGATCCCCTTTTCCACTTGTATCCAATTCAGTAGCTTCTCTATATTTCTAAAATAATCCATATTTTCCCCTTAAACCATTTGGCTCCCTGGTGTAACTCCTTCCCCCACATCTTCCCATCTTAATGCACAACATACGTACGCCAGCTCTTTCCACACAGTAAATCAGCAAATATTTCATATTAATATTGTTCCCTCTGCTGTGTTTTAAACCTCTGGGAAGAATTCTCTGATGCCCACACCACCCAATGCTTGTACACTTTGTTCTTTCATTCTCTATGCCTTTGGCCTCGTACTTGCCCCCAACTCAGTTGTGTAGTGGTTACTTATGTTGGAATTGCGTCTCTGACCATCTTGATCTGCTTTGGACACTTTGAGGGTTGTGACTGAGTAAGCTTGTGCTGGGTTTTCCCTTAGGGTATCCAGTAGATAACTGTCCACACAGACTGAATGCATTCGGAATAAGATGTTAGTCCTAAAACCTCTGTTAATCCACTTATTCAACAAATCAGTTTTCATTAAAACAGATTGTTTACACTGCTTCATTTAATTCTCTGTTGTATTTCCCCTAGAGTCTGTCTAGAAAGGATTTTACTGTATGAGAACATTAGGGCCTCTGGGCACAGGGAGCTGATAAACAGGCCAACGAAGTAGAGGTTTCCAGGTCCCAGTGAGAGAAAGAGGATAGAGGTGATCATGACAAAAATGTATTACATAAGTGATTTGAAAAGTAGAACTAGGGTTAGCATCTCTTGTAGGGTTAAGATTAGGATTATTAAATATAAAATAGGGGATCTACATTTAGTATAGGATACAATCAAATTAGGAGGTCAAGGAGGCAAAAAGATTAGCACATGAATGGCTAAAATGAAGATTAGGATTAAAGTAGAGTTAATGCTGCTGTTCTGTGCTGATGCCAGAGTAAATGTTGAATCAAAGCCATTTTGTGTTGGGACTAGACTAAAACTAGGATTTCCCTTTTTCTTATTTCATCAGCATGTATCCGAGAGAATTTGGTATTGTTGCCACTGCCATGGGGAAAGCTGGGAGACAGCATCTGTGAGATTAGGACCCCAGGAAACTTTACACATTTTTTGGAGATATTTATTCATTCATTCACTCACTCATTCATTCATTTATAGAACTAATTGGGGGCCACTTTTCTGCAACATTCTGGTCCTTGCTTCTATGAGTCTGAAATCCAGTGGGGGAATTAAGCCAGGAACACACAACGTGAACTGTACCAAAACTTCCTCCAGGCAGCTATTGTTTCTTGTTCTCAGGGGATGCTTTGGAGCATCTGATAAACTCTTATTCCAAGGAAGCAAACCTCCTTCAGCTGGGGGATCTAATAAATTAGACATATTTCTAGACTGGGATGATTTCCTCAAAGTTTACTGAGAGTTGTGAGACTTCTCACCCGTGCTGGGGAGACACTATTTGTATTCAAGCACAGGGTTAAAAGCCTGGAGACTTGAACCAGCCCTCCTGGGTCCAAATGTCTGAAATTGTTAAGCTGCTACTAAATTCTGTGTCCCAGTTTCTGCATCTGAAAAAGGATGGCGATATTACCTGTTTCATAGTGTTGTAATAGAGATTAAATGAGTCAATGTGTAAAAATTACTTTAAATGGTACCTGGGATATCATAATCACTACATAAATACCTAATAATAACAATATGATAATTATCATCTTTCTGAGCAAGAGTACAAACCTGATGACCTTAGAGAGGTCTTAGGTCAGGAGTCTGGGATGCCAGTTGTAATACCACATACTGCCAGTCGATGGCACCAAAGCCCACATTGTTAAAACTGTCCTGTCGGCATAAACATTTTGAGGTCTCCCTCTCTGTCTGAGCTGTTTTCGATTTGTGGGTGCCGTAGAAGATGCAACACTAGAACTGAAGAAGTTAAGCTTTCTCCTAAGGCTCTGTTCTGAATTCCAGCCTAAGGATACTGAAATATTTGACGACGGTATGAAAGCAACAGTGTGTATTTGAGAAGCTGCCTGATGGAAGTCACCAGACCTGGGTTTTAGTCCTAACACTGCATGTCCTTGGGCGAGTTTCTGAACCCCTGGACTTCAACTTCCCCCCTTCCTTGCTGTCATTTGGGGGATAAAATAGAACAACAATGCAAAACAGACACTTAAGGAAGTGGAAAAAAAACCCGAGGGAGAAGTAAAGAAACTATGGTAGAAATTAGAAGTGGAGGTAAAGAAATAGTGATGATGTGACAAGGAGGTGAGTTGGAAATGGAAATGATAAAATTGGGGAGATCACCATGGAGGTGAAATGTATGAAATACAAAATAGAGACGATATTAAATTTGATTCATATGTTTCATATAGAGATAAGTACTTCCCCTTAGCACATTTTCAATCTCTGTGTCTCCGTGTCTCTGTCTCTCTGTCACACACACACACACACACTCACACTTGCATGCATGCACACACACGTGGCTGTCATCCATTTCTGTGACATGATGGATGTGAGGAGAGCAGAGGTGCGGGGAACACAGACTTCCTGACAAAACCATGAAGAAGTTGCTCTCACTTTTCACGCACAACAAGCAGTTCTCGCTCAGCTCTCCCTGGAGTCCTCGTCCTTCCCCAGCAGCCTCCTGAGTGCTCTCTTTACCTTCTTGTTCCTCAGGGTGTATATGAGAGGGTTAAGTGAAGGAGTGCCCGCTGAATAGAAGAGACCAAAGAACTTGCCCCTCTTCTGGGCATAGGGATTTTGGGGCTGGAGGTAAACGGAAATGACTAAACTGTAGAAGATGGCGACCACAGTGAGATGGGGGAGCAGGTCCCCAAAGCCTTTCTCCATGCTCTGGCGGAGTTAATCCTCAGCACTGCCCAGGCAATGGCACCATAAGAGATAAGAATGAGGGTGAGTGGCATGACCAGGAAGATGACACTGGACACAGCGAACTGAATTTCATTGTAGGTGGTGTCTCCACAAGAGAGTTGAATTAGAGAAGGGATTTCACATACAAAATCATCTATTTGCTGATGGGGGCAGAAGGGCCGGTGGAGGGTGGGTGGTGTCTGGACTACTGATTGGCCCAGACCCATTACCCAGGCCACAGCTGCCAGCTGCCGGCCCAGGCGGGGGTGGATGACGGTGGTATAGTGGAGGGGCTGGCAGACAGCCACGTAGCGGTCAAAGGCCACCACTGTCAGGAGGACACACTCAGTGGTCCCCAGAAACAAGAAGATGAAGAGCTGGACAGAGCAGCCAAGGAAGCTGATGGTCTTCTTTGGGCCCCAGATGTTGACCAGCATCTGGGGAACAAAACTTTTAGTGATGCAGAGGTCCAGGAAGGAGAGGTTGGAGAGGAAAAAGTACATTGGGGAGTGGAGCCTGGGGGCCAGCAGGGACAGCAGGGTGGTCAGTGTGTTGCCCACTAGAGTCAGGAGGTAAGAAATCAAGACAACCACGAAGAGGATTCTTTCAAGCCCTGGGCGTTCAGAGAAGCCCAGAAGGAGGAAGTCCCCCAGGGAGCTGTGGTTGACCACGGCCTATTCCTGTCCAGACCTAGAGGGATGAGAGGTGTCTGAGCAGTGCGCTCCCACCCGTCTTATAAAAACTCACCCTGGGTACTTGTCGGGTCATACCAGGTGGACGTTTCTCTTCCCGTTCCTTTCACCCAGCATCCCCAGGTACATCAACATCCAGCAGCCCCTTCTCTTCCCCTGTGTCTCCAGGTCAAACATTGTCTAGTAGAATGGAGGAAACCATGAATGTGCTGAAAGACAGATGAAGTTTTACACATACCTCAGACTTGCTGGCTGAAGGCAAAGAAAGCCGATATAAAATATGGATTAATTAATTCAGCAAACAATTATTGAGTACTTATTATATTCTTTAAAAAAATTTTTTTTATTTTTGGCTGCGTTGGGTCTTCGTTTCTGCGCGCGGGCTTTCTCTAGTTGTGGCGAGCGGGGGCTACTCTTCGTTGCAGTGCAAGGGCTTCTCATTGCTGTGGCTTCTCTTGCTGCAGAGCACGGGCTCTAGGTGCGCGGGCTTCAGTAGTTGTGGCACATAGGCTCAGTAGTTGTGGTGCATGGGCTTAGTTGCTCCGCGGCATGTGGGAATCTTCCTGGACCAGGGCTCAAACCCGTGTCCCCTGCATTGGCAGGCAGATTCTTAACCACTGTGCCACCAGGGAAGCCTCCTTTTTAAAAAAATACTTATTTATTTATTTGGTTGCACCGGGTCTCAGTTGCGGCAGGTGGGCTCCTTAGTTGCGGCATGCATGTGGGATCTAGTTCCCTGACAAGGGATCGAACCCGGGCCCCCTGCTTTGGGAGCGCAGAGTCTTAACTGCTGGACCACCAGGGAAATCCCCCTAGCCTGTTCCATTTTATTGCTAACAATATTCCACGTATGAATACATGACAATTTGTTTATCCATTCACCTGTTGATGGACATTTGAGTTGCTTGCAGCTATGAAAAAAGCTGCTATGAACGTTTGCAAACAGTTCTTTGTGTGGACAATTAGGAATGAAATATTAGGGTTGTATGATAAGCATCTGTTTATAAGAAACTGCTAAACTGTTTTCCAACGTGGCTGTGCCATTTACACTCCCATCAGCAATGTAGAGAATTCCAGTTTTTCCATATCCTTGGTGATCCTTGGTGTTGTCTGTATTTCTGTTTCAGGCATTCTACTGGGTGTGAAGTGCTGTCTCATAGAAGTTTTAATTTTCTGCATGATGATTAATGATGTTGACTGTCTTGTCATGTACTTATTGGCCCTGATGTGTTTTTTATTCAATTCATTTTTACTATTACTTCTCTTATAAGTTACAGGCATTGATGGTTTGGCTCCTCTAAGACTTTTGAATGCCCATATACATTTTAGAATCAGCTTGCTCATTTCTACAAAAGACTGCTGTAATCTTTATTAATATGGCAATGAGCCTAGAGATCAATTTGAGGAAGAATTGATATCTTAACAATATTAAGACTTGTAATCCAGAACAAGGCTATCTTTCCATTAAAAAAACCCTGCTTCTTTAATTTCTCTCACCAACATTTTATAGTTTTTAGTGTAGTAGGCTTGCATATCTTGATTAAATTCATCCTTAAGGGTTATTTTTTGTATTATTGTATATTATATTGAAATTGTTAATTTTCCAATTGTTCATTACTGGTATGTAAAATACAATTGATTTTTTTCTTTGTATATTGACCTTATATCTTGTGATCTTGCTAAATGTACTTGTTAGGCTAATAGCTGTTTTGTAGATTCATTAGGATGTTCTCTGCAAACAATTATGATTTTCTACATAAAAATAGTTTCATCTGTGAATATAATACTTTTGCTTTTTCTTTCAAATCTTTATGGGTGTTATTTCTACTTTTTTTCCTTGTTTGACTGGCTAGTACCTTGATTTCTTCCTGATCTTATGGGACAGTATTTCTTCATTAAGTATGACGTTGGCTTATGGGTTTTTCTGTAGATACACTTTAGAAGATTGAGGAAATTCCTTTCTATTACTAGTGCTGTCCTTCTCAGGGATCAAATCATGATGTATGTGATTTTGAAATGTCTTATTACTAGTGGTGATCACTTTGGTCATTGAGTTAAGGTGATACTTGTCAGATTTCTCCACTATGAAATTACTATTTATAATAAATACGTATCCTGTGGGAGATGTGTTTAGATTATGCAAATATCTTTTTTCTCATTGTACTGTTGCCCACCAATTTTATTTTTTATTTTTAAATTTTTTTTTGAATTTTAGAATTTTATTTATTTTTTTATACAGCAGGTTCTTATTAGTTATCCATTTTATACATATTAGTGTATACATGTCAATCCCAATCTCCCAATTCATCACACCACCACCACCCTATTGCCCGCCAATTTTAGCATCCACAAATGATTCTTGACTACAACAGTTATTTCTGAGATGTTTGCCTAATGGAAAATTTCTATTTCCATCATTCTTTCTATTTGTTATTTTGAATTCTACTGCAAGGAAAAACTATTCCTTTTCTCCTATTTATTTATTGTTGATTTTCTTTATTTGTAAAAGTAGTGACAAAGTTGTGCAACCAACAACCTTATATAAATCTGGAATTTTTGTCTTCTTTAACCATTTTTTAAACTGAAGTATAGTTAATTTACAATGTTGTGTTAGTTTCAGGTGTACAGCAAAGTGATTCAGCTATATATAATGGATGAATATATATATATATATATATATATACACACACACATATTTAGCTGAACATATATATATATATACATATATATATGTATATATATATTCTCATTAAGATTCTTTTCCATTATAGGTTATTACAAGATATTGGATATAGTTCCCTGAGCTATACAGTAGGTCTTTGTTGGTTATCTATTTTACATATAGTAGTGTGTATATGTTAATCCCAAACTCCTAATTTATCCCCCCGCTCTGCTTTCCCCTTTTCTATGTCTGTGAGTCTATTTCTGTTTTGTAAATAAATTCATTTGTATCATACTTTAGATTCCACATATAAGTGATATCATGATATTTGTCTTTCTCTTTACTTCACTTAATATGATAATCTCTAGGTTAGAGATTTGTTCCTGGACTCTAAAAGCTTGTTCTGTACATCTCTAGGTTACTGGTCAGCCAAAGATTTGAGAGGAGTTCTCATCTAGTTTTTGAGTTTGTACCTTTGCAGTTTCCTCCTTCCTGGGATTTCTCCTCCTTAATTTTCAGATAGGATAGCTCTCTTTTTCAAAGGGTCAAATGCCCTCCAGTTTCTCTTTGCTTTTGATCACTCCCACTGACTTCAAACAGTTATTATCTATATTTTACTTTTACAGAATTTATCATTGTTATTGGCCGGAGAGTTAGTCTAGTGCAGCATACTGTCTTTGTTTGTTGTAAATTTTCTGATTAAAAAAGATTTTTTTTTTCTCTCCGTGTTGGACTACAGTGTAGAAACAGTGAATTCTAGAAGCCCAAGGGTGGAAGAGCCATTTGAGTTAATGTTTAATCTTCATTTTTTTTTTTTTAAAGTTTAATTTTTATTTATTTATTTATGGCTGTGTTGGGTCTTCGTTTCTGTGCGAGGGCCCTCTCTAGTTGTGGCAAGTGGGGGCCACTCTTCATCGCGGTGCGCGGACCTCTCATCATCTTGGCCTCTCCCGTTGCGGAGCACAGGCTCTAGACGCGCAGGCTCTGTAGTTGTGGCTCACGGGCCCAGTTGCTCCGCGGCATGTGGGATCCTCCCAGACCAGGGCTCGAACCCGTGTCCCCTGCATTGGCAGGCGGATTCTCAACCACTGCGCCACCAGGGAAGCCCCTTAATCTTCATTTCATACACCAAAATCCCCTTATAACTCACCACTTTTTGAATCGTCTCCGGCCATTTTTTCCCATTCCACTTTTTTTATAATTAATTTTTATTAGAGTATAGTTGCTTTATCCATTCCATTTTTTTTTTATACCTTATATTTTTAGGGGGCTATTCTGTGTTAAAATTTGCCTCATTTCTATTTCCACTTTCTGGTCTTAATTCTGTAGATTAGCAAAAGCCTAACCACTTATGAAATCTCATTTAATCATCATAACTGTCATGTGATGTAGATACCGTTTTTCCTATTATACCATAGATTGCTCATTATTCCCTAGTAGTAGTTCTCCCCTCCTCCCATACTATTTCAGTCAGGTTACGCCTACTCAGAGTAAAAACAATTTCACAACCTCCCTTTCAGCTTCATGTGGTTGTAAGATGCTAGGCAATGGAATGTAGGAGAAATCCCCTCTGGCTGTTTCCTGGAGCCTTTCTTAAAATACTATTGAAGCCCTCTCTTTGGCCATCTTCTTTCATCAGTTCTGTCATATCCTGGAATAATGATGTAATGGCTGGAGCACTAGATACCATTTTGGACCACAAAAATGTGGACCGTATCCTAAGAATAGCAGAGTTCAAAGGAGTGTGGTCCTGAGTTTTTTTTGTGGAACAGAACTATCATACTGGTTCTGAGGCTTCTACCTCTGGATTTTGAAGCCACTTCTATCTTTTTGAAGCCAAATATTTTTAGATATGTGTTAAAGATTAGCAGAGCCTAATCCTAAGTGAAATCCCCAACTTACAGAAGAAAGTACTAAGCTTCAGGATGGTTAAATAACTTGCATAAAAAGTAGGAAGCAGAGCCTGAATTTTTTCCAGGAAGACCTGACTGCTGCAAAGTGGATGTGGGCCACTGGCCCACACACCACCCCACACCTCCTAGTGCATTAGCTACTCCAGTTATTTTGTCGATTTAGTCAGTTTTCACACATTGCCATCAGACCCAAGATCTAGGCTCAGTGACTATCCCTGAGTTATATATATTTTTTGGTTTATTTTGGTTAGGTTTGGCCTCTGATTTTAGCTAATTTTAAATTCCCTTGATTTCAGATAATATTATAGACTATATTATTAATCTTTCCAAGTTTTGGGGTATGTAAAATATTAGTGGATGTTGTGTGTTTGGGAGTAGGGAAGGCACAGGGTCCTGACAGTTAACCTATTATAGCGCTAGCTTTTCATGGCTATTTGCTTGGCAACTAGTGCTGAGCATAGAAATTGATTCCCATTGGTGCATATGTTATAGCCAGTTCTGTCCTGAGCCAATGACAGCATAAAAAAGATACATATCCCTCCCTTTACTCCCTTCCTCTGCCCGCCACCCTTTTGCTATTGAATAGGTAAAACATACACAGATTGCTGAGAAATAAAATATTGCCTGCCGTATCAGAAAACTAATGATGTCACAGTCATCAGTGATTGCAGTAGAGGTGAGTCCAGAGGGAACTCAGGAAGGAAACAAAGAATATCTGCCATCTAGCAGCCATCAGACTGCAGCCACTCCCAAAGGTGAGACCTGAGGGAACTCAGGATGAGAAAACACAGGATATTGGCCCCAAATAACTGAGGTGCATATCAAAGAAATGATATCAGTGAGCCCAGACTCCTGCATCCTCCCATACATAGAAAAGCACTAAATTCCTTGAGATCCCTAGTTTTCTTTTATTAACAGTACTCTTTTGTTCCTACTACCTGCCCTTTGTTGCAAAACTCCTATATATCCTAGCTCCCTCCTTGCCTCCTCAGAGCAGTTTTCTCAAGGTTACTTGAGAAAGTCTCCTGGGTTTGCGGTCCTCAGTATGTCCCCTGTATAAAACATAACCCTGAACTTTTAGGTTGTAAATATATTTTTTTAGTTGACAATGCAAAACTAAAAACATAACAACAGGACAAGGCACGTAATAAGTAAATCTCCCTCCCATTCCAGTTCCTTAGGCAATACAGTTTCTTTCTTTCCAGAGATATTGTATGCATATTTCAGCATATGTGTATATATTTATCTTTTTAAATATCAGAATATTAGACATTTTGTAACTTGATTTTTTTCAGTTAATTCCACTGTATACACCTTCATTTATTCTTTATTGATAAATGTTGTTTCCATTTTTTTGATTACAAATAATACCACATGAATAGGCTTGTACATATCTTACTTCATACATATATGAGTATATTAATAGAATAAATTCCTAAAGTGGAATTGCTGGGTTTAGGATATGTAGATGACATTTTTAAAATTATATTTTTGTCACCAGTTTTGGTACCACAAAAGAATACATGTAAGATATGTAAACTCTAAAGCATAATTTTGTCATAATCAACACTCATGGTTTTTACATTTTTATGACAGCTTGATGGCACACATATATGGTCCTAAACACTATATTGTTCAGTTTTGCTTGTATTGATTTCCCTTTAGAACATTCATGTTTTAGATCATAACATTATTTTACCTTTAATAGAGTGAATACACATTACATCTCTTAATTAAGTAATAAGAATGTCACATACATTAGTGACATTACTGAATGTCACATACATTAGTGACATTCAGTAAGTTGTTTCACCAAACATTAAGTTCCCAAAGTTAAACTTTAGACTCTAAATGTGACAGGATGAGGTATCAGAGGGTTCTTAAATGCCTTATTCCCTGTTGAAAATCTTCAAGTTACTCCTATCAGCATTTAGATTGGGCTTCATTTGTTTGAAAAACAAACATACTCTGAATTTCAACATAGCTTATCTCTTTTTATTTCAACGTAGCTTATCTCTTTTTAGTTTTACTTGTTTTGAAGAGTTATGAAAAGTATCATACTTTTCTGTAGTCTCCTAGGTCTTGTTTTTTTCCAATCAATCTGTATGTGGCATATCCATCCATATCACTGCTTGCAGGTAAAACCCATCCATTTTTATTGCTGATGGTATTCTACAGTTCAGTTATCTATTTCCCTATTATGGAAAGGTATTTGGGTTGTTTTAGTTTGGCATGTCCATGTTTGATTTTGACATGTATTTTCCAAATTATCCTTCTTTGAGAGTGGACAAACTTTTCCCCCAACCATCATTAAATAAGAATTCACAGTTGCATTTTGATTGAGTTTGGTTGGCATTTCTGAAGCAATATTCCTGATCCCAAAGCAGTTTTACGAACTCTCTCATGGGCATTATGAAAGAGATGGAAACAAGGCTTCTGCTCCAGGAGGCCTCAGTGGGGGCCGTGACTAGCCCTAGACCACCCCATCAGCTAGTGCCAAGCTGGGAGGCTTTAGATATCTGAGACATTTGTTTTATAACCACCAAAATCTCCACAAAATGCTCTTTGACCTTGGCTGTTTTCTGAATTTGTTAGAGGGGCAAATGAAAAGAGATCTTTTTGCTTCTGAAAAAGTGTATTGTGACCCAGGGAGAAAAAATAAATCAGATTGACACTGTGGAGAGAAGCAAAGAGTTGTCAGGTCCCAAGAGGAAGCTGTAGTCAGCAAAGGGGCGTTGGGGGTTTGGGACCGCCCTCCCGCTGGAGGGAAAAGAGAGATCAGAGTCCAGATTTGTTATTCTCGTTCCTTGAAAGGATACCGCTTCTCAGAATCCAGATCCTATCTGGGGAGGGAATCTCCTGTATTAGTTTTCCCTGGGAAAATCCCTGGCTTGCCCTGGAGGAACTCTAGGCTGGAAATCCCCAGATCCAGTAGGCAGTTTCTCTACTGCCCTGCGGAATTGCCTCGCAGTGTTAGTCTTTCGTCACTCACAGTCCTGGGAGAGCAGTTCTCCTCTCCCTTGGCACTAGGCTGCGATCTTCCTCCGGGCTCTGACCCCTGCACTCGAGGCTCTTCGTTCACCTCTGCCCAGTGGGGAAGCACAGGCTGGTCCAGGCAGGGCCTGCCACCCAGGGATACTCCTGCCTACATAGAGACCCCTAAACTCTGCTTGCTCTCATTCATCCCAAGGCTCGTTGCATCCTCTGCTTTCCTTTCTCTCTCAGGTCCCTCATGCCACGCGGTGAGAGAAAGGGTGTGAGAAAAGAGAGACTTAATTATAAGAAGCTTCAACCATCTACTCTCCCTCTTCTCTTTCCAGAAATGACACAGAGACCTAAGAAAGTAATAGGTGTAAATAAAATTTGAAAATTGAAGCAGTTTACTCAAGTCTGCTGTGTACAGCTTTTTCTTTCTCTTTCCAGACCTGCTTTCTCATCCTTGTCCTCCTGTTGGGCTTTCACTTCCCTGTCGCCCTCAACCTGATCTGACATCTTCTATGTGGCCACTGGTGATGTTGCAGAGTCCCCGGATCCTGCTGGACGGTGGACGCAGGGCAGCCCTTTTCTACCGTGCAGCAGCCAAAGGTCACAATCTCGTTATCTAATCAGAGAACCTGGAGAGATATCTGAAGAGAGAACAGCACGTCAAGGTTTCCAGTCTATTCCATCAGGTTGCGTTCTTCCCCCTTCATATTCATTCTGTTTACAAAAGTATGTCTACCCCACAAAGTACATTTAAATAATAATTCATTTTACCAATTTTATTAACTGCCTAATAAGAGCTTCAAATCGGAGAACATGACTTAATGTTAAGCTTGTTCAAATAGTGGAATGAGCTCTTGGACCCCGTTACTCTGTGTAGGCACTTCTGTAAAACCCGGTTCTCCAGGATGGAAACCCCTGAATTAAAATGGGCTCATTTGAAATCTGTCAGTGAGTGAAGGTACAGTAAATGGCCACTGAAAACACAGCAAACAAAGATGACAACTTGGCATTTTTACAGGCCTTTTACTTTGAAAACATTTGAAGCACTTTTAATAAACGATGTTTTAAAAGTGGGTTTTGTGACGATGTCCTGAGACTTTCGGAGAGGGCAGGGATTAAACAAAGTTTTCTGAGCCTGGAATACACTTAGGAATTCTCTCTGATCATATCATTTTATAGACCAGAAAACCAACATCTAGGGAGGTGAACAGATTTGCTCAAGTTAATTTAGTGAGTGGCGTCCCTGGGACTGGTATGTTAGGAGATCAGAATGATCAAGAAAACGCCCTGAGCACACACAGCCTATGTACTTCCTTTTTGTCCCAATCCAAATCTCCAGAGCCAGGGAGTAAGTAGCTCTTTAGGTATCTCTGAGATCACACTAGTGAGTGTCCAGGAGTAAAGGTGAGGAGATAGAGGCACTGTGCTGTGAAAGGGATGTGTGTTTGTTTTGTGTGTGGAGGATGGGAGTCAGCATTTGATTGTGGGATTTGGATTGTTCTCAAGTAGTGGATTTGCTTTGCACGTTCTCAGACAGGGTGGGAAGAGTGCTAGGAAGCTCAAGACCCAGGAATCTAAAGTTCTTTGTAAAGGACATGTTATAAACAAAGTTTTCTGAGCCTGGAATACACTTAGGAATTCTCTCTGATCATATCATTTTATAGACCAGAACACCAACATCTAGGGAGGTGAACAGACTTGCTCAAGTTAATTTAGTGAGTGGCGTCCCCGGCACTGGAACTCACGTCTCTTCTCAGTCCAGGGTTATGTATCCTATGCCTCCTCCAGGCGCGCTTCACTCATTCCGCCAGGCTAGTGTGAACAGTCTGTTGCTGGTCACATCGTTCCACACCGGCTCTTACCGTCCTCTCCCAGGCGCCCTTGTCCTCAGCAAGGTCTCTCACTAATGGGGGGCTCTTAAAAACAGCAGGGGAGGACCACAAGCTTTAAAGGTCTTCAAGCCAGTGAGGGTCCAGGACTGCAGGCTGGGAAGTCATAAGTCGGGACTGGGAGTGGTGGGTTGTTAATCAGGGAAAAATTCTCAGCAGAGAAGGACCATGCCATGTTTGGAACAGGGAGGGCAAATGGATTGGCTGTGGGGAGAAGTGCTTGATCAGAAGGTATTTTTGTTTACTGACTCTGCTGTAGCAAAAGTGAAAGTAAATTGAGGAGACCTTATGAGAACAAAGGGTACAGGAAAGCCTGATAAGCACAGCTGTCAGGCAGGGGATTTCCCTCTCAGCTGCTTATATAAACTGGAGGCCAGGACCTTTTCTCTGTCTCCTGATTCTGCGCCCCTGATTGTAGAGATGGCTGCCACGCTCTGTGTAAGTTGGGATTGGATAATGGGGATGGGGAGGATGGGGAAAGGGAGAGCACCTCCGAGATATGGGAGAGCTCTCAGGAATGGATGAGGGAGAGTGCTGGGTAGGTGGGGTGGCTGGGAAGGCATCTGGAAGGCGATGAGAGAGGCATTGATACCTACCGAATGTGAGGAAGGTTTCCATGTAGAGAACCAGGTCGTTTGGCTCCTGAGTTCTCTTTTGTTGAGACCTTGCACTGGCCACTGTTGGGTGGGTACATGGTAGGAAGTGGGAGTGGGCTTTGTGCTCTGCAGGGCTGGCAAGACTTGAAATTATGGAAATATTGTCTTGATCCCTTTCTCCCTTATCCTGTTTAGGGGTCCAGGGCTCTTAAGCTTCCTTCTCTTCCCAAAAGAGAGGTTCAAAGAATTCATTTATCCTAAGTTGTTAATGCCCTGATACATTACCTTATGTAAGAATATATGCTCTACAAAGAGAACTTGGAATGAGGGCAATGCTTAGCACAGAAGAGTGAGAGTTCAGTGAAGAAATGTCTGTGGCATCTAGATTGGGAAGATATTTTTGAATGAAGCCTGAAAGAGGTCCTCCGAGGCTTTCCAGTGACAAGACAGGGGGAGATTCCCCGTGTTCAGATTATTGAAGTAAGACCTAGATATACTCCCTACTTTCTGTGAGTGGGGCCCTGATGGGATTAAAGGAGGAGATCATAGTCTATAATAGGTAGATATAAAAACACAGAAAATACATATGGACAAGTGATACTGAACATAGGGTCATTAAAATAAGCTAGTTATTTTTTTAAAAAGTACTGACAGTACAGAGAAGATGTGTCCTAAACAGGGTTTCCATGTAAAGTAGTCATAGTCATGGAGGACAGCCATGCGGGTATTCCGTTAGGCCGTCAAGCCTTGGAAATTCTCTTTGAGAGGTGTTTTTAGATTCTGGTGTACATTTCTGGTTGCTTTCTAGTTGTATTCAGTTTTTGACATTTGACAAACTTTATCTGGATAGGAGACAGGTAAATAAGGTGGGAAATCGTTGATAACATTTTGAGATGGATAAGAGGTATGGTTACAAAAGAATAAGACTGGTTTTCTTGCATTATGACCTGGAAATTTCAAAAGAGAAGTTTCAAAAAAGGGAGGGGTACAGGTCGTTGTAATGGAACAGGAGGACCAGACACGAAGTGAAGGGTCGGAGCAATGAAGGAGGGGGCACGAAGGGCGCAAAAGGTGGCAGGCCTTCTAGGCAACTGTCTCTTGGTCTTTGTTGTCCAGGTGAACGTCCATTCTCAGAAATGGGAATTAATGACCTTCACTGTCCACTCAGAAGACAGAGTGAAGAACATCAGTGAACATGTCCGGTCTAAGACCAAGGTTCCCGTGCACGACCAGGTCCTCCTGCTGGGCTCAAAGACCCTAAAGCCCCAGAGAACGCTGTCATCGTATGGCATCGACAAGGAGACGACCATTCACCTCACCCTGAAGGTGGTGAAGCCCAGTGATGAGGAGCTGCCCTTGGAATTGGTGGAGTCCGGTAATGAGGGGCAGAGGCACCAACTCCAGGTGCGAAGGTCCAGCTCAGTGGCCCAGGTGAAAGAGATGATCGAGACAAAGACTGCCATATCCCCTAAGAAGCAGGTTGTGACTTGCAATGGAAAGAAACTGGAAGATGGGAAGATCATGGCAGATTATGGCATCAAAAAGGGCCATTTACTCTTCCTGACGTACCCTTGCATCGGGGGGTGACCACCCTGGGGATGGAGTGAAATCAGGAGCAAAAGACCTTATTTCCTTTTGCTCCTTACTAGTCACACCCTTTGAAAATTTCCCAAAACTAATGAGAAAGATAAATAGCAAGAGAAGACTTGGAGTGGACTGGCGAGGAAGAATGTAGGATATTTCTAACTCATTGCTTCTTTCATTCTAACATGATTGAATAATTGGCAAAATTTTGTATAACATATTATATATAGATATAATATATTAGAATTTGAAGGCCTGTTAGAGACAGCTTTCAAAACCAGCTTGCAGTTTAATCCTTCCCTGGTTCCCTCTGATTCATAGAAAAACTCCTATTTCCTTTCCCAGCCAACAAGATAGTATGTTTTAGGTTGTGATCCATCTTCTTCTTCTTCTCCTTTTTTTTTTTCTTTAATTGGAGTATAGTTGTCTTTACAATGTTGTATTAGTTTCTGCTGCACAGCAAAGTGAATCAGCTACTCCCACATTCTTCTAGTTACTGTGTTTGCATCTATGTTTAGCTCAGTGCTTCTTCTATCATATCACTGAATAATCGTTGAACCAAATTGACTTTCTACTTACAGAGAATAGTGAAATGGTTTATTATGAAGTGAATTATTTACTGTGACATGACTACAATCATATTAATAAATAATTTAGGAATTCAATTAAACTACCTCTCCTTATTGAAAGCTATTTGTTATGAAATGAAACTTGGCACTGTGCCCCTTCTTACTCTCTCTATTTCTCACATCCAGTTAAACCATTCGTATTTCTGGGGACAACGGTAGGCATGGCAAGATGTTCACCTTGGGGATCTAGAGACTTTATGTCTCTAGTGCGGGCTCCTTGGGAATGGATATGCTTTAGGTGGGAAGGGACTTTCTGAAAGTTGGGGGATTGTGGACCAGTCTCTGTCCTGTCTGCCTTAGGGTCTAGCAGGTCTTCTCTGGGTTGAGTTGGGGGGGTAAGGATTTGTTTCTGGGTTGACCCCAACGCTCTGTCCAAGTTCTGGCTAGTGGAGCTTTTTTCTCTCTGCTTCCTCCATCTTTCTCCCTTCGTTTACTCCTCCATCTCACCCTCATGTCTCCTTCCTGATCACATGTATGTTTTTCTTACAGCCTGAAACATGTTCACCCTCTTCTCCACTAGTCCGGTCTCTTCTTTATAACTTGCTCAAGAACCACTTCCTGCAGAAGAGTTTCCTGAACTTAACCCTGCTCAGCACAAACCACACTTATAGGTGTTGCTTATTACAATTATGAGTGAAGTGCTCTGAGGTGGGCACTATTTAACTGCATAGGTGGGCATTGGGTTAGACTGATTCCTCGAGACAAGAGACCATGGCTTCTTTTTTTGGATGGGGCCTCCTATAGGGTAGAGTCTATGATTTTATTGTCACGTAGGGATATGTCTGATGGCAGACACCATGGGGTCTTCCACGCTCTCTTCCATCAGACTGGAATTTGTCATATATCATCGTACCAGCATATGGACTCTTGACGGGTGGTTATAGTATCCCCTGAGGATGGGGAAGGTCCTCCCCAAATCAAACTTTCTTTTTTTCAGCAGCCTAGGAGAAAGCCTGAAGGCCATTTCCCCCCTCACTAGACCTGCACGTATAAATGTCAGGATTTTCCCTACAGCACACGAACCTTTCCTGATGGGAGGAAGGGATCTCCCCCATTAACCATGGACTCCGTAAGGACAAATCTTGCAGATTCTCATACAGAAATGAGCAGCCTGAAGGCTAAACTGACTGACTTTCCAGTGGGCATTTCCCGCCTTGGGCCCTGGGGTAACACTTCCTTCCCTCCCTGACTTACTCACTGTCTAGCTTGCCCTCTCCGAAGACTCCCCAGGAGCCTCCTCGCTGCCCCCTTCACTTCCTTATTCCTGAGGGTGTAGATGAGTGGGTTGAGGGCGGGTGTGATTACAGTGTAGAAAAGCGAAATGAACTTGCCCCGCTGATGGTTGTAGCTGTGAGTGGGTTGCACGTAGGTGTAGATGGCTGAGCCATAGAACAGGCAGACGGCTGTCAGGTGGGACCCACAGGTGCCCACCGCTTTCCTGCGGCTCCCTCCGGTCCTCATGCCCCATACAGCGCGGGCCACGGCACCCCAGGAGGCCAGGATGACGGCGGACGGCGCCAGCAGGATGACCACGCGGGCAGCAAACATCTGGCGCTCGGCGGAGTCTCGGCCGCCGCCGCCGCAGGCCAGCTTGAGCAGCGCGGGCAGCGCGCAGATGAAGTGGTCCACCCGGCGGGGCGCGCACAGCGGCCGAGCCGCCAGCAGCGCCGTTTGCGCCGCAGAGCTGGTGAGGCCGCCGAGCCAGGAGGCGCGGGCCAGCGCGCGGCGGAGGCGCGGCGGGCGGCACAGGGCGGCCGCGCGATCCAGAGCCATCACCGCCGGCCGGACGCACTCGGCCGAGTCCCGCGCCAGCGACGCGCACAGCTGGGCCAGGCGGGGGCCGAGCTCCCGCCACAGCGCCCGGCCGCGCAGGTCGGCCAGCAGCGGTGGCCCCACGCTCGTGGTGAAGCCCGCGTCCACCAGGGCCGGGTGGCAGAGGAAGTAGTACACGGGCGTGTGCAGGCGCGGATCGAGTACCGCCAGCTGCACTAGCGCCGAGCAGCCCGTCAGAGTCAGGAGGTAGCCGAGGAGGACAAGGGCGAAGAGGACAGGCTGCAGGGAGGGCCAGTCGGAGAAACCCAGCAGGAGGAAGCGCTCCTCTGTGCTGTGGTTGGCCTAAAGCGGGAAAACTCGCAGAATGTTTGGAAGGACGATATATGCTACACGAAAGGGTGATGTTATCCCTTCTAAGCAAAGGAAAACCCGGGCCAGTGGGCGTGGGGTGGGAGAAGGGATGGCAGCACACACAATGCTTATGTATCTACTGGAAGCTCATTTTCAGATCTGAGCCCGTAGTTTATATTAGTATATCCTAGTTGATATATTTACCAGAAAATTCTATGAGGAAGATAGAATCTCCATCCTATAGATGAACAAACTTGGGCTCAAAAGGGTAAAGCATCCCAAGGTCATAGCTAGTGAGTGACCCCGTGGACCTGTACTAAAAGGCCTGTTTGATTTAGAAATCAGTACTCTTTCAGCTGCCTCTTTCAGCTGCTTCTGGAAGGAGTCCTATGGTAAAAGTAGAAATCTAATCTTCGTCCCACATGATAACCCTTCAGGTGTTTGAAGACAGATTTCACTCTGAGCCTCCCTCCTCTTTGTTTGCAATGTTTAGTGCCCAAAATTACGCGCAATACTCCAGGTTTGATACAACCAACACTTGGTAGAGCAGAACTATCTCCTTCTTTGTTTCAGGTGCTCTACCTCTATTAATACAATCCATTATACTACTGACTACTGAATTTTAATCTGTGGTGAATCTCTCTTCTAGGCTGCTTCTAATGTCCATGCCCCTCCTGCTTACTATCTAGTGTGATGATCATGAGCAACAAAGATTGGCACATGTGTACCAGCCTTTAAATCCAGAGTGATCTGGGTAAAATGAAAGTCAGGGGACCTGGGTTCCACCTAGCATAACTGCCTTTGACTAGTGATTTGATATGGGGAAGTCACTTCATTTCCCTTTGCCTCAATTTTTTCATGTGTAGTAGGAGGATTTTGTACTCTATAACCTCTAAGGTTCCTGCATGTCTTCCTGGCTCTAATTTTAATAAATATTTTTCAAACAAATGAAAAGTGGATGCAGAAGCTTTTTAACCCTTGATAGTGATGCTCAATCAAATTTCCTGACGGTACAGAAACCATCATGGTTGATGTGATGGATAAAAGTCACATAGAAAGCTTTCTACTACATGGTTCCTGACAGGTATGATTATACAGATAACTTGTTTTAAACATCATTTTCACTGTTCTTAATTTAAAACTCATAATCCCCTAATTTTTTATTTTTCAGGAAGGAACTCTCTTCCCCCTAAGAAAACATTATGTTTATATGGTTCTCTCGTTTTATCGTCATTAGTAAGAACAAGTATTAGTGTCGTGATTAAAAATAAGGGTTCAGGAGTCAGACTGCCCAAGTTCCATTCTTGCTTCTGCCATTTCTTAGCTGAACAACCTTGGGCAATGTTGCTTAACCTCTCTGTGCCTCAGTTTCCTCATATGAAAATAGAATTGATTAAGTAGCTCCAACGGGTAAAGCTCTTAGAACAGTTCCTGACACATAGTAGACGTTGAATAAATGTTAACTATTATCACTATTTCACATCAGGAAACAGGCTTTTAGAGGGTTCCTACACTACTTAAGGACAGAACTGGTATGTAAATTTATACCCCGTTTCATATGTTAACTCTTATGTGAAAAAATAGATAATACTCCTATTTTATTCAGTAGGATAGGAGGGTAATTGAGGTTAAATAACTTGCCCAAATTCACATGGTTTGTAAATACCTCTCAGGATTTCAACCCCAATCTGATTAATTCTGGGATCCTTGCTTTTTTTTCTTTCTTTTCTTTTTTTTTTATGAACCAGGCTCTAATATGCTAGGGACTGTGATGGATAAAACTACATACAAAGATTGACCTTTATTTCTGGATAATTTTATAGTCATACTGGAGATGAATAAAGTAGGAGAGTTGACATTCAGGCTTATGGTCCAATGGTGCTAGAGATGTTGAGTTACAAAGAGTCAAATTTCCTAATTCTCTGCTTACATAGACACACACCAGTTCAGCCAGGCAAGCCTTAAGTCATTCTTAGGCAAACCTACCAAATCCTGAAAACAAGCACACAGTGATCAAATTGCACAGACATCTTTACTGCATGTACACACAAATACCCAAACACATAGCTCAGACACATTTGTACACATACCCAAACACCCCATAATCCCCCTAAAGCATCCAGAAACCAAATCTGTTGTAAAAAATATTCTATAACGTGTCCCTACACATCATTTGGTATTCTAGAATGTGCCCCTCTTCCATAAGACCATTTTTTAAAAGTGCAATGTGGTAATAAGCCTACCTTCATGTCTTATTCTCTGGCACTGATATCTAGGCCTTCAGTTTCCAGATAAGAAGTTGGTCTCTTGCTCCTGCTCTGGATTCTCTGGGTTTGAAATGACAGTGGAAGGGATGAAAGAAAGGCCCAATCACATGGCTATTGATTTCTGGAACCGGTGCCTCAGATCAGGGCAGGTACCTGAGAAGACAACGTGGCATGGGCAAAGCAGTTGTAGAGAATGAGAAAGGGTGTTGATGAGCCTCTTACTAGAGAGAGAGCCAGGGAGTCAACAATTTCTGTTATTTAGAAGAGAGGATGGAGCTCTGGGGAATCTATGTCCCTCTCCCATAATTAGCCCTTTGTATGGAGGTGTCCAGAGAGAGCTCCCTCAGGGTAGGGAAGGGAAATTTCTGGAGGGAAAGGCCCTTTCGGATAGAGTGTCCCTGGCAGTGTGTGGAAGCCAGAGGCAGCACAATTCCTTCTCACATCATTGCTACTCTTAATTTTTAACTGGTTTAGGATTGCATCCTCTGCTGAGTGACCTTAAGCCAGCTGTTTAACCTCAGTGATTCTCATCTGTAAAACATGGGTATTAACCCTTACCTGTGCTAGATGCTGTAGATTCGATGATGTCATCCCCAGTTCTGAATGCAGCTTTGATTCTCATGTCATCAGCTTTGCCCCCTAACCCCCTTGTTGCTGTCATCCCCTACCTCACCCCCTTTGCTCCCCTTTATTCCTTGAAGAGTTTTGTCCCTGGCTCACGCTCACTCACTCCAGTGAGGCTACCATCACGATTCTCAGTGAATTCAGTATCCAGGGAGATGACGCTGTCTCCTCTCAGTTCCCTCCTCAGTAGCCATCTGAACATTTATCACTGTCCTTCACCTCCCTCACATCTTCACTCCTCTCCCTATCCAGCTTAGATTCCCTGGTCAGTCACTGTAATTAGTCCTTTGTGCACATACTATCAACGTTCCTGCTGAAATCCACCTCAGATCCTATCCTATCCCTACATTCGTTCAGCTGATCATGGACGGAGAAAAGGCCACAGTCATGCCGAGAAGTTTCACTTTACATTCATGACCACTAACTTCATTTTTAAATTTTCTGTCCAGTTTTATTGAGATATATTTGACGTATAACACTGTGTAAATGTAAGGTATACAAAGTCATGATTTCATACATCTATATATCGCCAAGTGTTTATCACACTGAGGTTAGTTAGCACATTCTTCATCCACATAATTATCATTTTGTTGTTGTTATGGTAAGAACATTAAAAATCTACTCTCATAGCAGCTTTTAAGTATTCAGTACAATGTTGTTAACTATAGTCACCACACTGTACATTAGGTCCCCAGTCATTTTATAACTGAGAGTTTATACCTTTAGAACGTCACCTCCCCATTTCCCCCACCCCTCAGCCCCTGGCAACCAATATTCTACTCTCTGTTTGGATGAGTTTAATGTTTTTAGATTCTACTTATCAATGGTATTGTACAGTATTTGTCTTTTTCTCTCTGACTCATTTCACTTACATAATGACTTCAAGGTACATCCATGTTGTAACAAATGGAAGGATTTCCTTATTTTTTATGGCTGAATAATATTCCATCATATTATATATATGTATAAATATAAATATTATATATAAATATTCATATTTTTAAATGCAACACACACACATATATATAAATACCAATTTACATTCCCACCAACAGTGCACCAGGATTCTCTTTTCTCCACATCCTCACCAACACTTATCTCTCTTGTCTTTTTGATGATAGCTGTTGTGAAGAGTGTAAGGTCGTATCTCATTGTGGTTTTGACTTGCATTTCCCTGATGAGTAGTGATGTCAAGCACCTTTTCATGTTCCTGGTAGCCCTTTGTAGGTCTTTGGAAAAACGTCTGCTCAGATCCTTTGTCCATTTTTTAATCATATTTTTTTCCTGAAAAATGTCTATTCAAGTTCTTTGACAATTTTTTATGGATTTTTTTTTTTTTGCTATTGAGTAATATGTGTGTATATATATATATCTATATATCTATATATCAACATTAACCCATTATCAGATATATGGTTTACAAATACTTCCTCCCATCCTCTAAGCTGCCTGTGGTTTAGGGCTTGTGAAGACAACTTGAATAATGTAGTAACACACAGAAACCTTCCCCACGGTCCCCTCCATTTTCTTTCCACATCTCTCAGGATCTTTCAGAGTCCTTGTATTCATCTTGAATTTAACCTAAATGCTTCCTGCCTCAGTAAGGGTATTGGAAGGTCGTAGAAGGATGTGACTTTCTCCTGTGCCCACTCTCCCCAAATAGAGCCAGAAGTCTGAGGTCTGACATTCAAGGCTTCCAAGAATCCAGCCTCAAGTTTCCAAGCCCAGCAGGTGTTCTGCTTTTCCTCGAATAAACTTGCTGCACTGATTGGATTGGATGACTCCCTGTGCTTCCCCACTTCTGTATCTTTGCACTGGCATTTCTCTTTGCTTGAACAAAATGCTCTCCTTGTTCCCTCTCACCTACCTCAGTCCTCCCGACCCCTCCAGGTTCAGAACAAGCTTCACCTCCTCCAGGAAGCCTTTCCAAGTCTCCTCTTGCTTCCCAGAGCCTTTAGAGTTTGTGAAAACAAACATAATCTTTTTCACATTCTGCTTGTCATTTCATTATTTTCTGATTATAAAAATAATATATACCACTTATGGAAAAGCAGGAAATATAAGAGAGAAATGGGTGAAAACAGAGATATATAAACATATAGGGAAAGAAAAAAGCCTATCTATAATTCATACAACCGATACTGTTAACTATCCACCATCAATAATTTAGGATATTCTCTTTCCCACTCTCTTTTTCCTTCATATTTTTACATAATTGAATTCATTATGGTTTCCATAAGTTTATTTTTTGTACTTGGCGTTAGTCATCTAGTATTATGATGAAAGAATGTCTACATTATTACATATATCTTGTATATATAAAAATATAATTTATATTTATTGATCATCTGCTAATGATCAGGCACCATAATATCCACAAGATACACGTGTGCTCAATGTGTCAATTTATTATAATTTACTGTTGCCCCCTTCTTTGATATCCAGGTTACTTTAGTTTTCTTACAAAGCATTAAAGGTGACATTTCAAGAAACAGAATGAATTTTCTGTATTTTTATCTTTTTTTTAAAGGAAAGAGTGGTGTGTATAGAACGATTGCATCAAATGCTTCCTTAGAATCCCTGGAGTCTGTCTATGTATGTATGTTTGCATGTATGTACCTATCAATCATCTATATCTATATCTACCCCTTTAGTGACAAAGTGGAAAGAGTGTATTAGATTCTGGCCATGAAGCCTGATCTTGAACAACTCATTTGACATCTGTGAGCAGTTTTGGTGGATAGGCAGATTGATAATGTTGCATATCCCTTCAGGGTGATGAGGAGGGAGAGAGGGAAGGGAGGCTCACAGGGGAGAGCTGGAGTTGGTCTGGGGTTGGGTGAGAGTGAGGGAGAATGAGGAGAATAGAAAAGAGATGCTGAGTGGAGGAGGAAGGCAAAGAGCCTTTACCAGATCATGGAGAATGTTTTGCATAAGGGACACTGTGGGGCCTTGATAATTACCTGCAGACTTGAAAGGCAGAAGAAAGGAGGGTGAATAGAGGAGTGGGTGGCATCTTTGAAGCCCAAAGTCTGCACCTAGATCCCACTTCCTGTTTTTCTCCGTTCTCAGAGGACCAATCCGGGATTCTTCTGAGCTGCAAGCCAGGTCAGCTCCTTCTCCTCTTTCCCCTTACATCTCCGGAGGAACCAAGGCCCCTGTTTCTCAGGCCCATGGCGCCTGAGTTTCTCCCACGTTCCTCTCCTCACTCTTTCCTAGTTGACCCTGACAGGGAAGAGTTAAGGCCAATGAGAGCACACACCGTAGGGAGGCGGAGAGGCTGACAGCGACCTGGATGAGCACCCACTCGCGTTTCCGGACTGAGCTGAAGCCTTTGTCTCTATTCATCATCCAGTCCTGCTTCCTACATCTCCTTCCGGCCCCCAAGCGAGATCCTCTCCCGTCAGGCTCTCCAGTGCCTCCCTGGGGCCCGGATCTGTGAACCCCGGAGAGCCCAGGGAGGAGGTCAGGCTGGGGGACCCGGGAGCCATCTGCTGGTGGGAGCCCTGAGTGCAGGCTGGGGAAGTGAGATCCGCGGGGGTGCGGTCTGCTCTTTAGCTCGGAAAAGAGGCTGCCCAGGGAGCCCAGACACCAGTTTCCTTGTGGGCCGGTGAGTTTTCCTCTGGGCTTTTGTTGTTGTTTTCCTCTTTCTCCGCCAGCGCTTCACTCTGCCTGCGCGGCTCCTTCTCCCTCCCCAGTCACCTCCTACTTCCTTCTGCAGAGTGAGGGAAGGAGGCTACTTCCGGTAGCAGGCGCCGCCACGGGCAGGGCACACTTCAGAGGGTGGGCCCTCTGGGGCTTGGGAAGTTAAGGAAGGGAGAGTCGCGGGGGGCGGGGAAGAGGAAGCCTTAGCGAAAGGGCGGGTGGGAGGTGACGAAGAGGGCCAGGAGAAGAGCAGGATGTGAGAGGGGAGGTAGCGCTCAGGGGTCAGGTTCAAATCAACTACCCTGTGTTCGTCCTCCGCAGACTGACCACGGCATCCATGCCCTCTGCAAGTAGGGCTCAGGGGAGAATGCAGCCTCTTGCCTTCCCCCTTGTATCTTTGCTTTCACCTCTTCCTCTTTCCTACCTCTGTGGTGACTGTGTGTGTGTGTGTGTGTGTGTGTGTGTGTGTGTTCCTTTCCCTTTTTGCTCTTTGGGCCAGTACTCAGCCATCTCTTTCCCTTTGCTGCATCTCACAAGCCTGACCCTTTCAGTTTTCTCTGAACCACAGCTTTGACTGAAGTCTTACGGTGAAACCAGGCGAGAAGGATTCATTCATTTTTGTTCATTCAGCACGTATGTAGGGACAAGAGCACGATGGCCAGAGAACTTGGCTGGGCCAAAGGAGACCTAAGTTCTAATTCTGGCTCTGCCACTAGGTAGCTATGTGACCTTGGGCACATTTAAATCACTCTATGCCTGTGTTTTCTCATCTTCCAAACGATGGGATTGGACCAGATGAGCCCATTTTTCTGCTCAAATGCCCTAATGACTATGATGCTGTGATTCTGTTTATTAAACAGTGCTGGCCATTTAATTCATTTGGGGCCATTTTCTCTCCTGGTCACTCTGCCTTTATCTGCTCCTCATGCCATCCTCCTCTCTGAGTCTTTGTGTCCTGCTTCCCCTTCATGTTTGAATGTCCCTTCTTGTCTTTCAGCCTCTTATGGGTCTCATCCTTGGGCTGTCATGCCATTCCAGGTGCTGCTGTCATTTGAGTAGGTGCCCGTGCATTTGTGCCAGGAAGAGTCGGGGTGTCTGGACTCTGCACAGAGGGCCCTCTACAGGGATGTTATGTAGCAGAACTACAGATATCTTACTTCTGTGGGTGAGACTTCCTATCTCTTCTCTTTTTCAGAATTCTTCTTCATTAGCAGTACATGATTTTCAGTACTATTCAGTGAGAGCCTCCCCACCGATTCTGACCCCCAATGGGGTACTGATTGATGTTGGAGTGATCTGAAAATGCAGTATGTTTTTGGCCAGTATTACTCTCAAAGAACTTTCTGGAAACTGAAGGTATTTATATGGGGCACTTAGAACGTGAGTGATAGCTCCATATAACTCCTTCTAGAAATCTAGGCTCTTTTAAGTCTAGACTCAACCTCTACTCTCCCCCAAATGCATATAACATTCCTTTCTCTCCATTACATTTTTATTACAAAACATTTTTATTTCCTAAATAGTACAATGAGATGTGATGAGAAATACAGCTATACCAATGGGCTGTGTAAAATAAAAAGGCCTGGGAATGGGAGACATGATCCTGGTTAGGGAGATGGAGATTTCTGGGCCAGTCCTCAGGTGGTATTCTCACTCCCTTTATGGGCATGACTTTTAGTGGGTGCTGTGAGGAGATTGAGGCTGTGTGGCACAAGGAAGCTCAGAGCCATAACAATTTCAATCAGTTCCTTGGTTTACCAGTCCAGTATTTTCTTTCTTATATTGATATCAAGGTTATAATAGAAGGATCTAGTTTATTTCCATCACATTTTCCTTTATTTCAAATCCCAAACTTCCCCCTTAATCCTCTATGGGCTGAGAAATGGAATGTTGCCTGCCACATCAGTAAACGAAGGATGTCACAGTCATCAGCGATTGCAGCCATGCGGCTACGCCAACGGTGAGCTGGTGAGCCCTGAGGAAAGTCAGGATGTGAAAACACAGGATACTGGCCCCAGATGGCTGAGGTGCATATCAAAGGAATGATTTCAGTGAGCCCAGACTCTTGCATCTTCCCATACATAGAAAAATGCTAAATTCCTTAACTTGACATATCCAGGGTTTTTTTTATTAACAGTACTCTTTTGTTCCGACTACCTGCTCTTTGTTGCAAAACTCCTATAGATCCTAGCTCTCCCTTCGCCTCCTTGGAGCAGTTTTCTCAGGGTTACTTGAGATGCTGTCTCCCGGGCTTGACGTCCTAAAAATTTCCACCGAATAAAACATAACTCTCAACTTTTAGGTTGTGAATATATTTTTTTAGTCGACAGGGTTTACCATCAGTCATCCCCACACCTTACAGTTTGGGGTGGGGCATTCACAGAGAAATAAGACAAGGCCCGTGCCCACTTGGCCGTTACCTTCCTGTTGTCATGACAAGAGAAAAACCACCCGTTAAACAAAGAAGGTCGAATATGCTCAATGTCAAATGAGTGATTTAGAGCATTGTGCATTTGATTGGACCAGTGCCAGTCTGTGAACTGTTTGTTATCAGTTTGTGATGGGATAAGTACATACATTGAGAGAAAGCATTTAGAAACTTTTAGAGCAATTTGACATTGCCACAGTATCCAAGCATGTGGCCAGTGGGCCCATCTCATTGACCAAAAGAACAAAACAAAACAAAACCTCTGGTCCTTCACCACAGAGAGTCTGAGAAGCACTGGTCTAGAGAATAAGTGTTATGTGGTGTGGGATCGTCAAGGATGGCTTCATGGGAAGCAAGGTGGAACTTGAAAGATGGGTAGGAAAAATAAACTACGGAGAGGGGAGAAGCAGAGAAGGTATTCCAGGTGGGAAGAAGGGGAGAGCAAAGACTCAAAGGGAGGTGGACTTACTGGACACTGGTAAATAGACTAGTCTACCTGGTTAGGTTAGGGTAACATGAGACGGTGGATGTGGTTACAGAAGTTGGTGTTAGACATGTTGAATGAACGACATGGCCCAAGCCTACCGTTGCAGCTATCCTCAACACCCAGGACATTGTGGTCCAGCGGCAGCCATTCTAGAATTTAGCGAGTGAAATGGGACCACATATACGTAGGACATAAGAGAGGTGGACCTAAGTTGGTGGAGGGGCAGTAGCTCAAAGGGCAAGGTTAGACAAGTTGAATAAGGACTATTTGAATTTTGTTTTTTAGAGTGTCAAGGTGCATAGAATGTAGGGCATAGTAGCTGTACATAGCTCAGTAAGGATTTTTTGATCTTCCGATTGATCCAATAGAATTCTTGTTTCCTAAAACTGAGCTGACCTCACAGCTGGAGCAACGTGAGGAACCATAGATTCTCGATGCCCCAAGACCTCCTGATCTGGGGCTTATTCCAACCTTTCTTGCAGGTGAGAGAGCTGCATCCAAGGTATAGTAACTGAGCAGAAGGGAGGGTTTCAATATTTGGAGAAGGGATTGTGTGAGAGGGAAATCAAATCTACTCTTTATTTTCTCTTCCATAGTCATATATTCTCTTACCAGTCTACTCATCCATTTGCTAATTTCTTTTTTTTTTTTGGAAATTCAACTTTGCCAAACACAGTCTTTTGCCTTGTGCTGCTCCCATCATTGGTCCCTGCTCTCAAAGGCGTTTGCCACGTAGACCTCCTCACCCTGGAACTGTCATTCTGCATCAGTGCCTTATGCTGCTGTCAACTTAAAAAAAATGCACAACATGAGAGTTGTGAGTTAAGTTTTATTTGGGGCAAAATGAGGACTGCAGCCCGGGAGACAGCATTTCAGATAGCTCTGAGAAACTGCTCCAAAGAGGTAGGGGGGGAAGGTCAATATATATGTGATTTTGGTGAAGAGGGAATACATGCAATCAAGCACATATTTTTGCGGACGTTCTCGTGAGGGTTACTGCAAGTCATGAGGAGCAGACGTCACCATGAAGGAATTTAGTGCTTTTCTAGATATGAGGAGATGCAAGAATTGGGCTCATAAAATCAGCGCCTGAAAATATCTACCTGTTCTGCCAGTTTTTCTCAGAGCACAGGGTGCCTCATTCCTGATCACCCTGAATTCCTTTCAGGGGGTGTTGAAGGTCAGCAGCTGCTGATTTAATGATTTAATCCTTGTAGAGGTAGATGGCAAGTGCCAATTTGTAGTTGACACTGCCCATATGGCTTCTCATCTGCTGGGTTTATATGCAACTTATAGCTATTGATACTGAGCAGGACCCTGTGGGGCTCCCGGGCACAAAAGCCCTCCTGTGTCCCCCATTTCTTTGATTACAGGAAATAGGCTTCATTCAGCCTCCACAACCTTCTCTGAGTTCCAACGAGTAGGTTCAAACAGTTGTTAATCAGGGAAGGGAGGGGATGCGGAGACAAGGGAGGAATAGTGCAGCCCTGGGGCAAGGTCCTGGTTCTCCCTCAAGGGATACACACAACTATATCTTTGAGCTGTTTTGCAGATACTGAAGCCCCCACCAGCTGGAAGAGGTTAATGGTTAACACGGTATGCTGCCCACAAGCACGTAGATCCCAGACCAGCTGGAACCAGAAAGTTGATGCTGACTCCCACTTACCTCACCACCAACCAATCAGAAGAAGGTCCACGAGCTCATCACGCCCTCTTTGAACCATTACTATAAAGCTCCCCACTATGCCCTCCAGGTTGGGACACACAGTTTTGAGGGCATTAGCCTGCTGTGACCCCCTTTGCCTGGCAAAGCAATAATTCTTTTCTACTTCACCCAAAACTCTGCCTCGAGATTTAATTCGGTGTCGGTGTACAGAGGCCGGATTCAGTTTCACTATCTCTGAGTCCTTTAAAAGAGATTCATCTGTCAATACTTCACAGTTCTACCATCCAGATCTTATTGTATTCTAATTCTTGATCTGCTCAGTCAGCAGGAATTTATGGAATATACTGTGTGCTGGAGCTGTGAGCTTCCTCAGCTCTATCAGCATGTCTTGAGAAAGATATCATTTGGAGTATGAAGTTAGATTTGTTCCAGGGGTATAAGGGAGATGCACTAATTTTTTTTTTTTTTTCTGATACAAATGTGATGCCTGTTCATTGTATAAGAATTGCAAATACAAAAAGTGTAAGAAGTTAAAAACCATCCCACTACCCAGATACAACTTCTTTCTACATTTTGGAGTATTCCTTACAGACCTTTTAAAAAGTTAGTTCAATATAGGTCTAGAGACAATGTCTGTCTTTTTTACGTAGCCCAAAATGTCTCTAAAAATGAGAATGTCAGAGTGTCAGGAGGGTACAGTGGAACCACAGTCAATTTCTGAGGTTCTTTAAAACAAAGTGTCTACTAAGATCAGCTCGTGTATTTTTAATTTTTTTGACAACGGTGGCCAGTAATATTTTGATGCTCAGTTAAGCTTGGGGCCATCTGGTTGTTATATTCCAAATGCTATATATTTTTTGACATTTTGGAGATTTTTTAAAGCCCACATATGTTAGCTTGGATTGAGTGTTGGAAGAAATGTGGGGAAAGTTCTTTCTATTGTTAGAATATGGAACCAGAGAGGCCTGATGTTGTCATTGGCAGGTGATGTGGTGATGAGACTTGGGGACGGAGCGGGTACACTCAGGTGTCTTCAGCACTTCTTGGCTCCCATGGGTCACTGGCAGGAGTGTGGCAGGCTCACTGACTTGTCACACATCTGAGATCACGCTGAGTGAACAGTGAATATAGATTATCCTCCTTTATAGTATGTGTGTATACATGAATCTTTTTGTGCATGTATTTGTGCCTCACGCTAAGGAAGAGAAGGTCATGCATTTGATGACTTTTTATTTTTAAATAGCTAAAAACGTACACAGACCATAACCTAGCCTTATCATTGCCCGCTAGCCTA
The DNA here is from genome assembly GCF_028564815.1 of Eubalaena glacialis. Taxonomy (NCBI): domain Eukaryota; kingdom Metazoa; phylum Chordata; class Mammalia; order Artiodactyla; family Balaenidae; genus Eubalaena; species Eubalaena glacialis. The sequence goes on along the minus strand of NC_083722.1, from coordinate 22,859,878 downwards.
CTGAGAGAACTCTGAGTATCTCATCCTTCCTCACAGAGTTCATCCGTATATGCATGTCTCTCGGTGTATATACGTGTTTATAATTGTATAGTTATATGTGTGTTTGTGTCTCATTTTTTTTGTTTGTTCGTTTGGGAGTCCCGTAGCTCATGGATAGGTTTAGAGGAACTCAAAACCAAATTATACATATTTATGTAGTAAATGGAGCCACTTCCCAGTCTTCATGCTAATGGAAGGGAACAACTGGAAGATAGCCCAAGATATGAATAAGACAAAATAGTAAAAAATCGCAAAGTAGTTTCTATTTGCCTTTGAAATGTGGTTTATCTCTATTTTTAAAGCAAACTCACCACATCAGCCCAAGGTTTTTTTTTCCCCCCAGCATTTCTGAACATCTCTTATCTCATCACGTTTCAACTTCCTGCAACAGTATCTGCCTAAGTCTTTTTAACTCTAGGGTTTTTCTCTAGGCCCTATTTCAGAATTAATGTTTTATTATTTTCACATATTTGTTCCTTTACTTATTTAAAGGAGATTTACAGTGGATTTCTAATTTCCAAGTAAAATCCTAAGCTGTAAGAACCATCAATTGAGAGGAGAGGTGACATAGTTTGACTGAGCCTAAAAGTCCCCAAGAGTCTACTTCAGAAGTTGAAGGGCTTGCCTCCCAGTCAAATCCATTTCTCTTTTCTTGAATTTCCTGTGCACAGTACATCCTGAAGGACCCTGATGTAGATTTTCCCATGGGTAAGCAGCTCTCTGGATGTGGTTACGTCTCTGCAGCTGCCAAAGGTGCTAATCTGGGGAGCAGGCAGCAAGATGGAGTAGCAGGTGCTGTTTGCATTTCCTCAGTTGCTAAGTTGCATTTTATAAATGCTGCTCCACTGGAGGTGTGTGTGTGGTGAGGACTTAAAAAAAATGCACAACGTGAAAGTTGCTAGTTAAGTTTTTTTTTTTAATTTTTATTTATTTATTTATTTATGGCTGTGTTGGGTCTTCTGTGCGGGGGCTTTCTCTAGTTGCGGCAAGTGGGGGCCACTCTTCATCGCGGTGCGCGGGCCTCTCACTAGCGCGGCCTCTCTTGTTGCGGAGCACAGGCTCCAGACGCGCAGGCTCAGTAATTGTGGCTCACGGGCCCAGTTGCTCCGCGGCATGTGGGATCTTCCCAGACCAGGGCTCGAACCCGTGTGCCCTGTATTAGCAGGCAGATTCTGCGCCACCATGGAAGTCCCGCTAGTTAAGTTTTATTTGGGGCAAAATGAAGCAGCCTGGGAGACAGCGTTTCGGATAACTCTTAGAAACTGCTCCGAGGAGGCGAGGTGGGGGAGCCAGGTTATATAGGAGTTTCATAAAGCAAAGGGCAGGTAGTCTGAACATCAAAAGATTATTGTTAATTAAAGAAAACCAGCTATCTCAAGTTAAGGCATTTAGCTCTTTTCTATGCATGGGAAGATGCAAGAGTCTGGGCTCACTGAAATCATTCCTTTGATATGCACCTCAGCCATCTGGGGCCAGTATCCTGTGTTTTCACACCCCGAGTTTCCTCAGCGCTCATCGCAGGGAGTGGCTGCAGTCTGACAGCTGCTAGATGGCAGGTATTCTTTTCAGCCCTGAGTTTCCTCAGGGCTCACTGGCTCACGTTGGAGGGCTGCAATCGTTGACGACTGTGACATCCTTTGCTTACTGATATGGCAGGAATTATTCCGTTTATAAACATTCCGTTTATCAGTGGGATGATTATAAGAACCCGGAGCAGACAACTATGTGTCTCTGTCTCCCTGTAGCATCTGGCACATTCCCCTGCCTTACCCTAGGTGCTTGGCAGTTGTCCATTATGTGATTGACTGACCCCACTCCTCTCTGTGCCAGGACTCCCATCCTCTGCTTCTCTGGAGTGACACGTACTCACCCCTCAGAATTCTGAATCCAGGTTTCTCCTCAAGGGCAGCCCAGAGTCTGAACTAGGCGTTCCTTCTTTGAGCTTCCCTAAGGCCTTCTGCTCATACCTATCATAGCCTAGTTACTCTCTCTCTCTATTTGTTAAATTTTATTTTTTAATATTTGTTTTTGGTTGCGGTATAATTAACATAACACTGTATTAGTTTTAGGTGTACAACGTAATGGTTTGATACATGTATATATTGCAAAATGATGACTACAAAATTTAGTTAACATCCATCACCACACATGGTTACATATTATTTTCCTTCTGCGGAGAACTTTTGTTTTACTCTCTTAACTTTCAAATGTACGATATAGTATCATTAACTCTCTTTAGTTTTCTGAACATAGTTATAACAGCTGCTTTGAAGTTTTTGTGATAATCTAACATCTGGGGTCCGTAAGAGACGGTTTCTACTGACTTATTTTCTTGTATATCTGGTCACACTTTCCTCTTTCTATGCATATCTCATAATCTTTTGTTTATTACTGGATATTTTAGATAATTATGCCAATCTGGATTCTGATCCCAAGGGTGGCATTTGCTGTTGATTGTTTATTTGTTTAGTGACTTGCCTGGACTAATTCTTGGGGCTCTCTCTTCCTGCATTATTAGCCACACTGTATTAACATTTTTGTTTTCATTTTTAAGACTTGTTTCTTAGAGATCTCCCTGGATCAATGTAGCTTATTGGTTAGCCAGTAATTGGTTAAAGGTTGTGCTTAAACACTTTGAGCCATTAAGTCTTCCATCCTTGATTGATGGCTCTATGTGGCTTGGAGAACACATTCAAAGTTCAGGCAGTTTGTATATCTGTCTTGGCTTTTCCTTTCTGTGTTTGCGAGGCCTCATGTTCAGCCCCAGATGAGTATCTTGCTCCTATCTGCAGCCTTGTGTGTGTGAAGGCTTCAGATCATGAGGGACATGTAGGATCTTATCAAGGCCCACTTTGGGTGTCTTGTTCTCTAGATCTCCCTGTTAAATTTCTGGCTGATCTGCAGGTTTGTTGCTTTCCTCAATCAGTATATAGATCTCAGGCTAGATGAGAACATGGTCTTCCTGATTATTGGCCACTAAGACTGCTATTATTTTGACAACTCCCTGGGCACAGAATATTCTCTGTTCTGCTCCAAATAAAGTCAGCCCTTTCCCTGCTGATCTTCATGGCCTGCCCCTTCCCTGGCAGAATTTTGGGGCCAGACACCTGGGCAAGTGATGGGAGCAGCTCCAGGTTAAAATGACACAGACCCACGGTTCTCGCTAAGGTTTAGGAAGTATTCTTGAATAAATACTTCTCAAATTGTTGGATGCATTTGGTCAGTTTCCGGAGTTCTTGCATGGTTCTTTTGGACAAATTTGTCCAGTTTTAAATTTTTTTGTTTTTGTTGTTGTTGGTAAGAGTATTTGCTGAGTACCTGCCTCACTCAGATATTTTAGAAGTTCCCCTTCACCTCACCCTCCCCAACCCCCAAATAATTATGAGTCAAACAGAATGAGGAAATTAAACCTACTAAAACCAAGTAAAAATAACTTTATATTTGTTTTCTTTTTTTTTTTTTTTTTTTTTACTCCATAATCTTTGGTTTAATATATATATATATTTTTTTTTTCACACACACTATATTTTATTTTTACAAGAGATAAATAGACTGACACCAAGCATTGTACATGGATGACCACAACAAAAGCAACAATGATTGCAATTACCAAACATGAAACACACTCATACTATGTCATAATATTGACATTCAGTCCAGTAATCCTCCACTGTAACAGCTCCTTTACTTTGCAGTGAAAATTGATTTGTATATTCTTTGCCTCTGAGTTCTTGTGGGATTTTTTCTTTTTTTAAATTCAACCAGAAAGTCACAAAAATTATACTCATCCTCATCAGTTCACTCAGTCCCATGTAATTAATTTTTTTTTTTTCATCTTGATCTTTTGTTAGCACTTTTATGAGCTCATCAGTTTTTCATTAGAGTTCTGAAAATGCTTATTCATTCAGTTCAGCAGTACAGTCAGGTACCAGAAACCTGTACTTGTCAGAGTCTTTTCCATGAATTTCCTGAAGATGAAACCCTTTTATAGGAACATATTTACAAAAGCATCAGAGTACACCCAGAACTGTCTGTAAATGACAAAAGACTTAAAAATGACCACGGTTAAAGATTTGATGAAAGTTCATAATAATGCAGTTGACAAGAAAATTAGTTATTTCTGAGATATACATTTTAAAGTAATAACTAGGATTATGACTTATAACATTATACCAGAACATATAAGATTTTTAGAAATTTCATGTAATGTCTGAAACATTTATATTAACATATTTCCATACAAATAACCCAATGAAAGTTTAGTATTAGTTGTTTTGTTTGTTTGTTTATACTGCAGGTTCTTATTAGTCATCAATTTTATACACATCAGTGTATACATGTCAATCCCAATCGCCCAATTCAGCACACCACTATCCCCACCCCACCGCAGTTTTCCCCCCTTGGTGTCCATATGTCTGTTCTCTACATCTGTGTCTCAACTTCTGCCCTGCAAACCGGCTCATCTGTACCATTTTTCTAGGTTCCACATACATGCGTTAATATACAATATTTGTTTTTCTCTTTCTGACTTACTTCACTCTGTATGACAGTCTCTAGATCCATCCACGTCTCAACAAATGACTCAATTTTGTTCCTTTTTATGGCTGAGTAATATTCCATTGTATATATGTACCACAACTTCTTTATCCATTCATCTGTTGATGGGCATTTAGGTTGCTTCCATGACCTGGCTATTGTAAATAGTGCTGCAATGAACATTCGGGTGCATGTGTCTTTTTGAATTACGGTTTTCTCTGGGTATATGCCCAGTAGTGGGATTGCTGGGTCATATGGTAATTCTATTTTTAGTTTTTTAAGGAACCTCCATATTGTTCTCCATAGTGGCTGTATCAATTTACATTCCCACCAACAGTGCAAGAGGGTTCCCTTTTCTCCACACCCTCTCCAGCATTTGTTGTTTGTAGATTTTCTGATGATGCCCATTCTAATTGGTGTGAGGTGATACCTCATTGTAGTTTTGATTTGCATTTCTCTAATAATTAGTGATGTTGAGCATCTTTTCATGTGCTTCTTGGCCGTCTGTATGTCTTCTTTGGAGAAATGTCTATTTAGGTCTTCTGCCCATTTTTGGATTGGGTTGTTTGTTTCTTTAATATTGAGCTGAATGAGCTGTTTATATATTTTGGAGATTAATCCTTTGTCCGTTGATTCATTTGCAAATATTTTCTCCCATTCTGAGGGTTGTCTTTTCGTCTTGTTTATGGTTTCCTTTGCTGTGCAAAAGCTTTGAAGTTTCATTAGGTCCCATTTGTTTATTTTTGTTTTTATTTCCATTACTCTAGGAGGTGGATCAAAAAAGATCTTGCTGTGATTTATGTCAAAGAGTGTTCTTCCTATGTTTTCCTCTAAGAGTTTTATAGTGTCCAGTCTGACATTTAGGTCTCTAATCCATTTTGAGTTTATTTTTGTGTATGGTGTTAGGGAGTATTCTAATTTCATTCTTTTACATGTAGCTGTCCAGTTTTCCCAGCACCACTTATTGAAGAGACTGTCTTTTCTCCATCGTATATCTTTGCCTCCTTTGTCATAGATTAGTTGACCTATATTTGTTTTCTTTTTGAATTGTCTGAGTTTCTGGTGAGAAGCCAGATCATGGAGTTTGAAGTAACCATGGACACCCTGAATGTGTGCATCCTTTATTCCTTTAACTTTCTCAAGTGCTCCATTCAGCACATATTTATTAAGTAGCTTTGTAATCATACTAACAGACCTGTTAAGTATGTCTTGATTCTCTCATTTTACAGATGAGGAAGAAGGCTTAGAGATACTGAGCGATCTGCTTAAGGCGTCAATCTTAGCCTCAGTGCTAAGGCACAATCTGCTGATTTACACTGCAGTCCATTTCCACCCATCTCTAACCCTGTCTTCTGCTTTCTCCCACAGGTGACATGCATGAAACCCCTGCCGCACCCAGGGAGGGCTGTGAGGCAGGGACTCCTTTCCCCAGCCCTGCCCAGTGGGGATGAGGTCTCCGGGGAGCCTTCTGACAAGGTTCTCTACTGGTGCCCTTCAGACAGCAAGCAACTGATCCCCTGCACTACCATTGACTGTCCCTGGAGACTCTTTTCTGCTCCAGACCCGCCCAAGCCTTACCAGTGCCCGCAGTGTGGCAAGGACTTCAGCCACCTCTCCAAATGGAACCTCCAGCAGCGCAGCCCCAGGGACGAGAAGCCTTTCCAGTGTCCATAGTGCAATCAGCGCCTGAGCTGGAGCTCAGACCCGACGCACCATCTGGGCAGGCACAACGGAGAGCCTCCCTTCTGGTGCGCGCTGTGCGGGGAACGCTTTGGCCGCAGCTCATGACTACTCGTGCACCAGCGCGTCCACACGGGCGAGCAGCCCTACCGTTGCAGCGTGCCGCAGGTGTTTCTGTCTTGCCCAGTGTCTGGTCAAGCACTGGCGCATCCACAATGGCGAGAGGCCCTACAAGGGCGGGGATTGTACTAAGTGTTTCAGCCAGCGCGCCAACCTCGTTCCGCACGGGCGGGTCCACGTGGGCGAGAAGCCCTGCAAGTGGCGGGATTGCGCGCGGAGCTTCAGCCGGAGCTCGCGGCTCATCCCGCACCAGAGGGCGCACGCGGGTGAGCGTCCAGGTGGCTGGGGACGGCTGCGACAAGAGCCTCAGCAGATGCTCGCGCACCGCAGGGTCCACTTGGGCGAGAAGCCCTAAGGCTGCGGCGTGGGCGGCAGGAGCTTCAGGCAGAAGACCAGCCTCATCCCGCACCAGAAGCTGCATGGGGTGGACAGGCGGCTGGGGGTGACACTTTGCGGCGACACTTTGCGGCCTGTCCAGACCTGGGACCGAAGCCTGAAGCTCTTATCTGGGGCTAAGCAGAGGTGACCCATTTCCAGGAGCCTAGACCTCGGCTTCGCCCTTTCTCAGTGGGAATCGTCAAGGGAAGATTTGGGGCCCTACTAGAAACGGGGGTGAAGTAGGAGAGCTCAAGTTGATTTTCTTTGGTCAGCATTTCCAGGGATCTAGTGGCCCTCAGGCAAATCCCTGGGATTGCATGGTGACTAAGTAGGGTTTTTAAGCAGGCCTCTGTCCTTCCTTCCTCTTCAGAGTCTCTGCCATGCCCCCCAGAAATGTAGGAAGTCCCAGAGAACACCAGACAGCTGATCCCTGGGTTCTTGGGTCCCCGGGGAATGATCTGGGAGCAGAAGGCATGGCGCAGGAGCATGACAGGCGGTACAGGGTAGGGTAAAACCTCTTTGTAGAGTTTTCTCATCCAACTGATTTTCTAGGGTTTTTACTCCCATTTGTTAGTCACTCATTGGAGCCCCTGGTCTACCTCATGGGAGATGTTAAAAGAGGGAGGAGAAGGTGGCCCCCTTTTGAAGAGGTCCCCCTGTCATGTTTCCATCCTCCCAAAATGACCTTCTGAGCCCTGCAGCTCATGTCCTCATTTGCATCAGCCCATCATCAACTTGCTGTCTCCTCCCTCCTCCCAAATCTTTGCTTTGCAGTTGATGTGTGCCAAATTTCTGAACGTTGGTGGTATGGGGCGTGGTGTTTTCTTTACAGTTGAACTCTGCCTCACTGGTGGAATTTCCTGCCTAAGTTTTACATCAGGGCAGGATGTGGTGGGAGTCTGGGTGACTAGAAATTAAAAAAAAAAAAACAAAAAAACCCCAACCAAACAACACTTTTTGTCTTTCACACAACTCAAAACTGGGGGTGGATGCCAAACCCAAGGGTGATGGTGGTGGAGACTATTAATGGCCCAGCTTCCTCTCAGCACTTCATGTTTCCTGGTTGAAGAGGTGTCAGAGGTAATACGGTGAGGGTGGAAATACCGTTCTTTTTTTCTTTTTTTAACTTTTTATTTTATATTGGAGTATAGTTGATTAACAATGTTGTGATAGTTTCAGGTCTTCAGCAAAGTGATTCAGTTTTGCATATACATGTATCTATTCTTTTTCAAATTCTTTTCCCATTTGGGTTGTTACATACCATTGAGCAGAGTTCCCTGTGCTATACAGTAGGTCCCTGTTGAGGAAATACCATTCTTTGCTCAGTCCCCCAACTGGAAAATCAGACTTTCTGGAGGTGAAATTTATTACCAAATTCCACTGGATGCACCTCCTGGAGGTTGGTGCTTCTCATATGTTTTTTTGTGCACCAGCTTTTCCCTTCAATAAGGTGTCTTTTCACTGGAAGAAAATTATTTTTAAGCTTGTGGTTGGTGGAAGCCAGCATTTCTCTTTCTAGATGAATTATTTGGACCAACCCCACTTTCCTGTGCAGTCTTGGGAACTGGTTTAAAGTAATTGTTTACAAATACTTTCATTTTGACTTTCTAATTCTCCTTAACTTTTCAGGAGCCCACCAAGTTCTGGGCAGAGACCTTTCCCTATAGCGATGCAGATACAGTGCACTTAAGTTAAAAATGTCAGAATGGGGACTTCCCTGGTGGCGCAGTGGTTAAGAATCCACCTGCCAGTGCAGGGGACATGGGTTCGATCCCTGGTGGGGGAAGATCCCACATGCCACGGATCAACTAAGCCCCTGCACCACAACTACTGAGCTTGCACTCTAGAGCCCGTGAGCCACAACTACTGAGCCCACGTGCCACAAGTACTGAAGCCCACGCACCTAGAACCCCTGCTCCATAACCAGAGAAGCCACCACAATAAGTCTGCACACTGCAACGAAGACCCAATGCAGCCAAAAATAAATTAATAAATTATTAAATAAATAAAACAAAATAATGACTGGTTCAGTAGCATCCTCCACCAGTATGACCAGTCATTAAAAAAAAAAAAAAAGTCAGGATGTCAGGATTGGTGTGTGCCACCGTGTGACCATGGTGGAGAACTGCATCTTCAGTGTTCTGGAGGGCAAGCCCTGACCCTGAAATATCGTAGCAACTATCCCCTGAGCTAAGGTCTAGGGTAGTAATTTTAGTCTTTAAGGTGCGTTTTACCCACAGAATTCCTGAGTCAGTAGGTCTGGGGAGGCACCTCAGAATTTACATTTCTAAGTTCCTGAGAGATGTCGTTCCTGCTGGTTGGGGGACTGCATTTTGAGAACCACTGTCCTAGTGTAATGAAAAGCCAATAGTTTTGAGCTCTCAGCTCCACCACTGCAGGTTCCCACCCAACTCCAAATCAAAGGTGATCGGGGTGTTCCAGTCTGTACAAACTGTGTGGAAGAGGTGGGGGTAATCTGGTCCATGTCCCTGACCACAAGGGGGCGCGCTATAAAATTATCTGTTGCCTCATTAGGTCATCAGGAAAAGCTCAGAGAGGTGCTAGGAAAGGAGAGCCCAGATGAGGTCCGGCTTACCCAAGAGAAGACTTATTGTTGACTGGGGTACACTGGGACATGGACAAAGTCGAACTTGGCCACCTTTCCACCCTTCCGGATGCTTCCTTTTTGTTTTGGCTTCTCCACCTGTCTGGGTTCCAAGTCCTGAGGCGTCTCGCTCCTAGAACTCTATCTTAAGCTGTAAATGAGAAACGATGCAAGTGATGCACCTTTTCAGAAATTCCTGAAGTAAAAAATTATCTGTGATTCAAAGGGAAGGGCTTTTATGAGTCTTTAAGAGTGCATTTCAGGCACCTTGTTAGGCCATTGTGTTAATGTTTTTAGTGCATGTGCCTGGTTTGCAAACCCACCACGATGTTGGGACTGCCTCCTAATAACAACACAGATGCTGATGAGACTTTCCCCTCTTTAGGAGATCTCACCCAGACACCGAGCTGAGGGCCTGTGTGAGATATTGCAACCTCAGATGATATTTTCTAGATGGGACGCTTGTTGCTTAGATAACAGCACCCAGATATGGTGAGCATCCATCAGAAAGACGGGGAAGAAGGCACACTGGATTTGGGGAGCAGGTGTCATTTGGTTTGCTTCCTTAACCTTGGGTGAAGGTGGACATTGGCCATCCAGAGATCTCTCCAATAATTGGCTCCTCCCTGTGTCTTTTCCTTCTTTTCTGATGAGTACATGCATGTCTGCTCTCTGCTAGAAATCTCTGTGTGAATAAACAGAAACCTGTCTGCTTGAATTCTTTTAGATCTGGGGTCATAGTTCTGAATTTAGAAACTTGCTGCCTATTTTGAGTGGTATTTGCCATGGGAACCAAGTGAACAAACATATTTGGCCAGGATTAGTGTAGTTCAATATCCCTTGGTAGCAATGATGGGGAGGGAGCATTCACCATGATCGTTTGATGTGGACCTTTTTTTTTTTTAAAGTCTTTATTGAATTTGTTACAATATTGCTTCTGTTTTATGTTTTGGTTTTTTGGCCCCCGAGGCATGTGGGATCTTAGTTTGCCGACCAGAGATCAAACCCACACCCCCTGCATTGGAAGGCGAAGTCTCAACCACTGGACCACCAGGGAAGTCCCCACCATGATCTTCTTTTTGGTTCTTTATGTGAGAATCAGCCACAAGAAGCAGAAAGTCCTTGGGGAAATAGGCATAGAATAATGGAGCTCAAACTTGACATAGAGCTCATTTGATTCAACCCTACTGTTGTTGTTGTTTTTTTAAAATTAATTAATTAATTTATTTTTGGCTGTGTTGGGTCTTCGTTTCTGTGCGAGGGCTTTCTCTAGTTGCGGCGAGCGGGGGCCACTCTTCATCGCGGCGCGCGGGCCTCTCACTGTCACGGCCTCTCCCGTTGCGGAGCACAGGCTCCAGACGCGCAGGCTCAGTAGTTGTGGCTCACGGGCTTAGTTGCTCCGCGGCATGTGGGATCTTCCCAGACCAGGGCTCGAACCCGTGTCCCCTGCATTGGCAGACAGATTCTTAACCACTGCGCCACCAGGGAAGCCCAACCCTACTGTTTATTGATGATGAAGTTGAAAACCAGAGAGATGATGAAAGGAGTCTGCACTGGGTCAAGAGTTTAGTAGTTGAGGGGAGATGTTCGTTCACCCAGGTTTTCAGTCTTAACCCAGGCTTTTCCTTTCAGCTATCCCGTCTGCTGTCTTTTGCATGCTCATGACCCTAGATCTTGCTCCAGAAAAACTTTAACAAGCTTTACCTATTATGTACAAAATAAGGATGAGGTAGACTGCACAAAGAAAATTGTAGACTAGAAAAAATAAGGTGAAGTCAGATATCAGACGAGTATTTCAAAAGTACACTGTGAGGGAATGTACATTTCCTGGAAATGAGTTACAAATTTGGCTTTAAGTTTACTAGCTGTCATGCAAACAGGGCAAAGTGATTACATCGTTTCTTAAAAAGTTAAACAAACACTTTCCATATGATCTAGCTATTCCACACCCAAATATTAACCGAAGAGAAATAAAAGCATACAAAGACTTGCACATAAATGTTCAGAGCAGCTTTACTTGTAATAACCAGAAACTGAAAGCAACCCAAATTTCCATCAATAGGTTAATAGACAAACAAATTGTCATATGACCATATAATGGAATAACAATCAGCAATAAAAAGGAATGAGCTGTTGATACACACAACATGGATGACTCTCAAAATAATTGTGCTGAATGAAAGAAGTCACAAAAAGTGTACATACTTTATGATTCCATTTATGTAAAACTCTAGAAAAAGCAACATAATCTATAGCCACAGAAAGCTGATCAGAGGTTGCTTGGGAATGAGGAATGCAGGGAGGGGTGGAAGGGAGAAATTGCAACAGGGCATGAGGAAACTTTGAGGGGCTTAAGTATGCTTATGTCATGCCTGTGGTGATGGTTTCACAGGTGTATAATACATCAAAACATATCAAATTTTACACTTAAATATATACAATTTATTATACATCAATTGTACTCTCATAAAGCTGTTAGAAAAAAAGTTATTGCTTACATAAGTACAGTTATTCCTAGCACTGAGATGTGAGAGAAGTTTTTCCTCTGTGGGTTTCATAATGTTGCTTCTTGTAGTCTTCCCCAATGTAAACCAATGGTAGAATGCCAAAGCACTATTTAGCAAGAACAATTCTATGAAGGATAGTTAGAGATGACTAGGAGATGGGATATAATGCATTTTAGATGTGCAGGTGTCTCTTGGTCTGCTTTAGTCTGGAGATAAGATTTTAGATATCAGAAGAAAAGCTGTATTACCACTCCTCTAGCCAACCCTTCCTAAATATTGTCCCTGTCAAAGGATGTCTCAATAAGTGATAAGGAACAGTAGTTCTGAGATTTTACTCATTGATAAGTATATAGACTGTAGGAATATGTTAGGGACTGGGTTGAATTCCTCAAAAGTCAAGGAGCCAGACAGTTCCATGACCCCAGGGAGGACCATACTATTCCTCTGTGGGGTAGGAGACGAGGGAGTAACTGTTTATTGTCTCTTCACCTAGTGTTTTGAATATTCTCTACTTTGCGTTGTCCTCTGAAACATTCATGGGAATGAGCATGATTTCCTCAACCAGCTAGCAAGCACCATCTGGGCAAAATCACCACCCTGTATTTCCTTGGTATACACCACAGTGCCAAGCAGGAAAATGAGCATATGGAAAGCCTTCAATAAATGCTTGTAAAACTGAATAAAGTGTTGGGTATAAGAAAAGGGGTGTGGATTATATTTTTAATGATTAGTGAATACCTGCCCCCCTGAGACATCTTTTCTGATTGTCTCAGCTCATCTCATTTCTTTGTTCTGTGTGTCTCTGACTCTTCCGTGCTTTGCCATTATATGTACTCTACAGTGGCCTGACTGTCTTTGGTTTATGTCTGTGCTGGGTGGCAGTAGCGTGTGCAGTTTCTTCCTCCACTCTCTTTTGAGTCTTGGTTCCCGAGGTCATTGACACTCCAAGAATACCCTTCTCTACCCCAACAAAGGCGCCCAATGTGGGATGGATATTATCCTCTGTACTGATCTGTCTGGCTCTGTAATAAAAACATTTACAGAGGCACTATTTTGTGTGCGATATTAAGCTTGGCTATTTAACAAGCTTCAAAAAACCCAAAGAAACAGACTCCATTATTATGCGAAATTTATGGATAAATAGATTAAGGCTCAGAGTGATTATGTAATTCTCCTATTATCACACAGGTAATCACTTGGAAGAATTATGGCCTTAAATTACAGTCTGACATTATAATCTATTCTCTTAACCACTCTGTCATACTGATTTCCATAAGAGCTTACTTTTATTGAAACTTTTTTCACTGCCCTCACTTCTTCAGGGCTTTTCTTTTTACTTGGTGATGGATTTAATTAGATATAATTATGTGTGCTAATGTACTAATTATCAGTACCACCCAGAAAATAAATGCCTTACCTAGGATATATAAATGTCAAATAACTTTAAGGATCATTACTATTGCTGGAAATTTTATTACCTTGATAGTCTGGTGAAGATGACATTTTGTAACGTTTTCCTAGTTGTCAACTTGCTCTGCTTGTAAAGTTGATCCTCCATCCTAAATTTGTCCTGTTTCTTACAACAGAAGGCAGAATAGTGTGTGTGTGTGTGTGTGTGTGTGTGTGTGTGTGTGTGTGTGTGTGTCGCAGGAGTTGGAAGAGGGGTTTGACTCCAATAGTTCTTTAAAGGCAACATTGTCTTCTTGACAAGCTGCCCTCTCCCAAGATAAGAACCATGCTTCCTCTTTGGTGATTTGGGGCTGACTGGGAATGGTAGTCCTCGTCAGTCACCCTTTGTCAAACCTCTGCCAGCCCCATTTTCTGGATGGTTCTCTTTAGAGCAGCCTTGACATCAGTGTTCTGGAGGCTATAGATGATGGGATTGAGGATGGGGGTGACTACAGCATAGAAGAGGGAGACAAGAGGGTCAGTGACGGGATCATAGCTGGCCTTAGGGCGGATGTAGATAAAGATCGCAGTGCCATAGAAGAGGGAGACCACACCAGGTGGGAGGAGCAGGTGGAGAAGGCTTTGGGGCGGCCAGCAGCAGATGGGATCCGGAAGATAGTAGCCAGGATACTCCCATAGGAGCCCAGGATGAGGCCAAAGGGGCAGAGGATGAGGAAAGCAGTGGCCAGGATAATCTGCAGTTCGTTGAGTGAGGTGTCCCCTCATACCAGCTGCAGGACAGCCTGGATCTCACAGAGGAAGTGTGGGATGGCATTGGGGCCACAGAAGGGCAAGGAGAAGATGAAGGAGGTGTGGCCCAGGCCCACCATTGCTCCACAGCCCCACGCTGACCCAGCTAGACACAGGCACATCCGATAGCTCAGCAGCAGGGGGAAGCGAAGGAATTTGCAGATGGCTGCATAGCGGTCATAGGCCATGGCTGCCAGGAGGCAACACTCCGTGGCATCTGGAGAGCACAGCCAGAGCGAGGGATGTGGCGCTGACCCGTGAGGAGGTGGTGAAGCAGTAGGGGGTTGGTGACAGACGTGTAGCCAATCTCCAGGGCTGAGAGGATTCGAAGGAAGAAGTACATGGGGGTCTGGAGGGCAGCGTCAGCTGAGACCAGCACCACAATGAGGAGGTTGCCAGCCACCGTGAGCAGGTAGACAGTGAGAAAGAAAGAGAAGATCAAGCTCTGGAGCTCGGCCAGGTGGGAGAAACCGGTAAGAATGAATTCAGTCACCGCAGAGGTGTTTGTACTCATCCTGCTCACATCCCTTCTGAATGAAGGATAAAAGAAATGACAATGGGGGCTTCCCTGGTGGCGCAGTGGTTGAGAATCTGCCTGCTAATGCTTCCCTGGTGGCGCAGTGGTTGAGAATCTGCCTGCTAATGCAGGGGACACGGGTTCGAGCCCTGGTCTGGGAAGATCCCACATGCCGCGGAGCAACTGGGGCCCGTGAGCCACAGCTGCTGAGCCTGCGCGTCTGGAGCCTGTGCCCCACAACGGGAGGGGCCGCGATAGTGAAAGGCCCGCGCACCGCGATGAAGAGTGGCCCCAGCTTGCCACAACTAGAGAAAGCCCTCGCACAGAAACGAAGACCCAACACAGCCAAAAATAAATAAATAAATAAATAAATAAAGTAGCTATTAATTAAAAAAAAAAAAAAAGAAATGACAAGGGAAAGTTGCAATTATGGAATTGTGAGGTGGACAAAGATGACCTCTTGTTGCATCTGATCAAAGCATTGGAACTTCCTTTCTTTAATTAATTAATTAATTAAACATCTTTATTGGAGTATAATTGCTTTACAATGGTGTGTTAGTTTCTGCTTTATAACAAAGTGAATCAGCTATACATATACATATACATATATCCCCATATCGCCTCCCTCTTGCGTCTCCCTCCCACCCTCCCTATCCCACCCCTCTAGCTGCTCACAAAGCACTGAGCTGATCTCCCTGTGCTATGTGGCTGCTTCCTACTATCTATTTTACATTTGGTAGTGTATATATGTCCATGCCACTCTCTCACTTCGTCCCCGCTTACCCTTCCCCCTCCCCGTGTCCTCAAGTCCATTCTCTATTGTCTGCATTTTTATTCCTGTCCTGACCCTAGGTTCTTCAGAACATTTTTTTTTTTTTAGATTCCATATATATGTGTTAGCATACGGTATTTGTTTTTCTCCTTCTGACTTACTTCACTCTGTAGAATGAAACCGGACTACTCTCTTATACCATACACAAAACTAAATTCAAGATGGATTAAAGCCTTAAATATAAAACCTGAAACTGTAAAACTCCTAGAAGAAAAAACAGGCAGTAAGTCTTTGACATCAGTCTTAGTAATATTTCTTTGGATTTCTCCTCAGGCAAGAGAAATAAAAGTAAAAATAAACTAATGGGACTACATGAAACTAAAAAGTTTTTGCACAGTGAAGGAAACTATCAACAAAATGAAAAGGCCATCTACTTACTGAGTGGGAGAAGATATTTGCAAATGATATGACTGATAAGGGATTAATATCCAACATATGTAAACAGCTCATACAACTCAACATCAAAAAAGCAAACAACTCAATTTAAAAATTGGCAGACGAATTGAATAGGCAAGGATATTGAGAAAGGGAACACTTGTACACTGTTGGTATGAATGTAAATTGGTGCAGCCACTGTGGAAAAAGTATGGACGTTTCTCAAAAAACTAAAAATAGAACTATGACTCAGCAATTCCACTCCTAAGTATATATGTGAACAAAACAAAAACACTAATTTGAAAAGATACATGCACCCCAGGGTTCATAGCAGCATTATTTACAATTGTCAAGAAATGGAGAGGACTTCCCTGGTGGTCCAGTGGTTAAGAATCCACTTTACAATGCAGGGGACACGGATTTGATCCCCGGTTGGAGAACTAAGATCCCACATGCCGTGGGGCAACTAAGCCTGTGCACCACAACTACTGAGCCCATGCGCTGCAACTACTGGGCCCACATGCTCTGGAGCCCACATGCCCACAACTAGAGAGAAGCCTGTGTGCTGCAATGAAGAGCCTGTGCATTGCAATGAAAGTTTCCACGTGCCACAATGAAAATCCCACATGCCACAACTAAGACCCGATGCAGCCAAATAAATAAATAAATATTTTTTAAAAAAAGAAATGGAAGCAACATAAGTGTCTATCAACAGGTGAATGGATAAAGGAGATGTGGTATGTGTGTGTGTATACACACACACACACACACACACACACACAATGGAATATTACTCAGCCATAAAAAAGAATGAAATAATGCCATTTGCAGCAACATGGATGGACCTAGAGATTATTATACTAATTGAAGTGAACCAGACAAAGACAAATATCATATGATATTGCTTATATGCAGAATCTAAAAAAGACGATACAAACGAACTTATATACAAAACAGAAATAGAATCACAGACATAGAAAACAAACTTACGGGGACTTCCCTGGTGGTGCAATGGTTAAGAATCTGCCTGCCAATGCAGGGGACACTGGTTTGAGCTCTGGTCCTGGAAGATCCTACGTGCTGCGGGGCAACAAAGCCCGTGCTCCACAACTACTGAGCCTGTGCTCTAGAGCCCACAAGCCACAACTACTGAGGCTGCGTGCCACAGCTATGGAAGCCTGCGTGCCTAGAACCTGTGCTCCACAACAAGAGAAGCCACCGCAATGAGAAGCCCATGCACCGCAACGAAGAGTAGCCCCTGCTCACCGCAACTAGAGAAAGCCCGCACGCAGCAACAAAGACCCAACACAGCCAAAAATAAATAAATAAATAAATAAATAAATAAATAACAATTTTAAAAAAAAGGTAACAAACTTTTGGTTACCAAAGGGGAAAGAGGGGGAGGGACAAATTAGGAGTTTGGGATTAACATATACACATTACTATATATAAAATAGATAACCAACAAGGACCTACTGTATAGCACAAGGAGCTACACTTAATATTTTGTAACAACCTATAAGGAAAAAGAATCTGAAAAAGAATAGATATATATATATATATAAATGAATCACTTTGCTGTACATCTGAAACTACAACATTGTAAATCAATTATACTTCAATAAAAAAAAGAACAGGCAAAGTTTATTTGAGCTGTCGTAACAAAGTATCACAGATTGGGTGGATTAAATAAAGCAATTCATTTTCTTACAGTTCTGGAATCTAGAGATCAAAGTGTTGGCAGGGTTAGTTTCTTCTGATTCTGCTCTCATTGGCTTATAGAAGTCTGTCTTCTCCTACGTATTAAGACATTGGTTTTTCCTGTGTGTGTGTGTGCCCTAATCACCTCTTCTTTTTTTTGTTTTTTGACTTTTAGAATTTTATTTATTTTTTATATATTAGTGTATACATGTCAATCCCAATCTCCCAATTCATCACCCCAACCCCCCACCCCCCGCCACCTTCCCCCCTTGGTGTCCATATGTTTGTTCTCTACATCTGTGTCTCTATTTCTGCCCTGCAAACCGATTCATCTGTACCATTTTTCTAGGTTCCACATATATGCGTTAATATATGATATTTGTTTTTCTCTTTCTGACTTACTTCACTCTGTACGACAGTCTCTAGATCCATCCACATCTCTACAAATGACCCAATTTTGTTCCTTTTTATGGCTGAGTAATATTCCATTGTATGTATGTACCACATCTTCTTTAACCATTTGTCTGTCGATGGGCATTTAGGTTGCTTCCATGATCTGGCTATTGTAAATAGTGCTGCAATGAACATTGGGGTGCATGTGTCTTTTTGAATTACAGTTTTCTCTGGGTATGTGTCCAGTAGTGAGATTGCTGGGTCATATGGTAATTCTATTTTTAGTTTTTTAAGGAACCTCCATACTGTTCTCCATAGTGGCTGTATCAATTTACATTCCCACCAGCACTGCAAGAGGGTGCCCTTTTCTCCACACCCTCTCCAGCATTTGTTGTTTGTAGATTTTCTGATGATGCCCATTCTAACTGGTGTGAGGTGATACCTCATTGTAGTTTTGATTTGCATTTCTCTAATAATTAGTGATGTTGAGCATCTTTTCATGTGCTTCTTGGCCATCTGTATGTCTTCTTTGGAAAAATGTCTATTTAGGTCTTCGGCCCATTTTTTGATTGGGTTATTTGTTTTCTTAATATTGAGTCTCATGAGCTGTTCATATATTTTGGAGATTAATCCTTTGTCCATTGATTCATTTGCAAATATTTTCTCCCATTCTGAGGGTTGTCTTTTTGTCTTGTTTGTAGTTTCCTTTGCTTTGCAAAAGCTTTTAAGTTTCATTAGGTCCCATTTGTTTATTTTTGTTTTTATTTCCATTACTCTAGGAGGTGGATCAAAAAAGATCTTGCTATGATTTATATCAAAGAGTGTTCTTCCTATGTTTTTCTCTAAGAGTTTTATAGTGTCCAGTCTTACATTTAGGTCTCTAATCCATTTTGAGTTTATTTTTGTGTATGGCTAATCACCTCTTCTTAAATGGATTCTAGTCATATTGGATTAGGCTCCATTCCAATGGCCTCATTTAACCTTAATTATCTCTTTAAAGACCCTCTCTCCAAATACAGTCACATTCTGAGGCACTGGGCCTTAGGGCTTCAACATATGAATTTTTCTGGGGAAGGGGGAGGTGGAGGCACACAATTCAGCTCATAACAGCACTACAAGGAAGAAAACTACAGACCAATGTAATCAAATAAACCAGCACTTGTTCACTGCTTTACATGTTATTAGGTCCACTGAAAATCATAACTTCCCTCTGAGAGAACTAAAAAGGATTTGATGTTCTTTGGTTACCTGTTCAGAAGTCTCACTGGCTTACTTAACTGATGATAGCAAGTGGGGGAGCTGGATTTCCAACACAGATGCATGGACTACAAAGCCTGTGCAATTTCCCTGCACTTATGTTAACATGAGATTATTCACTCCTCTGGAGATGCTGAACAATGGAAAGAATGGGCAGCAATGGACATACTGGGTGGCAGGAGGAGCAGCTCTTTCACTTAAAATATGCCACAGATAACTCCCCAAAAGCAAATATATAAACTTAATAAATAGAAAAGCTACATTGCACAAGTAAAAGTCAATGATTAGGAATTGTTTTCTGCTGGATATTGCACCAGCTTTGGTTTCTCTGGCTTCTCATGTGGCTCTATCACTTTGTTTCCCTCCTTGGGTAGCAGACCTTTTGCATCTGGGACACCAACACCTTCAGAGCTTCCCTGACATCCTTGTTACGGAGTGTATAGATGAGAGGATTGAGAAGGGGGGGGGGATGACTGAGTAGAAGATAGCCACAATCTTGTTGATATTTGACTCATACTTTACTGCTGGGTGGACATACATGAATGTGAGAATGCCGAAGTAGATTGTGACCACAGAAAGATGGGCTGTGCATGTGGAAAAGGTCTTGCGCCAGGCAGCAGCTGAGGCCGTGGCTAGAACTGTGGCCAGGATTTGGACATAGGAAGCCATGGTAAAGACCAGGGGCCCTAGGATAATGGCAGTGCTAAAAGCATAGCCCACTGCTTGTTCGGCTTATGTGTCTGTGCAGGAAAGGGGGAAAATTGGAATGGCATCACAGAAGAAGTGGTTGATCTGGTTGGGGGTGCAGAAGAAGATTTGTGTAAGGAGGAATGAGGGGAACATGGGGCAGAGGAATCCCACAAACCAGCAGACGCCAGCCGGGGTACCACAAGTTTGAGGGCTGAGCAGGAGTGGGTAGCGGAGTGGTCGGCAGATGGCAGCATAGCAGTCATAGGCCATGGTGGTGAGAAAGAAGAGCTCTGTGGCAGCCAAAGAGAAGAAGTAGTACTGGGTGATGCAGCTGGGAACCGAGATGACACCTTGGGAACTTAGAAAATTGGCCAGCATTTTGGGCACAGTGACCGTGGTGTACCAGAGCTCTACTAAGGAGAGATTGCAGATAAAGAAGTCCATGGGAGTGTGGAGGCGCCCATCCAGGGTTACAATGAGCACAATGAGTGCATTGCCCACCAGGGATAAGAGGTAGATGAGGAGGAAGAGGGAGAAAAAGAGCAGCTGGAGACGTGGAGAGTTGGAAAATCTCACAAAGACAAATTGAGTGACCAAGGTGCAGTTGGCTCTCTCCATTCAGCCTGGTGGGTCAACTGGGCAAGGAGAAGACATATGAAGATCTTGAGATGTCCTCTGTTATGTGGTTTCCTCTCCAGCTTTATTCAACCATTTGGACTTGCACACATTCCCAGTATTCCTTTTATTTCACTCTTTGGTTGCCTCTCAGCTTCTCCAAAGCAGTGAGTACTCTATTTTTTTAAAAGTAGGATTACTGAATAGTCAAGACTCTCTCTCTTTCTCCTCATTGAAATAGGTCCTAAAATGCCCCATTTCACAGGAATTCTTTTTAGATTGATTAGAGGAGAGGATTCAGCTTCAGTGGCTCTAACTAGAGTGAACATGTAGTGACCTCGTCCTCAGGTGTAGGTTAAATCACATATTACTGCAGATATCAACTTTTTTGGACCTCAAACCAGCAATTTCATATTATTTAACTTAATATTTCCAAGAATTGGTTAGTGTGTACCCTTGCTCTCTGACCCTAAGATTCTTTAACCTTCAGGCTTACAAAAGATGTGGAATCATACTGTTCTGTCTGTTCTGGACAGTAGCTCTGTCTTATGCCATCACATCTCAGAAGCTGGGGAGTAGTGAGTATGTTTCCCTTTGTAGAGATTCCAGCACAAGACTGGATAGAGGCACTTCATGGAGACTCCTTGATTCTGAGTATCAAAGGCAGAGTAGGAGAGATCTTGCTCAGTGGAGGGTAAGGAGAGGAATATAGTTTAACGTGAAAAGTGAATGCAGGCTTGGATTCCCAGGTGGGAATTTTGAGATGGGTTAGGATCCTTGGAAGGCAACAACTGTTATTGATATGTGCTTAAACCCAAACTGGTCACAAAAGCAAGGCTCATAGGACAGTCAGGTTTGCATAGTTAAAGTTAACATTGGGATGGATGAAGGTGATAGCATTGACATTATTGAGATGTGAGCTTTACATATTTTCCAAATTTTGCAGGTTTCTTCCTTTGAAGTGCTCTAAAAATGGAAATATAAATATATTCATCATTAGGAGTAAGGTTAATACACTATACATTAAAATACATGAGAAATTGTTTTGACAAAATGTAAAGGTATGCTGCAAAATCTAATATTCAATACGATCTGGTACATATTCCCAAGATGTCAGATTACCAGTGACTTTTTAAATGTAAATTTTTGTGTCATGAAACACTTTATAATAAATACACTTTTAATATCATAAAAGATGTTTTATTTTGCTATTAAAATATTTATTTATTTTCATGTCAGAAATATTGTTAGTTGAGAAAAACTAGAAAAAATTGACAAGTATTAAGAAGAAATTAAGAATCATCTGAATACTTTCCATTCAGTGTGATAAACATTATTTATATTTGAGTGTTAACTTATGGACTATTTTATTTTCATTCATGTATTTACACACACTTATGCACGCACACACATGCACAAAATGCACACTTGAAACCATAAAAAGAAATTTCTTAACTGTTCATCCTTTACTTTCCATTCTTTTACTGCCATCCTGGTTCAGGATCTTAGTACCACTTCCTTTGTTCATGATGCTACCACCCATGAGGTTCCTCATGCTAGAAATATGGACTAATGTTCAATGACTCCCTTATCCCCCTCTCTCTTTCCCTGCCCCCATGTCAATCTTTCGAAATATTCTGCTGATTTTTATCCCAGAAACTTTTCTCAGTTAGGTCCCTCTTTTCTTTTTCTTTCTTTTTTTTAAAATTTATTTATTTATTTATTTTATCTTTGGCTGCATTGGGTCTTAGTTGCTGTGTGCGGGCTTTTCTTTAGTTGTGGTGAGCGGGGGCTACTCTTCCTTGCGTTATGCGGGCTTCTCATTGCGGTGGCTTCTCTTGTTGTGGAGCACGGGCTCTAGGCATGCGGGCTTCAGTAGTTGTGGCACATGGGCTCAGTAGTTGTGGTTCACGGGCTCTAGAGCACAGGCTCAGTAGTTGTGGCGCACGGGTTTAGTTGCTCCGCAGCATGTGGGATCTTCCCGGACCAGGGCTCGAACCCGTGTGCCCTGCAGTGGCAGGCAGATTCTTAACCACTGCACCACCAGGGAAGCCCCTAGGTCCCTCTTTTCTGCTCTTATTGCCACATTTAAAATAAATCCTGATCATCATTCACCTTGACTGATGCAACAGCTCCCTGAAACTAATTAGTTACACTTATACTCAGCAATCAGTCTTCTTATTTTTTGCATGCTATTTCTATGCTTAAAATTCTCTATTGATTTTTTATTACTGAAAAATAATAGTTGAAATTTACTGGGATTTCTGGAACTTCACATTAGTTATATTTTAAGTATACTTAATATACATTCCACATGTATTACCTAATCTTCACCAAAATTCTGCAAAGCAGGTATTATTTTCAAGACACAGATGAAGAATTGAGAGTCAAAGTATTTAGTAAGAGGTGGAAGCAAGACTCAAATCCAGGTGTTTGTGGTTTTGAGGTTGCCGGTGTTTCTATAAACCAGGCTGCCTGGATGACCAGGTCTAAGCTCCTTAGTAGAGCACGTAAGATTTTTCAGTCTGGACTCCACCTACCCTTTCAGTCTCATGTATCACCCCCTCATTAAGCTCTGGTAACATGGCTCTAGGGAACTCTTCACAGTTTCTATTTCATACCTCCATGCATTTGCAAACACCCCATTCTTTGCTATCTAAACCTCCTTTTTATCCATCAAGACTCATGTTGAATTTGACCCCCTGTGTGAAACCTTGCTCTGCTTCTGAACTGCCAAATCCTTTATCCTAGGTGCTTCCTTAAAGCACTTTGACTTGTCCATATTTGTGATACTTACCAAAGTGCTTCACGATATATCTGTTTATGTCTATCCTTCTAATATTAGACTTGAGCTCCTTGAAATCAGGAGCTCTATGTTATTGATGGTTGTATTCTCAAAGCCTAGGGTACAGCCTGGAAGACAGAGCAGTAAAAACTAAATGTTAAGTGGAGGAATTAATAGATACACCATCAAAGCTGCTTTCTAATTGTTATCCAGTTTCTTTGTCTCCAAATTCCCTGCCAGATGGATTTTCTTGGACAAAACTTTCATTCCATCATTCTTCTGCTTAAGGCACGATGACTCCCACGACACACTATATCAAGTTCCAATTCCTTTCCTTGGCATTCTTTTGCAGATGCTGCAAAATCTGTTCCACACCACCTGTCTATGAAAGTGTAGTTTTAAGTTTACTAGTGAGATTTTTCCTATTTCCCCAGAACTCATTCTAAATTCAAACTTTCTGAGAGAGTCTGCTATCTCCCAATAAGGATTGCTGAGAGATTTAGGTCAGAAGAAAGAGCTCTACCTCTATCCCAGTTTTTACTTACATATGAATAACACAGAGCTCCTGATTTCAAGGAGCTCAAGTCTAATAGTAGAAAGACAGATATAAACAGATGTATCATGAAGCATTTCGGGAAGTGTCATAAACATGGGATAGTCAAAGGGCTTTAAGGAACCACCAAGGATGAAGGATTTGACTTTTGAGAAGCAGAGAAATGTTTCAAGGAGGAAGTAAAATTCAATGTGAGTCTTGATGGATACAAAGGAGTTTTTAGGTATCAAAGAACAGGGTGTTTGCAAATGCATGAAGGCATGAAATGAAAACTGTGAGGACTTCCCTAGAGCCGTGTTTAAGGTGAAGGTTGGGAGGAAGGGGTGGGTTATTTTTGTGGGGAAGGCAGGGCTTGTTTGGACAGAAAGTCTAGTCCCATCTCTGACCTTCCAGTAGTCTTATTCCGTGAAGGAAAAGAGATGCCTGCAGAGAAAGGGAGACTGACTTCTGATTTCCCAGCTGGATGCTCACTGGCCAGCAGATGCTAACCAAGTTAGGGAAAGAGCCTTGGGAGAGGTGATGAGGTGGTGAGGTCTCCAGGCAGAGAAGAGGCAGACTCTGCTTCCTTGAATTACTGATTTCCCAGCAGTACAAAGATGAATCCTCCTGTAGGTACAGGCTCCAGAGTCAGGGTCACAGAGGGCAGATGATTTAGGGGCCATACTGGATCATTGGGCAAAGAGTTTTGGGCATCAAGAATTTAGTATGAGGCCACTAGTTGGGATTCAACTTGCAAGCTGAAGCTGAGTGGGTGGCCAAGGCTTAGGGGAGCTGCTCACCCCTGTTTAAATTAATCACACAAAGAGCTAGAGCAGAAGTTCCAACCAAGAAGAGGATGCAACCTTACCAGCATACTGTTACTCTCCTTCCTTATCTCCCCTACCAGAAAAAGTAGAGGCAGGGAAGAGTGGGGGTCATGGGGGAAGACCAGGCTCTCTCCCTTTTACTCTAAGCTAATAGAGCGAATCTACGACTGGCTGTTGGCTGGAGTTATTAAAAAAGGAGTATTGATATGAAAATGTGATTGAAACAAAAATAAACAGACCTTTGTGTGCAAAATTATACCTTAGTAGAAGCAAAGGAAAAGTAAACAGTCTTAATAGCCAGAGAACATTTTTAAAGCTAAACATGACTGACAAATTAGGGAATTTGATTCAGGGTCATTAGGCAGTTGGCAACCCAGTGGAAAGGGAGGGAGTAAACAGAGCACAGTTTGTAGCAGTAACTATAGAAATAAAACTGTTGCACATTTACAATCCATATGTTGAGACTCCTTAGTAAACTATATACATATATCATCAATCACTGATACACACTTAACATTTAGAGAATCTAACGGTTAGGGGCCATTTTAGGCAGATTTCCTTATTTTGCCCTGAAACCCTAGGTTGCTTCCTGCCTCAGTGTCTTTGCTCATACTTGGCATCCTCCTTTGTGTTTTGTAAAACAGCAGCCATTCTTTCTGATTCATTTATGAAGCCTTAGCCAAATGTTTGTAACAACATGCCAGCTTTCTTTCCCTTAAAGTCTTTGATAATCCATATAAAACACTCCTAGTAAGGGCTGTCTCAATTGAAATAGTTTTCTGGGATGGTGAAAGGGTCTGAAAGCTGGAGGGTGGGGCAGAAGGGTTGAGAGCAGTCTTCTGGGAGGACCACTATTGGGGGTGGTGGTTTAGGGATGCTGCAGAAAACTTAGGAGAATTTTGTGATGAGTTCCGGGAAAGAGACTGGAAATTGGGGGATGGGATGCTTGGTGGAGAGCGTTAGCCCCTATGGAGATGGAAAGGTGGGTTCCCATATGACTATTGGTTTCTGCTCTACTTTTGGTGAAGTCAACAGTTCAGGAACCTCCTCTGGAAAAGGACAAGTATTTCAGGGGGCTGATATTTCTTTTTCATTTAAGGCTGCTCTCCAGTAAATCTGCAATTGGTTCTCAGGGGCCCCTCCCCTCTTCGCAATTGTCAGCCCTCCTTTGCGATAAAGGGAAGGACCTCCAGTGAAAAGCCAAAGGAATCTGGGAGCTAGGAAAGGAGATGGAGAGAGGAGGAGAGAATGGCTCTGGCGAGTGGAGGGTGACACGTGTGACATTTCTAATCAATGTCCTACATGATTTCACATTGAGCTCAAGAAGGGAGGAGTTGAAGGTGGGAAATTTCAATATTCTGAACTCTTCAGAAAACCTTGGCACATATTCTGCTTACAGTTTTTTTTTTTTAGACGTGCTATTTCAAGTGAGTTTCCTATTTTTGTATAATTGTTCACAGCTTAGTTCACAGATCCTTTAAAAAAAAAAAGCTAAAGAACTGGTCTTTATGGAGTTTTCTCCTCTATCAGTAACACATTTCGTTTAACCCAGAGAGTCAAAAAGTCTCTTTCTGAAAGGTAATTTAAAGAAATCCCACAGTCTTCCTCTGGAATCCCAGTGCTGCAGCGTCTTCCACTGAAACTTGCCCATTTCTCTACAATCCTCACATCCTACTACCTTCTCTTTATCTTCCTCTTTCACCCCACTTCCCCAACCTGTTGAAAAATAGAGTGGGGAATGTGGTGGTCTGAAAATACAGGACTTGGAAATAGTTATGACTTGAAAATAGTTTTCACATGAGTGAACTTTTAAAACACTCCCAAGAGCAGTCTCATTGTGGAGATGACAACCTTATTTTCACAAACTCTGCTAGCACATTCTGAGACACCTCTCTCTCTCTCTCTCTCTCAAACACACACACACACACATACCCCTACATTTTTTCCTGTACCTTTCCCCTCGGCTTCCAATCATTTGATGTATTCTCATTGTTTTTAATAAAAACACACACACATCCCTTTGGATAGCATAGGAGATCTTCCTTGCAGGTACTCAGAACCATTTTTAGCTCTTCACTCAATTACACATCTTTGCTTTCAATTATGCCTCTTCTGCCTGGAATGCTATGCTCACTTTCCTATCCTTTGCCTGGTCAACTCTTACCTGTACTTCAAAACTTAACCTACAACTACTTCCTCAGGGAGCCTCTCTGACCTTGATTCTCACAGCCCCCCAGCTCCTAGTCTGGGTTTGGCCTCTCTCTACTACCACGACTACACTTTCCTCAACATTATTATTTATCACATTTGTACTATAAAATCTTGTATGAAACTAGAATATAAAGAAGATTATTTTGATAAGGGAGAGGGTAATCTAGAGACTATAAGTCTATAATTGTGCTAAGATAGTCATAAAGAGGTTGTGAGACTAATGGTGGAATAGTGAAGAGGGAATAGATAAGAATTTTCCAAGCAACAACAGATAAAGTGCTTGAGGAATGAGAGACAGTATTAAGATAAAGATGACTACAATATAACAAGCTTGGGTATCAGGCAGAATTTTCAAACCACTCACAGTGGAGCTGGTTGTGGTCAGGGAAGATACAATAGTTTGTTTTTTGATCATGCTGATTTCAAGCTGATGATAGGACATGTAAAGCAGGCATTTGTAGGGCGTTACACTATTGCACATGCAGAAGGCTCTATGACTGGTTAGAGATTGGGAAGGTGGAATTTATTATATCATAAAAATGTTAGGTTGAACTAATAGGTTAAAGGGCTCTGAAGTCTGGAAATTGTGAGTCTGGATAAATTCTCTTGAGTCTTGAAGAACGTACAGTTAAAGAATGCAGGGAAGAATAAGAGTTGGAAAAGGAGTGAAAGCAACTAAAAGGGGGACAGATGAGGACTTGTATAAATGACTCTTGTTTTGGAGACTCACTTTTGTCTTTTTCATTTTAGTTCTACTTATCTCAGGCTTGGTGTAGAAGATACAAAGATGCACGAAAATTTCTCCCTTAATTACTGCCGAGCAGAAACGTGGATGATCCTCATGCAAATTGTCTCCATAGGAAACCAAACGGTTACTGAATTTGTCCTTCTTGGTTTCTATGTCGTAGCTGAACTGCATCTCCTTATCTTTATTGTGTTCACTCTCAGCTATGCCTCTATCATCCTAGTGAACATGTTAATCATTGCGGTGATGGTTAGCTCTCAGAGGCTCCACACACGCATGTATTTCTTCCTGGCTGATCTGTCTTTCCTGGAGATCCTCTATATTTCCACAGCAGTGCCAAAAATGTTGAAGGGCTTCATGCAGGAGGCAGCCATCTCTGTGGCTGGTTGCTTGCGCCAGTTCTTTACCTTTGGTTCTCTGGCCACGGCTGAATGCTTCCTACTGGCTGTCATGGCATATGATCACTACCTGGCAATGTGCTACCCACTCCTGATGGGGCCCAGATGGTATTTGGGGCTGGTGGTCATAGTGTGGCTCTCTGGCTTCATGGCAGATGGATTGGTTGTAGTCCTGATGGCCCAGTTGAGATTCTGTGGCCCCAACCACACTGACCACTTTTACTGTGACTTCATGCCTTTGATGAGCCTGGTCTGCTCAGATCCCAGTGTAGCCCAGATAACAACATTCATTCTCTCTGTGATCTGCCTCACTGTTCCCTTTGGACAGATTCTGACATCTTATGCCTGTGTCGTGGTGGCTGTGCTGAGAGTTCCTGCTGGGGCCAGCAGGCGAAAGGCTTTCTCCACTTTCTCCTCCCACCTAGCTGTAGTGTCCACATTCAATGGCACCCTCATGGTCTTGTACATTGCACCCTCTGCTGTCCACTCCCAGCTCCTCTCCGAGGTCTTTGCCCTGCTCTACACTGTGGTCACCCCTCTCTTCAGTCCTGTGATTTATACCCTGAGGAATAAGGAGGTTCATCAGGCACTACAGAGGCTTCTCTATGTTAAGCAAACTGAAACAATTGATTGAAGGAGGATTGTGGTAAAGATTTTATTTGGACTTTGGGATGTCTTCTGGGGTTGGTTGGGTAGAAATAACTTTGTTCTGTTCTGACATTTCTCTCTGTGAAAAGTTTTATAGTTATCATACTCACGCTAAAAATGAGTATTGAAGAGCAATAATTTTGAAGTGCTAACTTAAAAATTTTACTTTAATATTTTATTATTTCTTTACTAAATAATCTATGAATATTTACTATAGGAAATAGATGTACAAAAATAGCAACACAAAGCAAATCTAGAAATCTTGGCTACTTGGGTGTATATGTATAAAACAAGTTGAACCATGGAAGTTTGTAATCTAGTTTTCCATTGACTACTATGTCTTGAACCTCTTTTTATTTTGACAAATACATACTTATTTATTCTTCTGAGCTTTTTAATATAGCTAAACATGATTTGTTTAAATAATCTTCTATTGTGCAAATTTTTAGTTGTATTCAATTCTTTCACCATGCAAATATAGTTAACATCTAGATTTTCCTACAATAAATTCCTAGGTGTTGAATTGCCAGGTTTAAAGACATGCATATTAAAAATATTTAAAGCTGAATGCATTGTAATTGTTTAACTGTTTTATTGTAGAAAATTTCAAATATACACAAAAGTATATAGAACATTATAATGAACCCCATACAGCCATCATCTAGCTTCAATATCAACATTTGCCAATCCTATTTCAACTGCCTGTAGCTCCTTTTTTTTTCTGAAAAATTTTAGAGCAAATTCCAGATGTTGTGTAAGTATTGTGTTGTGTAAGTCATGTAAGTAATTGTTCTACGTGCAAGTACAATTGATCCTTGAACAGCATGGGTTTGAACTGCACAGGTCCACTTATACGCAGATTTTTTTCAGTAGTAAATACCACAGCAGTACAGGATTTGTGGTTGGTTGAATCCAGGGATAGGGAACCTCATACATACAGAAGAACCATGTATATGGAGAACCAACTCTAAGTTATAGGTGAATCTTCAACTTCTCAGTGGGTTGTTGCCCCTCACCTCAGTGTTGTTCAAGGGTCAACTGTATTTAATATGCTCTCTGATTGATAAAGGCATTTAAAGAAAAAAACATGCTGACCCTGACATTATGATACTTAATATACATTTCCTCAATGTCATCTAATACACAGACCATGTTCAAATTTCTCCAATTATCTTTAAATTCTTAAAATTAGGATGTAAACAAGATTCACACAATGTATCTTGTTATGTTTCTTAGTCCCTTATTTCACAGCAGTCCTTCTCCCCTCTTTTTTTCTTACCTTCAACCTACCGGAGGAATCTGGTTATCTCTAGAATGTTCCATATTCTAAATTAGACTTTCTGCTGACCTATGGTTTTGTTTGGCATATACTCCTATATCTTGTATTTTATATAAACTTGTTTTGTGTCAGTCTCAGCCTATTGATGGTGTAGTAGTGCCATCAGCTAGGAGTGCCTGGGCATTCACCTGCCCCCACCAACATTTATTTCCCTGACCAGAGCCAGTGCTGGGGCTGGGATGACCATTGTGGTTCTTGTTATGATTGCAGGATGCACCTCAGCAACAACCATCAGGGAACTTTGAAAAAACAAGGTTTATTACCCATAGGTCCTGGAGGTTACATAGCATACCTGGGGCCACACAAAGAGATCTTAGGTAGAGAGAGAGAGAGAGAGCATGGACCTGGGGCTCTGCCTTTATTGGGATCGAGGGTGGGGTGCCTAGGGTTGCGTGGGTTCACTATTTATTGGTGAATATAAAACACAAGAGCAGGAATTAAAGAGTAAGAAGGGAAAAGCAGAGTCACTCAAGCAGTCAGTTAACTGAGGTCACCCAGAGTTTTCTAAAAGGGGAACTTCATGGGTGGGGTGGCCTGGCTCTTTACCTAGTTGTGTAGTTGACTATATGTTTATTTGAGATGAATGTGTTTGAAACAGATGCCCTGGCAATCAAAAGCTTAATGTCAGGCACTTACATCACAATTAAAAAAGGTAATTATCAGGCACTTACACTACAAAACTGATATTAAGATAGAAGCTTAATTGGATCTTGGTTAGCTTTTTAGCAGAATAACACAAAGTTGCTGCAATTTCTACTGCATCATATCATGAGGCACACAATGTTTGGTTGTCCCATTTTTAGTGATGCCACCCATCACTGCCACCACTTTTGTTTGACCATAAGTGGCATCCATCTGATCCATGTATTATTCAGTTCTCCATCAGTCTTTCACCTAATATTTTTAGCATCCATTGATAAAAGTTGATAATTAATGCTCAAGTGATTTAATTCTTTGAACATATTTTGTTTTCATGTTTTGAATTTATTTGTAGCTGTTGTACAATCTTTGTGGATTCCTACATCTGGGCCACATCAAGTTCAGTTTTTATTGACTTCCTTTTCTTTTGAATATTGATAAGATTTTCCCATGTATTTGTATGACTAATAATTCCTTGTCTGAATACAGATCACTGTGGAAACTCTGGATTCTGTCATCTTCTTCTTCAGAAGATTGGTTTTTGTTCTAGCAGACATTTCAAGTCACGGAGGATCATCTTGAACTTGAGTAGGCTTGGTTTTATGCTTTGGTAGTATGGATTTGTGGAAAGCCCAAGGTGTCACTCTCTTGTGTGACATGACTCAGCTTCCAAATTCTCTCTTCCTGGTGGGCACAGTCAGGGCTTTGGCTTTAGCCTGTGTTTGGCCAGGTCTAGAGTAAACCTTACTCAAAGATGTGGTTTTTACTCTTAACGCTTAGACTTTAAGAGTGGTAGGTTGATAACAAGGATATTAATGAGGTGTTAACAGGCTGTCCCCCGTTTAGCAGGGCCAGAACAGCACACTCTCCTGGTACTGCTCTTCCCCAAGCCCTGCTCCTCTTCTAGTGTTTATTTTATTTCAATTCTGTAGAAGCTTCTTTCTCAAAGTGTCTTTCCATTCACATGTACAACCTGGAAATCAGTCACAGCTACAACATCTGCCCCCAAATGTTATTTTTGGGTGTCCTCTGCACAGATCTCTCTTCTCTTATGCCTATGCTACAACTTTCAGTTGCTTCAGGTGCCCCACATTTCCCAAATTCTGATTTCTGCTTTCTTAGGTCAGTGGGATTGCCCATGTGTTGATTCACAACCTTGGGAATTCCCCAGGTGAAATTCAAAACTGGCCCCTATACATGGAGGGCAAGGAGAGACCTTGAACCTGGTTCTCCTGATTTCTATTTCAGGAGTTTTCTTTCCAGTAGATTATGTAATACTCTGTGAAAATCTTGATGTTAATTGGTGCACTTTGTAAATGTGGTGGTGAAGTGGAGAGAGATTTTTCCCAAATGCTTGTTTATGGGGGTTATCCTTAATCCCAAGAACTCTCCATACCCAGAACCCTTTTCAGTGAACTATTCACATCCTTATTTCTCAGACTATAAATAAAGGGGTTGAGAGTCGGAGTTACCAGGGTATACATGACAGCAGCAACCAGCTCCCCAGAGATGTGAGAAGTTGATGGGGACTTCCGGTAGGTGGCAAAGACTGTGCTGTAGAAGAGAATGAACATGGAGAGGTGGGAGCTGCATGTGGCCAGGGCTTTCTTTTTACCCTGTGCTGATGGGACCCTAGCTACAGCAAGGAAAATATGGGCATAAGAACTTATGATGCAGAGGAGAGGGCTGATTCCTAAAAGTCCTGTCAGAACCATCGATAGTTCCTCATTGAGGTGGGTATCAGAGCAGGAAAGCCGTAAGAGTGGGCTGAAATCACAAAAAAAGTGGGGAATCTCTAGATTAGTATAGAATGACAGTCAGGTTAGCAACAAGGTTTGGATCAAAGAGTCTGAGTAGGCCACTCCCCATGACACACCCATCAGCAGTCCACATCTGCAAGGAGTCATTAGGAGTGGATAGTGTAGAGGATGGCAGATGGCAGCATAGTGGTCAATAGCCATGACAGTCAAAAGCAGGCTGTCCATATCAGCAAAAAGTGGAAAGAAATATAATTGGGCCACCCACTCAGAAAAAGAGATCAATCCATTGCTGGTCCACAAAGCCGCCAGCATTTTGGGGGCTGTTTTGGTAGTGAAGCAGCGGTCCACCAGGGAGAGCTGGCTAAGGAAGAAGTACACGGAGGTGTGGAGGTGGAAGTCAGCACCAATAGTCAGCAGAAGTAGCAAGTGGCCTAAGACACTCAGCAAGTAGAGGGCCAGGAAGAGACCAAAGAGGAGCTGTTGTTTGTCTGGGTCACTGGACAGCCCTGAGAGGACAAAGTCAGAGTTCTTGCTACAGTTCATTCTGCCATCTTTATGTGCTACAAGAAAAGAGTCAGCATGAGGAGGATTCACTCACTGTTAGCTACAGGTAGATAGAACCTTGGATCCTGTCTATTGGCAATGGGTTTTCCATATGACACCAATATGAGGAATGGATAAAAAACTAAAATAGCAATGAGGACAAGAGTTGGACCTCATAAAAGATGGTCAAAGTAAGGAGGCATAAAGGTAAGAGAATGAGAAACAACAGAGACTTCCTGGAGTTATTAAAGTGTAAAGGAGTTTTCTTAATTAAACTTTGTATGATTGATGGTTTAACTACTTGTTCGTGAATCTGTTTTCTTCATAAGACTACCAGTCTTTCAAAGCAGAGGCTGCATCTCAGTACTTAGCTTAGTGCTTGGCATATAGCAGGGGTCCAGTAAATGCTCCTACCCACCTACACAGTCACTATTCTAGTTCAGAGTATTGTTGATTGACTGGAGAACGGTTATCCTCCTAACTGTTTTAACATGGATCTTGCCCCATTCAATACATTCTCCATACTGTGGTCAGCGTTATCTTTTCAAAAAAAGAAAATCTCATCATGTCACTTCTTTGTTTAAAAATGGGTCTCCATATTTTGGAGAGTAATCCCTTGACGGTTGTTTCATTTGCAAATATTTTCTCCCATTCTGAGTGTTGTCTTTTTGTTTTGTTTGTGGTTTTCTTTGTTGTGCAAAAGCTTTTAAGTTTAATTAGATCCCATTTGTTTTTTTGTTTGTTTGTTTTTATTTTCATTTCTCTAGGAGGTGGATCAAAAAAGATCTTGCCGTGATTTATGTCAGAGAGTGTTCTGCCTACGTTTTCCTCTAAGAGTTTTATAGTATCTGACCTTACATTTAGGTTTTTAATCCATTTTGAGTATATACAAACAGCTCATGCAGCTCAAAATCCAAAAAACAAATAACCCAATGGAAAAATAAGCAGAAGATCTAAATAGACATTTCTCCAAAGAAGACATAGAGATGGCCAAAAAGCACATGAAAAAATGCTCAGCAACACTAATTATTAGAGAAATGCAAATCAAAACTACAGTGAGGTATCACCTCACACTGGTCAGAATGACCATCATCAAAAAAAACTGTAAACAATAAATGCTGGAGAGGGTGTGGAGAAAAGGCAACCCTCCTACATTGCTGGTGAGAATGTAAATTGGTGCAGCCACTATGGAAAACAGTATGGAGGTTCCTCAATAAACTTAAAATAGAGTTGCCATATGATCTAGCAATTCCACTTCTGGGCATATACTCAGACAAAACTATGATTTGAAAAGATACATGCACCCAAATGTTCATAGCAGCACTATTTACAATAGCCAAGACATAGAAACAACCTAAATGTCCATCAACAGATGAATGGATAAAGAAGATGTGGTATATGTATATACAATGGAATATTACTCAGCCATTAAAAAATGAAATGATGCTATTTGTAGCAACATGGATGGACCTAGAGATTATCATACTAAGTGAAGTAAGTCAGAAAGATAAAGACAAATACCATACGGTATCACTTATATGTGGAATCTAAAAATATAACACAAGTGAATACATCTACGAAACGGAAACAGACTCACAGAGATAGAGAACAAACTTGTGGGAGTTCCCTGGCGGTCCATTAGTTAGGGCTCGGTGCTTTCACTGCCGTGGCCTGGGTTCAATCCCTAGTCAGGGAACTATGATCCTGCAAAAAAAAAAAAAAAAGAAGAGACTTGCGGTTGCCAAGGAGGAGGGGGAAAGGGAGGAGAAGGGAGAGGGGATGGGGGAGGGAAGTACTGAGAGTTTAGGATTAGCAAAGCGAACTATTATATATAGGATGGATAAAGAGAAAAATCCTACTGTGTAGCACAGGGAACTTATTCAATATCCTGTGATAAACCATAATGAAAAGAACAGGAAAAAGAATATATGCAAAACTGAGTCATTATGCTGTACAGCAGAAATTAACACAACATTGTAAATCAACTATACTTCAATAAAATTTTTTAAAAAATGGGTCTCTAGAAAACCATCGCTATTATGAAAAATACCCTGCCATGTCTTACAAAGCTCATTTGGTTTTTTTTTTGTTTGTTTGTTTTTTTATTTTTATTTATTTATTTTTGGCTGCTTTGGGTTTTCGTTGCTGCGTGTGGGCTTTCTCTAGTTGCAGCGAGCGGGGCTGCTCTTTGTTGCAGTGTGTGGTCTTCTCATTGCGGTGGCTTCTCTTTTTGCGGAGCCCCGGCTCTAGGCACGCGGGCTTTAGTAGTTGTGGCTTGCAGGCTCAGTAGTTGTGGCTCACGAGCTCTAGAGTGCAGGCTCAGTAGTTGTGGCACACGGGCTTAGTTGCTCTGCGGCATGTGAGATCTTCTCGGACCAGGGCTCAAACCCATGTACCCTGCATTGGCAGGTGGATTCTTAACAACTGTGCCACCAGAGAAGTCCCAGCTCCTCTGGTTTTGACCTCAAGGTGTCTCACCAGCTTCATCTTGCACCACAGTCCACTCATCATCTGCTCCCCAGAAACACTGGCTGCACTGCGTTCCCTTATATGCACCATGTTCATTTTCTTCGCTCTCAGTCAGCTCTTGCTCATCCTTCTAAGCTCAGATCTATTGGTGACTTTCTAGGTCTTTTTTTTTTTTTTGGGCCATACCACGCGGCATGGCGGATTTTAGTTCCCCGACCAGGGATCGAACCTTGACTTTTGCCTTGACTCCTCTCTTGAACCCACTTCGATCAAGCTTTTGCTCTTATCATTACACTGAATTCCCTCTTGTCAATGTCAAAGTTCAATTCTCAGTCCTTAAGTTACTTGACCTCTCAATAAGACTTAACACAGTTGATCCTTCTTTTCTTACCTCAAACACTTTAAAAAAAAATCTTGCTTTCAGGATACCCACCATGCTCTCCTGGGTTTCCAGTGCAGACTCCTGTTCAGTCTCCTTGGCTGGTTACTGCTCTTCCTCCTTATTATTCATTTTTGTACCTCTCCTCTTCTCTACCTTCCAGTTCTGTGCCTTATATATATCTATAAACAGATAACTCTTAAATTATACCTTCAATTTCAACTTATTTTCTTAACTCTAGACTTGTATATTTAACCTCCAACTAGACATTTCTACAGTAGCAGTTTTACCATTTGAGATATTTTCTTACAGCTGGCATACGGCTTTGAAAACAGATTCACAAATCAAATAGACTTTCAACATTATATAGTCCACCAAGTGCAGAAATTGAACTCTCTATAGTCCACTTAAAACTGATCTCATTTCTCCATTTGCCAAATGACATTTTCAATATTTATCTCTGGGTTCCTTAATCTCTACTCCATAAATGATGACCTTAGAAATATCCATTCTATCCAATGTTATTTGTGGGTAGATGGACCAGAACAAAAGAATCCAGGGCCTTGGAATACATTGATGAGACCAGGTAAAGATAATACAGTTTAGGAGATGAGCATTATCAATCTTCATCTCTCTTCAGACCAGAAAGAGTTTGGCTGCAGAAGAAATCTTTTTGGCCTTGGAGACTCAGTTCCCAGAGTTACTCGTTGGTGAAAATCCTGGAGGAATTTTCCATTGAGAAAATTTCCTATAGCTAGAGTTGAGGAATAAAATCAACAGCTAAGGGGCTTCCCTTGTGGTGCAGTGGTTAAGAATCCGCCCGCCAATGCGGGGCACATGGGTTCGAGCCCTGGTCCAGGTAGATCCCACATGCCGCGGAGCAACTAAGCCCGTGAGCTGAGCTGAGCCCGCGTGCTGCAACAAGAGAAGCCACCGCAATGAGCCTGGGCACCGCAACAAAGAGTAGCCCCCGCTGGTCACAACTAGAGAAAGCCCTCATGCAACAACGAAAACCCAACACAGCCAAAAATAAAAATAAATAAATTTATTAAAAAAAATAAAATCAACAACTAAGCAGAAGCCTAACATTGATTTGGAAGTAAAATTAGAAAGATTTCTTGGGCTTCCCTGGTGGCGCAGTGGTTGAGAATCTGCCTGCCAATGCAGGGGACACGGGTTCGAGCCCTGGTCTGGGAAGATCCCACATGCCGCGGAGCAACTAGTGAGCCACAATTACTGAGCCTGCGCGTCTGGAGCCTGTGCTCCGCAACAAGAGAGGCCGCGATAGTGAGAGGCCCGCGCACCGCGATGAAGAGTGGCCCCTGCTTGCCACAACTAGAGAAAGCCCTCGCACAGAAACGAAGACCCAACACAGCCAAAAATAAATAAATAAATAAATAAACAAAGTAAACAATGCGTTTAAAAAAAAAAAAAAAGATTTCTTAAAACTCACAACTTCTTTCTAGTCACTGCCCTGTCTCCTTAAGTAAGAATAGCTTGAAGAGACTGACATAGAGCCATAACATTTTATATGTGTCCTTTTACTTTTATTGTTCAGAGAACTTTAGTCATAAAAATATATTGAAGTTTATCAAATTATTTTCACACTTCTATTGATAAAGTCATCTCATTTGAGACCTGAAACATTATTAAACAGAGTCAACACTTCCCGGTTGTGTTCTTCCCAATTTCTGAACCACAGAATAATGCAGTTTAATTAAATAAGTGTTTAACCTTCTGTATTTGGGTGATAGCGTGTTATGCAGCAATAGGTAACCAAAGCCCATGGGCTCCTCTATAGTTTACAGCCTCCATGTAGGTTGGATTATATAAAAAATTCTGATCAACAGAAATTCTGGTCTGAGACAGTTCAGGGTAGAAGATGCCTTCTCCACACACACATTCTTTTCTAAACAAAACTGGAATTGAGGGACCAAAGAAGGTAGAGTTGGAAGATAGAAGAAGCATGTGAGTAAGGTTAGAGCCAAATTCTTTGGGTTTGCAAAAGGGAATGTAAAAAATTTGAACAGTCCATCCATGAGCTCAAAATATCCTTTTATAGTTTTATCTGTCTGTATCTCTATTTTATTTATTTATTTATTTTTTGGCTGCACTGCCCGGCTTATAGGATCTTAGTTCACCAACCAAGGATTGAACCTGGGCCCTTGGCAGTGAAAGTGCGGAGTCCTAACCACTGGAATGCTGGGGAATTCTGTATCTC
The DNA here is from genome assembly GCF_028564815.1 of Eubalaena glacialis. NCBI lineage: Eukaryota > Metazoa > Chordata > Mammalia > Artiodactyla > Balaenidae > Eubalaena > Eubalaena glacialis. The sequence goes on along the minus strand of NC_083722.1, from coordinate 22,821,938 downwards.
TAAATAGTTGTAAATGCTGGCACCCACTGTTGTTTTAGGTCCAGCAGCAGTTCTAGGAACTTAGAAAGTGAGGAAAATAGTAATTCTTGTCTATTAGCTCCAAAAATACTTTAGCAATTAATATTTAATAGCTTTCACTTAGTATAAGTTTGGCGACAGGTAAGGAAAAAAAGACAAAATTTTGATAAATTCTTCATATTATACCACATTACAATCTGTGAAAATAAGTATAGAAATCAAAAAACAAAATAAATAAAAAGGAAGAGTTTTGAAACTCACTTTTCCATGACCAAAAATTGAGGGGAAAATAACCTACTGATGAGCTGGAAAGGTATTCCTGAGATTTTTTCAAGCTGCCTCTACTTCTAGCAATATTTTACAGTAACCTTTGACAGTTTGTCCAAAGATTTTATTGACTTATAAAACCTCTTAGGAGTCAGAGTTCACAAAACTCTTTAGATAAAACACTGGTGACTTTATCTCTGTTAATTAGTCCTCAAATCATTACTTGTTTTAATTACTTACTTGCTTCCCTGCTTGGAGAAAAAGAAATCATGACATACTACTTAAAAATTTTCTTTAACTCATATGTGAGTTAACATTTACTTTTCCAGTTGAGTAACCATGGCCCTAAATTCAAATCCTTAAAATATAACAGCATAATAATTTTATTGTTCACATTATAATATGTTAACTTACAGGGAACACACAGATAAAAGGCCTAAATACTATCCAACTACACAATGTATAGGTAATTGAGGCAAATTTGTATATCTGATGTTTCAAGATCACAAAAGAATACCTAACAAATCAGTTTTATCAACTGATATCCCCCAAACAAATTCAACATTAAGATTCCATGGAGAGTGTCCTATTTGTTCAAGTTCCCCTTATATTACCTAAGAATGCATTGTTTAACACATCTAGACTGGACTTTCCCATTTACTTTTCCTTTATACAGTTCCCTCTGTTTTACAAATAGTGAACAATATGAGACGCAGTATAATTTCACATCTCAACTTTCTCATTGCCTTTTTAGTTATGCCTCAGAAGAGTTCTCTAGATTTCTTCAGGTCAGAGCCTCCTTCCGATCACCCTCCTCAAGGCCCCCTTTACTGCCTTGTTCCTCAAAGTATAGATCAGTGGATTTAGTACGGGAGTGACCACACTGTACATAACGGCAATGATCCAGTCCTGGGCCATGGAGCTACCTGAGGCAGGATGAATATAAGTGAAAACAACAGGAGCATAGAAAAGAACAACTACCATGAAGTGGGAGGCACAAGTGGACAGTGCTTTATGAAACATGCTGCAAGAATGCGTCTTGAAGAAAAGATAGATAATAATGTAGAAATAGGAGAGAAGTGTTAGAAAGAATGGGCCCATGGCAATGGTCCCCGTGACAGTATTGAGCAGCCACTGGTTGAGCTCAATGTTCCCACAGGCCAACGCCAGCAATGGCTTAACATCACAGAAGAAATGATGGATATGATTGGATCCACAGAAGTTTAAGCGAGAGGTCATTATTGAGTGCAGCAGGGCATGGAAAAAACCAATGATCCAGATAGTGATAACCATCTGGGTACAGACCTGATGATTCATGATAAGAGTGTAACGAAGTGGTTTGCAGATAGCCACAAAGCGGTCAAAGGCCATCACGGGCAACAACATGGCCTCTGTGCTGCCCAGGAAGTGGAAGAAATGAAGCTGGATTATGCATCCCAAGAAAGAAATTGCTTTGTGTGTAGAGAGGAAGTTCTCCAGCATCTTTGGCAGTGTCACCGTGGAGTAGCAGATATCTAGACATGACAGGTTTCCCAGAAAGAAATACATAGGAGAATGGAGTCTTGGATCAGAGATGACAATCATCAGGATGGCTCCATTCCCAACCACACTGACGAAGTAAATTGTAAGAAAAACAACAAAGAGAAAAGGCTGCAGTTCCTGGATGTCTATCATTCCCAGGAGAAGAAATTCAGTGATTGAAGTTTGGTTCAGCATCACTTTAAAAAAAAGGCAAAATAATATGTGGAACACTATTTTTAATGAGAACCAGTCCTTCCAGCCCAGGATTTCTTGCCAAGACAAAAATGTTTTAAGGAATAGTGCTGCTGTTCTCTACAATCCCAATCTCAGAGGTGGTGCTGTATTTGGGCCATTAGATAGTTAAAATATTAAGGCTACCTGTCTCTTATGGACCATAAGTCAATCATTTTTTTCTTTACCAGATTAGTCATTAATGTTTTTCTTTCTCCCAGTAATTTAGAAGACATTGCAGCCTCCTATGTTCTCTGGCTGTGAACTTCTACATTCTGGTAAAACTTTCCTTTCATCTTCCTAAGTTAACTCTAACAGGAGGCAACTTTTTAAGTAGTCCAACCACACTGCTATCTCTAGACCTAACAAGCCATCTTAAGGATTTTAACTTTAGAAAAATAGACAGGGATAAACTCATTACAACAATAAAGTTTTTTTTTTAAACCAAAATGCTCTTTAAAATAATAGTAATAGCTTTTCCTCATCTTAGACTGTTAATGGAGCTAGTGGTGTTCTTATACTGATCCCTTTCTGACCCCCACCCTTGGAAATGTCATAAAGCCTTACTGGGGTAAGAAATAAGACCACATTAATCAGATATTACCCAGAGATATATTTGAAATTTTATTACTGCTATATGTGATGATGAGCTTAGTTTTTTCCTATGATCTGAGCCTTATATTTTCTCAAAACAGGATCCTTAGATTACTACTTTGATGACAAATGTTATTGTGCTTCTACTCTCTAGTTGCCCTGGGACTCTTTTTCATTTCCCAAATTGCCAAATCCCTGGATAAGAAAAATGATTTCTCAGATGGGCTCACCACTTCCTTATTTTACCTTATACTGTCCTCTCTTTGAAGTATGTATGGCTTCAACCCCCTTAAAATCTTGTCTTTTCTTATGATCTGTTTTCTGAAGTTTTTTTTTATTTTCCCTCCATAAACTTGCTCTTCAAATATTAAGAAATATTCGACCCCAAGTGAAATTCACCTTCTTTACTTCTAGTTCCAACAATGTGTCACTGGCCATCAGGTTATCTTTTATGACCCCACAAGTCTGTCTGCTTTATATCAGCTCTCTCCAAAATGGTCACAAATTTCCATTTTCTCTCATTTGAAAATTGTGTTTTCTCTTTTGACTTTTCTATCAAATAAAATTCTTGTTTTCTACTAAAGGAATGCATTAATTTTCATTTCATTCACAGGATTGAAATAATAGTCTTTTCTTCAGTGACTGCTAAAACTCTTGAGGAATTGTAAGTAAGTTAGTTATAATGAAGTTTGATATTTGCACTATTTACTGAAAGGCAGGAAACCTTTTGAATCTCTTTTCCTCCATTATTTGCAAAGTACATGGCTTTTATTTTTCTTCAGGTACCCTGACAAAAGCAGACACAACTAATGAAATAGCTTCCTCTTTGTTCTTTTTATTGTTCTTTTTATTTACAGATGCAATGAATTGGCTCTTGCATATTAGGAGGGAAGAAACAAGGGTGTGTGGGAAACTTATAGATGTGAGAGGCACTGAGAGAAAAATAAGAACGGTAAGGAAATTTGAATAGAGATGCAGATATTGGAGAGCGTCCTATAACAGGGAAATAGTTCAGTGTTGAGAAATCACTGAGGGCAGAAGAAAAAATGATTTGATGTGACTAGAGTAAAAAAGGGAATGGACTGGGCAACACTTTGAGGGATTCTAGACTTTATACCTGAAAGAAAATTTGAGAAAATTATCTAATCTCTACTACACATCCATAAAGGGCTGTTTCAGGCAACTTAGAGTAGCTTTTTTTTTTGATAGCCATGTATATTTTGTGTATTTAAATGATTTTATCACCATGGTTTAAAGTAAAAATGATATGCCAAATACCATTTTGGTTTTCTGACCCACAGAACAATATTATAAAAATTCATTTGGGGGGCTTCCTTGGTGGCGCAGTGGTTGAGAATCTGCCTGCCAATGCAGGGGACACGGGTTCGAGCCCTGGTCTGGGAAGATCCCACATGCCGCGGAGCAACTGGGCCCGTGAGCCACAATTACTGAGCCTGCGCGTCTGGAGCCTGTGCTCCACAACAAGAGAGGCCGCGCTAGTGAGAGGCCCGCGCACCGCGATGAAGAGTGGCCCCTGCTTGCCACAACTAGAGAAAGCCCTCGCACAGAAACGAAGACCCAACACAGCCATAAATAAATAAATAATTAATTTAAAAAAATTCATTTGGGGATAAGCAAAACAAAACAAAACACACACAACTTTTCCTAACTTTTAAAGAAAATTAGCAGTTAGATTCCTCTGTACTAAATGATTTCTTTCACTGTGGTGTCAGTATCTAGACATTAAGGATTGAATCTAAAGAATGTCTAGAGAAGCAGGCATGCTGAATGAGGAATGTGACGTGACAACACAACTGTGGAAGTAAAGTGCTTTCATAATCCACAGACACAATGAAGAGTCTATCACAAGACAGGAAATCAACTTTAAATACTGGGTATTTAATTTTAATATTAGCAAGCAGACAGATCACTCACTAACAGATAGAAACTATGGTCAACTTCCCAGCCTGTCTTCTATTTTATTCTCTTACCTGATTGAGTGTTCAGATTCATAGGTAAGAAGGCTTTTAAGGTTGACACTCTTAGTGATTATAAACAGTAGAAAAATAGTTGAAAGGATAGTTCATATTGGGATTTCAGGATAAGCTCTTTATTTTCAAAAGTCTTCTCTTCTCTTTCTGAAAATTTGCCTGCCTTTTTATGGGTCACATATCTCTAGACAAAAAAAATCCTGAGGGAGAATGTCTCCTGGGTGCTGAAAAGAACTGTAAGAAGAAACAGAATGTTTTTCACACATACAACATGATGAGGTAGGCTTGGGGAATTCCTATTTGGTTTTTTTCATTCTTCCTATTTTCTTTCTTTACTGTTTTTGTCTCTGAGTTTCAGAACCATGGACAGCAATAGGATTTTGGTTGCTATTCAATGTCCTTTAATTTCCTAGGACAGAAGTATATATTCACTTTCTCATCTTGGAAATCATCTTGGAGAATACTCTGGTGTAGATGGTGAAAAGAAAATTGGTAACAAGAGTTAACGAATGGGAGTCACATAAAGCACCATGTCAGGGTGAGGTGCTCCTTTTATCTCTCCCCGTCAATCTATAACCAGTAAAACATCCACAACTCAACAAAGGTGCCTCTGCCCAACACACCAGGATGTCAGAGAATCCCACACATCTGTACATCTAAAGGAGGGTGGATGGAACACATAAAGGAGGCCAAACTGAGGAATAGCAGAGGTGGTGCTTACAATCCCAGCACTCCCCTACCCCACTGGCCACAGCAGCTGATCACAAAGCCCCAGAGAGCCCAGTAGTAGCAGGTGATGCACGTGACTCTGACCTCCCAGCCACAGTGGCACTCAGAGCCAAAGTAAACGGGCAGGAGCAGTGGGGTCTGTGACCCCATCCCTCCAGCTATGGAGGCACCCATGACTTGGGCCCCCACCCACAATGGCAGCTCCTGCACACCCCACAACACTGGAAATGACAGAGGCACCTGTGACCCTACCTCTCTGATAATACACGGCAGATAATGAACGGGAAAGGGGAATGGACCTAACTTTTACTGAGTGCCCATTGTGAGTCAGGCATGTGTACTACCTCAACAGGTAGTTGTGAGGTAGTACAACTAACAATTGTTGTCAGTGCAATATCCTTTGTCCATCTTTCTATTAATTTTTCATTTTTGTTGCTTTGCAGGAGTTCCTTGTTATTTAATGTTGCAAATATTATACAAAGATAACACTATTGTGTGCTCATTGTGTGTAAGTTATTGTTCTGAGTTCTTTACATGTATCAGATTATTTAATTCCTACAAAAGCCCAATGAAGGAGGTACTAAAATCATATAGCACAAGAAAACCAAGGCTCCAAGGATTGAAGCAAATTTCCAAGTTTATAGCAATAAATTGTGAATCTGGGATTCAACGTGAGGCTCTCTAGTTTTAGAGAAAACTGTAATGTTTTAAAATATTACCCATTCTTGGTTCCAGGTTAAGATGGTGGAGTAGGAAGATTCTGAGCTCACCTCCTCCCACGGACACACCAAAACTACAACTACATGTAGAACAGCTATCTCTGAAAACAACCTAAAGACTAGCAGAACAGATTTTCTACAACTAAGGATATAAAAAAAAGGCCACATCGAGATGTATAGGAGGGGCAGAGATGCGGTCTTGTCAGAAACCACACCCTGGTGTGGTAACCGACAACTAGGAGGGATACCACAACCTCAGAGGTCCCCCATGATGAACGAGGGGTCCAAGCCCCATGTTGTGTTCCCCAGCCCAGGGGACAGGCACTGGGAAGACAAACCCCCATAATGTCTAGCTTTGAAAACCAGAGGATCTTATGTCCAGGAGAGCTGGAGGACTGTGGGAAACCAAGACTCCACCCTTGAAAGGCTCACATACAAACTCACCCATTCTGGGTTTCAGCACAGAGGCAGCAGCTTGAAAAATTCCTAGGACATACAAGAAGGAGAGTCACTGATAAATTTTAAGGCATGAGCCAGAGGGACAAAGATCCAGTGGAACTTTCTCTGGGGACAGAGTGCTGGTGGGCATCAATGTTTTTCACTCATTTTTTTTTTTTTTTGGCCGCGCCCCGTGGCTTGCAGGGTCTTCGTTCCCTGACCAGTGATCAACTCTGTGCCCCCTGCAATGGAAGCCCGGAGTCCTAAACACTGGACGCCAAGGAATTCCCTGTTTTTCACTCTTTCCACCTAAATGGCCCAGTGCTGGCAGGCAATATTTCTGTCACTGTTCATCAATCTAACTAACACCGTGTGTTCTGCTCCAGAATTCTTCTGAGTAAGCACCCCACCCGATCCACCCATCCCAGATGGCCCCTCCAAAGAAGCTCTCACGCTCCTCCACCGCAGTGAGCCACCTCAGCCGGCACTGGTACCCCTCCAAAGCAGTTCCTGCTCTGTTAGGCTAGCCCTGCACACTAGTAAGCCTGCAAATGTTAAGCCCAACTTGCAACCAGGGAACAGCCCCACACATTAGCACATTCACAGTAGGTGTGGTCAAACCTCTGAGCCAGCTGGGCCAGGGCCAGCCTTGCCCTCCAGGGCACCCACAGCAATCACGGCCCAACCACAACAGGAGGGTACATGCAGCCTACACCGAGGATAAACTTGAAAGCTCTTCCCCCAAGACCAAGGACAGAACAAGGGGGCCCACTCTCACCACTTCTACCCAACATAGTACTGGAAGTCCTAGCCAGAAGAATTAAGCAAGTAAAAGAAATAAAAGGCAACCAAACCAGAAAGGAAGAAGTTAAGTTTCTCTATTTACAGATGACATGATCTTGTATATAGAAAACTCTAAAGGCTCCACTGAAAAACTGTTAAAACCAATAAACAAATTCAGGAAACTTGCAGGATATAATATCAACATATAAAAATCAGTTGCATTTATAGATAATAACAAACTACCTGAAAAATAAATTAAGAAAACAATCCCCTTTTATAGAGCAAAGGAAACAATCAGCAAAATAAAAAGGCAACCTAAGGAATGGGAGAAAATATACATACGCTGTGGGGTATAGAGCCTGTCCCAGGTTGTTTGGTACCTGGTCCAAACAGGTGATTGGGAGTAAGCCTAGTGGCCCCTGGAGTGTGAGACCCTATAAAGGAGGCGGTTGCAGGATGTGTCGTGGAGGAGAGTGGGAGCTCTGTAAGCAAAGTGGCTGAGGTGAGAGGTTTTAGCCATCACTTTAAAACCAGGTCCAGACCGTACTTATAAATATTTCATTACAGGATTTGCTCTTTTCCTCTTCCATTTTCTTTGCCTCCTTTTCCATTCCACTGGAGCTCTAGTGCCATCTTGGACCATGAAGATAAAGAACATGCTGTGTGAAGAGTGGAATTAATTGCTGGAAAGGGCACAGATGCCCGACAGCTTTGTGAAGCAGAACAGGCTGCCAAACTCACTGTAGACTCCTATCTCCAGAATCTCGTTAAAGAAACACTTCTATCTTTTTATTTTTTTAACAATTACATTCTAAAGTTTATTTTGTAATATTTTTGTTCCTTAATTACTTTTTTTAACATCTTTATTGGAGAATAATTGCTTTACAATGGTATGTTAGTTTCTGCATTATAACAAAGTGAAGCAGCTGTACATATACATACATCCCCATATCTCCCCTCTTTCATCTCCCTCCCACCCTCCCTGTCCCACCCCTCTAGGTGGTCACAAAGCACCGAGCTGATCTCCCTGTGCTATGCAGCTGCTTCCCACTAGCTATCTATTTTACATTTGGTAGTGTATATATGTCCATGCCACTCTCTCACTTCGTCCCAGCTTACCCTTCCCCCTCCCCATGTCCTCAAGTCCATTCTCTACGTCTGCGTCTTTATTCTTGTCTTGCCCCTAGGTTCTTCAGTATCTTTTTTTTTTTTTTTTTTTTTAGATTCCGTATATATGTGTTAGCATACGGTATTTGTTTTTCTCCTTCTGACTTACTTCACTCTGTATGACAGACTCTAGGTCCATCCACCTCACTATAAAACTCAATTTCATTTCTTTTTATGGCTGAGTAATATTCCGTTGTATATATGTGCCATATCTTCTTTATCCATTCATCAGTTGATGGACACTTAGGTTGCTTCCATGTCCTGGCTATTGTAAATAGTGCTGCAATGAACATTGTGGTACATGACTCTTTTTGAATTATGGCTTTCTCAGGGTTTATGCCCAGTAGTGGGATTGCTGGGTCGTATGGTAGTTCTATTTTTAGTTTTTTAAGGAACCTCCATACTGTTCTCCATTATCTTTTTTAAAGTTATTTTCTATTTGGGTCTGTTACACCAGTGACTTATCCTGACTATTACCTGATACAGCTGCCATTTTAACAACAAATTGAACTAAGGATAAGACGCAAGCACTGTATGCTGAAAATTAACTGTTTTTCTCAGATAAATTTAAAGTTTCTAGTTTCTTCTTTAAATTAAATGTGTTGTTTTGTGGTTAATTGTTATTTGCCAGTTACAGACATGGAGTGTGAAAGTAGGAGTAAATTCGTTTCCTGGATAAGTGTGTTACCTGTAAGTAAATTTTGTTGCCTATATGACTTTTGTCCTAACCTGTAAGTTTCAATTGTCTTTATTTCTCTTTCTCATGCCCTAAATTTTGGTGTCAACAAAAATTTCATCTTTGGCTCTTTGCTTTTTTATTTCATGCTATGTAGCCTTCTTTAGTTCTGTGAATAAAATATTTTTTTTATTGGAGTATAGTTGCTTCACAATGTTGTGTTAGTTTCTGCTGTACAGCAAAGTGAATCAGTTATACATATACATATATCCTCTCTTTTAGATTTCCTTTCCCTTTAGGTCACCACAGAGCACTGAGTAGAGTTTCTTGTGCTATACAGCAGGTTCTCATTAGTTATCTATTTTATATATAGTAGTGTATATATGTCAGTCCCAATCTCCCACTTCTTCCCACCCCCCTTCCCCCCTTGGTAACCATAAGTTTGTTTTCTACATTTGTGACTCTATTTCTACTTTGCAAATAAGTTCATCTGAACCATTTATCTAGATTCCACATATAAGCGATATTATACGCTAGTTGTCTTTTTCTTTCTGACTTACTTCACTCAGAATGGCAATTTCTAGGTCCATCCATGTTGCTGCAAATGACATTATTTTGTTCTTTTTATGGCTGAGTAATATTCCATTGTATATGTGTACCACAGCTTCTTTATCCATTCTTCTGTTGATGGACATTTAGGTTGCTTTCATGTTCTGACTATTGTAAATAGTGCTGCAATGAATATTGCAGTCATGTATCCCTTCAAATTATGGTTTTCTCCAGATATATGCCCAGGAGTGGAATTGCTGGGTCATATGGTAGCTCTATTTTTAGTTTTTTAAGGAACCTCCATAGTGGCTGTACCTATTTACATTCCCACCAACAGTGTAGTAGGGTTCTCTTTTCTCCACACCCTCCCCAGCATTTACTGTTTGTAGATTTTTTGATGATGGCCATTCTGACCAGTTTGAGGTTATACCTCATTGCAGTTTTGGTTCACATTTCTCTAATAATTAGTGATGTTGAGCATCTTTCCATGTGTTTTTTGGCCATCTGTATGTCTTCTTTGGAGAAATGTCTGTTGAGGTCTTCCACCCATTTTTTGATTGGGTGGGTTGTTTGTTTTTCTGATATTGAGCTGCATGAGCTGTTTGTATATTTTGGAGCTTAATCCCTTGTCAGTTGCTTCATTTGCAAATATTTTCTCCCATTCTGAGGGTCTGTGAATCAAATAGTACCTTCATTCGAAATGACATGAATGTGTTAATACCTAACTCTTGAGAATAAGTTTAATATATTCAAATATTCTTTGGAGATTTCTGCTTGAAAAATAATATTAATAATAGAGCTAACCTTTATTAAGCAGTCTTTTTGTGACAATTACTGTACTCATGTCTTATATACATTTTCCATTTAATCTCAGTGCCCTGATAGTACCACAAAACCTGACTCATTTAAAATTCATTTCTTTGCCACAGTAAGCTTGCTCTCTAAATGCCTTTTTAAGTCAATGGCATTACCATTCTCCAAACTTCACCCAAGATTTAACCATCAGCTCTTTTTAATTTTTCTTTCCCCTTTGACTAAAAAATAAACATGACCACAAAACTAATCTATTTTTTTCCTTCACAATGCAATGAGTTTGATTTTTATCCTTTTCTTCCCTTTTTCAATATCATCACTCTCCCCTCACAATCAAGCTTTCTTAGCTTCACGACTACATCATTGCGTTAACTTCCAAGTGACTTTTCTTTACCTCCAGAATTTATTTTCAAGAAAACCCTGCATAGAGTCCTTGGATTAATTTTCTATAATACTGTTTTTTTCCCCACATCACTCTTTTCATTTAAACTCTTAACTGATTCCCAATTACTTAGAAAATAAGCCATAATTTCTTAACCTGAAATTTTGTTCTTCATGATCTGTATTCATGCAAAGACGGATGAGTATTTACCAGCTAAAGTGAAGAAGATATTTCTGATTTGGAGGTGAGATTAGGCCAGATACCTGAGTGAAAATGAGGAGTCTTCATTCTGTGTGACCCTGGAAATTTTCAAAACTTATGGGGACCTCAATTTGTTTTCATTGGCAGTTGGATGGTGGTAGCAAATAAACATGATTGAAACAGGAATGTCTAAAGGCTTAAAAGTCTCCCAAGTCAGTCTCTTTTGGGGAGAGCTCTTATGAAGTCACCATGAAGGATTACAGTTTACCTGAGACTTTATTTCAACTCCCTAAAGCAGCATGTCCTGCTTCTCTAACACTCAGAACATTGGCACTTAATTAGGGATGCCTGGGCTCTCATTAAGTGTTTCTAACAGTATAGAAACTCCAGGGACAATGAGTCCGTCACTCTAAGAGTCCATAAAAGCAGCCTCATACCAGGCTCTGGGAATTTGAATTTTAACATCTACTCTTATGTTCTCTTTTCTACTACAGGCAAGTATTTTTTTCTTGTTCTTGTTCTCCTCTTCCTCTTCCTCCTCCTTTTCCCCACCTCCCCCACTTCTTTTTTTTTTTATAACATCTTTGTTGGAGTATAATTGCTTTACAATGGTATGTTAGTTTCTGCTGTATAACAAGGTGAATTAGCTATATATATACATATATCCCCATATCCCCTCCCTATTGCGTCTCACTCCCACCCTCCCTATCCCTCTAGGTGGTCACAAAGCACCGAGCTGATCTCCCTGTGCTATGCGGCTGCTTCCCACTAGCTATCTATTTTACATTTGGTAGTGTATATATGTCCATACCACTCTCTCACTTCGTCCCAGCTTACCCTTCCCCCTCCCCGTGTCCTCAAGTCCATTCTCTATGTCTGCTGAATGCTTAGATTTATGGTTTTTCTTCAACATACTCTTTGAAAAACAGTAGGGAATAGTTAGGAAGAAAGGAAATTAGAGATCTCATGGAGCTCTATTTAAGGGAGGCAGTAAGATGTCCATCCTGTCTCTGGGTATGTGGGGCAGCTCAAGTATATGTAAACTGTGTACCTTCCTTCAGCATGTAATTTTTTAGCTACAGGAAAGGTGTTTGGCTTTCCAAAATGTTTGATTCACCTGTTCTGCCAATATTTTGAATTCTTTCAATAAGAGACAAGTCTTTCAGTCCATGACAGTGAAAAGTGAAAAGTCCTACCGGATGATAAAACATATTGGCATGATTTGACATAAATGACTGTTATCAAATCAATATTATATGAGAAACAAAGAAATGAAATAGATTTGTTTAGTCCAGAGTCAAAGTTTCATATAGTAAGTCTTCCACGTAGAAGAGAGAGAAAACTTTACCTGTGGTTTCAGGGGCAGACCTAAAACCAAATATGTGAAATAACAATAATAATATCTACCATATCTTGTTATTTTTATGTACTACACACTAGGTTAAGTACTAATTGCATTACCTCATTTAATGCTCACAATTTTCTAATGAGAAAGATACTGTTATTTTCATTTAGGGAGGGAGAGTTTTATAACCTGTTAGTGGTCACACAGCTAGTAAATGGGTGGAAAAGCTGAATTCTTGTGTTCACACAGCTAGTAGGTGAACTTAACCATCCTTCCAGTTATAAAGCACAGTGACCAAAAATTTTTCTAATACTTGGATTTCTCTAAAGATGGAATAGGCTCCCATTACAGATTTTACATCTCCCGTCAATTCGGTATTCAATCTTAGGCTGGATTATCACCTAGCAAAACATCTGTACAGGGTATTTCAGTGGCTGGACCTGATGACTTTTATTTATTTATTTATTTATTTATTTAATAGATATTAATTTAATTAATTAATTTATTTATTGGCTGCATTGGGTCTTCGTTGCTGCACACGTGCTTTCTCTAGTTGTGGCGAGCGGGGGCTGCTCTTTGTTGTGGTGCACGGGCTTCTCATTGCAGTGGCTTCTCTTGTTGCTGAGCATGCGGTCTAGGCATGCGGGCTTCAGTAGTTGTGGTGCACGGGGTCAGTAGTTGTGGCTCACGGGGTCAGTAGTTGTGGCTCGTGGGCTCTAGAGCGCAGGCTCAGTAGTTGTGGTGCACAGGCTTAGTTGCTCCGCAGCAGGTGGGATCTTCCCAGACCAGGGCTCGAAGCCGTGTCTCCTGCATTGGCAGGCAGATTTTTAACCACTGTGCCACCAGGGAAGTCCCTGGACCTGATGACTTTTAAAGGCTCCTTCCCAATTGGAGTTACAGAGTCTCCATTCTGTATATTCCATGAGAGGCGGTCCAAGATACCCCACTGAATTTTCAGCACCGAGCACCGTGCCTTAGATTCAGTAATGCTCACTGATTGTATAAACAGCCACGGTTAGCACTGACTTCGACTTCAGTGTGGGAGAGGAGAGGGATAGTGGTGGTACAGCAGATGAAAGCTTAGAAAGCAGGATCTTTCAAGATTTCTGCCTTCTTTATGATTTTTCAATCAATACATACTGTGTTATCAGTTCGAGAGAATTCATTAATTAATGGAAGTACTCTATTGTAGAGTTTTTCCTTTGCTTATTAAACTGGACAGTCTATGAAAACACTCGTATTTCTCAAATAACACCAAACCACTCTCCAAAAATGGAAAATTTTCAAAACAAGAGTTTCTTATTTGTATTACCAGACAAAGCTGTTAGATGCACAGGAAAGTTCGTTTTGTGGATGAATTCAGATTGAATCCCTCACTTTAATATTGATAGGAATTCTGAAAGCCAGTTTATATTTTTCCTTAGCTCTAGGACCGAACTTCTGGGATTCCTATTTCTCTGTCTTCCATTCAGTTCTCCACTGAGATGGAATTCAGCCAAGTACTGCCCCCGATAGACTAACTCATGAGGGATTTTCTTCATGGAAAGCTTATTTTTCATGACACTCAAATGTCATGGCTTCCACGAAGTTAAATAGAAATAAAATGATTTGTATTGATTCCATGCATTTAATCCCATTACTTTTAAAAACAAGACTCTCAGTCTTAATCTCAATTTCATTAATATTTCCTATGATTTTGTTCTTTCGGCCTTAAACTGAAACATATTTCTAGGATGTGTCTTGGAAACAGTTTGGCCAACCTAGGAAAAAAAAAGCACTAAATAATTCAAATAAAAAGCCAAATAAAATTTATTTGGCTTTGAATTACCAGTTATTGTCTTAGATACTATGTTGTTTTCCTACCTAGTTTTTTTTTTTTTACTATTTTTTATTTTGACAATTTTAAGTATATAATGTATACAAAATTTTATCCTATGTCCAAGAGATCCAAGTTTAAAGTATTCTTCATTTTGTATGGGAATGTTTATAAATTCTGACCTCTATCTTAAACATCTGAGTCAGAGTAATTCAAACTTTTCATGGATCTGGAGAAAGATAGAAGTGGGAAAGATAAATGGGCTTTTGTCTCATTAAAGCCAATGCTGTCCCAAGCATTGTTTATTTTACTCAGTGCTTTATTTCAAATTTACTCTCTGAGTTGTAATATGCTATGATAATAGTTAGTGCACTTAATTTACTGAGGTCATTAATTGTGATATGACATTGCCAAAACCATTGATGAGAAATTGATTAAAAATTTTTTTTATTTCTTCATCACTCTAAACAATCAGAATGGATGATTGGTCAAACTAAAACTGTTATTTTTATGTCATAAAATATAAATATTTTTCTGGAATTTTAGAGATAGAGAGTTCTTATAATTTTACATATGAATCAATAGAGAACCAGAAAATTTAAATGACCTTCCCATGTTCAAACAGCTAGTGGGTAGTAGAACTGAGGAGGGGACCCAGGTATTCTGACTCTCTTGTTGTGAGACGTGTTCTCTCATTTATATCATGTTTTCTCTGATAGTCTAAGGTTGCCTACTTTATGGTAACTTCTCCCATTCAGAATATAATATTAAAAAATGGTAACTTGGTAAAATATAACAAAGATGTAAGTATATTTATATTCATTTATACTTTCTGGGAATGTGCTTTTATGAAACAATAAAAGGTATGCAGAAATATTTATGTAACTGAATATTCATTATTGTAATTTATAATAGCAAAAAAAAAAAAAAAAAGCCTGGTGCATCCATGTGATGGAATTGAATACAGCCATTAAAGACCATATTGTAGAAAAGTTTCAATGACTGGAATGACAGGAGGAATATCATAGTATGGTGCTAGATGCAAAATTATATATAAGCTTATTTCTATTTTGAATATATATAAATAGGAAAATTATTGGAACAATATATGAAAAAATTAGCACTCATTGGGATTAAGGATGATTTTTAGTTTATTTCTTTTCTTTTTTTTTAACGAGTTGTCATCTTATTTTTTGTTTGTTTTGATTTTTGGGGATTTTTTGTTTGTTTTTTAGCTTTATTTTTTGGCTGCACTGCACGGCATGTGGGATCTTAGTTTCCCTACCAGGGATCAAACCTGAGCCCCCTGCACTGGAAGCGCAGAGTCTTAACCACTGGACCGCCAGGGAAGTCCTGATTTTTAGTTTATTTCTTTATAATTTTCTTTATTTTACAAGCACTCTACAATCAACATATTCTACTTTTATGATCAGAAAAAATATACCAAATTTTGAAATAGAGAGAATATAAAGTAAACGTGAACCGTGGCCACTTTCTATAAAAGAAAAGTGGAAAACCTTTATTTAGAAATGATACTATCTTCTACCTATAGATTTAATTAAGAAACTCCTACATCCCCAAACAGTCTATAATCTGAGAATTAGACTGCAGGAGTTCTAAGTATCCTGGTGATTTAGGAAATGGAGGAAAGCCATCAGCAGTAGATGAATGTGGTATTTATATACAACAGATGTACCTGTTTACCCATTTTCATGATAATAATTGAGGTGCTTATTCAGCAATGAGATTGTGTCAGGCCAAATTCATCTTTCTTTCTTTCTTTTTTTTTTTTTGCTATCAATAGCTTGTATTAGTCTAGCTGGGAAGTTAATAAATACTTTTGATGGAGATGATTATGGTGGGATGGTGACTCAGACTATTTGATCTGAGTAGGGCCCATATTCTTTATAAAAACACAGATGCTTTGAAGTAGTCAGAAAATTTATAGTTAAGAACTAGTGAAGATTATTCAAAAGGCAAAAATTTATTAACTACATAATCATTGTTCAGAGTCCAAGGCAGCTGTTGGTGACCATACCAGTTAAAGAGAGAGAAGTTTGACTTTAAAATTACCTGCTCTGAATGCAAAATAGTATCATGATGTATGATGCTGGGAAATATAGGGTGCCTATGCATTCCATTCTCTACCTGACCCATAGTATAAATTTCTACTGATCTCTGCACTCTTGGTTTTGTTTTTTTTTTCCTGAGTCCAAGACACCCTTACATAATCCTATAAATACTGTTCTGAGTATCTGCTACACTTTGATCAGAATTGGCATTCAAGATGAAACTTACTTTCCATTCTAGATAACAGGAAGAATATAGGCTGCAGAAGGCTGTTTGAAGCTAAAATGAGACAAAGTTTTTGATATGTTTTATTCACCAAACCTGGGACATAAAAGATGTCTGTTTTTCTATTCTTAAGTGTTCTAAGCACTGGGGAGTGGTTTCAATAACCAATTTCATTGATAGCATTCTCATCTTTAAGTCTTAGAGCCATGGGTTGTAAGAGTCTGTTCCAGGACATGCTAGCTAGTGTCAACTATCATTTATTTAAAAAACTTTTATCAAAGTACATGGTATCATATTCTGGTAACATCTTGTTTTTTGCATTTTTTATTCCACCTTTATTTTCTTAAAATATAATTTATATTAAAACTATAAAAAGCAGTCTCCAGGTGTGCAAGGAAGACAAGGAGGCATCACAAGGAGAGACTCAAATAACTCTTACACAAATTATATGATGGATATTCACCAACCTTCTCTAAGACACAATGAGGTGTTAGGAAAGGGGCTTGCCACCACCCATCTACATAAATAGCCCTTAGGCTACATGTAGACTTTTAAAATAGTTACTTTTTTCCTGGAAAGGTGTTGCTAATGTTCTGTAAGAGATGTTTCCCATAGGAAATGTTTAAATATGGGGGGTGGTTTATGTGATGGTTGTAGTACACCACTGTAATTTGTCATGGATTCTAAATTTAAGTGTTTTTCCAGATGATTATTTTATCTATGAATCTATATTTTTCTGTTTTGTAGATTATTGCTGTTGTAGCACATGAATACTGCAGTTTTTACTGCTTCTTTCTCAATTCCCAAGAGAGCACGTCATGGAAGGAGAAAACCACACTCTGTCCGAATTTATCATCTTAGGATTCTCTGACCTAAATGATTTGCAATTTTTACTCTTTACCATATTTCTTATGATCTACCTCTGTACCCTGGGAGGAAATATTTTCATTATTTTGGTAACATTGGCTGATACACGACTCTATACCCCCATGTATTTTTTCCTGAGGAATTTGGCCTTTCTGGATATCTGCTACACCACCACTAATGTCCCCCAAATGATGGTTCATCTCCTATCAAAGAAGAAAAGCATTTCCTATGGGGGCTGTGTGGCTCAACTTTTTGCATTCCTTTTCTTTGTGGGAGTAGAGTGTCTTTTGCTGGCAGCAATGGCATATGATCGTTACATTGCAATCTGCAAACCTTTAAGGTATTCAGTTATTATGAACAAGGTCCTGTATAGCCAGTTAGCAGCCTCGTGCTGGACTGGTGGTTTCCTCAACTCACTGGTGCACACAGTACTGACATTCCACCTGCCCTTCTGTGGTAACAACAAGATTAATTATTTCTTCTGTGACATCCCCCCTTTGCTGATTTTGTCTTGTGGGGACACTTCCATCAATGAGTTGGTGTTACTATTCATTGGGGTCTTCATTGGATGGGCTCCTTTTCTGGGTATCATCCTTTCCTATCTCTACATTGTCTCTACCATCTTGAGGATCCACTCCTCAGAGGGTAAACAAAAGGCCTTTTCTACCTGTGCATCTCACCTGGTCATTGTCCTTCTCTACTATGGCAGCTCCATCTTCACATATGTACGACCCATCTCATCTTACTCATTGGCAAAAGACCAGCTGATCTCAGTACTGTACAGTGTTGTCACCCCCATGCTAAATCCCATAATTTACACTTTGAGGAATAAGGATATTAGAAAGGCCCTGAGAGCTGTGGGAGAAAATGTAGTAGCCTTCAAACTTCATTTCCCTTGAAATGTAGTGTTTATTTTTCTATCATGATAAATATTAGAATGCAATCTGGTTGTTTTTTTTTTTTTGCCAACATTACTAATTTCAATGATAAAAGGGACAGAGGAGACTGGTTCAAGATGGCAGAGTAGAAGGATGTGCACTCACTCCCTATTGCGAGAGCACCAGAATCACAACTAACTGCTGAACAATCATCGACAGGGAGACACTGGAACTCACCAAAAAAGATACCCCACATCCAAAGACAAAGGAGAAGCCGCAATGAGATGGTCAGAGGGGCGCAATCACAATAAAATCAAATCCCATAACCGCTGGCTGGGTGACTCACAAAATGGAGAACACTTATACCAAAGAAGTCCACCCACTGGAGTGAAGGTTCTGAGCCCCATGTCAGGCTTCCCAACCTGGGGGTCCAGCAATGGGAGGGGGAATTCCTAGAGAATCAGACTTTGAAGCTTAGTGGGATTTGATTGTAGGACTTTGCCAGGACTGGGGGAAACAGAGACTCCACTCTTGGAGGGCACACACAAAGTAGTGTGTGCATCAGGACCCAGGGGAAGGAGCAGTGACCCCATAGGAGACTGAACCAGACCTACCTGCTAGTGTTGGAGGGTCTCCTGCAGAGGTGGGGGGTGGCTGTGGCTCACCATGGGGACAAGGACACTGGCAGCAGAAGTTCTGGGAAGTACTCCTTGGCTTGAGCCCTCCCAGAGTCTGCCGTTAGCCCCACCAAAGAGCTGGGTAGGCTCCAGTGCTGGGTCACCTCAGTCCAAACAACCAACAGGGAGGTAACCCAGCCCCACTCATCAGCAGACAAGTGGATTAAAGTTTTACTGTGCTCTGCCCATCAGAGCTCAACACCCAGCTCTGCCCACCAGAGCTCAACACCCAGCTCTACCCACCACCAGTCCCTCCCATCAGGAAGCTTGCATAAGCCTCTTAGATAGGCTTATCCACCAGAGGGCAGACAGCAGAAGCAAGAAGAACTACAATTCTGCAGCCTGTGGAATGAAAACCACATTCACAGAAAAATAGACAAAATGAAAAGTCAGAGGACTATGTACCAGATGAAGGACCAAGATAAAACCCCATAAAAATAACTAAATGAAGTGGAGGTAGGCAACCTTCCAGAAAAAGAATTCAGAATAATGATAGTGAAGATCACTATTCACTACAAACCAGAAGGGAGTGGCACGATATATTTAAAGTGACGAAAGGGAAGAACCTACAACCAGGATTACTCTACCGGGCAAGGATCTCATTCAGATTTGATGGAGAAATCAAAAGCTTTACAGACAAGCAAAAGCTAAGAGAATTCAGCACCACCAAAGCAGCTCTACAACAAATGCTAAAGGAAATTCTTTAAGTGGGAAACACAAGAGAAGAAAAGGACCTACAAAAACAAACCCAAAACAATTCAGAAAATGGTAATAGGAACATACATATCGATAATTACCTTAAATGTGAATGGATTAAATGCTCCAACCAAAAGACACAGGCTCACTGAATGGATACAAAAACAAGACCCCTATACGTGCTGTCTACAAGAGACCCACTTCAGACCTAGGGACACATACAGACTGAAAGTGAGGGGATGGAAAAAGATATTCCATGCAAATGGAAATCAAAAGAAAGCTGGAGTAGCAATACTCATATCAGATAAAATAGACTTTAAAATAAAGAATGTTACAAGAGACAAGGAAGGACACTACATAATGATCAAGGGATCAATCCAAGAAGAAGATATAACAATTATAAATATATATGCACCCAATATAGGAACACCTCAATACATAAGGCAAATGCTAACAGCTATGAAAGAGGAAATTGACAGTAATAAAATAATAGTGGGGGACTTTAACATCTCACTTACACCAATGGACAGATCATCCAAACAGAAAATTAATCAGGAAACACAAGCTTTAAATGACACAATAGACCAGATAGATTTAAATGATATTTATAGGACATTCCATCCAAAAACAACAAAATACATTTTCTTCTCAAGTGCTCATGGAACATCCTCCAGGATAGATCACATCTTGGGTCACAAATCAAGCCTTGGTAAATTTAATAAAATTGAAATCTTATCAAGTATCTTTTCTGACCACAACACTATGAGATTAGAAATAAATTACAGGGAAAAAACATAAAAAACACAAACACATGGAGGCTAAACAATATGTTACTAAATAACCAAGAGATTACTGAAGAAATCAAAGAGGAAATCAAAAAATACCTAGAGACAAATGGCAATGAAAACACGACCATCCAAAACCTATGGGATGCAGCAAAAGCAGTTCTAAGAGGGAAGTTTAGAGCAATACAATCCTACCTCAAGGAACAAGAAAAATCTCAAATAAACAATCTAACCTTACACTTAAAGGAACTAGAGAAAGAAGAACAAACAAAACCCAAAGTTAGTAGAAAGAAACAAATCATAAAGAACAGAGCAGAAATAAATGAAATAGAAACAAAGAAAACAATAGCAAAGATCAATAAAACTAAAAGCTGGTTTTTTGAGAAGATAAACAAAATGGATAAACCTTTAGCCAGACACATCAAGAAAAAGAGGGAGAGGACTCAAATCAATAAAATTAGAAATGAAAAAGGAGAAGTTACAACAGACACCGCAGAAATACAAAGCATCATAAGAGACTACTACAAGCAACTCTATATACCAATAAAATGGAAAACCTGGAAGAAATGGACAAATTCTTAGAAAGGTATAACCTTCCAAGACTGAACCAGGAAGAAATAGAAAGTATGAACAGATCAATCACAAGTAATGAAATTGAAACTGTGTTTAAAAATCTTCCAACAAACAAAAGTCCAAGACCAGACGGCTTCACAGGTGAATTCTATCAAACATTTAGAGAAGAGCTAACATCCATCCTTCTCAAACTCTTCCAAAAAATTGCAGAGGAAGGAAACTCATTCTACGAGGCCACAATCACACTGATACCGAAACCAGACAGATATACTACAAAAAAAGAAAATTACAGACCAATATCACTGATGAATATAGATGCAAAAATCCTCAACAAAATACTAGCAAATAGAATCCAACAACACATTAAAAGGATCATACACCATGATCAAGTGGGATTTATCCCAGGGATGCAGGAATTCTTCAATATATGCAAATCAATCAATGGGATACACCATATTAACAAACTGAAGAATAAAAACCATATGATCATCTCAATAGATGCAGGAAAGCTTTTGACAAAATTCAACACCCATCTATGATAAATACCCTCCAGAAAGTGGGCATAGAGGGAACCTACCTCAACATAATAAAGGCCATATATGACAAGTCCACAGTAAACATCATTCTCAATGGTGAAAAACTGAAAGCATTTCCTCTAAGATCAGGAACAAGACAAGGATGTCCACTCTCACCACTATTATTCAACATAGTTTTGGAAGTCCTAGCCACAGCAATCAGAGAAGAAAAAGAAATAAAAGGAATCCAAGTTGGAAAAGAAGAAGTAAAACTGTCACTGTTTGCAGATGACATGATACTATACATAGAGAATCCTAAAGATGCCACCAGAAAACTACTAGAGCTAATCAATGAATTTGGTAAAGTTGCAGGATACAAAATTAATGCACAGAAATCTCTTGCATTCCTATACACTAACAATGAAAGGTCAGAAAGAGAAATTAAGGAAACAATCCCATTCACTACTGCAACAAAACGAATAAAATACCGAGGAATAAACCTACCTAATGAGGTAAAAGACCTGTACTCAGAAAACTATAAGACACTGATGAAAGAAAGCAAAGATGACACAAACAGATGGGGAGATATACCATGTTCTTGGATGGGAAGAATCAATACTGTGAAAATGACTATACTACCCAAAGCAATCTACATATTCAGTGCAATCCCTATCAAATTAACAATGGCATTTTTTACAGAACTAGAACAAAAATTCTTAAAATTTGTATGGAGACACAAAGACCCTGAATAGCCAAAGCCATCTTGAGGGAATAAAACGGAGCTGGAGGAATCAGACTCCCTGACTTCAGACTATACTACAAAGCTACAGTAATCAAGACAATATGGTACTGTCACAAAAACAGAGATATAGACCAATGGAACAGGATAGAAAGCCCAGACATAAACCCATGCACCTATGGTCAACTAATCCATGACAAAGGAGGCAAGGATATACAATGGAGAAAAGACAGTCTCTTCAATAAGTTGTGCTGGGAAAACTGGACAGCTACATGTAAAAGAATGAAATTAGAATCCTCCCTAACACCATACACAAAAATAAACTCAAAATGGATTAAAGACCTAAATGTAAGACTGGACACTATAACAGTCTTAGAGGAAAACACAGGAAGAGCACACTTTGACATAAATCACAGCAAGACCTTTTTTGACCCACCTCTTAGAGTAATGGAAATAAAAAGAATAATAAACAAATGGGACCGAATGAAACTTAAAAGCTTTTGCACATCAAAGGAAACCATAAACAAGACGAAAAGACAACCCTCAAAATGGGAGAAAATATTTGCAAATGAAGCAACTGACAAAGGATTAATCTCCAAAATATATAAACAGCTCATGAAGCTCAATATTAAAAAAACAAGCAACCCAATCAAAAAATGGGCCAAAGACCTAAAAAGACATCTCTCCAAAGAAGACATACAGATGGCCAAGAGGCACATGAAAAGCTGCTCAACATCACTAATTATTAGAGGAATGCAAATCAAAACTACAATGAGGTATCATCTCACACCGGTTAGAAAGGGCATCATCAGAAAATCTACAAACAACAAATGCTGGAGAGGGTGTGGAGAAAAGGGCACCCTCTTGCACTGTTGGTGGGAATGTAAATTGATACAGCCACTATGGAGAACAGTAGGGAGGTTCCTTAAAAAACTAAAAATAGAATTACCATATGACCCAGCAATCCTACTACTGGGCATATACCCAGAGAAAACCATAATTCAAAAAGACACAGGCACCCCAATGTTCATTGCAGCACTATTTACAGTAGGTAGGTCATGGAAGCTACCTAAATGCCCACTGACAGACAAATGGGTAAAGAAGTTGTAGTACATATATACAATGGAATATTACTCAGCCATAAAAAGGAACGAAACTGGTCATTTGTAGAGACGTGGATGGATGTAGGGACTGTCATACAGAGTGAAGTAAGTCAGAAAGAGAAAAATAAATATCGTATATTAATGCATATATGTGGAATCTAGAAAAGTGGTACAGATGAACCGGTTTGCAAGGTGGTGGAATGAATACAGTTTTTCTACTGAGACTTCCCAAATAATGCTTATGTTAGTCTGCCTTAATTTAGATTCCATAAAATGATCATTTCATTTCAATTTTGGACAGAATCAAAACAAACATTCTAAATTCTACATTATGCCTGAGGAGTATGGACTTGCATAGAAAAGAACAAATCAAGATGAAATGAGTTATCTCAACTTCAGCTCTGAGGACATTTCAGATTTTTCATTAGATGCAGAGAACAAATTCTGATGTATCTTCATCTGGAAAAGACCACGTCATAGTCCCTGCACTCTTTTGTATGTTCTTCACTTCTTTACATATGTGGCATATATCCATCTTCTTTGAGCAATCATCTACAAATAACTCTACTTCCCATGTCATGATGCTTCTATGCTTCTTAAGTTAGTACACACTTTCACAAAACAGCCTTGCATACACAGTAAAATTCAGAAGGATAAAAACATCTTAATTTTTGAAGAGATATAAAATATTCAGTTCACATTCTATTCAAATTTAGAACGAGGAACACAACATACATTTATGAAGAAAGACAAGCACATGGTTTTTAATTCTATGCCATTTTCATGTTTAAAAAATAGTGAGATTAAGAAGAAGACAAATAGGAGGAGTAAAAGGTAAAATGAACAAGATAGAAAAAAGGGTGAGGGGAGAGAAAAATAAAAGAAAGAAGAGAGCAAAATAAATGAAGGACAGGAGAAAGAACCTAAAAGCATAAGAGTCCTATAGTTATCTGAGAAAGAGAGAGAAAGAAAGACAGAGGAAAGAAAGGCTAACTGAATTGACATAGAAAGCAGGAAATAGGAATTCTCTGGTGGTCCAGTTGTTAGGACTTGGCACTTTCACTGGGGTTTGATCCCTGGTTAGGGAACTAAGATTCCGCAAGCCGTGCAGCATGACCAAAAATAAATAAATAAATAAAATAAAATAAAAATGAAAGAAAGAAAAAAAAGGAGTAAAGGAATATAGGAAATATATAATTTCTCTACTTATGTTCAGAAAGCCTATTTATCGTAATGGCACAAATAATAACTTTAGATTCTTTGCAGTATTTCAACAGATACCATACATAAAGGGTGTTTTACTTACTTCTGCCAAGAATCTCTATAAAACACTTAATCCTTAAATGTAAATTAAACAAATTTATTCTCACTGTTCATTCTTTCCTGTTTGATCATCATTTTCCCAAATCCTTCCCTTTTCTTTATCTGTAGAACTCAGTTTATAATTCATCATTTTTAGTTTTTATTAAATATATTGCTCTAAGTGATATTTTTTTGCATTTACTAGGTGTTAGGCTTTTCAAGGATAAGAGCTGTCTCTTCTCTTTTATATTCTCATCACTTCCTTTTGCTTATGACCAACAAAAGGCTCTGCCCCATATTTATTATTAAAAAGTTAATCTAGTTGTCTCACGAGCACACCAAAGAAGGGTATAAATTGATACTTATCGAAGAGAAATATGGAGAGAATAAGTCTCTGGAGAGAAAAATCCCAAGACATTAATGCCCAAGATGCCACTGGCCCTATATGGCTAAAAACTGTTTTCTTGATCACAAATATTCATTGCTTACTTTCTATGTTGCCATGTCCTCTGATAAAGTGGAGGAGTATTTTGTGAGTTTAGCATCACATTCAAGGAAATAGTGTGGATAGATTGTAGGTTAGATGTTTGAAAGAAGACAAATCTGACCTCTTGAGGGTAGCTTTCATAGCTGACAAACATTGAACAGGTAATCACAATCCATTAGTTAATTCAGTAAATATAGAGAGTGCACAAAAAATGTTCCAGACACTGTTTTAGGTGCTGGGTTGCAGTAGTGAATAAAATAGACAATAGTTTTGTGGGAGCTTTTTTTTTTTTTTTTGAGATTGCATTTAAATAAAATAGAAATAAATAAAATAAAATGAATTTAAAAGACAGCATGTTTAATAAAATTTAATACACCAGATTAAGATAAGTGCCACTGATAACAACATAGCAAGAAAGGATACGCTTTTTTTGTTGTTGTTGTAACTTAACATAGGGCAATAAGAGAAATCCACACTGAGGAGGTAGCTTTTGGACGAAGACCTGAAATAGCTGTGGGAATTAGATGTGTGGATTTATCAAGTGTAAGAATGCTTCATACAAGTGGAGAGCTGGTGCACAGACCTTGAGAAGAGGATGTAATTAGTGTGTTTTAGCAGCAACAATAGAGATCAGCGTGGCTGAGTAATCAAGGGTGGACTGGAAGTGGAAGCTTGGAACATTAGGCTTATATTTAACAGAGTAATCCTGGATGCTGACTTGAGAATAGTGGGATGGATAAGAGTGGAAATAAGATTATTCCAATAATCCAAATGAGTGATGATGGTGATTTGCACAAATAGAATCACATAGGAGGTAGTAAGAAAGGAATTTTGCATCTATATTCATGAAACAGATTAGTCTGCAATTTTCCTTTCTGTTAAGTCCTTTTTCAAGTGTTGGTATCAAGGTTATGCTAGCCTAATAAAAGAAGTTGAGAAGTATTCCCTTTTTCTTTCTTTAGGAGAATATGTATAAGTTGCTATTATTTCCTCCTTAACTATTTGGTAGAATTCACCTGTGAAATCTGGGTTTGGTGTTTTCTTTTGGGGAAGATCTTAAATAGCAGCTCCAGTTTCTTATGTATATATCAAACTATTCAAATTTTCTTTCTTTTACTGTCAGTTTGAGTAATTTACTTTTGGTTTGAAGTAATTTGTAAATTTCATCTACATTATTAAATTTACTGGCATAAAGTGGTTCATAATGATCTCCTATAATTTTTGACATTGAGAATGTCTATAGTGATATTACGTTTTAAACTGATAATTTGAGTTCTTTCTTTCTCTCTTTAATAGTCTTACTGGAGTTTATCACTTTCACCAATCTTTTCAAATAACTAAGTTTTGACTTTATTGACTTTTCTTTGTTGCACTTTCGTTTTCTATTTTAATGATTCATGTTATTATTTTCATTATTTCCTTTCTTCTACTTTCTTTAGGTTTGAGTTGCTGATTTTATTCATTCATTCATTCATTCATTCAGCCTCTTGAGATGAAACCTTAGGGTATTGATTTTCAATATTCTTTTCTTTTCTTTGCCTGAGACGCACGGCTTGTGGGATTTTATTTCTCCAACCAGGGATTGAACCCCGGGCCCTCTGCAGTGAAAAAAACCATAAAATATTTGGAATAAATTTCACCAAAAAATGTGAAAGCTCTCTACACTGAAAACTACAAAACATTGCTGAGAGAAATTTGAAAAGCACAAATAAATAGAGAGATATAACATGTTAATCCACATCATGTAACCTCAACTGGGATGATATTGCTCCTAAGAGGGTGAAAATTGGCTTTTGGGCTACAAAAAATCTTAGATATTACAATGTCCCTCCAAAGGCCACAGTCCATAAACACATATATTGTATATCTGAGGTATTAAAATTTTGTAGGGATGGGATGATTAAGAAAAAAAGTATCAAAAAATCTGTCTTCTTGCTCTTAACTCTGAGATTTCCAGGCTTTCCTGATATCTTTCTGCTCAGTCATGAAGACTAAGAAGAACAAGTCCTGGTGCCCAGCCCAACAACCCTCTGTCACTTCACTTCAGTAACAGTTCACTTATCAATATTTTCAAGATACCTCCTAACTTTCTTACTAAGTTATTGGTGCCGAAGAGGAATGGAGAGTAGTGTCATAAGCTTAACATGATCTAATATCTCAACTATACTGATAACTATGGATAGTTTGAATTTAAATTCCCAGTTCATTCTTTATCAGCGACCTCTCCAGTTCCTAAATTGCTAGACAAATCAACATTCAAGGAAAAATTTGTTTCATATTGTAGAGTGTTTTAGAGTTATTTTAAAAGATATGGTGGAGAACATGCCCAATGTTCACCTTTTGATAGGGTTTTCCAACATTTTTGTCTTCTATTTTTTTCTGATTAAAATTAAAATATTTGTTTCAGAATATTTAAAAAATATAGAAAATAAAATAAAAACATTAAAAATCCTTAATGTCTCCATCTGAGAAAACCTCTACTAATGGTTTGGCATATGCTCTTCTAATCAATCTTCCATGCACAAAATATTCAAAATGGGGATCAGAAAGTATATGTTATAATCTGTTTTTTCCTTAGGTACCATATTTTGATAATATCTCATGGCAATAAATATTCTCCTGAAACATGATGTTTGAATTATATACAAGTCTTCATATGAATACAGCAAACTTTTTATATATCCACCCTTATTAATGGGTATGTTTATTTATTTTTGTTATGATAAATTTCTGTAATAAGCATACTAAATTAGACTCCCTGATTTTGGGGTTAATTTTCCTGTATTTTACTAAACTTTTAAAGAGACTCATCCTAATAATTTAGAGACCCCCTGGTGCTGGTCATCATTCTGGAAAATTCAAGAGCCATTTGGCTAATGTAGGGTTCAGTGTCTGTGTGGACAAATTATTGTAAGTGCTGTGTAGAGAAGAGCGCTCAAAATCTCTGAGCACTTTCTACCCAGAATCTAATCTACTCTTTACATGAATTCTCTGCGATAAGTAATGCTATCATTCCCACTTTCCAGATGAAAACACTGAGTTGCAGCAAAATAAACATCTGATAGAGTTATGCAGCCATCAGGTGAAAAAAAAAGACAAATTTGATTGGTCCCAAACTAATATACTTTCAATTGAGTAGCTGAAAATTACAATATTCTATTTCTTTGCTAAGACTTTCTATTATTCCACATATTTTATGAGTGTTTTCAAGTGCTTGTTCAAACATTTTTATTTCTGCTTTTATCAGATAATCTAACATCTGTGTTTTCTCAGTTGGGTATCTTTTCTTACATAAGTTGAAAACTTTTATTATTCTTTGTATGCTGAATATTTTCAGATTGTATCATAATTCCTTTGAATATTACACATGAGACTCTAGGTCTTGTTTAAATCCTATGGGAAGTGTCAGTGTCTTTGTTTTAGCAGGCAGTTAACCTGAGTTTAAGTCTCAGGTTCCAACCTACCTCTTGTGGACTACAGTTGCAATGTTAGTTCAATTTTCAAAGCTTTTGCAGTGTTCTTCAGATCTGTCTCACTGATTATCCCATTCAGTAATCAGTTTGGAACCTGGAAGTTCAATTCTTGAAGTTTTTGCTATGCTATTTAGTATCAGATCCACACACGTGAGACTTGCTATCTCTCTCTTATCTCCCTGGTAGTATCTAGTTCTATGGTCCTCTATCTAGAACCTAGAGCTCTAGCTAGTGCTCTGCCATGCACTTTCTCAGTTGCACTCAGTCTGTGGAGAAGAAGGAGGTGGAAAGACAGAGAAAAAAAAATCAGTGGGGTTGGTTCCACTCTCATGAAACTGCAGCTGTACAGAATGGAAAGTCAGGTTCCCTTACATGAGAGGTTTGACTCTTGTGGGTTCTACTCCCACTGCTGCCACTGTCACTGCTTTCATGGAATGGGCTGGGCATGAAAAAACAGAGAGAAGAGAAAAAGTAACAGGAGTTGATCTGTAACATCAGCTTTCATGTGGGTCTCCAGCCAGACCGCCTTAAGAGTTGAACTGCAGCATCAGCTCTCCCTGGATCCCCAGCCTGCCAGCGCACCTGCAGATTTTGGATTTACCAGCCTCCATAATCACATGAACCAATTTCGTAAATAAATCTCTCTATAGATACACAACCTATTGGTGTTACCGAGTCCAAGCTCGCTCTGCTCACCACACGACAGGCCAATAAATGGGGAGACAGGTGCTGAGGCAAGGAATAGGCAGACTGAGAGGATGGCGGGCTAGTGTACACAAAAAACCATCTTATGGGGTCTGGATGCCAGTTTCTTTTATAGAACAAAGAATGGGAGGAGGCCAGGAAATAAAGTAAAAGGGCCATTAGTTTTGCCTGGCTTGGCCAGCACTGGGGAGGGGATATGTTAATTTCTTCTTTTCTGCAGCCATTCACAGGTGGGCAGGGTCAGATTGTCTCCCTATGAGCTGAACAAAGGCAATTTAGTAACATTTTGGCAGAGGGGCAGGGTTCCCTCTGGCAGGCCATTCTGTATGCTTACAGCTATAGACAGTGATTATAATAAAAAAGCAACGAAAAGCAAAGGTTAACAAAGAAACAGATCCAATATGGAGTCAGAATTGGCTCTTCCCTGTTATATTGGTTCTGGAAATTCTCTAGAGCATCTAGACGAATGCAGATTTTGGTATTCCTCATTCTGAACATTAGGAATTCATTTTCATGCTCCTTGAGCCAGAGAATCTCGGAGGGCTTCTCCTAGAGCTCTCTGTGACTGTGATATGGTGTTAACTGTTTTACTTCTGCTTCTGATTGTGTTAAGCTCAGGCTGGGGTATTGCCGAGGGATAATGGTAAACACTGACAATTTGGTGGCAATTTGAATTCTAGTATTCTTCCCCAATCCACCTGCAAATATTTATTTTTCAGGATGCTCAAATAGCTTCTCCTTGCTTTCTGTTCAGGTTTTACAGCTGCATTTCATAGAAGAGATTGAGTGAGTGTGTTTATGCCATCATCCAGGGAACTAGAACGGGTATTTTGAAATTTGACTGACATTCGTTGAAACAGAAAAGTCAGGGCTTATTTCTTCCAGATTTTACCGTACTGTTTTCAACTCTGTCAGTATTGGAAGGGAATGACTATAACAGCAATTGTCGGTGGGTACAGAAATAGCTGTGAGGTGGTGGAAGCACCACCAGATTACAATCAGTAGACTTGAGTTTGAAGTTGGACATTACTGTTAAATACCAGTGCAATCTTAGTTAAGACTGTTATTCCTTAATTTCTGTTAAATGAACATAACTTTCAAAAATGCAAAAGTAATTTTTGAAATAAACAACTGTAGAAAACAACACATTGTTATTTGGGTGGCAGATTAATGAGAGCTAACATCTCTTGCATGCTTATTGTGTGTGACACTATTTAATGTGATTAGTGTATATTAACCTATTTGATATTCACAACAGTCACATGAGAGAGGCACTATTACTATCTTATTTTACAGATAAACCACTGAGCCACAAAATTGCTAATTAGCTTTCCTAAGGTCACATATCTAATAACAATGGTGGGCCATTGTTTAAACTCAAGCAATCTGAATCTAAAAGCTGTGTTCTTAACTGATGTATATAGTACACTGAGAATGAGCAGCATGGTTTATAGCTTTCATGGAATAGTTAAAAAGAATGAGGGATTGAATCAGTCTATTTGAAATATTTCATTAGATCATTTAATCACAAAACAAAAAAGAATTTGAAATTTTGGAGTTTGAATTCCTTCTTCTAATATACAGAGTAGGTAACTAGAATAACTTTGGAGGCCCCTACAGTGTTTATTTTCTCACTGAGACTCCAGATTATGGCAATCACTAATCTGTACTAAACCTTGTACCAAAAAACAATCCAGTCATTTCACAAAGATCAAGCAGCAGCTGCTTAGAGCCATCATTTTGCAGTTTCCAAGCAATTAAAACTTGTCTCCTTGGAAATTGGCTGTTGTCAAGCAAGGTCTTGTTCTACTAAGGCCACTAGGGGGCTCATTAGAAAACTTCCAGATAATTGTATTACTAAAATGTTATGAATGTTTGCACAAAGTGAGTAAGTACATAATTGTTTAAGTGCCTCAAAACTATTTTCCCTGAAGAGCAAGATGATTTATCAGGGCATACATACTAAACACTTTCAAGGTTGTCTCCAGAGGTCCCAGCTTTGTTAGGCAATCGCTGGTGCTTCTATCTAATATTGCTTCTATGTCAATTTTGCCAAGGTTTTAACAATTTCACAACTTAACTCCTGGAAGAGGCCTCTGGGGGCAGGCTGCTTAACAAAGAACATTGAGATAAACTTTCTTCAAAGTTTAAGCCCTCCCCAAGGAAAAAGAGATTGGTAACTACACACAAAACACCACTCAACTGTAAAGTAAAGGGTCATTACTATTGAAAAAGGAAGACACTTTAGGAAAACTCGAGGGTGTTTTATTTTCTCCAAGAGCCACTAAATGTGAATGAATGAGAACTAGAACCTTGTTAATATCAACTCTCTATATATTCATTCAACCATTCATTCACTTATTCATTCATTCCATTCAATTAGTTATTCTGATATCTTGGATCATTGTTATAATGGCTTTCCATAGCCAAAGTTCTAATTCAACCAAGTTGAATAATAATTTAGGTAATATAACTATGAAGAATGTGTCTCATTTTGTAACATAGAAGCTTTTTGCCACTTGATATTTCTATTGCAGCATTTTGAATATTTTTTTTCAATTTTATAATGAAATCTCATGCTTTTCTACAGTTTACTGCTATTTGTGAGTCATAGTATAGATTTTTCATATTTCAATACAATTTACTGTTGGGATTACAAGTTTATGTCTGATATTTGTTACTAGAGTATCTATAAATTCTTTTGATCTAGCTTTGAAAGCTATACGCATTATATATATATAATGTCATATACAGATTACAAATATATATACATATAGATACATTTAATAAAATTGTGTATTTGGAGTATTTCTTTAGATTATTCCGGCTCATGACACATGTATTATCACAATTAAGGATCTACAAGAAGTGAGATTCTGAGCTAAGGAAGAATAAGTTTAGATAAAAACAGGACAGTGATAATAGAAATTATCTCCTATCTCTATAGCTGCATCATTTTATTCCAAACTCATCCTTAAGTTGCCTTGCTCTAGAACTTCTTCTATGATTACATTTGAAATAGTTAAATTAACCACCACTATTCCCTTCCCTCAAGTTCTCTGTTTTGTTGTGTATCGAGAAATTGATAACTAAGGATGTATATATATGTATAACTGAATCACTTTGCTGTACATTAGAAATTAACACTGTGTTGTAAATCAATTTACCTCAATAAAAGAAATTAAAAAAAGAAATTAATAACTGTTTATTTGGAGGAGATAGATGGATGTGGTAAAGGGATAAGAAGAATAGATTCCATCATACATCTTTCATATACTTTATTTTCTAAAATATGTGAAAGTATCATCTATTCAATGATACTAAACTACATCCATAATTAAATAAATGATTTCATGGCAGAAGTACATTATGCAAGGGCATTCTCATGTTATTAATTGGCATAGGACATATACTTTTATCCCTTTCAAAATGGCAGAGAGCATGTATAAAAATTGTGTTAATACGACATCATTTCATTCAAATGGGAATTATCTGCTTTCTTAATTTTAATCTGGTTTAATTTAAAAATCATAAATCAAATTCTTAATATCTAACTGACCATTGTCTGTCCCCACTAGTCTCCTGGTGTGCACTTTAAGATATAAACAAATTTAATATTAGTCTAAACAAACAAAGCAGTAAAAATCTTACTGATTTTTATTAATATATTTGAATAAATTTTTATATACCTACACAAAAATGATACGACCAAGAGTTAAGTTCTGCTTTAGGGTTGAATGGGAATCTAATTTTTTCCTTAAAGAAAAAACTACTTTTTTCTTTAGGGTTGCAACTCAGAACCATTCCCACGATTGTCCCATTCCAGCTTCACCCAAGACCAACTGCAAGTTCATATCAGATGAAAATACGTATCAGGTAAAAACAGGAGATCATGAATATAGTGAGCATGATTCTGGACGTATGTATCCTCTGCATTTTCAAACAACATGATAGAGTAAGATATTGCAATTTTATTTTGAAAATATGATTAAGTGAAATTTGAGAGAAGACTTTCAAAACACTAGTTCATGCAACCATAATGTTTCTCTCTTGCCTGTCCAAAGGTTGTCTCTTCCAGAAAACCTCAGATTAACCCTCATTTTGAAATAATTATATTAATATGCAATGCAAGTTCTAGTGACCTAAGTTTAATTTGATCCTTCCAGTTTTCATTCTATAGTACTTCTCATGTGAAAGTTATTTTTATGATTACATCAAATCTATCTTAAGGAAAAATGATTCCATTTTCTCTCTTATCTTCAGGAAGCACCTAATACAAAATGTTCCCCTTTTTCATTTAATTAAATGATTTACCAAAAAGTTGTTTTAAATAAATAATATTACTGCAGTGCATGGCAACCATGACTTGGCATATAAATAATTAATACACTGCTTTCCAAAAGTTTATTATGTAAACCAAAGTGAAATTATATGTTCCTCTTACTTACGAAAATAATTCTGAAATTTGTCATATCCTGCCCGTCCCTTCCCTTCATGGGTAAATAGTTGTTATTTTCATATATTCAACCCAAAAGATTAGTGCATCTTTGAAAAAGCATCCTTCTGTCTTCTCTAGGACCAAAATGTATAGATCTGGGTGATGAACAAGTATCTTCATTTGCAGAAGTTCTATACGAAGAAAGATAAAAGCAGGCAACATAATATTTTGTTCACCTTCAGTTATCCCACCTTTCCTATCCCACACTATTATTCTTATTCTGAATTGAGATGCTTCCCTTTGAATATTTCCTCATTAATACAATTCCCTAGAACTCTAACAATATTATGACAAAGTTCTCTAATATCATTACTTTTTTATGCTGACTTTTCTGCACATTAATGCACGGTTTTTCTCCCAAATATTGTTTCCCTTATCATTCAAAGTTGCTCCTTCCTTCACAGTTTGGCAGTGCGGGGTGTGTCAAGGTATGCATTCTCTTATATTTCTTCTAGTTTGTTACTTCTTCCTTATCACATAAAAATATCTTGTCTTTTGAAGCCTACATCTTTTTACAGCAAAATTCTCTACATCTTCTTGTTTCCTTCATCCATTTAATCTCCTCAGTGAGTATTGGGCACTTGTATCAGTGTTTTCTTCCTAGCACCAAATTTGGCCATCATCAGGGTATCTTTGTATCAACAGATAATCCAGCTTCACACTGGTCATGATGCTGGCACAATCAATATCCAAGTAGATGGTGCAACCTCCTTGTAAATCTCAGACCTCTTTGGCCTCATTCATTTTTATTCAAAATGACTGTTGACCACCAACTTAGTGTAAGGGATGTGGTATCTGCTGAACATCAGAAAATACAAATGTGTTTGAGGTCAAGTCTTAATTCTCTACCCTCAAATAATTCATCATATAAAGAGGAAAACAGACAGATACCAGGTAATTAGAATACAACATGATAAGTGCAATAGTTGTTATGAAAAGATGTCACAAAAACATAGGAGAGTCCTAGAAAGACATTTCAAAGATGACTAAAGGATTTGAGGATCTCATCATGTTAACAACCTATACTTCTTCCCAACTATATATTCTCCTTTCATGGTTTCATGCTTGATCTTGGAGTTAGCTCATATAATTCTACCGCTTCTTTCTCCCACTACTTCTCTTTTTCCAAAATTTTTATTAATGTATAATTTACATACAGTAACAATCACCATTTGACTATATATTTTGTGGTTTTTAACAAACATATAGTCATGTAACCATAGCCATAATCAAGCCGTAGAACAGTCCCCTCATGCCCTAAAATTGTCCTATGCCCCTTTCTAGTAATCTCCCCCAGACAGCCTCTGTGACCACAGATCTCTTTCTGTCCCCATAGTTTCAGCAGTTCCAGAAAGTAATCATATAAATAATTGTAAAAGTGGAATCAAATAATATGTAGCCTTTTACACTACTTCTTTTTCATTTCTTTGGCTTCAAAAATACCTTCAGTTTCAGACCACATTTACGTTCCTATAGATCCATAACCCATGCCTGTAAGAGTTACAGTAGAAAACTTCTGTTCTTTTTCCTGTGACTTCCAGCTCTCCGGCATACATATCCTCCTTCCATATTTCCACCAAATACCCCAAAGCAGCAGACAGTCTCTTCCACTCATATTGCCCAGAAAATCTGGAGAAATTCCACAATAATGTAGTCTGGTATCTTTATAAAATAATGAACTCACTCTTACTTTTTAGTTATTTGCCCTTTGTTCCCACTGTTTCCTACTTCCTTTGGGAATTGTTTCAAATATTCACCATTCCTTCATTAACTTACCTATACTCTCTTCATTCTTAGCAGCGCCCTCACCTCTGTTTTATAGAAGAAATGTAAGCTATTAGACAGCAACAGTTAATGACATTTTTCATGTTCTCAGCCATCTTCTACAAATTCTCTCATATTGGTATCACCAAATACAATTATTGCTAAGAAATGAGATTCAACCGTGACACTGTTGCTAAATACAAGGAAGTGATTACTGACCTTAAGCAGAAAAGTTTTGGTGAGATAATAGAGGTGGAAGCCTGATTGCAGGAGGCAGAATGAATGGACACAGCTGTCATATAAAGACTCTTCATAAATGCAGCAGGTAGTCTTTCCCATGACCTCTTTTCCATTACTGTACGTATGATGTTGAATGATCAACATCATCCTGTCAATCCACAACTTATTCTTACTTCCATATTTGGCTGGAATATACTTACTTGAAGAATAAAGTTGTACCAACATATTTAGCTTGTCTTGTAGTAACTTCCTTAAGGCATAGTGCATATAGATCCGGATTTCTCAACAGCAGCCCTATTGACATTTGGGGCTGGATAATTCTTTGTGTGTGGGGCTTTGTACATTGTAAGATGTTTAGCAGCATCCCTGGCTTCCACCCACTAGGTGTCAGGAGCATCCTCCCAAACAGTCGTGACAACTAAAGATATCTCCAGGCATTGCCAAATGTCCCTACAGACAAAATCACCCTCTTTGAGCATCACTGCTCTAGATGGTACAATGCTCTGAATTTCTCAGTGTTGTTCATGCAGTAGTTGTTGTTTTGCATTCTGGGTTGACAGCTGTAATCCAAAGGCCATGTCGCCATCAAATAACTGATCAACCAACCCACTGAAATTGATCACTATTTACTAAGTACTTATGATGTGCTGTGTGATTAAGACAAACGTAGGACCACCATCACCTCTGATGACTTGTCCCTTCTGCCTCTGTATGCACTCTGGAATGTTCATTTTTGAATGGAAACATAAATTACTTTTTAAAAAATTTTTTATTTTTTTTTTAATATAGTAAGTACTTAGAAAAGTTATTCTTGAAGAAATCTCACATATATAACTCAGCTTTTTTCCCCCTTCTTTTTCATTTTATTTTTTTATTGAAGTATAGTTGATTTACAATATTGTGTTAGCTTCAGGTATACAACAAAGTGATTCAGTTATACATATATATATTCTTTTATATATATATATAGATTCTTTTCCTTTATAGATTATTACAGAATATTGAGTATAGTTCCCTGTGCTATACAGTAGGTCCTTGTTGGCTATCTACTTTATATATAGTAGTGTGTATATGTTAATTCCAAACTCCTAGTTTTTCCCTCCCCCCTACTCCTTTACCTTTGGTAACCATAAGTTTGTTTTCAATGTCTGTGTATCTACTTCTGTTTTGTAAATAGGTTCATTTGTATCATTTTTTTTAAGATTCCACATATAAGTAATGTCTTATATTTGTCTTTGTCTGGCTTATTTCACTTAGTGTGATAATCTCTAGGTCCATACATGTTGCTGCAAATGGCATTATTTTATTCTTTTTTATGGTTGAGTAATATTCCGTTGTACATATGTACCACATCTTCTTTATTCATTCATCTGTTGATGGACATTTAGGTTGTTTCCATGTTTTGGCTATTGTAAATAGTGCTTTAATGAACACTGGGGTGCATGTAACTTTTTGAATTATAGTTTTGTCTAGATATATGCCCCAGAGTGGGATCGCTGGAGTGGTAACTCTATTTTTAGTTTTTTAAGGAACCTCCATACTGCTCTTCATAGTGGCTACACCAATTTACATTCCCACCAACAGTGCTGGAGGGTGAGGATAACCCCATTTTATTTAGCATTTACTATATGTCAGGTACTAAGTGTGCTATGTTCATCAGTGTGTCTGTGTATGTGTCTGTGTTTCTATATGTATTGGGAGGGAAAAGGAAGTAGAAGTATAAATTGTTATTTTTTCTTAATATGAAAGAATAAATAAATTGTTTCAATGACTAAACACGTGAAGAAATCAGACAAAGACTGTTCGTAATGACAATGGCTACTTTACACAATAAATGTGCAGAGAAAACTGTTACTGCTTTTCCTCAACATTACATATGGAAGGAATTCCGATTATTAAAAAAATTTTCTTGTGTATAATATTGAACAGTCACCAAAAACAGGACAAAAGTGTCTTTTTCCTGGTGAATTCACCACCCAACAGTAACTTTCTTAAAGCTCCCTTCATGGCCTCATTCCTTAAGCTGCGTACAATAGGGTTCAGTGTTGGGGGCACTACTGTATAAAAGATAGATATCATAATGTGAAAAGCAGTTGGAGAATCTGAAGTCGGTTTTAGAAACTCAAAAATGCCCGCGGAGAGAAAAAATGACCTAACAAAGAGGTGGGGCAGGCAGGTAGAGAAGGCCTTGGATCGGCCCTCAGCATAGGGTATACTTAGAACTGTGGAAAAGATGTGCATGTAGGAGAGAACAACGGAGATGAAGCAGATTAATGCCGGCACAGTCATGAAAGCAGCCACTCCAATCACTCCAAGGTAATCATTGGAACAGGAGAGCTTCAGCAACTGGGAGATATCACAGAAGAACTGGTGGATTATTTTGGCCCTACAGAATGTGATGGAGAATGTGGCAGCCGTGTACAAGATTCCAGAGATGGCTCCACTCAGCCATGCAGCTATCACAGCCCACTTACAGGCTCTGGGATCCATGATGACCTCGCAGTGAAATGGGAGGCAAATGGCTGTAGAGCGGTCATAAGACATCACTGTGAGAATGGCCACCTCAGCCCAGGCCAAAGATGTGAAGAAGAAAACCTGAAGTATGCACTGACTGTGGCACTATAGACATTGCCCATAAGTGAATTGTCAATGGACTGGGGGACTGTGACAGAAATGAAAGAGAGGTCCAGGAGGGAAAGGTGTTTCCAGAAGTAATACACTGGGGATTGGAGATGTTGGTCCAGGGTTGTGATGGCGTTAATTATGAGGTTACCTGCTAAGGCTAATAGGTACATCAGCAAGAAAAGCAATGCATGTAAGATCTGCAGCTCACGGTTGTTGGAGAACCCCATGAGGGAGAACCCCATGAGGAAGAACCCGCTCATTGTGGTTACATTTGCCATAACCATTTTGGAGATACACATTGTGTTGGCAGCTGGAAGATAAAGAGGATAGGGGAAATGCAGTAGAGAGATGTTAAAATAAATTATTCATTTATTCATCATTGCTTCTTTCAACAATTAACTTTTAAGTACCTGTTATTCATCAGCTGTACCCTAGATGTTGAGGATCCAAAGGTGAAGATATGTATTTCTTGTGATCATGGAGCCTACAGAAAACACTAGTAAACTGCTAGTTCCTGAGTGCAAATGTGATCAGAGTCACTGGTCCTGTCACAGAAGAACAGTTGAATTTCCACGACTAAAAAACACTATTCCATTTCCACAGATGAAACTCATTGCTTTGCTTTAAGTCAAGAATAGAAAATCAGTGATCAACTCTTGATTAGAGGTTATCTTAAAATTGGACAAATTTTATTTGTTTATAGCATATTGCCCTATTTTAGTAGACTGAATGGCTCTTTAGAGGAAATATTGTTGAATGGGGTGATACCTAAGGTTCTTCCCTGGCAAACAATTCTATTATAGCGAAAGCCCCTGTAATTGCAGAGCCAAGGGCCAAATTATGTAGTGCTATTGCCCTTCCAATTAACATTTTATTTAATAAATGTCTCATTGAAATGAAGAGCAAAAAACTTTTGCAAAGGGAATACTTATATTTCACTCTCAGATTTAGTGTTTAATCTGATTGTACAGAGCTTCTTCTGGTACCTAACAGCTTCCTCTTTGAAACTTCATTTCTAATTTCTCCCTTTCTGTGCCTTGTTTTTTGTCCACCTTTCCCTTGAACTGATCAAATAATAAACAACATTATTGTCCATACTTAATTTTGATTTTGGTACATTAAATATTTTAGTCTGCCATATTTATACCAGTAATTACCAACAGTCTGGGAAATAAAAAGACTGAACAATTTTGAGCATTCATTTTCATGAGACAGACACCATGCTCTATTTTGTCATAAAGTATGTCTCATTTAATCCATACAAGTTTTATTTCTTTATGTTCTATGGTGTAGGCATTTTAATCTCTATTTTTAAAAGAAAAAAATATGGTTTAGAATACTTAAGTAACAGAATTGAGTCTGAGTACCAAACATTTTCCTTTGCAATTCACACCATCGCCTTACATCTAAAATCTCTAAGTATTTATGAAAGACATGAGGAAACACTGGGAAAAAGGCCAAAATTACACTGAACGTTTACCTATCCAAGGCTTTGCCTTTCATGGTGATATCAGAGACTATGATATCACCACAGTTATAGTACAACTACTATACTGTTATAGTACAGTATAAGTACTTTACATGTTATAGTACAATTACTTTACTGAATATTTATATAAACACATAAAATATTAACGTTTCCTAATTTACTGGCTTTTCTTAAATTGCTCATTTTGTAATATATTCATGTGAATTAAATATATGACCTTTATTAATCATTCATTTTCCTTGTTAGAATTAATAGTCTTGCTTTTTCAAATTCAATTTGAAGAACATAAGGTTCTGTCAGTTTCCATAAAACGTTTTTCTCTTTCCTCATTCAAGACTGTAAAACTTACCACAGCAGCTGTTGGTATGTAGGTAGTTATCAAAGCTGATCACAAAATTCTGACCTTTCTCATCTATAGTGACATCTTTTTAAGCATGTTGTTTCCCTTGAGAACCCAGGGTTTTTGTTGTTGTTGGGCTTTTCTTTTTATTTTCTTTCATCTTTTGTAATGGAAGCCTGAACTGAATAAAAACATTTCATTTTCTCTACCTCTCTGTCACCTGGCACTTGGAACTTTTTGCACAGAGGAGGAGTGGTTTGGTAAACTGTGGGGTTTTTTTGTCCCTAGTTCAATGGTTTGCAAACTTTAGCAGTGGTATGAATCACCTGGAGAGCTTGTTGAAACGTAAGTACCTAAGGCCCACACTTAGTAATTCTGATTCAGGAGGTCTGAGGTGACATCCGTAAATTTGAACGCCTAACAAACTCCCAGATGCTGCAGCTGCTGCAGCTGCTGCTGGTCTGAGTGCCACACTTGGAGAACCACTGTGACAGCTAAATCATGCATTCCAAAAAGGCAAACAAGATTTTAAACATTAAAAGAAATCTTTAATGTTGGGTGTCCTGGAAAACTAGAGGTCAGTGTTTATAGAAACTGAAGCCTATGCATTGCATCTCAGACTTGGAACAGCTATTTTGGGCATCCATTATGATCTCTAATAAACATAAAACTATCTACTAAAAGATCCTAAAACAAATTTAGCAACAGTACCTGAGAATCCCATAAAGAGGCCCAGTCCATTAAAATTTATTATTTAAATATTTGTCACTAGTTTATAAGTACTTAGAAATGAATGTAAGCCCACAATGTTGTTTTGTAATTTCTGAATTCTCTTGCCATGTTTTATACACATTATTAATATTTTCAGTAATAATCATATGACTATAAATTTATGAAATTTATGTTACAAAGGTTTCCTCTGAAGCTACATGGATACATATTTACTAAGTTTTAAAGGCTACACAGCATTCTGCTCAAATTACTTTTCATTTAATAATTTTAAAGTCGAGGACCAGATGGTTTCAATGGTAAATTCTACCACAAATCTAAAGAAGAATTAATATTAACTCTTCTCAAACTTTTCCAACAAATAGAAGACAAGGGAACACTTCCAAAGTCATTTTATGAGACCAGGTATACCCAGATACCAAAGCCAGACAAGTATACTACAAGAAAAGCAAATTACAGCCAATGTCCCTGATGAATATAGATGCAAAATCCTCAAAATAATATTAGAAACAAAATTCAACAGCACATTAAAAGGGATATACAGCATGACCAAGTGGTATTTATCCCTATGATGCTTGGATGTTTCAACATAGGCAAATTAATAAATGTGATACACCATGTATACAGAATGAAGGATTAAAATCATATGATCATCTCAATACATGCAGAAAAATCATTTGACAAAATTAACATTCTTTCATGATAAAAACTCTCAACAGATTAGGCATAGAAGGAATGTATCTCAACATAATAAATGTCATATATGACAAGCCATGCCAACATCATATGCAACTGTGAAAAGCTGAGTGCTTTCACTCTAAGAACAGAAAAAAGATAAAGCTGCTCACTCTCACCCCTTCTTTCAGCATAGTATTGGACGTCCAGGTGAGAGCAATTGGAAAAAAGAAATAAAAGGAATTCAAATTGGAGAGGAAGAAGTAAAACTGTCATTATTTGCAGATGACATGATATTAAATACAGAAAAACCCTAAGGGCTCTATCAAAAAACTATTAGAACTAGTAAAAACATTCAGTAAAGTTGCAGGATGCAATCAACATAAATATAGTTTTTTTTTCACTAACAATGAATTTTCAGAAAG
Source organism: Eubalaena glacialis (assembly GCF_028564815.1). Classification (NCBI taxonomy): domain Eukaryota; kingdom Metazoa; phylum Chordata; class Mammalia; order Artiodactyla; family Balaenidae; genus Eubalaena; species Eubalaena glacialis. The sequence continues at coordinate 22,779,818 of NC_083722.1, read as the reverse complement.
AGAACTTAAGAAAGCTATCACGAGTTCTGGTTCAAGATGGTGATGTAGGAAGATTCTAAACTCACCTCCTCTAATAAACACATCAAATCTACAGCTACATATGAAACAATTTTCTCTAGAACAAAAACCTAAAAACTGGCTTTGTGACTCCTAAACATCTACAAATAAGAAAAAATTTATATTGAAGCAGGTAGGAGAGACTGAGAGACAATCTCACTAGAGGAAACTCAAAACCTGGAGCTTCTCCTCAAGGAGCCAAGAGTTTGAATCTAACATCAAGCACCCCAACTTTTAAGACCTGCACCTGGAAGACAAGCCCCCCAAACATTTAGCTTTGAAAACCAATGGGGCTCCAAAACCAGATGACTTCACTGGTGAATTTTACCGAACATTTAAAAAAGAATTAACTCCAATCCTTCTCAAACTCTTCCAAAAATCAAAGAGAAAAGAACATTCCCAAACTCTTTTTATGAGGCCAGCATTATTCTGATCCCAAAACCAGAAAACACTACTAGATTAGAAAAATACAAGTCAATATTCCTAATAAATATAGATGCAAATATTCTCAATAAATACTAGCAAACCAAATTAAATAGCACATTAATGAGATTATTCACCATGGTCAAGTGGACTTTGTACCTGGGGTACAAGGACGGTTCAACATATGAAAACCACCCAATGTAATACATCATATTAATAGACAGAAAGAAAGAACCATATGATCATCTCAATAGCTGCAGAAAAATTATATGACAAAATTTAGCATCAATTCATGATAAAAACACTTAACAAATTAGGCATAGAAGAAACGTATCTCAACATAATAAATTCATATATGATAAGCCCACAGCTAACATCTTACGCAGTGGTGAAAGGTTGAAAACTTTTCCTCTAAGATCAGCAACAAGACAAGTGTGTCTCCCTCACCATTCTTATTCAACATAGAATTGGAAATCCTAGCTATAGTATTTAGCCAAGAAAAAAAAAATAAAAGGTATCAGAATTTGAAAGGAAGAAGCAAAATTGTCTCTATTTACATATGACATAATTTTATATATTGGGTTGGCTGAAAAGTGCCTTCAGTTTTTAAGTAAAAATAAAAGACACATTTTTCATTTTCACCAAGAACTTTATTGAACAACATATTCACCCTTTTGTTCCACTAACTTCTGCCATTTTTCAGGCAACTTCATAATTCCAGCTTCCCAAAACTTTTTATCTTTTTGAGCAAAGAACTGTTCCAGGTGCCTTTTACAGTCTTCCAGGGAATTGAAATTTTTTCTATTAAGAGAATTTTGTAAAGACCTAAATAAATGGAAATTCAAAGGTGCAATGTCTGGTGAATACGGAGGATGAATCAGAACTTCCCAGCCAAGCTGTAACAGTTTTTGCCTGGTCGTCAAAGAAGCATGCGGTCTTGCGTTATCCTGATGGAAGATTAGGTGTTTTCTGTTGACTAATTCTGGATGCTTTTTGTCGAGTGCCGCTTTCAGCTGGTCTAACTGGGAGCAGTCCTTGTTGGAATGAATCCCTTGGTTTTCCAGAAGGAGCTCATAATAGAGGACTCCCTTCCAATCCCACCATATACACAACATCACCTTTTCTGGATGAAGACAGGCCTTTGGTGTGGTTGGTGGTGGTTCATTTTACTTGCCCCATGATCTCTTCCGTTCCACATTATTGTACAGTATCCACTTTTCATCGTCTGTCACAATTTGTTTTAAAAATGGAACGTTTTCATTACATTTAAATAGAGAATAACATGCGGAAGTACGGTCAGGAAGGTTTTTTTCGCTTAACTTGTATGGAACCCAAACATCAAAGCGATTCACATAACCAAGCTGGTACAAATGATTTTCAATGCTTGATTTGGATATTTTGAGTGTGTCGGCTATCTCCCGTGTGGTATAACATTGATTGTTCTCAATTAATGTCTCGATTTGATCGCTATCAACTTCAACTGGTCTACCCTACTCTAGAGCATCGTCCAGCAAGAAAACTCCAGCACGAAACTTCACAAACCACTTTTGACATGTTCAATCAGTCACAGCACCTTCTCCATACACTGCACAAATCTTTTTTTGCATTTCAGTTGCATTTTTACCTTTCTTGATATAATAAAGCGTCATATGCCGAAAATGTTGCTTTTCTTCTTCCATCTTCAAGATTAAAATGGCTACACAAAAATTCACCAGTTTTGATGTCTTTTTTTAAATGCACACTGATATGACAGCTGTCATATACAATCTAACAATATTGTTTTGAATGAAGTTAAAGACAATTAAGTGGGGCTTCCCTGGTGGCGCAGTGGTTGAGAGTCTGCCTGTCAATGCAGGGGACGCGGGTTCGAGCCCTGGTCTGGGAGGATCCCACATGCCGCGGAGCGACTGGGCCCGTGAGCCACAATTGCTGAGCCTGCGCGTCTGGAGCCTGTGCTCCGCAACGGGAGAGGCCGCGACAGTGAGAGGCCCGCGCACCGTGATGGAGAGTGGCCCCCACTCGCCACAACTAGGGAAAGCCCTCGCACAGAAACGAGGACCCAACACAGCCAAAAATAAAAATAAATAAATTAATTAATTAAAAAAAAATACACTATTAAAAAAACAATGTCAAGTGATTACACATTTAAAAAAAAAAAAAAAAGACAATTAAGTGCTACTAGAGCCATCTTATGGAAAAAACCGAATGAACCTTTTGGCCAACCCAATACAAAAATTCCTAAAGACTCAACAAAAAAGATGTTAGATCTAATCAATGAAGTAAGTAAAGTTGCAGGATACAAAATTAACATACAAAAACAGTAGTATTTCTATACACTAACAATGCATTTTCTGAAAATAAAATAAAGATATCAGTCTCATTTATAATAGCATCAAAATAGTAAAATACTTAGGAATAAATTTAACCAAGGAGGTGAAAGATCTCAACTTTGAAAACTACAAGAAATTGATAAAAGAAATCAAAGAAGACACAAATAAATGGAATCATAGCCCATTTTCATGGATTGGAAGAATTAATATTGTTAAAATGTCAATACTACCAAAAGTCATCTATAGATTGAATGCAATCACTATCAAGATTCCAAAAGCATTTTTTACAGAAGTGGAAAAACACCCCTAAAATTTATATGGATCCACAAAAGACCCCAAATAGCCAAAGGAATCCTGAGAAAAAAAACCAAAGCAGGAGGCATCAAGCTTCCTGATTTTAAGCAATAGTGTTAAGCTATAGTGATCAAAACAGTATGGTAGTGGCATAAAAACAGACAAATAGAAAAATGGGACAGAATTGGGAGCTCAGAATTAAGCCCAAGCATATATAGCAAACTGATATTTAACAAGGGAACCAAGAATATTAAATGGAGAAAAGACAGTCTCTTCAATAAATGATATTGAGATATAACATGTATATTCACATGTAAAAGAATGAAACTGGATCCTTATCTGACATACAAAAATTAACTTGAAATGGATTAAAGACTTAAATGTAAGACCTGAAATCATGAAACTGCTAAAAGAAAACAGGGATAAAGCTCTTGACATGGGTCTTGGCAGTAGTGTTTTTGGATATAACACCTAAAGCACAAGCAACAAAAAATTTAAAAAGTGAGACTACATTAAACAAAAAAGCTTCTGTACAGCAAAATAAACCATCAACAAAATGAAAAGGCAACCTACAAAATGGGAAAATATTTGCAAACCATATATCTGATAAGGGGTTAATATCTAAAATTAATTTTTAAAAAAATTCATACAAAAAAAAAAAATTCATACAACTCAATAGCAAAACAAACAAACAAACAAACCTCAAATAACTCAATTAAAAATGGGTAAAAGACTTGAACAGACATTTCTCCAAAAAAGATATACAAAAGGCCAATAGGTATATGAAAAGATATTCAACATCACTAGCCACTAGGGAAATGCAAAACAAAACCACAATGAGAAATAACCTCAGCCTGTTAGACTGGCCATCATCAGAAAGATAAGAGATAGCAAATGCTGGCTTGGGTGTGTCCATGACACCCACAAGGCTACAGCAAACTTAGAGACAGCTCTTAAAGTATTTGCGCACTTGGACTGACTTGCCCCAGGAACCAGACCAGACAGCAGACTTAAACACACCCCAACTCTTTATGTGATAAAGGCCTATTTGCTTCTCCTGGAGCTTCAGCCTGAGGGGCAGGCATCTGGTTGGGCACACATATAGTGGTCTACTGATTTTCTCTCAGGGATGGAAGCCAACGGATGTCATCTTTGCACTTTCCCTCTGCCTTACTTCAGCTCACTAGTGTCTCCCAGAAAGGAGCTTGTACACTCCTCTGGCACCCCAATTCTTGCAGCTGCCACCAAGGGAACCCTTGTACACTCTCGGGAGGAAGGTAAACTGGTACAACCATTATGGAGACAGTATGGAGGTTTCTCAAGAAATTAAAAATAGAACTACCATATGATTCAGCGGTCCCACTTCTGGGTATATACCCAAGATAATGAAATCACTATCTTGAGGAGATATCTATATTACCATGTCATTGCAGCATTATTCACAACAGCAAGATATGAAAACAATGTAAGTGCCTGTCAACTGATGAATGTTTCACTCACCAGAGTTGATCTTAGTCAGTAGGAAACAATCTCACTTAATCCTAAAACTGAGCATCTTTATTCTAGAATTGAGCTGGTTTTATTTATTTATTTTCTATAGTATAAGATTTATTTTCTATAGTATAAGTTCAGACTTACATTCCTCTAGCAAGAATTATCAATTTCAACTTTATTGGTCACCCATGAATTCATGCGTGTTTGTTTGGACCTCATGTAAAAAAGAGAATGTTTAGTAATTGTTACATAAACTCATACAAAATTACAGAATCAAAGCATCTTAGAGTTAAAACAAGACTTAGAGGTCATTGAGTCCAAGCTTTATCCAAACACTATATTTTTCTAAAATAACTCTGAACCTGATAATCTAGTCGCCATTTTAACAATCCCATAGGTGGGTAATTTTTTTCCAAGGATGAATGTATTCAGTTTTCAAATACCTAATGAGAAAGGCATTTTCAAAAAATTGTGGTATGAACATTTAACATGAGATCTACCTTTTTAACAATGAAATAAATTTTAAAAAAATTTTAAAATCTTACATCTACTCTTAAATGTCAAAAAAAACCCCACTAAACAACGAAATAATGTCATCTGCAGCAACATGGATGGACCTAGAGATTATCATACTAAGTGAAGTAAGTCAGACAAAGACAAATATCAAATGATATCACTCATATGTGGAATCTAATTTTAATAAAAAGATACAAATGAACTTATTTACAAAACAGAAACAGACTTACAGATATCAAAAACAAATTTATGGTTACCAAAGGGGAAACATGGAGGGAGGGATAAATCAGGAATTTGGGATTAACATACACATACTACTATATATAAGATAGGTAACCAACACGGACCTACTGTATAGCAAAGGGAACTCTACTCAATATTCTGTGATAACCTATATGAGAAAAGAATCTGAAAAAGAATGACTATATGTATATGTATAACTGAATCACTTTGCTGTACACCTGAAACTAAAACAACATTGTAAACCAACTATACTCCAATAAAATTTTTAAAAATTCAATGTAAATTATATTCAATTTGACAACTATTTAAAAATAGCTCTAAGTTCCCCTATTTTTATATTTAATAAAAATATTTTCATATTTTTTAAGGCTAAGAAATTGAATTTCAAACATTGTAAAATCAGTTTTGATTGCCAGTGACTAATACAGTGCTGCCTAAATATTGCAATATGTTTCACCTTGGTTTTACAAGGCTATTATGAACAATAAAAAAGGCAACTCGTGAGTGATCAAAAAAAGATATTCTGAGGTTCAGTTTTGAGGAGAGAATTTTCTATTTTAACATAGTTTTTTTTTATTGTGGTCTATTGTATACTTTCATTAAAGCTTTGAATAAAGATAGTAGGGTATTACCAAAAGAAATCAATATTTAGAATCAATATTTAGAAGTTAATCAACATTCAGAATATTTAGACTTTAAATCAATATTTAGAATCAATATTATACATGCTGATTAATAGAGAATCCAAAGATTTCAACATATTAAAATAGTGGGATAATTTTTTTAAATTGTGGGATATTTCACATAGAATAAAACAATGAACTATATTTCATAAATAAAATCACATAAAATCAGAGAAGTGTGTGGGTGTTTTATTTTTTTAAAGAATGGATAAATATAATCAATACATGTTAATAGCATCCAATGACCACCAAAATACTAAAAACAACAACAACAACAACAACAAAACTCTTAAAATAATACCTACCTCCCTTATCTGACCAAAATTGAATTTATCATTTCAGAATTGAACACTTTAAGAAGATCGTAGACAAATGGGTGTGTTTGCAAACAAAAGTGTTTAGATATCATTCATTTAAATTACTAGAAAGCTCAGAAAGGACCCATATTTGCAAACTATTAAAATTGGTTGTCTTAGTGAAATGTTAAAGACATACTGTATGATCTCACTTATATGTGGAATATGAAAAAACAAACAAACTCATAGATAAAGAGATCAGGTTGGTAGTTGACAGAGGCAGTTGGGGGGGGAGGGTGGGCAAAGTGGGAGAAGGTGGTCGAAAGGTACAAATTTCCAGTTATAAGACAAGTAAGTTCTGGGAATGTAATGTACAGCATGGTGACTAAAGTTAACCATATTGTATTGCAAATTTGAGAGCTGCTAAGAGAGTAGATCTTAAAAGTTCTCATCACAAGAAAAAAAATTGTGACTATGTGAGGTGATGGGTGTTAACTAAACTTGTGGTAATCGTTTTACAATATATACATATATCAAATCATTATGTTGTACATGTAAAATGAATACAATGTTAAAGTCAATTATATCAATAAAACTGGAAGAAAACAGCAAAAAGATTACTGGAAAATCTCCAAATATATGGAGATTAAACAACACACTTCTAAATAACACAAGGGTCAAAGAAGAAATCTCAAGAGAAATTTTAAAGTATATTTTAAAAAATGGTTGTCTTTTTGTCTGAATCAATTTAAAGTTATGATTTATGTCCCTGTAATCAAACTAGAAATAGTGGGTATTAGCTATATTCACATGGAGGTTTTCTCAAAATAAACAATAATCTTCAAACTCTGTTCCTGGAGATACAGTGAATACACTAGTATAAGGAAGAATTTTCTTTAAAGCAAGATTCTGGACAAAAATTTTATGCAGACCTTTTAGAATTCAGACAAAAATCTAACTGCAATGTTCTTGTAAAATTCTTCTTTTTTTTTTTTCCATCTATACTTTCAATTTCTGACTCGTGCATCTATAACTTTAAGATTCCAGCTCTTAATCCGTGCCATGAAGATGTTCTTCCACAGCTTCCCTAAGCTAGCAGAAAGACCAGAACTTCTTTTTATTTATAATCCATTTGATAACATTGGATGGTCTGAAATTGCTTATATGTCTCAGATGGAAAGATTTTCCATTAAAAGTTTAATTCTCACTTTACCTTTGATATCTCCCCATTGTCTATGAAGATAAATGATAAAATGTAACTGAGTCATTACTGGTTTTCCCCTTGATATCAATAATGTTTTTGGTTTTGCTTGGAAAATAGTGAACTATTAAATTAGAAGATTGTCGAGAGTTTAGCTAAGCTACTCCATAGTATTGGTGCCTTGGCATCTATTTTGTTTGGCCAAGAGGCTGGCAGGGACCTTAAACTGACACTAGCCCCTTTATGCAACTGCTCTCCCTACATAACAGCCTCAGAGTCACAAGCAAATGTAAGTTCCTGATGTGACTTCCCCAACAGCCCTTGTGATCAACAATCTCTTCTTTGCCTCCCAGGGCCTTACCAGGGCTCCACCCCTGTGGAGCTTACCAAAACCCCACTCTTTTGGTTTGAAATGACTGATCTGGCCTTAGCTTGGGAACCCCAAACCACTCCACCCATGGACCCTAGTAAGGACATGTGCCCCAGATCTTATCACTCTCTGTCTGCACTCTGCTTTCACTTTCCCTTGTGGCCTGTCACGGCATACTGTGTACTTCCTCCTGGACCTGTGAGTAATAAACCTCTCTATTTCAATTTCTCTTGTGGTCTGTTGTTGAACCATATCAACTACATTCCTCTTCTATATTCTAGAAGAAAATATGTAGAACTGCTGTTATTTCTTCCTTAAATGTTTGGAAGAATTTGCCATCTGGGCTTGGAGATTTTTTTTAGAAGTTTTTCAATTACACATTTAATTGCCTTAACAGTTATAGGACTATTCAGTTTATTTATTTTGTCAAAAGTGAGCTGTTTTAGTTTTTGGTTTTTAAGGCTCATTGATTTCACTAAAGTTGTAGAATATACGTGCAAATATTTTTCATGATATTCCCTTATTATTCTTTGAATGTTCAGAATCTCTATTGATAGTCTCTCACCCCTGATATTGATAAATTGAATATTCTTTCTTATTTTCCTTGTTAGTCATGCTGAAGTTTCAGTAATTTTATCGATCTATTCCAAGAATCAGATTTTGGTTTAAATGACTTTAATATTTTCTACTTTTAGTTTCATGGATTTCTACTCTTTTCTTTATAATTTACTGGTTTCTATTTCACTTGGTTTTGTTTTTCTCTTTTAGTTTTGATTTTAAGGTGGAAGTTTAGATTATTGATTTGAGACCTTTATTCTTTTTTCATATGAACATTTAATAATATGCTTTGTCCTTTAAGCACTGCCTTAGCTGCATCGCACAAATTTTGATATGTGGCATTTTTATTTTTGCTTACTTCCAAATACTACCTAATCTCCTTTGTGATTTTCTCTTTGATCCATGGATTACTTAGAAGAATATTATTTAATTTTCACATGCTTGGATATCCTCCTGTTATCCTTCTGTTGCTGATTTCTAGTTTAATTTCATTATGGTCTGAGAACATTTCACAGATAGATGAGTGAGGAATTCAAGACCTGAAATCTCATTCACCTTCTACTTTCAAGGATTTCTTGATTTAGAACCTATTGCTATGTGATTGGGGAGAAATACCTAACTCCATTTCCTTCTACTTTTCACTTTCAGTATCCAGGATTAAAATACGAGAACTCATTTAACAGGTTTCTTTTTTCTTCTGCTACTCCTTAATCTAGAAAATTAAAGTAACCAATAAGATTGATTCTTGTAGAATTATGGTCATAAGCAGGTGGTCCTAAGGCAGTAATCCTGTGGTCCAATGGAGTTGTTAATCCAAATTTTTCCCTGGAATCTTTTTTTATGAAAAATCAAAGTATTTGTAATAAAAAGAGTGATAGAGTTTCAGGTGGATAAGTTTATATTAAGTAGTGCCATATTTTTGTACAAATTTAATTAATGTAAGAAATATGACTTTGGCCTGCTCACTGGTTTGTGCTTTCTCTAACGTATAACCCTCTCACAAATCAAGCTGTGGATTTAGAAAGAAATTTAGAGTTTTTTAATCTTATAATTTTAACTCAGAAAATCATGTGCTGGGTTACATTTATAAATATGGCTATTGATGTAAGGGGCAACACAAGCAATAGTGGCTTACATTTCTAATAAGTTTACATGGTCCATAATGGGAATACTGGTATTTTACTTAATTGTGATATTTACCGCAGGTATCAGTTTTAAGCATTTTTTCCACAATTATATTTAGATAATAAAATATCTTACATTTGGGATTTTATGTATACTATACTTATATTAGTCAAGGTACAATAACATAGATTTTGCTGCAGTAATAAATCAATTCCAAACCCCAGTGATTTAAAGCAAAATACTATATTTCTTATTCACATAAAATCTGATTTGGGAAGTCGGTGCTTCCTTCTTTCCAGTAACTAAGGGATCCAGACCTCGTCTATCTTGTGATCTAGCCATCTCAAAACGTGGCTTTTGAGGTTGCTACAGCACAAGAGGAATGCAAGAAGTAGGAAAAAAAAAAAGTTTTTTTAAACTGTGTCAACCCAGAAAAGACAATTATCACTTACAGTCACATTTTATTTTTCTGATTTATGTGGTTCCAATGTACTTAGAAGGTAGATATTAAAATGGGGTATCACACATGGTAAGAAAGAGGAAACAGTGTAGTGCCACATTACTTAAACCTTGATTTGTTCCTGACACTGTTGGGAATTTTCTAGTGCTCCTCTAATAAACAATAGACACTAGACTTTGTTTTGAAATAGATATTTTTTACCTTATTGAACATGCTTCCCTACTGCTCCTTCTATATCACAAACCATTTTTCTATTTAATGACTTACTGATATTTAAAAAATCTACTAATATAACGTTTAACAAATTTACTGATGTTTTAGTAATACTTTCAAGAATATTAAAAAGATTTCTTCATTAATCATGTTTTCAACATTGCACTATATTAATTTGCCTGCTTGACAGTACATGTACTATAATTAATTTAATTGTGTATTTAAATGTACAAACTTCTAAAATATCAGGTATCATTCAGGTAAAAATATTAAAAATTCAGAACGGTTTTTTTGGTTAAGTCTCAGGTGTTTGCTCTGATATGCCTGTAATATTGAAGGTAAATCAAAATATACTATTAGGGTTTTGGGGACATATCTGAAGCAATCTCCAACAGCAGCACTAAATTTCTTTGCTGACCCATGTTTTTGTTTCAAAATATATGCAACTTCTACAACATAGTATATCCATGTTTGTTCCAATACAAAATAGTAGTTTCAGTGTTCTTTTATTTAAATTTGATCTAGACCTTTAAGCAAAACTAACAAACTCAAGAAGATATAGCATTTTTATTTAGTAACCTCAAATACCCTCTGAGAAGTAAAATACACAACCTCTTAGAAGTACACTGCTTTAACAGAATGAATAAATTAACACTATAAACATTTTTTCTCAATACATATATTAAGATATATATAATATCATATTGACATGAGGTTCTATGTAAAAATGAATCATGAATTGTGAGAAACACTGTGATCAAAAAAATTTTTTTTAATGTTTAGTATCCTTTTCCAGATTACATTAGAATTAAGGAAACAGACTCTCTTTCTCTCATATAACCAGGAACCTTCATTTTTCTAAAAGCTGTTTCCTCATATTCTAGCTTCATCTGTCTCCCAATTGGACCACAGAAAGTGGAAGTGCTCACTGTATGTAATTGACAGGAAGTAGATCTTTGCACTCTTCTTTTTAGGAGCAGAGGGGAGGGTTGCAGTGGTCCTTGGAAAAAAGAATAAAAGCAGCAGCTCTAGATCCAAATACGGTGGGTGCATTTACTGAGCATTTATCAGGTCCAAAGCATGACAGAGAAATCTGCAGAAATCTGAGAAATTACAAAGATGAATATTGCCTGGGCTTGGGAAGGACTTATACTGACAGGCAATGCACTGATGAGGTGTTCAAATAGGACCCACCTGAGGGGAGGACGCCGTATGTGCTTGGGGATAACCAGTGTTGTCAGAAAAACAAATTCTAAAATGCAGTTGAGTATGCTGAGTAGGAAAGCACCAGGATTCATGCTGACGTGTGGGGAGAAAAGAGAAATTAATATGAAATATTCCATTACATAAGGTGATCTCAATTTACCAGAATATTTCATCTTTTGGGGGAGATTTCATGCATATTTTATATTAAATCCTATCTTCAGTATTTGCAGTTCCAAATTTACATGATCTTTGGCAGTGTTGAACTTACATAGATCGTTAATGTTCCCAGTCATATACCAGTTTAATTCAGACTTCAGAATTCATACCATCCAGCATATTTATTCTCCAAAATTAAGGGAGAAACACACTGATGAAACACAATGATGGATTTTGAGAATATTCATGTTTATCAAGACCTTAGAGAATATCTTATTAAGAGACTGTGATTCATTACTTTGACATAACTGCAGAAAATTGAAATAAATAAAAATGATTAAATGTATTTATCGATAGATTGTGCTTTGGAAAGGATAATTTTATAAAGAAAGTTTGGGGATGTGTATGTGAAAGAGAGATTGGCAGAAATTGTACTAATGCCTCAGAATAAGTGTTTTGTTCGTGATTTTATAAATCATCAAATAGAAAATTATGTAGAGTTCTATGAATTTAGAATTAAAATTTTATTATTTAGATTTACTTTATGGGACACAGAGCTACAATATTAAATATTAAATTCAATGTTCTGTAAGAAAGGCAATTTCATACACCTTTGAATTAAGGCAAGTGTTAATATCCCTATTTGGTGGCAAAGAAACTATAGTCAAAGATAATGAATGGTTTTCCCCAAAAGGCACACAGATTGTACATCACTCTGTTTATGGGGCTACATATACTCACTAATGAAGAATGAGATTTGATTTGCATTTCAGGCAATGATGCTGAGTTTTTGCTGAACTCACTCTATTTTCTTTAGGCATCTTTGACTAATATGTATTTGTGAGGCAGTTTATAGCCAGAGGCTATAAGACTTTTTTTTTTTTTAAATAAAGCTAAAAAATCAACCGAGGCTTTTAATTCAACATGATATTCTCATAACCCCTACATTGAAATGGGCCAAATTTACCCAGTCAAGTGGCAAAGGAAGTTACATTTTTAAGCTCATAAATTACTAGTAAGTTTTCTCAAGTTAGAGTATTTTCTGCCTTAATTTTTCCACCACTGTTCACGGTCCAAAGCATCCTTGTGTTTTCTCTCTTCCTCCAGAGTAAATTCTATTTGTATTGACCATAACCTCATTGTTTATCGTAACAGTGTAAGACTGACTGAGGTTTATGGCAAAAGTAATTTATATTTAAAATCACCGTCTCTAAATTTTTTATGCATTTCCCTTTGCATACTTCTATCTTATATGCTTTTGACCTAAATGTCTTTTGATATCACTTGCCTCTGGAGCCTTTGGTGAATGATATAATTGGACTTTGAATGTTAAAAGATGATTAAATGCTGTCAACACATGTTGGTTAAAGTTAACTCAGGATAGTAGTGGCATTTTTTTAAAAGATGGGATCATTTCCAATTTACCTGGCATTCACTTAGAAACAGTTTATTCCAAATATATTTTCTAAACTTTCTAAATATCTTTCCTCTAGCTATTAAACCAGTTTCTCCCCCTAAAATTAAGTTAACTAGTAGTTAGGGTTAGGGATAAAAGTGATATGACTTGGTAAGATTCAATATTGTAAAACAGATGTCTCAAAAGTGGATAAGTGCTGTGTGGAGATCACTAAGAGTTGATTGTTTCTTTCTTGGCCCTGTTCCACCTGTGAACTTTACGACACTTGATACACTGTTCTCTCATCACTTCCATGTCTGACATCTTCTTTGAAAGGCAAACACATCCATCCTTACTTCTTAGGTCTTCTCTTCAGAGATCATCTTGTCCTGACTCAATATTCCTTAGTCAGTGCCCTTCTCAGGGCAGCTTTCACATCCTTGTTCCTCAGTGTATAGATAAATGGATTGAGTGTAGGTGTGACAATCCCACAGAACAGAGCCATGATCTTCCCTCTGTCACGAGAATAACTAGAGGGAGGCTGGACATACATACTGATGGCTGTAAAGTAGAAGAGGGAGACCACCAGCAAATGTGAAGCACAGGTATTAAAGGCCTTCCAGCGACTTTCAGCAGAGCGGATCCTCATTACTGCCTGAGCAATGAACACATAAGTGCCCAGGATGAGGGTGAGGGGCACCAGAAGTAGCAAAACCCCAGGCACATTGAGCTCAGCCTCATTCACATGAGTATCAGTACAAGCTAGTTTCAAAAGAGCAGGAACTTCACAGAAGAAATGGTCCATCACCCTCTGTCCACATCTTGGGGTCAACACTGTGAGAGTGGACTGCACAAGGGAGTTAACAAAGCCACTAATCCAGGTCCCAGTGGCCACGTGGATACAGCGTCTCTGGTTCATGATGATTGGGTAGTGAAGGGGCTTGCAAATAGCAGCATAACGATCGAAGGCCATGATGGCTAGAAGTATGCATTCAGTAGAACCCAAGGGCAAGAAAATACAGAGTTGGGCAACACAACCACCGTAGCTAATGGTCTTTTCTGGTCCCTGAAGGTTGACTAGCATCTGTGGGACAGTGCTGGTAGTATAGCAGAGGTCCAGAAGGGATAGATTAGAGACAAAAAAGTACATGGGACTGTCAAGCTGGGGATCCAGGCGGGAAACTAGGATAATGGAGATATTTCCAAACAGGGCAAAAATGTAAGCCACCAGAAAGATTACAGAGTGGTGTCTCCAGCCAGGGGTGATCAGAGAATCCCAATAAGATAAAATCATCTAGTGAGCTCTGATTATTGATCCACATATTGGCACCGATAGGTGAAATTCCAGCTGAGACCTCTAAATACCCACTTCTAGGGATGGGCATCAATGGTAAAAGGAAGCCACTGGAAATTAAGGACCAGAGATGCTAAGATGAAACTCTCATTTTTGCTGTAATCTGCATCTATACCCCAATTATGGTAAAATGTCAAGCCAACATTATCAGTGTAATATTGAAAGATTATTAAGAAAAGAATAAAAAGAACACTAGCAAAGTAGTTGGGAAATTTTCCTTACGTAATGAGTGTCTTCTGGTTAGCTATCATTCCCTTGGATTTTGATGTCTTCTCTTCTACAAAGTTTCGATAGAACTACCATCAACCCTACTTGTCATGAATATTTAACAGAAACAACAAAGTATAGATTAAAACAGATTGCGAGAAGGCAGAGCTTCCCAAATACAGGCTGAACAAAAGACAGTATGAGGAAGGCAGGTGGGTCAGCAGCTGAGGGGGAGCCAAGGCATCTTGGCATTTTCTTCTTCCTTAAACTGACCCTGGTCAGAAACATCATGGGAATTGGAGCACTTCATAAATTTTGTACAGTGAAAAGATGGAGTATCAGGACTCCTGTTACCCCTCCCAAGCATTAGTACTGATCCTATTAAGAAAATTTTAAAGTAGGGGGAAGAAACAAAAAAATTCATATAAGATAACATACACACAAAATAATCAAGCCTCAGAAACTTGTCTGCTGTGAAATGCTCCTCTAAAGATATCTAAATAAATTTGATGAACTTTTAACCTCTGAGTGAAATCACCAGAAAGAGTTTCAGATATTTGGCTCCCTGAAATTTGGGGCTATATATAAATTTCTAACCTCTCAAGATAATCATGAGCACATTAAACATTCCCCCCTTTCTCTTCCTTCCTCATTTTGTTTTCTTACTCATTAATTATAATATTTCTACCATCTGAGGTGCCTCTATCCCACTCTTCCTCCATCCAAATTACATAATTCCTCTATTATAACATTTCTGAAGGATAACTCCAATGATTAATTTTTTAATTCTCTAAAACCTACATTTCTTTAGGTTTGACTCCCACATTTTAGCAAATTTGTCTCATATTTTATTTCAAGTTATTTTATAAAAGACATTTTCCTTCTCCCTTCAAATCCCAGTCATTCCTTTTACTAGCTGTGTGACTTTGGAAATGTCATTTAGTCCTTTTGTGCTTCAATCTTCTCATCTTTAAAATGAGCATAATTATACTCATCTCATAGGACTGAGTGATTTAATGTAAATTGTATATATAAAACCCAGTTATTTTCATATGCTCGTAATTCAATAACTGTTAATACTTATTTATTTCCCAAATTATGAATTCCCTAAAGTACTGGATTTTTCTTATTTTTGTGCATCTATATGCAGTGTATAATGGTATTTGTAATAAATAGATAATTAATAGATACTGAGCGACAATAAACATGATGTGGCTGCTAGGAAAACAGCCCAGGAACCTCTGATTACTTAATTTTCTGATCCTCTTAGTTGGCCTTACATTATATTCTTCTTGTGCTCCTAACTTAGTAGAATTAGTAGATTTAGTTGGCCAGGTCTATTTTTATGTTGGTGTCATTGAGTTGTGGAATTAGGCAGTGTGGGGGGAGTGAGTGACAGTGAGAAACGACAGGGAGAAGTGCTTGCTTCACAGCCCCAAACTCAGAATCATTAAATCTAAAATGGAGCTCCTTATCTATCCATCTCACACTTCTAATTTCTCTGCTTTAGTTATAAAACCACAATTCTTTTGGTATCCTAATAGTTATCTTGGCAATTACAATTGCCTACCTGTCATCCAAGTTGTCAAACTGGACCAACTTTTCTTTAATGTTGTCTCTTGTATCTATCCATTAAATCTATATCTACACAAAAACATTAAAACAGACACATAGAAAATAATTCAATGTTACATAGTCTCTAGCTTTCAAAGTGGTCTCCGCAAGACCAAGTCTTGCAAGTCCGCAAGTTCAAGTCTGGTCATGCACATCTCAGTTCAAAATTCAGCAGTGAATCTCCACATTGTAACACATTATATTAAAATGCAGCCTTAGATTCAATGCCTCCTATAATAATGGCTCAAATATAGCCAAACTTTTTTTTTTTTTTTTTTTTTTTTTTTATAAATTTATTTATTTTTGGCTGTGTTGGGTCTTCGTTTCTGTGCGAGGGGGCCTCTTCCGTTTCTCTAGTTGCGGCGAGCAGGGGCCACTCTTCATGGCAGTGCGCAGGCCTTTCACTGTTGCAGCCTCTCGTTGCGGAGCACAGGCTCCAGACGCGCAGGTTCAGTAGTTGTGGCTCGTGGGCTTAGTTGCTCCACGGCATGTGGATTCCTCCCAGACCAGGGCTCGAACCCATGTCCCCTGCATTGGCAGGCAGATTCTCAACCACTGCGCCACCAGGGAAGCTCCATAGCCAAACTTTTAATTTTCATAGCCAAACTTTTTATTTTCTCCCTTGTGTTTATGCTGATATGAAACACCATTGTTGCTTTCCATCCTGTAAGGACCGTTTCAAGTACAAAAATGTTCTTAATTATTTCCCACTCTCCTTCTTTACTAATCCTCCAGAGCACTTTATTTGTAATTCTCTTATGATACACTCCATATTTTATAAAAAATTATATATATAATTTGTTTCTGTTTCTGTACCTGTCCTATTTTCCTGACCATATTGATTATATACTCTGAAAGAGTAAGCATGCGGTAGAAGCAAGAGTGTATGTTAAACATGATAAGTATTTACTACATTTTAATTAATTTCAATTCTATTGAAACCAACAACTGTGAAACTCTTCCCTTTGGTGTTCTTATATGTTAGATTATGTTAGCATCTTGATTTTATGAGTTATTTTCATTTATGACCTCAATCTGTTTCATTGCTATTTCATCACAACAGAACCCAGATACATCATTTGCTTTTCCATTTCGAGCCCAAAAACCAAAGCTGAGTTTAAATATGCCCTTCTTTACTCTTAATGCAAACATTTTAAGGGTTTTACTGCTAATTCTCAAAATGATGTAGCCAATCAATAAATACATTTATTTTACTTACCAAAATCAATAGATTTTGAACATGTCACTCCATACACTTGTGACTAGATTTGTTCACCTAGAGAATAAGAATCAAAATACTTGTGTATAAACTCCATACTGCTTGCATGACAACTAGATAAAGAAAAAACTATGCACTATAATATATAATATTAAGGGAAATAAAAGCAGTAGCTGAAATATTAGTAGGACTGCTTACATGGTAAAATTATATAAGAATGTTTCTGAAAATTTCCAAGTGCCTGTGACCTTCTGTGGAAAATTAAGTTTATTTTCCTGAGACTTCCCCTTACAAACCCTATCTTTATAACTAAAATAACACTCTTCATTTAAACTGGTCTTATCCAATTTCTTTTCTTCTCCCATTTCTTATCCTATGATAGAGAGACTTTAGGAATAGAGCCTTGGAAATATGATTATGCTTTGTATTATATTTTATTTCCAAAGAAATGGGACAGATATCATTGTCAGTTGACTAGAGAATTATTATAGAAATAAAACATAGTATCCTGTTTCAACATTGAGAAACAATTTTATCTTTATACATAATCTCTGAACCAAATTTTACCTAATCTATTTTGATCAAAGAAAAATCACTCCTGTGTTGCAGGGTTACTTTACAGAAGGATGCCCCTTAATGAGCATGCAAGTAATTCCTTATTCAATTAGAATCAAAACAACTGTAGAATTCACCATATCTGAATTGCTTTCTTGCTAAATAAAGACTGAGGATCTCATTATTGAGTTACCTGCACTCAGATATTATTTTTCTAAATCTAAAGAAAGCTGAAAATTTTCTCCTACCTTTCAAAGATTACTGCCACACAATCTTTATTGTTTTTTATTACATCTCTCTAAATGGACACAGCATGCCATTAAGTTTCTGAGATAAGCTTGGACTGTTATGAATAAAATCAAATCACATACTCCAGGGGAACAGTAAAGTTATTAAAGATAAATATGTAGCATGTTTTACTGGTTTTCAGAATACATGACAGCATTCTTAAACACTGAAGATATATAAAAACATGGTGATAAAGTGAGTGATGTTAAAATGATAGCAATAGATAAACTCAGAAAGTAAAGAGGGAAAAAATGAAGAAAGAAAAAAGGGAACGAGGGAATTCCCTGGCCGTCCAGTGGTTAGGACTCTGCACTTCCACTGCAGGGGACACGGATTCCATCCCTGGTCAGGAACTAAGATCCTGCATGCTGGGCAGCGCGGCCAAAAAAAAAAAAAAACAAACCAGAATCAATAGAATTATTAAAAAAGAAAAAGGAAAAAGGGAATAAGACAGCTTATAGAGGGGAGTTCTTGCCTTTCTGGTTGTATATGAAAATTATGGGATTCGTAGAGCTTAATTTGTCTAAATAGGAAGTTAAAGAAAATGCTGATGAGTCCCCCAGAGGGTAAGAAAATGGAGCTGGGAAGAAAGAAGAATCTGTGCTTCTCAAGCAAATAGGAACAGCAAAGGAATGAAAGGGCAGCAAGAAGGAAGTATCTGAATACGTGGCTTAAGGAAACGGACATTTTTTTAGATGTTTGCATCCTGATATACTCTTTAACAACTTTGTAAGCATGATTCCTGTATAATATGTTAAGACAAAATAGAAACAACATCTAGGTGTTCATTTCACCTCTGATTCACTTTAGATATTTCTTCTTAATATTATTGTCTGAGGATCTTTGCTGTAATTTCAATGCCATGCACTGTGCCTATTGGATTCCCTTATTCTAAATTGTCATAGATTTAAACAATCTTTGATTTGTTTAAATAGTATGACTTTCAGAGCTCAGTTGGTTTCTACACAAAATCAATATCTTATTATTCATAAACTTTGTAATGCAAATAGCAGTTTCAATCTAGAGAAGTGATAAAAAGACACACCTAAAAATATTTAAATGAAAATATAAGGTCCCAAAGGTAAATAACACTAACAGTAAATTTGTATTTTCCCATAGCTTTCCTCATAATAAAATAATGTATACCAAGGATTTAGAAACACCAGACTATTCATATCAAACTTTCCATAAACATATATGTAATTTGCTTTGGTACTCATATAACAATCCTCCTCACATGTATGTTTGTTTTGTTCTCATAATAATCTTCTAAAGTAAAAATGATTTTTTTTAATGATAGAAGAGAGGAAACTTGGGCATCAAGTAGTTACAGGACTTGCCCAAGTATATAAATCTAGAAAATTCAGAAGCAGAAATTTGAATAATATAAGATTTTGAATCCTAGGTCAGTACACTTTTCATAATTTCATTGTTCTCCTCTCAAACAAAAATATATGCAGCTGTGGAATCAACCTTTTGAAATTAAAAAAAAATTACATTAGAGTTTACCCCTGAATGGTCCCTTTACTCCATCTTATGAAGCAACCAATCACAAAGCAAGGTGACCTTTGATTTTTACTATCCTTACCTCTCCAAATCCCTTCTGCATTTACTTGATGCTGGGTTGTAATTCATCAGTTGTTTAGTATATGACAAAGAGGGGGGAGTTATGGGAGACTGACCTGTGGCTCAACCATAATACCCAGACTCTGGTTTTCTGTTTGCATTTCTTCTCAGTTCTGCAGAGTATCAGCCAAGCTCTCTCTGACCTACTAAAGGGCCAGCTTCAAGAAACTAACTCCAATTTAAGGCTGTCCATAGAATTTGTAGATCCACAGGGAGCTCTCCCATGAGTTTTCATACTGTTACTATCTTAGTCCCATCCTTCCATTTAAACCTCTGAGATTCAGTATAATTAACATCTGCTGCTGCCAGCATGTACAGGAGAAAAGAACCAGAGGGACTAGAAGGTGAGACAACCTCAAAAACAATCAGGAAAATGTTTCTAATGAAATACAAACTTCGGGCATGTCAATTTGGAGAGTCATTTCAGAGGAAACCAAATCAATTCCAATAAGACTTTAGTGGTTGTATAGATAATTTTTATAATATACATTATTAAATATGTAAAATTACCCTGTATATATGCTTACTATTCTGAGAAAAATAGGACAACTACGTACAGTTGCAAAAGTCATCTTTCTAAAGTATGATTTTTAAAAAATTAATTAATTTGTTTTTGGCTGTGTTGGGTCTTCGTTGCTGCGCATGGGCTTTCTCTAGTTGCGGCGAGTGGAGGCTACTCTTCGTTGCGGTGTGCTGGCTTCTCATTGCGGTGGCTTCTCCTGTTGCAGAGCACGGGCTGTAGGCGCACAGGCTTCAGTAGTTGTGGCTCGCGGGCTCTAGAGTGCAGGCTCTGTAGTTGTGGCACACGGGCTTAGTTGCTCCGCGGCATATGGGATCCTCCCGGACTGGGCTCGAACCCATGTCCCCTGCTTTGGCAGGCAGACTTTTAACCACTGCGTCACCAGGGAAGTCCCTAAAGTATGATTTTTTTCATGTTTCCCCCCATAGTGGCTCCTCATTCTCACTCTATACTTGTATTTATTATATAAGCTATTTAATAAACATTATATATTAATTTGTTTGATAGGCATAGTCACTGTATAAATTAGGGGAATACTTTTTAATAATTCAGGTTTAGCTAATGATAATTCTAAAATTCAGAAAAATCAAATAACTTGCCCAAGATCACAGCCAGGTAGACCAGGAATAAAACCAGTGCTTCCAAATTCGATCTAGTTTTTCTCCCTCCAAGTTATTGAGCAATACTAATCCAGACTCCCCAGTTTGAATGTCAACATTAAAATTCAGCATGTTTTTATCCAGTAGCTCTACTGTATTAGCCTTTCTTTTTTCTTTCACAGTACCTACGGAGTAGTAGAAAAAATAATGGACATGAAACTCCTATGATTGTTTATAAATATTAAATCTGTAATCTTGGACAAGTAACTCCAAATGCCAGACTTTGTACTTCTTTATCATAAAAAGTCTGGTTATTAAATCTCCTGAATTAACTTGGCTTCAAATTATCATATGAAATAAATTTTTTGAAAGAACTTTATAATATTATAATTTCATATTATTAAGAGAATTTTTCAATAGAATGTGGTTGTGTCAACTGACTTAAATCTGTGAAAAAAAATCTGTAAATTCCTACCTTCAAATTAACTCCAAAACAATGAAAACTTTAAATGTAGAAACAAGATAATAGCATGCAAAAGATCTACAATCACTCAAAAGATCACTGAAAACTCAGAGGCCTTAAAATGACTGATGTATTTGATACATAAAAAAAAAATTTCTGTAGAGACAAATATGATAAACAAAATGAAACATAAAATAAGTGATAAACTTCAAAAAACATTTGTGAAGCATGTGAAAGACTAAAAAGGCTAAAAACAATATATACTTGTCAATTATTAAAACAATTAGTATGGAAAAAACAATAATCCAACTGAAACAACAGCAAAGGTCCAGGACCATAGGCTTTTGCATGACTTTCAAATATATGATAAAATGGTTTATTCTTATACATACACAAATGCAAATTATATTAATGGATTACAATTTTTGCTTATCAAATTGGCCTAGAGTAAAATATCTAATTTTATATCATGTTGAAAAGCCATTTTGCTTTAGCATTTTTTTTAGAACATTTAAGCATTATATACCATGTGTAAAAATGTATGTGTCTATTGGCACAGTAATTCCATTTCTACAATTCACCCAGACAGATATTATCACTTATGCATGCAGAGAGGGATATACAAAGACTTTACTGCAGCGTTGTTTGCATTAGCAAAGGGCTACAAACATCATAAGTGACTACCAATCCTGAAGTTGTTAAATATGTCTTTACAACGTAATATTCTGTGTTTATTAAAATTGATGAGGCAAGTCTATGGCTACGAAACTGGAATGGTCTCTAAGGTATATTTATTTAAGGAGAAAAAAGTTACAAGAGGGTATTGATAACACAAGATGTTACTTCACCTATCGGCATACATATATAAATAAATATACATATAAAAACACACTTGCAGGGCTTCCCTGGTGGGGCAGTGGTTAAGAATCTGCCTGCCAATTCAGGGGACACGGGTTCGAGCCCTGGTCCGGGAAGATCCGACATGCCGCGGAGCAACAAAGCCCGTGGGCCACAACTACTGAGCCTGCGCTCTGGAGCCCGCGAGCCACAGCTACTGAAGCCCGCGCGCCTAGAGCCCGTGCTCCGCAACAAGAGAAGCCACCGTAATGAGAAGCCCGCACACCGCAACGAAGAGTAGCCCCCGCTCGCATCAACTAGAGAAAGCCCGCGCGCAGCAACGAAGACCCACGAAGACCCAACGCAGCCAAAAATAAATAAATAAATAAATAAATTTATTAAAAAAAAAACAACAACACACTTGTAAAAACCTCACATGTGCTAGTTTATATACAGAATATCTCAGGTAGAGTAGAGGGGAGTTAGGAGTGGAGGAGAGATTTGTTTGCCCCATGAAGTCTTATTATGTGTATTTCTTGTCTTAGATTTTTTACGTTTTTTGAACTTTTAACAATAATGAGGACAAAACAACACCACCACAACTACGGTGTCCTTTGTGAAAGATTTCCTGAGGAGTAGAAGTAGAATGTGATTACAACTATGAAAAAAAATGTGCTTAAAGCCTGAAATTAAACCAACATTTCACCTTAACCAAATTTCCCTTACTATGCATCTTTATTTTCAAACTTGACTTTTTAATTCAAAATTATTTCTCAAAGATATACATAAATAATTTAAAGTCAAATATTTCTACATAGATAAAAAAACAAACAGCAGCAGCTAGTATCCCACACCCTCTCTACCTCCATTTCCTATTATTACAAGGAAAGCACTTTCAGCTTTTAGATTTTTATCTGGCAGTTTCTTGAATATTTCCAAATTATTTCAACTTTTCAAACGTATTCACTCAGTGCTTAGAGTGCCAGGTACTGCTCCATGCACTTGGGGTACATCAGCCAACAACAAAGATTGCTGTCTCTCTGAAGTTAAAATTTTAGAGGAAGGGGGAAAATAATGAATAATAAGCCTTATAAATTATGCTGTATAATCTGTCAGAAGATGGTAAGTGTTCTGGATGAAAGAAACCATAAAGTAGGATCAGGAGTATCAGGTGGGTGAGATGGACAGATGGTAGAATTAAACAGAGTGGTCAGGAGAGCTCTCCTTGAGCAGGTGAGATTTAAATACCTGAAGGAGGGGAAGAAGTGAGCCAAGCAGGTAACTGGGATAAAGCTTTCCAGCCAGAGAACAGCAAAGGCCTTACCTGGTGCATTTTAATAACAACACGTAAGCCAGCAGGCTGAGCAGAGTGAGTCAAGAGGGGGTTGGGAGATGAGGTCAGGAGAGGCCATTGTAAGAATTTAGGCTTTTCCTGTGCATAGACATTTGGGGCTTTAAGCAGAGAAATGAGAAGAGGAATGATCGCCCTTGAGTTTCAGAATTACTCTGTTGTGTTTAGAATTCCCTGGAAGCACGGAAGTGATAACAAAAATAAACACTAAAACAGTAATCTAGCTGAGAGACAGTGGAGACTCAGAGCATGGTCTTAGCAAGAGAAGTGGTAAAATTCTGGATATATTTTGAGGTTGGAGATAACAGGATTTCCTGAGGCACTGGATGTCGGCTGCTATTTCTAAATTTTATTTTCCATTGCATATTTATGTATTAGCTTCCTGCTATGGAAGATAAGAATTAGGTTTTCTTCTGCATAATATTTCATTCCTCCTTTCACACCCACATTAAAACACATGCACCTGTGCCTCAAACGCCCCCAGTACAATTATACCTCAATTTTTAATGATTCAGTGTATATTATATGGATAACAAAGATAGTTTTCACAGCTAAGCTGTGTGGTGCACTGTGATTAAATTTTTCTCATATGTTTTTGGCTGTTCATTGAGTTAATAACTGTTTTATGCCTGTGTGTAATTTTTTTATGCTTGGTATTAATTTAGCCTACAAAATTGCAAGGCTCATTTCAGAATGATCGAACACATTAGGTAGTCTATCAGCTCATTTTTCTTGATGGGATTTGCTGGAGCGTTCATGCTTCAAACTGGATTCTCTACATGCACGTCTTCTTGAAATTTACCTTTTCAACCGTCCTAGTATCGAGGAGCCAAACTTTTACCTTGATCCTCAGGGTTCTTTTTGTCTGGGACTGAGAGTTAAATTGATGTTAAGACAGATCAACAGGAGAAGAGCATACAAATTTATTTAATACAAGTTTACATGACATGGGAGACCTCATAAAGAGTGAAATCCCAAGAAAATGGCAAAATCTACTTACTTTTATATCAGGTAGAACAAAGAAAGACAATTGTGGAAAAGTGACTAAACTATGTCAGGTTATATGAGGAGGCTAAGGAAAATAAGAATTATTTTAACAAGGTCTGTTTGTGTAGAATTTTCTTGGTTTCACCTCTGGTCCTTGATGATAAGACTGTTACTTTATTTCTGGTATAAGGAGGACATCTTTCATATGGGAATGTCATCTCCTGATTTTAAGAAAAAAAAAAAGGTCAGAGTGTTTTTCTTGTATGTGCTGTTTTTCAAGTACCTTTAACTCAAAATAGTGAATATGCCAGAGTGGCACATGTCAGGTGTTATGTTCTGA
Organism: Eubalaena glacialis; assembly: GCF_028564815.1. Taxonomy (NCBI): domain Eukaryota; kingdom Metazoa; phylum Chordata; class Mammalia; order Artiodactyla; family Balaenidae; genus Eubalaena; species Eubalaena glacialis. The sequence goes on along the minus strand of NC_083722.1, from coordinate 22,754,837 downwards.
AATCCTTCACTAGGCATTTTTTCCCTCTCTTTCCTGCATTAAATCCCTAGTATGCTGCTCCCCATGCCTTTGGCTTTCTTAGTTTTCTCCTTCCTTTTGGTGGAGTGTAGCCCCCAGTGGCTTCCTGAGAATGCTGAAACAAGAAGAAAAATGAGAGCTCTCATATCTGAAAATTTCTTTAGTATCTCATAATATTTACTTGATTGATATTTTGTCTGAGCATAGAATTCTGAGTAAAAAGTTAATTTCCTTTAACACTTTGAAACTGTTGTTTCTTTATGGTCTACTTTCTGGTATTTTTGATGAGTACTCAAATGCCATTTTTATTTATCAGTCTTTACATATGAATTTTCAGCTTCTACCCCATCCCCCTGCTAGCTTTTAGTTTTTTGCTTGGTTGCTGGTAATTGCAATCTCATTTTGCTCTCTTTGTGTGGATCTATTTTCTTTCATTTTGCTGTGTACTTGTTGACACATGCAACAAGTAGATAATTTTCAACCCTCTCTTTTACACAATGAAATTATTTTCAGCCTTAATCATAAAATTAAATAATAATAATGGTCAGGGTAGGCCGCCCCAAAATGTGCTTCTGGCATGTTGATTATTTTGAATCAAAATTACTTAATAAGTGACCAAGGCAAGAGGGACACTCTGATCCTCCTCTCTGACTCCCTGAAAGCAGGAAATAAATCTCTCGTGTGAAAGGGGCATTCCCTGCATCTGGAGGTAAAAGGACACACTTATTGCCAGAGACAGAGAATGTGGGCAGAGAAGCCTGCATAAACAAACCTTGTTACTTCTTTAATTTACCACCCAGCACCCAAACAGTTTAGATTTTTTACTAATTAAACATTCAAAACCTAAGTTTCTTTGTCCCATCAATTCTTTATAAATTTATCGTTTCTTTGTCTAAAATGTATAAAAGTGGCCAGCTTTGGCCACTTCTTAAGTCCCATTTCTATGAGACCTCCATGTGCACGAATTAAACCTAGTTTCTTTTTCTCCTGTTAATCTGTTTTATGTCAATTTTGTTACTAGTCCAGACACCAGAACTCAAGAGGGGTAGAGGGGAAATTTCACCTTCCCCAAAAAAGAAAAAAAAAAAAGTAAAAGAATATATTCTTTCACTGAATTTTGAATATATAATTGTGTCAGTAGAAAATACAAAATAAAAAATAAAACAAATAAAACAAATATTACAATATAAAAACCAAACATCTGCAAAAGGAACAACATCTGCCACTGATGTAATATTTTATTTTCTTCATTTGTTCCTTAATGTTAAGAAAAACAATTAACAATTAAAAAGAACAAATCTCTATTTTAATTATAGTAGTCAACTTCAGTTAAATATTCACTTACCAAAGATATTATACCTTCAATTCACACTTTGTTTCACTGTTTTAAATTTTAAACATAAATTAAAAACTCCAGGTGGTCATATCAGAAGACAGAGGGAAGTATCTCAAGTTTCTGCAATTGCTACGGTATCGATGTTTATTTGTAATCTACTGTTCAAGTGTAGAAATATGCAGCACTACAGGGACTGGAGTTTCAAACTGTGTCTGAAGCTATTTAGAATAATTCCAACCATTAGAAAGTGACTCAAGTCTGTTTATGTCAGAAGCTGACTGGGAAATCTCTAAATCAACTTCCAGGTAGAATGCAATGCTTCTTAAAAATAAGTAATAAAAATTTACTAAGTCAAAATTTATATTATTAAAACTAAATAGAGACTGCAGCAGTTATTTAGACTTTAGATCCAAAAGTTTTTCTGTTGATTTTTTTTTTTGACAAGTATACATTATCACTGAATTTGTTTAGAATTGGCAGCACACGTGATAATAACAAGCAGATTGACTTCAGTTGGTTTTATTATTGTTTTAAAATTCTCTACAATGTACCTGCTTTGTGCATGCACCTGGGGAAGACAGCTCCCAACGCCCCATGTTGGTAGCCACTACTCAGTGAGCTCTTTAAATTCTTAAAATTTAAAAGCATTTTCCTTCCCTCAATTTTGTTCCTTTCTCTCTGCCTGAAGTTCCCTTCCTTCAAATGTCCTGCATTCATCCTCTGATTTTTCTGATTTTTAAAAAATTTCTTCTACTACTTTTCATCTACTTGTTTTTTTTCTTCTACTCGCTAAGAAATTTCAAGTTTATCCTTGAATAATTCTGTCTTTTAAATTTGTTTTTACTGTTCTAATATTTTTTATTGCTAGATCACCATCCTTTTTTCCTTATTGTTCTGCATTTAAATCATGGGTTTTTGTTTTTCTTGTTTTTGTCTTTGTTTTTTTTTTTACACTTCCAATAAAACTTTATTTTTTAGTTTAAAAATTGTCAGAAACTTACAAACCAATATATTTTGTTATATTGATCAAATGTGTAATAATTATAATAATAACTAAGTCAATGTAATGTGTTTCTTGTTTGTTTTTTTAATTTTTATTGGAGTCATGGGGTTTTTTTGTTTGTTTCATGAATCTTCATTAAGTATACCAATTATAAGGATTTTTGCTCTTCTTTTATTCTGCTTCTTACATGTCTTTTTCTCTCTCTCTCTCTCTTTTTTTTTTCTTTCTCTGTTTATGTTTGTCTCTCTGTGTTAGAGTCTTCATTCAGAGGTGAGGCAATGCATTCACTAGAAATCTGATTGGAAGTGCTTCACACTTGGGCAAAGCTTGTTAATAGGACGATCAAGATATTTCATTGGAATAACACAAATGTCAGTACACTTTTGGTCTTCCAGATTTTCCACAGGAAACACTTGATTTTCCTGTCTAAAGAGTTATAGGTCTGGCCAGTTTTCTGGGAACAGAATGAGGAAAAAATTGAGAGAGGGATGCTATATGTTGCACCTAACAGATTTCTTTGCCTTTAGGGTGGCACCACAGTCAAATCTCAGCCAGGCCTGGTGAGGCTCTCTGATTTAACTTTTCTAAGAGTGACCACACCTTTTATCTGCTTTGATATCAGAAGGCCCCTCACCTGGTTGTGTGGGCTAGGGGGACATTCACTTTTTAGGCAGATTTTTATTTTTATTTGTTTAAGTTTACTTTTATTATTAAATAACTTCTGTTCCATTTGTTCTTCCCAGGTGTACCAATTATTCTTATATTGAATCTCTATTTTCTGTGCTCCACAGTCATAGTTTCTTTTTTTTTTTTTTTGGCCACACCATGTGTGCAGCATGTGGGACCTTAGTTCCCCGACCAGGGATTGAACCTGTGCCCCGTGTATTGGGAGCGTGGAGTCTTAACCACTGGACTGCCAGGGAAGTCCCTTTAGGCAGATTTTTAAATTGTTCTGATTTTAGCCTCTACAACCTGCCTTCTAAGATACCCAATGTTTTCCTTTCCCAAGCCTCCACTGCTACTCCAGGGCTCTGTCGTACAAATTACCTTTATTCTTACTGGCTGCTCCTCTCTGCCTCCCAATCTTTTAAAAGCAGTTAGATGTCACCTTTTTTTCTGTAAGTCATTTACTTTCTTCCACCTATTTCCCATCTTCCAAAAGTTTATTGATCTCTTCTCTGCTCTCAGATCCTCTCTAGTTCTATTTGTCCTTACGGATTCATACAATTTTGTATTTAATACAATTTTTATGGTTTTTTAGAACGGAATGGTAATAAATATTTTTGTTAAATTTACCATGCTTAATCAGAATCATTTTTCTAAAAATCTATTTAGGTAGCTGGTTATGAGGATAAAATAATAGAAAATACATGTTAAGCTCAAAAAAAATGCACCTTAACTTTTCATTCAATAAAGATTTATGCAGTTATAAAAATGTAAGGTGCCATATTATTTTTATTCCTGATATAGATCACTGGAAGCCAATGATCTGATTTTCATCCTTCAAAGGTGATGCCCTCTGAGCCTTAGCACATTCAGGATGTTCTTACGTGGAAAGCAACTTGCTTGATTCCACATATATTTGTAGTTTTATCTCTTCCTTCAAAGCACTACTCAGTAGTCAGTAGATCTATCCTTTACTATGAATTTCTCAAACACACAGGCATTCAATATACTTGCCCTCTTGTTTTATTTTGCATCTATTATGACCTTAAATTGGTTTTTGTTTCACAAATCATGTAATATATTTTATAGGAATATTATATATTATTTGTCAATAATGCTAAGATATTCTAATTCTTCACAGTGATAAACATACAATGGTGTATAAATTATTACTGATTGAGTGAATAATGAATAAACTGTTGATATGTTGATTTATGACTTGATTCATCAGTTCTTTGTGCACATGTTTTCCTCTTAAGGGAAGTTCTTAAAGGGCAGAGATCATAGGTTCGTTTTCTTTAATATAAATTTCTTATTGATTTAAAGTGAGAAATTAAGTAATGCTATGAAAATATAAAAGGGTAACTGTGAGGATAACAAGGAGAAAAAGACAGCTTGTGGTTATAAAAACTAAATAAAAGAGAAAACAAAAATATGGATAATTATACAGGTGCGTAATGGATCATGCTGGTACAACTTTTCAGAAGAACTTGCCAATAAGGACCTCATCTGATACTGTTATAGTATGTGAATCCAGCTTGTAGATTGGAAGGTGAACTATATGACCAAACATGAGGTGTGCTGTAATGTTTGGATAGGGATATCTTTGTTCAGAGTTTACATGAGGAATACATTTTCCCCCAGACTCTGAGAATATGAAACCACAGAAATCAAAGCAAGAATTAGATACTGTAATTGAGTCACAATTATTAGATCACAGTAGACTAGTTGCTATTGGCTTGTCTATGAAAAAAAAATGCATGTTTGAGTGAAACAACTAACCAACATATTTGGTTAGATGTTAAAAGCAGAACTCATTTGATTATCACAAGTGAAATTAGTAGAATATTAAATGTGACTTGTGACTACCCACATAATTTATGCCCGGAAAACATATATTTGCCATCAAGACCACTCAATTTGATACCATAATTATCACCAAGATCAACAGAGTTTATTAATGATAACTGACATTTACTGAGTTCTTACTATATGCCTTCTAACGATCTCCTAAAATACAACAAATCTCTGAGGTTGTCCTCATTTTAGAAATGGAGAAAATGTGGTTTAGAAATGTTAAGTGATTTACCTGGAGTTATGCAGCTGGGAAATGAATGATGGAGACAGGGCATAGACTCTGGTCTCTTTGAGTTCAAATATTCTTTACTACCACACTACAATGTCTTTCCTTTGGAAATAATGATTTCAACTGTGTTGTCACCATTAAAGCAAGTGTGTCATACTTTTTAATACGTGAGTGGAGAAAATAAATCATATGTTTTTTCCATATTATGAAGACAAAAAAAAGAGTAACTTATTTTTGCCATATTTTCAGGTGATTATTTTTCCATTCAGATATAAACATAAATGGGTATCTAATTATTGACTGGGTAAACTGCATGCAATTGAAAGTAATAAGCATATATTAGATTAAAATAGAGGGAATATTATGATCAGAAAATTAGAAGATTGAAACGATTTTAATTGATATTTATTGATTACTTTTTGCAGTTGCTTTACTTATTGTTTCAAGCTGGTCTCACCTTATGGTTAAGCAGTGTTGTGGCTGGATTAGCCCTTGTGGTTCTTATGATTGCCAGATGCCCTCAACAGTAACCACTGGGAAACTCTGAAAAAAGAAAAAGGTTCATTACTAACAAGTTCAAGATTGTACATGGCAAGTCTGGCCTCGGGTAGAGAGAGAGAGCAGGTCTGGGGTTCTGCTTTTACTGGGGCTGCAGGTGGGGGCCTCAGGTTTCTGGGTTCCCTTTTTATTGGTGAAAACATAAGAGCAGGAATTAAAAGAGCAGGAAGAGAAGAACAAGCGGCCCAAATTTTCAGTTACCTAAAATGAACCAATGGTTCTTTCTGAGAACCTTTGAAGTGGATGCTTCCAAAATCAAAGCTTAAGTCAGGCACTTGCATTACAAAACAAACAAACAAAAACAAAAACAAAAAACTGTTAAACATACACTACACTTATATTACCTTTTGGATCTTTTAATCAACATAATAACAAAGCTCATTCTTTTTTTACTCATAAGTAAATGTGGATACAAAAAACTTCAATAAAACTTGCACAAGCTCCAAAAGGAAGTTGTGGAGTTAAAATCCAAATTCTCTAGTCTAATCCCTCCACTGTATACCACAAGGCAAATGTAATAAATGGGAAATTACTTTTAGAGATAGTTGTTTCCAGGAATTGTTCAAATATTGATGGGAAGGGATATAATGTAGAAGCAGCCAGGGAAATGGTTGTTAAGCACGTCGTAAAAATGGAAAGAAAAGAAAGAAAAAAAACGGGGAAAAGGAAGGAAGCAACAAGAAGGAGGGAAGGGAAGGGGTAAAAAAGGAAAGAACAATGGACAAAATAGAATGGAGAGTGGAAAAAAGGAAGGAAGACTGAAGAAAACCATAGGAAACGAGGGCAAGAAACAGAAATGATGTGAATAATGGACATTTAAAGGGTGTGGGGAGATATTGCCTTATAAAGGGCCCAAAAGAAGCCTGAGAAAGAGGTTGAAGAGGATAGATAGTTCTGAGGCCAAGTAATAGACAATAATGCAGACTGTGAAGATTACATGTGTTCTCATAGGTTAGTAAAGTTCTTTAGTAAAGTTCTTATAGGTTAGTAAAGTTCATCTTGTACAAGATGAACTTCAGGGGTTTTTTTGCCATAAAAAAATTGACCGCTGTGTGCTCTGCTTCAGTTTTTATGAGCCTAGGTCTCTGTCTCCGTGAAATAGTCTTCCCAGTGCTCCTTTCACATCTCTATTCCTCAACGTGTAGATGAGAGGATAGAGGGTTGGGGTCACTACTGTGTAGAAGAGGGAGATGAATTTCCCATACGTACAGGCATAAGAGCTATTGGGCTGAATGTAGACAGCTGTGATGGTTCCATAGAAGAGGGACACTACCATCAAGTGGGATCCACGTGTCCCCAGGGCTTTGCACCAGGCCTGGACTGACTTGATCCTAATAACTGCATTGACTATATGTCCATAGGACACCAATATCAGTGCTAAGGGCAAGAGGAGCAAGACCAATGAAGCAATGAATAGCTGGACATCACTGGCCTGGACGCTCACACATGCAAGCTTAATCATTGAGGGTACCACACAGAAGAAATTATGGAGCCACCAGTGTCCACAGCGAGGCAGCCAGAGGGTGACAGTGCTCTGGATAAGAGTGTTTCCTACTCCACTCAGCCACGCAACCCCTGCCAGAGCCTGGAACAGCCGTGGGTTCATCACAGCTGCATAGTGGAGAGGTTTGCACACTGCAGCATAGCCATCAAAAGCCATTACAGCCAGAAGAACGCACTCAGTGGAGCCCAAAGCCAGGGAGATGTAGAGCTGGACAGCACAGCACAGGGCTGTTATGGTCTTGGCTGGTCCTCTTAGGTTCCACAGCAGCTGGGGAACAATACCGGTAGTAAGGCAGATATCAACTAGAGAGAGGTGAGTGAGCAAAAAGTACATGGGTGTTTTGAGGTTAGGGTCTATGGAGGAGATCAGAATAATGATTGTATTTCCCACCAGAGTCAGGAGATATGATACCAACACAACCACGAAGAGTATCTTTTCCAGGTTGGGCTGACCAGAGAAGCCCACCAGGATGAAGTCATCTTCGGCACTACTACTGTTCATGCCCATCACCCTGTTCACAAAAAGGAGGAAAATATTGTAAGAATTTAGAGAGGATAATGTGTTGGCCTCTGGTCACAATAACAACCTTTTAAAATTACTCTTTGAAACACTGACTCTGAGAGAAATTACTGTGCCCCATAGAATAAATTTTGGCAGTGGCCTTCAGAAGCTGCAGCAAATGACATTAAGGACCAGACTCTGTACAGAGAGGCACATGAAGGCTAATTGTAGAAGAAAGAGTTTTCTTGAGAGATAACTATTAGAAGGTGAGTTAAAATTTATCACAGAAAAAAATAAAGGAAGAATATCAGAAGAAAAAAGTATATTTGATTAATTTATAGCTTATGACAAATCATTCAAATTAAATGGGGAAAACCCCGTAATACTGATGCTTAATATAAGTAAATAATATATGTAAATAACATTGCAATTTTTCAACTGTAATTTTGAGGTGGACATGTTTTTTCCAGGATTTTCATTATATAAATGACAGTCTACTTCTGGAGATTATAGAGGTTATTTTTCCTATAAAATGGCAAACATTTGGCTATTGAAAGGAATAATATTAACATTTATATCTAAATGTTTAATCATTATGCACACATAATGTCAAAAATACATTTCCTTTAAGGATTAGTTAACTAATTTAGTCCACCAGCTGATTAGTAACGTAAATTCATGCACATATTCAGAGCAAACCTCCTTGCCTTCTTTGGTGCATGGTGCTGAGGACGGGAGTCAGCTTTCCTGTCTTGCATGATGAAAGACAAGGTGGTTGAATCTTAATGGAGGGAATGAGAATCAAGGAAAGGAAGGTTGTTTGGCAGGATGAAAGAGGCTCCTCGATGCACATCAAACCAACGTCGAGTTTTTACCTTCAAGAAGATTAAAGAGGCCAAGATTTTTTTTTTTCCACAATTTATTTTTATCAGTTCTTCAATATTTACTAAATCCATTTCTCTTTTCCAAAATCTTTTTTTTTCACACACACACACACTGTATTTTATTTTTACAAGAGATAAATAGACTGACATCAAGCATTGTACATGGATGACCACAACAAAAGCAACAATGATTGCAATTACCAAACATGAAACACACTCATACTATGTCATAATATTGACATTCAGTCCAGTAATCCTCCACTGTAGCAGCTCCTTTACTTTGCAGTGAAAATTGATTTGTATATAAAGAGGCCAAGATTTTTAATGAGCTTTTTAAAAGTCCAAACTGTTATAAATGCAAAAGTTTAAAATATATTCACTGATACAAAGTGTATTCCCAAAGACCGTAACTGTATTTCATGTTTAAGACAAACAGGCACTTTTACACGTCATCACTGAAAATCACTCAGGTTTCAAAATTCTTCCCTAATAACTGCATATCCTAAAATTGTTTTATTACTTGTTGTGAAAATTAATCATAGAAGTAAAATATATTCTCAATGATAGATATATTAATTTAACTTATCATGTAAAAATGATACTTAGCAGAACCCAGTGGAAAGGGAATGAAGTTGAGGGAAGGGTCAGGTGGGGGATCCGGACATTCAACAGCAGTATGAAGTCGCCGAGTGATTTCTCAAAATAGCGAAAGCAAATAATAGTAAAATGAGACTACAAAAGAATCATTAAGGAAAAACTAGTTGATATTATATAGACATTTTTCTTATAAACACAATTATATATATTCATATCCATACACAAAAACACAAATATACACATACATGCATAATTCCTTCCATTCTCTTATTCATGGTCAATTCCCATCCATTTAGTTACCCTAAAAAGTACTCATTTTTCCTATCAAAGGAATAAGAAAAAGCCAGACCCATGTCGTTTGTTCAATTCTCTTTAATCCAGACTGCAGGTTGCTACCTTATCCTCTCAGTCAAATGAGAATTTCTCCTGTGTTTTAACCCACGCCCCATTCCGCCACACACATACAAACACAACACAATACTTCAACAGAAATACCAAGAAAGATCAATTCACAGTCATGAACTGGTTCCCTATTTATAAGGATAGTTATAACAGTATGTTCACTTTAGGCTTGTAGAAGGATTCTATTCCACTATGATGCAAAATTGATCATCATTGGTGTACTATATGATCTCTCCTCACCTGGATGAACATTAGTTTAAACCAGAATCTCAATTTACCATTAAAAGTCATAGGCATCGTGTAGATATAAAATCAAGGCATCAATAGAAGTAAATAGGTTGAAAGAGAGGAACTTTTCCAGACTTTTTTTTTTTTTTTTTTTGGCACACTGATACTCTCAGTGTAATGTGAAAAAGAACTTTAAGCCATAGCGTTCAAATTATTATTACCTTGAAATGACAAGAGAGTGCCGAAGGCCCATGTATTGGTTGTAGGGACTATTATTTGAGATGGAGCTCCCTGAAGATCAGCAAGTCAGCAGAGACTGGGAAGGACACAGGACACTGAATCTGGAAAGATCCCAGGGACACAGTTCTCCCAATATGGCAATTAGTACCAGGCTCTGTAGTAGCCAAAGAAGAACTGTCCCAGGAGATGATTCTGAAAGAGATAGTTTTGCCCCTCTGATTTTTTCACTTTTGTTTCCATCTAGGCCAAACCACAAAGATATTTAAGTTCTGCCCTCATAACCACCCAACACTGAGTTGTTTTCTCATTTCTGCCATATTCATGTTAAATTTCCAATCAGATAATCTATATTATACATATAAGTACATATATATTTAAAACTATATCCTGTTGACTCATATCTTCATATTTTCTGTCTTTTTAATTTTAGCCAATTTGGTGGTATATATCATGATTTCAATTTGTACTCCCCTGATAACTGATGAAGTTAACCAGATGACCTCACATTTATAATTGCCTGATAATTGACAAAAAATAAATACATAAATGTGAGAAACTGAAAAGCAGTCTTTGGCTACTGAGTCAAGTAAACTTTACTGCCTAACTTCTCCTTTTCCCTCTGCAGAGTTTTACCCTGGCAAGTTCAGAAACTGCACTTACCAAGCTAGAGGCACAGAGGAAGATGCACAAGATGGATAGTAACAACTCTTACTTTACCCAAATCCCCACTGCAAGGTCTCAGACAGGAACAGGCTCAAGCTTGGGAAGCACAGAATCTTCAAATGTAAATAAAGTGTTGCCTCATAGTGAACATTTTAATTACAGTACTAACATGAGAATACTTTATTACTAAAAGTGGACATTTTTACTGTTTGAAAGTGACCAAAAAGATTATGGGGCATTCTAAAGACGTAATCCAGGAGCAAGGAAAGAATGGCTACCTGGTATGGGCAGGATGAATAAAGCAATAAAATTATTGTTCTTCTGTTTTAATCACAGCCCATGAGTAGTCTCATTGTTAATATATCAGTGGGTAAACATGCACTGAGTTTTGCTAGGTGCCAGGCACTCAGCCAAGCAGGTCATGCATTATCTCACTTATTGCTCACCACGTTATGAACTTGGTACTGTTATTCCAATCACTATAGATTTGAAAACTTTACCTTCTAGAAGTTCAATAACTTGCCCTGGGAATTAGAATCTAGGTTGGTCTGACCGTAGAGTCCATGATCTTATATAATACAAAATACTCTCCTAGAGATCATAGGAAAGTTCAACCTCCTTAGCATAATATATTTGTAAGTCCCTTTGTGATTTAGTCCTTTTTTACTCTTCCAAGTGTATCTCTTGTCATTTCCTATTACATTCTCTCTCCTCTTGCTATAATAGAGTACTTGAATTCCTTGAAAGATCCGGTTTTTTCTCATATGTTTATTAATTAGTACGTGAAAGATGACCTGGCAATGCAGAGGAAGAGAATATAATTGGGCAACAAGAAAAGATGAGATTTAAGTTGGATTTTGAGAAGTAGATACAGCGTAAATTGCAAAAGTTTAATAAAAGGAAAAATATTCAGAAACTGCTGGGTGTTTAAATATTAATTGAACATAAGATGAATGACAGCATGTTGTGGAAGATAAGGGATAAATTAGATCAGGATGATGGAGAACCTGGAATTATGTGCTATTTAGACTTTATTTTAGAAAAGAAATAACAGGCCTAAAATGGAGTCACTGTGCTAAGCCCACATAAGCAAACCAAGACATAATACCTAACCTAATTGCAGTTACAACCTCCTCCAGGAATGCGGTTTTAGCTGGTCAGTCTGGAATTTTCTGGTCAGCACCCTGAAATAAAATTAATGTTTTCTGGCAATACAATAAAAATTTAAACAGAAAACTTTTTTTTTTTTTTTTAAGAAATTCACGTTATTGATTGATTGATTGATTGATTGATTGCTGTGTTGGGTCTTCGCCTCCGTGCGAGGGCTTTCCGCAGCCGCGGCAAGCGGGGACCACCCTTCATCGCGCTGCGCGGGCCCCTCACTATCACGGCCTCTCCCGTTGCGGAGCACAGGCTCCAGACGCGCAGGCTCAGCAGCCGTGGCTCACGGGACCAGCCGCTCCGCGGCATGTGGGATCCTCCCAGACCAGGGCCCGAACCCGCGTCCCCTGCACTAGCAGGCAGACCCTCAACCACTGCGCCACCAGGGAAGCCCCATAAACCTTCTTCTCTGCTCTTTGGCCTCCTCTCTCCCCACACTGTGCATTGTGTATCTGCATTATGTATCCACCAAACCTCTCCCACCAGCAGAAATACCTGCTCAACCATAAAAAGAGCAACTTTCTCCCAGCATCAACAAGACAACTCCTTAAAAGATGACATTCCTTCTTGATCTTGTAAGGGGTCACATGACCCACCACGATGGTGCTTAGATCTGGATTATGTAAACTGTCAGTAATATGTCATTTGATGTACAGCCCTCTGTCTCAAAAAACTTTTATAAACTGTGTCTTGACTTCTAACGGGCGGAACAGTTCTCAGAATTTTCTGAGATGCTCTTCCGGGGTTATAATCCTCAAATTTGGCTCCAATAAAATTTTCCAATTCTTTCTTAGATCAGCTGATTAATTTTTTGTTGACAGCACCAATGAGGCAATCTAATACTTAGTCCCCTTCCATCCCGCATAGGTAGTTTATCTAAACCTGAAACAATTCACTCTTTTCTCCTGCCTATAATAGGCTCCCATTTTGTATAGCTTCTCTCTACTTGGTAGATGGGATGCTGCCCGATTTATGACTCATTCAATAAAGCCAATTAGATCTTCAAATTTACTAGGTGGAATTTATGTTTTTTAACACTGGTAATCATTTGAAGACATTTAAATGAGAAAAGTAGAGTTTATATATGGAAAATAATTTTATAGAATAATCAAACTTATCATGGAGAAAAAATAAGGTTTGAAGAAAACAGTTAGGAGATTTTAGAAATTCAGTCACAGATACCAACAGGTTATGTGCCTAAGAGGCTAGAAGGTGAGCTACATGAGCTCCTTGGGCTGGGGTGAAGGTCTGTTGTGAAGCAGAGAGCGAGTTACACAGCTGAGGACACTCACAGTCATTGAATTAACTCTGATCTCCACACCAAATATGTCTATAAACTCATTTCAGCTCAGGGCCACAAATCTGCAAACTTTGTGACAGAGGATCTGAATTAGGGCAATGGAACATGAATGAGATGGAGGGAAAGGGTTAAGATAACAATTGGGAATAAGATTAAGAAGACTTTTATATTCATGTGAGGGTCAGGTAGACCTAACTATAATGTAGAACTCACATTTAGAGTTTATGCTGAGTTAGAGGAGTTATGAAAAAGAATGGGGATCCTTTGGTCTATTGAAAGGTTATTAGAATAATCTTAGAAAGTGATTAAAGATATCAGAGAGATCAAATGGCTAAGGTCTATGAAGTCATCATGAGTTTTGAAATCACAAAAGTGGTATAGAAATAGCCTGAATTATTGGGTTGTTTCTATTAATATCTAACAGGCTGTGGGCTAAATTCAGATTAGTTTACCACAATAGTCATGTAAAGTAGGACCTATTGTTACCACTCTTGTTCAGATGAGGACACTGTGACTTGACACAGCACTCTCAAGTACTTAAGTACTGACCTACTTGATTAGCTTGATAGATTAGGTTTTGAACTCAAGCATTTTAACCCAAAGTCTCAATCATGTTCTCTGGAGCACAGATTAAACAGTCAAAACTGGCTCTTAAGAAGTGAAAATTGGTGCTGATCTAAAGAAAAGTGAAGAGAGATTTTGGCTGGTCTTAGTGTTTCCAGCACAGTGAAAAAGAAGTGCAATGTACAGGACAATACAAAATACAAGACAATTACAAACAAACAAACCAAGCACAGGTTAAGAAGGATGGAGGAAGAGTGAAGAATTTGTAGGTTGTAGAGCACCATACTATTTTTGAAAGAATTTTAATAATCTTTAAGATTTATTCAGCACTTACCAGTGCCATGAGTGATTTTTAAGTACTTTGCATGAATTAATTTATTTAATTCTCACTGCAAACCTAGGAGGTGATTAAACTGAGGAACATAGAGGTTAGGTAAAGAGAAAAGGGTTATATATAGATAGTGAATAGAAAGAGCAAAGTTTCAAACCAAGGCAGCCTGGCTTCAGAGCCCATGTGTTTTACAATCACAAAGACACTGGGACGTATGGTAGTTCTATTTTTAGTTTTTTAAGGAACCTCCATACTGTCCTCCATAGTGGCTGTATCAATTTACAGCCCCACCAACAGTGCAAGAGTGTTCCCTTTTCTCCACACCCTCTCCAGCATTTATTGTTTGTAAATTTTTTGATGATGGCCATTCTGACTGGTGTGAGGTGATATCTCATTGTAGTTTTGATTTGCATTTCTCTAATGATTAATGATGTTGAGCATTCCTTCATGTGTTTGTTGGCAATCTGTATATCTTCTTTGGAGAAATGTCTATTTAGGTCTTCTTCCCATTTTTGGATTGGGTTGTTTGGTTTTTTGATATTGAGCTGCATGAGCTGCTTGTAAATTTTGGAGATTAATCCTTTGTCAGTCGTTTCATTTGCAAATATTTTCTCCCATTCTGAGGGCTGTCTTTTCGTCCTGTTTATGGTTTCCTTTGCTGTGCAAAGGCTTTTAAGTTTCATTAGGTCCCATTTGTTTATTTTTGTTTTTATTTTCATTTCTCTAGGAGGTGGGTCAAAAAGGATCTTGCTGTGATTTATGTCATATCAGCAATTCCACTACTGGGCATATACCCTGAGAAAACCATAATTCAAAAAGAGTCATGTACCACAATGTTCATTGAAGCTCTATTTACAATAGCCAGGACATGGAAGCAACCTAAGTGTCCATCAACAGATGAATGGATAAAGAAGATGTGGCACATATATACAATGGAATATTACTCAGCCATAAAAAGAAACGAACTGAGTTATTTGTAGTGAGGTGGATGGACCTAGAGTCTGTCATACAGAGTGAAGTGAGTCAGAAAGAGAAAAACAAATACCGTATGCTAACACATATATATGGAATCTAAAAAAAAAAATGGTTCTGAAGAACCTAGGGGCAGGACAGGAATAAAGACGCAGATGTAGAGAATGGACTTAAGGACACAGGGAGGGGGAAGGGCAAGCTGGGACCAAGTGAGAGAGTGGAATGGACATATATACACTACCAAATGTAAAACCAATAGCTAGTGGGAAGCAGCCACATAGCACAGGGAGATCATCTCGGTGCTTTGTGACCACCTACAGGGGTGGGATATGGAGGGTGGGGGGGAGGGAGACACGAGGGAAGAGATATGGGGATATATGTATATGTATAGCTGATTCACTTTGTTATACAGCAGAAACTAACACACCATTGTAAAGCAATTATACTCCAATAAAGATGTTTAAAAACAGAAAAAATGGGGGCTTCCCTGGTGGCGCAGTGGTTGAGAATCTGCCTGCCAATGCAGGGGACACGGGTTCGAGCCTTGGTCTGGGAAGATCCCACATGCCGCAGAGCAGCTGGGCCCATGAGCCACAATTACTGAGCCTGCGCAGTCTGGAGCCTGTGCTCCGCAACAAGAGAGGCCGCGATAGTGAGAGGCCCGCGCACCGCGATGAAGAGTGGCCCCCGCTTGCCACAACTAGAGAAAGCCCTCGCACAGAAACGTAGACCCAACACAGCCATAAATAAATAAATTAAAAAGAAATGTTATTAATAACTATAAAAAAAACCCAAAAAACAAAAAACAAAAAAAACAAAGACACTGGGAGAAAAAATACGGCGTTGAATAAGATTGAACACAAGGTTTTGCCCTGTAGACTCTAGGTCCACCTGAAACTAGGTTACATTAAGCTTTAGTATTTCATTAAATTATTAAGTAATTTTTTATAATTATTTAACAATTATTTCTATTGTTTTTATTAGAAACAAATATTTTTCTTTCTTAATAGCATTTTAAGTAGATTCATAGATCTGATCCTTTACTATAAAAAAAAAGCCCACATTTTCAAGTTTTGTTGTATTTTTTTCTTGAAAGGATTGGGATACTGTGTGTAAAATGTTTTAAATAATATTACACAACAGCTCTTTTACGAAGGAAGTGTTACAGTAATTTCCTCACACTAATATATACTTTTCAGTTTTCTGGTTGCATATTAAACACTATTTAATTCCCTAATCAGATATGCAAGCACATATGTATTGGGTAGATCACAAAATCTCCCAGTTTTAAGATATGCTTCACCCCTTCAAAGACATTTAATAAGAGAAGTGTGAATATGTTTATAAAACACACGCATATACACACATGACGTTCCATGAGCTATGCAAGTTGAATCTAAACGTGCTTCTTTTTTCTAAACCATGTTAGCCATATTGTAGGTAAATACAGACAGAGAGGTAAGCAACAAGTTGGGAGTAGTTATTTAATGTTATGTCTCTTTAATAAGTTTCCACAACAGAAAGTCAGTGTTTCCCTCATTTTTCCTTAGGAATTTTGTTCTCTTCTCAGCAGTCTTCTCAGGGCTCCTTTCATATCCTTGTTCCTCAGAGTATATATGAGGGGGTTGAGAGTGGGAGTTATAACAGTATAAAAGAGTGTAAGGAGCTTGCCCTGGCTATGGCCATAGGATCTCTTTGGTTGAATGCATATGGCTGAGCTGGTCCCAAAGAAGAGGGACACCAGTAGTAGATGGGAACCACAGGTCCCTAGAGCCTTGTGCCAAGCTTGGACTGACTTAATTTTTGTCACTGCTTGCACAATGAATCTGTAGGAGAGCAATACCGATGCCATAGGAAGAAGAAGGAGAACTAACGTGACCACAAAAAGCTGGACTTCATATGAATGGATGTCAACACAGGCCAACTTGATCATGGCAGGCACTTCACATAAGAAGTGGGGCACATGGTAATGTCCACATCAAGGAAGCCGAAGGGCGATGGTTCCTTGGATGAGAGTGTGTCCTACTCCACTTAGCCATGCTATTCCTGCTAAGGACCTGCAAAATGATGGGTGCATGACACTAGTGTAATTGAGAGGTCTGCAGACTGCTACATAGTGGTCAAATGCCATGATGGTAAGGAGAACACACTCAGTGGAACCCAGTGAGAGAGACACATAGAGTTGTATGGCACAGCCCGTTGGTGTGATGGTCTTGGCTGGTCCCTTCAGGTTCCACAATAGCTGGGGGACAATGCTGGTAGTGAAGCAAAGGTCAAGAGAGGAGAGATTTGTGAGGAAGAAATACATAGATGTGTGAAGTTTCGAGTCCAGGCAGGAGACCAGGATGATGGCTGTGTTGCCCAGGAGGGTCAAAAGATATGATATCAAAACTACCACAAAAAGGATGACCTCCAGTTGAGGCTGGTCTAAGAATCCATGCAAAATAAAATCTCCCCCAGACATTTTATTGTTTTGTTCCATTAGTCTGTTATTGTAAAAGAGAAAAATGGATACAAAATTCAATTGAGGGAAAGAACATTATTACTATTTGCTTGTAATATTTGAAGTAAACTCATTTTTTTTAAACTAGTGAGCTTTCACAGAGAAGGAAAAAAGGTAATTATTTAAAAAGATAATTATTAAAAGGTATTATTAATTATTTAAAAAGGTAATTATAAAAAGGTAATTATAAATGTCTTTTAAAAAGACATTCTTAAAAACAAAGGCATTCTTTTCTGTCATCATTTCTTGACTCAAAAAATATTTGAACCATCCTCCTTTTTTTCATGTGACCATCCTCTTTTTTCCACTTGTTGAAAATTACTATTAAAGGTAATTTTCCTAAGAAGAAAAGAAAACGTCTCAGTTTGGGTGGCTATATAATTCTGTTAGTAGAGGAAAAGAAGATAGGAATGCTGAAGCAAATTTAAACGCCCAGTATGAAATGAATTATGAGTGATCATTGTTTGTTTCTACAGAAATTACAATGCAAAAATAATGGATAACAGTGAAGTAGTGGATCAGAAAAATAAATGGAATATATTTTCTGTCTTTTGTTACTAGTAGACAAAGCAGGTTATGATAATGTTTCTTACAACTAAGTATTTGATCAGAGTGTGATACAGGGTCAGACACAGGTGAATTTCAACATAGAGGGAAGCTAAATAATTTTATGTTATTTAACAACTGACCACAGTTTTTATACCTCAAAGTTGATGAAAAAAAGATATTTGTGATACATGCACATAAAAACACAGACACACAAACTCAGATGTGCACACATTTGTTCAGTTTTTGATAAAATGTTTTTGATAAAAACATTTAGATAAAAAAATAAGGTAAAAACTCACCTACACACACCCATTTAGTTAAAGACAAGGAATTGGCATTTGGTCAAGTCATGAAAAGGCAAAATATGTCTTTGTCACCCATTTTACATTCTATAGAACAAAACCAGTCCAGATTATAATATATTTCACCATACCTCTTCACTTACTATTTTTCTACATTATCATCATCAAATTTAATGCTCTAAAGTCAGTATCTTATTGAGTCATTTACTTTTAGGAATAATGAAAGCTAAATTTGTCAGCCTATTCAGGTATGTTTATACTTCAAAAAGTAACATTGTGTTTTAAGTGGGATGAATATACTTTTAAAATTTTGTTTTTTAATGTTATTGAAGAATACTCGATAAATATAATTGTCTGTATTTAAAGTGTACAACATGATAACCTGATATACATATATACTGCAGAATGATTACAAAGATCAAGAAAACTAACATATTCATCACCTCACCTAGTTAGCATAGTTAACTCTTTTCTCTGTGTGAAGTGAGAATCCTTAAGATCTACTTTCAGCAACTTTCAAGTATAAAATACCACATTATTAACTAAAGTCCCATGTCGTACATTAGCTCCTCAGAACTTATTCTTATAACTGAAAATTTGTATCCTTTGTCCTACATCACTCCATTTACCCCTGCCCCTAGCCTGTGAAACCCACCATTCTATTCTTTATTCTCTGTTTCTCTCTCTCTCTTTTTTTTTAATTCACTGCATAAGTGATACCATATAGTATTTTCATACATGTTGTAGTAAATGGCAGGATTTCCTTCTTTCTCATGGCTGAACATGATAGATGATAGATAGATAGATAGTCTCATTTTCTTTATCCATTCTTCCATTGAAGAACATTTAGCTTATTTCCATATTTTAACTATGTAAAGCGGAAGAAATATCTAAAGGAAAATCTTTTTCCTTTTGGCAAAAAATTCAAGAACTTTCTTCCTACCATGCCTTTTTCTGATTATTCTTGTGGTATGAACAATGATTATATTTGACATCGATGCATAGAGAAAGGACTCCTGAAAAGGAAGGTAGAGAAGAGACAAAGCCGGTCATTAAAGTCGCTGAGTCAGTCAACGCTGACTAATGTACCTGGAGGCCACTCAAGAGGGAGAAAGATGTGGCAATACAAGAAATCAAGACAGGTTTCTTGCATCGTCTAGGTCATCCCCCTTCTGCCTTTTATCTTTGTCAGCATGCAGAAAAGAAGATTGGTGACATGACTTAGGCATATTAGAATTGCTCCACTGAAGCGAATATCACTGCCCAATACCAATGAGCTCGGTGAAAGTAAACATTTCTTGAGTAGTAATCCTTCGAGAAAATCAAATTAGAAAAAATGAGAAATACATAGGATATGGATGCTCAAGACCTTGGGGATCTGTATCTCCAAGTTACTAATTAACATGGAGTTGTATAGAGTGTCCAGAACACGGGTTTCTCAAGGGAGAAGCATAAAGGAAGGCATTTCTCAACTGGACATTTGCTTTATCTCCAGCCAGACAATATCACAGACAAATTCTGTCACCTCTAACCCAGCCCCTCAAGTGTGGGTGTTCTTATATTCTTTCCTGTGGGTGAAGAAAAGAAAAAAAGCAATGTCTTTGCTATTAGACTTTAGCTACATAATTGAATAAGTGAGACTTGTTTCTCTTTTGTAACCAGCTATTTTCATTAACAAGTATAAATATTTTTCAATGTCAAAAAATATCAACCATAGCACCAGTGCCTGAGTAATACTTTATTATAAGAATGCACCAAATTATTTGAATAAGTTCCATATTATAATTTTAACATAAGTTAAGAACTGCTATGATGAAATTTTTTATAATAAAATATGTGCTTTATAAGTAAATATGTTCTCCTAATATTACATATTAACTTTATAGATATAACATTGTTATATTTAAAGGAGTTGAAAAAAATTTATATTTCTTATAATGTCAGTGCCTAAGAGTGCCTCCACTCATTCCAATTCAGTGATTATTTTTGTCTTGCAATCTGCTAGACAAAAAATGTACACATCACCATGGTTTGTTTTTTTTTTAACATCTTTATTGGAGTATAATTGCTTTACATTGTTGTGTTAGTTTCTGCTGTATAACAAAGCGAATCAGCTATACGTATACATATATCCCCATATCCCCTCCCTCTTGCTTCTTCCTCCCTCCCTCCCTGTCCCACCCCTCTAGGTGGTCACAAAGCACCTAGCTGATCTCCCTGTGCTATGCGGCTGCTTCCCACTAGCTATTGGTTTTATATTTGGTAGTGTATATATGACCATGCCACTCTCTCACTTTGTCCCAGCTTACCCTTCCCCCTCCCCGTGTCCTCAAGTCCATTCTCTAGTAGGTCTGCGTCTTTATTACCATCCTGCCCCTAAGTTCTTCATGACCATTTTTTTTTTTTTTTAGATTCTATATATATATGTGTCAGCATATGGTATTTGTTTTTCTCTTTCTTACTTACTTCACTCTGTATGACAGACTCTAGGTGCATCCACCTCACTACAAATAACTCAATTTCGTTTCTTTTTATGGCTAATATTCCATTGTATATATGTGCCACATCTTCTTTAGCCGTTCATCTGTTGATGGACATTTAGGTTGCTTCCATGTCTTGGCTATTGTAAATAGAGCTTCAATGAACATTGTGGTACATGACTCTTTTTGAATTATGGTTTTCTCAGGGTATATGCCCAGTAGTGGGATTGCTGGGTCGTATGGTAGTTCTATTTTTACTAAGGAACCTCCATACGGTTCTCCATAGTGGCTGTATCAATTTACATTCCCACAAAAAGTGCAAGAGGGTTCTCCTTTCTCTACACCCTCTCCAGCATTTATTGTTTGTAGATTTTTTGATGATGGTTATTCTGACCAGTGTGAGGTGATACCTCATTGTAATTTTGATTTGCATTTCTCTAATGATTAGTGATGTTGAGCATCCTTTCGTGACATCACCATGGCTTTGGATTTGCCTTATGAAAACCTTCCAAATACTAAGTTTATGCAAGTACTCATCTATATTTTCTCCCATTATCCAAGTAAGATTCATCCTTTGCAGCAAAATCTTTACTATTTAACCCTTTTATGTATATTTTCATTACATTGGTTAGCCAGAAATCTAATATTTGATCATTTGACCCATTAAATAATGTGTTAGTTCCTCACTGATTTGACATACCAAATATGTCGTGGTGATTGTTCTTATTATTGAACATTAATAATTAAGCAAGAGGAAATATATTCAATTGAAAGAGTATTGAAGTGAGTTATTCAGAAACACTTTCTGAGAGTTGAACTGCTATATATTAGAATGATAAGCTGTTTTTCAGGTAGTCAGACTTTAGTGCTAGAAAAAGCATCTGTACATTTGTTGCCATTGGCCTTTTTTTTTTTAAACACACAAAATAGTTTATTTTTATTTATTTTTTTAACATCTTTATTGGAATATAATTGTTTTACAATGGTGTGTTACTTTCTGCTTTATAACAAAGTGAATCAGCTATATATATACATATATCCCCATATCTCCTCCCTCTTGCATCTCCCTCCCATCCTCCTTATCCCACACCTCTAGGTGGTCACAAAGCACCGAGCTGATCTCCCTGTGCTATGTGGCTACTTCCCACTGGCTATCTATTTTACATTTGGTAGTGTAGATATATCCATGCCACTCTCTCACGTCATCCCAGCTTACCCTTCCCCGTCCCCGTGTCCTCAAGCCCATTCTCTACGTCTGCATATTTATTCCTGTCCTGCCCCTAGGCTCTTCAGAACCATTTTTTTTCTTAGATTCCATATATATGTGTTAGCATATGCTATTTGTTTTTCTCTTTCTGACTTACTTCACTCTGTATGACAGACCCTAGGTCCATCCACCTCACTACAAATAACTCAATTTTGTTTCTTTTTATAGCTGAGTAATATTCCATTGTGTGTATGTGCTACGTCTTCTTTATCCATTCATCTGTCGATGGACACTTAGGTTGCTTCCATGTCTTGGCTATTGTAAATAGAGCTGCAATGAACATTGTGGTACATGACTCTTTTTGAATTATGGTTTTCTCAGGATATATGCCCAGTAGTGGGATTGCTGGGTCGTATGGTAGTTCTATTTTTAGTTTTTTAAGGAACCTCCATACTGTTCTCCATAGTGCCTGTATCAATTTACATTCCCAACAACAGTACAAGAGGGTTCCCTTTTCTCCACATCCTCTCCAGCATTTATTGTTTGTAGATTTTTTGATGATGGCCATTCTGACTGGTGTGAGGTGATACCTCAATTTAGTTTTGATTTGCATTTCTCTAATGATTAGTGATGTTGAGCATCCTTTCATGTGTTTGTTGGCAATCTGTATATCTTCTTTGGGGAAATGTCTATTTAGGTCTTCTGCCCACATTTGGATTGGGTTGTTTGTTTTTTTGAGATTGAGCTGCATGGGTTGCTTATAAATTTTGCAGATTAATCCTTCATCAGTTGCTTCATTTGCAAATATTTTCTCCCATTCTGAGGGTTGTCTTTTCATCTTGTTTATGGTTTCCATTGTTGTGCAAAAGCTATTAAGTTTCATTAGGTCCCATTTGTTTATTTTTGTTTTTATTTCCATTTCTCTAGGAGTTGGGTCCAAAAGGACCTTGCTGTGATTTATGTCATAGAGTGTTCTGCCTATGTTTTCCTCTAAGAGTTTTATAGTGTCTGGCCTTACATTTAGGTCTTTAATCCATTTTGAGTTTATTTTTGTGTATGGTGTTAGGGAGTGTTCTAATTTCATTCTTTTATATGTAGCTGTCCAGTTTTCCCAGCACCACTTATTGAAGAGGCTGTCTATTCTCCATTGTATATTCTTGCCTCCTTTATCAAAAAGAAGGTGACCATATGTGCGTGGGTTTATGTCTGGGCTTTCTATCCTGTTCCATTCATCTATATTTCTCTTTTTGTGCCAGTACCATACTGTCTTGATTACTGTACTTTGTAGTATAGTCTGAAGTCCAGGAGCCTGATTCCTCCAGCTCTGTTTTTCTTTCTCAAGATTGCTTTGGCTATTCGGGGTCTTTTGTGTTTCCATACAAATTATGAAATTTTTTGTTCTAGCTCTGTGAAAAATGCCATTGGTAGTTTGATAGGGATTGCAATGAATCTGTAGATTGCTTTGGGTAGTATAGTCATTTTCACAATGTTGATTCTTCCAATCCAAGAACATGGTGTATCTCTTCATCTGTTTGTATCATCTTTAATTTCTTTCATCAGTGTCTTATAGTTTTCTGCATACAGGTCTTTTGTCTCCTTAGGTAGGTTTATTCCCAGGTATTTTATTCTTTTTGCTGCAGTGGTAAATGGGAGTGTTTCCTTAATTTCTCTTTCAGATTTTTCATCATTAGTGTATAGGAATGCAAGAGATTTCTGTGCATTAATTTTGTATCCTGCTACTTTACCAAATTCATTGATTAGTTCTAGTAGTTTTCTGGTAGCATCTTTAGGATTCTCTGTGTATAGTATCATGTCATCTGCAAACAGTGACAGTTGTACTTCTTCTTCTCCAATTTGTATTCCTTTTATTTCTTTTTCTTCTCTGATTGCTGTGGCTAAAACTTCCAAAACTATGTTGAATAATAGTGGTGAGAGTGGACAACCTTGTCTTTTTCCTGATCTTAGAGGAAATGGTTTCAGTTGTGCACCATTGAGAATGAAGTTTGCTGTGCGTTTGTCACATATGGCCTTTATTACGTTGAGGTAAGTTCCCTCTGTGCCTACTTTCTGGAGGGTTTTTATCATAAATGGGTGTTGAATTTTGTCAAAAGCTTTTTCTGCATCTATTGATACGATCATATGGTTTTTCTCCTTCAATTTGTTAACATGGTTTATCACATTGATTGATTTGCGTATACTGAAGAATCCTGGCATTCCTGGGATAAACCCCAATTGATCATGGTGTATGATTCTTTTAATGTGCTGTTGGATTCTGTTTGTTGAAGATTTTTGCATCTATGTTCATCAGTGATATTGGCCTGTAGTTTTCTTTCTTTGTGACATCTTTGTCTGGTTTTGGTATCAGGGTGATGGTGGCCTCATAGAATGAGTTTGGGAGTGTTCCTCCCTCTGCTATATTTTGGAAGAGTTTGAGAAGGATAGGTATTAGCTCTTCTCTAAATGTTTGATGGAATTCGCCTGTGAAGCCATCTGGTCCTGGGCTTTTGTTTTTTGGAAGATTTTTAATCACAGTCTCAATTTCAGTGCTTGTGATTGGTCTGTTTATATTTTTTATTTCTTCCTGGTTCAGTCTCAGAAGTTTGTGCTTTTCTTAGAATTTGTCCATTTCTTCCAGCTTGTCCATTTTATTGGGATATAGTTGCTTGTAGTAATCTCTCATGATCCTTTGTATTTCTGCAGTGTCAGCTGTTAGTTCTCCTTTTTCCTGTCTAATTCAATTGATTTGAGTCTTCTCCCTTTTTTTCTTGATGAGTCTGGCTAATGGTTTATCAATTTTGTCTTCTCAAAGAACCAGCTTTTAGTTTTATTGATCTTTGCTGTTGTTTCCTTCATTTCTTTTTCATTTATTTCTGATCTGATCTTTATGATTTCTTTCCTTCTGCTGACATGGAGGTTTTTTTTTTGTTCTTCTTTCTCTAATTGCTTTAGGTGTAAGGTTAGGTTGTTTATTTGAGATGTTTCTTGTTTCTTGAGGTAGGATTGTATTGTTATAAACTTCCCTCTTAGAACTGCTTTTGCTGCATCCCATAGGTTTTGGGTCGTTGTGTTTTCATTGTCATTTGTTTCTAGGTATTTTTTGATTACCTCTTTGATTTCTTCAGTGATCTCTTGGTTATTTAGTAGTGTATTGTTTAGCCTCCATGTGTTTGTATTTTTTCCAGTTTTTTTCCTGTAATTGATATCTAGTCTCATAGTGTTTTGGTCAGAAAAGATACTTATGATTTCAATTTTCTTAAATTTACCAAGGCTTGATTTGTGACCCAAGATATGATCTATCCTGGAGAATGATCCATGAGCACTTGAGAAGAAAGTGTATTCTGTTGTTTTTGGATGGAATGTCCTATAAATATCAATTAAGTCCATCTTGCTTAATGTATCATTTAAAGCTTGTGTTTCCTTATTTATTTTCATTTTGGATGATCTGTCCATTGGTGAAAGTGGGGTGTTAAAGGCCCCTACTATGATTGTGTTACTGTCAATTTCCCCTTTTATGGCTGTTAGCATTTGCCTTATGTATTGAGGTGCTCCTATGTTGGGTGCATAAATATTTACAATTGTTATATCTTCTTCTTGGATTGATCCTGAACTGATATTTTAACAAAAAATTCTAGTTTTTCTTTGTTATTCTTTTAGATGCTTAAAGTATTAAAAAAAAATAGAACACATATTCCTACAACTCAGAGTCATCAACTATTAATTTTGTCATGTTTATTTCAAGAATTTTTTAGAGGCTATCAACAGTGAGCCTAGTGCATGGTAAGATCAAGAGAAGACATACAAGATTAAGGAATATGCTGGATTCAAATCAAGATGGCAGCTTAGGAGGACACGGAACTCACCTCCTCCCAAAAAACACATCAAAAATACATCTACATGTCAAACAATTCTCAATGAAAACTACCTAGAGACTAGCAGAGAGACTCCTGTACAACCAAGGCTGTAAGAAAGATGCAGAATCAGGTCAGAAGGGAAGAGAAGCAATCAGGTTGGGACCTGTACCCCTAGGAAGGGTCTCAGAGGAAAGGGAGATGACATAAGGTGAGATCCTCTATGGGGAGCGAGCAGCTCAAACCACATATTGGTCACCCTAGTTCTGGGGTCCAACAAAGGGAAGGAGAGCCCCTTGGGTGTTTGGAAGCCCAATGGGACTAACAATTGGGCTATGGGAAGCCTTGACTCTGCTTGAGAGTAGTGCACAAACGCTTCCTTCCTCCCAAAGTAGGGTGGAAAGGGCAGAGTGAAACCATGCAGCTGGCTGACTGGTTTCATGAGACTGCCATTGTGCGTACCCCACCCTGAGCTGAGCTAATGCTCCAGCACAGCTGTAGCTTCTAGTCACAGCTCCAGGGTGGAGCAAAGGCTGCCATGATCAAGGAGAAAGCTCTTCGTGAGATGCTGTGGCAGCTCCAACCCTAAATGGCCTCTAAGCAGGGAGGGGGAGGCCATGACTGACACTTACACGGGCAGCACATCAGAAGCAAACCACATCTCTGATGGCGACCAGACCGCCACACCCAATACACTGACCAATGCTGAATAACCACACCAGCTTCTCTTGCTCCAGCACTTCTCACCTCTGGGGCTCAGGGGACTAATGTTGAGAGGGCGAAGGGCACACACTTAAAAGGAATGAAGCCAGCTTGACCCAACCTTCAGGGCTTCTGTTCCAGCAACTTGAGACCCACCCACACCCC
This sequence comes from Eubalaena glacialis, assembly GCF_028564815.1. Taxonomy (NCBI): domain Eukaryota; kingdom Metazoa; phylum Chordata; class Mammalia; order Artiodactyla; family Balaenidae; genus Eubalaena; species Eubalaena glacialis. The sequence continues at coordinate 22,728,067 of NC_083722.1, read as the reverse complement.
CAATAGGACTGTGATGGCTACTGAACAGAGGGGAAGCCCTGGTTCACACCTGGCTCTGGCCCCAGCCCCTTCATCTCCAGCCCCACCTCTTAACAAGGTGAGAGCTGTCAGCACACCCTGAGGAAAAGCATAACTTGTGTTCGTGTCAAATCCATCTCTCTCACCAAAGCCACTGGGCACACACAGACAGTATAAGGATGCTCCCACACAGGCAGAAATAAACAATTTACTAGATCAAGAATCCAAAGTATTAGTAATGCTAACTGAATTAAGATGAACACAGTGAGAATTTTAATGAGGAACTAGAAAATATATGAAAGAACCAATCAGAACTGAAGAATACAATAACGAAAATGAAAAACACACTAGAAGGAATTAACAGCAAACTGGGTGATATAGAAGAATGCATAAGTGATCTAAAAGATAGATTAATAGAAATCACCAAATGAGAATAGCAAAAAGAAAACAAATTTTGAAAAATAAAAACAATTTAAGGGATCTGTGGGACAACATCAAGGGCACCAACATTCACCTTATAGGGGTCCCAGAAAGAGGAGAGAGAGAGAAAAGTGTGGAAAATGTAAATGTGGAGCTGCATCTTGAAGCAAGCAAGGCTGGAACATTTCCTAGGCTCAGGCTGGGGCATGAACCTCGGGGGCAGTGTTGGGAAACCGCCAGCCACTCATGCAGTTTTCAACCCTCCCTCTCTTCACTGCTTCAGGAGCAGGCAAGTGTGCACGTGCTCCTCAGGACTGGAGTCCAGGCTTCCCACAGCCCTTCTATTAGTCGCACCAGTACTCCAACCAGCCAAGGGGGCTCATCTTCCCTGTGTAGGACTCCAGGGAAGGGCTGAGATGCCCTATATGTGGTTCGAACCACTCACTACCTAGGAAGGATCTCTTCCCATGTAGTCTCTCTTCCTCTGAGTCCCCTCCCAGGGGCACACGTCCCGACCAGATGGCTTCTCCTCCTACCCGATTCCATGTGGATCTTTCTTACAGCCTTGCTTGTAAAAAGTCTTTCTCCAAGTCTCCAGTTACTTTGCAATGAGAACTGTTCTACATGTAGATGTATTGTTGATGAGTTCACTGGGGGGAAGTGAGTTCTACATCTTTCTACTCTACCATCTTGACCTCCTCCTGTGCATAATTTATTTAATAAGGAGGCAATAAGGGGAATTTTCTTCCCAAATCACAACTTCCTCTTCCCTAGTCTTCCTCCTTTGCCTTTATTTCATGTCAATAATAGGTATTCAGTAACTTACCTACTTTTTTACATCATTTAAATAAGTATTTGGTACTTTACAGTTTTTTCATAATTCTAATATATCTTTGACTTGATTTTTTATATTACTTTTTAAAAATTTTTATATTACTTTTGATAGAAACAAGTAAGCACTTTGTCAAACTCATGTGTAACTAGAAGATTATTATGATTTATTGAGTCTTTTATAATAATCAGAATAAATACTAACTGCATCAATATAATATGACATGAAAGTTACTTGTGTAGTTTTTATAATTATTTTTGATGACTAGATGACTATCTTGTTTAATTCAGACAAAAAATTAAAATCTGAATATTTCATATTAATAGTTTAGAGTGGTCAAATACTTGGTTACCATAGTACATTTCCCCTGAATTCAGATCATATTATGTACACAGTCTATGATAACAGTTACCTACAATATAGGTTATTATATTTTACTATTGATTTACTTTTACTTTTCTTTCTACATTGTCTTTTACATTTAATTCTTTTGCTTCCTAAATATTACCATTTATCAACAAATAGAGACAGACCTGTCTGTGGCAATTCCTGAGAGATAGAATCAAACTATTTCCTGACACTCTAGTGAAAAGAATATATGTCTCCTGGGGAAGGGAGATAGGATAAGGTTTCAGAACAAGGAGAATAAATGAAGTATAACATATTCATATTCTTTTTTTTTCAGGACTAGAAAAACTCAAATATACCATGATGTAATCAGCACAGCCCTGCATGATTCTGTGTGTGTGTGTGTGTGTGTGTGTGTGTGTGTGTGTATGTGTGGAGCTAAGGGCATTGTTAGGAGGGACATGATGCTCTCTCTCAGGAGACACACACTCTTCTTGAGATCAGACATGGTCCTGAATACAACAAAAGTTTCTTAGTGCATGGTCTTAGAAGTGAGAACTGGGGAGATTTACATCCTCTGAATTTTGAGAGACTATAAGGAGAGTGTGCAGAGAAAATCAGGGAGTGGCTCATTGGAAGCAAATACCGTCTAATTTTTTTCCTCAAATGTTATGATTAAAGGTATGTGATATAACTGATGTCTTAAGAAAAGAAGGTTGTGGAAGACTGTGGATTGAAGTGTAAAAATGAATAGCTAATACCCAAAGTATTTTTCAGTTCTGGCCATTATTTTAATGTTATTTTTCTCCTTCTCTGAAGAGTGTAACAATTTACTCAATTTGCCAGTATCCCTGTCATAAAATTGCTGTAAGTTGTTCTAAATAAATTGTATCACAGAAAATAGATATATCTCTTATTGTTGGGTAATGAAAATGCCTTGATTATCCTGTATATGTTACTCCAATCAAGTGATAAAATAGTTTCTGCTGGCTTATGTCACCAGCTAAATATCACCAGCTAAATATTAGGTCCTCAATGAAATGACTATGGGAAGTTATGGAAAGCAATGGATAATCATCTCCACAATCTTTAATGACCAATTTACATAAATTGTATCTACTACTCAAGCATTTTAGAAATGACAATTTTAGAATGATGAAGGTTAATATTTTTTTTTCTTGTATTCCAGGCACTGTACTATGTGTTTCAGATAAAATGTCTAATAAGGTATCACATGTTTTTCTTTGGCTGATAGGAAATAAACATTTCCTTATGAAAACAAAATTTATCGGTGGGCAAGAAACTCCTATATCTTTAGATTAATATCACAGTGCATATTTGGTTGACGACTGACTCTTAATATAGGTTATTTTTATAGACTGGTAATAATAGAGAATACTGCATGCAGTGTCCCATGAGTTCATTAACATAAGGCTTTTAAAGGGCAAGTGGTTTTGATGCTGATAAACTGCATTTTAATTCCTTATTTTTCATTCATGGTTTGCCTCTAACAACTAGGCAAGAAAGATAGGAAGGGCTTTATCATCCTTCCTTCACACAGAAATGATGGATCAGAGCCTTTAAGTCAAGAAAATGCATCAGGTGAGAGACAGAAGAATGTCTGTGCCAAACTGTTGTACTGCCTGTGATGCTCCTTTCTGCAGACTCCTGACACCTGCTCACTCTCTTTCTGTAGACAATGATTAAAATTAAATATTCTTGGTATATACATAAAGCTGACCTCTACTATTTGGATCTCAAGGTCCCTGGACAAAGGCCAACAGAGAGTAAATCCTGAAAATAATAGAATGTGTAATTTTAAAAATCAGGAGAGCATGTACTCTAGAGCTCGAGCTCACATCTCTCCATATTTTGATCAAAGAATAAAGTTTTCTTTGTTTGTGAAAAAAATCAGATTTTACCTCGTTTAGTATTATTCCAAGTGACAGGGAGGGAGAAGGGAATTTGATGACGTTCATTTGTATTCTCACCTCCAGTGAGACCTACACATTTATTTCTATATGATTTAATATTTATTTCTAGACAGAGTATCATTCTTTGTCAGTTTAAATATTTAGAAGCACTCACAGATCTTCACTACCCCTGATATCTTGTTTTTTCAGCTATCTCTGAACTTTGTGAGGTTTTAAAAAGTATTTATCAAGGATGACTTATTTTTTTGAATTTTTGAATTTTATTTATTTTTTATACAACACGTTCTTATTAGTTATCCATTTTATACATATTAGTGTATATATGTCAATCCCAATCTCCCAAAAGGATGACTTTTTAATTCATCTTGTGGGTCTAAAAATATCGAATGACTAACAGCATGCATTAGTCTTTGTGCAGTCAGCCCTCCCTATGTGCCATCCACCAGTAGGTTTCTCCCATTCCTCACATCCCCTGACTCCCACCCCCAAAATAGGCAATTGCATTTTCTGTCTAAGTCTAAATAGGACAAGGGTATTTTTGAAATGAAATCTTTGCAAAGTCACTACTTAAGAGTCAGGCATTCTCCTTTTCTGGTTGGGATTTCCCCCTTGGTCTTTCCATCAGTGTCACTGAGGAAACTGCAGTTCCTCCCAGACACAGGAAGATAGAATGAGCAAGATACATGTTTGTGTATTTAACTAGCAAAAGGGATGATAACTCCACTTCCAGACTTTTCTAAGCAAATGCATAAGCTATTATTGAGAAGCCAGGATATTTTTTAAATGTTTTGAATTAAAAAAAGTAAACCATTGTATCTTTTTTTTCCCCACAGCTTTAACTGAATTGTGTTGCTACAAGGGAAATGTAGATATTAATTTAATTACAATGTTTATAAATGCTTTAATATAAGTGCAAATGCATTATATAGACTACCTGATACTGTGAGCAAATTTTTCAACAGTCATATACATTGAGGGTCCCTGTAATCGTGCAGAGTTCTTATTTCATATTTAACAGAATTTTGGATCAGTCCACTTGTTTCCATCCTTAACTTTTAAGAACTATTGCATAGCTCGGTGGAAATCCAAATCAGTAGATTAAATGATTCATAATATACAACTATTTTTCTCAGGACATAACATTCACGTGGCATTTTTATGTTTAAATGTATATATGTACGTATGTGTTTTTTGCTTTTTCTCTTTCCATCATGGCAGATAAATAGAAAAACATGAAATGGAAATGAAGAGAATGAATAGGAGAAATGATTGGGGATTGTGATTTAAAATTCGGCAAGAGAGGGTATATGCGAAGGTAAATTTATTATGAGAGTATGCAAGTTTACAGGCACTGCTAGCTAAATACTTGAGTACGTAACCACTTTTCTAAGTGCTTTTATAGGAATTAACTCACTTAATCTTCATAGCAACCCCATTCGGAAGGTACTACTATCACCTCCTTTTATAAGTGGGAAAACTGAGGAACAGATATTTAAGGGCATGTTAGCTGTGACTGAGTGTTAGATGACTGTACTAGGATTTGGACCCAGAGACACTATCTCCAGAATACTCATTACTATGCTATTTAGTATGGATTTAAATACGTGTGTTTCTGTCTGTGAGTGTACAGGTATATGTGTATACCCAACACTGTACATTTTTGTACATATGTTTTTGTGAATGCACCTAATACTTTTGTCTGTTCATAACAATTTGGAACCTCAAAAAGCATACTTTTTTAATACATACTGGCATCAAATGTTAATGTGGAATAAACAGTGATGTATTATAAGCGAATGTAGCATAAGCATGATCTCAGGTTATGCTAATGAACAGATAGAATCCAGAAGAATAAAGTAAAACCTCCTCATTCTTCTGCCCTTTTCATGACAAACATTGTTTAGGATTTTGATTGATGACATTTTAAAAGAAAAATGTAAACTGTAGTACATCCACAAAAAGAACAAGGAATACTTTTTTTTTCAGGAATTGATAGTAATTATCAGATTGAGAGAAAAATAACTGTCACATTTGAGATATTTGAGGGAGATGAGATTTATCATAATTAACTTCAGAAAATAGAATATGCACCAATGGGCAGAATATATAGGCAGCCAGAGTAAAGCTTAGCATTCAAACTTTTTATATTACATAAGAGCTTATTCATTGTTAAGGGTAGTGGATATAATGGTATAAGTAAAAGTCTTCATTCTATGTCTGTGTCTGAGGCTACACTCAGGAAGAAATGAACAATTAATTGTCCTTGGAGTTGTGTAAGTGCTCAAATAGCAGTTATAGAGTGTTGGGAACACAGAGTGGAAGGGGCATGTAACTAACTAGTATGGGGGCGAGGGAGAAGGGGAGTTGGGAAGAAGATTCCGGAGAGGAGATGAAGCTATGCTGGAACTTGAACATAGGCTGTTCAGTAGATGGAGAAATAGGGGAGCAAATGTCAAGCCCCCGGGGGGAAATGAGCACAAAAAAATAAAAATATTCAAGACATGTACTAAAAGATGCAAGTACTTTGCTATGACTACAATATGGGGTCCATTTGGATAAGGGATGAGATAGACGTCTCTATCGAAAATCAGTGACTTGATTCATAGATATTCATGAATTATATTAATAAATTTGAATTTTAACTTGAAGTAATGGTAATTTTCATTTAGCAAAGAACATTCTGGTGGAGAAGAGATGGCAGATGAGAAATATTAAATATACAGAAATTTGCTGGAATGATGGAATTATCTCAGCATCACAATATAGATAAAAATATGAATGGCTGTGATACAGTCTTCCCCTTCTTGTCATTCACATCTCAGCTCATGCTTCTCATTGACAAAAACCCTCCTTGAACAGTATGGAGGTTGCTTAAAAAACTAACAATAGAACTACCATACGATCTAGCAATCCCACTACTGGGCATATACCCTGAGAAAACCATAATTCAAATAGAGACATGTACCAAAATGTTCATTGCAGCTCTATTTACAATAGCCAGGACATAGAAGCAACCTAAGTGTCCATCAACAGATGAATGGATAAAGAAGATGTGGCACATATATACAATGGAATATTACTCAGCCATAAAAAGAAACAAATTGAGTTATTTGTAGTGAGGTGGATGGACCTAGAGTCTGTCATACAGAGTGAAGTGAGTCAGAAAGAGAAAAACAAACACCATATGCTAACACATATATATGGAATCTAAGAAAAAAAAATGGTCATGAAGAACCTAGGGGCAAGACAGGAATAAAGACACAGACCTACTAGAGAATGGACTTGAGGATATGGGGAGGGGGAAGGGTAAGCTGTGACAAAGTGAGAGAGTGGCATGGACATATATACACTACCAAACGTAAAATAGGTAGCTAGTGGGAAGCAGCCGCATAGCACAGGGAGATCAGCTCGGTGCTTTGTGACCTCCTAGAGGGGTGGGACAGGGAGGGTGGGAGGGAGGGAGACGCAAGAGGGAAGAGATATGGGAACATATGTATATGTATAACTGATTCACTTTGTTATAAAGCAGAAACTAACACACCATTGTAAAGCAATTATACTCCAATAAAGATGTTAAAAAAAAAACCCCCAAAAACCCTCCTTGAACACCCAATCTATACTGATCAGTTGCCGAGACATACCTGGGTTTTAATTCTCTACATGGCAGCAATTATTTATTTATTAAATGGTCATCTAATTTTTGCTTTCCTTAACTAAATAAGTTCTATTTGAGAAATAGTGTTTTTTTTTCATTGTTGAATCCACGACATACAACAGTAACTGCAAAATACTCTGTGTTCAATAAATACTTGTTGAATGAATGAGTAAAGAAAGCAAGTCAGTGACAAAAGAAAAAGAAAGAAATGAGTAAGAGAGGACCTTTATGTGGTAGTATTTAACAACTGATTAAAGGAAGGGATGAGAGAGAATTGTGCTGACATTTTTTTTTCCATTTTATGCCTGCTGACTAAGTATACATTGGATAAATCAACTGGGATAGTGAACACAGAATAGGATTTGATTTGAAAACGTACAGGGATGAGTATAATTTCTTAAATTTCTGATTTTTAGAATTGCTGGTGAGAAATTTATCTCTCTGACTCATTAGAACTTACTAAGAGTAATATAAAGATTTATATTTCTATCTGAAAGAATCTGATGACTTTGCCTTTCTTTTTTTCAGGTCATGAGCCTCAATTGTTCCTTGTGGCAGGACAACAGCGTGTCTGTGAAACACTTTGCATTTGCCAAATTCTCTGAGGTCACCGAACAGTGTTTCCTTTTATTTACCCTCATCCTACTCATGTTCTCAGCATCACTGACAGGCAATGCTCTCATAGCCCTTGCCATCTGGACCAACCCGGTCCTCCATACCCCCATGTACTTCTTCCTGGCCAACTTGTCTCTTTTGGAGATTGGCTACACTTGCTCTGTCATACCCAAGATGCTGCAGAGCCTTGTGAGTGAGGTCCAAGGAGTCTCCCAGAAGGGTTGCGCTACACAGATGTTTTTCTTTACATTATTTGGTATCAGTGAGTGCTGTCTTTTGGCAGCCATGGCTTTGGACCGCTATGTGGCCATATGCTCCCCACTTCACTATGCAACACGAATGAGTCGTGGAGTGTGTGTCCATTTGGCAATGGTTTCTTGGGGAGTGGGATGCATTGTAGGCTTGGGCCAGACCAACTATATTTTCTCTTTGAACTTCTGTGGCCCCTGTGAAATAGACCACTTCTTCTGTGACCTCCCCCCTATCCTGGCACTAGCCTGTGGGGATACATCCCATAATGAGGCTGCAGTCTTTGCTGTGGCCATCCTTTGCATTTCCAGCCCATTTTTATTAATCATTGCTTCTTACAGCAGAATTCTAGCTGCTGTGCTGATCATGCCCTCCCCTGAAGGCCGCCAAAAAGCTCTTTCCACCTGCTCTTCCCACCTATTTGTAGTAACACTCTTCTATGGCTCAGGATCTGTCACCTACTTAATGCCCAAGGCTAGCCATTCACCAGGGATGGATAAACTCCTGGCCCTCTTCTATACAGTGGTGACTCCCATGCTCAATCCTATCATCTATAGTTTACGGAACAACGAAGTCAAGGCAGCTCTTTGGAGAACTCTGGGTAAGAAAAAAGTTTTGACTCATGGGTAGATTCCAGAGAATCAGACAAATCTTCTCTTTGAAAAAGATGCACACACAACCTAAGAGTAAAGAAAGAAAGAAACAAAAGACTGCACTCGTCAATCTGTTTTGTAAGGATCTCCTTTAGTAACAGTGATTGCAATTTTGGAGACACCTTTGTACTCACTGTTCTCACTGCCAAATTTTGGAAGGAAGTTGGCTAACAAATAATTTAACCAACAATAGACAGGTTTTCCAAAATATTTCAGTTTAGGCTAAAGTACAGTCTTAGAGTATAAATTGCCATATTGTAACTCAGAAGCTTGGCTAATTCTCACTCTATACCCCTAGGCATTTTCTAGTCCTTGAGGGGCCCATCTGACTTCTTCCCTGGTCACTGGGGTAGTGCTCCCACATACGTCTGTCCCACATTACTCTTAAATACCTAAAAACTCTGTGGTGTGTATAATTTACTCCCATAAAAATGTTTTAAAACTCTTCCACTTTAATTATGATATAGACACTATACAGAGTTAAATAATTATTTTTGAGTTGTGTGTACTATAAAAGATATTTAAACATCCAAAAAAAGCAAACTCTTAAGATTCAGAGATATTTGTTGCAGAATATTACAAGAAAAATATGGGAAATTTTTACCAGGAGTCCCCATGGTGAAATTGTTATTAAAAAGAAAGAGAAATCATATTTAAATTCAGGGGTGGAAGAAGAAAATGGAACTAAAAATAATCAATATAAATAATTTTAAAGGTTTTTAGATAATTTATAAAATTTATATATGTGCTGATGAATCCTGACTGAATATATTTGGAAATTATCCAAAAAACTTGTTTTTAAGAGAAATGAACACGGTTACAACACAATCTAATAGCTCAGGGCATCTATAGAGGCATTGCCTTGGATTTGAACATCTAGTTCTCAGAGAGGTGCTGTGATCTGTGAGGGATTAATAACTACTCATAGAGTATTGATAATATGAAAAGGAATGGAGAACTCTGACTGTTGCTATGACAACTTACAGTATAGGATGAATAAGTTCTGGCAATCTAACATATAGCATGCTGGCTATAGTTCATAATGCTGTATTTTATACTTGAAATTTGCTAACAGATTGGATCTTAAGTGTTCTTATCACACATATACACAAATGATAACTGTGTGAGATGAGGGATGTGTTACTTAACTTGATTGTGGTAATCATTTCACAATGGATACATATATCAAGTCATCACATTATACACCTTGCCTTGACAATTTTATCAATTTTATCTCAATAGAGCTGGAAAAGAAAAAGAAGAATGTAATAATTTTATGATCAGGGGACAGTACTGATGTTTGCTAATGACCAAGATGTGTGTTTTGCCAGATATTCCCATTTCACCAAAAACTATCTGATTCATTGTAGACCCAAACATAATATTGGGTAAGATGTTATGGAAAAACCTGAACGAACTTTTTGGCCAACCCAATACATTGTGGGTTTTTTGGATATGTGTGTATAGTAATTAAGAATGGAAATAATCTGGACATGCAAAAATAACTACTTAACAATTATGCTACACGAATAGGCAGGAATTATCTGTAAGCATTAGAGATTATTATTTATGTTTATTAATCCAGAAAAATGAATGACTCATTAAGCATTAGAGCAAGTTAAAAACAATTTGTATAGTATGACATTTTTGTTTAGTTTTATAAGTTTGAAAAGTTTCATAAGTTTGAAAAAATCAAAAACTGGACAACTACATATAAAAGAATGAGATTAGAACATTTCTGACATCATATAAAAAATAAACTCAAAATATGTTAAAGACAGAAATGTAAGACTGGAAACCATAAAACCCCTAGAAGAGAACATAGGCAGAACACTCACTGATGCAAATGATAGCAATATATTTTTTTGTTCTGTTTCCTAAGGCAAAGGAAATAAAAGAAAAAATAAACAAACGGAACCTAGTTAAACTTAAAAGCTTTTGCACAGCAAAGAAAACCATCAATAATATGAAAAGACAACCTACTGAATGGAAGAAATATTTGCAAATGATGTGACTGATAAGGGGTTAATATCTGAAATTATTATAAACAGCTCATACAACTCAATATCAAAAAAAACCCAGATTTTAAAATAGAAGAACTGAATAGACATTTTTCCAAAGAAGATATATAGATGGTTAACAGGCACATGAAAAGATGCTCAACATTACTAATTATTAGAGAAATGTAAATCAAAACCACAATATGACCTCACATCTATCAGAATGGCTATCATCAAAAAATCTACAAACAACGAATGTTGGCAAGGATGTGGAGAAGAAGGAACCCTTCTACACTGCTGGTGGAAGTGTAAATTCGTGCAGCCACTATGAAAAACTGTATGGAGGTTCCTAAGAAAAAAAACTAAAAATAGAACTACCATATGATCCAGTAATTCCACTCCTGAGTATGTATCTGAAGAAAGCAAAAACACGAATTTGAAAAGATACATGCACCACAATGTTCATAGCAGCATTATTCACAATAGACAAGATATGGAAGCAACCTAAGTGTTCACCAACAGATGAATGGATAAGTGATATGGGATTATATAAATATATCATGTATATGTATGTATATATATACACACATGCACACAGAGTATTACGCTTAGTGAAATAAAAGAAAGACAAATACTCTATATTATCACTTTTATGTGGAATCTAAAAATAAAACAAATGTATATAACAAAACAGGAACAGACTCACAGATATAGAGAATAAACTTAGTGGTTCCCAGTGGAGACAGGGAAGTGGGGAGGGACAAGATAGGGGTATGGGACTAAGAGATACAAACTACTATGTATAAAATTGATAAGCAAAACAAGGTATATTGTACAGCCAAAAGAAATATAGCCACTATTTTGTAATAATGTTAAATGGAGTATAACTATAAAAATATTGAAATATATTGAAATATAACTATAAAAATATTGAATATTGAATAAAAATATTCAGGTGTTGTACACCTGAAACTAACATAAAATTGTAAATCAGCTATACTTCAATAAATAAAGTATATCTCTTGTGACAACAAAAAAAGTAAATTAAAGGTTAAAAATCTTATTATCATATCAATAGATGCAGAAAAACCTTTTGACAAAATACAGCATCCATTTATGATTTTTTAAAAACTCTCAATAAAATGAGTATAGAGGGAACATACCTCAACATATTAAAGGCCATAAATGACAGTCTCATAGCTAACATCATAATCAGTGGTGAAAAGCCAAAAACATTTCCTCTAAGATCAGGAACAAGACATGGATGCCCACTCTCACCACATTTATTCAACATAGTCTTGAAAAACCTAGCAAAAACAATCAGAAAAGAAAAAGAAATACAAGGAATCCAAATTGGAAAAGAAGATGTACTACTATCACTGTTTGCAGCTGACATGATACTATATGTAGAAAATCCTAAAGATGCCACCAAAAACTACTAGACACATCAATGAATTTGATAAAGTTGTAGGATATAAAATTCATATACAGAAATATGTTGTTTCTATACACAAAAAATGAACTATGAGAAAGAGAAGTTAACAAAAAAAATTCTCATTCACAATTGCATCAAAAAGATTAAGAGGTAAAAACTACTAGGTATAAAGTAAATAAGAGGAGACCTTCAAGATGGCGGAGGAGTAAGACGTGGAGATCACTTTCCTCCCCACAAATACATCAGAAATACATCTACATGTGGAACAACTCCTACACAACACCTACTGAACGCTGGCAGAAGACCTCAAACTTCCCAAAAGGCAAGAAACTCCCCACGTACCTGGGTAGGGCAAAAGAAAAAAGAAAAAACAGAGACAAAAGAATAGGGACAGGACCTGCACCTCTGGCAGGGAGCTGTGAAGGAGGAAAAGTTTCCACACACTAGGAAGCCCCTTTACTGGCAGAGACGGGGGTGGCGGGGGGGAAGCTTTGGAGCCACAGAGGAGTGTGCAGCAACAGGTGTGCAGAGGGCAAAGCAGAGAGATTCCCGCACAGAGGATCCGTGCGGACCGGCACTCACCAGCCTGAGAGGCTTGTCTGCTCACCCACCGGGACGGGTGGGGGCTGGGAGCTGAGGCTCAGGCTTCAGAGCTCAGATCCCAGGGAGAGGACTGGGGTTGGCTGTGTGAACACAGCCTGAAGGGGGCTAGTGAGCCACAGCTAGCTGGGAGGGAGTCCGGGAAAAAGTCTGGACCTGCCTAAGAGGCAAGAGACCATTGTTTCGGGGTGCGTGAGGAGAGGGGATTCAGAACACCGCCTAAAAGAGCTCCAGAGACAGGCGCGAGCCGTGGCTCTCAGTGCAGACCCCAGAGATGGGCATGAGACGCTAAGGCTGCTGCAGCCACCAAGAAGCCTGTGTGCAAGCACAAGTCACTATCCACACCTCCCCTCCCAGGAGCCTGTGCAGCCCGCCACTGCCAGGGTCCCGTGATCAAGGGAAAACTTCCCCGGGAGAACACATGGCGTGCCTCAGGCTATTGCAACATCAAGCCGGCCTCTGCCGTCGCAGGCTCACCCCGCATTCCGTACCCTCCCTCCCTGCAGCCTGAGTGAGCCAGAGCACCCTAATCAGCTGCTACTTTAACCCCGTCCTGTCTGAGCAAAGAACAGATGCCCTCAGGCGACCTACACACAAAGGCGGGGCCAAATCCAAAGCTGAACCCCAGGAGCTGTGCGAACAAAGAAGAGAAAGGGAAATTTCTCCCAGCAGCCCCAGGAGCAGAGGATTAAATCTCCACAATCAACTTGATGTACCCTGCATCTCTGGAATACCTGAATAGACAACGAATCATCACAAAATTGAGGTGGTGGACTTTACCCCAACTGTAGACTTGGGGTTTGCTTTCTGCATCTAATTTGTTTCTGGTTTTATGTTTATCTTAGTTTAGTATTTAGAGTTTATTATCATTGGTAAATTTCTTTACTGATTGGTTGCTCTCTTCCTTTTTTTTAATATATATATAGATTTTTTTTTCCTTTTTCTCTTTTTGTGAGTGTGTATGTGTATGCTTCTTTGTGTGATCTTGTCTGTATAGCTTTGCTTTTACCATTTGTCTGAGGGTTCTGTCTGTCCGTTTTTTAGTATAGTTTTTATAGTGATTGTTATCATTGGTGGATTTGTTTTTTGATTTGGTTGCTCTCTTCTTTCTTTTTTTTAATTACTTTTTAATTTTTTTAATTATTAATAATTTAAAAAAATTTTTTATTTTAATAACTATTTTCTTTTCTTTCTTTCTTTATTTTTTTCTCCCTTTTCTTCTGAGCCATGTGGCTGACAGGGTCTTGGTGCTCTGGCCAGGTGTCAGGCCTGTGCCTTTGAGGTGGGACAGCCGAGTTCAGGACATTCATCCACCAGAGACCTCCCAGCTCCACATAATATCAAACAGCAAAAGCTCTCCCAGAGATCTCCATCTCAACGCTAAGACCCAGCTCCACTCAATGACCAGCAAGCTACAGTGCTGGATACCCTATGCCAAACAACTAGCAAGACAGGAACAAAAACCCCACCCCCCCATTAGCAGAGAGGCTAAAATAGTAATAAGCTCACAGACACTCCAAAACACACCACCGGATGCGGTCCTTCCCACCAGAAAAACAAGATCCAGCCTCATCCACCAGAACACAGGCACCAATACCCTCCACCAGGAAGCCTACACAACCCACTGAACCAACCTTAGCCACTGGGGGTAGACACCAAAAACAACGGGAAATACAAACATGCAGCCTGCAAAAAGGAGACCCCAAACACAGTAAGTTAAGCAAAATGAGAAGACAGAGAAACACACAGCAGATGAAGGAGCAAGGCAAACACCCACCAGACCAAACAAATGAAGAGGAAATAGGCAATCTACCTGAAAAAGAATTCAGAGTAATGATAGTAAAGATGATCCAAAGTCTCGGAAATAGAATGGAGAAAATACAAGAAACGATTAACAAGGACCTAGAAGAACTAAAAAGCAAACAAACAATGATGAACAACACAATAAATGAAATTAAAAATTCTCTAGAAGGAATCAATAGCAGAATAACTGAAGCAGAAGAACGGAAAAGTGACCTGGAAGATAAAATAGTGGAAATATCTACCACAGAGCAGAATAAAGAAAAAAGAATGAAAAGAATTGAGGACAGTCTTAGAGACATCTGGGACAACATTAAACGCACCAACATTCGAATTATAGGGGTCCCAGAAGAAGAAGAGAGAAAGAAAGGGACTGAGAAAATATCTGAAGAGATATAGTTGAAAACTTCCCTAATATGGGAAAGGAAATAGTCAGTCAAGTCCAGGAAGTGCAGAGAGTCCCATACAGGATAAATCCAAGGAGAAGCACGCTAAGACACATATTAATCAAACTATCAAAAACTAAATACAAAGAAAAAATATTAAAAGCAGCAAGGGAAAAACAACAAATAACATACAAGGGAATCCCCATAAGGTTAACAGCTGATCTTTCAGCAGAAACTCTGCAAGCCAGAAGGGAGTGGCAGGACATATTTAAAATGATAAAAGGGAAGAACCTACAACCAAGATTACTCTACCCAGCAAGGATCTCATTCAGATTTGAAGGAGAAATTAAAACATTTACAGACAAGCAAAAGTAAAGAAAACTAAGCACCACCAAACCAGCTTTACAACAAATGCTAAAGGAACTTCTCTAGGCAGGAAACAGAAGAGAAGGAAAAGATGTACAATGACAAACCCAAAACAATTAAGAAAATGATAATAGGAACATACATAGCGATAACTACCTTAAATGTAAATGGATTAAATGCCCCCACCAAAAGACATAGACTGGCTGAATGGATACAAAAACAAGACCCGTATATATGCTGTCTGCAAGACACCCACTTCAGACCTAGGAGCACATACAGACTGAAAGTGAGGGGATGGAAAAAGATATTCCATGCAAATGGAAATCAAAAGAAAGCTGGAGTAGCAATTCTCATATCAGACAAAATAGACTTTAAAATAAAGACTATTACAAGAGACAAAGAAGGACACTACATAATGATCAAGGGATCAATCCAAGAAGAAGATATAACAATTGTAAATATTTATGCACCCAACATAGGAGCACCTCAATACATAAGGCAAATGCTAACAGCCATAAAAGGGGAAATCGACAGTAACACAATCATAGTAGGGGCCTTTAACACCCCACTTTCACCAATGGACAGATCATCCAAAATGAAAATAAATAAGGAAACACAAGCTTTAAATGATACATTAAGCAAGATGGACTTAATTGATACTTATAGGACATTCCATCCAAAAACAACAGAATACACTTTCTTCTCAAGTGCTCATGGATCATTCTCCAGGATAGATCATATCTTGGGTCACAAATCAAGCCTTGGTAAATTTAAGAAAATTGAAATCATAAGTATCTTTTCTGACCAAAACACTATGAGACTAGATATCAATTACAGGAAAAAACTGGAAAAAATACAAACACACGGAGGCTAAACAATACACTACTTAATAACAAAGAGATCACTGAAGGAATCAAAGAGGTAATCAAAAATACCTAGAAACAAATGACAATGAAAACACGACGACCCAAAACCTATGGGATGCAGCAAAAGCAGTTCTAAGAGGGAAGTTTATAGCAATACAATCCTACCTCAAGAAACAAGAAACATCTCAAATAAACAACCTAACCTTACACCTAAAGCAATTAGAGAAAGAAGAACAAAAAAAAAAAAACCCCATGTCAAAAGAAGGAAAGAAATCATAAAGATCAGATCAGAAATAAATGAAAAAGAAATGAAGGAAATGATAGCAAAGATCAATAAAACTAAAAGCTGGTTCTTTGAGAAGAAAAACAAAATTAATAAACCATTAGCCACACTCATCAAGAAAAAAAGGGAGAAGACTCAAATCAATAGAATTAGACAGGAAAAAGGAGAACTAACAACTGACACTGCAGAAATACAAAGGATCATGAGAAATTACTACAAGCAACTATATCCCAATAAAATGGACAAGCTGGAAGAAATGGACAAATTCTTAGAAACGTATAACCTTCCAAGACTGAACCAGGAAGAAATAGAAACTATAAACAGACCAATCACAAGCACTGAAATTGAGACTGTGATTAAACATCTTCCAACAAACAAAAGCCCAGGACCAGATGGCTTCACAGGCGAATTCTATCAAACATTTAGAGAAGAGCTAACACCTATCCTTCTCAAACTCTTCTAAAATATAGCAGAGGGAGGAACACTCCCAAACTCATTCTACGAGGCCACCATCACCCTGATACCAAAACCAGACAAAGATGTCACAAAGAAAGAAAACTACAGGCCAATATCACTGATGAACATAGATGCAAAAATCTTCAACAAACAGAATCCAAAGGCACATTAAAAGGATCATACACCATGATCAAGTGGGGTTTATCCCAGGAATGCCAGGATTCTTCAGTATACGCAAATCAATCAATGTGATAAACCATGTTAACAAATTGAAGGAGAAAAACCATATGATCATATCAATAGATGCAGAAAAAGCTTTCGACAAAATTCAACACCCATTTATGATAAAAACCCTCCAGAAAGTAGGCACAGAGGGAACTTACCTCAACGTAATAAAGGCCATATGTGACAAACCCACAGCAAACTTCATTCTCAATGGTGCACAACTGAAACCATTTCCTCTAAGATCAGGAACAAGACAAGGTTGTCCACTCTCACCACTATTATTCAACATACGTTTGGAAGTTTTAGCCACAGCAATCAGAGAAGAAAAAGAAATAAAAGGAATCTAAATCAGAAAAGAAGAAGTAAAGCTGTCACTGTTTGCAGATGACATGATACTCTACATAGAGAATCCTAAAGATGCTACCAGAAAACTACTAGAACTAATCAATGAATTTGGTAAAGTAGCAGGATACAAAATTAATGCACAGAAATCTCCTGCAGTCCTATACACTAATGATGAAAAATCTGAAAGAGAAATTAAGGAAACACTCCCATTTACCACTGCAAAAAAAAGTATAAAATACCTATGAATAAACCCACCTAAGGAGACAAAAGACCTGTATGCAGAAAACTATAAGACACAGATGAAAGAAATTAAAGATGATACAAACAGATGAGGAGATATACCATGGTCTTGGATTGGAAGAATCAGCATTGTGAAAATGACTATACTACCCAAAGCAATCTACAGATTCAATGCAATCCCTATCAAACCACCAATGGCATTTTTCACAGAACTAGAACAAAAAATTTCACAATTTGTATGGAAACACAAAAGACCCCAAATAGCTGAAGCAATCTTGAGAAAGAAAAACAGACATGGAGGAATCAGGCTCCCGGACTTCAGACTATACTACAAAGCTACAGCAATCAAGACAGTATGGTACTGTATGGCACAAAAACAGAAATACAGATGAATGGAACAGGATAGAAAGCCCAGACATAAACCCACGCACCTATGGTCACCTTATTTTTGATAAAGGTGGCAAGAATATACTATGGAGAAAAGACACCCTCTTCAACAAGTGGTGCTGGCAAAACTGGACAGCTACATGTGATAGAATGAAATTAGAACACTCCCTAACACCATACACAAAAATAAACTCAAAATGGATTAAAGACCTAAATGTAAGGCCAGACACTATAAAACTCTTAGAAGAAAACATAGGCAGAACACTCTATGACATAAATCACAGGAAGATCGTTTTGGACCCAACTCCTAGAGAAATGGAAATAAAGACAAAAATAAACAAATGGCACTTAATGAAACTTAAAAGCTTTTGCACAACAATGGAAACCAAAAACAAGACAAAAAGACAAACCTCAGAATGGGAGAAAATATTTGCAAATGAAGCAACTGGCAAAGGATTAATCTCCAAAATTTACAAGCAGCTCATGCAGCTCAATATCAAAAAAACAAAAAACCCAATCCAAAAATGGGCAGAAGACCTAAATAGACATTTCTCCAAAGAATATATACAGATTGCCAACAAACACATGAAAGGATGCTCAACATCACTAATCATCAGAGAAATGCAAATCAAAACTACAGTGAGGTATCACCTCACACCAGTCAGAATGGCCATCATCAAAAAATCTAAAAACAACAAATGCTGGAGAGGGTGTGGAGAAAAGGGAACACTCTTGCACTGTTGTTGGGAATGTAAATTGATACAGGCACTATGGAGAACAGTATGGAGGTTCCTTAAAAAACTAAAAATAGATACGACACAGCAATCCTACTACTGGGCATATACCCTGAGAAAACTGTAATTCAAGAGTCATGTACCACAATGATCACTGCAGCACTATTTACAATAGCCAGGACATGGAAGCAACCTAAGTGTCCATCAATAGATGAATGGATAAAGAAGATGTGGCACATATATACAATGGAATATTACTCAGCCATAAAAAGAAACGAAATTGAGTTATTTGTAGTGTGGTGGATGGACCTAGAGACTGTCATACACAGTGAAGTAAGTCAGAAAGAGAAAAACAAATACCGTATGCTAACACATATATATGGAATCTAAAAAAAAAAAAAAAAGGTTCTGAAGAACCTAGGGGCAGAACATGAATAAAGATGAAGATGTAGACAATGGACTTGAGGACATGGGGAGGGGGAAGTGTAAGCTGGGACGAAGTGAGAGAGTGGCATTGTCATATATACAGCACCAAATGTAAAACAGATAGCTAGGGGGAAGCAGCCGCATAACACAGGGAGATCAGCTCGGTGCTTTGTGTCCATCTAGAGGGGTGGCATAGGGAGGTTGGGAGGGTGACGCAAGAGGGAGGAGATTTGGGGATATATGTATATGTATAGCTGATTCACTTTGTTATAAAACAGAAAGTAACACACCATTGTAAAGCAATTATACTCTAATAAAGGTGTTAAAAGAAAAAGAGGCACAAATTACTATGTATAAAATACATAAGCTACAATGATATATTGTACAGCATAAGGTATATAGCCAATATTTTATAATTACTTTAAGTAGAGTATAACCTAAGAAAATATTGCATCACTATGTTGTACACCTGAAACTAATATTTTAAACCAACTATACTTCTATTAAAAAAATAAATAAATAAGATACAAGGATGTAATGTGCAGCACAGGGAATATAGCCAATATTTTATAATAACTTTGAATGAAGTATAATCTGTAAAATATTCAATCACTCTGCTGTACACCTGGCAAAATATTGGCAAAACAACATATCTCATAATAAAGTATACCTCAGATATTTCATATCCAAGAAAACCAAACAACTCTTAACAATAAGAAAAGAGAGAGATTGGTTCAAGATAGCGGAGTACAAGGACGTGCTCTTACTCCCTTTTGAGAGAGCACCAGAATCACAACTAGCTGCTGGACAATCATCAACAGGAAGACACTGGAACTCACCAAAAAAGATACCCCACATCCAAAAACAAAGGAGAAGCCACAATGAGATGGTCGGAGGGGTGCAATCACAATGAAATCAAATCCCATAACTGCTGGGTGGGTGACTCACAAACTGGAGAACACTTATACCACAGAAGACCACCCACTTGAGTGAAGGTTCTGAGCCCCATGTCAGGCTTCCCAACCTGGGGGTCCAGCAATGGGAGGAGGAATTCCTAGAGAATCAGACTTTGAAGCCTTGTGAGATTTGATTGCAGGACTTCGACAGGACTGGGGGAAACAGAGACTCCACTCTTGGAGGGCACACACAAAGTAGTGTGTACATCGGGACCCAGGGGAAGGAGCCGTGACCCCATAGGAGACTGAACCAGATCCACCTGCTAGTGTTAGAGGGTCTCCTGCAGAGGCAGGGGGTGGCTCTGTCTCACTGTGAGGACAAGGACACTGGCAGCAGAATTCTGGGAAGTACTCCTTGGAGTGAGCCCTCCCAGAGTCCGCCATTAGCCCCACCAAAGAGCCCAGGTAGGCTCCAGTGTTGGGTTGCCTCAGGCCAAACAACCAACAGGGAGGGAACCCAGCCCCACCCATCAGCAGACAAGCGGATTAAAGTTTTACTGAACTCTGACCACCACAGCAACAGCCAGCTCCACCCACCACCAGTCCCTCCCACCAGGAAACTTGCTCAGGCCTCTTAGATAGCCTCATCCACCAGAGAGCAGAGAGCAGAAGCAAGAAGAACTACAATCCTGCAGCCTGTGGAACAAAAACCACATTCACAGAAAGATAGACAAGACGAAAAGGCAGAGGGCTATGTACCAGATGAAGGAACAAGATAAAACCCCATAAAAACAACTAAATGAAGTGGAGATAGGCAACCTTCCAGAAAAAGAATTCAGAATAATGATAGTGAAGATGATCCAGGACCTCGGAAAAAGAATGGAGGCAAAGATCGAGAAGATGCAAGGAATGTTTAACAAAGACCTAGAAGGATTAAAGAACAAACAAACAGAGATGAGCAATACAATAACTGAAATGAAAACTACACTAGAAGGAATCAATAGAATAACTGAGGCAGAAGAATGGATAAGTGACCTGGAAGACAAAATGGTAGAATTCACTGCTGTGGAACAGAATAAAGAAAAAAGAATGAAAAGAAATGAAGACAGCCTAAGAGACCTCTGGGACAACATTAAATGTAACAACATTCGCATTATAGGGGTCCCAGAAGGAGAAGAAAGAGAGAAAGGACCCGAGAAAATATTTGAAGAGATTATAGTCAAAAACTTCCCTAACATGGGGAAGGAAATAGCCACCCAAGTCCAGGAAGTGCAGAGAGTCCCAGGCAGGATAAACCCAAGGAGAAACACGCTGAGACACACAGTAATCAAATTGGCAAAAACTAAAGAAAAAGAAAAACTATTGAAAGTAGCAAGGGAAAAAGGACAAATAACATACAAGGGAACTCCCATAAGGTTAACAGCTGATTTCTCAGCAGAAACTCTATAAGCCAGAAGGGAATGGCAGGACATATTTAAAGTGATGAAAGGGAAGAACCTACAACCAAGATTACTCTACCCAGCAAGGATCTCATTCAGATTCGATGGAGAAATCAAAAGCTTTACAGACAAGCAAACCCTAAGAGAATTCAGCACCACCAAACCAGCTCTACAACAAATACTAAAGGAACTTCTCTAACTGGGAAACACAAGAGAAGAAAAGGACCAGCAAAAACAAACCCAAACAATTAAGAAAATGGTAATAGGAACATACATATCGATAGTTACCTTAAACGTGAATGGATTAAATGCTCCAACCAAAAGACACAGGCTCACTGAATGGATACAAAAACAAGACCCCTATATATGCTGTCTACAAGAGACCCACTTCAGACCTAGGGACACATACAGACTGAACGTGAGGGGATGGAAAAAGATATTCCATGCAAATGGAAATCAAAAGAAAGCTGGAGTAGCAATACTCATATCAGATAACATAGACTTTAAAATAAAGAACGTTACAAGAGATAAGGAAGGACACTACAAAATGATCAAGGTGTCAATCCAAGGAGAAGATATAACAATTATAAATATATATGCTCCCAACATAGGAGCACCTCAATACGTAAGGCAACTGCTAACAGCTATAAAAGAAGAAATTGACAGTAACACAATAATAGTGGGGGACTTTAACACAAACACAAACACTAAGTAAACACAAGCTTTAAATGACAAAATAGACCAGATACATTTAATTGATATTTATAGGACATTCATCCAAAAACACCAGATTACACTTTCTTCTCAAGTGCACACGGAACATTCTCCAGGATAGATCACATCTACTTGTGATAGATGTGATAGGGTCACAAATCAATACTACAAAAAAAGAAAATTACAGACCAATACCACTGATGAATATACATGCAAAAATCCTCAACAAAATACTAGCAAGTAGAATCCAACAACACATTAAAAGGATCATACACCATGACCAAGTGGGATTTATCCCAGGGATGCAGGAATTCTTCAATATATGCAAATCAATCAATGGGATACACCATATTAACAAACTGAAGAATAAAAAAAATATGATCATCTCAATAGATGCAGAAAAAGCTTTTGACAAAATTCAACACCCATTTATGATAAAAACCCTCCAGAAAGTGGGCATAGAGGGAACCTACCTCAACATAATAAAGGTCATATATGACAAGTCCACAGTAAACATCATTCTCAATGGTGAAAAACTGAAAGCATTTCCTCTAAGATCAGGAACAAGACAAGGATGTCTTCTCTCACCACTATTATTCAACATAGTTTTGGAAGTCCTAGCCACAGCAATCAGAGAAGAAAAAGAAATAAAAGGAATACAAATTGGAAAAGAAGAAGTAAAACTGTCACTGTTTGCAGATGACATGATACTATACATAGAGAATCCTAGAGATGCCACCAGAAAACTACTAGAGCTAATCAATGAATTTGGTAAAGTTGCAGGATACAAAATTAATGCACAGAAATCTCTTGCATTCCTATACACTAATGATGAAAAATCTGAAAGAGAAATTAAGGAAACACTCCCATTTACCACTGCAACAAAAAGAATAAAATACCTAGGAATAAACCTACCTAGGGAGACAAAAGACCTGTATGCAGAAAACTATAAGACACTGATGAAAGAAATTAAAGATGATACCAACAGATGGAGAGATACACCATGTTCTTGGATTGGAAGAATCAACATTGTGAAAATGACTATACTACCCAAAGCAATCTACAGATTCAATGCAATCCCTATCAAATTACCAATGGCATTTTTTACAGAACTAGAACAAAAAATCTTAAAATTTGTATGGAGACACAAAAGATGCCGAATAGGAAAAGCAGTCTTGAGGGAAAAAAACGGAGCTGGAGGAATCAGACTCCCTGATTTCAGACTATGCTACAAAGCTACAGTAATCAAGACAGTATGGTACTGGCAGAAAAACAGAGATATAGATCAATGGAAAAGGATAAAAGCCCAGAGATAAACCCACGCACCTATGGTCAACTAATCTATGACAAAGGAGGCAAGGATATATAATGGAGAAAAGACAGTGTCTTCAATAAGTGGTGCTGGGAAAACTGGACAGCTACACATAAAAGAATGAAATGAGAACACTCCCTAACATCATACACAAAAATAAACTCAAAATGGATTAGAGACCTAAATGTAAGACTGGACACCATAAAACTCTTAGAGGAAAACATAGGAAGAACACTCTTTGACATAAATCACAGCAAGATCTTTTTTGATCCACCTCCTAGAGTAATGGAAATAAAAACAAAAATAAACAAATGGGACCTAAGGAAATTTAATAGCTTTTGCACAGCAAAGGAAACTACAAACAAGATGAAAAGACAACCCTCAGAATGGGAGAAAATATTTGCAAACGAATCAATGGACAAAGGATTAAACTCCAAAATATATAAACAGCTCATGCAGCTCAATATTAAAAAAACAAACAACCCAATCCAAAAATGGGCAGAAGATCTAAACAGACATTTCTCCAAAGAAGACATACAGATGGCCAAGAGGCACATGAAAAGCTCCTCAACATCACTAATTATTAGAGAAATGCAAATCAAAACCACAATGAGGTATCACCTCACACCAGTTAGAATGGGCATCACCAGAAAATCTACAAACAACAAATGCTGGAGAGGGTGTGGAGAAAAGGGAACCCTCTTGCACTGTCGGTGGGAATGTTAATTGATACAGCCACTATGGAGAACAGTATGGAGGTTTCTTGAAAAACTAAAAATAGAATTACCATATGACCCAGCAATCCCACTACTGGACATATACCCAGAGAAAACTGTAATTCAAAAAGACACATGCACCCCAATGTTCATTGCAGCACTACTTACAATAGCCAGGTCATGGAAGCAACCTAAATGTCCATCAACAGATGAATGGATAAAGAAGATGTGGTACATATATACAATGGAATATTACTCAGCCATAAAAAAGAACGAAATTGGGTCATTTGTAGAGACGTGGATGAATCTAGAGACTGTCATACAAAGTGAAGTAAGTCAGAAAGAGAAAAACAAATATCGTATATTAACGTATATATGTGGATCCTAGAAAAACGGTACAGATGAACCCGTTTGCAGGGCAGAAGTTGAGACACAGATGTAGAGAACAAACATATGGACACCAAGGGGGGAAAGCGGTGGGGGTGGGTGGGTGGTGGTGCTGCTGTGATGAATTGGGAGATTGGGACTGATATATATATACTAATATGTATAAAATGGATAACTAATAAGAATGTGCTGTATAAAAAAATAAATAAAATAAAATTCAAAAAAAAAAGAAAGGAGAAAACTGAATTTTTAAGTGGGCAAAAAATCTGAACAAACAGCTCAACAAAGGAGAACTCCCTAATGATATGTCATTAGGGAATTGGAAATTGAAACAAGAACTAGATATCACTGCATACCTACTAGATTGTCTAAAACCCAAACATTGATGACACCAAATGTTAGCAAGGATGTGTGAGTAACATTCATTTCCTGTGGGAATGCAAAACTGCAGAGCCACTCTGGAAGACAATTTGGCAGTTTATTACAAAACTAAGTATATTTTTACCATACAACCCAGCAATCATGCTTCTTGTTATTGAGCCAAATGACTTGAAAACTTATGTCCATGCAAAAACCTGCACACAAATGTTTAGAATAGCTTTATTCATAATTGCCAAAGCTTTGAAGCCACCAGGGTGTCCTTCAATAGGTGAATGGATAAACAAAATCAAAGTGTGCTACATCCATACATTGGATTATTATTTAAGGAATAAATGAGCTATCTAGCCAAAAAAAAAAAAAATAGAAGAACCTTAAATGTATTGTATATTACTAAGTGAAAGAAGCCAATCTGAAAAGGCTATGTTATATATCATTCCAACTGTAAGACATACTGGAAAAGGTAACCGTGTGGAAACAGTAAAAGAGAAGTGGTTGCCCAGAGTTCAGGGGAGGGAGAGATGAATAGTTGGAGCACAGAGAATTTTAAGACAGTGAAACTATTTTGTATTACACTGTAATAGAGTATATATGTCATTATACATTTGTCAAAACCCATAGTATGTACAACACAAAGGGTGAACCCTAATGTAAACTATGGACTTTAGCTGAAAATAATGCATTTATATTGGTTCACAATTATAACAAATGTACCACACTAATACAAGGTGTTAATAATAGGAGAAACTGTTTGTAGGGAAAAGGAGGGTATATGGGAATTTTCTGTAATTTTTGCTCAATTTTTCTGCAGACCCAAAACTTCTGAAAAGTCATCTATTAATTTATCAAAAAAATGAGATTGACAGAGTGGATTAAAAAATCATTATCCAACTATATGCTATCTAAAAGATATTCAATTTAGATTAAAAACCCCAAATAGGTTGAAACAGAAAAGATGAAAAAAGATAAATTCATTCAAACAGTAACCAAGAGAGAGCACAAATACTGTATGATATCATTTATATGTGGAATCTAAAAAATGATACAAACAAATGTATATGCAAAACAGAAACAGACTCACAGAAAAAAACTAGTGGTTACCAAAGTGGGGAGGGAAGATGAAAGAGGTCTGGAATTAAAAGATACAATCTACTATGTATAAAATAGATAAGCAACAAGGATATATTATATAGCACAGGGAATTATAGTCATTTTCTTGTAATAACTTTTAAGGGAGTATAATCTGTGAAAATATTGAATCACTATGCTGTATACCTGAAACTAGTATAATATTGTAAATCAACTACACTTCAATAAAATAATAATAAATAAATAAAGGGGAAAAAAGACAGAACTAATAGCTATACTGATAGCAGAGAATATAGACATACAGACAAGAATTACTACTATAGACCAAAAAAATTATAATGATAAATTTGGTCTATCCATCAAGAAGATATAACAATTACAAACATGTATGCATATAGAAACAGATTGCCATAATATATAAAGTAAAAACTAATAGAAATGATTGGAGAAATAGATAATTCCACAATGATAGTTGAACCACAATACTGCACTTAAAATAATGGATAGGACAATTAGATAGAAGATCAGCAAGGAAATGGAAGATCTGAACAACATTATAAACAAACTAAACCTAAAAGACATCTATAGAACACTTGGCCCAACAAAAGCAGAATACATATATTTCTCAGTGCACATGGAACATTCAACAGAATAAAGACCATTAGTTGGTCCATGAAACAAGTCACAATAAATTTAAAATGTTTGAAAGTATGCCCTCTAAGCACAATGGATTGAAATTAGAATCAATAAGAAAAATATTGTGAAACACATGAGTATGTAGAAATTAGATAACGCACTCCTGAGTAATAAATGTCTCAGAAGAAACAAATTTCTGAGCAAATAATTTGAGAAGAATGAAAACAGAAACACAACATACCAAAACATATGGAATGCAGCAAAACTATATCAGAAAGAGTTGTGTTTAAAAAAGAAAGATTTTTTATTGATTTGTCAATTTCTCTGCCATGAAAAAGTGTGTGTGCTTGTGTGTGTGTGTGCATTGAAAATCAAGTGACATAATAATATGTATGATTCCATGGTATTTTTTGAGTTACTACTGTCATGAAATTTGCATTCTTCAGAGAGAGACTTAGAAAGCAAAATAAATAAGAAAATAATCTTTTGATGAAAATCAAAAGAGAATATGGTATAGAGAGATTGGAGAGTAAATTCATATTGGGTAATTCTTCTTAGAAGATGATCTTTAAGTCAAAACTAAAAGACTGGAAGGAGTCAGCCATGATGAAATCAGGGTAAGAGCATTTTAGGCAGAAGAAAAAGTAACTCAAAAGTCCTGAAGCTGGAAATGATCTGTTTGTAAATGGAGTGTTATATCAGCTATGATCCCAGCTTAAAATAGATGGTACATTCCAACTGGGATAATGAGGAAAGTTGAACAAAGGAAGTACTGACAAAGGTGTAAGAAGGATTTGGGAACACCAACAAGGGATTTCTATATTGTACTATGCATGCACTACTCTGGAGCTAGCCACAGTGGGGAGTCTGTCACAAACCCAAGGCCTGAAGTAGCAAAGTGGGGAAGTGGTACAAGAAACCAGGAAAAGAGAATGTGTGGCTACCTCCAGGAGCTATGACTTTGGTTGAGCAACAAAGGCAGCCTCATGTGTCCCAGCTGAGAGGGAGCAAAGGGAAAAGAACCCAAACTAGCTGTTCCCTCATTCTCTAATCCTCAACTGGTCACTCCCATTGGCTGAATC
This sequence comes from Eubalaena glacialis, assembly GCF_028564815.1. Lineage (NCBI taxonomy): Eukaryota > Metazoa > Chordata > Mammalia > Artiodactyla > Balaenidae > Eubalaena > Eubalaena glacialis. The sequence goes on along the minus strand of NC_083722.1, from coordinate 22,700,145 downwards.
CAACCAGAAGCCATATATCAGGGAATCCTTTTGATTCAGACTCTAGAGGGACAGCATAGGGTAGAACATACATAGTGTGATAAAGAATGGAACTGAGGTGGAGGAAAGAGAGTGAAATATCCACCCATCACATGAGTAATGTGGAACAATACACACTCATATGATACCAGTGGTTACCTTTAAGGAAAGAGATGGGATCATGAACCATGAGAGGAGGATGTCAAAGGGAAACATATCTCTTTGTACCTGTTATTCAGTGCATTTTAATTTCTTTCTCAAAATAATGTACTCGTGGATTATATGTGTAACTTTTTAATCTTAAGGTTTGTATACAAATCTGACTGCTATTATGTGGAATGTGTATGTATGACAGAAAGAGAGACAAAGAGAAACAGAGTGAGAGGTTCAGAGAGAGATGGTCCTTTAGTCTTTATATTAGAGAATCATTAAATATTTTAAAAGATTTTTTAATGTCACTTCATTCCACCTCACTGGAAAGACCACTTATGTTTTTTTCCTTCTCTCTTCAACTCATTTGTGTGCCCCTTTATTGTATGGCCAGAAATATTAAATCTTATGTGAGATATTCTACAAATAAACAAAGTAAGATATTTAAGGAACTCACATTTAAATCCTCCAGAATCATTTACTCAAACTAGCTTTGCTCTAACTGTATCCTATTTAAAACTATTGTCCAACAATTATCCAAAAGAGAAATTAAGAAAACAATCCCATATACAATTGCATCGAAAAGAATAAAATACCTAGAAACAAATTTAACCAAAGTGAAAGACCAGTATACTGAAAAGTGTAAGACTCTGATGAAAGAAACTAAAGAACACACAAATAAATGGAAATATATTTGACACTCATGGAATGAAAGAATTAATATTGTTAAAAATGTCCATATAAACCAAAGTAATATACAGATTCAATACAATCCCTATCAAATTCCACTGGCATTTTTCACAGAACTAGAACAAATAATTTTAAATCTTTGTATGGAACTACAAAAGATTCTGAATAGCCAAAGCAATCTTAAGAAAAAAGAACAAAGTGGGAGGCATCATGCTCCCTGATTTCAAACTATAATACAGACTTATAGTGTCTAGCATAAAAACAGCCACACAGATGAATGTAACAAAATAGAGACCCACACATGGTCAATTAATTTATGGCAAAGGAGGCAAGAATAAGAGGGAAAGGACAATAAAAATTGGAAAGCTACATACAAAAGAATGAAAGTGGACCACAATCTTATACCATACAGAAAATTAACACAAAATGGATTAAAGATTCAAATATAAGACCAAAACACATAAAATTCCTAGAAGAAAACATAGTAAGCTACTTGACATCGCTCTTAGTGATAATTTTTTGGATCTGACTCCAAAGGCAATGGCAACAAAATTAAAAATGAATCAATGAGACTACATCAAACTAAAAACCTTCTGCATGGTGAAGGAATCCATGAACAAAATTAAAAGGCAATCTACAGAATGGGAAAAGATATTTACAAATCATATATCCAAACAGTTTAGTATCCAAAGTTTGGTATACAAAGACCTCCCTCATACAACTCAACAACACAAAACAATCTAATTGAAAAGTGGGTAGAAGTATACAAATGTATACAAATGTCAAATCATTACGTTGTACACCTGAACATAATGTAATATTGCGTGTCAATTAAAAAAATGACAATAAAAGCAACATAAAAAAAGGAAAATAAATTAATAAAATAAAATAAAATTTGTTCCCAATGTGCTGGGAAATCAAATGAGCTTATCTTAAACAAATCTAACAGAAGAGACTTCCTACCAACCTCAATTCAATAGATAACTAATTGTACATAAGAAGCATTTCCATGGAGAACTCTGTCCCAAGGAACTTTGTCTGCTAACTCATCTGGGATAAGCATAAATGGACTGTTTGAAACAGTGCCCAAGAGTCTCAGAAATATAATCAAATAGCATACCCACAAAGCATTCTTGATGTTATCTACTATTGTCTTCCCAATCTGGGTTGTGTTTTTTTTTGGCAGCATTGTATCAAATGGTAAATTCTAATTTGGTAATTAGAATGGTAACTAGCCAATGGTAAAAGCTAATTCTTAAATACTCATCTGCATACTACAGTTTCTCTGTCCCTCTCCGAAAGTTTGAAAAATTCAAGTGTGTTCCTTCACAATTCTTTTACCTTAAACGCTATCTATCATAATAAGGTAAGTAAAAAGACACTTGTTTTAAAAGCTATCCATTCTTAGGGAATGTTGGAATGTGTGTACATCACAGTACCTAATATATGTAGGAAAATCAGAGAGCATTTTATCTGGGAGCCTTCTCTAAACTTTGGAAATAACTAGTTTGGTGGTTATAGAAGCAGCTAGATTTCTCTTTGTAATCAATTTCTCTCAGTCTCCCACTTAAACCAACCTTAAAAGCATGTAAATTTTAATAAACACTGTAACTGACAGATGTTAAATATCCGAATGAAGTGTGTAGCCTTCATTCAATCCTGTGAACTTTTTAAATATACAGTCAAAATTTGATGGATTGACTTGTCCATAAGTTTCATCCAAATGTTTTGTGGTCAGATAAAAAGATTTTCTTTCTTCTACAATCTTTTCCTACACATAACTTAATAATCACTGTAAATATAAATAAAATACTGTGTGATGAAAATGATGTATAAAAACATACACTACAATGAAAATGTTAGTGGAGAGACAATGGAGAGGTCAAAAGGAATAGTCTGACACTGTTTTAAAGTGACTTTAAACATTCATGGATAAATAGATCCCTATGTTGTTAAATAGTGATGGAAAAATCACTGGAAGTAGGTCAAAAATTGGATTAAAAAAAGTCATGGTATCCGAGAGTTAAAAGTAATGAAATATCATGAGAATCACATGGAAAAGATTAGAGATCTAGGATAGAATTACAGCGCTTAAATATACACCTGTGGAATCTTGAAACTACGAATTTATAGTCTCGCTATCTCATTACCTCATTGATTGCCTTTTGATATTTAGAACCTGCCTAGTTATTAGCCGACAATATGGATGAATGATTAACAGTATCTTGAAATATAGATACTAAAATTTCCTTTGTCATAGGGCTTGGAGATAGGTACTAAATGATTTAATGGGTGTAAATGCTTACTGTAGTATTTGGCACACAGGGCTCATTAAGGATGAGTTGAAATTATTATTTTATTATTGTATTGCACACATCTGACCTAGAGGTAGTATGTAATCAAAGGGCCACATTCATACCTTTAGCCTTGAGTAGCTTTGTGTGATACCTCACAGGATGGCTTTGAGGATTTAATGAAATAGAGAATGTGAAAACTGTGCTTTGCAACCCTACCAATGTAATCTGTCCTTAAACCAATAATTAACTGGCAGGGTAACTAGGAATTTTGTCACTGGGGTACACTACCTTAAATTCCCATCTGAATATTCCTCACCTTACAAAAGATTACAGATTTCATGAAGCACGCTTTACCACTAAAGGAAAAGTATAAACAGATGGCCAACAGGCACATGAAAAGATGTTAAACATCGCTAATTATTAGAGAAATGCAAATCAAAACTACAATGAAGAATCACCTCACACCAGTCAGAATGGCCATCATTAAAAAGTCTACAAGTAATAAATGCTGGAGAGGGTGTTGACAAAAAGGAACCCTCCTACACTGTTAGTGGGAATGTAAACTGGTGTAGCCACTATGGAGAACAGTATGGAAGTTCCCTAAAAAACTAAAAGTAGAGTTACCATATAATCCTGCAATCCCACTCCTGGGCATATATCTGGAGAAAGCTCTAATTCAAAAAGACACTTGCACCCCAATGTTTATAGAAGCACTATTTACACTAGCCAAGACATGAAAGCAACCTAAATGTCCATCTACAGATGAATGGATAAAGAAAACATGATATATATATATATATATATATATATATATACACACACACACAATGGAATATTACTCAGGAATAAAAAAGAATGAAATAATGCCATTTGCAGCAACATGGATGGACCTAGAGATTATCATATTAAGTGAAGTAAGTCAAACAGGGTAAGACAAATACCATAGGATATCACTTATATGTGGAATCTAAAAAATGATACAAATGAACTTATTTAAAAAACAGAAGTAGATTCACAGACATGGAAAACAAACTTATGGTTACCAAAGGGGTCAGTGGGGTGGAGAGGGGGAGAGATAAATTAGGAGTTTGTGATTAACATATACACAGGGCTACATATAAAATAAGTAAACAACAAGGACCTACTGTATAGCACAGAAAACTAAACTCAATAGCTTGTGATAACCTATAATAGAAAAGAATCTGAAAAAGAATATTATATAGATATATAGATATAAAACTGAATCACTTTCTGTATACTTGAAACTAATACAACATTGTAAATTCTACTTCAGTTTAAAATAAAGAAAAAAATTTAAGCATAAACAAAAAAAATCTCATTACATTATTAATTTTCTCAAAATATTGCTTTACTCAACTAGCTGATCTTATTGTTACAATATGCCTCTCAGCTAAAAAAAATTTTTTTAGAGTAATATAGCCTCAGTATGTAAAATGATTTGTGGCTATGAATAAGTCTCTGGTCCTGAATTGGAATAAAGACTTTCCTCCTGACACCAGTTCCCTGGACATAAAGGTTGTATTTGTAGTTACATACAATTAAGTAAATCATTGATAACTATCCAGAGTCTTCTATAAAAAGAGGATAAGCTCACTTGATAAAGAAAAATTCGTACAAGATAGATAACTAAAATTTAAAATGAAAAATCAAATGCCCAGTTTGAATGAAATAGTTATGCAAGAAAATTTACATCCAAAAACAAATTTTGAATATAGGAAAATATATATGTCATAGCTTAAGTCTCTCAGTTTATACTTCGGGAAACTGACATGAAAGTGTTTCAGTTTCTTGCTCATTTCTAAATTACTAAAATGGGTTTGACTAAAAACAGCCTGATTTGTCCCCATGAGAACGATATAAGTATTCAACTATAATAATATATTGATACTTGGATCTAGACAAGGCTATCTTAATGATTCTTATAGTGCAGGGTTTTCTCCACCTCCTTCTTATGCTATGGTTCCTCAACACTTTTAGACTTCTTAATATTTCAATAATGCCTTGCAGAAGTGTTTTTGAAAACCAACCATCTAATTCCTAGGCCCCGTGCCACATCTTCTCTAACAGACACCCAAAGATAGGAACCAATACACTTCATTTTAACAGACTTTTCAGCTGATATTTATGCAACCTGAATTATGAAAAGCATTACTTTGGAGTATCCAAAACAGTCACTTCTTGGCATTCAATCCTCACCATAGCCCAAGGACATAGTTACTGTCATCTTTATTATACAGAGCAGGAAATTCAGTTTCAGTTTCAGAAAGGTTAGGTTACTTGTTAATTTGTAGCGTCATGAAAAGAAATTAAGTCACCTGGTGTCACATTTTTTAATTATCACCCCCCCTCCCAGTTACTGTACCCAATCTTCTATGACTGGATGCTTAACTGTGCACAATGCATACTTGTGTTTTGTCATTTCTCAAAACTATTTCTACCTTTCCTGCCACTTCTCTGATAAAGGTGAAAATTGAAGATAATGGATCTAAATAACAAGAGCCATCCCGAAGAGTTTATTCTACTAGGCTTTACTGACCGTCCTTGGCTAGAGCTTCCTGTATGCATTGTTCTGCTTTTAACATACCCCATGGCCATGGTGGGAAACATAGCCATCATTCTGGTGTCCAAGTTAGTCCCCCATCTGCACAGCCCCATGTATTTCTTCCTCACCAACCTCTCCTTTTTGGACATGTGCTACACCGCAAGCATTGCTCCTCAGATGCTGTTTAACCTGGGAACTTCTGAGAAGACAATCAGCCATACGGGGTGTGCAGTTCAGCTTTATTTCTTCCACATAATGGGGGGGCACAGAATGCCTGCTTTTGACCATTATGTCTTTTGATCACTATGCGGCCATCTGCAAGCCTCTACACTACACCCTCATCATGAATCAGCGTGTCTGCATCTTATTGGTGGCCACTGTGTGGCTGAGTGGAATGACCTATGCTGTCTCAGAGGCCACTATTACATTACAGTTACCACTGTGTGGTCACAATACACTGGATCATTTATTGTGTGAGATTCCTGTTCTGATAAAGACTGCCTGTGGTGAAAGGGGTGCTAATGAGCTCACACTCTCTGTGGTATGCATTTTTTTTGTTAGCTGTGCCACTATGCTTAATTCTTGCTTCCTCTGCTTCTATTGGACACACTGCATTTAAGATTAAATCTTCTGAAGGACGAAAAAAAGCCTTTGGGACATATTCCTCCCATCTCATTGTAGTTTTCTTATTTTATGGCCCAGGCATTAATATGTACCTTCAGCCCTGCTCCTCTATCTCAAGGGACCAGCCCAAGTTCACGGCTCTCTTCTATGGAGTGGTGACTCCTACACTCAACCCTTTCATCTACAGTCTGAGAAGTAAGGATGTAAAGGGGGCACTGGGCAACCTGGTGAGGAGCATTTTCACTTCCAAGGGATAGTTGGCAGACATCAAATGAAATTATTTAACAATTAGAGTAGTTACATAGGGGTTTCTCTAACAACTCATTCTTGTCTCATACTTCCCCAGATCATGTTAGATGTTCTTCTTGCAAAATGTGTCATGTTTCTCATATTCCTTCTAATGGTGTTAGGCAAGGGTAATACTTGGCCAATATGCACCAGTAAGGGCACCCTGTTTGTAATAAATCTATTAAAAATAGTTCTATTTTGGTTGGTACATAGTGAAACACTGTGTTAAACAGTAAAAAAAAAAAAAGAAAAAAGTACTATAAATTAGAAACTAATTAGTTCAAGCTATCATCATAAAATAGCATGGCAACCATTCATCAGTGGACTTCCTATGACAGTGTCATGGGGAGAAACATTTCATCACTCTGCGAGGTTGGCCATGTCTAAGTTGGCAGCACAGTGCCACTGTGCGTTCAGTGTGAGGCACTCTACACCTTAGACCAACCATGAATCTCATAACTTTATCAACCTCAATTTATCTAGACGCTACTGCTTCTTTAAAAACATATTGTTGAGGCTTCCCTGGTGGCGCAGTGGTTAAGAATCCGCCTGCCAATGCAGGGGACACGGGTATGAGCCCTGGTCCCGGAAGATCCCACATGCCGCGGAGCACCTAAGCCTGTGTGCCACAACTACTGAAGCTCGTGTGCCTAGAGCCCGTGCTCCGCAACAAGAGAAGCCACCGAAATGAGAAGCCCGCGCACCGCAACAAAGAGTAGCCTCCACTCGCCGCAACTAGAGAAAGCCTGCGTGCAGCAACAAAGACCCAGTGCAGCCAAAAGTAAATAAATAATAAATAAATAAAGAAAAAGAAAAAAAAATATTGTTACACTTAGTGTTTTGTATTTTTAACTAAAGAATGTATCACTAAATATTCAAATAAATAAAATATATGGACAAAATGTGTGGATAAGTTCTTAATGTTTCTTTTAAATATCATCAGCATGAGCCTTCTGAATCAATGAGAGAACAAGGTAGTGATATTAATAATGAACCACAACATGAAAACATTTTTGTGCATAATGGGAACAGCCAGGAATGTCTTTTGAAACTGTGCAAGAATCAATATAAGAAAAAACAATTCGTATTTCTAGAATGGAAAGCAGCTTGACTACTTCAGCAATATGAGTATATTTTTGATGCTTAGAATTTGTATCATTAAAAGTTGAGAATTCTAAACTTAGCTCTAGGATTCACATCCAGCTAAAAACTTTTTCATAAAATAAGTTACATTTTTGAAAGCATATTAAATGATTTTATAGTTACTTAATGTTGAATTAATATGGTGAGAAATCAACATAACGTTGTGTAGTGAAAAATTAACAGGTAAGAAAAACAAGAGTCACTTGGGCTTTCCTGGCATATCTTCTGGTACAATCAATATCTAAGTAAATTATTGGATGGAAAATCACATGTTATCCTAGACAAGAAGCAACTGTAATTCAGACCTACTTTTTGAAATAGAACATATCATCTGGTGCTTGGTCCAGTTCTTGAGACAAATGGACTTTGGTATATTTAGTTTGGAAAAAAAATTCTAAATAACTTTAAAATTTGGCTGATTGGTGGCTGATTGCCATAAAATGTTTAAAGTTTCACACATACACACACACACATACACACCCATCACACAAAACAATGAAAATAAAAATTCTGTTATGTTAAATAATATCTCTGACCATTTTTACTAGTTAAGATATCCTTTGTCTAACTTAGTCTTACTTAGAGAAAATGGTAATTTTTAGTTTGGAGGGCAAAACCCAACAAGATTTGTGTTGTAAGCTTAGGTATAGAGACTATTTAGAGCTGTTCAGATAGCTTTCTTAAATTATCTACTTACTACCTTTTAGGACTGTTAAGACAATTCATTTCAGAATTGTGAGTGTGTCCAGGCAGAATGCAATAGTAATAAAATGTACCTTTAATACTGGGCTTCTGCCCTCTTAAGTTTTTAACTGCACAACTCATGACAAGTGCTCTTATCACAAAAAAAAGCAAGGAACATCATCTTTTGGAGATGATGGATATTTTAATATTGTTTGTGGTGATAGCATCATGGGTATAGGCATGTGTTCAAACTCATCAAAATGTATGCATTAAATATATGCAACCTTTTGTATATTAAGTATATACCTCAATAAAGTTTTTAAAAACAATGTAAATCTGGAATAGAGGAAGAACACTAAATTCCAAAAAAAGAGGAAGAATTAAAGATTCTTTTCCAGGAGCAAGTGGAAAGATTTTGAATATTTAGTAGGAATATATAGGAATATATCACTGACTGAGGGAACATCATAATCAAGTAAATGTTTAAGGACCCACAACTATTGAAAAGCTGCCATCAGTTAGTAAATGTGTTAGATACTTTGTATTAAAATTTTTATCTAATCATCAATAACCCTTCAAGGTAGGTATTTTGCACAGCTGATAGATATTGAAATTGTGCTCATTAACTCTTGAGTTTCAATAGTTTACATCAGAATTGGAATTTGAAAGCCTTTCAATTACCAAACATCCATGCTTTTTTCCACAATATAACAGTGTATTGCAAAGATGACAGACATTTAAGATTATGCATCGACATGAGGAATAGTTCAATTCGTCTCAAGCTGAAGATTTCATGGGGCGGTATGTATGTAAGATTGAAAGGGGGATATACATTGAACCAGAACCAGGGACCAGAAATGAAGGTAATTTTAAAGAATGTGTGTATCTATATGTGAACTAATGTTACAGGATTTTAATTCCTCTAGTTATATAAGACCTCTATTTAATAAGACTACATTTAATTAAGTGAACAATGGCTTAGAATAGGAAACACTGGAAACATGACTGGTTATGGTTACTGCAACAATCTATGCAACAGATGACAAGTTCCTTGACTAGGATAAGTTTGTTAAAATCTAAAAGAAGAAAAAAAGTGTGAAACGTTGATGTAGGAGGCTGACTTGGAAATTTATTGAATGTGGCTCATCTGGGAAAGACATAAGCAAAAGGTAACGGTGATGTTTTAAGTCTAGAGCACTGAGCAGGAGGTGTTGATCTGCTCAAGAAGTTAATATCAAAAAAGTAAAAACAGAACTTTAAAAGGACACTAGAAAAACTACAGTCAAATTCCAAAATGTAAAAAAAGATTTTATCAATTATCTACAAGAAAAAAATGGCCTTCAATTGCTAAAAGAAAGAATAAACAGGTTTTTTGAAAGAGACCTTGACTAAAAGGATAAAATTTTTAATTTTGTAAGATTTCCTTTTTTGGATAAATTAATCTAATCCATCCAACTAAACATGATATTATGATATCTTAGGATAACAGGTTTAAGCATTCAATATATTAGTATATTATATGATAAATATTTTAACAAGAATTGGTACTGGGAAACTGGAGGTTGGACAACAGATTCTTCAGTCACTTCTAACTCTTAAAGTTTGTAATTCTCTTCAAAGAGGGCTCTCCACAGTGAAACAGTATTACTAATGAAAAACACCTATGAGTCTCAGATTTACAGTTCTTTTTGTATATGTAATGTGTTGTCTATATTGGAATAGTGAGGAGAGGTGAAGGCCAAGTGGGCAGTGGGAGGAGGGAGTATGAATGCTTTGGCAGGTAAGCATCTTTAAAAATTGTTTTCTGAAATTACTTGCTATTATCCCAACATCCCCCCATTGAACAAACAGTAGAGTTAAATGAACCATGGAGACCTCAGTTCCTTCTACTCTCAGGGGATTCATTATCTCAGATTGCAAATTCTTAAATGCTACAAATGATCTAGGCAAATTTCTCTGAATTCCACAGGAAATTATATGTCCTAAGTGACTCTTGGTAGAAAGGAAACAACTGAAATGTCACATTAACAGGGCTATTAATATTAATTTTAACTGCTGGTCAAGGTACATCAGTATATCTGTTAATATCAAGTTTTGTGTTATTTGTTTACAAATTAGTAAATATGTTAATGTTAATTAATTTCTATCTAATACATTTCATTTGCACAATTATTCATATGAACATCATATATTACAATAAGGATGATAATTAAAAATCAGTGATGGACCTCAACAAAATACTAGCAAACTGAACCCAGCAATACATTAAAAGGATCATACACCATGATCAAGTGGGATTTATCCCAGGGATGGAAGGACTCTTCAATATCAACAAATCAATCAGTATGATACATCATATTAACATATTGAAAAATAAAAACCATATGATCATCTCAATAATGCAGAAACAGCTTTTGACAAAATTGAACACCCATTTATGATAAAAACTCTCCAGAAAGTGGGCATAGAGGGAACATATCCCAACATAATAAGACCATATATGACAAACCTACAGCTATTCATCAGTGAAAAGCTGAAACCATTTCCACTAAGATCAGGAACAAGACAAGGTTGTCCACTCTCACCACTATTATTCAACATAGTTTTGGAAGTTTTAGACACAGCAATCAGGGAAGAAAAAGAGATGAAAGGAATCCAAATCAGAACAGAAGAAGTACAACTGTCACTGTTTGCAGATGACATGATACTATACATAGAGAATCCTAAAGATGCCACCAGAAAACTACTAGAGCTAATCAATGAATTTGGTAAAGTAGCAGGATACAAAATTAATGCACAGAAATCTCTTGCATTCCTATACACTAATGATGAAAAATCTGAGAGAGAAATTAAGGAAACACTCCCATTTACCACTGCAACAAAAAGAATAAAATACCTAGGAATAAACCTACCCAAGGAGACAAAAGAACTGTATGCAGAAAACTATAAGACACTGATGAAAGAAATTAAAGATGATACAAACAGATGGAGAGATCTACCATGTTCTTGGATTGGAAGAATCAACATTGTGAAAATGACTATACTACCCAAAGCAATCTACAGATTCAATTCAATCCCTATCAAACTACCAATGGCATTTTTCACAGAACTAGAACAAAAAATTTCACAATTTGTATGGAAACACAAAAGACCCCGAATAGCCAAAGCAATCTTGAGAAAGAAAAACGGAGCTGGGGGCTTCCCTGGTGGCGCAGTGGTTGAGAATCTGCCTGCCAAAGCAAGGGACACGGGTTCGAGCCCTGGTCTGGGAAGATCCCACATGCCGCGGAGCAACTAGGCCCGTGAGCCACAATTACTGAGCCTGCGCGTCTGGAGCCTGTGCTCCGCAACAAGAGAGGCCGCGATAGTGAGAGGCCCATGCACCGCGACGAAGAGTGGCCCCCACTTGCCGCAACTAGAGAAAGCCCTCGCACAGAAACGAAGACCCAACACAGCCATAAATAAGTAAATAAAAGTGTAAAAAAAAAAAAAGAAAAACGGAGCTGGAGGAATCAGGCTCCCGGACTTCAGACTATACTACAAAGCTACAGTAATCAAGTCAGTATAGCATGTATGTGGAACCTAGAAAAATGGTACAGATGAACCGGTTTGCAGGGCAGAAGTTGAGACACAGATGTAGAGAACAAATGTATGGACACCAAGGGGGGAAAACCGCGGTGGGGTGGGGATGGTAGTGTGCTGAATTGGGTGATTGGGGTTGACATGTATACACTGATGTGTATAAAACTGATGACTAATAAGAACCTGCACTATAAAAAAACAAACAAGCAAACAAAAAAACACTAATACTAAACTTTCTTTGGGTTATTTGTATGGAAATATGTTAATATAAATGTTTCAGACATTACACGAAATTTCTAAAAATCTTATATGTTCTGGTATAATGTTATAAGTCATAATTCTAGTTATTACTTTAAAATGTATACCTCAGAAATAACTAAATTTCCTTGTCAATTGCATTATTATGAACTTTCATCAAATCTTTAACCATGGTCATTTTTAAGTCTTTTGTCATTTACAGACAGTTCTGGGTGTACTCTGATGCTTTTGCAAAAATATTCCTATAAAAGGGTTTCATCTTCAAGGAATTCATGGAAAAGACTCTGACAAGTACAGGTTTCTGGTAACTGACTATACTGCTGAACTGAATGAATAAGCATTTTCAGAACTCTAATGGAAAACTGATGAATTCATAAAAGTGCTAACAAAAGATCAAGATGAAAAAAAAAATTAATTACATGGGACTGAGTGAACTGATGAGGATGATTATAATTTTTGTGATTTTCTGTTTGAATAAAAAAAAAAATCCCACAAGGACTCAGAGGCAAAAAATATATTTTTTGAAAATTGAAAAATCAATTTTCACTGCAAAGTAAAGGAGCTGTTACAGTGGAGGATTACTGGACTGAATGTCAATATTATGACATAGTATGAGTGTGTTTCATGTTTGGTAATTGCAATCATTGTTGCTTTTGTTGTGGTCATCCATTTACAAAGCTTGGTGTCGGTTTATTTAGCTCTTGTAAAAATAAAATACAGTGTGTGTGTGTGTGTGTGTGTGTGTGTGTGTGTGTGTGTGTGTGAAATAAATAAATAAATAAATAAAGACAGGGTGAGGGATGGAGGAAGGAAAGAAGAAGGGAAGAGACTGTGAGAAGAAAGAGAGCCTGTGCTTTCCAGATGTTTCCATTCCTCCTCACTCTGTCAAGAGAATGCAGTTTTCCACAAATTAAGCCACAAATGTCACATTACTCTTTCTTCAATAAACCTAATTTCAGGGCCTCAAAAAAAAAAAAAAAAAAAAAAAAAAGGCTTTTGCCAGCTCAATAGTACTTCTCTCAGTCTGAAGCTTAATGGTGGATTTGCCCATTACAATAAGAGTTAGGTAATAACACTGTCTGACCTTGGAGTGACTCATGCCCTTCTCTGCTGACTGGCTCCAGCAGAAAGGGTGATACAAAATAAATGGATGGGTTAGTACATCATAATAAGATGGGCATCACCAACTCTAGGGCTTCTGAATCTTACTAATTTTAAACATATACTCTGTTCTAATGGCAAGTGCCCCGAGTAGATTGGGATATAATAAAAAATTGATTACTAAAAAAAAAAAAAAGGTCTTTTAAAAAATGAGTGGTAACAATTAATTTTTGCTAGTAATTAGTCAAAACAAAGTGAAAAACAAACATTCTAATATATACATAACCAGTTTCAGAAATAATTATTTTAATATTAGAAAGTATGTAATTACAGTCTTCAACAAATATTAGATAAGTCCCTACTTTGTGTCAACTACTAAAATAGATACTGGAGATACTGAAAGTATCATTAGATGGCTCAATAAACAATTTTTCTAACTAGTTGGAAGAAATTTTTTTAATTCCATGTTACAGAGTAGGTTATCAGTATGTAATTGCTGATCTACAATTAAATGTATAGCATCAATGGTTGAAAAATCAGGAAATTATAATCTGAGAATCTCCTTTACTCATGTGTAAGAGGCAAAGCTGCCTCTAAGGTGAAAACATTTTATCAGCTTAAATTCATTTCTCATAGCAAGATTTATTCTGATGTCATTTTTAAAAGACGATATATAATGGAATCATCTATAGGACTTGTTTAAACCACAGAGCTATACCACCTCCCAAAGCAATCAATTATATTTGGCAAAAGGCTAATGTTCAGCCGAGATTGAAAACAAGTGTCCTATAAAATTAGAAAATCTAGGAATAGGATGTTCAGAAATTGAGTCAGTCCATCACTTCATTTACTCTTTATTGCCAGGGCTAACATTTTGTAGTGTAGTGTCAAAATTGCAGACGAAAAGAAAGAAATAGATATAGTAACTTTGATGGAAGCAAAGATGTTGGAAGTAAAAAAGACATTCCAAGTATGGGCCTTGAAATGCCCACTGAAATTTTGCAATGGAACAACTCACTAGCAAATAATTCTATGTCCAAATAAATTGTCTTTTATATGTGAAAGAAGCAGAGAGAAGCTTTTCTGATATGGCATATCTCAGTTAGTAGACGATTCATGTAATTTCTTAAATTTTTCAGAATTAATGCAGCCAAGGAAAAGATCAATCAAAATGTAAAATAACCCAGAACCAACAGACTAAAGAATGTATTATTTGTTACCAGTGTGTGCAATATATTGTTGATTAGTACTCAGAATCCACTTTAGCACCCCCCTGGTTTGGTTTCTTGTACTATAAGGGCTAGAAAGTGAAAACAATTAGATGTATTTGTGTAAGAATCTGAAGGGGGAGGCAGGTAGAGACCATTCTCTGCAGTGTTTCCTTCTGGAAAGTGAAGGTGTAAAGATGCCAGTATTTCATCTCCAGCTTGATGGTTGTCAAGATGCTGATTTGGTGGTAGTGTCAGCCAGACTCTCTGCTTCAGTGTGTTTAATTAATCTAATAAAGATTAGCTACAAAAAAAAAGCTTGAGCTAACAGGATGTTTAATAATGAAGTAATGAACACTTTCCTCCTGAATTCAGGAACAAGATAAATATAAATTCAATTTAAAATTGTAGTAGAGACCTTAACAAGAATTAATAAGGGAAGTCAAAAGGTGGCTAGATACAAGATGAAAATTAAAAATTCAGTTGCATTTCTATATAAGCAATAAACAATAGAAAATTGAAATTTAAAAATAAAACCAGTTAAAATAGAGTTTTTAAATAGGAATAAATCTAAACAAATGATATGCAAAAGCCCGCTTTGAAAACTATTAAACAACACTAAGAGAAATCAAAGAAGGCCTAAATAAATATGGAGCTAGACCATGTTCATGGATTGGAAGACATAATATTGTTATAATGTCAGTTTTCCCTAAACTGATCTCCAGATTCAAAACATCTCCAACTAAGTAGGCAGAATAATGGCTCCCCAAAAGATGTCCTCATCCTATCCCTTTGAACCTGTGAATATATTATGTGATGTGGTAAGAGAGAATTAAAGTTGCAGATGGAATTAAGGCTGCTAATCAGAAACCTTAAAAGAGGGAGATTATTCTGAATTATCTGGATGGTCCCAATGTAATCACAAGCGTCCTTAAATGAAGGAAAACGGAGGCAGAAGAGTCAATGTCAGAGTGCTCAATGGAGAAAGACTAGACTGGCCATTCCTAGCTTGAAGATGGAAGGAGGCCATGAGCCAATGAATATGGCAGACCCTAGAAACTGGAAAAGGCAAGAAAATGAATTCTCCCTAGAGCCTCCAGAAAAGAATGCAACCCTACTAAAATCTTGCATTTATCTCAGAGACACCCATTTTGGACTTCCGATCTCCAAAAATGTAAGATAATAAATCTGTGTTATTTAAAGCCACTAAGTTTTTGGTAATTTGTAACAGCAGCAATAGGAAACTAATATACCAACCAAGTTTTTTAAGAAATTGACCAGCTGATTGCAAAACTGACACGGAAATGCAAACACCTACAATATCCCCAAACCATCTTAAAAGAGAAGAACAAAGTTGAAGGAACTAAATCACCTAACTCCTAGATTTACTATAAATCTACAGCAATCAGGACATTGCAGTATTGGCCTAAGCACAGACAAAGAGGTCAATAGAGAGCCCAGAAATAGACGTATAAGGTCAACTGATTTTTGACAAAGGTGCCAAAACTTAATAAGGAAAAGATAAAACAAATGGTGCTGAAATTGCTGGATATCCTATGGAAAATATTGAAGTTCAACTTCTACCTCACACCATACATAAAAATTAACTTGAAATGAATCATAGACCTAAACATAAAAGCTAAAATTATAAAGCTTCTAGAAAAAATATAGAACACTATCTTCATAACCTTAGAGTAGGTAAAGACTAATCATAAAACAAAAATTCATGTATTGAACTTTTTTAAATTAAAACTTTGTCTCTTCAAAAGACACCACTAAGGAATTTAAAAGGCAGCCATAGTCTTAGGTTACTGCATGTTCAGGATGGTCTGTGTCTGAAATAGAAAAGTAGTTAAAATTCCCATAAATGAAGAAAAAATGACTGTCGGGACTTTTTGTCTACTCTTTTCGGGGAGAGAATGAAAACATTTTCAGTAGCCTGAAAAATAGCTATATCTTGTTAGGCAGAAGCATAAAGTTTTTATGCTAGTTTGTAAATCTTCATATACGTGTACAAGGGTATGTATGGATGCTAAGTAACTAAAGATGAGCTGGATATTAAACTCGATACACAGCTGGATTATGCTACATATTAAACTTTCTATTCTGAATCTACTTTTCTATATCTTGCTCTGCAGTTCTGGATTTGGTAATCTAAAACTACACTTCTTTGCAAGATGGCTTCTAGTTAGTTACATTCTATCAGAGAGCCATAAAGAGGTATTAAAAGGCAGGACATGGCAAGAAGGAACTTCCTCATTACTCTTATGTTTTTGTTCCTATATTACCCCAGTAACAGAACTTAACCCAGAAGCAACAACTGGTTTCAGTTTCCAACTATTTTAGTGATTCTAAAGCCAGTGTCCTTGTACCTCTTCAGAGTTACCAGAATCAGCAAGGCAGCACCAAATCCTCAGTGCTCCAGAGGCACCAGCCACAGCCAAGTGGAGACCTCCGTTTGGTAGTCTGAGTCTCAGCTCTGCAAGTCCCTCCGCAAGCATTTGGATTCTCTTCCCTTTGTATTCTTAGCCCTAGGGTGGAAGCTAGTTCCTGAAGTTACTATGTCAGCCATTTCAGTGTTTCTTTTTCTTTTTTTTTTTTTAATAAATTTATTTATTTTTGGCTGCGTTGGGTCTTCGTTGCTGCGCGCAGGCTTTCTCTAGTTGCGGCGAGCAAGGGCTACTCTTCATTGCGGTGCGCGGGCTCCTCATCGCAGTGGCTTCTCTTGTTGCGGAGCAACGGCTCTAGGCGCGCAGGCTTCAGTAGTTGTGACACGTGGGCTTAGCTGTTCCGCGTCATGTGGGATATTCGCGGACCAGGGCTTGAACCCGCGTGCCATGCATTGGCAGCCGATTCTTAACCACTGTGCCACCAGGGAAGCTCCTCTTCTTTTTAAGTCTTCCAAAATCTGTTTAACATATTTTTTTTTATTAAACTCTCTTCATTTAAATAACATATTTCTTACATGACTGGAATCAGACTGAAACTGTACTTTCAAGAAACCCTTTAAATATATCTATATTTTTAAAATTTATTTATTTATGGCTGTGTTGGGTCTTCGTTTCTGTGCAAGGGCTTTCTTCTAGTTGTGGCAAGCGGGGGCCACTCTTCATCGCGGTGCGCGGGCCTCTCACTATCGCGGCCTCTCGTTGCGGAGCACAGGCTCCAGACGCGCAGGCTCAGTAATTGTGGCTCACGGGCCCAGTTGCTCCGCGGCATGTGGGATCTTCCCAGACCAGGGCTCGAACCCGTGTCCCCTGCATTGGCAGGCAGATTCTCAACCACTGCGCCACCAGGGAAGCCCTAAATATATTTTTTTTAATTAATAGAATTATAAGGATCAATTGACAAATATACCATCATGGTGTATAATTTCAATTCACTTCTCTTAGTTATTATAGATTAGACAAACCCAGTGAACAAAGATACAGAATATCAGAACAGCAATTAACAAGCTTGATATAAGGCTCATATATACATTCTTCTCAAGTACACGTAGTACATTTTAAATTTTTTATCATGTTCTACATGTTACAATGTATTTAAATAATTTTTTAAAACTGTATCCTCTGAGGAATTTTCCTGGAGTTCCAGTGGTTAGGACTTGGTGCTTTCACTGCTGTGGCCCTGGTTCAATCCCTGGTCAGGGAACTAAGATCTTGCAAGCCGTGCAGTGCGGCCAAAAAAGAAAAGTGTCCTCTGACCAAATTAAGCTAATTTTTAAAGATAATAAAGATAAAGTTTCACATATTTTGGGATTAAAACTCATGGGTGAAAGAATAAATTATAGTAGAAATTTTAAAAGCTTGGAACCATAAGAGTGACATCATTAAAATAGCAAAATACAATAGTCCACCCTTAGCCATGAGGGTTACATTCCAAGACTCCCGGTGGATGCCTGAAACTGCAAATATTGTAGTACCAAATCCTGTATATATTATGTTTTTTCCTATACATACATACCTACAATAAAGCTTAATTTATAAATTAGACATGATAAGAGATTGACAACAATCACTAATAATAATATAGAACAATTAAGTCAAGAACCTTCACCTTTTCACTTAAAGGAAGGACTTTACAGCTTCTTTTCTGGTATATTCTAATTGCCAGCATCACTACTCTTGTGCTTTGGAGCCGTTATTAACTAAAATAAGAACTACTTGAACACAAGCTCTGAGATACCACAACAGTTGATGTGATAACTGAGATGGCTACTAAGTGACTAACAGGTAGGTAGCATATACAGAGTGGATAAGCTGGACAAAGGGATAATTCATGTCCCAGGTGGGACAGAGCAGGACAGTGCAAGATTTCATCACACTACTCAGAATGGCACACAATTTTAAACTTATGAATTATTTCTGGAATTTTCCATTTAATAGTTTTGGACCATTGTTGACTGCAGGTAACAGAAAACACAGAAAGCAAAACTGTGGGTAAGGGGAGACTACTGTAGGAGTTTTCTACCATCTTCCCCCCAAAGAACACTGACTTTGACAATCACCAACAGACAACAGTGCCTTTGTGAAACTCTGGGAGTCCATTGGAAAAGTACCAGCACATCGTTGGAGCAGAAACAAATCCAAGATTGGACACATTGGTGAGGGTAAGAAGAACAGTTTTACTTTACTACCTGCCACCTCTCCTCCAAGGTGTCACAGCTCAGTGCCAAGGGACACTTCCTTAGCCTGTGATTTCTCCTTTGTGAGAAAGTGAGAGCATCTGAGTGAGCACCCGGCTTCCCTAGCTGTGTAGGACACTGTCAAAGAAACCGACTTATTTCTCACCCCATCCAGTATATGGAGGATGTGCTGCAAGACTCGGGCGGAATGGAGACCGTGGGGAAGGAAGGGCCTGAGAAAACAGCAGCCAGGGCTCTTGGAGGGCAACAAAAGGATGCGGTTCCTACTAAATGCTTTGCAGACTCCACCAGGAAAAAAAGAGAGAGGACAAAAATAAATAAAATTATAAATGAGGGCTTCCCTGGTGGCGCAGTGGTTGACAGTCCGCCTGCCAATGCAGGGCAGACGGGTTCGAGCCCTGGTCTGGGAGGATCCCACATGCCGTGGAGCAGCTGGGCCCCTGAGCCACAATTACTGAGCCTGCGCGTCTGGAGCCTGTGCTCCGCAACAAGAGAGGCCGCGATAGTGAGAGGCCCGCGCACCGCGATGAAGAGTGGCCCCCGCTTGCCACAACTAGAGAAAGCCCTTGCACGGAAACGAAGACCCAACACAGCCATAAAAAAAAAAAAAAAATTATAAATGAAAAAGATATTACAGCTGACACCACACAAAATACAAAGGATCATAAAAGACTATTATGAACAATTATACACCAATAAATTGGACAACTTAGAAGAAATGGTAAATTCCTAAAACCACACAACCTACCAAGATTGAATCATGAAGAAATAGAAAATCTAAACAGACCAATTACTAGTAAAGAGATTGAATCAGTAATCAAAACCTCCCAACAAAGAAAATTCTAGGACCAGATGGCCTCATTGGTGATTTCTCCCAACCATTTAAAGTAGAATTAATACCAGTTCTTCTCAAACTCTTCCAAAAAAACTGCAGAGGAAAAATAACTCCCAACTCATTTGATGAGGACAGCATTACCCTGATACCAAAGCCAGATAAGGACACTACAAGAAAAGAAAACTACAGGCCAATATCCTTGATGAATATATGATGAATATAGGTGAAAATTTCTCAAAAAAATGCTATCAAACCAAATTCAGCAGGACATTAATAGGATCATACAACATGATCAAGTGGAATTTATCCCTAAGGTATAGGATGGTTCAATATTCCTGAATGAATAAATGTGATATATCACATTAATAAAGTAAAAGAAAAAAAGTATATGATCATCTCAATAGATGCAGAATAAACATTTGACAAGATTCAACATACATTCATGGTAAAAACTCTAAGCAAAAATTGGTACAGAAGGAACATACCGCAACATAAGAAAGGCCATATATGACAAGCCCACAGCAAATATCACACTCAACGGTAAAGGTTGAAAGCTTTTCCTCTAAGATCAGGAGCAAGACAAGGATGGCCACTCTTGTCACCTCTATTCAATATAGTAGTGGAAGTCCTAGCCAGAGTAATTAGGAAAGGAAAAGAAATGAAAGGCATCTAAATCAGAAAGGGAGAAGTAAAATTGTCTCTGCAGATGACATGATCTTCTATATAGAAAATCCTAAAGACCTAATCAAAAAACTGTTAGAATAGACAAATTCTGCAAAGTTGCACATAGAAGAAATACGTGCTATTTAGACATTCACATATGTATGTGAGTGTGTTAATGTATAAATTATATCCTAATGTAAGTATGTGATGAACACAAAATTCAATATCACGATTCCCCTGGGGGTCAGGCAGGAAGACGGGACAATGTAAAGGCATACAGGTAGCTCTAAGCTATTAGTAAGTTTCCAGTTCTTGAACAGAGTGGCAGGCTGGAAGGTGTTCATAGTATTATTTTTAATTCATTGAAAATGGAACAATGATGATATGGCTCATGAACCTAGAATGATAATTATTCCATAATTTTTTTAATCAAATAGTTTCTTTCCTGAGGATACAACATCTAGAAATTGCCTGTATTTCTCCAACTTGATTAATATGTTACCTGTTGAATAAACCAAATTCCAATTAAATGTGTTGATTTTTATAGATATGGTTTACATTATATTTATAATATTTAATAGTAAATTTAATATATACATAAAAAATTAATATCTCTGAAATTAATTTCCATGGAAGAAATCTAAATAGAAAATAGAACCTAATGTCTTAAGGGAACTTTTCATAAAGTTGTTGTTTGGATAAGCCTCTGACTGTAGTCAAAGATTTGTTAATCACCTCTGTGGGACACCAGTCCCCAAGGTCTAAACCACATCAACATAGTAGCCTTTAAAGTTGTACATAAATACTTCCCTGTTACATCATTATGGTTCCTGTAGTACACACAGACCAACAGAGCACTCTGTTTAACTAGGCAGAAATCTATCTACAAATGTGTTTAACAAGAATATACACTAAAAGACTACAAATGTAAAGCAATTATACTCCAATAAAGATGTTAAAAAAATAAAAAAGACTACAAATATCTATCGAAAATACATTTAACAAAACCTAATTTTCAACTCTTCCACCAGTCCCACATCTAGTTTTTCTCCAACATCCACATTAGATAGAGACTTCTATTAAATCTCAGTTCAGCTGTTGCATTTAAATATGAATGTGATTGTGATGTTAGTATAAGAAACCGGTGGCTATTCCAATATTTCATACTCAGTAACTTGCCAAACAATTTTTCTGAATAATCAATGAAATGAAGGATCATCATAATGGGCGCATGGGTACTTCTGGACTACATAAGAGCATGACAGCTATGAATTCTTCCCTCAGGAAAGCATAAATACGTTCTAATATTTTTGTCTTCTGGTAAGTATGCCCTGCTATCTTCAACAGAAGACATGGAGTAGAAAACAGATCCTAGATAGCTTAGATGTTAGACATCAGTCTAATATGAAAACAAAAATGTGAAAGGTATGTGAGATATAAATAAATACCAATATACTAATGCCCTCCCAGGAATGAAGACTATATTAAATTTCAACAAGAGCAGTTAGTGGATATTTTAAGTTACTAAATGCTCTCTATGTGCCAAGCATCTTACTAAACATTTTATGTTTAATATATCATTTAATCCTCCTCACAAACCATTCTACAAGGCAGCTGCTACTAGAGTAACTATTTTATGGATGAGGAAACTCAGGCTTAAAGAAGGTAATTAGCTTGCTTCAGTTCACACAGTGAGAAAGCAGCTGAGGTATGTTCTAATAATATCACTGATGGTCTGACTCTAGAGTCTGGGGTCTTAACTATTTTTATATTGTATTTTTCTGCTTTGGCTTTGTACAGCTACAGCAATATACTTCTCACTTCACAATTAATGAGATCCATTTAATATCTTTTCATTTTTTACAAAATTTTAGACAACTATGAAATGTTATGTTTCTGGTTTTCTCTCCATATCATTCTGTACACTCAAGTTATGGTTCATTTGTCTTTAACTTCACTGAAGAAAGTAAAATGTAAAATTATTCTAAATTATTAGAAACTGAAGTCCATACTATGAAAAATGAAAAAGTGAGTTTTAAGTAAAATATAGCATGCCTCTTTTTTTTTTTTTTTTAATGGCGCCAGCTTCAAATGGATTCTTTAATTTATTTACTTTTGGCTGCGCTGCGCGCGGGCTTTCTCTAGTTACCGCGAGCGGGGGCTACTCATTGCGGTGGCTTCTCTTGCTGTGGAGCACAGGCTCTAGGCGCGCAGGCTTCAGTAGTTGTGGCAAACGGGCTCAGTAGTTGTGGCGCACGGGCTTAGTTACTCCGCGGCATGTGAGATCTCCCCGGACCAGGGATCAAACACGTGCCCCCTGCATTCGTAGGTGGATTCCTAACCACTGCGCCACCAAGGAGGTCCACATGCCTCTTTTTTTAACATCTATTTCTTCAGCTTATGTTCTAAGTCTCTTTTTTATATCATATTGACTTTTAAATTTAAAATAATATCTAAAATTTGAGACTTAAAGGCTTAAATTAACATGGAAAATGTTAAAAAGCATAAAATGAAAAGTCCTATATTTGGGTTCACTAGTTTAAATTATGCATAAAGTATAATTCCTGGCTTGACAGCACTTCTAACAAGGGGCCTTAAATAATCCAAAGCTTAAACTGAGCCAGTAATATTTTTCACCTGCTAAATCTAGCTAACACATATTTTGGGAAATGTATGTAGATCATAGATGTTCGCCATTCTCTTCAATAGTGTAGCACATCTGGAGTACTGTGTTCACTTCTAAACTCCCTAATCTGAGGCATTTGATAAACCACAGTGCATCCAATGGATAGCAACCAGAAAAGCATAGTAATTAAAGATCATACAGTGATCTATGCAATTAGCCTGGGAAAATAAATCTAAATGTATATTTAATAATAGATTATAATATTAAAAGAGGCTTAAAAGACATAAAAATTTTTAATGAGTCAAATTAATATTGTCTAGAGATGAATATTTGAGTAATTAAACTATTAAAATACAAGGAGGTGATTACTATAAACATCAGGACAGTGGATACTTTGGAGGACAGAGAAGGGTTATGATTGGGATGAGGCACAAAGAGAAGTTGCTCGGGTGGCTGGCAGCATTCTACTTCTTGACCTGGGTGTCAGTTACAAGAATATTCACCTTAGCTCATCAAGCTTTTATTTTTCTTTCTGTATCCATGTTTTATTTTATAATAAAACTGTTTTTTATAAAGCGATGTCAAATTGACTTATTCTGTATTTATTTCCAGAATAAAGAAAAAGAGCCAGGGCTGTCCTCGTGGCGCAGTGGTTAAGAATCTGCCTGCCAATGCAGGGGACACGGGTTCGAGCCCTGGCCTGGTAAGATCCCACATGCCGCGGAGCAACTAAGCCTGTGCGCCACAACTACTGAGCCTTGTGCTCTAGAGCCCGCGAGCCACAACTACCGAGCCCATTTGCCACAACTACTGAAGCCTGCGCGCCTAGAGCCCAGGCTCCACAACAAAAGAAGCCACCGCAATGAGAAGCCTGCACACCGCAGCGAAGAGTAGCCCCCCGATCGCCGCAACTAGAGAAAGACCACGCACAGCAACGAAGACCCAACGCAGCCAAAAATAAAATAAATGAAATAAATTAATTAAAAAAAAAAAAGAGCCAATGCCTGGATGTTACAAAGAGGCATGTTTGAGCTCAACATAAGAAGTAAGTAAGAGACATTGATTAAAGGAAAGAGGCTGCTTCATGTGCAACTGACTTTCCTGTTACTGAATTTATGAAAATAGGAGTTGTGTAAATATTCTGTGGAAAGATTTCCTATGCAGGGCAGAAGGCTGGATTCATGGCTTCCAAGGTTCATATCAACTCTAAAATTCTATGGCCTTTTGATTCCCAACACTATCCTAACCTGAAGAGGTCAAAAAAAGCCAAGTGCATTTTGTAATCAAGGCATTTTGGAAGCTCAAGTCCTCTCCTCCTCTGAGGCTTATCGGTTCAATCTGCACGTTGAGTTTGAAAGTAATTTTGTGTATATAAGTATGCTTGTGCACTTAAAAAATCATGCCAAAAAAAAATGTTTAAGCATTCCAGTTTACCTCTAGACCATCACAGTGAATCACCAGTGTGAAAAATGAAGGGAATAAGGGATAGATAGAGTAATAATGATTTGTGGATAGGTGAATATAGTTTTTCATTTTTAGAATTAAATATAAACCAAGCACAGTTCCAAGTGTTTTCACAAATATTAACCCTCACAACCTCCCTTCACTGAACACATAGAGAACCTAGTATACAGACAGGTTAAATAAACTGCACAGGGACACATTGCTTCCAAGTGGTGAAGCTGGGATTTGATCCCAAGCACTCTGAGTCAGGAACCTGTGCTCCTAAGCACTATGCTTAACTTAGCTGACATCTACTCCATAAAAACTAGACACTCATTAATTAAATTAAATTTCCATTTTGTATTGAGAAAAACTACATCCTTATCTCATACTGCTTGGATACTACTTGGTAATAACAGTTCTTTCTTCATGATTATAACAGTATAATGTTCTAACTAAAATGCTTATTACAATGATATACTGTAGGTAATTTATCTTTACCTTATTTTACTACAACTGCAACAAATAGGTTATTATTCCTTGGCCCCAAAGACACTATAAATGTAAAGTACCCTAGGTCTGAAGTTCACAGTCAGAGATTATATGCATTAAAAAATTCATAAACTAACTCAGTAAACATTCCATCTGTTTAATATGATACAGTATTCAGAAATAGTAAGATTGATGTAATTTTATCCCTTATCTGTATTCTTTTAGAGTTGAAATTAGGTGATAGTTTTACCTATAGAGTTCCAAAGCAACCAGAGGATAAACTCATGTAATTAGTAAACTCCGTGGGGAAAAACAATTCATTGATTGTTTAATAAACTGCTTTTTGTTTGAATTAACTGCCTTGTTAATTTTGCTGCATGGCCAAGTGAATAGGAGATAAAACAGATTGTTGCTATGTATATGTGGTGACCAAAAGTTTCTGGAATTAGTTCAATTTTTAACTCTGCATCAAATCAATAAGGCTACTTAGATGGTGTAATAGGATTCATAAAAGGTATTCAAAGAAATATACAGCCTCTGTACATGTAAATAAAGGTGGATAATAAGGAGGATTTTTTTTCCTGGCATCAAAAACACATGCACAAAAAAGGGCAGTATAGGAGAGAACATCAAAACTGATACAAGAGGGGGGGGTGGGGGTGGGGTGGGATGAACTGGGAGATTGGGATTGACATGTATACACTAATATGTATAAAATAGATAACTAATAAGAACCTGCGGTATAAAAATAAAAAAATAAAATTCAAAAAATAAAAAATAAAAATGATACAGGAACAACAGTGTCTGTAATGTTGAAGAGGAGGAAAAAGAGGAGGAGGCTGGTTGTGATGATGATTATGATTATAAAGGCTGAGATGTAGACATTTGGAAGTGAATATGGAAAGTGACTGTTAGCAAATGGTGGAGCTTATCCCAGGAAAGTGTCATTTAACTTTTACCTCAAGCTCAACAGCTTTGTAAGAAAAATATTTGTGTAATCAAGTGATGCTTATGTCATAGTTTCAAGGAGGAACAACTCCTCAAAATATAACCCACTCTTAAAGTTATATAATTAACTTTATGGATTTATTACTTAATCAAAATACATAAAACCATGAGTGACACAGAATATTAAGCCCTTTCAATGATTCACAATTCAGTGTGATTGGGTCTGATGTATTATTTATTTATTTTTTTTTAGATCTTTATTGGAGTATAATTGCTTTACAATGTTGTGTTAGTTTCTGCTGTACAACAAAGCGAATCAAATATATGTATATTATCTTTAGAACCATTCCGGGGAATTCTTTGGCGGTCCAGTGGTGAGGATTCCCGGCTTTCACTGCTGGGGGCCCGGGCTCGATCCCTGGTTGGGGAACTAAGATTCTGCAAGCCTCATGGCGTGGCCAAAAAAAAAAAAACCACTCTGGATATGATTAAATATGTAGAGATTTTGGGAAATGAACACAGGAGATATGTTAAGAGGTGTTCCAAAATGGGAGAAAGCATGCAAATAAGTGAGCTTTGGATAGTCATGACAAACTTTGCAGATTTTTAGTTCTACCTAAGGCTGACACTATTTTTTGTTTTTATGGTATTGTCTCCTAGCCTTTCATAAGGAACAATGGAAACCAGCAATGGAAGTTCCAGAACAGACTTCATCCTTCTGGGCTTTTCTGATCAGCCCCAATTAGAACACATCATCTCTGTGGTTTTCTTCATCTTCTATATTGTAACTCTGGTAGGAAACACAACTATCATTCTTGTATCTTACCTAGACATCCAGCTCCATACTCCCATGTATTTCTTCTTATCCAATTTGTCTTTTTTGGACCTCTGTTATACAACTAGCATTATCCCCCAGATGCTGGTAAATCTATGGGGTCCAAAAATGTCCATTACATATGGAGGGTGTGTGCTCCAATTCTTTGCCCTTGACTTGGGAGACACATAATGTCTTCTCTTGGCTGTGATGGCTTGTGACCGCTATGCTGCTGTCTGTCAACCTCTTCACTACACAGTAATAATGCACCCTCAGCTTTGCCAGAAGATGGTGTTGACTGCCTGGTTAGGTGGTCTTGGCAGTGCCTTAATTGTTTGCTCTTTGACTTTGAAGTTGCCAAGATGTGGGCACAGGGAGGTGGATAATTTTTTCTGTGAGATGCCAGAGTTGATCGAGATGGCTTGTGTCTATTCAAAAGTAATTGAGATTGTTGTCTTTGCTCTTGGAGTGGTATATTTCTTCTAGTACCTCTATCACTAATTCTGATCTCATATGGAGTTATCACTCAAGCTGTCACGAGGATCAAGTCAGCAGCAAGGTGGTGAAAGATCCTTAATACATGTGGTTCCCATCTCACAGTAGTAACTCTGTTTTATGGAACAATCATTTATACGTACATGAAGCCGCAGACTAGCTCCCCGCAAGATGAGGGGAAGTTCCTTACTCTCTTTTACACAATTGTCACACCCAGCCTTAACCCTCTGATCTACACTTTAAGAAAGAAAGATGTGAAGAGTGCAATAAAGAGAATACTGTGGATAGAAAAAGGGCCAGCAAAGTCACGAATTAGATGGAAAAATCAGAATGTAGAGAGCTAAAGAAATAATATTGACCTTTTCCAACAGAAGATGAATCAATTCATTTATTAAAAGAGCATTTCTTGGGTGTTTACCATGTACCAAGAATTGTACTAGGTACTGACCTTGTAAATAAATAGGAAGAAGAGAGAAATGATAAGGAGACAGAGATACAGATATATAAATAAAATGTAATTCATGCATTTAAAAAGCTTCAAGACTAATCAGGGACTATAGATAAATAAACATATAATTATGAAATGTTGTAAGTACAGTAATGTACAAAGAACTGAGGAAAGATTTCTCATAAGCATCTATTCTAATGTAAGATTGTACTGAACTTTTTTTCTCCCGCGACGTACCACTTTTATTAGAAATAACACTCTCTTTCATTCACCTGTTACTGCCAGAGGAGCCTCTGGTGGAGACTAACAGCCCACCAATACCCATTCCACCTTCTGCCTCAAGTTTTAACTGAGCGTAGGGCTACCATGCTACAAATTACATTTCCTAGCCTGGCCTCCATCAACACAATTCCAGGGAAGTGATGTGTGCAACTTCTGGGTCATCTCAAATATGAAGCCACTTGCTCTCACCTTCCACCCTCTCCTTCCTCTTGGCTGGAATGTGAACGTGAAGGGTACCTACTCTGACAAAAACCCTAAGAGGGAATGGAACAGTAAGATGGGAACAGAACAACTCCATCAGCAGAGCAAAGCCTCTAGATTATTACGGGAGAAAAATGTTTCATATATTATTTAATATTAATTAAGCCACTGTATTTTGGGATCTGTTATAAGAGCTTAGCTTTTACCCTGATATGGTCTATTAAGGAGTTTAGGCTTTTCCCTGTAGGGCAGTGTGGTCCCTGGACCAGCAGCATCAGCATCACCTGGCCACTTACTACAAAAGCAAATTCTTGGGCCCCACCTCAGACCTACTGAATCAACAATGAGTTTGGACCCAGCGAACCATGTTTTTCAATAAGGCTAAAGTTTGAGAATCACTGTTGTAGAGAATAGGGAGACACTGAATGTCTCTAAACAGAAAATTAATGTGGTTTTATAGATTTTAATTTCCTTCCTGATAGATATGTGAAAGAAGGTGGATAAGGATTTCTCAAAGCTTTTAGAGAAGTACTTTCCAAATGTCTTAAGTGTCAGACTCCAGGTCATGACCAGTCCAACTTGTTTTTTCCCGCCAATCTGGAGAAAGGAGAAAAATACGAAGTTTCAACTAAGGTTAAATGAAGTCAATATAAAAGGTTATTCCTTATTTAATACTATCTTCTTGCACTTTGGCTTTATAATGTTCTTTCTTTTGTTGAATTATGGTGGTAGTAGATGGTGATTTATTGGAAAGGGGCTTGATGCTCTTACTTGACAAAATAAAAATTTAGTAATCTCATGTTTGCTCCCTTTTTTTCACTTTATTTTACTGGTAAATACACTCAAAATCTGGGGATCTCTATGCTGGAGAATAAAATAAACTTCTCTACAAGTTGGTCATTTCAGAGATTGAAAATCTTCTCTGCAAGTGAAAGATTCCTCACATCTACAGTGCCATTGCTATGTCATTTCAAAGGCAAAGTAAGCCACTATCTGCCTGAAGTATCAAAATTTGGGCTAAACTGATGTTAGGCTATTTCTCATCTGTTCTTTCAGTTCTATTAAACAAAGGCAGACCTTTGTTAACAGAAAAAAAACTCCTTTGTGAGAGAGAATAATATTAGTTATTTGACATTTGTCAGAAAAAGCAGATACTTCTTAAAGAGGACACTAATTATTATCACTAGTCTATAAAAATATAGATTTTCTTTGGAGTTGAGGATTCAAGAGATTTTATAATTTTTTTTAAGATACAGTAGTATAAACAAAGGAAATACTGTCAAAGAATAACATAACTTTAACCTATTTTTATCTAAGATTTTAGGTGCCCGTTTACAGTATCCACATGAAAATGATGGGTTTTAAGTTCTTGTGCGCCAACTGATATATCAAAAGAAAAGTTTCCTTCCTTCCTATCATTGTATCCTGCTGGTAAGAAATGTTTCATGAACTATGAGTACAAATATGGCCCATTGCTTTTCTTTATTGTCATTATTTTCCAATTTATTCATTAGCCCTCAACTGCAATATTAACAGAACGTCTCTCCATTTTGAGCTCCCTTTCCCCCAGAATGATCTCCAAATTTGAAATTCCAAAAATGAGTTTATATCAGTTCGCACACCCAACCAGGAAAGGACCCCTAAGTCCACTACTGCCATTTCGGCTTAGTGCCACAAGGTGGTGCTATTGAAAAAAATGGTCCTTCAAGGCATAAGCACTGAAATGGTAACGAGAACTAAATACTTCAGATCTCCGCAGAGGTCACAATGGTCCTTATAGGGAAGTAGACTCCCTTCCCCGCTTTTTCATAACAATTGTGTCCCAATGAGCCCTGCCTTCCGTCTCCCTGAGTGGCAGATCTTCATTTTCCGGTCTTCCAGTTTGAAATTCATCCATCTTCATCACAGAGCTTGCAGCCCAGTAACTCTGGCCAAATTTGTTTGGGTGTGAGGTCCTTGAGGCCCTGATCACTGTGCCCTCTTCTTCCTTGGGGATCCCCATCTCCGTAGTGTCGGACAATTTTTCCTTCATCAATCAATCCTCCAACCCACACCCCCCTCCCCAGACCCCAGACACACACACACACACACACACACACACACACATTTTATAATTAATTACACTCTCTCCCAGAAGATGGCGCTCTCCATCCACACCCTCTCCATACCCCCAGCATCTCTAACTCAAATTTGCTGCAAGAATGTGGTACAACAGGCCTTAGGATAAATTCTGCAACATCACACAGTGAGAACCAAAGAACAAGATGTATTGGGGAAACACAGAAACCAAGAGTCAGGCACGAGAGGCAAGGTGCCTCCGTCCTCTCATAATCCCATGGAGAGGTGAACTAGGGCCAAGGCCAAGCTGTTTGACATGCAGTGGGTCAGTGCTCTAGTCCTGACCCAACTGCCATACCTTCTCAAAAAGTAAACTTGAATGCTACTTCTTAGTGAGACATCAAGACTACTTGGTTGCCAATCTGGGTTTAGATGCCAGCTGTTTGAAGAGAGCCAGCTACCTGGCACCTGGAGACCATGGATACTGTCGAAAGTTGTAGCGCCTCCTGTTAGGGAGTGTAAGGCACTGGTCCTACGGTAAACTGAGTTTAGGTGCAGCCCCTCCTTCCAGGAGGAGGGGGAAACCCCAGTTCCAGCTAGCTCCTTTCCTAGGCAACTTAGAGTGAGATCCCAGGATCACTTTTGAATAGTTCTGCTC
Organism: Eubalaena glacialis; assembly: GCF_028564815.1. Taxonomy (NCBI): domain Eukaryota; kingdom Metazoa; phylum Chordata; class Mammalia; order Artiodactyla; family Balaenidae; genus Eubalaena; species Eubalaena glacialis. Next base: position 22,668,931 of record NC_083722.1, on the reverse strand, counting down.
ATTGCCACACAGAAGATTAAGAAAAATATTGCACACAGTGTTCAGTATGCTCTGTAATTAAAGTGCTCAGTAAATATTAACTATTGTAATTAGTCCTATTTGACTATTGTTCCTTTTATATAACTCTCTTAGGAATCTCATATGGGAAGAGTATCAGAAGTAATTGACAGGGATGGACTTAGCCTTTTCTGAATCTGTTAGCAAAAAGAAAAAAAATCTAAAAGTAACTCAACCCTCACGCTCAACTCGCTATGTGTAAGTTGGACTTAAACTACACATTAAACCAGATGGACTTAACATTTACAGAACCTTCCATCTGAGAGCAGCAGAACACACATTCTTCTCAAACACACATGAATATTCTCAAGGATAGATCATAAGAATTAATATTGTTAAAATATCTATACTACCCAAGGTAATCTACACATTCAATGCAATCCCTATCAAAATTCTAATGGTATTTTTCACAGAAATAGAACAAACAATCCTAACACTTGTGTGGAACCACAAAAGAACCTAAATATCCAAAGCAATCTTGGAAGAAGAAACTTCCAAGAAGCAGCACACTTCCTGATTTCAAACTATATTACAAAGCCATAATAATCAAAACTGTATGGTCCTGGAATAAAAACAGACACATAGATCAATGGAACAAAACAGAGAGCGTAGACATAAACTCATACATATACGGGTAATTAATTTACAATAAAGGAGCCAAAAACATACAATGGCGAAAGGACAGTCTCTTCAATAAATGGTGCTGGGAAAACTGGATAGCCACCTGCAAAAGAATGAAACTAGACCTCTATCTTATACCTCTCACAATAATTAACTGAAAAAGGATTAAAGACTCAAATGTTATGACCTGACCATAAAACTCTTAGAAGAAAACAAAGGGGGAAATAAATGATTTTTTGGATATGACCCCAAAAGCACAGTAAAAAAAAAAAATCAACAAAATGAAAAGACAACCTATAAAATATGAGAAAATACTTGCAAAACACATATCTGCTAAGAGGTTAACATCTGAAGTATATAAGGAACTCATACACTCAACAGCAAAAAAAAAAAAATCCAATTTAAAAATGGGCTGAGGACCTGAATAGACATTTTTCCAAAGAATATATACAAATGGCCAACATGTACATGAAAAGATGCTCAACATCACTAGTCATCAGGGAAATGCAAATTAAAACCACAATGAAATATCACCTCATACCTGTTAGAATGGCTATTATCAAAAATACAACAAATAACAAGTGTTGGTGACAATATAGAGAAAAGGAAACCCTGTGCATTGCTAGTAGGAATGTAAACTGGTATAAACCATTATGAAAAAAAGTATGGACATTCCTCAAAAAATTAAAAATAGAAGTACCATATGACCCAGCAATCCCACTTCTGGGTATATATCCAAAGGAATGAAAACAGAATCTCAAAGAAATATCTGCACCCCCATTTTCACTGCAGTATTATTCATAATAGCCATAATATGGAAACAACCTAAGTGCCAATCAGCAGATGAGTAGATAAAGAAGATGTGGTATATATGATGTGATATATATATATATGGTATATATGATGTTTTATATATATATATACATATAAAATGGAATATTACTCAGCCATGAGAAAGAAGGACATCCTGCCATTTGTGACAACATGGATGGACCTTGAGTGAAATACGCCAGAGAAAAACAAATACTGCATGATATCACTTATATGTGGAATTAAAAAGAAAAAAACAAGGTAGAAAAATGGTTGACAGGGGCTGGGATTGGAGAAATAGGGAGAGGTTTATAAAAGGTTACAAGGGGAATTCCCTGGCAGTCCACTGGTTATGACTCTGCACTCTCACTGCCATGGACCTGGGTTCCATCCCTGGTTGGGGAACTAAGATTCCACAAGCCATAAGGTCTGAGGATCTAATGTAAAACATGGTGACTGTAGTTGATAACACTGTATTTTATAATTGAAACTTGTTAAGAGAGTGAAACTTAAATGTTCTCACCGCTCCCCCAAAAAAAGAATAAATATGTGAGGTGATGGTATATTAGTTAACTAGATGGGCAGGGGAGAGGGTGATATCCTTTCACAATGCATACACATATCAAATCACCACAGTGTACACTTTAAATATCCTACAATTTTATATCTCAATAAAAAGTGAAATTTACAAAAGAAAGGCAAAGCAGGGTAAGGGGAAACAATGATAGAAAGTGCTATTTAGAAAGGATGGTCAGGAAGGTCTCTCTGAGTAGGTGATATGTGAGCAGAGACCTGAATGAAGTAAGGGAGTCAGTCTTGTGAAAATTATGGGGAAGAGAATTCCCAGGAAATTGCAAAGGATATGTTTGACGTGTTTGCCTAACAGCAAGAAAGTCAGTGTGGAGCAAGTGGCAGAATTGTAGGAGATTCTTTCTATGGGAACAGCAGGGGAAAAAGCTAATCGTGAGAGGCATTATATTTCACATACTATAATTCTTATTCTGAAAGTGATCATTCAGAATGTAGGATGTTCTATAAAACAAATTGCCTGGACTCTTTAAACAATCAATGCCATGAAACAAAAAGGTGAGTGATTTGTTCTGGTTCCACAATATACAACAGAAATATCATGTAAGCAACAAATGCAAATCACATATGTATTTTAAGTTTTCCTGTAGTCACATTTTTAAAACTTAAAATGAACAGCTGAAATTAATTTTAATCATTTTTATTTAATTCATATATCTAAAATATTGTCATTTTAACATGTGATCAATATAAAAACTGAGGTATCTTACATTTTTTCTGCACAAAATCAAAACTGGTGTGCATTTTAACTGAAAGCACATCTCAATCACCCTAACCACATTCAGCTCAGTAGCTACATGTGACTAGAGGCTACCGTATTATAAAGCATAGGTCTAAATTAAAGTAAACTAAAGAAACATAACTATTACAATGTGTGTACCTTAACTGGATTCTGATTGATGGGGGAAAAAAACAGCTATAAAAGACTTTCAAGGATAATGGGGAAATTTGAATGTGGGCTGGATGTTAGATGTATTATTGAATCAATAATTTTCTTGGGTATGAGAATGGTATTGTGACTGTGAAAAAGAATGCCATTATTCTCAGGAAAGCATGCTGAAGTATTTAGGGATAAGTATCATGATATCTTCAACGTATTTTCAAATGGTTCAGAGAGAGACGAAGTAAATATGGCAAAATGTTTTATAAAAGTGGGAAGTGAGTGATGGGAAGCCACTGGAGAATTTTAAGTGACATCACCTGATTTGCATTTTCAAATAATCTGGTTGGCTGCTCTGCAGAGTCTGTCTGGCGTCTATCCTGCAGGGAGACCAGTGGCATGACCTAAATGGAGATGGTGAGAAATGTATCCAGGATATATTTTAAATATAGCATTGACAGGACTTGCTGACGTTCTTGAGATTAAAAAAAGGAAGAAGACTTTCAGGCAAGAGAGTGGTATAAACACAGGTATTTATTTTTCCCTTTCCATGATTTGCCTTGAAATGCCCCCAATGAATAGAGAAATAGCATGTGTGTGGTTTATGTAAACATATTGTTGACATAGAGTTGATAGCAGAGCATCACTGAGTTTAACAGGATTGGAGTGAAGGTCAGGAGAAGATACTGGCAATTAAGACCCCTTGCCTAAAGAATAGAGCATGATACTCAGCGAGAACTTAGAATAAGGGAACCTAAAGGAGTCAGCAAAGGCAAAAGGAAAGGAACAGTTGGAGACACTGAAAGGCAACCCAGAAAAAAGCATATCATGGAAACCAAGAATTCATTCCATTCAAAAGTTATCTATTGTGCCCCCCACTGCCACATTTACCAGGCAAGGTTCTAGTGGCCTAGAATATCTCAATAAACAAGGGCCCAAGTTCCTTGTCCTCATGGAGTTTATATTCAAGCAGAGGGACAAGATAATACACATAATAAATAAACATTATAAATAAAATATATATTAGAAGTTATTAAGAGGTACGGAAAAAAGTAGGGTAAGGTAAGAGCAATTGAGAATACCAGGAGGCAGGATACAATGTTAAATAGGGTTAAGTTTCCCCAAAAAAGTAAGGGCTCCTTGGTGTCAAATGTTGCAGGGAGGTAGATGTGGATGTGGCTGAGAAAAGAACATTGGACTTAATTTTTCACTTTCACACTCAGGGAGTTTCTCTTCAGTATGTGTTCTTCTTTTATGCCCATTGAGATCTGTGTTCACTCTGAAAGCTTTCTCTTACTTTTCACATTTATATGGTTTCTCTCCTATGTGGACTCTTTTGTGTACGTTAAGTTCTGAGTTCTGATGAAAGGTCTTCCCACACTCATTACATCCAAAAGGTTTCTCCTCAGTATGAACTCTTCTGTGGTGCCTAAGGCCCAAGCTATAACTGAAGGCCTTTCCACAGTCTTGACACTCATGAGGCTTCTCCCCATTGTGGATTCCTTTGTGTTCAGTAAGATCTGACGTCCCACAAAAGGTCTTCCCACACTGGTTACAACCACTCGGTTTCTCCCCATTGTTATTTATTTTATGTTTGATAAGGTCAGATCTGCAACCGAAAGCCTTCCCACACTTGGCACACTGATAGGGTTTTTCTCCAGTGCAGATTCTTTTGTGTTTAGTAAGGTCTGAAGTCCCACTGAAGGCCTTCCACATTCTGCACACTCATAGGGCTTCTCTCCAGTGTGGATCCTCTGACGCAGTGCCTAAACTGGAAGGGCTTGCCACAGTCATTCATAAGGCTTCTCCCCATTGTGGATTTTCTGGTGCACGGTAAGGCAGCTCCTGGTCTTAAAGGTTTTCCCACAGTCACTGCACTCATAGGATTTCCCCTCATTGTGAATCCCTTTATGCTGAGAACGGGCTGACCTGCTACTAAAGGTCTTCCAACATTCTTTACATTCAAAGGGTTTTCCCCATTATGGATTCAGCAGCATTCAGTTAGGATCGATCTCTTCCTAAAGGATTTCCCACAGTCCCCACATTCATAGGGTTTTCCTCCAGTGTGAATTCTCTTGTGTTTACTAAGAGCTGAGCTCCCACTGAAGGCTTTGTGACACTGGTCGCACATACACAGTTTCTCCCCACTGTGGTTTCTTTTGTGTAGGGTTAGGGCAGAGCTCCGGCTGAAGGCCTTCCCCCATACTTTCACATCCGTAAGGTTTCTCCCCAGTGTGGACTCTTTTATGTAGAGTGAGGGCTGAAATCACCCTGAAAGCTTTTCCACATTCATCACATTCACAAGGCTTCTCTTTGGTATGTTATTTCCTCATGGAGAAAATGACTGCCGATGAATGTTTTTACAACCTGTGCTATATTCAAAGAAACAGTGCCCATTCAAAATTCTCTCATACCTGGTATACTCCAAGCTTATGTGCAAGCCTTCCTCTAAATCCTTATCTTTTGTTCTGAAATGAGGATTTTCTTAGCTTTGTCTTTTACCTTCCTAGAATTTCTATTCTTATCTTTCAATGCTTCTGTGGATTTTCCACACTGATTCTTCTATTTGTCAAGATGACCCAATGTGACTGCTCATTTTCAAAACATAGTTTTTCAGTTGATTCCCTACCTCCAGTCTTGGTCTTAACACTGGACACTAAAGAGAGAGAGAGGGAGAAAAGAAGAAGGGAAGGAAGGGAGGGAGGGAGAAAAAAGAAGAAAATGTCACTTGTTTATTGCACTCATGTGGGGGAAAAAAATGGATGGTAATTATATGGAAGACGAAAAATGGGCTATGGTGAGACATTTTCTAAGCCTAAACATTGTTTAAACATTATGGGCAAGACACAAGACAAAATTAAGAAATACTGGGATAGTGCTATCCAAGAAAGACAAAGGAAAAGGAAAATGAGTTGAAGTAGAAAATAAAAGGAAATAAAATATGTGGTAAAATAAAATGGAAGGGCTTCCCTGGTGGCGCAGTGGTTGAGAATCTGCCTGCTAATGCAGGGGACACGGGTTCGAGCCCTGGTCTGGGAAGATCCCACATGCCGCAGAGCGGCTAGGCCCATGAACCACAATTACTGAGCCTGCGCGTCTGGAGCCTGTGCCCCGCAACAAGAGAGGCCGCGATAGTGAGAGGCCCGCGCACCGCGATGAAGAGTGGCCCCCGCTTGCCACAACTAGAGAAAGCCCTCGCACAGAAACGAAGACCCAACACAGCCATAAATAAATAAATAAATAAATAAATAAATAAAATTTTAAAAAAAATAAAATAAAATAAAATAAAATGGAAAATCTATGCACGTAAAGATATGGATTTATAACCTCAGAGTGCCCTCCAAACTGAACAAAATGGAACTAAAAGATAGGTTATATCTGCAGTGATCCCACCAAAGAGGCTCAAGAACGAGATGCAACTCAAACAATCTGTTTAGCCCTGGCCTAATGTCACACACCTCACTTTGAATACATTCTCTTCTGACTGCTAGATTATTTTCAGTATTTTCTTTCAAAATATAACTCTAAACTCCTCTTCTATATATATAAATCACTAAACACCCCTCCTGTAGAAAACCTCCCCTGATTAACTTTGATCCAACCCTTGTCAAACAAGGACTGAGTTGTCTTTGAGTTCTCTTAAAAATTACTGTTCACTGTGTACTAATATGTGAGTTGTTACATATGCTATTTTGTTAAATCTTAGCTAATCAGGTCACATATTTATTTTGTCTCCCTAACAAGAATGCAAAGTCTCTTCTGGCATAGATTCTACCTATTCTAGGAATAATCTCTTCATCAAAATCCAAAATAAAGTTTACAGTAAGTCCCCTACATACAAACCTTCAAGTTGCGAACTTTCAAAGATGCGAACGTGCCCAGAGAAAGGACAAAGAGAGTCAAGAGGAAGAAGAAGTAACTGAAAAACCGAAGAGATTCATGAAGCAGGAAATGGCAAGGGGATTTTCTTTATTTGAGGAGGCACTGTTAGTTTTGAGGCACAGGACCCGAACGTAGAACGGTACACGAAGGTTGCAGCAGCCGTTCAGAATGCAATCCAGTGCTACTGTGTCATCTATGATGAGAAAAAAGGAGCTACTACCCAGACATCACTGGATCGTTTTTTCTCAAGAGGGTAGATAGAATTGAATCCAGCAAGGAACCAGAACCTGTGCCATCAACATCAGGCATTAGTGAAATCGCAGCTTGCCCTCCATCTCCTATTGCTGATGATCCTTCAGCTCTACCATCTCCCACCTCCTCTCCCTCCTCCAGTCAGTAACTCTTCTTGCCTGTTCACTAGATGGCAGCCCCTGTATGCCAGCTGTTGGACTGTACTACTGTAGTTTTCAAGGTACTATACTGTAAGATTAAAAATGTTTTCTTTATTTTTTGTTTGTCTTTTATGTATTATTTGTGTGAAAAGTGTTATAAACATATTACAGTACAGTACTATGTAGCCGATTGTGTTAGTTGGGTACCTAGGCTAGCTTTGTTGAACTTAAGAACAAATTGGACTTATGAACGCACTCTCAGAATGGAACTCATTCGTATGTAGAGGACTTACTGTATCCTCAATATAAACACAGAATAGTTGAACAACAAGGGGGTTAGGGATGCTGACCCTTTGCCCAGTCAAAATCCGCATGTAGGGACTTCCCTGGTGGTCCAGTGGTTAAGACTCCGAGCTCTCAATGCAGGGGGCACAGGTTCGATACCTGGTTGGGGAACTAAGATCCCACATGCTGCACGGCGTGGCCAAAACAAACAAACAAACGAAAAAAACTACAATGAGGTACCACCTCACACCAGTCAGAACGGCCATCATTAAACAGTCTACAAATAACTAATGCTGGAGAGGCTGTGGAGAAAAGGGAATCCTCCTACACTGTTGGTGGAAAACAGTATGGAGGTTCCTGAGAAAACTAAAAAAAAACTGAATTACCATGTGATCCAACAATTCCACTCCTGGGCATATATCTGAACAAAACTATAATCAAAAAGATACATGCACCCCATGTTCATAGCAGCACTATTCACAATAGCCAAGACATGGAAACAACCTAAATGGCCATCAACAGATGAATGGCTAAAGAAGATGTGGTACATATAAACAGCGGAAAACTACTCAGCCATAAAAAAAAAAAAACTCCACACGTAACTTTACAGTCCGCCCTCCATATTCGCAGTTCTACATCCTCCCGCAGATCATGTACTATGTACCAATTGAAAAAAATCTGCATGTAAGTGGAACCACACATTTCAAACCTGTGTTGTTCAATGGTCAAGTGTATATTATTGCAATGATGCTATCTATAGACTGTAGACAAGCGGCGACACCTAAAATAAGAGACTGGTATACACATGGGTTTTTTCAGTGATCATACAACAGATATTTATTAAACGTGAATCATATGTCACTGTGTTCTAGGGATAACTACAGTCCCTCGCTTCAAAAAGCTCACAGTCTAGCACAATGCTTCTCAAACCCTTTTCTCTTCTGTACCCTATACATTTACTCAAACATAAAGCCAAATATTTTATTCCCATTTTACCTCTGACTCTACTCTCACAACACCCTTTACCTGCTTCTATCACAGTATTCATCACACTGGAATGTTATCACAGATGTCCTAGTCTGTTTCCCCAACCAGACTGAAGTACCTTGAGGGCAGGAGCCAAACGTCCTTCAACTTTATATCTCTACTGCCCAGAATAATTATCTGGCACTTAAAATATATTCAACAAATGTTGTATGAATGAATGCATGAATTAAATGAATGAATAAATAAATGAATGAATTGTTTAGCATCTGTTCCAGAGGTACAAGGGGCTGACAAGGAAAGCTGGCCTTATAATACTGAGGGCTGGCCTCTCCTCCCATAGATATATGAGGTATAATACAGACCAATGTTCACTTAGGTCTATTTTTTTTAATATTCATACGTATAACAACTAAAAATCAGTTCTTGGTACCATCATTTCAAAGATATGCTCTGGAACTCACCTCATAAGCAGGATGACTGCTAGCTCCCCACCTCTCTTTTGCAGGACCCAAGAAAAAGGAATGACGTTTTCAGGCTGGATGACTATGGGCCAATGTTGAATAACTGGTGAATCGAAAGCTGATGCCAAAATCTTCTCAACATGCCAAGCTCTGCCCTTCCTAGGCACTGGATGGAACCTAGATGTAGGAATGTCATCAAAGGGAAAAGAAAAAGGGATTATTTACATGTTAAAATTAAAATCCTAGGAAAGATATGAAAGAGCAATCTCTCTGGACTACAGAGAAAGGGAAAATCCAATTCTCATTCCATTTCAGAAAAAGACAGAGGATACGCACAGTCTTTCCTACAAAAGCATGCAACTTTAAAAACTATCAATACAGTCAATAACAAAGAGGTTAAGGAAGAAACTCAATTGAGGCACTTAGCCACTATTTTCTTTAGCCCTTAAGAAAACCACATCATTCATTGTTTCTCTTCCCAGGCCAGTAGAAACACTGCCTCCTCTTACCCATTCTTCTCCATCCAGATCTCGCTCTTCATCTCCCATCACTACTATGACCTTCTCTCTGCTAGGTGAATCATGTACCCACATCCTGTTCCGTCTCTCTCCAGGTAGGACTTCCAGGGCCTGCTGCTCAGGACAGGTCTCCTCAAGGGGGCCAAATCCCTGTGAACACTCATCAGAAGTAACTGCCTTCTCCCAGTGACTGACATTTTGAGCCAAGGGGCAGGAGGTGCTCTGCATTTTTTTGTCCATTGGCAGTATGGCTTCAGATACCAGTGAAGTTCAGTGGCTCCACTCTGCATTTTAGGTTACTGGCCTGAAAGAAAAGGGCAGGAAAAAAAGAGAGAGGGAGGGAGGGAAAGTCATGAATGGGAGTAGTATCACATCAACAAAAATCACAAAAGAACCAAGCAGCCGGACAGGGAAAGAAACTGGCAAAGAGGAAGGAAGTTAAAGCTCTGATGAGAGTTTCAGAATTCGTGAGGAAAGACTAAGAGCACCATATCGTTTGGGTTTCCTCTCCTCACCTTACCACCTATGCGACTGTGGGTAAGCTTTTAGCATATCTAGGCGTCAAGTTGCCTATCTAAAAATTGGGGTAGTGATAGTACCTACCTCATTGGGTTGTTTGAGAATTAAACGAATGAATATCAATATGTATACTACACTTAGGACAAGGCCTGACCCAGAATAAGCGCTATATTCACCAGTTTGCCAAATAAAAAAACTTTAATTGTAATATTAAAGGATGGCCTGAAGAAGGAGGAGAAGGAGAGAAAAACAGACTAGAAGAGGTAAAGATAAAATATGCTTCAGCAGGCGGGCCCGCCTACATCCCAACCCATCCCATCCCACCTCCAACCGCAGGCCCCGCCCCTCCCCAGAAGGCCAGCAAGGGGCTCCCGCCAGAACCCCAGCGAGGGGCTCCCGCCAGAACCCCGGACAGGGCCTCACAGACCTGCCCCGCGACCTCACCTTCTCCGCCGACCTTGCGGGTCCTGCCTTCCACGCGGTGGGGCCGAAGGAGCGCAAAGGCCTCCGCAGGTGAGGTCCAAAAAACCCCACCCGCACCCCAGAGACGAGGGGCTGAACTCCAAAGTGCAGACAGAACCTTTCCATTCCACGGTCTCCATGGTAACGCGCGGCTCGCCCTTCTAGGACCCCCGGAGGACTCTTCTCTTTGATCCAGCACTACAAACCCTGAGAAGCTGGACGGTTCCGGTCCCTGCTTGCTAGTTTGGACCTGTTGCCACATGGAGAACACATGAGCTTGAATATGAAATTGATCTTCTTCAGCGTGTGAAGAGGGAAAACAACGAAAGAAAAATGGAAGCACGAGTTAATCAGAATTACGTGAACGTAAGCTCCACCACGCAGAGACCTTTAACTGTTTTGTTCATTCCTGTATCCCAATCTCTTATAACAGTTGCTGAAGAAATTCTTGTTAAATGAATGAATTGAAACGATTCTGAAAAAATATTGCTGCAAAGCATCATTGACTAATATCAGTATTTGCCTCTGATCAGTAGCTTTATTTAAAAGAGAACTATGTGTCACATACATTTAAATATCTTATAATTTGGGGATTATGAAAACCCACAAGCGTGCATTATAAGTAATGTATGCTCTATTTTCCAAAATATTATATTTCTAAAGTATTATATTTTTCTATAATATATTTTCAGTATGTTATATTTCAGTATAATGATTAGCAGTAGAAACTTGAAGAGAAGTAATTAAGTAATTAAGTTAATTACTTAAGTAATTAAGTTAAGCACAAAAGATATATTTAAAAATTTGAGGAAGTGGCAAATACTTTTTAGATTATTCTTTCCTACACTAGAATGTGAACTGGCTAGCATAAAATTATGGGACATAATCTTTTTAGAAGGGGAAACTCCAAGAAAATTATTTCAAAAAGACAGCCAATATAAACAAAATGAAATCCATAAACTCAAAGACAAAAAACAAATACTTGCTAAAGTTCTGAGTTGAACTGAAAAAATAATCAGAATAATGAACAAGACTGTTGGAAGGAAAATGAAAAATACCTGTGACAGATAAGATGAATGAGCTAAGGATACATTTTTCATTAATGATATATCTCAAAACCATGAAGTTGAGTATGTACAAAGTACATAATAACCTCTATGAAGCATTCTTGCCAAAAATATTGAACCTAAATCAAATCAAGCCTTTCAAACTTAAATATGTACGGAGTGAAACTATTTGTATAAAATTAGGGAAACGTAAATTATACTATAAAATGTTTATGGCTACCCACATATGTACTAAAAATATATAAACATGCATCGGAATAATAACTTCAATATCAAGATAGTAGTTAACCTGAGAAGGAAGAGGAGAGGAATTGGAGAGGAGTAGACAAGGGGATATAATTATATCTGTAATATTTATATCTTAAGATAGATGTTAAGTGTTTCTTATAATATTGTTTTGTATGCCTGAAATGTTTGCTATTTTTTTTAAAAAGCCCCTGGAAATGAATTTGGTAATTTCAACAGACAGCAGAGGGACCGTAGAATTACTTAACACCGATCAAGCTTCTGTTTGTCCATCAAGGATCATGACCTTCAATTGGGAATGGTAGGACAAACATTAATATGAGGAAATTAAATTTCAGGACATACAAGGAGATAGTAAAAGAGTAACTACTTGACTTAAATGAGTGCAAGTCTTCGTACCCAGATAAAATTGCTTGAAGGATCCTGAATTTCAGGCAGATTAGCCACAGGGCCCCTGGAGGCCATTTTTAAGGAGTGTGACTCATGCCTAAGACTGGCAAATATCCAAATTTTCAAAAACTAAAAAAAGATGAACTGTGGAATTAGGCTGAAAAGCTTGACATGGATCCCTGGCAAAATTCCAGCATTAATTATTTTAGGAGATTATTTAGGAGATTTTATGAGATTGGGGTTAACCAAGAATAATGTAAATAAATTATATCTCAATTGGACTAGATTATTAAAGTCATATACTAAGGATCTGCTGTGGAAGTAAAGTATCTTCTATCAGCAAAGGTTATAGCAAAGTCTCTCATAAATATACCCTGTGAGTATATGTGTACTGGACGTTAGTACTGTTAAGTAGATTGATATCAGGAAGAAAGACTGTACCTACTCAGCCTGAAGAGTGGGTGACCATGCATAGCATCTTTCCTGCAGCCTCTTGCTCAGTGCCTTTGTGCAGTATTCACTGAACTCAGTTTCAGAATTAGGGACTTAGGGATCAGTTTAATCAAAACCCAATTTCCTTTAGAGGAGAAGGATACATTTGTATTAAATTGGAGGATTGAGGAATTTTTTTTATATAATGATCATTATTTAGCAATTATTATGAGCCAGGCACTTTCATATACCGTATATTGTATTTTCACTCTCACAATGAGCTGAGATTAAAGGATTTATTGTTACTGTTTTACAGATGCAGCAATTGAGATGCAAAGGAGTTAAATGACTTGACCAAAATATCAAGCTAGTGAGTGGCAGAGCCAGGAATCAGGTCTTCAGAACATAAGATTGATGAACTTTCCATAATACCATTTTATAACTAATGTGCCAAGTACTTTCTAACCTCTTTTGTGTTTGAATAAATAAAAGCCCTGATCCGGCTGGAGAGACTGCTTTTTATCAAAATAGCCCAAGTATGAGATCCAAGACTCTGGAGTCATTAGTTTCTCTTCTAATTTTATCCTCCTTTGTAGTTTTAGACAAAATTTTAATCTCTTGGGTCTCAGGTTTCTCAAGTGTGAAATGAACGAATTGTACTTGGTCATCACTGTGGTATCTTTCAGACTTGCAATGCTGTTATTCTAATGATGAAATTTGATGCCAGGTGATGTGTTAAATGATTTCTGTATATTGTCTCATTTAATCCTCATAATGACTCCGAAAATTAGGTATTTACCCTGGACCTATTTTACAGCTGGGAAACTGGGGCATGATGTATACCTTGCTTTGGTTCTCATGCACACAGGTACCAAGTGGTTTAGCCTGGATTCAATCCCATAATTAATTTTATTTCATTTTGATAAGCTTTAAAAGAAGTTATGACCATTCACAAAGCTATTCAATCACTCTTCCCTCTGAAAGGAACCAAGACTCCTTGGAGAAATAGCTGATTCCAGGTCTGGAGCAGGAAATATACAAAATGAGCCTGAAATATCTTGTACTGCCAGAAGGCAAAAAACCCATCAAAGACTCTTAGAGTTAGATGAAAAGGACACAGGAAACAAAATAAAGGGACTCCCACTGGCCAAAGATGGAATCATTTGAACATCAAGAAGAAAAAGAAAAAAACATGCAATTGATTAAGATTCCTTGAATGTTTTTTAAAAATCCATGAGTTAATGATGCTCAAAAAGAGAAAACAACAAAAAATATTAGTTACCAATTGCTGCATAACAAATTACCCCCAAATTTAGAATCAAATATTGAATATTTACTCTCTCACACAGTCTCTACAGGTCAGGAATCTGAGAGCAGTTTAGGGGTTGGTTCTAGTTCTGTCTTTAGATTGCAGCCAAGATGTTGACCCAGGCTGCAGTCAACTGAAGGCTTGACAGGGAGCTGACGGATCCACTTCTAAACTCACTCATATGGCTGTTGGCAGGAGGCTTTAGTTCCTCACCACCTGGGTCTCTCTTTTCAGCCTGGCAGCTGGCTTCCCCTAGAGCGAGTGATCTGAGAGAAAGGGAAAAAAAGAGAGACCAAGATAGAAGCCACACTTTCTTTTTCTTTTTTTTTAATTGGGGTACAGTTGCTTTACAATGTTGTGTTAGTTTCTGCTGTACAGCAAAGAGAATCAGCTGTGTATATACATATATCCCCTCTTTTTTGGATTTCCTTCCCATTTAGGTCACCACAGAGCATTGAGTAGAGTTCCCTGTGCTATACAGTAGGTTGTCATTAGTTATCTATTTTATACATAGTATTAATAGTGTAGACATGTCAATCCCAATCTCCCAATTCATCCCACTCCTCCTTTCCCCGCTTGATGTCCATACGTCTGTGTCTCTATTTCTGCTTTGCACATAGGTTCATCTGTACCATTTTTCTAGATTCCACATATATGCATTAATATACGATATCTGTTTTTCTGACTTACTTCACTCTGTATGACAGTCTCTAGGTCCATCCACGTCTCTGCAAATGGCACAATTTCGTTCTTTTTTATGGCTGAGTAATATTCCATTGTATATATGTACCACATCTTCTTTATCCATTCTTCTGTTGATGGACATTTCGGTTGCTTCCATGTCCTGGCTATTGTAAACAGTGCTGCAATGAACACTGGGGTGCCACAGTTTCTTTTATTACCTAATATTAGAAGTAACATAACATCATTTCTGCCATACTCAGTTGGTCACACAAACCAACGCTGGTAAAATGTAGGAAGGAGCTACACTAGAGTATGAATACTCGAAGGCAGTGCTCATTGATGGCCATTTTGAAGAATGGCTAACGTATCAGTGGCCGTGGCACCTAGGGCACAACTTTTTACCCTGAAAATTAGCAATTAAATAGAAAAGTAAACATTTATTCTGTCTTTCCTGTTTGAACTGACATTTCAGGATAACCAAATAACCCTGAATTGATAGGTTAATGAGATAAAATCCTTGTTTAAAAAGGAATTCCAACTCATAAATGTGAAAAAAATATTGAATTAGAAAATCCCAGTTCTGCAATAAAATGGTTGATTCAGGCAAAGATCATCAGTGGATGAAACCACCAGATAAAAGGTTGATGAGGAGCTTTACATGGAGGGATCCTACTAGCAAGTGCTGATTCACTGATCAATCTTAGTATCACAAAGAGTGAAATAATCAGACATTATATGCCTCCTGATATAAAGCAAAAAGAAGTGTGTAGCACCACGTAAGAATGCTTACCCATAAAGGTAAACCAAACTCTAAACCTTTAGAGCTAACATCTAGTTAACAAATACAAGTCTAGAGAAACAAATTAAATGAGGATGCAAACAGACAAAGCCAGCATGTGGAACATTCAGGACAAATGACCCAATTTACTCAATGCGGGGAAAAGTGAAAGATGGAGGAACTATTCTAGATCTAAATTAAAAGAGGATTAAGAGAAATAACCAAATAAAGTATGTAGACTTTAGATCTTGATTCAAAAAACCAGCGTATTTTATACATTTGGGAGATTTTAATATGGACTCGGTATTAGATGGTACCCAGGAATTATTTTAATTTTGTTAGGTGGGTTAATGACATTGTGGTTCTGTTTTAAGAGATGCATTCTGAAGAACATGAAATAACACGTTTGGAGTTTGCGGAGGCTTTCTAGGGAAATCCCTCGACCAGTGAGTTGAGGTTTCCTAGAAAGTCACCGGAAATGATTATTGAAGGACTAGGAAGTGGAGCTGGAATAGATTTCTCTATTTTCTCGTTTTTAGAGGAGAATGTCGGCAGGAAGGTCGGTGTCTTCAGCCAGCGTGGGACGGGACTTTAGCCGAGGGGCTCCCAAGCTGCCACTGGGGTCTCCGAACCCGCCGAGGGGCGGCTGGGAGGATCCTGGCACCACCACCTGGTTCACTTAAATACACCCCCTCCCTGGGGCCCGGGACGGCTGGCGGGGACGGGGCGGGGCTTTGGAGCCTGGTCCGCCGGGAGCTGGGGTCCGCCGCGGGTTCCTGCCCCACAAGGGCGTTTTCCTCCTGCATTCCTAACTTCCCCCCGCTCTTCTTGCTCTCAGCAGCCTCTTACCCTTTTTTTTTTTTTCATTTATTTTCCTCCCCAGCATCCATTCGTACATTCATTCATTCAGCCAATTTCTAACTGAGCGCCTACTGGTGCAGGCACTGTTTTAGAAGTTGGGAATACAGCAGTGAACAAAATAGACAAAAATCCCTGCCCTCAAAAGCCTGCGAGCCTACATTTTAGTGAAGGGGAGATCTACAATAAACAATAGAAAGGATATAAGTAACTTATGCACCATGTTGGAAAGTGATAAAGTGCTATATAGGAAGGTAAGGCATGTCAGGATTGGATGGAGGGGGTAGGCTGTAATTTTAAATAGGGGACCTAGAGTAGGTTTCCTTGGGAGGATTACGTACAAGCAAACAGTTGAAGGAAGCAAGATTATTCATCGTGAGGGTAGCTTGAGGTGGAGGGGACAGCCAGTACAAAGGCCCTAAAATGGAAATGTGCCTAAAAAGGAAGAGAAAGGTCTGTGTGACTGAAGAGGGTTGAATGAGGGGGAGAATAGTAGGAGAGGTAATAGCACACCCTATAGTCTTGTATGCTATTGTAAGGACTTCAGCTTTTATTTTGAATGAAAAAGAGAGATGTAATGGGCACATTCTTTAGGGCCTTTTATGCTACTCTTTATTTTGAGTAAGATGGACCCATTGAGGGGTTTTAAGCAGAGAGATGAAATAATCCAACTTAAGTTTTAAGTGGCCTACTCTGTTGTATTGAGAAGAGGCAGGCGGAAGGCAAGGATAGAAGCAGGAGACCAGCTGGACAGCTAACGTAATACTGTAAGGCAATGCAGACAATGGTGGCTTGGGACAAGATAGTGGCAGTGGAGGTTGTATTCTGGATATATTATCATTTTCAGTTTGTCTTCCCCTGCTCCCTCATCTCCCATAGATACCTCAGAGTCTCAGTGATTCCTTCTTTTTGCTTTGGTCACATTCCTCTTTTCTCCTCCCTTCATCGAATATGCAGGAAAACAAGGTATGGGATCACCACTAGCTTAGTACTGCTGATGAACCCCAAATCCAGGGCAGTATTTGACACATCAAGCCAAAAAGCAGCTGCCCTGTGGGTCAGGAGAGGCCCTTCGGCTGGCACCACCAAGGCTTAAATCCCTGAAAGGAGGCTGGTATCCACTGGAGCCACTTCAAAACTGGTTGTCCAGGCAAAGCCATGATTGACTTTGGGAGCTGGATCCAACCAGCAGAGAAGAAACCGGGACAGTGTTAGAAGACTGGAAAAGAAAGCTGGGTAAAAAGATGCAGCAGGTAAAAAGAGGAGTGTCTGCAGTATATCACAAGGAGGATGAAGTGAGTCCAAGAAAGGAGGAAAGCAATGGGAGTATGGTGGGCCTGGATTGACCTTGTGGAAGTTTTATCCTTCAAAATACTTTTTTTCCTGGATGGCCTGGTGATCATTTTACGTTATAGAACAATTGGATGCCATTTCTGTTTTTCATAACGTATATCAGGGACTGAGTCCCTGATTTTCTCACCCCTCTTGGTAGTTCTGGGAGTTGATTTCCATGAACAGAACTTCATAGTTGGTTGCAGCTTCCCATACATTTTCCATCCCTCCATAACCTCTCCAAATGTATTCTTTTCCATGCAATAGGTGGTGGTATCAGATGAGACTCCAGGACCATCAAACCAGCTTTGTATCCGTGATACCAAGCTCCTGCAGGAAGGAGGTAATGCACACAGGGTATTGTGGCAGGAGTTATGGCAGCTGAAAATGGGGCAGGGACACAGACTAGGTGGGAGATGCTTCCTGGGGCCTGGAAATATGCTCATTATTGGGTATTTATAGGAAATCTGTTATTTCTATACTAGGCTTGGCTCGGTATTGAGAGGAACTAAATTATTAGGTTTCTGCCCTCATCTTAAACCAAATTTGGAAAAAATAAAGATTCATAAAAAAAGATTCTTCAAAGCAATTTATGACCGATATGAATGTATTCATTCACTTATTATATGTACACCTTTATGTATGATACGTAGCTTACATATGTGTACATGAATATTTGCACATATAAAACTTGTGGTATAATACAGTAACTCCTCCCAACCACAGTTTTACCAACATGTAAAATTTGAGTGTAGGTAATTTTATTTCTGTACATGTGTTAACCCTGAGATTTTTAAATTATAGTATAGGTATACCTGAGGAATAGAAGATAAAGCCATGGCAAAAGAAAGAGCAAAGGTATTGTCATGAAGCTTTGAGAAGAATAAAGGAAGATGGGGAAATGTGGGGCTGGGCTTTAAAAATACTCTTGGGTGGCATATATGAAGAGAAAAGTGGATAAGATTTGTATAGAAGTGGCTGATGGTATTTAACAATTCTGGAGTTATAAAATCAGACCCTGAAAGGCACAGACTTTTAGAGGACTAGGCCCCTCGGCACCCCAAAAATAGGCTTTTAGTATATATTACCTACAAAGAAAAAAACGTAAAATGAATTTCTAAGCATATTATTGGAACTTCCAGAAGAGAAATCTTGAAATTTCCACTGTATAAGTAATCATAAATGAAAATTAATAATATAGAACATATTTATCACAAATTTAGGAGAGGTAGAAAAAAATGAATATTGCTTAACTTGGTTGTTCATTTTATTTCATTTTTTTAAATATATATAATTTTATGGTTCACATCTGACCTGAGTATCCAAGTCCTCTTTTTCTCAAAAGATCTTGAATTCTCTTCCTATAGGTGATTTTCAGGGCCATAAAGTTTACAATTACTTAACACAAAATGTAAATGAGTTAATCTCACCCTGGATAATATCTATACACTGCTTTAACAAATAATTTTGTTATGAGCTGAATGTTTGTGTCCCCTCAAAATTCGTATGTTGAAGCCCTAACCCACACCCCCCAGTGTGATGATATTTAGAGGTGAGGCCTTTGGGAAGTAATCATGTTTAGATGAAGTCATAAGGGTGGGGCTCCAGTAATGAGATTAGTGTCCTTAGAAAAGGAAGAGACTGGAGCTTTCACTCTCTCCCACCTGTGAATTCCCGCCAGGGAATTCCCCCAAGTTCATTTTTAACTTGAGGGCAGAAACTGACCTTTCAAATTCGGAGGCTAAAAAATAAAGTTTAAGAATCACTACAGTGGGGGGAATTCCCTGGCGGTCCAGTGGTTAGGATCTTTGCTGCCATGGCCAGGTTTGCTTGGGGAACTAAGCTCCCACAAGCCTCCGCGAGGCTAGGAAAAAAAAAATCACTGCAGTGGTTACCAGGGGCTCGGGAGAGGGAAAAATAAGGCGTTGTTGTTTAATGGGTATAGAGTTTCAGTTTTGCAAGATGAAAAAGTTCTAGAGATCTATTATGCAACATTGGGAATATTTTTAACACTATTGAACGGTACACTTAAAAATGGTTAAAATGGTAAATTTCATATTATATGTTTTTTACCACAATTAAAAACAGTTTTTAATGTAATGAGCACTTAGGGGAAAAAAGCCATGACAAGGTAACAAAACTTTCCTAATTTATGAAGAAGATATGGTAAAAATCCAAGTGGGATGTATATGGAGGAGAGTTTGAGTTAAATAGGTATGCTTTGTCAAAAATTTAAGACTTGTACATTTTACTGTATGTAAATTTTACTTCAAAAGCAAGAATGTAAACAAATATTGAATTCTAGTTAATGATATGTATCATAAAGTGTTAGGGGTGAAGTATGCTGATGTCTTCAACTTACTTTGAAATGCAACAAAATATAAAATGAATTTATGGACAAAGACAGGGATAGTTAGATGGACAGATATGTGATAAAGCAGATATTGCAAAATGTTAATTGTAGAATGTAAGTGGTGAATATATGGATGTTTCCTATACAGTTCTTTCAACTTTTCTGTATATTTGAAAATGTTCATTGTAAAATGTTGATTGAAAAAAAACTCAATTTGGAGGTTTAAGTTTATTGATGTTATAAGGAAAAGAACTGTTATGGAACATTTCAGAGCAAAACATGTATCTGCTGTGAGCTCTGTGCCTTCCAGGTGGTTTGGGAACTTTTTGAGACAAAAAGTTATAAAGTAGCAGGCTTTCAGAGGAGATAGTTGGAAAACTGTATGGAACCCACAATGACTGAACACAGGCCTGTTCTTGATCAAAAGCTAAGGGTGGCCTAGACCAAAGAAAAGTCTTCTTGGCCTATTTCTGTGGAAAGAAGCCAGTTTACTCCTAAACTGAGGTTTTGGTAAAATTGAAATGATAGTTTTGGGGTCCTGAGGCCAAGGGGTTATCCTAGAGACTTACCAGTAGATGATTTCAGACCAGAAAGGAATGGTCTTGGACTTGGGAATATGTTGATGACTATCAAGAAAGATAAACCACCATAGACACTGAAGCTACAGAAAGGCTGAGCTGGATTGCAGGGAATAAAACAGAGAACCATTAATCAGTAATGTGAAACTGTACTTCTTGCCCAATCCATATGAATTATACCTAGTCACGTGTACACTCTGAGAAAGTTTCTTTTGCATTTTAAAAGCTGTGTGTGCTATACTATACTGGGAGGGCAGTTGGGGGGAAGCGGAATCAGTTAATACTAGGGAATTAACAGGAAAGAGACTCAGAATCAAAGGGGGAAAGTGATTTTCTCTAAGAAGAACAAGGGAAAAATTTTTTCTAGTAAACTAACTTGAGTTTGACCAGCCATTAAGTTACCTAAAGAAAAAAGCTTTGGACCTATCCCTGGATATTTCTGATCCATACCTCTCCTTCATTCCTTTCCCTCCACCTCCACCCCAAGTCTTTTTGGGCAAAATGACTTCAGCGTTCAAATATAGGAAGCCAGGTTATTGTATAAGCTGGGAGTCGGTGATCTGGGCCTTTTGGGGAGGGTGTAAGGTATTCTAGGATGAAGAGAGACCAGAGAAAAAGGTGTAGTAGGTGAGAGAGAAGAAGAACGCACTTACAGTTGGCTTGGCTGCTGGCCAGGGCCTGATACCCCAAACTGGAAACTGAGACTAGGGGAATGATGGAGAAGGAGGATACTGTAATGCAGTAGACTTAATCCCTAGGTTAGAGCTTCGGAAGCTTCTACATTTGGGGAGGAGAGGATGAAAGCAGAAGGTTTCAGCACTGCGCTGAATTGACTCTTGGCTTATTTCTCTTCTCTCAGCTCTGCCATCTCCTCATTGTCCTGCCTTTGCCGAAGATGGAAGCCAAGGAAACCTACCAGGAGCAAAAATCACACTGATGAGCCAGCCCCAAGTGAGCTAAGGCCCCTTCCTTCCCTCCTGGAAATATATCACTGCCTCCTAAATGTGGCCTTATTTTCAGTGCCTTCCCTGGCTATGCACCTCCCAAGTCCAGGTGCTCCCTCTCATAAGGGATACTTTGTTGGGTGACAAACCATTTGTGGGTTGTTTCCTCTTTCGTTATTTTTTGCTATTGAAAGCTGATGCTACCTTTCACCTCATCCCCAAATATACACGAAACAGTAACAGCCTTTCGCTTCCGTAAACCTCCCTACAAATTCCTTTCTTCTGCCTCTGTTTCCTGAGGGAACTATGGAGTTTTCTCCAGGACAGCAGGGACATATTGTTTCAGGAGGCAGTGACATTTGAGGATGTAGCTGTGAACTTCAGTAATGAGGAGTGGCAGTATCTGACCCATGCTCAAAGGCACCTCTATAAAGACGTGATGTTGGAAAATTATGGGAACGTGGTATCACTTGGTAAGGACTTTCCCTGCACTTGGCTTAGTACTTTCTCCCTTCCTTTTTCTTTTAATTGCTTTATTTATTGATGTGTATGGGGTCTCATATTGAAAATCAGAGCTCTCATTCCATATCATCAATATCTTCCCCCAAATTAGTTTTGAGTTGCCCCTGTTACATAGCAAGATAATTTTCTGGCTAATCTAGTTGTTGTTTTCTGATTCTTTGCAATGAAACTCTCCCTGGGTAAAAAGGAGACACTTAACCTCTGTTCTCCCTGGATTCTTGCCTCCTCAAGCCTCTCATTTTCCATTAAATGCTCTGTATTCAGCTCCTAGTCATGAACTCCGTCCTAGCGGCTGAAAACAGATTAACCTCCCTCTACAGACTCCCATCCTCCTAAAGAGAACAGGGAAAATACAACCAACTGACTATTTCCCAGAATCTCCTTCTTTGCCCTTCTGAGTATTGACTTTTCTGAGAAATTTCCTAGACCTGTTCATTTACATGTTACCAGACCCCTGAATAAACCCTTTTCTCTACCCAAATGGACATTTCTTTCCTGTTTCCGTATGCAAACAGAGGGGTCAAGGTAAGCGTTAGGACAGTTCTCTGTTGCTCTACACACTGTCTTCTTCCTTCTCAACAACCAGGATTTCCATTTCCTAAACCTCCTTTGATCTCCCATCTGGAGCAAGAGGCAGAGCTCTGTGCTCAGGCTCGACAGGACAGGGAGCTCCTGAGCTGCTCCTACCCAGGTGAGTGCCAGAGAAGCTGTCAGTCCCCTTCTGTGTTCCATGTGACAGAATGGTTATAGAATGTTCTTACTGGTGGGTCATCCATCCTGAAGGGCCCAGAAGGAAATCTATTTAGGAAATCTTAAGGCAGAGAAAACAAACTGTTTGGATAATTATTCTGTCATTATCTAATTGGCTGTTTGCAACCTATCTAATATAGGCTTTTTGCAATTTAGTCCTCCAAAAAGGCTCAGACAATTCATCTCCCCTCTGTGTATCATTTACTCCAGTGCTCAGAGAGCATTGCCTTTCTGCCTCCAGTTGTTTTTTTTTTGGGGGGGGGGACCTTTCCCCATTTGGAGACCTGAGCCTTTGACCCTTGCCTTTTCTATTCTCTCTTATTGTGAAGTTAGTTAGTTTCTCTCATGGCTTCAGCTCTTAGCTCTGATGCAGATGCCTGCCACATTGATAATGCTAACATTTACCTCTTTCCTGGGCAGCAGTCTCATGTTTCTAACTCCTGGTTTTTATTTGAATATCCCATTGTCATCTGGAAAGCAACCTATCTAAAGTCAAATTCATCTCTCCCTCCAAGGCTGTCTCTTCATTAAGCTCTCCCTATTTCTATATCTGGTTCTACCTCTTTCTTACTTTGTCTTTCCATTCCCTGAACCTCTTATCTAGTCAGTCATGAAATATTACCAGCTCTTCATTCAAACTATTTTCTGTATTTGTCATTCAAAAAAAAACTTGTCCTTTGTTTATAGGCCAACTCCAGCTGCTGTATCCACAATGCCTACTCTTCCTTCCTCCCTTCCTTCCATCTAAAAAACATTTCTTGAGCAACTATCATATGCCAGGTACTATACAAGGTTCTAGAGATATGCAGTCAGGTAAGATATGGGTGAGCCCTGAGTTACGGAAGCTTATTTTCTAGTGGGGAAGGCAGGTAAGTAAATAAGTAATTATATAGTACAGTATGGTGGGAGTTCTTGGGATATGTAGATAGGGATATGTACCTGGTATATACAAACATAGAGGAGAAGCATCTAAATCTGACCTGGGGACTAAAAGACTGCAGAAGGAATGACAACTGAATTAAGTTATGTAGGATAAGTGAGGTCATTTAGTTGAAGGAAGGGCAGAGGGGAATAACAAGTAGGAAAGTATTGAAGAGTAAAAGAATGTGAACTGTGAATAGTTCAGTGTGACCAGAGCCAAGGACTTGGAGTAGCCAGTGGGGAAAGTACAGGAGCAGTAGTCAGGGACAAGATCATGATTGAATGAGTTTTTGATAAACTACAGACCTTTAACTTTATTCTTATAATAACAGCTAAGATTGATTAGGTACTTATTTTGGTGTTGGAAGTGCTTTGCATACATTGACTCATTTAATTATTGTGGATAGTCTAGATCCCATTTTATAGATAAAGCAACTGAGAGAGGTTACAACATCCTCCCAAATTTGCACAGGTATTAGGTGTCAGAACTAAGGTTTGAACCCAGACAGTGAGCTGGGGCTCTTGACTGTACACTTTACTTCCTTTCTGTCTGGTTAACTATGGAGTGCCATTGAAGTGTTTAAAGCTAAAGAGTGATGTGATTAGATTTGATTTTTAGAAGGAATAATCTGGAAGCAGTGTAGAGGATGGATTAGAGGGGAGACAGACTAAAGGACATTTGAGGGTTATTAAAGTTAGCTGGTGAGAATGCACTGGCAGTAGAAGTGAAGAAGACGGGATAGAGTTAAGAGATAATAAGAGATTGATTTGGACTCTGGTTACCAATTGTAAAAAGTAACTCCAGCTAGCTTAACCAAAAGAAAAATAATTTATTATTCAGGGTGTGTCATGGAACTTAAGGGCAGGTATACATGAGGCTCAAGAAGGGATTGGAATGCCATCAGGCCCCACTATCCAGCTGTCTTCTCTGCTACTCTGTGGGTCTGCTTCATTCTCCTTTCTTGGCAGATGGATCTTCTCTGCTTCTCAGTCCCGACGGCAGAGCATTCCCTCCCCTACACGACATACCATCCCACCACCACTGGTTCTCAAATATAAGTGCTAAAGCTCTAGCTATCTTCAGAGCCTGGCCTTACCTGCTTTCACATCATGATTCCAAAGTTCATGAAGAGAGAATCTGGCCTGGTTTGGGTCAGGTCTTGCCCAGATCTAATCTGCCCTACCCAGATGGGTGGAGTTACACCACAGAAATAGGGCTCTCCAGGGCCCACTCTCAGGAGCAAAGCAGACAGATCCCTAAAAAGGGGGCTGCACTGGCACTTCAGCACCCACTTTGCAGCTCACTTCACAGGTAACATTTATACAATGTTAGTGAGTATATATGAGAAGTTGAGGATGATTTCCGGTTTCCTGTCTTAGGTGACTACGTGTATGAAGTTGTCATTCACTAAACTAGGAGATTCTAGAACATGAGTAGATTTGGAAGGATTTTTGTAAAGTTTACTCAGTTTTAAATATCTTAGTACTTTTCAGTAGTTCATCCTATTTTGACCTTTGCCATAACGTTAGCAATTTTTCAAGCATGGGAAAGTCAGTTACTCTTCCAACAGCTTAACCATTGCTTCACCTCTTCCAGCCCACTTATTTCCTTTCCTCTGAACATCTGACATTTTTATTTTCTTGTTTAAGTATCAGCTGCCAAGACACGGCCGGAGAATGAGAAGGCAAGTTCAGAACAGGAGGTTTTCGAAAATGGAGAAGTCTGCTGGGTGAAATTTAAAAGTCTCCTAAAAGTTGTTTCCCAGGATCCAGAGGTTGGAGAAGTTTGTGTACAAGATGTCAAATTAGAGAATCGATGGGAAATGCCTATGAGGAAGAAACTGAGAGAAGAGAAAGAACGCTGTGAGAAAGTGACCTTCAAGAAAGGAAAGAACCAGAAGGTACTTAGAAAAAACTCAAAATGTATTCCGTATAGAGTTCTTACAGAAAAGAAACTCCATGAATGTGCCAGGTGTGGCAAAAACTTCAGCTGGCATTCTGACCTAATTCTCCATGAGCGAATTCACTCTTGCGAGAAACCCTATGTGTGTAATGAGTGTGGGAAAGCATTCAAGACCAAAAATCAGCTTTCTATGCACCAGATAATCCACACAGGGGAGAAACCCTTTAACTGTAGCCAGTGTGGGAAGGCCTTCAACAGTAGGTCAGCTCTTTGCCGACATAAAAAAACGCACAGTGGGGAGAAGCCTCACCAGTGCAGTGACTGTGGGAAGGCCTTCAAGACCAGGAACCGTCTCAGGATGCATCAGATCATCCACACTGGGGAGAAGCCTTATGAGTGCAGTGGCTGTGGGAAGGCCTTTCAGTTTAAGCATTCCCTTATCATCCATGGCAGAAGCCACACTGGGGAGAAACCCTATGAGTGTGAGGAGTGCGGGAAGGCCTTCAGCGGGAGTTCAGACCTCATCAAACACACAAGAATCCACACTGGGGAGCGACCTTATGAGTGCAGTGAGTGTGGGAGGGCCTTCAGCCGGAGCTCAGACCTAAGCAAACACACAAGAATCCACACTCAGGAGAAACACTGTGGGTGCCCTCAGTGTGGAAAAGCCTTCAGCAGCAAGGCAGACCTCACCAAGCACAGAAGAATCCACACTGAAGAGAAGCCTTACAAGTGTAAGGAGTGTGGGAAAGCCTTTCGTCATAACTGTAAACGCAGGACTCATGAACGAGAACACACAGGGGAGAAGCCCTATCGATGTGGGGTTTGTGGGAAAACTTTCCAGGATCGACACTGCCTTACCATCCATCAAAGAATCCACACTGGAGAGAAACCTTATAAATGTTCAGAGTGTGGTAGAGCTTTCAGTGGAAAATCAAACTTGACCAATCATCAAAGAATCCACACCGGAGAGAAGCCTTACAGATGTGAGGTGTGTGGAAAGGCCTTTCATCATAGTTCAGTCCTGAGGCAGCACAAAAGAATCCACACTGGTGAGAAGCCATATACCTGCAGTGAATGTGGCACATCTTTCCGTCAGAGCTCAGCTCTGATTGGACACAAGCGAGTTCATACTGGGGAGAAACCTTATGAATGTGAGGAGTGTGGAAAAGCTTTCAGAGTGAGCTCAAATCTTACTGGACATAAGAAAAGAAAACATAGAGTGTGGGGAACCCACAAACTTGATGAGAATGGGAAATCCCTCTCTCCAGTAACCAGTTCTCAGACCTTTTCATTCATCAATATTTTGACCACCAACACTTGAGGGTAGTGATTCTGGTGTTTACACTTTCTCATTTCTCCTTCTACTTCTTATACTGGTCCCTCGTGTCTCCTGTATTGGTTCTTCCTGGTTCCCTGACCCCCTAATTGAGAGACCCCACCAAGCCTTTGTCCTTGACCTTCCTATTCAGTGTCTCTTCAGTGAGCACATTCACTTCCAAGGCTTTGTCTATCAATAATAGTACTGTAATATTAGATACTAGTGCTTGACACATGCCAGGCACTATTCTTTACAATTTTTAATCATTTAATCCATACAACATCCCTATGGGATGAGGAAATTGAGGCATAAAAAGATGAAGAAACCTGATGTGGATCACTTAACTAGTAAATTCTGAACAAATGCCCACTGAATGCTTAGACTTACCTGAGCAATTTCCATAATCCTGCACCACATCTCTTGGATATGAAGCTATACCTCAGTTCAGCACAGAACATTTTTTTAATTGATAAACATTGATCATCTTTAGCAAGTTTTGCTTTAACTTAAAGCCTGAATGGTACTTCTCCTTAAAGTATCAGAATTGCTGAGATTCAGTGGGGGAAGGGAGGCAGGACAAGGGCAGATTTTAAAATTACAGATAAGTAGAAGTCAGGTATACACTGCTCAAGCAGCAGTGTACGTATGGAAAAAGCATGAAGCCTGACCCACTTTGTTATAAATACACTAAAAGTTCTTCAAGATGTTGATTTCTTAAATATTTGCTATATCTGTTTGCATGACATATGAAATGCTGTTTCAAATAGATTAGTAAATTTATATCTATCTTTTCAAGTCTTTCAGTGTCTAACATCTATCCTTTCTCTTGTGAATGTTATAGGTCCTTACTGCAGACAGAATTAAATACCCACATGCAATAAGGCTGTTAAAATAGAAATTGAAAATCCTAGAAGAGGATGCAAATGTGTGTCAACTTAATTAACATAATGACCATAATTGAGAATTAAATTTAGTTCTAAGTTCCCTGACTGGTAAAGAGATGAGCAATGGGTTCCCCAGCATTTGTCAAAAGTGTTTTACAAGCTAATGTTTTTTAAAAATAAGTTTGAGAAATGCTGGCTGGGTGGAGGTTTTTATTCCCTTAAAGACTTCTCAGTGTTTATACTATGCTAATATCCTTTCTGAATCTTAAACAAAGGAACTGTAAGAAGCATTGCTTTCCCAAAGTGATGGACGAAAGAATTCTGTTTGGAGGAGCACCTTCATGGACTCTTGTTTCACAGAAAACATCTTGGGAAATGGTTACACATTATCTAATATGGACAAGGAGTCCAAGATACACAATTTTCTAGTAACAAATTCCAAAGGGAATTACATGGCTTATTATATGAAAGACAGATTAAACATTGTTTCTTAAGTTCAGTTTCTACAGGAAATTAGAGCATGTTCTTTATATGGCCATTTCTTATATAGTTTGTTGAAGAAAACCAAGATGAAAACATTTAGGATATAACTCTAAAATTGTTTCTGTGGAGGATGACACGCTGTATATATGGCTTTTGGATGGTATAACGTGACTTAAGGACAGAGTTTAGGATATGTCTGGAGAATTGGCAGTGCTTTTCCAATCTCTTTTGACTGCAAGGACCCCTTATTTGATGATGAATAAATTTTACCAACACTGTCTCCCCCATGCATACACACACTACAAGTAGTTGTACTTTAATGCTTCATGGCAAAATGTCATGTTCTCCTAGAAAATCTGAGGTTTTGTTAATTACAACAGCATGTATATGCTTTTGGAAAATGTATACACATGTTCAGGATGGTTTTTTTACCCACAGGCCATGAGGTTCATTTGGATTTTGGACTCAAAGTCCTTAGCCCATCATGAGAACCCTCCAGTGTATCCTTTCAAGTCACTTCTTCAGTCAGTCTTTTAACAGAATCTGGCAAGGTTTCAATTCCAGTTCAAATTCTGGACAGTCCTGGAGTGTTGATGTTTTGTGTTATTGATCAGAGTCATGTTCTTCAGACACCAGTTAACTGGAGGGGGTGGCAGGCCTGACATCCCGCTGTGAAAGTTGAGAAGCCTCTGTACTGAGCCCAAATAGAACACTTTTAGACTTCATCCTCACCAGTCCATCTTCAGCATGACCATTGTCTCCCTAAAATATTCCTATGATCTTGACACCTGCTTTTTTTTAAAGTTTTATTTATTTTTATTGAAGTAGTTGATTTACAATATTTTGGTTGTTTTAGGTGTACAGCTGCTTTTAAAACTCCCAACTGACTCTCATTCCTGCAGTAAGAAATCCCAAATTACTATCTTGAACTCCAGGAATCTTTTGATACTTCCTGGACACTTAAAATGAACATTATGAAAAAAAACACTGAAGGAGTTTCAGATATTTTACCTGTGGAAAAAGTCATTTAGAAGGGATCCTAAGGTGGAATAGACTCTGCTATACAATTGTATGTTTGGTAGACAGGCATAATGTAGAAGGAATTCAAAGATCAGATACATAGTTGAATAATCAAACATGTTAGTGTTTCTTGAAACCCTAAGATTCTTGTAGTTCTAATTGTAAAGTTACCAAAACAAGAGTTGTTGATTTAGTTATTTCTTAGAAAAGTCACCAGATAAAACTCACTTTTTTAAACCTAATTAATTCTAAATGCAAAGACAGAAAAATTTCACCATGAACATTGATACCATGAGATTGTTTTCACTTTACCTGTACAGAAGAGGTAAAGAATGCCCATTTCACTCAGTTTTTAAAAGGGTGATAAAATACAGATTTCAGAATTAGAACCACAAATGTACAGAAATGTCTTTCTTAGCTCCTACCCATGGACTGTAGTTCTATGCCCTGGGATAATTGCAGAGTAAGATTAACCCATTGCTCACAAGGTAGTCCTTCAAAAATTTCAAGACAAAAGCTTCTCTTTCCACTAGGTAAAATATCTGAAATTTCTTCATTGCCTTTTCACAATGTTCATTTTAAATGTTCAGGAAATATAAGATTCCTGGAGTTCAATTTGGGGTTTCTTCCTATGGGATTGAGAGTTATTTGAGAGTTTTTAAAGCTGGTGTCAGGATCATAGCAATAGGAAGACAATGATGATATTGAAGATGGGTTGGTGAGGGTGGAGTCTAGACATCTTGGCCTTTGTTCCATTGGTCTGTTGTCTAGCCCTACACCAATGCAAAACTGCTTAATTACTATAGCTTTAAAGTATCTTGACATCTGGTAGGGTAAGTCCTACTGCTTTGTTATTATTTTTCAAGACTGACTTGGCTATTTTTGTCTAAGACTATACTTCTTCATGGATTGGAAGACTCAGTGTTATAAAGATGTCAGTTCTCCCCAAAATTGATCTATACATTCATTGCAACCTAAGTAAAAATCCCAAGGGTGCATTTTTATGGTAATTGACAAATTGATTCTAAAATTTATGTTGAAATGCAATATAATTCTTGGCCAAGGCGGGAAGAATGGGGGAAAGGGATAGTTAGGGAGTTTGGGATTGACATGTACACACTGCTATATTTAAAATGGATAACCAACAAGGACCTACTATGTAGCACAGGGAACTCTGCTCAATATTATGTAACAACCTAAATGGAAAAATGTATAACTGAATCACTTTGCTGTACACCAGAAACCATCACAAGATTGTTCATCAACTATGCTCCAATATAAAATTAAAAGTTTAATTTAAAAAAAAATATATGTAATTCTTGGCCAAGAATAGCCAAGACTATAAAAGGTAAAATTTTGTCTTTTACAAGTAAGTTTTGGAAAATATTTGTATGCCCTCAGCTCAAGAAAAGATTTCTCAAACAAGACACCAAAAAAAGGTTAATTTTAAGGAAAGTAATTAATTTTCTGATAAATTCAACTAGATTAAAATGAAGAATTATTTTTTCAAAATCACCATAAGGAAAGTGAAAATACAATTTTTTCATGAAATGAAAAAAGATACTTGGAACAAATATACTTGGCAAATTATTATCTAAAATATTTTATGTTGAATCCCATGAATTGCCAAAGAGGTTGAATAGTGGCAATTTAACATGTTTCAATTTAATATAAACACTCCTATGAGTCAATAAGCAAAAGACAACCCAAAAATAGGCAAAAAGCATGAAGTATTTCACAGAAAACTGAAAAACAATGATGACCAAACACAGAAGAAGTGTCCAATCTCAGTAATTAAGGAGTTTTGACCACAATGATATGCTGTGAGATACCTACTAGGTTGACAAATTCTCTTAAATCGGGAACTTCATTCAAAGTCCTCACATAGAGAACTTTTTTTTTTTTTGGTAGAGACTCAACCATATTTGGGCAATAACTTATCTATTACATGAACCCCACTACGCTTTAAGTTCCATGAAGGCAAGGAACTTGGAGCTGGCAGGAGGGAGAGAGGGAGATAGGGCGGAAACAATTTCCAAGCTAAGTCCTGGAGGATGAGAAAGAGACACGAGGATCTGCTCAGAGCAAAGAGAGCGCCCACCCCAAGTCACAGAGGTGTTGGATGCAGCTGAACTCGAAAGCGCCCAGAGGGGCGAAGGCATCTAGCGCTGGTGCGATGTGTCCGGCAGTTGCGGGACGAGGCGCTGGCGCTTTCCAGAGCCTCTTCTCAGGTCTGAATAACTAGGGTTCCAAACACAAAGTGCGCTGAGAGAGGCTGGAGGAAGAACAGTGATTATTTTGAACATAAATTATTCCTTCGGAGGCACTGGCAGGATATGTATTGAATTACAAGGGCTTTCCCGGGAATCTGACATCTATTCATTTGTTTGTAATAAAGACTGTATGCATAAAAGCACTTTTTGTTCGTGTTACTTGATTGCTGCATCCGCAGGGCCTAGAATTGTGCCTAGAATATACTGGCCGCTCAAATAGAGCGGTTTATTTTTGAGCGGTTATTTTTGAGCGGTTATTTTCGGTTGAGCATTGTTCTAGGGCAGTTATCTATGGCCCCTGGGTAAACAGAAGTCAAAAGAGGGGAAGATAGCGACCGACTTTGTAGTTTGTTAGAACTGTCCACATTGGGCGTGAAGAAAGGACGTCTAATACCAGGAAGTTTTAAGAAAGAAAAGTACTTGGCAGCGGTGGGATTCGAACCCACGCCCCCGAAGAGACTGGAGCCTTAATCCAGCGCCTTAGACCGCTCGGCCACGCTACCACTTCCGGCTTGTTTTCCTTTCCACGTTTTCCCTTAGAGTGAAATTCCTCCCCTTCCGACTCCCACACACGTTTCCCACCCGGGACTCTTTTCCGGCGTTCTTCCCGCTAATACTACCATAGAACTTCTGCCTGGTGTTCAGCCACCACCCATCCTGACCCCTGGCACCCTGCTTCCCCACAGCTGGGAGTAGGGCGGGAGGAAACCAGGGCATCCGAGACTCCCGCCCCTTTGGGCCGCGGGGCCCGGGTGGGTTTAAGGTCCGCCGTGCATGGGGATGTCCAGCCCGAGCCGCGACACAGCTGAGTGAGTCCGGGAGTGGTTTGGGCTCCTCCCGAGGGGACTCTAGGAAAGAAAGGCAACCCGACGAAAGGAGCAGAGAGCGCAGTCCTCAGGAGGACCCCGGTCTCTGCGGAAGTGCCCCCAGGACCAAAGGCGTTGGGCGGTTCATTTTGAAACGCCAAGATTCGAATCATTTAAAAATATA
Source organism: Eubalaena glacialis (assembly GCF_028564815.1). Taxonomy (NCBI): domain Eukaryota; kingdom Metazoa; phylum Chordata; class Mammalia; order Artiodactyla; family Balaenidae; genus Eubalaena; species Eubalaena glacialis. The sequence goes on along the minus strand of NC_083722.1, from coordinate 22,636,431 downwards.
GTTGCGGTGGGACGCGAAGGTGGCAAGAAGAAGCCCCTGAAGCAGCCCAAGAAGCAAGCTAAGGAGGTGGACGAGGAAGATGAGGCATTCAAGCAGAAACAAGACGAGGAGCAGAAGAAACTCGAGGAGCTAAAAGCGGAAGCCGCGGGGAAAGGCCCCCTGGCCACAGGTGGAATTAAGAAGTCTGGCAGAAAGTAAGCTGTTCCTTCTGTCTGAGGCTATGATGATCCTTAATTCCATTCCTGTTTAAACGTCTGGATTCCCTGCCATAACATCTGTTGCCACCTATAGCTAGAATGAAGCGTTGTCTTGGAACCTACTGTACATTTAAGAATAAACTTTTGTAAAAAAAAAAAAAAATCATACAGTGGCTCATCTTGTCTTTAGTTCTTCTCAGCCATTTCTGCCTTAGCTATGAGATCTGCATAAACCCAGCCCAGAATCCTGCCAAAGTGTGTTCTTAAGTCTTTGTTCTATCCTGAATTCTGTCCCACCTGGAATTAAACCAACTCATTTAAAATGGCAAAATATATATACATGGTTGCTGTCACAATATAATGCAATACATTGATAAAGTTGCTGTCTGCATTTCTCTTCTTAGGGCAGACGGTGGGGCGTGGGTCTCCCTGACCTAAAAGTTTTGGCTCAGACAAGGGTGTCATAAAACAAGAACACATTGTGCAGATTATGTCAAAAATAATATCTCGATAGAGAAAGTTAGCTAACGCTGGAGTTTCTGTTTGTTTTGGCATTCATCTCCAAGAAAGTCAATGCTGACAGTGTATTTATCCACTATTCCAATGAAAACTAGGCTTTCTTACAAATTCCTATACTTAGAGTTGCTCATATGGAGTTTATTGCATAGTGCATGGGCGTTCATTTCCTGTGCCTACTGTAACAAATTAGCGCAAACTGTGTGACTTGAAACAACAGAAATTTATTCTCTCACAATTCTGGAGGCCAGAAGTCCAATCTGTATCACCTCCCAAATCAAAGTGTCCTCAGAGCCAACCTTCCTCTGGAGACTCTAGGGGAAAATCCGGTTCCTTGACTCTTTCAGCTTCAGGTGGCTGCTGGCATTCCTTGGTTTGTGGCCACATCTCTCCAATCTTCAAAGTAGGCATCTACGAATCTCTCTCTGCTTTGTCTTCAACGGCCTTCTCTTTCTAAGAAAATAAAAAGTAAAAAATTGATTTAGTAGTATCTCATTATCCGTAGCTGCAATACTTTAGCAATTACCAGTGTTATTTCCTAAGGAGATTACCTTAGGAAAATCACTAAGAAAAAGGATTCTCAAGAGAGTAGAAGCAACATAGTTACCCCTACGCTTGCTAAAGCCTCACTTTCCCCAGTTTCTCCATATATCCCAAGCTAGGAGCCTCTTTTCGCACCTGCTGTGTCATTCTGAGCCCTCTCCCTGGTCCTCTCTCTCAGTCCCTCACAACAGCAGTAGTCTCCTCCCCACTATGAGCACCATGTACTCCCACCAGTTCTGGATCTCTGAGGGCAAGATGGACAGACTTTGATGGAAACTGACCACTTTGTGACAACTTTAACCCTCAGAGACACAGAATGGTACCCTCCCGCTAGGCGCTAACTGGTTCAATGCTTCATCCGCGTCATCTTGATCCATCGAAGGCATCAATTCAGAGACCAATTTTCTCTTTCTAGTGCTCACATTCCTACATGGTAAACTAAGAGGGGGGAAACAGAAAAATGAAGAAATAAATTGAGATAAAGTGACTATATCAAGGAGTGGGCATCAGGAGTCCACTCATTCGTTCAACAAGTATTGACCAAGTGCCTACTGGGTACCTGGGCACTAAGCTGTGCACTGGGTATTCAGCAGAAACACTTGACCATTGCTGTCCTCACCCTCAGAGCTACCAGGGAAGGCAAACATTCATCTAGTTATTACAACTCAGTGTTGTGAATGAAGGAGGGCTGGGTTCACACTTGGTTGAAGGAGCTGACTTAGTGTAGATCTGGAAAGGCCTGCTTGGAGGAATTTACGAATACGCGGAGGAATGCCGTGGGGCTGGGGGCTGGAGTGAGACAAGCCTGGCGAGAAGCGTAACAAGGAAAAGTTTGGGTGGAGGGGGGCCGGGGTCGGGATTGCACCTGCAACCCCTTCCCCACCCCACAGGCCCGCTCCCGGAGGGAAGACACAGATTCCTGAAGGAGCCAGGGGTGAAAAGTGGAAGAAAGGAGAAAGAGGAGAAGGAGAATGAAAAGCAGAGGAGGGCTTCTCCCAAAACCCCCACGGTCCAGTCCGGGGGATGGTGGGGAGGCCCCCGTCAGCTGCCGCTACCTGACCGTTTCCGGATCTATGAGTCTAACATTCCGAGAAATAATGAGCCCAACCGTGCTCCTCAGGAGGCAGTCCCTGCAAGGACTAAAGGCCTACGCCACACAGAACAAAGAATTTAAATGGTATACAAATATATCCCTCTTCCTGGTCCCTGGAGAGGCACTTTCTAGTACCCTCTATCCAACTGTCAGCTCAGTGTGTACTCTCTAGGAAGCGGGGAGGACTGCCTCTCTCGCTGGTTCTAGTTCAGTCTTGGGGAACCCACAGCTTCAGGCCGACAGTTGGGTAGGAGTGAGATTTGGAACCACCCTCACAGGTTCCTGGAAGTCGAACAGGGAACTCTGATGATCTTCTCTTTAGAGACTAAATTGATTGTAAAGCTTTTAAAATTAGTTCCTCAGGACCGACCGACTTGAGAAAATTTCTGGGAAGCAACTATGAACCTTTAGGAGGTGGATTTGTCAGCAATTGCCATCGGAACATATACAGAAGTGTGATTCTAGCTTCACTGGGTATGGCCAGAAAGCTTGACATTGCAAACTTATGCCATCCCATCAGTAGCAGAGATTTTCCAAATTTTAGTTCAGAATTCAAAGAGTTCGGATTTCAAAGTCCTGAATGATTCAGGAGTTTTCACAATTCCGCGCTTTGCTTCCCCTGATCCCTTGTCCTGGAATGCCGGTCTCCTCCTCATTCCCTCACAGAAATCTTGCTCATTCTTCAAAGCCCACTTCAAATAAGTCAGTTCTCCACCCTGCCTCCGAATCTCTCTCCCTCTCTTTCTCTCTCTCTCTGTCTGTCTGTCTGTCTCTCTCTCTCTCACACACACACACACACGCACACACCACCGTGATTTTCCACACTTTGTTTTCTTAGCAGATTACTCTTTCTGCCCAATGGAAAACTTGTTCACAATATCTATCTGTCTCCTCCACTCATCCTAAGCACCACAAATGTAGTAAAAATAATAATAATAAAATCATATGGATTAGGATAATAGTATGGCTGAGCACTTTTTGCGCATTACTCCCCATAGCAAATCTATGCAGTAGATTTTTTATTCCCTTTTTACAGATGGGAAAACTGGGGTTTAGGGATGTTAAGAGATAGGAGCATGTCTTGCTCATTTTTCATCTTCCATAGGGACTAGTGTAGTGCAAACCTACCTTGGCCCTTAAGATTGATTTACTGACCCCCAACTGTTATCCTTTTTCTTATAGTCATTCAAGTTCTCCCTCCTTCCTCTTGTACTTATGTGGATTTTGGTTTTGTTATATTTTTGCCATTTTCTCTCTGAGTTGACAAGTAATTAGGTAGCAGTCTCATGAGCACAGAACCTACTGTGCTAAAATACAGATTAGAGATTTTCCCCCCCACCCAGGGAGAATAAGTAATAGCTCATAACAGAAGAATAAAAAAAAGAAGTCACATCACTTTCGAAGAAGAGTCCTTTGTCTCTAATCCAACTAGGTTTATGTAGGAAAGTTTTAAAATTTAGAAAACCATTAAACACATTCAGGGGTTCTACCCAGACTCCTCCCTAAAAACAGACATATAAAAAAAAATGAAGCAAAGGATTCTTGCTGCATACAGAGGAGACAAAATACGACATCATTAAAAGAGGATGTTGTTCAGGAGTGATTGCCATCAGCCCTATGGGGTTGATTTCCTGTGAAACACTAAGCAGAAAGAAACAGAACAGCTTCAGTATATACAGAAATTTGACAAACTATACTACTTTTATACTCATGGCAAAACAAAATTTCTCAGACAAATTGATCTTACATAGGCGTCAAAGTGTATTAACTCAAGGAGAGTATTGGCAAGATGACAAAGGAGTGTCCCATCTCAAAGAGGTTTTGGAATTTGTGAATTTATATATGGGGGTTGGGGGAGAGCAGGGAATGTGCAATTAGTTAGAAAACGAGTATTACTGCTTCATTTAACATGATCATAAAAACATCGTGTCCCCATCTGTTGGTAGAGTAAGATCAGGGTCACCATGATCTTTGTTTGGAAGCTTGTGGAGAGTTCATATGTGCATTGAACTTTTATAAGAAATGAGAAGGAAATAATAAGCAATACTTCTGTGGCTGCTATTTAGACAAACTAACAAAGATTCGTGCCCCAATACTGTCAGACAGGAGCCAATTAGCACAAAGGCATCAAACCTTGTCAAAAGTCAGAAGGATAACAGAATCTGCTTTTTCTCAAGTAGCTGTCAGTAAATTTCTCAGGTGCCCGTTCAGAGATGCTGAATACATCGTTTGCCTGTTTCTTAGTCTTTTGACAGCAGTTTTCCTTTAATAATATGGCCTCCCCCTATTTCCTCTCTTAGGAAATCCCAGACAAATTGTAAATTCATAGCGGAAAACAGGTGGAGGCGCTGGGGAGATCAGGCAGTCCGGAGACCGCCTTGATCCAAGATTAAGTTACCGTGTCAGTATTTCTAGGCCGATTACTCTTCTCCCAGCTGGATCAGTGAAACTAGAAAACCCGCCGGAGAGAGTGCGTTTCACAATTCCAGCCGCTCTCGGGAATTCAAAAACTCGACCACAACCAGCCAAGGCAAACTTCCAGGAAATAACTTCCCGATTTCTTCCCTCTCACCTTCATTCGTAACTCTCTTTACAAAGTGTTATGCTACTCTCAACCAACTCCTAAAGCTAATCGGTTGCCTCCAAAATTTCCTGCTCACTGGACCATCCAACTGAATAAATTAAAATTTTGAAGCATTCAGGATAGTGGCGAGCTTTTTGGTCAATGTCAGGTAACGTGCTCATTAACAAAACTTTGTAAATAACTGAAATTTACATCATTTATCATTTTGCGGTTGGAATATCAAAAACGTTGCAGAGTTTCTAGGCAGAAAATGCCTCATATGAAAATTAAAAGTTAACTTATATACACTTCAACTTTTAGTATACACTTCAACTTTTAGTCTTATTTACAAGTTTCCCCCTTGGTTTCGCGATAGCCGAGTAGGTGAAAAAAAGAGCTTTTCCCCCTTGGAAAAAAAAATAACTTTTCCCTGACCGGGAATCGAACCCGGGCCGCGGCGGTGAGAGCGCCGAATCCTAACCACTAGACCACCAGGGAAGATGACAAACAGTTTTCAAAATAAGCCTACAAAGCTAATGCTCCATACGTACGAATGCGGCACTCCTTTTCTGAATATTCCATGAGGCAATGCAAGATCACATTCGTTTTATACATGAACCTCCTGTTACGCACCAACCAATAAAATCTGGACAAGGGGAAGATGTGGCAACGCCCAAGAAGGAGTAATCGGGGCCACGTAGCTGCATAGAGTCTCCTTCCCTGCTCCAGACGTGTGGATTTACTCAGGAATAAATTGTAGATTTAACTAAGTCGTTACGGCAGTTCTTATGACATTAATTTGTAACTGTCTTCTTATCTTTCTCCTCATAAATTGGTGAGCCATTCGAAGATGAAAACCGTTTTTAAATTTATCTTTGGTTTCCTCGAAGTGTTTATGATGATGTTTATCAAATTCTTTATATTTAGTGAATAAAAAGACAGAGGATAAAGTCATAAGACATTATTTGAAGGCTTGGTGGGCGGAGCCGAAATAGCTCAGTTGGGAGAGCGTTAGACTGAAGATCTGAAGGGCCCTGGTTCGATCCCGGGTTTCTGCATGTCTCTTTTCGGAGCTGCATTAAAATACTGAGTGAACAGACTGCAAACAAGAATATACCGAAACACGAAGCAACTTTTTTCTCAAATTCATATAGGAAGACACAGAGGGTTGTGCAATAAAACGATTCTTCCAGTCAGAGTAGCCTAGGGATGGGCTTCTACATCTCACAAAATAAAAGAGGTAGATCCAAACGTGCAGAAGGAAAACCACTTTCCCTTCTTCTTTGTAATATTTAGTGTGTATCTGCTTTCTTGGTTCGGGCTCTGTTCCACTTATGCTATGTTCCTCTTTCTTCAAACCTATCCCTTCTTCATTCCCATGGAATTATTCCAACAACCGTAAGCCAAAGTCGAGACCCCAAAGTACTCCTCTTTCTCCTGTTCATTTCTACTTCATGATCTCCCTTCCCCCTAATCTTATTCTCTGCCAGCTTCTAATGCAAAGGAGACAGGTCATCCAGATAGATATGGAAAGGAGAAGTTTAATATGAGGAATACCAACTGCATTTTATTCTCGACGTCATGTTCCTTCAATAAATATTTATTAAGTGGACTCCTATGCAACTCTGAAGAGAAAGAGAGAGGCAAGGCAGGAGGACTGAAAGAAAGGTTCCTGGAAAATGAAGTCATCTGAGTTGAATTGAAGAGGTGGCTCCTGGCTGGAAGGGTGGTGGTGGGGCGGCGTGCGGGGTGCCTGGTAAACTGAGCCTGAGCCTTGAGGGAGAGAAGAGAGTCATGATATTCCTGTAGCTCCCTTTTCCCCTACCTCCTAATTTGGTAGTTCTTCACATATCCCAACCTCTTCCTTCCTACTCAGAGGAAAATTTCCCCTCATTTCCAAGGCTAATAGATATGCCATCTGAGCTTTTGACCCTTCTCCCAATTCCATTCTGCCCTCGTGTCTTTGATCTCTCTCCCTCTTACCTGCCTCTCTTCAAACTACAGAATGCCTGCATGTCCATCTTCAGACAACAAAAAAGAGAACACATGCCCTCCTGTCTGGCCCTCGTGCTTCTTCCCAGAGTCTTTCCTTCCAACCACCACCAAACTTGTTACAGGAACAGTATTTTCCTCCACTTCCTTGCCTCATCAGTTGCTTGTCAGCTGAGGTCTGCCTTCCAAACCTAGGAAACCATTACCATCAACTTCCCAAGTTTCTAATGCTTTGTCTCTTTTTTTGGTCCTAAACTTAATTCTGTGCAGGACACAAACTATTGACAACTCATCCTTCATGAATCAATCTTCCTTGGACCTTTTCTTCTCTGTACTCTCCAGCTGTTCCGTTTCCATCTTCCCTCTCCCCCACTTCTAAGGACTCTTTAGAAATGGCTACGTCTCAGTGTCCTGACCTCTGTCTTTTTTTAATTCAATTTTAAACTTATACATAATTGTAGATTCACCTGCAATTATAAGAAATAATACAGAAAGATCTCATGTACCCTTTACTGAGTTGCCCCCAATGGTGACATCTTGCAAAACTATAATGTAATATCAGGAGCAGGGTATTGATATTGATAAAGTCAAGATACAGAACATTTCCATCACGACTAGGATCCTCATGTTGCCCTTGTATAGCCACACCCACTTTCCTCCTGCCCCCCGCCAACATCTGGCCACCACTAATCTGTTGTCCATTTCTATAATTTTGTAATTTCAACAATGTTATATAAATGGAAATATATAGTATGTAACCTATTGGGATTGGCTTTTTGCACTCACTGTAATTCTTTGGAAATTCATCCAGGTTGTTGAGTGCTTCAATAGTTCATTCCTTTTTATTACTGAATACTATTTTGTGGTATGAATTTAACACAGTTTGAACATTCCCCATTAAAGGACATTTGGGTTGTTTCCAGCTTTTTACTATTATGAATAAATCTGCTATAAATATTTGAGGATAGGTTTTTGTGTAAACATCAGTCTTCATTTCTCTGGGATAAATGTCCAGGAGTGCAACTTCTGGGTGGCATGGTACTTGCATGTTTAGTTTTTAAAGAAACGGCCAAAGTGTTTCCCAGAGCGGCTGCACCATTTTACATTCCCACCAGCAATGTATATAGCCTCATCAACATTTGGCATTGTTACTAGTTTTAGTTTAGCCATTCTGATAGGTATACAGTGACATCTCATTGTGGTTGTAATTTGCATTTCCTCAGTGGCTAATGATGTTGAAAATCTTTTCATGTGCTTATTTGCCATCCATATATCTGCTTTGGTGAAATGTCTCTTTAGGTCTTTTGTCCAATCCAGGAAGAACATTTGTGTACAGGTTTTTGAGTGAGAAGTTCCTGAAAAAACTTGGAAGTTCAGACCTGTGGCAAATCTGTCTTGGATTATACAATTGTCATGCAATGCAATATAATGCAGCAGTATTTACAAAATGCAGTGCAGCCTTACTGTTTTGGGAAAGGCTGATTGCAGGGTGGAGAAATCCCCAGGTTAATAAGTCACTAAGAAGAGCTTCTTCCAGTGTGGACTGACTACACCATCCTTCCCCTGTGTGCAAAACCTAAAGATAAAGTATACAGTAGTGTTAAAAAAAAAAAAAGAAAGACAGGCCCAAAATGGAGTTATTTATGCTAAGCCTCATTGTCACCAAACCTAGATCTAACTACGACCTCTGCCCCCTAGAAATGTAATCTAAAACCATTCAATCAGGAATCACCTGATCAGCACTACTAGTTAGGTTATCCGCCTGATAGACTCCTGCCATCCCCTAAAGGAAAGTAACCTAGCAATAGCCAACCAGCTTTTTTGCCTAGTATAACTTCCTTGTTCCTGCTCCCTTCTGCCTACTAAAGTCTTTCATTTTGTACAGCTCCTCGGAGCTCCTTCCTACCTGCTAGATTGGATGCTGCTCGATTGGAATCGATTTTTGCTCAAGTAAAATCTTAAAAATGTTAATATGCCTCAGTTTATCTTTTAACAGTGGTATGTACGCCGCCCCGTGTACTCCGTGAAGTTAGGTGGTCTGCTGTGTGCAAAAATAATGCTGGGGAAAAACGATTCTTTAAAAAGAGAATCCAGGGATTAAACAAAAGAGACCGGGTCTCGTCGGATGTCCGGGCAGAACTGCAGGCACTGCTCGCAGGCGCGGTCCCACCGCCGCCCAGCACGGGGAGTTTGACCTGCTCCGTGTCCGGCCTGGGCCGGGTCCCCCCCTCCTTAGACAACCTGGTACCCCCGGGCTCCCCCGGGAGCCCCATGTTGGTGCCAGGCCCGGTGCGGACGCCCGCTCTACACAGCGCGGTAGTCCCGAACCCCCGGGCACCCACGATCCGCCGACCTCAGCCTCCCGGGAAGCTGGGATTACAGGCCCGCGCCACCGTGCCCGGCGCGGGGAGATGCGGCGCCGCGGGCCTGGAGGCTGCGGCCGGCGGCCCTGCCGTGCTGCGCGGCGCGACCCGCGCGGCGACTCCCTTGTGCCCAGCCCACTACCCACTCTAGATTGCTAGAAGGGGCTGATAGAACCGAGCTCAGGAGACGCAGAAAGCCCTGGCAGAGATGTGAATACGCTCGGTTTATCGTGTTGTCCTCGGAATCTTTGCCAAAAGGTCTGTTAAGCAAATGGCCGTAAATTTAAAAAAGGAAAGGGTGAAGGACTGTATTGAGGGTTGTGTTCTTCGCAAACTTCAATGTGCATACAAAATCGGGGGGGGGGGTCTCGCTAAACATGCAGGTTCTAATGCTGTAAGTCTGGGGTGAGGTCTGAGAGTCTGCATTTCTAAGAAACTCCCAGGTTAAGCCAATCAGCGGTCCGTGCTGCAAGTGACAAGGATGTTGACGCTTTGGAACCAGATGTCTACACATTTTCATTTATTTTAACAGTGGCAGCGTTATGATATTAGAACATTAAAGAGAAAAATAAAAAGATACCCACAGTTCTTCCTTCCCAACTGATTATGGGCATTTCCCTTCTTCCTTTTTAGTTCCCGCCCTCATGCATACATAATTTTGTGCATGGTTGAAACCAGGACATTTGTACAATGTCATGTTGGGTGCATTTTCGTTTTGTGGTAAGTAATAAATATATGCAGAGAATTGTTCAATTACTGCTCTGTTAGCCAACACTTACTGAGACCCTTCTTTGTGCCATCTATACTAGGTCCATCTGGGGAATCGGAGAGTACAAAATGCACTCTTCTGAGGAGCTTATGGCCTGATTTTTAAAAAATACAGACAAGTAAATCAGTGAGAATTAAGACACACTCGTATTCTTCCATAGATGTAAGGGCACGATGTTGTGTAGAGAAAATCATCAGTACGGGCACCTAACCTAAGATGGGGATGGTTTACTGAAGGAGATGATAGCGGAAATGTGTCTTAAAGATGAGCTATAATTAGGCAGGTAAGGAAGATGTGAGTGATCGTTGTGATTTATAATAAATATTAATTGGTCTTCCTCACACTTCTGGCGCACAGTTCCTAAAACCCTTAGACTTTCCTAATTGATGAGAGCCCTAAAGGTGCCTTTTGTTATGTTAATGAGGAGACTTTGGGAAAGCCCCAGAGGTCTCCTAAGGATGGGCACAGGTTGCCAGGGGATCTAACCATGTGATTGGAGGGTTGAAATTTTCAGTCCCACCTCCTACCTCCTGGGAGGGGAGAGGAGCTGGAGATTAAGTTAAATTACCGATGGCCTACGTTTAATGAATTGTGCCTATACAATGAAGCCTCCATAAAAACCAAAAAGGACAGGGTTTGAAGAGCTTCTGGGCTGGTGAACACTTGGAGATGTGGCGACAGTGACCAGCTCAGAGAAGGCATGGAAATTCCATCCCCCCTTTACCCATACCTTGCTCTTTGCATCTCTTCCATCTAGCTGTTCCTGAGTGATAGACTCTTACAATAAACCAGTAATCTAGTACATAAAATGTTTCTCTGAGTTCTGAGCTGCTCTAGCAAATTAATTGAACCCAAGGAGGGGAGTCTGTGAAAATTCCCATCTCTAGTCACTCAATCAGATGCACAGCTGACAACCTGGACTCATGTTTGGCAACTGTGGGCAGTCCTGTGGAGCTGAGCCCTTAAGTGGTAAAATCTGATGCTACCTCTGGGTAGGTAGTGTCAGAACTGAGTTGAACTGTAGGTCACCCAGCTAGTGTAGAGAATTGCTTGGTGGTGTGGGGGAAATCCCACATGTTGGAATTGTGTCAGTTTTATAGGGCATGGGAAGATTCTCTCCATGAAGCATCAACAGGTGCAAAGCTGAAAAGGTGTGAAAATCCCTAGTTCCTAGTTCCATTAGACCTGAGCAGAGCATCAACGGTGCACGGGCCAAGAGGAATAAGATTAAGATGAAGCTGCAAGTGAAAAAAGAGTTACCTTGTGTGGTAGCTAGTCTCCCAAAACTGACCCCAGTGCAGCAGGTCTCTCAGTAATCACACCTTTGTGCAGCACATTCCCACAGTGAATCTTGGCTGACCAAGCAGAACTTCATTGAAGTGACACTTTGCCAGTTCCAGGCCTGCCTGAGTCATAAGAACCCTGGCAGCTTCTGACTGGGTTTCTTGGAATGCTCAATCTGGGAAGCTCCCTCTCAGAACCCAGTCACTATACTGTGAGAAGTCCAAGCCACATGGGAAGGTCACAGCTAGGCACTCTGGACAACAGCCTCAACAGAGCTCCTAGCAGGTCACAAACACTAACTGCCACCACCAGTCACGTGAGCAAGCCATCTTGGAGAGCTCAGCCCAATCAAGTCCTCAGAGGTCTGGAGTTCTTGCTGACACCACACGGAGCAAAATTGCCCAGGTGAGCCCAGTGAACCCACAGAATCAAGAGCGATAACAAAATAGCTTTCTATTGCTATCTTAGCAACCTTAGTGGCTTTAAAAAACACAAATTTATTATCTTAGAATTTTTCAGGTCAGAAGTGACGGGTATGGTCTCACCATGCTGAAAGCAAGGTATTCGCAGCCTGCATGCCTTTCTGGAGGCTCTAGGGGAGAATCTGTTTCCCGCTTCACACTGTTTATAGAGTTTGTTTCTTTGTAGTTGTATGAGTGAAGTCTCTGTTTTCTGCTGGCTTGAGCTAATGGCCACTCCTGGCTTCTAAAGACCGCTACATTCCTTGGTTCTTCAAAGCCATGAATGGTGGGTCAAGTCCTCAAATCACATCCCTTTCCCTACTCTTCTGCTTCCTCTGCCACTTTTAAGGACTCTTGTGATTAGGATCATCTCCCCATCTCATGGTCCTCAATCTTAATCACATCTGTGAAGTCCCTTTTACCATGTAAGGTAACATTCACAGTTTCCAGGGATTAGAGAGTCTTTTGGAATGTCCATTATTCTGCGTACCACAAGCCACTGTGTTTTGGAATTCTCTGTTACATATTAGTAGATAATGAGAACACATTGCGAGCTGTATCTTCAATGACTTTGACTTTACCTCAAAGGCTTTGGAAAGACAAAGAAGTGCCCTTCTGAACAGAAAGGCCAGTGTAACTGGTATTTTTTGCAAGCTTGTCCTGACTGTACTGCAGAAGTGGGGCCTCAGCTAGCACACAGAGTGCCTTTGTGCAAATTATGTAATAACGACTCACATTGGTGGATGAATAACAGAAAGGCAACCCTCGGGGCTGATAAAGTACAAAAAAAGGAAAATGCCACCTCTATCCAAGGGCTCATGGCTTGGCTCTCAGAACTCAGGTCAGACTTCAGCTCCTATTTACCTTCTCCACAAGTGTCTTTTATAGGGTACCTGTGTATGACAGCCCTGTGTAAACAAACAATGGGAGACAAGCAAGGTTAGAAGCCCAGAAACCAGATTGGAGGCCACTGCAGTAGCAGAGGAAAGACACGGAGGGAGGATGAGGAGAAAGAAAAAGTAAAACAGTGGTAGTAATCTGGTATGGAATAAAGGAGACAGATTCAGGAAGTACCAAGGAGGTAGAATCCACAGGGCTTGGAAGCTGGTAGAATGTGAGTAAAAGAGAGGAAGGGATTAAAAAGGATGCAAATGTGATGATGCTTTTCACCTGCTGTTGGAGGAGAAGCAGGTCTTCGCCAAGGTGATACTTTTCTTACGGAGAAGTGGGATTTGAAAACCAGGGAGAAAACAATGAGAATGACAGGCCTTGAGTCTGGTGCCTTAACACAGTTGTTCATGTAGATGAAGAAATGCTATTGCATGCTAAAATATTTTGAAGCCCTCAAGGTCAGCAAGACTGGATGGAGTTGAATGAAACGAAGGCTACAGAGCTGATGAGGATATTTTAATGAGAATCTTCTCATACTTGAAGAGAATTGACTCAGAATTTAGAGATCTCAGAAACTGAGGAGGATGGGGATAGGAGAATGGGGAGAAAAACAAGAGAAAATGTATCCCCTTCCTCCTCACGTCTTTACTTCCCTCTTTCCACAGCTTAGATTTCATAATTAATTGCCAGCATTACTAGCTTGTATAACCTTCATCTCCTGTGCCCCACTCCCCACCCTTGGTCAAATCAAACACACCACCACTTTCTCCAAACCTGAATCTGAATAGCTGAATGGGTAGAGCATACCCCCAACTGTACTCCTCCATTTAACCCACTCTAAACCAAACCTTTATCCCCTCTAACTCCACTGAAACTCCCTTGTCGAGTCTCAGCAACCTCCGTCTTGCAAAATCCAATGGTCAATTCTCAGTCTTCAATTTGCTCAGCTTCTCAGTAACACTTGGCCCAGCTGATACTCCCTCTTTATGGAAACACATTCACTTGATTTCTGGAACACCACTCTCTCTTGGTTTTTTTGTTTGTCTGTTTGTTTGGGTTGTTTTTTTTTCCCCCACTTAAATGTAGTTCCTTCTTTATTTCCTCCTCTTCCCAGTCTCTAAATTTTGGAGTTCTCTAGGGTCCTGACCTGAGTCCTCATGTATTCCCTACATACACCCTCTCCCTACCTGAGCTCACCTGATCACCTGACTTTAAATACCATCTATACCCTGAGAAGTCCCAGACTTAAACTTTCAACCCCATCTCTCCATTGAGCAGATCAAATTACATGACTGACATCTCCACTGAATGTCTAAAAGGCATCGCAAACTTAACATGTTCAAAGATCTCTTGAGGAACACTCTTGCACTGTTGGTGGGAATGTAAATTGATACAGCCACTATGGAGAACAGTATGGAGGTTCCTTAAAAAACTACAAATAGAACTACCATACGACCCAGCAATCCCACTACTGGGCATATACCCTGAGAAAACCATAATTCAAAAAGAGTCATGTACCAAAATGTTCATTGCAGCTCTATTTACAATAGCCAGGACATGGAAGCAACCTAAGTGTCCATCATCGGATGAATGGATAAAGAAGATGTGGCACATATATACAATGGAATATTACTCGGCCATAAAGAGAAATGAAATGGAGGTATTTGTAGTGAGGTGGATGGAGTTAGAGTCTGTCATACAGAGTGAAGTAAGTCAGAAAGAGAAAAACAAATACAGTATGCTAACACATATATATGGAATCTAAGGGAAAAAAAAAAAAAGGTCATGAAGAACCTAGTGGCAAGATGGGAATAAAGACACAGACCTACTAGAGAATGGACTTGAGGATATGGGGAGGGGGAGGGGTGAGATGTGACAGGGTGAGAGAGTGTCATGGACATATATACACTACCAAATGTAAAATAGATAGCTAGTGGGAAGCAGCCGCATAGCACAGGGAGATCAGCTTGGTGCTTTGTGACCACCTAGAGGTGTGGGATAGGGAGGGTGGGAGGGAGGGAGATGCAAGAGGGAAGAGATATGGGAACATATGTATATGTATAACTGATTCACTTTGTTATAAAGCAGAAACTAACACACCATTGTAAAGCAATTATACTTCAATAAAGATGTTAAAAAAAAAAAAATCTCTTGATTTCCTATCCATCCTCCAAACCTGCTCCTTGCCCAGTTCTCATCTTGATAAAAAGCACAGCAGTAATTTAAACTTGTGAAATAAAACTTGGATTCCAAATAAGTTATACTTTCAGCAAATAAGTTAAGAAAGTCCTGTTTAACTTGACTACTTGGCTGTCCCTTTCTGGTATTATTATTATTATTGTTGTTGTTGTTGTTGTTATTATTATTATTTTGTTCTGAAGCAGTCATATTTTCCCTCAAATAAATCATTTTTTTAGTGTATGAGTTTTTGTCCCAATCTACATAACATCAAACAATATTGGAGAAAGAGCATATACATTTCTGTTTTACCATAGTACTTTTCTCCATTCCCATCCTCAGAGTATTTCCAAATTAGATAAGGACATTCTTTTTACCCCACACTTTGAAAATAAAGATTTTACAGCAGACCAATATTTTAAAGTATTTTCTATGGCCAGCAACAGTGATAGCCACCTTGTAGGCACATGCCTAAAGAGGCTGTCTCATTCCATTTCTGTGAAGTAAAAAAATCTCAGTAAGTGTTTCTGCACATTTTGAAGAAAATAAAAACTGACCATAAACCTCAATAAACCATGAAAGCCTCAATATCATGAGTAAGCAAACTACAATCTTTTAAAGCAATGTGTGTGTACAAGGAGTGCAAGACATTTAGCAGATAAGATCTTTTTATTTTCTTTGGTAAGGCTAAATGGAATTTGCCAAAATTTACATTTGCACTGTTGCCAAATGTGCAGGTAGATGGGCACGGCCTAGTTTGTATTTGAACAAAATATCAACAATCTTCTGTTTTATGTATCTAGTGGTTTTATTAAATCTACATACAAATCAAGAAGATGATTTTTCGACACCATGTTTCAAATTAAAGTCGTAGGAGCTAGGGGAAACATTTTTTGGTTGCCTAACTTGACACATCATTTGAAGTCGTTATATTGTAGAGAACAAGGTCATCCGACAGAATCGGCTGCACAGTACAAGAGGCCAATACATGGTATCGAAATTTCCCTTTTTGTTGGCCCTCGGAATGCAACCTTTGAATCAGGAAATAGAGAATGCAAGTTCTTTTCAAGTATTATACCCAACACTATTTTTGACTGAGCATTGGTGTCATTTAGAGACGAAGAAAACCCTCTGATTCGAAAGTTCTCACCCGTCTTAACCCAGACTTGGGAGATTCAGTCGCCCCTTGTACTGTCACACCTCCTTCTCCACTATGCCCAAATCCAAATCCTTTTCTACATATTGTGCAGTACTCTGTTTTGGTAATTTACCTCCCTAATCCAGTTATATGTGTTCTTCCATCTGCCATTTAGACTTTTTCGGTGAGGTCTGGGTCATGCTGGCATTCACATGGTAGTCGTTTGTTCTCATTTTCATTATCCAGACTCAGGAAATATGGTCGAAATATCCACAATGTTAAAAATTAAGCTAACATTATTTCGATAAAAAGCACAACAGTTAATCTACAGGCAGAGCCAAACTGTTAACGCTCACAACTACAAAACACGTATTTCGCATATGTAAGTTACAGCACTCAGAGGGATGCAACACTGGACTGCCCATTATTGGGAACCAAAAATTCCGGTTGCCCTCATCAGCGGCCAGGGGAAAAACAGAGGTTGCAACTACAGAAGTTGAATAATATGTGCCGCCTCCATTTGGCAATACAATCAGTGTTCCTCTCAGTCCTCCAGGGGCGGAGGGGTCAGCGGAGGTAAAGCTGTCATAGGGTTTTTTTTGGTACTTTGCCCAGCCGTCCGCAACCCATCTCTGAAACCTTGACTTTTCTCACCCCAGGAAGAGGTTTTCCAGGAGGTGGGGCTTTCCCGAGACATTCCCGGGGCAAACCAAGAGTCTGGGTAAACCAAGCTTTTCACCTGTTCCTGTTTCTGTAACTACAGCTCTCTCATACCAGCAGATTCCCAAGAGTTTGCACCAAGGACACCTTATTCTTTAAAGCATCAAGTCCCATATGTCCAGGAACCCCCTTTGGACTTCTTCGGGACGGAGCAGTGGTCGGGGAAGATTGTAGTCTGTTGAGAAACTGATGGGACTTGGGGAGGTGTTTTCTTAAAATGAGGACAGACCGCTGTATGGGAAATTTGCCTGCGAAGGGGGATAAACGAAACAGAGCGACAACCTGAGACAGAGGCGCCGAGTCAAAGGAAGTGTTTTGTTATTTAAGATAGTAAACACTTTAACGTGTTTAAAGTACTGATGAGGAGAATCGGGTATGGAAGGAAAGAGGGAGAGTGAGAGAGGAAGCGGGCCGTTTTCTTCTTCCCTAGAGACCACAGGGATGGACGCCGGTGTAGGTTAAGTGCAGGTATCTGGGCAAGAAGTTCAGGAAATTCTCCTTCTGTTGTGAGAGGTGAGGGTCATCAGTTCAGAACGAGGGGAGCAAAGGCAGCGGCATCGACAACGACTTTCCTCATCTGATTCAGGTTGTAGAAGTTGTTGCACTTTTAAGACGTTGCAGGAGAGCATTTCATTTTCAGACTTTAAAGTAAAGGGACTATAGAACAGGACCGAAGTTTAAGCAAAGTAAATTCCAGTGTTAAAGACATTTGATGAGGAAGCTTTGGCGTCTGCCTCCTTAGCGCAGTAGGCAGCGCGTCAGTCTCATAATCTGAAGGTCCTGAGTTCGAACCTCAGAGGGGGCAGGTTTGCTTTTTGCCCTCGCCCTCCGTCAAACAGTTACCGCCTTCGTCTGGCAAAAGTCTACCTCCTGGCGACTGGGCCAGTTGTGGGCTAGTCAAAGAGCTTAAGGCTAAGCTTTCTTCCTCCTGATTGGTAGGTGCAAAAATATAGAAACATGTTGTTTATGTATAATGACTTGTTATCTTCATCTCCTTCCAGTGGACAACCTCTTGTCCAAGTTCTTCTGATTGCTATTTCTTCTTGGAACAGTATCCTATTGGCGCAATCTAATTTATTGGGGAAAAAAATGAATGGACAGATATATGAAAATCTGACATTCAGTTTTCTCAGTAAGTCTTCTTGTTTCCTCTTCATATATACATGCCATCTCCTTGCCCTGGCCTCCCTATCTAATCTGGTCCTAACTGGTTTCTCATCTGTACTACACTGAATATTGTTCCACAAAAATGTATGCCCACCCAGAACCTCAGAATGCGACCTTATTTGGAAATAGAGTCTTTGCAGATGTAATTAGTTAAATTAACATGAGGTCATACTGGATGGGGGTGGGGGTGGGGCTTAAATTCAGTGGCTAGTGTCCTAAGAAGTATGTCTGTTTTATCCACTCCTGTATTTCCAGTGCCTAGCACAGTATCTGACAAACAATAAACATTTGTCAAATAAGTCAATGAATTAATTAGCATATTAAATGTTACTTTGTTTTTGTTTTGGTTTTTTTTTGCCATATTCCCTACCACTATATTACTCCAGGCGATCAACATCTCAAATTTGGATTTCTGCAGTAATCCCCACAGGAGTCACACTTACTGAAGTTCATCCTGCAGGCATACTTCTCTGGCCCAGTCCGTGCTGGAAAAAGAGAGGGCAATACTTAGGTTGCTCCTGCTAAATATCTGGACCTGTATTTCAGGATAGTTCTTTCAACAGTTCATTCTGGTGCAGAATGAAAAAGGCATATACTAGGGAACATCTTAACAGTGTCTTCTAGACCCTCAGCCTCTGATTCCACGAGCCTACATCTGCTACAGTTTAAGAGATGCAGTTAAGGATTGTAGAGAGGCCAAAGAGCTGGATTGTCTGGCTGTTTAGGCAGTTCCTTAGAGAATCTTGATTCTTGTTGGAGCCACTATTCTGAATCTGTTCCTCCTCTTTGTAGAATCAGAAACTATTTTTTAATTCACCCAGATTTTTTCAGGCTTACAGGACTGACTCGCAATAACCAAATGTCAGAGACATTCCAAGCCAGAACATGAACATATTATAGCCATACTGATGGTCGATCAGCATATTCTTTCCCTTGTAAAATAAACTCTATAGTGGAAAGCAAAGAACATTAGAAGATTGCTCTGTGAACCTATAATCAGAGTAAGGAAGTCATAAAATATTAATGACTATGATATTAGGCAATGATGGTCTGGTGCATTCACCACCAAAAAGCCAAGCCAAGCCAAGCTGTGGGTTGGCTGCCCCTGGGAAGAGATGGAATTCTGATCATAGTATATTTCTAAATAAGGTTACATTATTATTGGTTAGATATTCTTGTTACCTTTATGGAACTTTGATGTCCAGAAGAGCCTCCTCAGCCACTCATTTACCAACTCTTACTTCACTCTTAGGAAATTATTTGGTTCTGGTACAAAGCCATGTACTCTAAGGCTCTCCTTAAATGCTAGCTCCCTTCATCTTTCAGTAAAGGTCCCATCTATTCACCTCGGCGTTTGCCTGAGTCACTTACACATACCGTGTAAAGAGACGCATGCTTTGCAAGGGTGGAGTCAGAACTGGATGGTAAAAGTCAAAAGCTACGCCCGCACAGGGACTTGAACCCTGGACCCTCAGATTAAAAGTCTGATGCTCTACCGACTGAGCTACCCGGGCCTCTTTCGTCGGGCTGTGTTTCCTGTCCATCCTAATGTGAAGAAAAGTACATGGTCAAAGCTCCAATTCTGTTAATGTTCCTTTTCTTTATTCCTAATTCCATTCTTGCCTCTTTGAATATGGCTCACAACTACTTCTGCCCCAAGGTCATAAGAAAAAGATAACGCTCATATTTGAGTAATATAAACAATTACTTCTAAAAGTTATATGTTACTAGAGATGTAATCACCTGGACCATCTTGTCCTTCATCTTCACAATTTGTGTTCCAGTCTCCCCCCAGACCTTAAGAATGCCTAGCACAAAAAGCTCTTAACAACTAGGTTTTGAGAACTTATTTTGAGCAAGGAGCTCTGCTTTGCCCCTGGTTTACAGCAGTGGAAAGCCCCCACCTCAGCCTTCATGGAGTTTACCCTTTAGAAGGGAGAGTCAACCTTTTAAACAATGAATTACACCATAAATGTTTAAACAGCCATTGTGATAAATGCTCTTAGGAAAAAGTACAGGTTACTGAGGTGTGTAGAGAAACAAACAAGTATAATCTCATGACCAGAGTTTCCAAATTAAATGAGATAATACAAGTAAACTTTTGGAATAGTGTCTGGGACATGCTAACAGTTCACTGAAAGTTAGGTGTTATCATCATTATTATTTTTATTATAAAATAGATGAATTAGAACATCATATTTAATTGGTTGGTTGTGCCACCTTAGACAAATTACTTGATCTCTCATCCACTTTCCTCCCTTAAATCCTGCAACAGAAATTTCTTCCTCAAATGTTGGGTTTACCACAATGGTACATAGTACATTTCTACTTATGTATTTATTCATGCCACTATTCAAAATAGATTTGAGGTGGTCTACACAACTTCACGGTAATAAGATAAAATGGAAAATGTTAATAGACTTAAGTAGGGATAAAGGGAGCATAGAGGTAGAAAATTAAGATAAACATATGCAAGCTATAGGTGTTCCCCACCCCATATCTCCAAGACAGTGGATTATAAAGGGAGGTGACCTCTTGCAGGGGGTAAGAGAAGACTTTTCCCAGGACATGATGTTTAAACTGAGAACCAACAGCTTCATAGTAATAGATTAGACAAAAACATGGCTCCAGCATTCTAGGAAGAGCAAAAAAGCAGAATACTTTCAGAGAACTTAAAGAAGGCCTGAGGTGCTTGAGTGCAGATATCTTGGGACAATACTGATGGAGGTGGGGGGCAAGGTAAACAGAAAGGCAGGGACAGATGAGAGACAGACAGGCTCAGAGGTTATGGCTAGGAGTGCAGAGTACGGACTTCATCCTTGCAGCAATATAAAGTCACTGGGGATTTTAAGCAGAGAGGAACAACATGGTCAGAGATGATTTCAAAAAGATTATGCTGGTTTCATGTAAAGAATGTGTCAGCGTGGGGCAAGAGATGATAGGAAAACACAAATTAGGTTACTGTGTAGCCATGTAGACTTGGCCTACTGACTATGTGGCAGTGTTGGGGAATGGTGCAGAGACTGGGAACATTTGGAAAGAAGCAGAAGACTTGGGCCCAGACTCTTCCTGGGGACCTAGAGAGGAAGAGGTGTCAAAATACTTCATTTCTCTCAGTAGGGCATTGCCTTAATAAGCCCTTTACTTGGAAAGGCAGCAATAAAGCAGAATAGGAAAGGGCACTTTGAATCTTTTGAGAATTCTCTGGAAAGCATGGAGTGTCTGCTCTGTTCTTGATCTGCCTTGTGGATACCTGAGGGTACTGCCGCCCATTCTGATCAGCAGGCAAGCCGTGAGTGATCAGACAAAAAAGGAGAATCTTGAGAGGAAGTGACTTTCCCCACAATAGTCAACGTGAGATAACTGGATATGTGCAGAGCGATTCCAAAAACTTGTTCAGCTGATTACATTCAGATCTGATCTCCTGAGGTTGCTGTTAAAAATTCAGATTTGCAGTCTGCCAGGTCCCACTCAAACATAGTAAACTCCATGAGATCAGGAGCAATTTCTGTTGTGTACAGTGTGGTATCCTTAGCCCCTACGTATCAGTCAAGTTCTAGTTCAGAAACAACACCAGGTATTTCAACTGAGAACACTGTGCTAACCCAGAGATAATAACTATGGAAAGTAGTTACCACCTTCTAGGGCGGAGGGGAGAAAAGCGTAGGGGTTGGGCCTCTGAGGAAGAGCACAAAGAGAATGATGGTTGGAATCAACTACCATTGTTGAAGCAACCCTGACTGGAATAGCAAAATTCAGAAAACAGTTCCTTTTCTCTTCTCCTGCCTTCCCGTCTCCTTCTGGTTCCTCTTATTGACAGAACCTAAGAGAAAGCCAACTGGCAAAGTCTTAGATATGTAATTTGCAGATGGCCAGAGCCAACATCACAGAAGAGGGTGAATTTGAAGCTGAGAGAGAATGGATTAATAGTAAGGGACACAGCTTTGAACAGTGCTTGGCACATAGTAGGTGCTCAATAAATATCTGTTCAATACCTCCCACTCTAAAAGCTGAGATGTTAAGAGCTGGATATTAAATATCAATTTGCTTTTTTAAAAATTAATTTTTATTGGAGTATAGTTGCTTTAAAATGTTGTTAGTTTCTGCTGTACAGCAAGGTGAATCAGCTATACATATACATATATTCTCTCTTTTTTGGATTTCCTTCCCATTTAGGTCACCACAGAGCACTGAGTAGAGTTCCCTGTGCTATACAGTAGGCTCTCATTAGTTACCTATTTTATACATAGTAGTGTATATATGCCAATCCCAAGCTCCCAGTTCATCCCACCCTCCCTTCCCCACTTGGTATCTATATGTTTGTTCTCTGTGTCTTTATTTCTGCTTTGATTTTTGCTTGTTTTTATTTGAGTCAGGTGCTTATCTTGTCTCTCTAAATATCACTTCTTCTTTCTTCATTTCCTGTTACTCTTTCCTGTATTTTGCAGTTTGGATGACCTAGAGACCCAGTCAAGAACACTGGAAGCAGGAAAAGAAGTCCAGTGCAAAGAGACTGAGGGGGGGAAATGTTTTTTCTTTTTCATGTAGGATGGCGTTTGTGATCTGGTGGTAATTCCAGAAGAATGGCAAAAGATAGTCAATAATTAATAGAAATGTTTTGCACATCATACTACACCTTCCACATCCCCAGTATAACCCTCCATCCCCTTCTCCCTCTCAACCAGTAAGTTTCTTGACCTTAATGTTTTTGTAACAAAGACAATTGCCAAGCATATCTGAAAGTCAGTCTAAAAATCTCCTAGCTCTATCTACAATATAAAGACTTTTGGAGTATTTAATCTTACTGAAAATTACTATTTTGTATCTGAACATTACATGGTTCTGTTAAACAAAAAAATTCCCGTTTAGTTTCATCAAAGCCATTTCCTCCGAATTTTTTTTTTTATATACACAAACGGAAGAAAAAGCTTTGTATTGCCCCCTCTGAGGTTCGAACTCAGGACCTTCAGATTATGAGACTGACGCGCTGCCTACTGCGCTAAGGAGGCAACTGTCCCTGCCGCTTACATAACATGTCTACCAACTTTATTAAAAGAATCATTTTAGAATTCTCTGAATCACAGTGCTTCAAAGGAAGGCGGAACCATGGTTTAATTCGCGTCTAAAATATTCGAAGTTTGGATGGCAAAGCCACACAGAACAAGGTAAGGGCCCGACTACCGGCCCAGCCCCGTTTCCCCTGCAAACTTTCCTGCGAAGACTTTAGGGGAGGTGAGGGCAACTGAGTGCGGACTTTGCAGTCTGTTCGGTATGACCGGGGACTGTGGAGATGGGCTACCTTCTGAAAGGCTAACAAGGACCGCACTCTTTGCCTCCCTCGTGAGGTTCCATGGAGGAGCTTGGTCTCCTGAAACGGATGAAGGAGGGCGAGGAAGGGAGGGGGCCTCAAGATTCTTTCCTCATTTCTCCTTGGCAGCTCCCGGGCTCAAACCAAACGCCCAGACTTGCTCACTCCTGAAGTCCGGGGGCTTACTCCCTGAAATCCAAGTGGATCTGGAGCCCACAGCATCCACTGGAACTCTCAGTCTGCGTGACTCCTTTTTCCTATGCTGATGACAGACGGGGCAGGAGCCTCCTGCGCGCCACCTGCGCCGTCGCCGTTCATGGTGAACCTGGGAGCCATGAGAAAGCAAAGTGTCAGGGGTCAGGGGGTTCTCGGGTTGTGCTGGGAGTGGAGAGGGGAACGCTGGAGGAAGGGCCCGCGGAGACAGCTCAGAGTGGCGGGGGCAGGGGTGGGGTGGTGGGGGAGAGAAAAAGGACCTGAAACGGGCACAGTTTGGGTCAGATGATATGCATGTAAAATCGTGGGCTGGCGGAGGTAGCGTGGCCGAGCGGTCTAAGGCGCTGGATTAAGGCTCCAGTCTCTTCGGGGGCGTGGGTTCGAATCCCACCGCTGCCAAGGTGCTTTTTGCACCTCACCCTTGCCTGAGTAGGTACTCTTTCATGTCCAATATACACAGTTCTCACAGGCTCCAAGTTCAGGTAGGTTCCTCTCCTACCACTGCTGCTTTTCCCAGAGGCCAGAGATAACACCCACATGCACTGTCCCCCAAAACAGTATTCATCACATGATAGGTCTTCAACTGATTATTTCAATTAACAAAATGTTAATGAGCATCCACTGCGTGGTATTTACTCCGTTATTGTAGTTTCATCACCCAATAGTATCGAACGAATAACAGACCTTCATTTAATTCATTCGTTTATGTAAAAAAAAAGGAAAAGAAAAGAAATCAGCACCTACTATGTGTTACCTACTAGGTACTTAGGCCCCGTAGATACAGCAGTTCTTACTTACTACCTTATTCAATAAGTGGTGGACCAGTGAGTAGGGGTCAGTCTCCCTGAATCCACTTGCAACTGGAGACAGGTCCTGCCCGGCCGCGGTTCTCAGCATCCCCAAAGCCTTCTCATTTCACATTTTGAATCCTAATTATGCTGATCTGAGCTGTGGCCACTCTACGCAAGGCGCCTCGCCTTGCCACTCAACTGCCTCGCAGGTCACACGGTCTAGAGGTGCTTCCCCCCTCACTGCGCACGTCTCTGCGTCTTCCGTTGGGCGCCCTCAGTCTCTGCTCCAAGCAATTCTCTCTGCCCTCAAAGCGTCTTATCCTCTACACCTCAGCAAGGTAGTTGCTCTCTCCTGGAAGCCTCCCTTGATCTCTCCCTCCAGAATTACAATTAGGCACTGAGGATCTGGAAGGGAACAAAGGAGAGGGTCCCTGCCCTGGTGCAGTGTAGAGAAGACAAGCATTAGACGCATAATGGCCCCAAGATGATACAATTTCTACGGTAAAGAATGCAACTGAACTACGAATGACATTGTAGATATATAGTTACCAAAATAAAGAACAGTACAACAGTACAATGTATGGAAGAACACACTTCAATGTTTCCAGTGATAACAGTGTCAGAGGATAGGGAAGGGGGAGATTATAAATTCTACTTTAGGCACTTTTGTTTGAGTTGTTAGGATGAGTAGATATCTATTTCATAAGTCGAATAAGTGAATTCACGAGTCCACAAATGACTTGTTTAAAAAAATCCCAGTCTGATAAATACCGCGAAAGAGAAATGGAACGTGCTGGGGAGCCTGTAGCAGGCCTCAGCTCAGCCGCCCCTTCTTTGGCAGGCTCTCCTCATTGCTACCTGCCCTTAATTGGGTATTCCTGTTGGTATGCATTGGCCATGCTCTGTTATCACTTGATCCATCACTTATTTTAGCATTTACCATAACTTTTGGAAATTTTTGTGTAATCATCTGCTTTTCCCCATGCGTCATAAGCTTTGTCAGATATAGAACCATATTTCTCTCACTTCCCCACATCATGAAAACTAAATAGATATTTGTAGTAAGTATCAGTGAATAAATATATAAATACATGAAAGAATATCTTTCTGATTGTGAAATGAGCAAGGTACACAGAGCTGAGGATCCAGGAAGACCTTGAGGTCTTCAGTTTGAGGTAGGGTCATGTGTTCTGAAGCCCCATTTCTACGGGACACTCCAGCTAAACTTGGTTCTTGACTCTGATTACGCCACACTGACTTGCTCTTTCTGGATTCAGCTCTGCTACCAGGTTACAGCAAATCATTCTTGCGCAGATTGCCAGGGATCAGATTGCTTCTGGATTGTGGGTCCCAGTCATCTCTTCCCCCAATCATCCCCCTTAGCAGTCTTTGTTTGCATTCACCTTGCAATATTTATGAACCAAACATGAGCGATTCCAAGGGAAAAGTGTAGTCTTCTGAACTCCAAACTCACAAATAAATAAACCAACCCACGGCCATCTGTACTATCTTCCAGCTCTATATTCCCTACCCTTTCCTGGGATATAAATGTGCTAAGACTGAAAAACATTCATTTATACCCCTTCTGCCTTGCCTATCCTCAGAGAGCAGTTTAAAGCTTATAAATGAATAGTGGGCTTTTGAGGTTCTGGTGTAATTTTAAAACCAATGGACATTTTTCTTTAAGAAATAAGCTTGTGGCTCATGGAATAAAAAGTGTGCCACCTATACTGGGGAAGAAAGACTTGGTCCATTATTCAGCTGTATCTGAGATAACTTAGACTGTCTTTTAAGGCTAGGAGACTCAAGAAGATAGAACGGAGAGTTTATGTGCATGGAGGGAAGGAATAGACACTTAGGAGAACTCTATAGTGACCTGGCCAAAAGTCTTTGAATTTCACTGCTTCCCTCTCCACCTTCCAAAAGATATATTCACTTCAACCCATATTTATTGAGTAGCTATTTCTTGACAGGCACCTTGCTTGGATGGAGTTGCAACAAAAGGATGAAAGCCAGAAAATGATTCAGGGATTCCTAAGCAATTCAGCCTTGGGAGACTACCAGAGGCACATGAAGAATGACTGGCCAGTAATTAATATTTAGACTGACTAAAGTAGTAATTTATACCTGAGTATTTCTTCCCGTGATGCTACATGTATGATCTCTTTATTATATGTTGCTCTTAACAGTTACTAGGTAAATAATCATGCTATGTTAATAAAGTTAAAGTTTAGAGAAATAAATGACTATACACAGCACTATGACGTCCTCTCTTGGCCATCCACACTCGAGGACACATTTGTGTGGCCATATGAACACTGGAATGTCCATCTGGGAGCTAGGACCTGGAAAGGAACCCCTCACCCCCAAAAAAGCAACAATCATGCCCTTTAGACTTGTCAGATTTAGCCTACGGGGAGAAGGAAAAAGAAACATTCAAAAAAGTCCAGCGCTTGGCTACCTGGTTATTTATTCACTCGTTCGTTCATTCATGCATGCATTCATTCATTCAACCTTTCATCTAGGCGTTCATACAACTAGCCATTGATTAAGCTTCTACTATGTACCAGACCTTAGGGTGTCAAAGAGGAATGAGAACTGGTCCTGCACTTAAGGCATCTCGGAGAGGGAGGACAGATTTTAAAATGGCAAGCCCATGATTACAGCTAAGCAGGAAGCACCAAGAAACTCTGAGTTGCTCTGGAGGCGTCTGCAAGTATCCTAGAATGAAGAAGCGAAGCTGTAGAAAAAAGATGTTAATGTTTTTCTCCCTTTTGAACAGCAAGATTAAAATCCAATTTGCCTTTGCGTGGGTCGGAAACGAAGGCAAAATCAAAACCTCCAGAGGTATCCATCTTCTTGGATCAGGATCCTGCCCTGACCCTGACATCAAGGGAAAGAAATCTGGGAAGCAGGCTCAGTGGAAACAATCAGTGAAAGTCCCCTCCCACCCACCTCCCATCCTTGCTTTTGGCTTCTCCATCGCCCTTCGGCTGAAAGAGCAGAGATTTTCCATCCCTCCAAAAAACGCCCCCGTAAATGAAAACAAACAGATCAATTAGGGAGGACAGGCAGAGCTTTCGGTTAAAGTGGCACGTTTCATTTTAAATTGTTTTCTATACATCTCTCTCATAAAAAAAATTTTTTTTAATTAAAAAGCACAAGGATAAAATAATTTTAAATGAAGTACAATCTATAAAAATTTTGAATCACTATGTTGTATACCTGAAGCGAATATAGTATTGTAAATCAACTATACCTCAATTGAAAAAAAAAAAAAAAAAAATAGAAAGCACAAGGAAAGGGATATCAGATGGACAGTGTAGAAACGCTACTATAAAGAAGGTTCCATGGTGTAATGGTTAGCACTCTGGACTCTGAATCCAGCGATCCGAGTTCAAATCTCGGTGGAACCTTTCCTATTCTTTTCACATCCCAATTCTGTAACAGAGTGAACCACGCTGCTTTCAATTTCCGCACTTCTAGTTTTTGATGGGTTCGGGCAGTGAGAAAGGGCGTGAGACTACGGTCCCAATGGCCCGTGAGCTCAGGACCAGCCTATAATCACCGAGTCTGTGTACATGTCTTTCTGTTCCCACCAGACTCATTTTTCTCCCAGGACTCCCCAGGGTTAACGAGCGTTTAGTAAAAGCGCCCTTAATGAACAAACCAGAGTGCAGAGCAAAACGTGATCCGTGATAAGTAGCAACCAAAACGGAAAAGAAAGAGTCTTTCTTTTCCTAATTGAGGGTCCGTCGTTAGGGTTGTAAAACGGAAAGTAGAGAGAAGAATGAATGGAAACAAAAAATGGCTGAGAAAGTGGTTGCGATTAGAGCGGGAGGAAAAACAGTCTGTCAGAAGTGGGATTCGAACCCACGCCCCCATTCGGGGACCAGAAACCTCTCTCTGAAGGAAGCTTTAAGACTTACAGCTTGAGTCTGGCGCCTTAGACCACTCGGCCATCCTGACAGCCCAACGCCGACTTCCCAAATGAGTCAAATCTGCAATTGTGCTGAAAGTGCACTCACCATGAGCTGTGAAATTCTTTTGCAGTCTAGGGTTTATGCGAAAAACTGGGAATGTAAATCCTTAAAAAATTAACTTAACCTTCTTTCTCAGTACAGCCAGCAACTTTGACTGAACTCGGGAGGCTTTCCTCTCAATCCGGGGTATAATTTGGCATTTCTCTCCTCTCCCTTCTTTCTGCCTTTCCCTGCAAGCCCCGGGGCACCGAGGCTCAAGGATCCTAACAACCCGGAACCGACCCCCGACTGGACAAGAGAGAACTCCCTTTATTCATTCCCAGAAAGGACACAGAGCGCGGGCTCTGTTCCCGAGGAGGTGCCTGGCAAACCAACAGAATTGGCGGGAGCTCAGCGGGGAAGAAGTGAGCGAGCCAGTGTAGACCTGGAGAGAAAACCGGCGAGTTAGTATAGACCAGAAAGGGGCATGGTGAGTGGGGTTTAGGGGCCTAGAGCATGAAGACTGGATGTGGATGTGAGTTGCAGAAAGTAGTAACCAAAAAGAAAAAAAGTTGATGAAATGGAATTCATCAAAACTAAAAACTTCTGTTCATCAAAAAACGCCATTAAAGCTCTTTCTTCACTACTCCGTCTTCGCGGTAGCGGCAGTGGTGCCCACGGTTCAGTGGGCGACATGTAGTTCTGTGTCTTCGCCCAAGAGCTACACACCCTCGAGGTGACGGGCCAGGAGACGGTCGCCCAAATCAAGGCTCATGTAGCTTCCCTGGAGGGCATCGCTCAAGTCGTGCTCCTGGCAGGAGCATCCTCATCCTAGAGGATGAGGCTACCGCGGGTCAGTGTGGGGTGGAGGCTCTGAGCACTCTGGAAGTAGCCAGCCACGTGCTTAGAGGTGAAGTCCATGGTTCCCTGGCCGGTGCTGGGAAAGTAAGAGGTCAGACTCCCAAGGTGGCCACACAGGAGAAAAAGAAGATGGGCCGGGCCAAGAGGTGTATGCAGTACAACTAGGGCTTTGTAAATATTGTGCTCACCTTTGGCATGAAGAAGGGCCCCAATACCAACTCTCAAGTCCTTTGTAATCCTGGCTTTCTCTAGAAAAGTCACTTAGCCCGATCAAACAACTACAACAACAACAACAAACACCATTAAAAACGTGTACAGGAAAGGCCCTGTGAGAACAGAGAGAAGGTGGCTGTCTGCACGTCAAGGAGAGAGGCTTCAGGAGAAACCACCCTGGCTGACACCTTGACCTTGGACTTCCAGTCTCTAGAAAATATACTGAAAAAATTAATTTGTGTTGTTTGAGCCACACAGCCTGGTGTTTTGTTATGGCAGCCAGAGCACACTAATACAAACGTCTTCCATGGTGGCTGAGGACTCTTAAGAGTCCAAGGCAGAAGATGTCAGTCCTCTTGTAGGCCAGGCCCAGCATCAGTGTAGAATCATTCTGCCATACTCTCTTGGTGAGAGCATTCTAGGCAAGTCCAGATTCAAGGCAAGAATAGGTTGCACCTCTCAATGATGCATGTCACGTGCATATGGAGAGGAAAGAAACTGATGGTGACCATCCTGGAAGTAGCTACCATCCCTGCCACCACCTAGCCCCAGTGGCCGGTAAACTTCATAAGGGCAGGAAGCAGAGGGTATTTACCAGGCACCCTCCGCTCATATCAAAGTGCTGGTATTCAACGAAATCCCCCAAACCCTTGTTGTTTGAAAGAATGGGTCAGATTAGCTTTTTCCCCCACTGTCTCCAAAGATTTTATCCTCAGGAAATGGAAGACAGTTAAATGTCGGTAAGCTAATTGCCAATTCAAAAAGAAATAATATTCAGGGAATTCCCTGGCAGTCCAGTGGTTAGGACTTGGTGCTTTCACTGCTGGGGCCCAGTTTGATCCCTGGTCTTGGAATTAAGATCCTGCAAGTCGCACGGTGCAGCGAAGAAAAAAAAAATTTTAACGACTAAAGATAATCACATTTTTCAGCGACAGCATTACCTGAGTATGCCTTGAATTCTTCTATCCTGTATCATGTCTTAGATTATTCTTTAATCTAGGACTCTTTACACTGGTCACTAAAGTAATAACCTACACCAGGGAATGTTGTTATGAGAATTAAATGAACTCAGCAATACTGGTATCTGATTAAAATTAAAAAGTTGTCTAGCAGAGACCTGGGTCAGATAGAGAGGCCACTTACTGTAGTGGTTAGAGCTTAGACTCTGGAGCCAGTCTACTTGGATTCTAGTCTTGGCTCTGTCATTCACTGACTCTGTGACCTTAGACAATTTAGTTAACAATTTCCCCAGCCATAAAATAGAGATCATGATACTAGCACTACCTTGTAGGATCTAGAAGCATTTTGTGCTTTAATGAACACAGCCCAGTATATACTAGCTTCTAAATGGGTACTTATTAAATGAAACACCCATCTCTCCTTCTCCATCAACCTGAAAGAATAAGAGGAAGAATAGGTGCAAATCAATTATTCTTAAAAGTTTCCTGATTTTTTCCCTCTCCTCTTTATTCTCAGTCCTCCTTTAGATCCATAGTAGTCCATTCTGAGAGTTTGCCCTATGGGTTCTGTTTCAGTGGGGTTGCTGGGAGATGGTCAGAAAACTACAAAGCCACACCTGTTCAGAAGGAGATCTCTTCCCAAAGTGCAAGCAAATTCCTCTCCTTTATCAAACATCTTACTCTCTCTCTCTGCTTCCTGCTCACTTCATGACTGCACACCTCTTAATTTCTCTGTTTTAAGATGACTCTCTCCTCCTTGCCTGTTTCAGCTTCATTCTCCATAGAAATAGCTGAGAATGGCAATGAGTATCCTGATTCTTTTCCTGCTTACCTGCCCATTCCTGTGTTTCTATTAGTTCTTACCCCACTAATGTCCTCTTGTGTCATTATTGCAAAAGCCCCCAAATCGGTCCTCCTGGTTGGTATTGCCTTTACTATGGCTTGCACCATCAATATGTCACTCCTATGCTCACAAAGCTTCAATGGAACCTCCCTCTTATAAGGGGTCAGGACGCAGAGTCTGTCCTCCACAAGCAATTTTATCACCATTGCTTTGTTTTCATGAATTTATCTAGCCAAATTTATCAGTACTGCCTGTCCAAATTTTCTTCCACGTAGTCACTCCTAAACTTATTCCAAAACAGATTCTCTCACAGCTTGTCAATATCCTCCCAATAGTTTAATTATTAATGTTCTTATAGGTGCCACAAAGGATTTGAGGTAGTTGAAAAGAGTATTAGCCATACAGTAAAGTATTAGAGTTTTAAACTTTGAAAGAAAAAAAATGTCAGAGAGCATATGCCTTGAGTTCTTTGCTTGTAACCCTCTGTAGTCTCTTGCCTAGCTCTCTATAACTACCCCTCCTTTTTTGTAACTTTTAAATTATCTGTACTGTATTTTCTGCTAACAAAATAATATGTGCTTTTAGTCAAAATAAAATATGTATTGCAGAAATGTATAACCTAAAAAGTAGGGAATTCCCTGGTGGTCCATTGGTTAGGACTCCCTAAGTTTCCATAAGCTGCATGGAGCAGCCAAAAAAAAAAACCTAGACAGTAAAAAAGTCATTCATAATCTATCCTCTCCTCCCAGTCTTTCCAGCACACCACACACTTATTAGTTTTGTTTATATTCCTCTGGTATTGTTTCAGTATTTACATTAGTATATTATTATTTTACAAAAAAATTAATTTATTCTACATAATGTACCGCAACTTGTTTTAACATGACAACATAAGTTGGATATCTTTTCACATCAGTATACACATTTGTTAAAATGACATATAATGACAATAACATTGTAGCATGTACCATACTTTTTAAATTAATTTTTTTGACAATTTTTTTCTGTGCTGTTTTCTTTATAACAACTTTGCATCTCACTCCTTGTTTTTCTCACATAGTCTCAACTAGACCAAAACCTAGATTTGAATAGTAAATATATTTTAAAATAGCAAGATAAATGCTGTCTTAGAATGGAAAATTTCAGAGGATGTGGAATGAACAGACCACTATCTCAAAATGAGATACCTCATGCTTTTTTACTGTTAAAAGAAATTTCAGACCTTATTTATAAATGAGCCAATATTCCTCAAAATCAAAAAGTAAATTTCTGAAACAAAAGTCATTCTTCTGATCAAGCAAAACCATTTTAAAAGTTTAAAATTTAAAACAGAATATCCATTTCTCTGTGCAGAAAGAAGTGATTTAAATACTTGAGAATTCATTTGTGTCCTTATTTTTTAATTTAGTTTGTTTTGCATAATTAAGGCATGCACATGGTATAAACTTCAAAAGGTAGAAAAGATCCACCCACTTTTCACCCCAAAGCAGAAAGGCCTCCATATTACTGGGAGTCCTTTGATCACTTCTCTCCAGGGTTCTTTAATTGTGGATGTAGTGATACCCTCCATTTTGCTTTCTGCATCCCCCTCCCCAGCCATCCATCATCTCCAAGTCAATGAGAAAGCAAAAACAGCAAGACGCTGAAAAGGAAGGGAATATGGTGTTTCCTACTTTGTCTCCTTTCACAAGCTACCCTGAAATGCTCTTCCAAGCTGGGATAAAATGAATGACGAAGAGCAGGCTTTTACTTATACTAATGATGAAATAAAATTCATATTTTATGGCAAGACAAGAAAAATTTAAACATAAAACTTTTCTCTGCCTGTTTGGGCCTCCTCCCTCCCCTTTAGTGTATATAGTGCATCTGCATTAACCAGACCTCCTCAGGAGATGACATTCCTTCTTAATCTTGTAAAGGCTCAAGATGACCCTCTACTCGCTTTGTACATGCAGATCTGGATTATGTAAACTGTCAGTATGTCATTTGATGTATAACCCTTTGTCTCAAAAATGTATATAACTGTACTTTGACCTCTAACTGGTGGTCCTCAGAGCTTTCTGAGAGACTCTGGGGTTATAATCTTCAGGTTGGCTCAAATAAAATTTTCTATTTCTTTCTTAGATTGACTATTAATTTTTTGTCAACACTAAGTTTGAGACAGTTCTAATATTTTTATGAAGGTTTTATCATCCTGTGTTCTTGGTATTTGTGTAGTCAGGAATTTGGCCTCATCTAAAGAGACGTCTGGCCTTTGTCTTCTTCTGGGAGGTAACCTCTAAACACTAGGAATTTCCCTAGTGATAGGAGTATTATTCCTGGTGGTCCCCTCAGAACACAACTGAGAGTTTAGCTCATGAGATGACTCAGCATGGGGCATACACATACTTCTCAGGTCTGTTTCATAGGGACTTTTGGCTTTTGACTGAGGGAAGATGTTGGAAAATGAAGGAGAGAGGGAAAGGATGAGGGCCAAGGAGGGTTTGGCCCTGGCCATGTTTCACATGATGTCTAGGACAGCATCGTTCCCTCTCACCATATTTGAATCAAAGTGCTGGGCTAGGAGAAACATAGCCCTGACCAAGTGGGACTATTTTTAAGTTACGCTCGTAAATGAAAAGCTATTGTGGAGTAGAAGAACGTTCTGAATAGGACAGCCTTCAAAGACACAGTGATGATTTGCCTTGATTTATCTGGGACACTTCCTATTTCCACCTGTTGTTTTTGTATAATTATTAAGAGCACCCACTGTCTATCTCAAAGGTGTTCAAGTTTGGACAATGAATTAAATGGCCACCATTTTTAAAAAGAGGGTTCAGTTATTTGGGACAAGTGACATTTTGTCCTTTCTCCATCCTGTCTGGATTATGAAACTCCAGCAGCCATCTTGGACTATGACACGATCTTGAGGGTTAGGTACCATGCCCAAGAATGATGGAGCAGAAAAACAGAAAGTGACTAAACCACTAAGGATGACGCATCTGCCATACTAGCCCCGAATTGCCTTCTTCTGGTCTTCTTTTATATGAGGGAGATAAAAACCCTTTTTTGGGCTTTCCTATCATACGCAGGAGAACCTAACTGTAAAGGATATAGGGCCCAAGTGACTAAACAGTCAGAATAGGGGAAGGTGATGTAGCAGATCTTGTGGATGTTTCACTAGCATCCAGTCTAGTCCACTGCATAGTATCCAGGAGGTCTGCAGAGTTTTGACTTCAAGGATGGGTCTTGGCTGGCATTGACCTGTGAGTATCACCTTAGCCCCCTTGCCACATTAATTGGTTCAGGGATGGGTAGTAAAAGCCAAATGTAAGCCAAGCAGCACATAGTGTTCCTTTGTCACTGGTGATTAGTCCTTTAAGTGTAAAACACAGGGCTTTGTTTGACTGGAAAAAGACAAGACATGGAAGTTGTGATGTGCAGAAAATTTTAAAAACTTTTTATTCTGAGATTATTGTAGATTCACATATAGTTGTAAGAATAATAGAAACCCAGTATACTCTTCACCTAATCTCCTCCAATGTTACTATCTTACATAAGCATAGTACACTATCACAATCAGGAAATTGACATTGATATCATCCACCAAACTTATTCAGATTTCACTTGTTTTTATATGCACTTGTGTGTGTGTGTGTGTGTATTTAGTTCTATGAAGTTTCATCATGTGTAGATATCACATGTGATTAACACCACAGTTAAGATACAGAACTGTTCCATCACAAGGATCCCTTTTATAGTCACAGACACCTCCTTTCCCCCTTCTCAATAAACCATACACCACTACTCTGTTCTCTATATCTATCATTTTGTCACTTCAAGAATGCTATGAATGGAATCATACAGAGTATAACATTTCGAGACAGACCTTCTTGACTCAGTATAATTCCCTTGAGATCCATCCAAGTTGTGTATTTCAATAGTTCATTCCTTTTCATTGCTGAAAAGTATTCCATGATATGGATGTGCCACAATTTGTTTAACCACTCATTACTGAAGACTGTTTCCAAGTTTGGCTATTATGAATAATGCTTTATGCAAACTTTTGGTGTGAACGTTAAGTTTTCATTTCTCTGGGATAAATGCCCAATGACATAGATTTGAGACTCAAAACTGCAGCAGCCATTTGGCTACCTCATCAGAGAAACCTCCTCTGACCACCCAATATAAAATAATGCCCCACTCTCCATCCTCCATATCCTGATTCATTTTTCTTCATGGATCTTTCATACTACATATTTATTTCTTGGCTTGCCTATTGTCCATATTTCTCCCTAGAAAGCAAATCCATGAGCCCAGGAACTTTGTTTTGTTCCCTGCTGTATCCTGGAGCCTAAAAGAGAGCCATGGTACCCCCTCAACAAACACTTAAATGAATGAATGAATGGATGGATGAATGAATGAATGAATAAATCTCAGACATCTTTCCATATTAGTATATATAGATCTAACTCATTCTTTTTGGTCCCTGCATAGTATTCCATTGTATGCCTGAATAGTATTTTCATTAACTTGTCCCCTATTGAAGCATATTTATATTGGTTCCAGCATTTTACAAATGCAAGCAATGCTATAATGACAATCCTTATACAATCAATCATCTTTTTTTTTTTTATAAATTTATTTATGTATTTTTGGCTGCGTTGGGTCTTTGTTGCTGCACACAGGCTTTCTCTAGTTGCAGCGAATGGGGGCTACTCTTCCTTGCGGTGCGCAGGCTTCTCATTGCGGTGACTTCTCTTGTTGTGGAGCACGGGCTCTAGGCACACGGGCTTCAGTAGCTGTGGCGTGCGGGCTCAGTAGTTGTGGCTCGCGGGCTCTAGAGCACAGGCTCAGTAGTTGTGGCGCACGGGCTTAGTTGCTCCGCGGCATGTGGGATCTTCCCGGACCAGGGCTGGAACCCATGTCCCCTGAATTGGCAGGCGGATTCTTAACCACTGTGCCACCAGGGAAGTCCAATCAATCATCTTTGTACAGATGGGAGAGAAGAGGAGTAGATGGTTCAAAGAGTATGTGCATTAAAATTGTTTTTTTTAAGCTATTACTAAGTTGCTCTCAACAATGTTCTCCAAATTTACCCTCTCATGGTATACTGGAATGCCTGTTTCCTCATGTTCTCACCAATACTGAGTATTGTTGAGCTTTTTAGTCTTTACTCATTTCATAAATTAAAAGCAACATCACATTAATTTATTAATCGTGAGTTAAACTTCTTTCCACATGTTTATTAACAACTTGTTCTTTTCCCCTGTGAAATGAGGCAGGACCTGTGGGGCCCTCCCTGGTACAAACCCTTCCTGTGTCCATAGACTTCATTCAGCCTCCTTGAGCTTCCCTGAGTTCTAAAGAGCAGATTCAAAAAGCTGCTAATCAGGGAAGGGAGGGAATGAAGAAGGAAAGGAAGAGCAGTCACAAAACAATAGTGCACCCTTGGAGCAGGGTCCTGGTTCCTCCTCAAGGAATATACATGACAACATCGTTGAGTTCTTCTGCCAGAACTAAGGTCCTCACCCAGGTGG
Source organism: Eubalaena glacialis (assembly GCF_028564815.1). Taxonomy (NCBI): domain Eukaryota; kingdom Metazoa; phylum Chordata; class Mammalia; order Artiodactyla; family Balaenidae; genus Eubalaena; species Eubalaena glacialis. The sequence continues at coordinate 22,599,886 of NC_083722.1, read as the reverse complement.
AGGATGGTAACTTCAAGCTGAACACAAGATTTCTGGAGCACTGCCTGCCCTGTTACCTCGCCACCAACCAATCAGAAGAAAGTCACACACCCTGCAGGCCTCACCCCAAATTTTGCCTATTAAAAACTTCTCCTCCAAAACCATTGGGGAGTTTAGGGGTTTTGAGCACGAGCCACCCGTTCTCCTTGCTTGGTCCTGCAATATAAACCTTTCTCTGCTCCAAACTCTGACATTTTGGTTTGTTTAGACTCACTGTTCGTCGGGCACAGGAACTTGGGTTTGAGAACAAGATCTGGGTTTACTTCTCGGTTCCCAGTCTATTCTATTGATCTATCAGCTTATTCTTACTTTAATTATTGTAGCCTTGTGTTTTTCCTATTTTTTATTTTTATATTTCCAGACTAACTTTAGCATCACTTGGTAAAGACAGATAAAAGAGGAGAGAGGGGAAGCAGAAATATCTTAGGCCTTATCAGGTTCTACTCAGTTTGGTGCCTGGAAGAAGAATGGTCCAAGAAGAAAGGGGTCAACAGTGTCAAATGCCTCAGGAACATTAAGATAAAGGCTGAAGAGTATCCTCTGGATTTAGCCAATACTAACAGAAATTACTGGCACCCTGAGGGCAGATAGGTTGTGTTGACAGGGAATTTATTTTTAAATAGGTGGGAATTTATTTTAAAATAAAACACTTTATTAATAAAAATTGTATTTATTAGTTAGGTTTAGTTTCCATTGCATATGCAGACAATCCAAATAAGTGGCTTAAACAGGACAGTTGCTTTAGTCTCTCTTACATATATAATTAGATGCAGGCACTCTGCAGTGAATAAGGACCCAGGCTTCTTTACCTTTTACTATATCATCTTAGTGCAGGCTTCCATCCTCAAGATTGTCTCATGGTCCAGGACAGCTGGTCAACCTCCCACCATCATGTGCACATTCCAGGCTGGAAGAATTAGGAAGGGGGAATGTTAAAAGGGTATACTTTCCAGCTGAGTAGTCTTCCTGTAAGAAGCTTTCTCAGAATGACCACCCAAAACCTTCCACATAGATATCACTAGCCACCCACAATCTCAGGGCCATGTTGAAGTGTGAAAGAAGCGCTAGGTGAGTTAGTGTTCCTGAGCACATCCATAACCAGCTGGACAAGATTTCATACAGCAGAGCTGCCTTCATGAATATACCACAGTATTGGCAGTAAAGGCACCTGGGAAGTATCTTCCAGCTGGGCATATTGCTACCTGGAATAAAACTTTAAGGAAGGAGTGGAGATTGGCTATAAAGTAGTCAATGACAGTCCCTTCCATGTTGTGTTAAGGTTGAAAAGCACTTATTAAAACAAATAGCTGTACCAGAAGTCCCAAACTGGAGGTGAGGAGGTCAATTTCATCTTGCAGAGATGATTTTTACAATTTTTAGTTAGTTTCCAACACTTGAAAGTCAGTCAATTTCACATAAATCTCTAGATTTCTGCCTTCTCTTGAAAATCAAAAATTTGGCAATATGCTGGGCTCACATTCTCAATGAGAAGTAGCTGCCTCATCTGTCCTCCAGTTATTCGCTGTCCCCATCTTTCTCTATTGTGACCCTGGACTGGCCTGCTCATTTAAATTACCTTCTTGTCTCCAGTAGGCATTTGTGTTTGCACCCTCTACAAATGAATAACTGTGATAAAGATAAGAAGTATGCATAAAATGTGACAGTAGAATCATTAAGCTAATTGATTATTGGTCTAATAATTCAAGTGTTGAAGTCCTTTCATATGATTAAATCTATGTGCAAGGCGTAATGGAGATCATAGAAGGTCTGGAGAGAAGTCTCTGTCCTCATGGAGTTACTAAAGTATCTGATCTCAGTTTATTTATGTATACTTTATACTTGACATATAAAGTATGCTGGACTATGTGAGAGCACACATCACTTCCTATTCTAAAAGTGTGCCCTGAATTAGAACCTTGACAGACATGTAAGAGTTATTGAAGTGTTATGTAAATAGGTTAGAGAAAAAGACTAGAAACAGGGAAACTGGTGGAATTGGTCACATTCAACCAGTTACTAACTCATTTAAAACACATTTGCAAACTGACATTGTTGAAATCATTTAGGTCAAAGTATAGTAATGGAAATTAAATTAACACAGGCAAGCCTGCCCAAATTCAATTAAATCTAGAGGAAGGACAATACTGAGAAAATAGCAAAGGAAATTAGGAAACACCAAGGTAGGGATGAGGGAACAACGCAAAATTTTTTTAAGTTTACTGGATAATGAAAAGAGCCTGTGTCACCCACAGGATTACCAATCTCCCTATACTTCAGGAAGGAGCAAGCATGTTTAGGTTCTATTCAACACAGCTCTATGCAGTGGGTACTTTATTATTTTAATGGATAAACATACTTAGGGTTTAAAAAATAAAAGTTGTAAGGAAGTCTCCCTCCTTGCTGGGGTATAATTATTCCCATTTCACCAGAGAGGAAACTGAAGCTCAGAATGGTAAACCACTTTGCTTAGGCACACTAGGAAGCAGCAGAACTGGGCTTGTCTGTTTCTGTCACAGAAATGTTGCCGCCTGATAATTAAGTCTTTCTTTTTCGAAACAGAATTGCGAGCGCCTGTAAATGGGGTTTGTTTGATAAAGCTCCTCACAGGCTGGGTGGGGCTCAGTCTGCAACCCTCATCCCTCCGGCCTCCCGGGGAGGCCAGATGTCTCTTCTTACCACACCAACACAAAGCTAGCTTTCTCTCGCCTTTGCTGAAGCCTGGGCACCAGACAGGAAACCCAACAAAAGACCAGGGATCCAGGCCCAGGGCCGCGGAAGCTCGGCGGCGGGCCCGGAGCGTGCAGGCAGGGGATACCCTGTCCCCGCCGCACCCCGCGGACACCGCCTGCCTGTGTGACCGGTATCCAAGGCTCCCGCGCCCGCGCGTTCCGCCCCTGGGCGGGCGGCGAGGCCTCCCCGGTCCTCTGCGGAGGAAATCATCCAGGCCAGAGTCCAGGAAATCTTGCCGTGCGCAGGAGGCCTTGGCCAAGCCCCGCCCCCGAGCCGCCCCTTCCGCTCGCGCCGGGGTGAGGTCTGCTGGGCTGCCGGGATCCGCTCGGACGCGGCCACGTTGTCCTGCGCCTTCTGAGCGCCTGGCTCTGCGAGTCCAACCGGCGGCGCCCGACCAGCTGCCCCCTCGCATAGCCGCTGGGCTAGGTGGGGTCGCAATATCCCCACGCTCCCTCAGCCGGGCGCAGCGGCGCCGGGTTCCAGCGCGCGGGCGCGTCTGGGATCAGGGCCGGGGAGGAGCCGCCCTCCGTCAGCCGGGCTCACCTCCCGGCGCCGCCCAGAAGCAGCGAACGGGAGGGAGCGCGGTACAGCTGGGCTCCGCGCAGGGCTGGGCGCCGGGGCCCATGCCCGTGCGCCCCCGCGGGCCCGCGCCATGGCCTCCGGGAGCGTGGCCGAGTGCTTACAGCAGGAGACCACCTGCCCCGTGTGCCTGCAGTACTTTGTCGAGCCCATGATGCTCGACTGCGGCCACAACATCTGTTGCGCCTGCCTCGCCCGCTGCTGGGGCGCGGCGGAGACCAATGTGTCGTGCCCCCAGTGCCGGGAGACCTTCCCGCAGCGGCACATGCGGCCCAACCGGCACCTGGCCAACGTGACCCAGCTGGTGAAGCAGTTGCGCACCGAGCGGCCGTCGGGGCCCGGAGGCGAGATGGGCGTGTGCGAGAAACACCGCGAGCCCCTGAAGCTGTACTGCGAGGAGGACCAGATGCCCATCTGCGTGGTGTGCGACCGCTCCCGCGAGCACCGCGGCCACAGCGTGCTGCCGCTCGAGGAGGCGGTGGAGGGCTTCAAGGTGAGGGCCGGGCGTGCGGGGCGGGGAGGGGCCGGAGCGCGAGTCGGACAAAGGGAGGAGAGAGCCAAAGGGGCTTCCTTTTTTCCGCCTAGAAAATGGCTGAGCCGGACGTGTGGTTCACAGCCGTCATTTCCTCTCTGTCCGCTCCAGAGCCTCGGCACTCAGATTTGGGAGGAAAACCTGTAGCTGGTGAGGAAGCCAGAAGTCTCCCCACCCCCACTCTCATTTCCTTATGTGCCTCTATGTTTACCGCTCACGGGCACATTATACATAAAGACGGCCCATGGAGACCCCTCTTGACGGTATAAAAGATATGCGTAAAACCACGTCCACAACGACAAGCTTCAGAGACGCTCGCACTCCTGTCGGCTCCTAGATGATCTGAGACAAAACAGTCGGACGTTAACTGGCTGTATACACATCAACCAGAGGCCCATCACCTCTCCATTCCCCAGCACTTCCCTGTGCTCCGTCCTCTTCTAGAAGCTCACGGAAAAGAACGAGCTCCTTACTACCTAAGTCATTTAACCACCGTGAGACTCATAGGAGATAACACAGTTATGAAGATTGAGTGAAATAAAATGATGTGTGGATCCCTTTGTGAACTCTTGAACCAACAGACTGGCACAGCTAAACAGTAACGTGGAAACAAAGTATTAAATATAAAACAGTTGTAAGGCAACATTCAAGGAGTGCATGATCTGTGTGTTTGAGGACTGCAGGAATATGTACACAATTATGTACATGTTTAAATGTGAGTACATTCATGCAAAATTATTCACTTAACATTTATGGTGCTTTCAAAAATATTCTTTTACTCACACTGGTGATAACCCTCTAGTAGGTTGAGAAGGTGGTGTTTGCCCATGTCACACCAGAGGAAAATAAGAGAAGTTAAGTCATTTTCTCAGTACGCGTCTGTGAAAGAGCGACAACTTAAAGCCTCCTAGTCCATTCACCTTTCCACTAAGCCATGCAGTATCCTTCCAAGGGCAGGTAGGTGACCCACCATTTAAGATACAAACTACCAAAGGAGAGGTCTGATGACCCCTGTGCCCTGGTGATGGCAGTGTGGTCCAAGGATAGGCTCTAACCAGGAACTTGGCATCAGGAATGTGGGTTGCACGTGTGATAAGCAGAATAGCCATATTGATGCTATGGTCTGCCTAATCTTGAACTGCCCACCTGTTTTTGCTTTTCTTAGGAGCAAATCCAGAACCAGCTGGACCACCTAAAAAGAGTGAAAGACTTAAAGAAGAGGCGTCGGGCACAGGGGGAACAGGCACGAGCTGAGCTCTTGGTAAGGTTCTTTGGAATTCACAGGTAATATCAGTTCTGCCGGTCACTCTCTTTTTTTTGTAAGGCTGTTAAACTCCCCTTAACCTTGTGTAGTCACGTCGCCCAGAACTTCTAGGTGTGGGTGGAACAACCTTATATGGCAGTTGGGAATTCACCCAACTGGGCAGTTGGGAGAACCAAGGGATTCCCACATTTTGGGGGAAAGGATGGAATAGCTGAGTTTAGAACCCCTAGAGATCTGACCTATCAAAAGTCTCATCTGCTAGCTTTGTGCAGAGCAAGGTTGATCCCTGACAAAGCTAATACAGGTGAAATTCTTGGGCACAGTTAGCCTCCTTTTGTACCATTCTGCAGACAGTCGCTGGCAGTGGCTTTCTGTAAGCCCGACTGTTGCTTCTTGCTGGAATCTTCCTTTTCTTGACAGTTCAGTTCTGAACTTTTCAGTTTGTTCCCTTCCCCTAGTCTCCCAAAGCCTTAGCAAGTGACTAATGTGCTAATTTGTGATAGGGATATTTGGGGGGGTTTGTTCTGGAAAAAAAAATAGAGACTTTTATAATATGTATTTATATGTCTACCATCTAAGTGTTTAAGCATCTTTTGAACAATAAATAAAATATTACAAATTCCCATCCATGAGAGGTATTTGCATCTGAAAAGCAAACTCTTAGACTAGTAGTGCCTAGCACCATCTTGTGAGAAATTCTGTCAGTCCTGGCCGGGGTGTAGTAAAGAACTTTCGGACTGGGAACTTATTCCCGTGATGCCGTAAGATCCCACCACTTGTTCTGCTCACAAAATCCACTGAGACCTCAGCTCCCTTTGCTTGAAAATAGGTCTGATGGAAGGAGAATCTTCTAGTGAGCCTGAGTGGACTTAAATCATTTAAGCACACCACTGTGTCCTCTGTGGGGGGATTGTCAAAGGGGGGAAACAGCCCTTCTTTGAGAATCAGGGCACCTGGACATACTTCTTGGCTCTGTCAGTAGCCAATTGAATAGATGGAGAGAGTAATACAACCTCTCTAGGCCTCAGTTTCCTCATTTGTGAAATAGGTAGATTGGACTAGACTTTTGGTTCTTCAGCGAGGTGAGTACTGCCCTCTCCTCCTCTCCAGTGGTGTGTGGGTGTTTGGTTGGAGTGATTGGGGAGGGTTGGGCAAGGATGCTAAATGTCCTGCAATGCAAAGAACAGTCCCATGCAGGCAGAATTGTCCCCCCACCAGGGTGCCAATGACATTCTCTTTGCAAAGCACTGAATTAGTTGAGCTTTAAGGACTCTTTCATTTCTAAGATTATATTGTATTGTTTATGCATTGAAAGACTTGTCCCGCTCAGGAGAAGTATAAGCTCATGAAAAGGATTTATAAACAAGGTGCGTGTGCATCACTGTTGCACAGTAAATAGTATACCTGAATGAAGTGATGAGGTCTTGGGGTGGATAGCCGGGGGAGAAATAGGAAGGGCTCTGGAAGTAGCCTTTCCTCTCTTCACTGCCCTTCCCTGTCATCCACACAGAGCCTGACCCAGATGGAGAGGGAGAAGATCGTTTGGGAGTTTGAGCAGCTGTATCATTCCTTGAAGGAGCATGAGTATCGCCTCCTGGCCCGTCTCGAGGAGCTAGACTTGGCCATCTACAACAGTATCAATGGTGCCATCACTCAGTTCTCTTGCAACATCTCCCACCTCAGCAACCTGATCGCCCAGCTGGAAGAGAAGCAGCAGCAGCCCACGAGGGAGCTCCTGCAGGTAAGGCTTAGCGCGCCCTGCCAAGACAGCTCCTGCTAAAAGGTCTCCCTTCTCTCTTTGCCAAGCAGTATCCAGGACCCCCTACTGCCTTGCCAACTCTGTGGGAGTAGCAGGGGCTTGCCAAGCTCTCTATTGGGCATGTTGGAGGGGAAATGTACAATAGAGGACCTGGTTGACACAGCTTGGGTCAGTCAGTTGCACTGTCTCATGCAAAGGGCAAAAGGGAGGCCTAATGCCCAGGCCTGTCCTGCACTGATAAGTAGTCTGATCACAGGCTGTCGACCTCTCTGGGCCTCAGTGACCTCATCTACTCATTATGTAATGAGGGGTTTGGCCCACATGCCATTTAAAGACCTTCCTCACTCCAGTTATCCTGTAATTTTAACATGTATGTGTGCATTACCACAGCCACAAAACAAAGAAACGCTTGAGCGGGAGTGGTCAGCCCAAGCAGTCTTGTGATTTAATCTTGGTAGTGAAGGTGATAAAACTGCAATACACCCAACCCAGGAAGACCACTGGAAATGAGCTGATGCCTGACTGTCATTTGTTCATTCAATGCATATGAATTGTCTGTTCTGGGTCAGGCACTAGTCTAGGCACCTGAATTAAGTGGTGAATAAGCTCTCCTGAAATTTAAATTCTAATGTTGAGATCATATGATAAAGAAGTGAGCAAACAAGTATCATTGGTGTTGATAAATGCCATTAAAAAGGGGCTGATAGGATAGGGTTAGGGTCAGCAAATTATGGCCCACCACCTGTTTTTGTATGTCCTGCAAGTAAGTATGCTTTTTACAGTTTTGAATGGTTGGGAAAAAATCAGAAGGATGTTATTTCATGATATGTGAAATTATATAAAATTTGAATTTCATTATCCATACTTTTTATTGGAACATAGCCACGCCCATTCATTTACGTATTGTCTGTCGCAGCAGAGTTGAGCAGTTGTGACAGAGACTGTATGGCCTTTTCCTTAGAAGAAGTTCACTGACTCCTGCTTTAGATTAAAACGAGAAGTCTTAATCTTGAGCCTTAACCAACACCAATATTTAATTGCCAGGGAGAGAAGGAAGAGCTTGCAAAGGGAACAATTGACCAGAGAATGTGGCCAGGGAGGAAGAATGTTTCAGGAAGGAGGGAGTGGACAACAGAATCTAATGCAGTTGAGGTGAAATAATATAAGGGCTGAGATCCATTTGGTTTAAAAACATGGGCATCATTGATAATCTTGATAATAATCATTATCATCTCAATGATTTTCATCTCAGATAATCATTGATAATCTACCACAGTGGAATAATTTGGTCAGGAGCCGCATGAGGGAGAGTTGTGGTGACAGAGGGTGAATGGAAACTGGAAGAGTAAATGACTATTTCAAGAAGTAAGACTGTGAAGGAGATATTAAAAAAAATACTTGGAGATGAGGTAGGATTGTGGGGCTTTATGGGGAGGGGATGCTTAAAGAAACTAGCTAAACATATTTTAAAAGAAAATGTGGAAAGGAGCACCTATGTTGTAAGGATTCAGGTGCAGAAAATTACTGAAGCTATAAGGATGAACTAATCACTAATGTGCTGTTTCTGAGAAGGCAGAAGGGAAAGATAACTAAAGCATATGTGTGGGACTTAGTTTTGGAAGATCCTCTGTTGTATGGGAAGAAAGGACGGTGGGGGCAGATAGATGCAGGCAGGTTGTGCACTTTGGTAGCTAAAACCCGTTGGCTTTTTTTTTTTAAATAAATTTGTTTTATTTATTTATTTATTTATTTTGGCTGCGTTGTGTCTTCATTGCTGCGCCTGGGCTTTCTCTAGTTGCAGCGAGCGGGGGCTACTCTTCGTTGCGGTGCGCGGGCTTCTCATTGTGGTGGCTTCTCTTTGTTGCAGAGCACGGGCTCTAGGTACACGGCTTCAGTAGCTGTGGCTCGCAGGCTGTAGAGCGCAGGCTCAGTAGTTGTGGCGCATGGGCTTAGTTGCAGTTGCTCCGCGGCATGTGGGATCTGCCCGGACCAGGGCTTGAACCCAAGTCCCCACCATTGGAAGACGGATTAACCACTGCGCCACCAGGGAAGTCCCCCGTTGGCTCTTATTCTCTTTTGAAGTTAGAAAGCAGGACCATCTGCTCCCATTGAGCAGGCGTTAGAGAAAATATGAGCTTTGAAGAATGTGGGAAAGTTCTGAAATTATTGTTTCAGAGTATGGGAAAGCCATCTGGTTTGTGAGATGTATTAGAATTACTTGGTCAGTGAACGTCAGTTTATACTGGGACTTGTCTGCCCAGTTGTGTGACCTTTTTCTTGTCCCTGCTTTTTCTGACTGTGACTGCTCTGGTGCCAGGCATACGGAGAGCAGGTAGTTGGGCTCATCCAGGATTAGGGCTTTGCAAGATTTGAGGTTTTTGTTTTGTTGTTTTTTGGTTTTTTGTTTTTTGATTGTGATAAAATATACATAACCTAAATTCACCATTTTAATCATTTCAAAGTGTACAACTTAGTACATTTAGTAAACTCAGTGTTGTGCAACCATCACAGCTATGTAATTCCAGAACACTTTCATTACCTCGAAAGGAGACCTCGTACCCATTAAACAGTCACTCTTCATTCCTTTCTACCCAGTGGCAACCACTAATTTGCTATGTATCTTTGTGGGTTTGCCCATTTTTTTAAGGTAGAAGGTATTTGTGAGAATATTTTTGAACACATGGACCGTGAAATCAAAACTGGATGATAGGGACTTCCCTGGTGGCGCAGTGGTTAAGAATCCGCCTGCAGGGCACACGGGTTCGAGCTCTGGTCCGGGAAGATCCCACATGCCGCGGAGCAACTGCAACTAAGCCCGTGCGCCACAACTACTGAGCCTGTGCTCTAGAGCCCGTGAGCCACAACTACTGAGCCCGCATGCCACAACTACTGAAGCCTGTGCGCCTAGAGCCTGTGCTCCGCAACAATGAGAAGCCCGCGCACTGCAACAAAGAGTAGACTCCACTCACCAAAACTAGAGAAAGCCCGCGTGCAGCAACGAAAACCCAACACCCAACAGCCAAAAATAAATAAATAAATTTATTTATTTAAAAAACAAAACTGGATGATAAGGAAAAGTAGAGAAAAAAGAGGGGTTGTGGACTCCATGGGGAAGAGGGGTCATGGTAGTGGTCATTTGAAAAGTAAGCTGAATCTTACTTAATGGGGGAAAATTAGAGCATTCCCACTGAGGTCAGGAAGAGGGCAAGATGTTCACTATTGTCTACCTGTATTTAACATTGTACGTATGTACACACACACACACACACACACACACACACACACACACGCACAGGAATATTAGGCAACTGTAAAAAAGAAAAAGGAATATACCTATGAACTGATAACAGAGTGGTTTCTATAATATATTGGTAAGTGAAAAAAATCAAAGTGCAAAATATAGAGTGTGCTACTTTTTGTGTAAGAAAGATGAGATAATTGGAAAATACATGTATCTGTTTATTTTTGCAAAGGAAAGACTGGAAGGATAAATCAAAAAATAATGGGAATGGGGAGAATGTGATGAGAGGAGATACGAGAAAGAGTGACAGACACTCTCTGGCCAAATCTCGGATATTTTGAGCACCAATATAAATAAGAACAGTGATGGATTATAACCCATTGAATAAAGTACGAATTGATGGGTCCATACTAATAATAAATAAAGGAAAATTCTTCCTTCCAGTAGAATGTTGACTAAGTAATGTAGAAGGAATTTTTAAAATTTATTTATTTATTTTTGGCTGCGTTGGGTCTTCGTTGTTGCACGTGGGCTTTCTCTAGTTGCTGCGAGCAGGGCTACTCTTTGTTGCGGTGCGCGGGCTTCTAATTGAAGTGGCTTGTTACGGCACACGGGCGCTAGGCACGTGGGCTTCAGTAGTTGTGGCAGTAGTTGCGGCGCACGGGCTTAGTTGCTCCGTGGCATGTGGGATCTTGTCAGACCAGGGATCGAACGGTGACCCCTGCATTGGGAACCGGATTCTTAACCACTGCACCACCAGGGAAGCGCTAGAAGGAATTTTGCAGGTAGAAAATGATCATTTCGCAACTATCATATTAAAAGTTAATTTAGACAATAATTATCGACAGATGCTAAATCTAAGGGGAGGGGGAGTTCGATAGGGACTGGCATATTAACATAATTTCAAAGTATCACTTTTAGATTACTTGTTAATTACAAAAGGAAACATAGTAGCTATAAAATATCACCGATAAGGGACAAGTGAATATCATGTTTATTTAGAAGCAAACAGCGTACACTAGTCAAAGATGATACAGCTTGAGGACTTCCTTGGTGGCGCAGAGGTTAAGAATCCGCCTCCCAATGCAGGAGACACGCGTTCGAGCCCTGGTCTGGGAAGATCCCACATGCCGCGGAGCAACTAAGCCCGTGCGCCACAACTACTGAGCCCGCTCGCCTAGAGCCCGTGCTCCGCAACAAGAGAAGGCACCGCAATGAGAAGCCCGCGCACCACAACAAGGAGTAGCCCCCACTCGCTGCAACTAAAGAAAGCCTGCGCGCAGCAAAGACCCAACACAGCCAAAAATAAATAATAAATAAATAAATGAAGTGAAAAAAAAAAAGATAGTACACTTTAGTTTAATCATGACAGCAATATCTGGGAAACCCAAATGGAGAGATATTCTACAAAATAATTAGCTAGTGTTAAGGCAATGTGTCACAAAAGACAAGAGCCACTCCAGATTATAGACACATGTCATCATAAAAATGCAATGAACGATCCTGGATTACCTGAGTGGGGAGGGGAGTAGCTGTAAAGAATATTAATAAGACAATTAGTTAAATTAGGTTATGGACTGTCGATTATACAAATGTATCAATATTCAGCTTCCTGAGTTTGATAACTGTAGTATAGTTATATAAGAAAATGTACTTGCTCTTAGGAGGTACAGAATCATAAAGGGGTAAAGGGATATAATATAAACAATGACCTCTCAAATGATTCTAAAGATAAATATGTCTGGGAAAAAGAGTATACAGGAGCTCTTTGTACTAGCAGCTTTTCTGTGTATTTGAGATGATTTCACAGTAATAAGTCAAAGAAATCAAGCTAGACAGGCAGGCAGTTGTGGTCCAAGCGTGGGATGCTTGAGACAATAAATTTGAAATCTTGAGATCCTTGACCAGTGTGCAGGAGGAGCGCTCAGGAAGTGCTAGGATAGCGAATAGTGTGCATCCCAGTTTCCTCTGCCCAGTTTTTAGCTCCTGGACTGTGCGTTGTGCTCCTTGTCTCCCTGGTTTCTCCCAAGAGAGCCACCCCATAGTTGGGTTTTCAGCAAACATCTGTGAGAGAAAATGGAAGTTAGGAATGATTTCTCATGCTTATCCTTTTCCTTTCTCTTATAGGACATCGGAGACACGTTGAACAGGTACAGTTTTCTCTCTCCCCCGTGCTAAATCAAGCCTGAAAAGATTTTCCCTCATACTTAGAAATTCTGGAAGGAGCCCAGAGCCTGAGGACATCCTACCAAATTGACACATGTCCTGCCTGTCCCTGAACCAAGTCACTAGTGTGCAAAGAACTAGATGGAGTGCAGCTCTTCTCAGTAAAACTCAGGAATTATTGACAAATTATGAGGGTAAGGGGTGGAGTAGGGGGTCCATTTGGGAGGGTGCTGGCGGTTTATGAGGACACTTCTATGGAGAGGGTAGAGACTTACAGGGACTTGGGCAAAGTGCAAGGGTATTTTATAGTTTTTGTTTCCTAAACATTTCAGAATCCTTTCCTTTTTGTTATCTCTTTCTCTCTGTGTCTCTGTTTCTGACTCTCTCTTTTTTCTGTAATGGGGAAAATATGGTCTAAGAAAAGTGAGACCAGCTCAGAGTTATATAATGAGTTATGAGTTACCTGGATTCTGGCTCTTGTTCTCATTATTTCTCTACTGTATCATCAGATGGAAAGTGAGGAAGAGCTACTTGGGAGTTGGGACATGACCGAGCAGGAGAAGCCCAGAATGTGCAAGAAGCCAAGATTAAATTATGTTTTCAGGGTTGGATGGCAAGGACAAATGGGATAGGCCTTGGGGGCATCATGTTTGGTGCCTACTGGGGCAGAGCCTGACTTTGAGGGAACTGAACTTTGAAGCTAATTAAAACCCTGAAGGGTGAAAACCCTCCAGAGGAAATGCAGCTTGATTATGCGGGAGCATTGGAGGAGATACTGGGGGGGGGGTGGTACATAGATGGGGTAGGATGGCTGGGAGGGCTATGTGGACAGAACTGTTGATAGAACTGAGCTTTTTGAGGGCTGCTGAGATGGGATGGTGATGAGCTGGAACTTGTACTAGTCCCTGCCAAGTGACCCCAACAAATACTCCCTTCACTTTTACTACTACTTTTACTTTTTGGTACCAGTCTAGCTCTGAACTAACAGGGAGATAGATCCTTTAGATTCTAGCATTTGGGGACGTTAAGGTTTGGGTTTGGCTCTCTGAGTTAGGAAACCCCAAATTTCATTGGCTTAAGGCTTAAACATAATTTTAAAATTTTGTCACCATTAAAAAATGTGCAAGTAGGTAGCCCAGGGCTGGTTTGGTGGCCCCAGTGATCATCAGACTCTGAGGTTTCTTTCCATCTACCCTTCTGCCATCTGTAAGATACAGTCCTCATTCTTACAGTCCAAGATAGTTCCTAGAATGCTAACCAGCAGGAAGAAGATAAGTCACATCACATACCTTTTTATTTTATTTTATTATTTTATTTTTTTATATAACCAGAAACCTTTTTTTAAAAAAAAATAAATTTATTTATTTATTTTTGGCTGCATTGGGTCTTTGTTGCTGCGCGTGGGCTTTCTCTAGTTACGGCGAGCAGGGGCTACTCTTCGTTGCGGTGCACGGGCTTCTCATTGCGGTGGCTTCTCTTGTTGCGGAGCACGGGCTCTAGGCACGCGGGCTTCAGTAGTTGCAGCACGTGGGCTCAGTAGTTGTGGCTCGCGGGCTCTAGAGCGCAGGCTCAGTAGTTGTGGCGCATGGGCTTAGTTGCTCCGTGGCATGTGGGATCTTGCCGGACCAGGGCTCGAACCCGTGTCCCCTAGCATTGGCAGGCGGATTCTTAACCGCTGAGCCGCCAGGGAAGCCCCACATTCCTTTTTAAGCAGACTTCTCAAATTACCACAAGATACTTCTTACCTCTCATTGGCCAGAACTCAGTCACAAGGTCAAATTTAGACCAGTCAGGCATGAACCCAGTAAAATTTGGAAGATGGGAGAAGGCATATTGGGTGGGCAACTAGCAGCCAGTCTTTGCCATAGACCCCTTGAGGGGGGTGGTGGGTAACTGGGTATTGTCCAGAGAGTACCTGTCTGTCTGAAGATGTCATTCTCGCCATATTTGGGAACCTGAGGATTATGGGTCATTGCCCACCACAAATATCAAGGACTTTATCATGGAATCTAGTGCTTTCTGGCAAGGTCAGGCTTATATTCAGTTTAATTCAGTAAATCTTTGAGGACATGCCATGTGAAAAGCCAGGAGCTAGTACTGTGGGGGAATAAGAAGGTGAATAAGATGTCTCTCCTGTTCTGGTCCAGAGGATCATAGTCTAGAAGGAAAATAGGAAAAAGGCTAGAGTGGCTGCTTTTAAAGACTGTCCACCTGTGTTGGCCAATTTAGCCCAGGTTTGTCCTGGACCCTGAAAGGTTGTGGAGTTGGGGGAGGGATTCACTTGTTTTTTTGTTGTTTTTTTTTTAAACTTAGGGCTGAAAGAATCAGGATCCCTGAACCCTGGATCACACCTCCAGATCTGCAAGAGAAAATCCACATTTTTGCCCAGAAGTGTCTGTTCTTGACTGAGAGTCTAAAGCAGTTCACAGGTAATGTGAGAAGAGGGATCCATGAGGGTTTATGCTCTCAATAACTGTATTGCCTGAGAGGATGTGTTTTCCAGCCAGATAATGGGATGCAAGCTAAACATCTTCTTTTCTCCCCTTAGAAAAAATGCAGTCAGATATGGAGAAAATCCAAGGTAAATTTATCTACTTAATGGGCTTTTGACATTGAAGTTTCCTGAGAAGATGAACATCTGCACTAAAGTGTGGGAAAATGGGAAATGCGCGATACCCACTGGCCGGCCTCCCCTGATATTTTACGTCTTCCTTTTTGCTTTGTTAATTTTTTCAATTAATAGCCTCTTGTTTCAATTTGAAGCCTTTTAACTATATGCACTCATTTCTTAATCTACATTAACGGAGGAGAAAAATATGCAATCCAATAATTAATCCAGAATTAGTTTGGTTATTTAAAATTATTTTTAATTGAGAAAGAGAATCAACAGAAACTATCCTAGCTACATTTCATTTGAGCTAGTATTTGTAGTTATAATTTATAGAGTTTCTGCTGCGTGTGGGCACTGGTGCTGACCAGGACAGGAGGAATCAAGCAGCACTGATTGAGGCAGCACCTCGAGGGAAATGATTAGGAACAGGGATTCAGGAGTCCGGCTGCCTGGGTCCTGGGCCCAGCTCTGCCACTTGGTAAGGATTCTACACTATAATTTCCTCATCTGTAAAATGAGGAGGATAGTAGCTCTTACCTCACAAGGTTGTAAGGATTAAGTTAAATTAGTTACCATTTCTAAAGCCTTTTAGAATGGAGCCTGACACGTAATGAACCCTACATTTATGTTTATTAAGTAAAATGTTCAAGGTATTTAAGGGATGCTCTTCCTAATACAAAATTTTCTGCTCATGATCACATATGAGCATATAGCACATATGGCTGTATACTAAATGCTAAAATTCTAGGCAGCCTGGTAGAATCTGAAATCCTTATATGTAGGTAATCCCTTTTCTCATTTAGTACAAATTACAAATCCCCATAATTCTGATAATTTCCTGTATATGCTAAAACTTTATTTGCATTGTATCTTTTCAGATACATACTTTTTTCACATCTAGCAATGTAGACTTAGGGAATGCTCACAAGCAAAACAGGGAGAAACTCCACTTAATACCAGAAGCTCAGGCATGACGTTCCTTGATCTGACTCTCATTTATTTTTCCTACTCTTCTCCTGCCACTTAAAAGGCTCACTGAGAACATATCTGTGAAAATGCTTTTTCAACTGTAAATGCATTTTACTGCAAATGGTCTTGTTTGCTCCAGCTTGATAGTGGATGTCACTTGAACCACTCATCGCCTAGAACAGGTTGCTTATGAAAGCCAAGAGTTATGTATGATGCGGACTTAGAACCTCCATCTCCCCCTGCAGAGCCAGCTGGCCCACTGGAGGGTGGAATCCTTAATCTTGGCTCAGTTTGGCCCCATATGCTACCAATCTCGGGCATGTGGTTATCCTTCTGCCCAAAGTTTCCAATCCCTCTTGCCTTTGAGCTCTAGGCTGGAAGATGGAGTCATACACTGTATGAAGAAATCAGTGCATGACTGACAACTGGGGTTCTGGGGTGTCTGATGGAAACCGTTGCTTTATGATGACTCTAACCAAAGCTCCGTCTCCTAGGTATTTCCTGGAAATATTCAGATGACTTCTGTAACTTCTTTTCTCTTCTGTTTTTTAGAATTGAGAGAGGCCCAGTTATACTCAGGTGGGTGATAGGAGACAAAACCATTTGGAAAAAGGAGTAAAAATCCTTTTCAACGTAACTACTATTGTGAATGATTTTGGAAAGTGCCTAAATTAGGATCCTTTAGGTTACATGTATGAAAAATGATAATAATCACAAAAATACATCAGTTGTTTCTATGTGTTTATAATATCTTTGCCTCCTAAAATGCCTCAGAGCTGAAACCATGGACCTTTGAATAGGAGGAAATCAAACTCAGATGCTATGAAGGATTATAGAGGTGAAACTACAGTTTCCAAAAAGTAGAGCACTGCCACTGCTGGTACACTGGTATGCTGCTCTACCCGCTTAGCCTTGGGCGGTGTGTGGCTTACAAAAGGCAGTCATCCTTCCAAAACTACTGAGCTCGCCTCTTATTCTGAGTGCTAGGGACAGTCTAAGAGGAATCTGCTGTCATCCCTTCTCTGTGCCTCAGAGCAGGTGTTGAAACTCTCCCTCTCCTTGACCATCACCTTCACCTCAGGTTCAG
This sequence comes from Eubalaena glacialis, assembly GCF_028564815.1. Classification (NCBI taxonomy): domain Eukaryota; kingdom Metazoa; phylum Chordata; class Mammalia; order Artiodactyla; family Balaenidae; genus Eubalaena; species Eubalaena glacialis. The sequence goes on along the minus strand of NC_083722.1, from coordinate 22,582,909 downwards.
AGACACTGGGTAAATCTAGGACCCCATAGGTACTCAGAACTGAGGTTTGTTCTTTCCACAGTCACAGGACCGCCTTCTGTTTCATGAGATTCTCCTCATGAACAGAGGGACTCTACATACAACGGGTCTTCTTTCATTGATATCCCCTGGCTGTAATCCACATTTAATTCTTTCAACAAGTATTAATTGAATACTTTGCTTATGTCTTACATTTCCTAATGTTGCGCAGGATACTGTAGAGGGAACAAAAGAGCATAAGACACTCACCTATCCTTGGAATTAAATGTCTGGTTGGAGGTATGAGGTATACCCATGACATGAGGGAAAAAATGGACAACTGTTGTGAACAGATATTTGAACCAAAAACCAAGCCTCTGGGGTTCTTGGTCACCTCCACCAGTTGCCTGTCATCAGCTTTTTGTGGGAATCAGTCAACCTAGCTGAGCTTTGGTTCAGAGAGAGAATGTTTGGGAATATTCCTCCTGAACCAGGTATGAAGAGCAAATGAGAGAATATATGCCAGTGATTTTAATACAGGAAACCACCACATGATTGTAAGATGCATGTGGGACTAGTGTCTTTATCCGATGTAATGTGAACATTCGTATGTTTCACAGCAGATCTGTTGATATTTGGTTGTAGAGTGCTATACCACACCCTGTCTATCTAAATTCTGTATTCTGTGAAACTTCTGGTCCCCAAGACTTAGATTAAGGGATTGGACATACATGTAAGAAAACCTCAAATTCAGCTCAATAATGGATATTGTGGTTTAAGATGTGAAAAAGCAAATGGAGGTAAAAATTTCAGTACTTTCAATATATCCTGGCTAAAAGAAGTAACTAGCTAATCCAAGCAGTAATTTTTGGAATGTCAATTTCAGGATGTAATTGAGTGTAAGATGAATGTACCTTTGTTGGAGGGCTCTTATTCCCTTCTTAGGGGTAGGAGAAAAGCTGGGTGTTCAGAGTGGGCTTTCCAGGCGCTCGGCTGACCTTCCTCTGCCCTTCTGTTCCTCTGCAGTGGATGTGACTCTGGATCCAGACACGGCCTACCCCAGCCTGATCCTCTCTGATAACCTGCGGCAAGTGCGGTACAGTTACCTCCAGCAGGACCTGCCTGACAACCCTGAGCGGTTCAATCTGTTTCCCTGTGTCTTGGGCTCTCCATGCTTCATCGCTGGGAGACATTATTGGGAGGTAGAGGTGGGAGATAAAGCCAAGTGGACCATAGGTGTCTGTGAAGACTCAGTGTGCAGAAAAGGCGGAGTAACCTCGGCCCCCCAGAATGGATTCTGGGCAGTGTCCTTGTGGTATGGGAAAGAGTACTGGGCTCTAACCTCCCCAATGACTGCCCTTCCCCTGCGGACCCCTCTCCAACGGGTGGGGATTTTCTTGGACTATGATGCTGGCGAGGTCTCCTTCTACAACGTGACAGAGAGGTGTCACACCTTTACTTTCTCTCATGCTACCTTCTGTGGGCCTGTCCGGCCCTACTTCAGTCTGAGTTACTCGGGAGGGAAGAGCGCAGCTCCTCTGATCATCTGCCCCATGAGTGGGATCGATGGGTTTTCTGGCCATGTTGGGAATCATGGTCATTCCATGGAGACCTCCCCTTGAGGAGGTGAACTCAGGCCAAAAGGGCCATTGACCATACCTACCCCAGGCATAAGGCATCCTGTTGCCTTGACACTTCCTGCCCATCACAGCTGGATGTCCTTACCACTTTCCGAGCCCTGCAGTGCAAGACAGGATGTCCATGTTCTCTGCCATCCCCTCCCTTCCCACGAAAATTGTGAGATGTAATGAGAAGTATTAAGATTGCCCAGAAATAAAAACCACATGTCCACCTCCAGTGTTCCACACTTCTTGGTCTTACACATTACTGGAGGGGATAAAGAATATGGATAATCTTGGGTTCGGAGAGCCATTCAAGATGTTTAACACCTTGGCTCAGCCCCACATAGTGATCATGGGTATTTGCTGTCATTTCTGAACTAGGGCTTCTTTCTAAGAACCTAGAGCTGGACTAGAAAGTCCTGTCAGCATGGCTCCCTTTGTCCCAGTTTTTCCTCCTGGGAATAGTACCTCTACCCCTGATTCCCAATTGGCCGTAGTTTTATTAACTCCATTAAAGAGGTCTATATGTGTTTTGATTAGTTACTGTTATTTTACAATAATGGTGGGAAATGGTCCCACCTCTGTTATGAGATAATGTTCTAATCAATGTGCTCTTTTCTGTCTTTTTGAGGGCTTTGTCAGCTCCCTTCATTCTAATGAAAAGTGTATCCTGGTGCTGGATGCACGTCATCCAGGATAATTTTCTGCCCAGCACCATCCATTGTTCCTACATCCCTTCCCACTCACATTTGTGGACTGATGGTCAGTCATACACTATCCCTGGAAGGATTCCGGGGCAGTATGCCAGGGATTCATTGACTTTTGTCTCCTTTTCTCCCATCTCCTTTGAGGGATGGGGGGGATTTACCTTTCTAATATGTGTACCATCAAGGGGCACTTCCATCCCCATGGCCATTGGATCACGAGGTGTTCTGAGGTCAGAAGACCAAGGCAGATCACTTTGAGAAAGCTCCCACAGTGGCTCTTAGTCCTGCTTCTCTTTGGGTACATGCGCCTCTGTTTGAAAATAAAGTGAGTATGGATGTTGTTTACACTGTTGTTGTCTTCTGGGTCTTGGTAGGACTGGGTTCATATGGGTCCAGAATCCCATTCTGGCCAATATTTTACTTCCAACTGGATGATAAAAACAGTACCATGTTACTACTTTCTAATGGTGCTGGGAAAGTAGTGTTGGACATCCACAGCCTACAGCTTTGTTAATCCTGTCACTTCACTGGGAAAGTGTTCTTTCAAGTCCTTTTTTATAACAGTGGGGTAATGCAGCAATGCTTGGTGTAGATCAGAGAGCCCAGAACTTGCTTCCCAACTCAGAAGCAGCAGCCTAAGCCCTTGGGGGCATGGAGGTCACCACGTGCTAAGGAGGAAAGATAGGCTGAGAGAACAGCTCCTTTCCAGGGTATTTGGATCTTTCCTGCTTCTGGACATGGCCTCAGAAGACAAGATTTTGTGGTCTTACTTAGTCCTGTACCCAGCATTGTGGTTCATGGCTGAAGATCATGAATTGGTGGTATGTCCTAATTCATTCATTTATTCATCAGGTTTTAAGAGAAATAACCAGGCGGTAAAGAGAGGGGCTTCCATGAGGCTAGGTTAGCTTTTGCTGAATGCTCTCAATAGATATAAATACATATGATAACATATATTATGTATGTATATAAAATACTACACAGATACAGAGCAGTGCTTAGCACATAATATGAAGTGCTTTATGCACCAGGGCTTATTTAATGCCCATAACAACCCTGCAAAATGGGTACTATTGCCTTTATTTTACACAAGGAAACTGAAGCACAGAGAGGGTAGTAATTTATCCAAGGTGCACAGCGAGGAAGCAGCAGGGCCAGAATTCATACTGAGGTGGAACACACGACCATATACATCATATCCTACCTCACAATATCTATGGATTATGCTTTTCCACATGGGAAGGCAGAGCAGAGACTGAAGGCTTGGAGTGCCAGTCTGTTGTCCTGGGACTTTAACAATAACTCTGTCTACTCTAGACTCAGGATCTGCGACTGGAAAACTAGGTGAAGAGACCCAGTCAGAATCGCATTCCAGTTTCACTTAATGTAGTACATTGGGGCAGGGAGGAAAAATAGAGCCCACAAAGAGGGCACTTTGCTTGTACCAGTCCAAGAAAATGTGCCCCTAGGATAGACTCCCTGGTCCTTGCCGCTGGACTGATGGAGCTGTCTCCAGGCTAACTTAAAGGGTCTCACATTGGGTCTGCTTTATCTCCAGTAGACCCAGTGCTTTAGGAGCAGCATCTTGAATTTTTATTAACAGCAGCACCTGGAGCAGTGATAAGCAGCCTTGTTGGATTCAGCAAAGCTACTTCCAATTTGAACTGGGATCTACTACAATAGTGAATCTTAACAATGCTGAGTGAAAAAAAAAGTCTAAAAAAACTATACCTTACGATACCCTTTTTATAATATGGATAAAAGGACTGGTTACCAATGGAGTGTGTGGGAGGATAGGATAGAGGAGGATGTGTGTGGACGTGTTTCGTACTGTTTATCATCTGATTCTTTTGGGTGGTGGGTTTTGAGTTATTAAAAACAATTTTTTTTAACCTGCCATTTTGAATGAAGTTAAATGAACCTTGTAAATGATTCTAAATTTACTCATCTGCAGAAAGGTAAGCATTTGAATTCGTTGAGTCACAATATGGACCCCTTTAGGCAAACATGAGCCCAGTAGCATTCTTTGGCTCCTCTCTGGTTCTTTCCTCAGAAAATTTGTTGTTAATTACACATTAGGCCTTCAACACCTCATTCTTTTGTTCTTTTGCGGCCCCGGGAAAACTGTGTTTGTCTTCAGCTGCTCTAGTTTTTTCTGATACTGACCCAGCAGGTACAGAAGAGCATCTTCCCCAGGAGCAGACAAGGCCTAGAAGGGACAGGTTCAGAGAATGAAAGGGAACTGGGCATGGCCCCTGCCATCCAGGATATGCAGTTGAGAAGATGAGAGAATACACATGACAATTAAAGGCAACACTTAAAAGCACTAAGAAATTAAGAGCAAAGCTAGCATATAGTAAATAGATCCATTTGTTAATACCTTCAGTTATCTGTGATCCTGACCGAAGTATGGATGGAAATCACACATCTCTCAGCAAAATAAAAAACAGAACTTGAAAGCTTAGTGTACCAATGGTGGGTGGATTGCTTCTTCACAAATGCGAGACAATGATTCTTTGATTCAAATACACAATTAACCAGTGTTAATTGTGCCCCGGCTGAACTTGACTATTGAGAATACAAAAGAACATGACCCTGTCCTTGGAAAAGTTAATAAAGTCAATTAAGAGGAGAAAAAATAACATGAAAAAGTGGAGATCGACAAAAGACCATTTGCGGATAAGTAACATTCTGTGCTGTAGGAGACCTCATTGTGGACCACGGTAGTCAGAAGAAGCTGAACACTTGGGTCTACATTTCTTCTTCAGTGCGCTTTTTTTTGAGGCTGAGAGGCTCGTACCTAGTAACTTTGTCCTGCAATAACTTTTGACTTGATCATGTAATTAAATCACTACACTCCTGAACCTCCTTTAACCCAGTAATTTCTTTTTTTTTTTGACAATCCATTTGTTTAATTTTTTAAAACATCTTTATTGGAGTATAACTGCTTTACAATGGTGTGTTAGTTTCTGCTGTATAACAAAGTGAATCAGCTATATGTATACATATATCCGCATATCCCCTCCCTCTTGCGTCTCTCTCCCACCCTCCCTATCCCACCCCTCTAGGTCACAAAGCACTGAGCTGATCTCCCTGTGCTATGTGGCTGCTTCCCACTAGCTATCTGTTTTACAGTTGGTAGTGTATATATGTCCATGCCACCCTCTCACTTCGTCCCAGCTTACCCTTTCCCCTCCCCGTGTCCTCAAGTCCATTCTCTACGTCTGCGTCTTTATTCCTGTCCTGCCCCTAGGTTCTTCAGAATCATTTTTTTGTTTTTTTTTCAGATTCAATATATATGTGTTAGCATATGGTATTTGTTTTTCTGACTCACTTCACTCTGTATGACAGACTCTAGGTCCATCCACCTCACTACAAATAACTCAATTTCGTTTCTTTTTATGGCTGAGTAATATTCCATTTTATGGCTGAGTAATTTCTATGTGAGGTCTTTGTGAAGAATAGTGAGAACGCTCCATCAAACCAGTGTAGATTATTCTAGGGGAACTGACTTTGCTAGGGTATTAATAAAGTAGCTTAGATTTCATATTGTGCAAACAATACATGAATATGACAGTATTGCCCCAGGTACATTTCCACATAAAACAGTCAAGAGATTCATTTCAAGGTTGGAAATTAAAGGCTATATTTTGGGACTTCCCTGGTGGTGCAGTGGTTAAGAATCCGTCTGCTAAAAAAAAAAAAAAAAAAAAAAAAAAAAAAAAAAAAAAAAAAAAAAAAGAATCCGTCTGCTAATACAGCGATACACGGGTTCGAGCCCCAGTTTAGGAGGATCCCACATGCCCACCACAAGTACTGAGCCTGCACTCTAGATAGAGCCCATGAGCTACAACTATTCAGCCTGCATGCTGCGACTACTGAAGCCGGAGTGCTTAGAGCCCGTGCTCCGCAAGAAGAATTCTGCGCACCGCCAAGAAGAGTAGCCCCCCGCACGCAGCAACAACCCAGTGCAGCCAAAAGTAAATAAATAAAAATAAATAAATAAACTGCACCCACCAAAATTGAAAAAATAATTTTTATAAACGATAAACTTTGATCTAGTGATTCCACTAATAGAAATAATTATGGATATTTGAAAATATTTATGCAAGGATGTTCTTTAGAGTATGTCTCATGAAAATGAAAAAAAAATCCTATGTTCAACAATATCCATTCGATATGGGATAATTGCAGTACTTTGCAATTTAAAAAATTATAAATTTTTAACAAGTTACAGTCGCCTCGTCAGGAATCACTTCTGGGACAATTATAGCTTATGAAAGAAAATAGAGCAAATCTCAAATCTTGAGGGGAGGGAAATTAGGAAACTATTTTCCCCTATACTTCTCACTCTCCATTTTCTCTATCAAAAATAGCATATGAAACCAAGGGAGTCTAGAGATCTCAGGTTCTACCGAAATTAAAACTATTTCTCTTTATGCAGAAAACAGAACTAACCTTTGCCATACATAAAGAAAAAGGAAAACCTTTGTGTATCAATAAATACGAAAGGTAACCTATCGGGACAAAATCTACTTAAAATTCCCAAATCTATGTTTCTACTGTCTGAACTTCACAGCCCAAACACAGCAGTTGAAACAAGTGAGTCAAATGTACTTGTTGAGTTCCTACCATGTATGCCAGGCACGGTCCTGGGCAGGCAGTGGGCCTACAAAGGTTATTTTCGCAGTTTCCCTGACCCCTAAGGACTCTCAATCCAGTTGGAGGAATGATTTATTTTTTAGTCTCAGGATTTCATTAAAATATGTGACCTTCCAGACTCAGAGCTCAGATTACTTTGCACAAAGCTGAGAAAGCTGGAAAAGTCTGAGTCAGGAGATGTGGCACGTCCCTCATTTTCCCCCCGCTATCCCCCTTAAAAATCGCCATTTTATCCACGACCTGGCAATGGACGCCATGGAGACTTTCACTCCGGAATATCTGTGAGTGACCAGGAAGGTCAGGAAGCAAGCTTGTCGCTCCCAGAGTTTCTCTGGACCTGGGACAGGTCAATCCCTTGGGGCAGAAACTGGCCTTGTCAAGTCTACACCGGCGGGAGCTGTCGCGCCCTACAAGGATTTTCTCGGGCTGTTCCTCGGCTGTCACTTTCGGAGCCCAAAACACACACTTCTCGAGTGGCAAGGCAGATCTGGGGACGAAAAGGAACCTAATAGAGAAGATTAAATGGTTCATGCCATAGAATCGGGGTCTTTTGCTACATTTTTGGTGATGTTCCTCACTGTCTTCAAAGAAAGCAAGCCTAGGGCGAGGCTAACTACGCTCAAGATTTCGGTAAAGATTAGAGGCTGGAAAACCCACCAAGCGACCTGAGCTAAATGATGTTCTTTTTTCCCTTCCCTCCCGAAATATGAGCGGTCTTCCTTTTCAGGCCACAGGTGGCCTTTTATTCTCGGACCGTTACCCGGCGACCCGGACGTAAACCCCTCTCTGGAGTATACGTCACAGAGACGCTGCTCTTTGTGTCTATTTCAATGGAAAATCTCGCTCCTTCCGTAGGGTGTCAGGATGGCCGAGTGGTCTAAGGCGCCAGACTCAAGCGAAGCTTCCTCTAGGTTGGGGGTTCTGGTCTCCGTATGGAGGCGTGGGTTCGAATCCCACTTCTGACACACCGTTTTTTTCCCCTTCCCCTAATTTCCAAAACAAAAATATTGATAAGCGCAATATGCATAAGCAATTTATCAACTCACTGTGTTAAAAACTGAGTTTTAAAAATTTCTCAGGGACTGGTAACACCAAAAATATTGAAAGCTGAAGCATCGCGATATTTTTTGGAAGCCACGATATTTGAAGCGAAAACGCTTAATAAAGACAGGAGAGTACTGCAAGTGTTGGTTTTTCTGAGGCATCGCGAGATAATCTAGAAACAGCGAGTTTTGGGAACCCAGATAGTTCCCTTCGCTTTGGTGCTGGAGGAGAAAGGGGGCGATGGTCCGGTACCCTGCCTGCTTATCTATCCGGCTCATCCACTTTGTTGCAGACCCAGGCCCTGCCCTGAATACTTCCTGTAGCACTTTCCTACCAACCCCACTCCCCTCTGGCTCATGGCAGTGCTGTCTGCAAAGAAATCTTATATAGATCCTCCGGTCTCTTCTCCATTTTCAAAAGTCATGTACTAGTGCTCAAACACTTCCTTTGTAAATTATGCACATTCACACTCATGTTGGCATCTGATAATTATTTTGTTTCCTCAGTCAAAACTGAGTGCTGTTGTAACTCCTGAATTAAATGTGGAAGTTATACTTTCCTCCTCCAAATCTAACCACCATCAGTATTTTACTGTATTTCTTACACTCCTGTTTTCTCTGCATTCGTGTATATATATTCATAAATATTTTGTTCGTTTTTACAGAAATGCAGTCATACGAAACATACCATTCTCTTACACACTATTTCGCTTAATAGATCTTGAGCTCTTTCCATGTGAACACTTAATCTTTTTCCTTACAAAGGAAATGTTGCAAATCATTCCACAGGATAGGTAGATCCTATTTCATTTATCTACTTTTTTTTTCTGAACATTCACTGTATTTATAATTACCATTCTTTCAACAAATATTTAATGAGTGCTTATTATGTACCAGGGGATGCAACCCTGGTGCTGTGGCAGTAGAATAGAATAGGGTAGGATAGGATAGAATTAAATTTAAATTTAATTTTAAAAACAGTAAAATAAGTTTATACTCTGTGTTGCTTATATTCCAGTCAAATGACTGATTCTGCCTCAGGAACACGACATTCCAAGATTCCCTTATCTCTCAGGAGAAGACTATACACATCCCGGATCTTGAGACGAAGTATTTAATGCCAGCTACTGAAGATTCATATATACATGACCATGTATTTCGCTGTCATTATGACCACTCATGACTACTCATTTGATCTTTGATTTTTATCCTAATAGTCAAAATGCAAGAGACTAGGCAGGTGAAAAGAAAACCTGGTTTATTTGACAATTAAATTCTCCAGAGACATTCATCAGAGACAGATCCAATTGTTTGATTTGAGAGGTCACATTCTGAGCTCAGATGGCTGGAACCAAATGGTTTCAAGTACTACCAAACATGCTCAGCTCCCTGCAGTTCTTAAATTAACTGTGGTTAACTGAAATATGAAATGAAATATAAATGCTTAAGGAGGGGAAATCGATTCTCACAAGACTTCTATTATTTTTATTAAACACATAACTGTACAGGGCATATTATATCATATACATGTATATCCACTGCCTAATAAAATCATTTTCAGAGGAGCAGACAAGTGTGTCTATGAATACTCTGGAAGAATGTGTATTTTCTTTGGAGAACTGGGTGAATTGAAAAAAGTCAGGAAGATAGTTGAAGTGAAGAGATAGCAGCTGTTTCTCTTGGAGAGTTCTAGAAGAAAAAAAGAAGCAAGGATGCTATCATAAATGACTTTTCATGACTGTGATATTGGATTTTTAAAAGGTTAATTTTAGTTTTAAAAAACCCACACAATTACAGAATTTTAACAAAACTACTTTTTAAGAGGAAATTTCCCGTTTCACTTGCAAGTGCCTCTTGGAATTATTGAGAAGATACTCCACCACTTCATTCATCCTCTTCTTTGCCCTCCCCATGGGAAGAGAAAACTGAGTAAGAGTCAATAAGGGTTTTTACCTTCTTTGACCCACATTTCTCTTTTGGGTGGCATTAATGTTCAGCTGTCCTTTTGTGGTCTCCCTTAGCCCTTTGCTTTGGTGGTTTCTAGGGGTACCTGTGTCTTCACGAGCTGCCGGGTAAGTGTGTCTACTGGGTTCCAGGTGTAGTTCCAGTGTGTCTACTGGGTTCCAGGTGGGTTCCAAACCATGTTTTTCAATCTACATTTACCCCCCACAAAGTTGATATTTTATTTCTGCCACTAGTGAATATGCCTCAATTGTTTCCGAATTGTTAAATGATACTTTTTAAAAAAAGGTAAAATTATGACTTTCACACTAATAAAAACATATATATGTCAAAGACTACTTAATTCATGAAAAATGTAACAAGCAGTAAGATGTTACAACTGGTTCAAAAGAAAATTCATAGTATCACATATTTATAGACAGTCTGTAATGTTGGAATAAATTTACAAATGGAGTTTTTTAACCTGTCAATTTCAGGGCAATGATCAATTGCATTCCACTAAACACAGTTCACTTGCTTTTCTGTGGATGAAAATCATTTGCACTATTATCAGTTTTCTACAACTTAGAGTTGTAAGACACCTCAAATCTATGAAAGTTGTTCTTATGGACTGAATATGTTCCCTCCCCCCTCCCCCCAATTTGTTTGTTGAAACCCTACCCGCTAATGTGATGGTATTTGGACATGGGGTCTTTGGAAAGTAATGAGGATTAGATGAGGTCTACCCTCATGAAAGGGATTAGTGTCCTGAGAGAGCTTACTTTCTCACTCTGCTCTAAGAAGACAGCCTTCTACAACCAGGAAGAGGTTCCTCACTGGAACCCTGACCTCTCGGACCACCCTGATCTCAGACTTTCTACCTTCTAGAACTGTAAGAAAGAAATTTCTGTTATTTAAGCCATCCAGTTTATGATATTTTGTTATAGCAGCCCAATCTGACTAAGACAGTTGCCCTAGACAAAATATTGAGTATAGTTGCCTGTGCTATACAGTAGGTCCTTGTTGGTTATATATTTTATATATGGTAGAACATGCAAGTGCTTTATATGCACGTTTTTCAGGTATTTTTATTTTCATTAACATCAGGGTAGTGATGACAAGAGAGAAAAGGAAATATAGGAGAGGGGAAAATGACTAAAATTTCTATCTAATTCAATCACTTATGGTTTGAAGTATTAGCCTTTGAACTTTGACCCTTGACCTATTAGTCTCTTCTGTGAAAGCTTCCTCTTTCTTACTTCCTTTCCTCCTTTTCTCATTTTGTCTCCTCCCCTTTTCCTGGTCACCTCCGTATAACTGACCTCCCCCACACCTTGAGTCTTTTATCTTTAGCTGAAGATGGTAGTTAAGCCTGAATTCTAAGCCACCTCTGAGAGTTACTCATTTTCCCTTGGGTATCTCCCATGTATATATACACTTGTTAATAAACTTCTGTTTGTTTTTCTCTTGTTTATCTGACTTTCATTACAGGGGACCCAGTCAAGTACTTAGAAGAATAGAGGGAAAATTATTTTTTCCTCCGCTACAAATTTTAAAATTCTACAAGCCTTTTCTGGCAGAGTCTCAACCATTGTTTCATCCATAAAAGAAGTAGGAAAGCAAAGCTAGACTGGGACCTGGTTACAGATTGTGCTGAAGAGGAAAGCAATGAACATTTGTTACAGGTTTTAGAGCCCAAGTTAATCTAGAGAGGTTGTAGGATATGAGTTAAATACAATCAAGTGATGACTTTTCAAAAGCGTCAAACTGTTGAATTCTCCTATCATAGAAGTTGAGGAAGAAACACAGTGACTGAGTAGAACTGTGAATACTTGTGGCAAAAGGCCAAGTTTGTTTCAAGTTCTTTGGAGCTATGTTCCAAAGAACATATCATAAGACCATCTACTTCATGCTTTACTTCCAGGATTAAATGAGACAATGTGTGCAAAGTGCATAACTCTTCCTAGCACAAAGAAAGGGGTCTGTAAATGCTATGTGTAGTGTTGGTACAGAGGCAAACAGCCAGTTAACTCTGGTGGTGTCGGGGAGTAAGTTTGAAAGATTTAGCTGCTTCTCTGCTTTCGATGCAGGAAACTGAAGCTGGAGGAACCACTGAGAAGGCGAGACAGCCAACGTCCTAGAGAGGACCGGGAAGTAACCTTGGTTTTTGTAGGCTAGGCTCGCTCTAGGAGTGGCCTCTTTAGGATCAGTTAATTTTTACCATCCCCATCTGGAGCTGCGGGGAGGAGGTCGGATTCACTGGCCGGAAGGGTGGGGTGAGACAGGGGTGAGGTGGTTCCCGGCTGTGTGGACAGCTTGGAACTGCTGTTGGGGCCCACTTTTCTGCTCTGGCGCTCTCGGACGTTTCAAACGTGGGACTTCTTTGTGGTCCTCCGCGTAGGTCAGACTCGGGTCCAGGGACCACCTGCTTTAAGGCTGGGCTGCACACTTTCTGCAGATCCTCAGCCCCTCTTCCCCTTCTCAGAGGTGGGTGGGTGGGACTGAAAGTGCCAAGCTTCTAATCTCTTGGTCTTTCTGGTGACCAGCCTTATTCTGAGGCTATCTAAGGGCACCACCCTAAGTTACCTCATTAGGATAAGAGCAAGGAAAAGGATAAGATAAGGATGTGACTGACAAACCACACTCCTATCACTATGAAATCCCAAGAGTTTGAGTAGCTTTGTGCCAGGAACCAGGGACAAAGACCACATATATTTATTATACCACACTCACTTAACATTAGCAAATACATCAGGGCATGCACAGGCATGAGTTGGCTGGAGCTTGGTTTAGCAGAGATAAAAGTTTTCAGTCATACTCCTTCAAGAAAGAGTCTCACCCAGTGACCAGTTCCAAGGTCCAGCCTGACTCTTAGGCAAGAATGAAGAATATTTCATTTGAGCCTGTAGATACTTGAAAACTTTGAAACTCAGAAGGTAGGTGAAATATTGGAAGTGTTCATTCACTCTGAGACTTCCCTTGTAAAAATAGTGTTTTGTAATATTCATGATTGCCTGCTTTCTGTCTCAGGAAAAGAAGCTCATTATATCCAGAAAGGTTTATAAAACACATGATTGTGTACTAGCTAAAAATTGATTGGAGGGTAATAGGGAATGAGTACCTGACTTGTTTGGCTTTTAAAGTGAGAGTAAAGAATGCAGAATCATGCTCGCTTCAACAGCACATATACTAAAGTTGGAAATGATACAGAGATGAGCATGGCCCTTGCTCAAGGATGACACGCAAATTTGTGAAGCGTTGCATAATTTTCAAAGAAATTAAAAATGAAAATATCAGTAAATGAGAGTTTGACTAAGCTATCCTCAGAATGATAAATTTCATCCTAGCCACTGAGTTCATATGATGCACCTAACCAATACTAACCAGTGTAAAGCATGTCTAAGATTTAAAAGGTGAAGTTAAAATTCAACTAAATTGTGCATAGCTCCAGCTCAAATTAAAAAAGATACTTTAAAAAAAATGTGGAATACCCAGCATAGAAATTAGGTTCAGAAGGGGACCAAACTATAACCACTACAACACAGGCCTAATATCTCCACTGATGAGTAGATATACAGTTGTCCCCTGCTATCCATGGAGGATTGGTTCCAGGACCCCAGTGGATACCAAAATCGATTGACACTCAAGTTCCTTATATAAAATGGCATAATTATTTGCTTATATCCTATACACATTCTCTTGTATACTTTAAATCATCTCTAGAGTACTCATAATACCTAATAGAGAGTAAATGCTATGTAAATAGTTGCTGGTGCATGGCAAATTCAAGTTTTGCTGTTTGGGACTTTCTGGAATTTTTTTCTGAATATTTTTGACATGGAGTTGGTTTACTCCATGGTTGCAGAACCTGCAGATATGGAGATCTCACTGTAAATGAGATGAGTGTGGTCCACCATCAGAGTGTTCCTAGGAAAGCAATAGTACAAGTCGCCAAATCTGATTTCTCTTTGAAATTTAGTAGAGAATTCAGTTAACTCATCGGCTCTAGTATCATTCAATTTCTTATAAATTTGTCGTAGAACGGTAGCACTTTATTGAAATGACACATTGAAAATTCCTATTTTAACCCCATTTCATCCATTTTTATTACAGATTCTCCCTTTCATGGAACATGAGGTGAGAAAGAGACTGTACTTCACCACTTAAAATATCATGCCTGTACTTCTCTGGTGGTGCAGTGGTTAAGAATCCACCTGCCAATGTAGGGGACACAGGTTTGAGCCCTGGTCTGAGAAGATCCCACATGCCATGGAGCAACTAAGGCATGTAGATCTGGACTATGTATCTTTGGTGAACTTTATGTAACTTGTCATTGTGTCATTTTGATGAATGATCCTTTGTCTTGAAAATGTATATAACTGTATCACTGACCTCTAACAAGCAGAACAGTCCTCAGAGTTTTCTGAAAGACTGTCTCCCAGGTTATAATCCTTATGTTGGCCTGAATAAAATTCTCTTTTTCTTCTTTAGATGGACTGTTGATTAATTTTTCATCTGCATTTGTATAAGTGGAATCATACAGTATTTGTCTTTTTGTGACTGGCTGATTTCACTTAGCATAATGTCCTCAAGGTCTATCCATGCAGTAGCATGTGACAGAATTTCCTTATCTTTTAAGACAATAATATTCCATGGTATATACCATATTTTGTTTATCCATTTATCCTTCTAAGGCTGTTTGGGTTTAATTCCACCTCTTGGCTATTGCGAATAATGCTGCTATGAACATGGGTGCAAATATCTCTTTGAGACTCTGCTTTCGATTCTTTTGGATATAATACCCAGAAGTGGAGTTGCTTGCCGGATCATACCATAGTTCTATTTTTAAATTACTTGAGGAACCTCCCTGCTGTTCAGATCCATTTATGGCATTTGCACTCTTGTTAAAACTAAACCTATCACGGCTACGAAGAAGTTGCTCCAGAGGACAGTTCAATTGGAATAAAAGCCTTTGGTGGCTTCTGCCTTTAGGCTTCTCTCTGAGATTGCTTTTTGGGAGGTAGAGGCCGTTATATTTATGGTAGCTAATGAAAATCTGGAGAACACCTATTTCAAACCATTCAGAGCCAAAGTAGTAGAGAATCCTAGTAGACACCTTGTTTCCAGAAATTTAACTCACCATTACCCCATTTAATTGATTTTTTTAGTGATCCCTTCCCTCCACCCCACCACGAAAAATGTTCAGTATTTTAACTTTGAAAAGACCAAGTGCCTTCATATTCTCAGCGAGTTAGCACTGTTATTCCTTATGCCAGGAATAATAAAACTCTGTTTAAAGGAGCACCCATCCCTTATTTTTGATCTCAGCCCGTTGCTTATTTCTTTGATAGGACGTGAAACAAATTTTAGTTATTTTGTTTCTGTTTACTTGATTTCATTTGTTGGGCCCGGTAGAACGTAAGCTCCTTGAGGACACGTGGTATTTCCTCCTTGTTCATTTGTAAAGTACTCCGTCACACACCAGGCCTCCAATATCTAAATGTTAAATAAGAGTTTATTTATTGAACTCACATCATCAACAAGAAGGGAAAGGAAGCAAATCAGATTTTAAATATCTTCCAAGCTTTATCCAACCCGGCAGTGAATGAGACCAGCGAAGGGAGAAAAAGACGACCACGAAGGGACTCGAACCCTCAATCTTCTGATCCGGAATCAGACGCCTTATCCATTAGGCCACGCGGCCAGCTGATAGAAAGCCCTTCTCACGTAGCGTACAAAAGGTATGTAAACAGGAGGGGGAGGGGGCTTTTCTACCGCGGATTCTGAAGATCTAGCTAAACAAGAGTTCTCAAAAATTCACCAACAGTTAAACTATTTCCAACACTGTCTAAAAGTTGTAAAAACTAATACATAAATGTCAGGAACTGTTAGACGGTTCATCGTTGTGGACCTGTTGAAGTCTTTGATTAATGACTTCGAGAGGTGGGGTAGAGAGGAAGACTTTGAGTCGAGAGCTGCTGTTGCATCCCTTATGGAAAACAGCAAAGAGGAAGGAGTGAGCACAGATGGTGCATTCGGAGGGTGGGAGTCTGAAGGGAATAATGGAGGTGCTGGAGGAAGGGCAGAGATAGCCTGGAAGCTTCATAGAAGGTTCTCCTGTAAGTGCAAGGTTAGCTTAAGCCTAGAAAAGAATAGTTTATTCAGTATATATATATATATATATATATATATATATATATATATATATATATATATATATATATATATATATATATATATATATATATATATACACACACACACATATACGCTTGTAGGTTTAAAAAGAACGGAGTGAATGGACGCTGTCAAGGAACTTGGTGATTTCCATGCTTGACTTGGATACTTCCCAAATTTGACTTGTTTTTGACAAGAATTTGTCCACTGGTTCCTTTATGGGTTAAGCCACAGAGCAATAGGGTTTTTTGAAAGAACCATGCTCATCAAAAGTGTGGGTGGAATAGGAAAGACGTGAAACGTCCAACCCTAGAAGTAAAGCAGTAACACTCGTGTATCCATTTACTCAATGGTTTTGGTTTCTCGAAAATGGCCAGCTATTTGAAACAAAACCAAATTAAAGAGAAATTTCTCCCCTCCTTTATCTTACACTCTTTCACAAAAAGACTTTTCCCCACCAACGTCTCCCATCCCTCCCACTGTTTTCTCCTACGGTATCTTTTCTTGGGGTTAACACAAAACTCAAATTATTGCCTAACCTGTCAATCAAGATTTTTGGAGTGCCTACTGTAGACTTTGACATCTAGCTCAGGGCTGGAATCTAGGGACATTGATGAGGGAGAGACTACTGGGGGTGGGGTGGAGGGTGTCCCAGAATGAGCACGAGATTTGGAGTAATAACAAGTGTGCTTCCAACATAAGATTATATAAACTGTTGCAGAGCAAAAAAAGTGACAAATATTTGCACTGCTGTAAAAGTAACTTTAGGTTTAAAAACCTTAGAATTTACATTTCAGAGAGGGAAAAAAAAGAAATGAGGGAAGATATAAAGCTCAACAAACTACAGACCTGCCGTTTTCAGTTCTGTTATGGACCATATTGCAGAAATGAAACCATTTGGGCACAAAATTTTAAGAAAAGAACATTCTAGAGTTAGTGATTTTATTAATAATCCTTTGGCCAAGAGTGAAAATACAGACTGAAGGAATCTTAATATCCTCTACTAAACAAATTTAGAAAATTGAAGGCAGACTAGGGATACTAGCTGGGAATGAGTTTTGCATAGCAATTAAGTTGCACTCTTTGGAAACTGGTGGTTACATTCCAGAGGAGAAAACAAACTTTTGAAGTCTAAACTCTTTAGTGGATTCTCTTGGATTTTCATCTTAGCAGCCATACCATTTGCAAATAAAAATTGGTCTCCCCTAACCCGGTTTTGTACTTTTTATTTCTTTTGCCTCTTCTTTGCTTCTTGTTCAAGTCTTTAACCCATTTTTTAATATTAAAAAAATGGAAGTATAGTTGATTTACAATTTAATCTATTTGAGTTAATTTCTGTGTATGGTGTAAAATAGTGCTCCAGTTTCATTCTTTTGCATGTGGCTGTCCAGTTTTCCCAACACCATTTATTGAAGAGACTATCCTTTCCCCATTATATATTCTTGGCTCCTTTGTGTGGGTTTACTTCTGGGCTTTCTATTCTGTTCCACTGATCTAGGTGTCTTTTTTTTTTTTAATTAATTAATTAATTTATTTATTTATGGCTGTGTTGGGTCCTCGTTTCTGTGAGAGGACTTTCTCTAGTTGCGGCGAGCGGGGGCCACTCTTCATCGCGGTGCGCGGGCCTCTCACTGTCGCGGCCTCTCTTGTTGCGGAGCACAGGCTCCAGACCCGCAGGCTCAGTAATTGTGGCTCACGGGCCTAGTTGCTCCGCGGCATGTGGGATCTTCCCAGACCAGGGCTCGAACCCGTGTGCCCTGCATTGGCAGGCAGATTCTCAACCACTGCGCCACCAGGGAAGCCCTAGGTGTCTTTTTTTTTTTATACCATACTGTTTTGGTTACCATAGCTTTGTAATATAGTTTGAAGGCAGGAAATGGATGCATCTAGCTTTGTTCTTCTTTCTCAAGATTGCTTTGGCTATTCAGAATCTTTTGTGGTTCCATAAAAATTTTAGGATTGTTTGTTCTTCTTCTGTGAAAAGCACCATTGGAATTTTGATAGGGATTGCTTTGGGTAGTATGGACATTTTAACAATATTCATTCTTCCAAACCATAAGCATGGCATATCTTTCCATTTATTTGTGTCTTCTTCAATTTCTTTCATCAGGGTCTTATAGTTTTCAGTGTACAGGTCTTTCACCTCCTAGGTTAAATTTATTCTTAGGTATTTTCTTGATTGGTTTTTTAAAGAGTGAGTAAAAGTGAAGGTCCAAAAATAATAATATAACTTCAAATATTTTGCTTTAACTGAAACATCACCAATCTTTTGAAAAGAGAGAGGAGAAATTCCTTATAAGTTTCTTTCATTAGACACACTTAAAATGTGTCTGGTACAGATTCCAGTTTCTATTTATTTCAAGGGAGTGAGAACTTCAAGACGTTTTGAATCTCAGTGGAGAATCCTCTTAGATTTTTATATTTCCTCCCTTCTTTGTTCATGGTGATATTGCATTCTATTAATAATTGCTGCCTTTTTATGCAATCTTTGCAGCTTTAAAAATTAAGGTTAAGCTACTAACGGGGTTCAGGACATGCTACCTCAAAATGTGGTACCTTGGTATATTGAATATTTAAGCTGAAGGAGTTTGAGAAAACAGGTTATAAAACTCTCAGGTGGAGGTGCCTTCCCTATACCTGGAGGGAAAGAGCATCCTTACCTCACATCCCCTACAGATAGAACAGTGATTTCTCTGCTCTTTCTCTGTAATTCTGATCTTTCACCTGTTTGTTCCATTTAATCTAAAATCTCTTTCCCTTTCAAGAGCAGTTACATTTTTATTCTTCCAAATACATGTCTTTTCTGTCATTTCCATGGTTCCTTGGAAGGGCAAGAGATAGTACCTAACTGCCAATCTCCTTCCCCTCACCCATGCCTTCCCTGCTCTTTTACTTTTTCTCCATCCTTCTTATCCCCCCGTTTTAATTTCTTCAAAAATTGAAGACATTTTAAGGGGTTATTGTAATAGTTCTTTGGCTGATGAATTCACAAGCAACAATTGTTGGGTGGAGTATCGGTTGTGAAAGCATGTGCTGGCATGGGACGTTGACACGGTGGGGGTGTCCTATTTTCAGCACTCTGGAAGATTTATTTTCCCTGCATGGGCTGGCAGCATGGAGCGGCTGATTTTTTACCCAAAATGATTCTAAGCAGGGAAATCATTTTAATTTAATCACTTTAAGCTCTGTTCAGCAGCTCTACATAAGGATCATCACTAGAGATTACTTGAGGGTGGAAGATATGACTTCTGTTTCTGTGAGCTGCGTACCCCTTGTTTCATGGTGGAGGTGATTCCATGCATTCCACCACATCTACAGTTACTTCCTCCACTGAAGTCTTGAATTCCTCAAAGTCATCCATGAGGGTTGCATCAACTTCTTCCAAACTCCTGTTAATGTTGATCTTCTGACCTCCTCCTATGAACCATGAATTTTCTTAATGGCATTTAGACTGGTGAATCCTTTCCAGAAGATTTTCAATTTACTTTGCCCAGATCCATCAGATAAATCACTATCTATGGAGTGGAATCTTAAACCAGTCAATCTGGAATTACCTAGTCAGCACTAGTGAGATAATCTGCCTGATAGACCCCTGCCATCCTCCAAAGGAAGGTGACCTTGCCACAAACAATCTACTCTTTGCTAGTAACATCCGTGTCCTGCCCCCTCCTGTCTGTAAAAGTCTTTCACTTTGTACAGCACTTTGGAGCTTCTTTCTATCTGCTAGATGGGATGCTGCCTGATTCATTAATTGTTGAACAAAGCCAATAAGATCTTTTAAATTTATGCAGTTGAATTTTGATTTTTAACCATGTCTAAATTCAGAAATTTTGTTTTTTTCTGAAAACCTTGTAAAGCATAAGCATTTTTCTACAGTCTGTCTTCTCACCCTCTGCCTGGGAATCCCAGTCAAACATAAAAACAAGCAAGCAAGCAAAGTCAGTGTTTCCCACTGATGTCCCAGCAACCCAGGTCTAAGCAGACAGCATCCTTCTTTAACACTCAACACTGTTCCCTGACAACCACATAGACTGGTTTCCCTGCTGCACTTTAGAAAGACACCTGTATTCGGTTACATAACTTCCAACTGTAGGGGATGAAAAATAACTTTTCCTCTACCTTCTAAGGTCTCAGCTGAGCCCCTGTAACAAAAGACAGATTAAGGAAAGAGCAGACATATTTATTAAGGTGTATATCTCATATACACATGGGAGACACCCAGGGAAATGAACAACTCTCAAAGAAGTAGCTTAGAATACATGCTTAACTATGATCTTCAGCCAAAAACAAAGAAAGAAGTACGTGAGGAGTTGACCTAGAAAAGCACGGTAAAGGAGGGTACGGTTTGTTATGCAGATTTAAGTCAGGGCCTTCTCCACTGATGAGATTCTCTTATGATTTAGATTCTACAGAGGTTGTGAATTTTGGTCCCAGGAACCATCAGCAAAATCTGAAGACCTG
This sequence comes from Eubalaena glacialis, assembly GCF_028564815.1. Classification (NCBI taxonomy): domain Eukaryota; kingdom Metazoa; phylum Chordata; class Mammalia; order Artiodactyla; family Balaenidae; genus Eubalaena; species Eubalaena glacialis. The sequence goes on along the minus strand of NC_083722.1, from coordinate 22,562,299 downwards.
TTAGAACTGCAAATTCTCGGGCCCTACCCCAGACCCACTGAATCAAATTCTGGGGATGATGTCCTCAATTTATATTTCAACGAGCCCTCCAGATGATTCTGATGCACCTAAAGTCTGTGAATGACTGGACTAGTAGGACCAATGCCTTCTGCTCTCTCACCTTAGAGCAAGGGGCCTTTTTTCTCTCCTACCTAGAAAAAGCGCAGGAGCGATAGGGATCTGGGACACTTCTACTGTTCTGCGCATCCAAATCCCCAGCGTCTTGAGGAACCCCCTCTGCTGCACTCTTCCTCCCACCTTTCTGCCTCCTGCTCCTCACTTCCCTTCTTGTCTTTCTCCTCCTTCTGTGTTAACTTTCCCAGGATCCTAGTTCATTCCAGTTTCTGTCCCTAGATTTTCAGGCCCAGTTGTTCCCAAACTGGTCTATCTGATTCAACTGAGGGATAATTATTATTTTTTAACATTTATTTTGTTGAAGTATAGTTGATTTACAAAGTTGTGTTAATTTCTCTTGTACAGCAAAGTGATTCAGTTATACATAGGTATACATTCTTTTTTCATATTCTTTTACATTATGGTTTATTACAGAATATTGAATGTAGTTCTCTGTGCTATACAGTAGGACCTTGTTGTTTATCCATTCTATATATAATAGTCTGCATCTGCAAATCCCAAACTCCCAATCCTTCCCTCCCCCCCTCCCACAAGTCTGTGAGTGTGTTTCTGTTTCACAGATAAGTTTATTTGTGTCATACTTTAGATTCCACATATAAGTGATATCATATGGTATTTGTCTTTCTCTATCTGACTTACCTCACTTAGTATGATAACCTCTAGGTCCATCCATGTAGCTGCAAATGGCATTATTTCATGTCTTTTTTTATGGCTGAGTAGTATTCCATTGTATATATGTACCACATCTTTATCCATTCCTTTGTCGATGGACATTTAGATGGCTCCCATGTCTTGGCTATTGTAAATAGTGCTGCAATGAACATAGGGGTGCATGTATCTTTTCCAATTACAGTTTTGTCCGGATATATGCTCAGGAGTGGGATTGCTGGATCATATGGCAACTCTTATTTTTAGTTTTTTGAGGAACAAACGTTCTGTTTTCCATAGTGGCTGCACCAATTTACATTCCCACCAACAGTGTAGGAGGTTCCCTTTTCCAATTGAGGGACATTTAAATAACATAAGATTCCCGAGCAGAACCGGAGATTCTGAGCGCACTCAGCGTCTAGGGAGTGGGGACGGAAGTCCGTAGTTTTATTAAGGTCCTCCAGGTGATGTTCCATCTTTAGGGACCGCAGAAGTGTTGTATAAAAAACACTTATATATCCCTTTAACCTCTGGGTCTGAGGGTCGCCTGTGGCCCATGCTTTGTATACCCCATTTCCCCTTGTCTATCCGACACCCCCCGCCCCACGTGCAAATCCCCTGGGTCTCGACAGGGTCTGATCCGCCGGGATGGCCAGGTCCGGAGCTGGGGAGGAGGCGAAAGGGAGATCGTGATTTCAGGTCTCCAAGAGTCCCACAGGGGTGAGAGAGAATCAGAAGAAAACTTAGGAAAAGGATTTAGGATTTGCCCCAAATACTCATTTCTGGGTTGGCCCTCGTACCCAAAGCCAGAGAACGGCGGGAAGCGCCTGATGGTTGAACCTCGGAGAGTAAGGGGTCTAACGAGTGCAGGCGCACGGACAAGCCTACTCCTTAAAACGCCTTCCTTCTGCGTACTTTTCACTCCGTGGAGGATTCGGCCCGAAAGGGGGCGCTATAAGGCTGCTCGGTTTCTTTCGCTCCTCTTCCCGGTGCGCGCTTCTCGGTGGTGCTCGCGATCCGAGGCTCAGAACCCGGGAGACGCAGCCGCCATGCGGTTTCCCGACTCCGAGGCTGGACGCGGGAACGTACCGGAGTCGGGGGCTGCGACCGACGCGGGCCTGTCTACAATGCCCCTTCAGTCTTCTCTCCTACCTGGACCTGAATCCCCATGACACCGTTTCCTTTCTTCTTTTTATCCTCCTGCATTGTACTCGGTTTTCTGGCAACCTTTTTAAGCAGAGGTCTTATCCCAGACCTTTCCCTGGGGGCGGCCAGTCAGGACTGCTCCCTTCTCCACCGGCAGGTGGCCGTCGAGGTGGCGTCCGAGAGGGTGACCAGTAGTGGGAGAGCTCAGGACCAGACGGGACTTTCGGTAAAATGTTTAGTTTGCCTTCTCACAGCCTAGCTACAAGACGGTATCCAGTATAGAAAATTCAAAGATTGAATTTGATGAAGTAAAATTTCGTCGAAAATGTAGTAACGGGTCATAGGAATATTTCTGAGCTCCTTTTAGAAGGAGGGGGTGTAGCTCAGTGGTAGAGCGCGTGCTTAGCATGCACGAGGCCCCGGGTTCAATCCCCGGCACCTCCAGGTTTTTCTGTTTCTTTAAAATCGTTTTTAGTTCTGAATCATTCCTGGACACATTCTCGTTTGCTGAGAATGTCCGCCGTCTGGCCTCTTTTCTGATTCTTTTGTTCCCTTCAGGTCTTTTAAGTCACAGAAAAAACAAGGAAAACAAACCGACTCTTTTTAATATGGACGCATTTTTGCTCTAGGGCCGTGGCACCACCCTGGGTAGCTGAGTCAACTAGCGAAAGACACGATTAAAGAGGCTGGGGGAGCACCAAACCGCTCTGGACTCCAGAAACCGAAAAACAAGCGAGGTACCAAATTAACAAGCACAATTACATAGTTACGTTTCGCAGTATCATCTAAGGGCAAGAAACACAGAAAGGAGAAAAAACAAGAACAAATGTGAAGTCCATTTGAACTTTTGAAAATGTGAAGGAAATTTTCTTTAGATTCCTTCGTTTTCTGAGCTGTTCCTGGGTCAAGGAATAGATCCTAGGATAGGAAAGCTTTCCTATGGGTTTCCCTACCACTCTCTTCCCATTACAGCCTCCCTTTCTTCTTTTCTCCATCTCTCCGTTTTTATACATTATATGCATTTCTTTGACTTATTGTTCCTGACTTTTTTTTTTTCATTGTTCCTGACTTTAGAGTAACTTTTAAAGTATAATGTAAGCTTTAGAGCTAGATAGAAGTTCTTTATTGCGTTAAATAAGTTCTCCCCTTTTTACCTGACTTGAAGTAGCATGTGATTGGCTAATTGTAAAAGATGAGTTAAGGAGGGGAATCAATCAGAAAATAAAGATACACACTCCTACCCCCTATTCTTACCACTCCTGTCTCCATCCCACATTTTGAAGGGCCTCACACATACACATGTGAACATCTCACACACACTTCCAAGATTCATACATACCCTTGGCAAAGAGCCATTCCAGGGCCACCTCCTAGGCCTAGGACCATGCACATTAATGTCATGGTCTGCCCCCAGGAGGATAGATTCAGAAGGAGGCCTGTGCAGGGCCTGGAAGAAGGGAGGATCAGAGCTGTTTGAGCAGAGAATTCTAGGAACCCTGGTATCATTAGGGAGATACTTGGCCAGGAGAGGCCCCAGGGCATAAGCACTTTTTGCCCAGGCTAAACCTGCCACTGAGTGTTTGCTCCAGAGTTTAAGGGTATATTTGTGTTTAACAATACCTGAGGGACTTCCCTGGCTGTCCAGTGACCCAGGCTCCGTGCCTCCACTGCCAGGGGCATGGGTTCGATCCCTGGTCGGAGAACTAAGATCCCGCATGCTGCAAGACCTGGACAAACCAAACAAAAACAATACCTGAAACAGTCCTTTCCCAATGTAGTTCTAAGATTAACCTTTCATGCTGTCTTTTCCAAAATTCTCAGTTTCCTGACCCATGTATGTGTGGATCTGGTAGTACCTCTTGCAACTTGTACCTGCTGGACTGTATACTTGACAATACTTGCAAAATTGGAATGTAATGTAGGGAAGGAAAACATTTTCCTTGACCCTTTTAGGGTCCCTGACTAGGTCTGAAAATTGAAACAATAAAGACAGATTAACAGGAGAAAAGCATGCAAATTTATTTAGTATAAGTTTTATTATGACATGGGAACCCTCATAAGAAAATGAAGATCCAAAGAAGTAGTTAAACCTGTGTATTTTATGCTAGGTTTGAGGCATAGTGGAGAGTCATGGAGGAATATGATAGTTGATGAAATAAAATTCATATTTTATGATAAGACAAGAAAATTTTAAACATGAATTTTTTCTCTGCCCTTTTGGGTGTCCTCTCTCCCCTTTAGTGTGTATCGTGCATCTGCATTAACCAGACGTCCTTAGGAGATAACATTCCTCCTTAAACTTGTAAGGGGTCAAGATGACCCACTACTTGCTTTGTACATGCAGATCTGGATTGTGTAAACTGTCACTATGTCATTTGACGTATTTATCAATGACATATTGTCTCTAAAACTTATACAACTGTACTTTGACCTCTAATGGGTAGAACAGTACTCAGAGCTTTCTTTTTTTTTATTTTATAAATTTATTTATTTTATTTATTATTTTTGGCTGCGTTGGGTCTTCGTTACCGCGTGCAGGCTTTCTCTAGTTGCAGAGAGCGGGGGCTACTCTTCCTTGTGGTGCGCGGGCTTCTCATTGTGGTGGCTTCTCTTGTTGTGGAGCACAGGCTCTAGGCGCACAGGCTTCAGTAGTTGCGGCATGCGGGCTCAGTAGTTGTGGCTTGCGGGCTCTAGAGCGAAGGCTCAGCAGTTGTGGTGCAGGGGCTTAATTGCTCCGTGGCATGTGGGATCTTACTGGACCAGGGCTCAAACCCGTGTCCCCTGCATTGGCAGGCGGATTCTTAACCATTGTGCCACCAGGGAAGTCCCTCCTCCGAGCTTTCTGAAAGACTGTCTCTCAGGTTATAATCCTCAGGTTGGCTCAAATAATATTTTCCATTTCTTTCTTAGATCATCTATAGATTAATTTTTCATCGACATAGGTTAAGGACGTTGTGGTAAATGGGGGAAATTTAGCAAGGCTTGTCTTTTAGGGATCTTCTTTCTTCTTGGCATCCCTTTGTCTTTGGAGATAAGGGTGTTTCTTTCCTGCATACGGAGAGTACCTGTCACAGGTCACCTTTTATGACCTGTTTCAGGAAAGAAAGGTAATGGAGGGAAGTCAGAGTGACCTTTCTGCTTCTGCTGTTTTCTCAAATTCCTTCAGCTTAAAATATTCAATATGCTAAAGTGTCATATTTAGGGGTTGTATGTCCGGAACCCTGTCAGTAACAAGATAGAATCTGTCAAAGGAAGAATTGATCTAAACTTTATAGATTTCTCTAACAATGTTATATGTTAAAGGTTTATGGGAATTTTGTGGCATAGATCATATTATCTTAGTGTTACCTGAAAACTGAGTTCACCTCTTGATGAGTGTTGAGCCAAAAGACACAACCAAGCCAAAGAGCGGGAGAAGGAAGGATTTACTACTTGCAGTAAGTAGGGAGAACACTGGGGATATTTCTCAGAGCTGTGTCTCCCTGAACGGCAAAATTGGCAAAGTTTTAAGCTAAGGGTACATGCATATTCACGAAGGGGCTCGAGCAGAGGAGAATTCAGCATAGAATTGGGGCAAAGGTTGACAGAGTCCAGGCTCTAGTTGATTGAAGTCGCAAGGGTCAGCAAAGGTCAGCATTATCGTTCCTTAGGTTCCAGTTAGTCTGGTGGTTGAGCGCTCGAGAAGGTTTGGATCTGCATAACAGTTCAAGAATGTGCTTCAGGCTAACCTTTACCTTTGAAACAAAACTGGGAGTCTTTACAACTGATATATTGCCTCTTATACGGTTATTTCCCTGTTCTGATAATAGCTGTTTGTTCTTATATTCTTTTGTTCCCCTTAAAATCATTAACTACTGAGACTTCTTCTTCTGCAAGGGCAAGCACTGTGGCCAGGCTTAGGTCACAAAATGGCTTAGGCCTAAAATGGCTTCTCTTATGTCAAGAAAGCCATGCCTGGTTCTCTTTCTCCGTGGACCCCCTACCGAATCTGCCTATGTTAGGGCTGTTAAATTAATTGAACAAGGAGGCCAATAGACTGAGGTGGCTCTAATGTCCACATAAGCAAACTAAAACTAAGGCTGTAAATGCTTCAAGGTTACAAAATAGAAACAATAAGGACAACCAGTCACAAACAGCCAACTAGGCTTTGAGCTATAGCCAATCAAATAATTTTCTTTCTCTGCTTCTGCACCTTCTTTATATGTCTTTCCCCTAGCTCTTGTCAGAAGGTATGTTAAAGAAAGCTCTTCTGAAAACTTGAAAATGTTGATTTAAAAAAAACATGAATTTATACTACTTTCTCAAAGTTTTGAGAATGATAAGAACAATGAAATGTATGTCTTAACGGGAGAATCTTAAGAATCTCACCTCTAACGTGAATTTCTCTGTCAATTAAGAGTGCTAAAGGTATTTGCCAAGTAGAGAAATAAACTCTGTAAACTGTAGAAGATACTATATATTGGTAACAGAGCTGTTGCCCTAGTCACACTTCAAGTGCTCAATAGCCACATGGGGCTAATAGCTACCATTTGGACAGCACAGATACACAACATTTCCATTGTTGTAAAAAGTTCTGTTGGACAACACTAAGTTAAAATATTAGTCTTTTGGAAGAGAAAGCTTCACTCCAACCAAAAATTATACAATTTTACTTCTGAAGATATTATTGAAACATATTAAAGTTTTAAAAAATTTGGACAACTGAATGAAATCTATTTGTAAATACCCAGATGGTCTTTGAGATAAAGGATTGAAGCCTTGCCATAACTTTAGTTCTTTTCTTTTTTGGAAAGGGAGGTATGATAAATACAGATAGAAAAGATTCAGCTACCCAGAGAGCTTCTTGGGTAAAGTTTTCCTAACCATAACTTTGGAAAGTTTGGAGGAATTTGTCCTCACCATTATAAGTGCTTTTATGTATTGGTAATTTAAGCATCAAAGTTCTGGAGAATGACTTAGGCGCCACCAGATGGTCATCTTGGGAACACCAAAATCCTTTGCTATGTATGAGAGTTTTGAGATGCCCAATATCTTTCTGTAATGGTAGATTGTTGTTTTTGAATATGTCCTTCTGGATTCTTAAAATCATATTGAGAAGCTGTTTTTACAATACATTTTTATTTAGCTTCAAAGTTCTACCTTTAGAATAGTATTCACTACTCATGATTGAGCTATTTTTCAGATGCTATTTTTCTCTAATAAATCATTAACATTTTCCAATTTTTAATTGAGGTTCCCAAGGCAGATAAAAATCTCTGTTTCCATATTATAGCATTCCAAAATCACAAAAGCCCGAAGTCATATGTGCTCTCAGTATAGATGATAACTCTTAAATCTTTAGCAAAGATGCTCACATTAGAACTATTAGTCCAGTCATCTGAGTAGATGTTGGCAAAGGGGTAGCTTCCTTTACAGTGTTAAGAAGTTGCAGTGTCTCCAGCACAAAGTATACCTTGAAATTTTAAAGATATGAACCATTGACAATGAGTTGTCTGGGGGAATATCAATCAGCACATGGAAGTCAGGATATACTCCCCCTTTCTCTATCTGACAAAAGGATCAAAGGAGGATCATTAATATAGTCATATCAATAGATAATTGTGGTCACCTCAGTCTTCTTCATCAGCTTTTAAATACACTCATATCTGACCTCACCAGACCTCTTGCCTCTGAAGAGCTTGGCAGTCAGCACAGTCAACAGCCTCTTCCAGCCTGCATCTTAATAGGATTCTGTTTTAGAATTTCCACTTTTGAATATTCTTGCTCATATGATCCATGTCTTTTCATAGCCTACAAAAACTGGTGAATCAGAGGAAGCTTTTTTCTCTGCTTGGGTATTTCTCCTGTCGTTTCCTCTGGACTATGTTTAAACACTAAGCTTTCCTTAGGGAGAACCACCATGTACACCATCCTTGCCATGAAGGAGAATGAGGTGCTGCCTGCAGCACAGAGGGACAACTGCTGAGACTAACAAATGTGCCAACGTGAGAAGAACCATCAGTTCTAAGTGAATATGACTGCTTGGTCTCAGGGACAGTGAGTGAGAGGGACCTAGTGTATTAAAGCAGTTCCCCACTTACTTTAAATCATGCTTCAGGTCAAAAGCCTAAAGAGGACCAACTGGGATTGAAATCAGAATCTTCTATCAGTCTTTTAACCAGAAAATAAAAAGGCAACAAAACTCTTGTCATCTATGAATACATTTTTCTTCCATTTTTTGATTGAAAACAGCTGTATAGAACCAAATACAGTATATGGAATCAATGGCTTTTCTCTCCTCAACCAAATTATTTTACCTTCTACTCTCATTCCTGATTTTCAGTACAGGTCCAGAGACATGGAGGCTCAGACTCAGAGGAAAAAGACCCTTGAATTTCGGGCTCCCATATTATCAAACTCTCTTATCTGTTCCATGCCATTATTTTGTTTCTGATAACTTCAGAGTCCCCTGAAGCCAACAGATTCAATGTAAAGTGGAATGAAAGAGGCTAATTTTTTTAAAAATTTATTTTATTTTTGGCTGCGTTGGGTCCTTGTTGCTGCGCGCGGGCTTTCTCTAGTTGCAGCAAGCGGGGGCTGCTCTTCATTGCAGTAAGTGGGCTTCTCATTGCAATGGCTTCTCTTGTTGTGGAGCACGGGCTCTAAGTGCATGGGCTCAGTAGTTGTGGCGCACGGGCTTAGTTGCTCCGCGGCATGTGGGATCTTCCCGAACTAGGACTCGAACCCATGTGCCCTGCATTGGCAGGCGGATTCTTAACCAGTGTGCCACCAGGGAAGCCTTCTACTTTGTTATTGATGACACAAATAATCTTTTTATATGGTGTAACCATTAACTTAGAGTTATAATTAATTTTTATGCTTTTGTTTTTTAAATTCTATGCCAGATTTAAAAGTGACTTGTACACCTACATCATAAATTTTACAGGATTCTATATTTATCTATATGTTTACCTTTACCAGGGAGTTGTATATTTTCATTCAGTTTTGTATTCTGTTTATCACCTTGCTCCAACTTGAAGGATTCCCTTCAGCATTTCAGCTGGGGGCAGGGACAGTGGCATACTTCTTTATGACTGGCACTCCTGTTATAGTAGCTGGATGCTGGGCAAGGAGCAGTAGCCTCAGGTCTTCTTGGCATCTCTCTCCTGGCCTGGAACCTCTGTCTCATGCTGGACATAAAGGGGCCCCAGTATTTTCAGGCCTCCAATAAAATAGAACCTCTTTTCCATGAGTGGGGACTCAGTGAAAGACAGGAGCCCTCACCTCTTGGCTGCACTTGTCCAGAACTTAACCTCTGCAAGAAGGACCTGAGGGCAGGATTAGAAATGGAGGGAAGATATAGTTCTCCAAGTGGAAACCAGGTGGTGGGTAGGGGGCATGGAGCCCTGTTTTCTTGGCTGTATAGTTGGGAGTACAGGTTCCATCAGGCTGGCCTGGGGAGGGAGTAGGTTGTGACTCAAATGCCACAGATCCTCATTGTTATAACTGAATTTTAATATATTTTCTTTCTTTTTTGTTTTTGAATTTTAGAATTTTATTTATTTTTTTATACAGCAGGTTCTTATTAGTTATCCATTTTATACATATCGGTGTATACATGTCAATCCCAATCTCCCAATTCATCCCACCACCACCACCCCCCTGCCACTTTCGCCCCTTGGTGTCCATAAGTTTGTTCTCTACATCTGTGTCTCTATTTCTGCCCTGCAAACCGGTTCATCTGTACCATTTTTCTAGATTCCACATATATGCGTTAATATACGATATTTGTTTTTCTCTTTCTGACTTACTTCACTCTGTAGGACAGTCTCTAGATACGTCCACATCTCTACAAATGACTCAATTTCGTTCCTTTTTATGGCTGAGCAATATTTCATTGTCTACATGTACCACATCTTCTTTATCCATTCGTCTGTTGATGGGCATTTAGGTTGCTTCCATGACCTGGCTATTGTAAATAGTGCTGCAATGAATATTGGGGTGCATATGTCTTTTTGAATTATGGTTTTCTCTGGGTATATACCCACTAGTGGGATTGCTGGGTCATACGGTAATTCTATTTTTAGTTTTTTTTTTTTAAACATCTTTATTGGAGTATAATTGCTTTACAATGGTGTGTTAGTTTCTGCTTTATAACAAAGTGAATCAGTTATACATATGTCCCCATATCTCTTCCCTCTTGCGTCTCCCTCCCTCCCACCCTCCCTATCCCACCCCTCTAGGTGGTCACAAAGCACCGAGCTGATCTCCATGTGCTATGCAGCTGCTTCCCACTAGCTATTTATTTTACGTTTGGTAGTGTATATATGTCCATGCCACTCTCACTTTGTCCCATCTTACCCTTCCCCCTCCCCGTATCCTCAAGTCCATTCTCTAGTAGGTCTGTGTCTTTATTCCCGTCTTGCCCCTAGGTTCTTCATGACCTTTTTTTTTCTCCAGCGTTTGTTGTTTGTAGATTTTCTGATGATGCCCATTCTAACTGGTGTGAGGTGATACCTCATTGTAGTTTTGATTTGCATTTCTCTAATAATTAGTGATGTTGAGCAGCTTTTCATGTGCTTCTTGGCCATCTGTATGTCTTCTTTGGAAAAATGTCTATTTAGGTCTTCTGCCCATTTTTTGACTGGGTTGTTTGTTTTTTTAATGTTGAGCTGCATGAGCCGTTTATGCATTTTGGAGATTAAGCCTTTGTCTGTTGATTCATTTGCAAATATTTTCTCCCATTCTGAGGGTTGTCTTTTCGTCTTGTTTGTAGTTTCCTTTGCTGTATAGCAGCTTTTAAGTTTCATTAGGTCCCATTTGTTTATTTTTGTTTTTATTTCCATTACTGTAGGAGGTGGATCAAAAAAGATCTTGCTGTGATTTATGTCAGAGTGTTCTTCCTATGTTTTCCTCTAAGAGTTTTATAGTGTCCAGTCTTACATTTAGGTCTTTAATCCATTTTGAGTTTATTTTTGTGTATGGTGTTAGGAAGTGTTCTAATTTCATTCTTGTACATGTAGCTGTCCAGTTTTCCCAGCACCACTGATTGAAGAGACTGTCTTTTCTCCATTGTATATCCTTGCCTCCTTTGTCATAGATTAGTTGACCATAGGTGCGTGGGTTTATCTCTGGGCTTTCTATCCTGTTCCATTGATCTATATTTCTGTTTTTGTGCCAGTACCCTATTGTCTTGATTACTGTAGCTTTGTAGTATAGTCTGAAGTCAGGGAGTCTGATTCCTCCAGCTCCGTTTTTTGCCCTCAAGACTGCTTTTCCTATTTGGCATCTTTTGTGTCTCCATACAAATTTTAAGATTTTTTGTTCTAGTTCTGTAAAAAATGCCATTGGTAATTTGATAAGGATTGTGTTGAATCTGTAGATTGCTTTGGGTAGTACAGTGATTTTCACAATATTGATTCTTCCAATCCAAGGATATGGTATATCTCTCCATCTGTTTGTGTCATCTTTGATTTCTTTCATCAGTGTCTTATAGTTTTCTGAGTACAGGTCTTTTACCTCTTTAGGTAGGTTTATTCCTAGGTATTTTATTCTTTTTGTTGCAGTGGTGAATGGGAGTGTTTCCTTAATTTCTCTTTCTGGTCTTTCGTTGTTAGTGTATAGGAATGCAAGAGATTTCTGTGCATTAATTTTGTATCCTGCAACTTTACCAAATTCATTGATTAGCTCTAGTAGTTTTCTGGTGGCATCTTTAGGATTCTCTACGTATAGTATCATGTCATCTGCAAACAGTGACAGTTTTACTTCTTCTTTTCCAATTTGTATTCCTTTTATTTCTTTTTCTTCTCTGATTGCCGTGGCTAGGACTTCCAAAACTATGCTGAATCATAGTGGTGAGAGTGGACATCCTTGTCTTGTTCCTGATCTTAGAGGAAATGCTTTCAGTTTTTCACCATTGAGAATGATGTTTGCTGTGGGTTTGTCATATATGGCCTTTATTATGTTGAGGTAGGTTCCCTCTATGCCCACTTTTTGGAGGGTGTTTATCATAGATGGGTGTTGAATTTTGTCAAAAGCTTTTTCTGCATCTATTGAGATGATCATATGGTTTTTATTCTTCAATCTGTTAATATGGTGTATCACATTGATTGATTTGCATATATTGAAGAATCCTTGCATCCCTGGGATAAATCCCACTTGATCATGGTGAATGATCCTTTTAATGTGCTGCTGGATTCTGTTTGCTAGTATTTTTTGAGGATTTTTGCATCTATATTCATCAGTGATATTGGTCTGTAATTTTCTTTTTTTGTAGTACCTCTGTCTGGTTTTGGTATCAGGGTGATGGTGGCCTCATAGAATGAGTTTGGGAGTGTTTCTTTCTCTGCAATTTTTTTGAAGAGTTTGAGAAGGATAGGTGTTAGCTCTTCTCTAGATGTTTGATAGAATTCACCTGTGAAGCCATCTGGTCCTGGACTTTTGTTTGTTGGAAGATTCTTAATCACAGTTTCAATTTCAGTGCTTGTGATTGGTCTGTTTATATTTTCTATTTCTTTCTGGTTCAGTCTTGGAAGTTTGTATCTTTCTAAGAATTTGGCCATTTCTTCCATGTTGTCCTTTTTATTGGCATAGAGTTGCTTGTAGTAGTCTCTTATGATGCTTTATATTTCTGCGGTGTCTGTTGTAACTTCTCCTTTTTCATTTCTAATTTTATTGATTTGAGTCCTCTCCCTCTTTTTCTTGACGAGTCTGGCTAAAGGTTTATCAGTTTTGTTTATCTTCTCAAAGAACCAGCTTTTAGTTTTATTGACCTTTGCTATTGTTTTCTTTGTTTCTATTTCATTTATTTCTGCTCTGATCTTTATGATTTCTTTCCTTCTACTAACTTTGAGTTTTGTTTGTTCTTCTTTCTCTACTTCCTTTAGGTGTAAGGTTAGATTGTTTATTTGAGATTTTTCTTGTTTCTTGAGGTAGGCTTGTATTGCTATAAACTTCCCTCTTGGAACTGCTTTTGCTGCATCCCATAGGTTTTGGATCATCGTGTTTTTGTTGTCATTTGTCTCTAGGTATTTTTTGATTTCCTCTTTGATTTCTTCAATGATCTCTTGGTTATTTAGTAATGTATTGTTTAGCCTCCATGTGTTTGTGTTTTTTATGTTTTCCCCCCTGTAATTGATTTCTAATCTCATAGCGTTGTGGTCGGAAAAGATGCTTGAAATGATTTCAATTTTCTTAAATTTACTGAGGCTTGATTTGTGACCCAAGATGTGATCTATCCTGGAGAATGTTCCGTGTGCACTTGAGAAGAAAGTGTAATCTGCTGTTTTTGGATGGAATGTCCTGTAAATATCAATTAAATCGATCTGGTCTTTTGTGTCATTTAAAGCTTGTGTTTCCTTATTAATTGTCTTTCTGGATGATCTGTCCATTGGTGTAAGTGAGCTGTTAAAGTCTCCCACTATTATTGTGTTACTGTTGATTTCCTCTTTCATAGCTGTTAGCATTTGCCTTATGTATTGAGGTGCTCCTATTTTGGGTGCATATATATATATATTTTTTTAATTTTTATTTATTTATTTATTTATTTATGGCTGTGTTGGGTCTTCGTTTCTGTGTGAGGGCTTTCTCTAGTTGTGGCAAGCGGGGGCCACTCTTCATCGCGGTGCACGGGCCTCTCACTATCGCGGCCTCTCTTGTTGCGGAGCACAGGCTCCAGACGCGCAGGCTCAGCAATTGTGGCTCACGGGCCTAGTCGCTCCGCGGCATGTGGGATCTTCCCAGACCAGGGCTCGAACCCGTGTCCCCTGCATTAGCAGGCAGATTCTCAACCACTGCGCCACCAGGGAAGCCCAAGGGTGCATATATATTTATAATTGTTATATCTTCTTCTTAGATTGATCCCTTGATCATTATGTAGGGTCCTTCCTTGTCTCTTGTAACAATCTTTATTTTAAAGTCTATTTTATCTGATATGAGTATTGCTACTCCAGCTTTCTTTTGATTTCCATTTGCATGGAATATCTTTTTCCACCCCCTCACTTTCAGTCTGAATGTGTCGCTAGGGCTGAAGTGGGTCTCTTGTAGACAGCATATATAGGGGTCTTGTTTTTGTATCCATTCAGCAAGCCTGTGTCTTTTGGTTGGAGCATTTAATCCATTCACATTTAAGGTAATTTTTGATATGTATGTTCCTATTACCATTTTCTTAATTGTTATGGGTTTGTTTTTGTAGGTCCTTTTCTTCTCTTGTGTTTCCCACTTAGAGAAGTTCCTTTAGCATTTGTTGTAGAGCTGGTTTTGTGGTGCTGAATTCTCTTAGCTTTTGCTTGTCTGTAAAGGTTTTGATTTCTCCGTCGAATCTGAATGAGATCCTTGCTGGGTAGAGTAATCTTGTTTGTTGGTTCTTCCCTTTCATCACTTTAAATATGTCCTGCCACTCCCTTCTGGCTTGTAGAGTTTCTGCTGAGAAATCAGCTGTTAACCTTATGGGAGTTCCCTTGTATGTTATTTGTCGTTTTTCCCTTGTTGCTTTTAATAATTTTTCTTTGTCTTTAATTTTTGTCAATTTGATTACTATGTGTGTTGGTGTGTTTCTCCTTGGGTTTATCCTGCCTGGTACTCTCTGCGCTTCCTGGACCTGGGTGGCTATTTCCTTTCCCGTGTTAGGGAAGTTTTTGACTATAATCTCTTCAAATATTATCTTGGGTCCTTTCTCTCTCTCTCCTCCTTCTGGGACCCCTATATTGTGAATGTTGGTGCGTTTAACATTGTCCCAGAGGTCTCTTAGGCTGTCTTCATTTCTTTTCATTCTTTTTTCTTTATTCTGTTCCACAGCAGTGAATTCCACCATTCTGTCTTCTAGGTCACTTATCCGTTCTTCCGCCTCAGTTATTCTGCTATTGATTCCTTCTAGTGTATTAATGACAGCAACATAACTACTTATTTGATTAATTACATAAACACAAAGAGGTCATAATTACAATACCAAAATCACAATTAACAAATGATTACTTAAAATAGTGTAGTAATCTTTTTTTTTTCACTTCTTTTTGTCCTTAAGGTATTACCTTTCTCTCCATGTAAGTAAGGTTTTTTTGGGTTGTTTTTTGTTTGTTTGTTTGATTGTTTGTTTTGAGAAACAAAATTTAGTTTGTCCTTCTGTATTCCATTTTACAGTGGCATTATATTGATGTGCCATAGTTGTCTCAGTTTTTCCTTTTGATGGATATTTGGATCATTTCTCATCTTTTGCTTTATAAATAGTGATGTGATAAATAGTCCTATGCATCTACTTACCTTTTTATTTTTTATTTTTGCCAGTATATCTTTGGATAGCTTCCTAGAAGAGAGATTTATGGGTCAAAGGGTAAATAAATATGTAATTTTTCTAGATACTGCAAATCTCCTTCCCTTAGGATTGTATTCCTACCAGCACTCCACAGATGGAGTAATGTCTCTGCAACCTTGAACAACAGAATATGCTATCCAACTTGTAGATTTTTGCCAATCTGATAGGCGAAAAAATTGTATCATAGTGTTAACTTAGTTGTATTTCCCTTATTATGAGTGAAATTGAGCATTTTTTTCATATAGTTAAGAACCATTTGTATTTCCTCCTCTTAACTCTTTATTCATATCTCTAAACTATTTTTTCTGTGGATTTGTTGGCCTTTTACTCCTTTAAAAATTTTTATTTATGTAGAAAGAATAGTAACCATTTATCATGATATAAATTGCTAATAATTTTTTCAGCCTATTATCATTTGTTTCTTTGATTATGGTGTTTTTTTGCAATGCAAAAAGTTTTCCTTTAATGTTTGTATAATCATATTTATAAATATTTAGAATACTGCTTTTAGATTTGGGGCCATATTAGGTAATTTTGCTACTCCTTAGGTTATAGAGGAGTTCACATATGTTTTCTTTTTGTATTTGTATAGTTTCATTTTTTTAACATTAAAATTTTTAATACATATGGAATTTATCCTGGTATGCAAGGTGAGAAATGTATTCAGTTTAATCCTTATTCATGTGACTATTCAATTATCTCAGTGCTACAAATTTAGAAGTTCATCTTTCCTTTGTTGATATGAGTTACTGCCTTTATTGTAAACTAATTTTTATTTGCAACTGGTTTTGTTATAGGATTTTCTATTCTCTGTGTCAATAACAAACAATTCCAGTTACAGAGGGTTTATGGTATGTTTTAAGCCTGTTGGGCTAGCTCTCCCTCCTTGCGTTTGCTCTTATTATTTTAGGGGTTTCCTGGCTATTATTGATGGCTTGTTTTTCTAAGTAAACTTTATAAAAATTACTCAGTTGCAGAAAAATGTGATGGCATTTTTATTGGGATTGCATTAAATTAATAAATTATCTTAGGAATAAATGACAATTATATGAAGTTGTATCTTTTTCTATTAGAATATTATATATTTTTACAATGTTCAAGTATATTTTTGTGACTTCAGGAGTGTATTAGAGTTTTATTCGTATAGATTTTGGAAATTTTTAAAGTTTATACCCAGGAATTTTTTTCTTTTAAAATTTTATTTCCTTTTCCCTTTACTCCCCTCCCCACCCTCCCTGCTTCCTTCCTCCCACCCCCTTTTCCCTTTCTTTGCTGTTGTTAATGGCTTCCTCTATTGTGTTTTTTATATATATATATATATATATATATATTTTTTTTTTTTTTTGGTATATGTGAAGGGTATTGATTTTTTGTGTGTTATTTTTCTAACCTACCACTTCACTAAAATCTCTTATTGTTTCATAGTTTTTCTTTTGTTTTTTTTGATTTTTCAGATACATAATTATAACTGAATCATAACATCGTTTTCCCTACTTCTTTCAATTCTTATGCCTTTAACTGTCTTGTTAATTGTTTTGACAACTGTCTCCAACTTAATATTAAATAGCAGTAGAAATACCGAATATTATTTTTTCCTGCCCGCAAAGCCTCTAGTGCTGCTCAGTTAACTAAAATGCTAGTTTTGGGCCTGAAGTATTTTATCATGTTGAGAAATGTCCATCAATTCTTATTTTATTGAGTGCTTTTGGCACATTTGTATTAATTTCTTAAGGCTGTCTTAACAAGGTACCACTAACTGGGTGGTTTAGAACAATAGGAATGTATTCTCTCATAGTTCCCTAGCCCATAAGTCCAAAAGCAAGGTGTAAGTAGGGCCATGCTCCCTCTGAGGTCTCTAGTGAAGAATGCTTTTTTTGCCTCATGTTAGTTTCTGGTGGCTCCTGGCAATCCTTGGATTGTAGCTGCATCACTCTAATCTCTGCCTCCATCGTCACATGGCCTTTTTCTCTTTGTATATCTCTGTCTCTGCATGTTCTCCTCTTGTAAGGACGTCAGTCATTGGATTTAGGGCTCACCCTAATCCAATACGATGTCTTTTTAACTAATTACATCTTCAAAGACCCTATTACTAAATAAGGTCACATTTTCAGGTTCTGAGTCCACATGAATTTTTGGAGGACACTATTCAACCCACTACAATGTGAAATGTATGTTGGCTTTTGTCAATGTCTATTGTGCAGCTCTTGGAGATGATCATGTATGGTTTTTCTCCTTACCTTTATCAATTTGATGTATTATATTAATATTGTTAAAGATAAACCAGAGCTGGACAGTAGCTAGAGTGGTAAAAACAGATTTCATTCAGGAATATTGCAATGGGCAAAAGGCCTCAATATGGAACCAGGATCAATTCCAAATACAGCATAGCCAAGTGGGAATTTATAACTAAGGAGAAGGGTGGAGTGGGGGTGAGGGTCAGTGGATAGAAAATTACTAAGAAGAAACATCAGAGGTAAGGAAGAATTCTGGCTAAACCAACCAAACAGGATTCTTGTTGAAAGTAGGCCAAGGTGATCAGACATCACCCAGGGGATGGCAGCGGATGAGGAACACAATTAGATATCAAGGGTGACCAGACATGGAGGATAGAGGATTCTATCCAAACCAACCTAACAGGATTCTTGCTAAAATTGGACAACACAGAGATGAAAACAGAAATCCAAAAGTCAAGGCCTATTTGAAAAAGAGTTCAGGGAACCCTGAGTAGAGATTGGTAGAGGAGAGAATCTTTGTTAATGTCTTCCTTAATAATGAGTGATCTTTGCATTTCTGGAATAAACCCCACTTGGATATTCTGTATTATGTGAAATTAGACTATAGTTTTCATTTTCTGTGTGAACTTAAAAAGTTTGTGATGAACGCTATACTCACTTTATAAAATGAATTGGAAGGGCTCCTTTTTCTGTGCTTTGAAAATTTAAGTTGCATCATGATTCTCTGATATTTAACAGTTCGGTAAAATTTCTTTGTGAAAGTATTTGTGCTTGGTGCCCTTTTGGGGGACATACTTATTCAACTGTTTTTCTATTTTTCTATAGTAATGGTCTGTTTAGACTTACTGTCTCTACAAGAGGTAATTTGGGTATAATGCATTTATAAAATCCACTTCATCTAAAGTTTTTAAATCATTTGCTGAGTTGTGTCTTATGATTTTTAAAAAGTTTTTCTGTTTTGATCGTTATTTTCTCCTGTCAGTTCTAATTTTGTGTATTTGCACTTATTTTCACTCTTCTTGATTAGGATGGTTAGAGGTTTGTCTATTTTGTTGACTTTTCAAATAACCAGCTTTTTTCTTTATTAGTTGTCCTTCTAAAAAACTCATTTTCTGAGTTTGTCTTTATCAACCCTTCCTTCTTCATTCTTTTTGGCTTATTTTGTTCATTTTCTAACATCTTGAACTGAGTGTTTGATTCGTTATTTGTCATTTCATTAACGTCCTTTTCATCTCTGATTGGAGAAGTATTATTTACCGCATTACCTTATACGTCTTTTGCCCATATAAGCCACTTCTCCAATCTTATCTGAGGCTCTGTCGGTTTGTGGGGCTGAAAGCGAGAGGCTCAGAGCCTCAGAGAAGGGTGTGGTTAGTGAACCAGTCCCACCGTGCGGAAGGTTTTACAAAGGGTTAATGTGCATCACAGGTGTAGCCTTCTTAATGGCCTTCAATTCCACCCCCAAGGGGGGCGCGATCATAGCCCATGCGCCCTCTCTCCTCGGCGACCAAAACAAACAGCTCTCCATTTGTCCTACCGTCTTCTCTCCCCTCTGGAGCTCATATGGTCTCTATTTTTGCATCCCCCGCATTATACTTTGTGGCTTTCTGGCAGCCCTTTCAAGCGGCAAGGAAAGAGGAAAGGAGGGAGTGAAAAAAGGAGAGAAAATATTTCATCCCGTGGTCTTCTAGAGGCGTCAAGGAAGTGACTCCAGACTGATTGGAGCGAAAAGGTCCCAGGACCACCAATAAGGGCTTTCCGTCTAGAATGCAACTTACTCTTCTTTTAGCAAAGCATGTCATAGGACCTAGATTTAGGTTCCAAATGTAAGATTTCGGAAATAAGCGAAATTAGGTAGATTGGACTTTAGCTTGATATTAATTCTTGTGAAACCTACTCAAAATGGCTATTTTCTGTTTTGAATGTATTCCCGAGGGCGCAGTTCGAGGGAGGGGGTGTAGCTCAGTGGTAGAGCGCGTGCTTAGCATGCACGAGGCCCCGGGTTCAATCCCCGGCACCTCCACTTTTGAAAGTTGTTCTTGTTTCTTTCCCCATTTTACTTTTTTTCCCTGCTCAAAAAAACAGTAAACCGATTTCACAACTATTTCACAACTATGAGTATTGGCGCTGCCCTGTTACTACTTCTCGGGTTTGGCAACACCCAGGGTGGCTGCGAAAGGAGGAAAAGATGGAACGAGAAGACAAAGTCTGGGCTCATTCAGCAGCTCGAGATTCCGGAACAAAAAGCACGTCACAGTATTATTAATAAAGCAGGAAAGAAGAGATAAGGATGGGAAAATTTAACAAAAGAAACACATGGTCGCAAGCCAATTTTTCTTAGTTTCTTTTGTTTTCTGAGCCGTTTTGGCCATGATCAGACTGCAGGTTGAGCAAGAAGAGAGCGTTCCAAAATGGGAAATCGAGAAATTTATTTTCATCAGTGGATGTGGAGAAGTCACACTTAGGCAGCAATAGCTCCATTGGGAATACATTGAGCAATACCTTGGGCTGAAGATTTCAGAAGTCACAGATTAATTTCCAGTTTTCTGTCTTTACTCTTACCCGAGAATAGGATTTAACTGGATAATTTAGATGATATACAGAAGTAATTTTATATGAGATTGTTGCACCCTCTATCGGAAAGGAATTTTCCAGACCCAGGGTCAGTGTGGTCCTTGGACCAAAGGAGTTGGTGGTACCTGAGAGCTTGTTAGAAATGCAGGATGTCAGTTCCACCCCAGACTTACTGAACTAGAATCAGCATTTCGACAGGATCCCCAAGTGTGTCCTTTGCACGTGAAAGTTTGAGAATCACTGGTTTGAGTGCTATGACGTGGATTTAAAGGGTATATATTATAAATATATGGCTGTATTATAATTTTTTGCAACTTCCTACGCTAATGTAGAAAAAACAATTGCAAAAAATGTATTTCTATTGTTGAACAATTTTTGTATTCTAATAATTGACACTTTCCCCTCTCATGGTAATATGATATTTATTAATATTAATTTTTTGAATCAATATACATAATTGAATTAGATGTGAAGTTTCTTTTTAATAAAAGTTTTGCAAGGTTTGCAATCAAGACGATGCTAACTTCCAGTATAAACTAGGAAGTTTGTATCTTTGTTTCTGCTCGGCAACATCTTAAATAGGATAAGATCTTTCTCAAGTTAAAATGCCTTCACTTTGAAATTTACCTCTTCAAAGGAAGAATAAGAGCTAGCAATCAGGAGCCAGATTTTCTTTAATAGGAGTAATAGGTCATTTTCGGTTCTGTTGACATATTTTTCTCTCTCGTTTTCAAAGTACAATTTTACAGTGTCTTTTTGCCACTTGTATCTACTGTGTCAGGAGAAATGTATTCACATGCTCCAACAATAGGAATTCATCAAGTTGCAAAAGGCAAATAGACTAAACTTGAAAAAGAATATCATGAATTCTTACCATTGCTTTTATGTATTATATTAGGGCTCAGGTCCAAATGGAAATTTTTTTTCCCTTCCAACCATAGACTTCTCCAAGGAAGTTCACCTCTGAAATTTAAGGGAGAAGAGGATAGAGTGGAAAAGCCAGGAACTTAGTATGAGAAAACCATAGGAAATATAGAGTGGCAATTTCAAAAAAATTATATACCAATAAAAGCAACATATGACAAATGGAGGTACTTCTTTGAAGGCTAGCTGTGTCTAACTTTGGCCCAGGACAAAAAGGGCTCATTTTAAAGTACATTGTAGATGAATTCTGGAAATTCAACTATGTTTTATTTGGGGGCTCTATCCTTCAACAAGCTTTTGTTTAGCTTTCTTCGGGGAGGAATTAAAGATTAAGGACCTCTGAGAGGAAAGGGGAGGTGGCCATGTGTGTGACACCCTCTGTGAATGTGTGAGAGGTCACAGTTGGGCAGGACCATTGGCTGCATAGGAATATGGAAGCAGACAATGTCCACTAGGCCACGCAGTCACTCTGACTCAAAAGGCAGTGATTTATTTTTTTCAAAGACATATTTAATAGGAGAAAAAAGAATACTTAATCCTTTACTGCCTACTCTAGGAACAGTTTCTTCATATTCAATCAAGGTGGGAAACTTAGAGCAATACGACTAAACCTCTCTGTCCAGGTCAACAAATCGAGATGTTGTAAACACCAAACATCATGAGTGTTAATTCAAATTCCAGAGCATTACATAAAACCTTTTTACATGAATACTTTATCCCTTTTGCCCTGTCAACTTTGTGTGTGTGTGTGTTAGCTAACACCTCTACTGTGTCACATAATTATTCTTCTAGTGGTGGGAACAATTAAGATCTAGTCTCTTAGCAAGTTAAATGTTTACAACACAGTTTTGTGGTCTGTAATCCCTGGACTGTGTATTAGATCTCCAGGACTTATTTGTCTACTAGTTGCAAGTATGTACCCTTAAACAACATCTCTCCAATTCCCCACCCCTCAGGCTTTGGTAACCACCATTCTACTCTGTTTTTGTTTGTTTGTTTTTTTTTTTAAGATTCCACATATAAGGGCTATCATATAGTATTTGTCTTTCTCTGTCTGACATCTCACTTAACACAATGTCTTCAAGACCCATCCATGTTTCTCATATATAACATCTTCTTTATCCTTTCATCCTGGTCTGTCATTAAAAAATGGCACCCAACCAGTTACAATTTTCTCCCTGGTTTTAGATGCATTAGAAAAGCACTTCATACATCTGCTAATTGCTGATTATTTTCACAGAAAATTGATAAACAATTTTGGTGTTCAGTGTACATTGGAGTAAACAGAAAAAGACAAAATGAAGCCAAAACTCCTTGTGAGGAACTTCTGGTAATGTAACTGGTAGTTAGGCTTCTCCAATTTCAATGACTCTGGAAACTTTCATATTTGTGCTTTCACCCTCAAACAGCCTAGATAATTTCCCACTCATCCTCCTGGACTCTCTCTCTCTCTCTCTCTCTCTCACACACACACACACACACACACACACACGCTCATATACTAGAGCTTGCAGAATTTTGTGGGTGCCTCTTCTCTAGCACTCAATTTCAGCGAAACCTGCCACTTCTGTCTCCTCCTATCTATTCTACCAGCCCCATGAGCCAATTGAGAGAGAAATTCTGCCAAACCAATAATGTCCTCTCAATTCCAAAAGATATTCAATGATATATTTACTAATATAGGCAAAGACATAAGATGAATGAGGAAGATATAACACATACTAGGAGTCGTACCAGAAAATGAGTCTTTCTGGGTCTTCTATGGAAGTTTCAAGGACATGATGCTAACCAGTGTGACTGCTAGGGTTCAAGATCAGACTAAGAAGCATTTTTGTTTGTGTGTTCGTTTGCTTTTGTTTTTGTTTTTTGGCTTTGCACAACTATCAGTAAAAGAGTTCCTGATCGCTGAATCTCAAAGGACGTTTCCAGTTCTCATTCTGCTCACTCTCTGTATGCTGTGCCTTCTGAGCACTCCCACTCCCGTGTATTCATATCAGAGCGCTGAGTTGAGTTCACTGCGCTACACTGACAGGCGGGAACTTATGGATGGATCTGTTAAATTCAGCATGTCCAAAACCAACGCCATCTCCTCCGCATAATCTCTCTTCCATTCTGAAGAAGAAGGAGGAGGAGGAAGAGGAGGGGAGGAGAAGGGAGAAGATGAGGGGGAGGAGGAGGAGCTCCCCAGGGTAACGGCCTGGTCCAGTGGTTAGGACTCCGAGCTTTCGCTGCCGAGGGCGCAAAAGAACAATAGATCTCTTTTTTGCTTTTCTTCCTGTTTCTTGGATGACTGGGTTCTCTTTTATGTGCCTCCCACTTTGTTTCTTGCTCTGTAAACCCAGTAGGTATCTCCAACCTGTGTCTAGATACCTATTAACTTGCTTTTAATCAACACTTCTTTCCATCCCTGACTCTGCTGTTTAGTGCGTGCCTTGAGCACTATTCTCCTAGACTATTCTATGAACCTTCTTACTTGCCATCAGGATGTAATAAAGATGAATAGACTGTTGGGAATGAATCGCTGAACGAATTGCCGGTGGTTTTTATTTTCACCTGGGGTTTTCCCATTAAAATCTTGCCCTTAACATTCCTGTGGAGCAAACAGCAAATAGCAAGAAGTGTTTTATCCAAGGAAAAGTTCGTCAATTTTCTGACACACGTTTTCAATATTTTTCGTTCCACTTCAAGTTTTATTTGGTAAAGAATCAGTATCACCCACAGCTCCCTGGCCTTCTCTATCTTAAAGCAGTCACATATCCTGCTCCGACACACAGTACTGCTAGAACAACAAACACAGCAAGTGGGGAGACGGGCCCACAGAATACGGTGAGATATTTCTTGAAGGACCTCCCCCAGTACCTCAGGAAGGGGGTGTAGCTCAGTGGTAGAGCGCGTGCTTCGCATGTACGAGGCCCCGGGTTCAATCCCCGGCACCTCCAGCTGTTGGCTTTCAGGAAGCTGTGGGATTTAAGTGCTCTTTTCCTTGATTCCTTTACCCATTGCCTGCCTGCTCACAAGAAAAGTAAACATATGGTCTACCAATTGCCTGCTTACAAGAAAAGTAAACATGTGATCTAAGACATTCACTTTAATGCTGCGCTATTTAGACTTCATGAGCCTCAAAACCACTCAAGTCAGCTGACAGAGTAGATGTCTATTGCTTTCCTACGGAGGCTATAACAAATTACCACAAACTCGGTGGTTTAAAACAACAGAAATTTATTCTTTTACCCTTCTGGAGGCCAGAAGTCCAAAATGAATATCACTAGACCGACATCAGGGTGTTGGCAGAGTGCTGCTACCTCCAGAGGCTCTAGGAGGAGAATCCATTCTTGCCTCTTCCAGCTTCTGGTGGCGGCTGGCATTCCTTGGCTTGTGGCAGCAATACCCCAATCTCTGTCTCCGTGGTCACACTGCCTTCTCCTCTGTGTGTGTGAAATCTGCCTCTGCCTCTCTCTTTTAAGGACACTTGTGATTACATCAGGCCTACCCGGATAATCCAAAGTAATCTCTCCATTTCAAGATCCTTAATGTAATTGCATCTGCAAAGACCTTTTTCTATATAAGATAACATTCACAGGTTCTGGGGATTGGGACCTGCTATCTTTGGGAGCAATTAATTATTCAGCCTACTATTCATAGGATCCCCTAAACCCAAAACAAGTGTGCCGTCATAACTTTTCACCTTGGCTTCTATTTCCCACTATTACTGAGAGAAGAGAAAAAGGAGAAGAAAATAAGAGGCTTGAAGAAAAATTGCTTTAGTTTCCTTTGTTTTTTGTGAAGTTTTAGGATGAGAAACAGAAAGTCTTCCCTCTGATTAGTCTCTCCATCACCAAAAGTTTAGTCCAAAAATAAACCAGAGAATACTAGTTGAATGAGTGGGTGATGCTACTGGAAAGGACAGCTGTCAAGAAGCTAGAGTCCTGCGAAACATGGGAAAAAAAAAAAAAGAATCGGCTTTACACGACTCAGCTTACACATGCCAAATTGCTATTTTGTACTATCCAATTTCCTTTTATTTTGTCACTCATCCATTGTTCCTTCTTTTCAAATCTCTAAATAAGATTATGCCTGGAAATGTCAGTTAACAACAAATATGCTACCATGAAGAAGTGGCAAGAAAAAAATTTTTTTGGTATGTATGTCAAAATGGAAATTATTAGCTGCCAAAACAAGAAGACATGTAGTTCACAAATGTCTAAGACATTTTCACTGTAGCGAAAAACCAGCCATTTCCTCTACTGTTTCCTGCCCATATAATCACTTCTGCTTTGTATTTTCCAGGCACTCCTCAAAATTTCTAGTCCATTGATGGCCCCGTTAAAGGGCTATTATGGTTACAAATCCATCACTATCTCTGCCCATCTTCACCGCTGAATATTAGAGAGGGAAGGGAATTCTGTCTCCCAACTTTACTCTTTCTTTCCCTACCAGAACTTTACTCTTTCTTTCCCTCCTCACCTCTCAGCTCTGAGAAAGAAATTCAATCTCTTTCAAATGTCCTTAGTTGATTAATTCACAAGCAAGGAGTGTGAAAGGAAAAGAGAGCAAAACACCGCTAAATTCTAATATAAATTGGGAAATTTGCATCTTTGTCTCTGCTTAGCAATGTTTTCAATATGATGGGAACCACTTGAGAGCACCTACTGTCCAAATCTTAGGATCATTTCAGAACACTGGGTTGCCTCTCCCTCAATAACCAAAAACTGCAGAATATATAATTACTCGGACAAACAATATTTTTCTAAACTATTTGAGAACAATTTGCAGATATTATATCTTTTTCTCCACAAATCTTCTTATTATACACTTCCATCATAATCTTTATATTTTATACATCAGTATATATTTCTTAAGAGTAAGGGCATTTCCTTACCACAGCACAATGATCAAATTCAGGAAATATAACACTGATAAGAAGTCTTTTCTAATATACAGTGCATATTTAACTAATTTTACCAATAAAATACTTTATAGAAATTTCTCTCCCAAACTAAGATCCATTCCAGAGTCACATATGAATTTAGTTACTCCTTAGTCTCCTTTAATCTGGAAGGGTTTCTCAATCTTGCCTTTTGTGAGATTGACATGTTTTTGAAGAGCACATGCCAATGATTTTGTAGACTATTCTTCAATTTATGTTTTGATTAGACTAAGTTCAGGTTCTGAATATTTGGGAGGAATATCACAGAAATTATGTTTCCCTCTATCACACCAAGGAGCATGTGATGTCAGTTTCTCCCATTGTTAGTGATGTCAGCTTTGATTACTTGGTTAAAGTTGTGTCTAATAGGTTTCTTTCCCCAATAATTAATAAGTAATCAGTAAGGGATACTCTGAGACTATATAGATATTCCGATCCTCATCAAAATTTACCTATGCTTTTAGCACTGATCTATGAATTTTGCCAGAGTCTATTATTATTCTGATGGTAATTTTATAACTTTGTTATTACCTCTGCATTTATTAGTTGGCATACCACTGTAAGGAAAAATTTCTCTTCTTCCATATTTATTCATTTAAGTATCCAAGGATTGTAATCATTTATTGTCATTATTCATCTCAAACTGCCCCAGATTTAACCAGTGAGAGGCCCTTCAAGTTGGTTTCTGGATCCTTTTGAATTGTCCTCATGATTTTTGAGCAGTTATATTCTAGCACAGAAAGATAACTTAGGATCATCTTGTACTCTCCCTCTTCCAGTCTTAGAGTCTGTGAATCCTACAAGTAGCTCTGTTTCCTTTTAGTGGGGATTGGTATTCAAAAATCAAGATATGGGACTAGCATTGCTTATTGCTACTGAGGTATTAGTTTTTCTAGGCCCTGTTAGCAGACAGATCTGGAGGAAAAATGACAGATATACAAACAGACACACGCGTGCACACACACACACACACACACATATTTCATATCCAGAGCCAACAGGGCTATTCGTTACTTACCTCCTTCTCTTACAGTGAGAGCCCTGAATTCCAACAACAATATATGTGTTCATTTTCCCAACCACACAAAAGTAAATTCACACACACACACGCACGCATAAAAATAAATAAAATTCACACAAAATATCAGAATTGACATACCCTTAACACTACAAAAAATAACCCTGCTACATAGAGGTTATGATTTGTTTGCTTTTTTTTTTTTTCTTGTCTTTACAATTGGGATAAAGTACTGTGTAAACATTTATTTGGATGTGTTCTTTCTTTTTCTCTTGAATGAGGTTATGTTATCCTTTTGAAATGCAGTTAGATTTTTTTCTATTCATATTCAATTTTGCAGTAGTTTCACACACACTTGAGTCAGTTTTATTTTTTGACTATGTAAAACATTAATGTTTCCAAGAGTCAAAAGTATTCAGAGAGTAATATTCAGATAAATTGTGGGAGAATGTTGTGTCCCATGACTCACCCAAGTGATGGAATGGAAGCACAATCCAAGCAATCTAATCTGATGGGAACCCAACTTTGTGATCAGATTCTGATCACAAGCTGACCACAAATCAAGAACAGTGCCTTTCTTTCTACCATTAAGGTTCCTTTCTCCTGGAGTAGCCATGCCTGAGAGAGGATAAAGTGTAAGGAGTTTAGAAATAGCAGAATTGAACTTAAGGTGGCTTATTTTGATAACTTGATCTTCAAAGATGCAATGCTGGTCACTAGAAGGTCACAGAAAGTCTTCTGAGAAGCTGATAAGAGTGAGGGGGTATAGCTCAGTGGTAGGGCGTGGGCTTAGCATGTACGAGGTCCTGGGTTCAATCCATAGGACCTCCACTTTTGTATTTTCTTCTTACCCACATACCCTAAGAACTCTTGCTTCCTGAAACATCTTTGTCAAACTCAGTCGTCTTGGCTATGGCAATTCTTTCTTAACCTTTTTGGGACACAGGGAGGAATTGTGCTCCTTCACTAAAGTTATCTGTTGTTTGCTCTATTATTGACTGCATCTCTCCAAGCACTCTCAGCAATCACTAGCACGTGGGCCACTGTCAATAGGTTATAAAAAGCAAGTAGCAGTTTTCCCAACCACCTAATTTCCAGTTGTATGGAATCTGAAAGCATTAGCAAACGCGGGTCTGTGTGGCCTAATGGACAAGCCATCTGATTCCTTGTCAGAAAGTTAATCACTTAAGTTCTTCTGTGGTTCTTTTATTCTAGCTCCTTCCTAACCAGGATGCAGGAGGCTGAGAAGATTTCACTAAAATATTTCACTAGATTTCACTGCCAGTGGTTGATGACGGTGTGCTGGTGGGCACTTTTTGGCTCAGAGCTCCTCAAACTCTGGAGCTTACATAGAAGTCATTTAACTACAAACAAATGGCAAACAAGGAAAAGATAGCAGTCACCTCAGCAGAAATCTGTAAAGGGAAATAGTACTTCTCTGGGTGTTTGAAGAAAGTTTCCAGTCTGAAATGGCAAACATTCTGAACTCTGGGGTCCAAGATCAATCTAGGGGAAAGTTCATTTCTTTGTTTCCCACAAATAGAGAAAGAGCTCTTATTCTCCCAATCCCAATAGATCATTTCCAACCTTACTCTACTTACTCTCCAGGGACACCCTCCTTCCAAACTACTGAACAACCCGTATCTCCAGATCAGAGCTCTTTGCACAGCTTCAGATTCTGTTATCACAATGCCTAAGCAGAAATCCACTGGATACACCATCTTTTTTTTTTTAAACATCTTTACTGGAGTATAATTGCTTTACAATGGTGTGTTAGTTTCTGCTTTATAACAAAGTGAAGCAGCTATACACATACATATATCCCCATATCTCCTCCCTCTTGCGTCTCCCTCCCACCCTCCCTATCCCACCCCTCTAGGTGGTCACAAAGCACCGAGATGATCTCCCTGTGCTATGTGGCTGCTTCCCATGAGCTATCTATTTTACATTTGGTAGTGTATATATGTCCATGCCACTCTCTCACTTTGTCCCAGCTTACCCTTCCCCCTTCCCATGTCTTCAGGTCCATTCTCTACCTCTGCATCTTTATTCCTGTCCTGCCCCTAGGTTCGTCACAGCCATTTTTTTTAGATTCCATATATATGTGTTAGCATACGGTATTTGTTTTTCTCCTTCTGACTTACTTCACTCTGTATGACAGACTCTAGGTCCATCCACCTCACTACAAATAACTCAATTTCATTTCTTTTTATGGCTGAGTAATATTCCATTGTATATATGTGCCACATCTTCTTTGTCCATTCATCTGTCTATGAACAATTAGGTTGCTTCTATGTCCTGGCTATTGTAAATAGAGCTTCAGTGAACACTGTGGTACATGACTCTTTTTGAATTATGGTTTTCTCAGGGTATATGCCTGGTAGTGGGATTGCTGGGTCGTATGGTAGTTCTATTTTTAGTTTTTTAAGGAACCTCCATACTGTTCTCCATAATGGCTGTATCAATTTACATTCCCACCAACAGTGCAAGAGGGTTCCCTTTTCTCCACACCCTCTCCAGCATTTATTGTTTGTAGATTTTTTGATGATGGCCATTCTGACCGGTGTGAGATGATACCTCATTGTAGTTTTGATTTGCATTTCTCTAATGATTAGTGATGTTGAGCATCCTTTCATGTGTTTGTTGGCAATCTGTATATCTTCTTTGGAGAAATGTCTATTTTGGTCTTCTGCCCGTTTTTGGATCGGGTTATTTGTTTTTTTGATACTGAGCTGCATAAGCTGCTTATAAATTTTGGAGATTAATCCTTTGTCAGTTGCTTTGTTTGCAGATATTTTCTCCCATTCTGAGGGTTGTCTTTTCGTCTTGTTTATGTTTTCCTTTGCTGTGCAACAGCTTTTAAGTTTCATTAGGTCCCATTTGTTTATTTTTGTTTTTATTTCCATTTCTCTAGGAGGTGGGTCGAAAAGGATCTTGCTGTGACTTATGTCATAGAGTGTTCTGCCTGTGTTTTCCTCTAAGAGTTTTATAGTGTCCAGCCTTACATTTAGGTCTTTAATCCATTTTGAGTTTACTTTTGTGTATGGTGTTAGGGAGTGTTCTAATTTCATTCTTTTACATGTAGCTGTCCAGTTTTCCCAGCACCACTTATTGAAGAGGCTGTCTTTTCTCCATTGTATATTCTTGCCTCCTTTATCAAAAATAAGGTGACCATATGTGCGTGGGTTTATCTCTGGGCTTTCTATCCTGTTTCATTGATCTATATTTCTGTTTTTGTGCCAGTACCATACTGTCTTGATTACTGTAGGTTTGTAGTATATCTGAAGTCCGGGAGCCTGATTCCTCCAGCTCCGTTTTTCTTTCTCAAGATTGCTTTGGCTATTCGGGGTCTTTTGTGTTTCCATACAAATTGTGAAATTTTTTGTTCTAGTCCTCTGAAAAATGCCATTGGTAGTTTGATAGGGATTTTTTAAAAAATCTATTCTTGTTTTCAGCCACCAAAGGGAAAACCAAGCCAGCATACTGCTAAACATTCAGAAAGCATAAAAGCAGTCTCTTTCTCCATCTACAGAAGCCAAGAAACCTGGAGGTCTTCCATAATGCATCCTCCCCTTTTCTTATTCTCCAGAAGCTGTAACTGTCCACCAGGCGGTCACAAACCAGCTGTACAGCCAATCTTGAGGTCATCCACTTGACTTGTGAGGGACTCACCTATATTGCTCTGTACCTGTACTAGGAGTGAAGAGACCATGGCTTCGTCTGTAGGTATCACCGACTGTTCAGTGACTGTGGCTTTCCACGACCAGAGTCTTCAGACCCTGTTCCACTCTTCAGACTCCTTTTGAGGCAAGAGCATCGTGTGAGGAGTAAAGGAGCCTGTTGCAAATGCCAGGAAGAGTTTCTTCAGGACAAAGTTGTGTTTCAATAAGCTTCTAAGAGTTAGAAATATGTGCAGCAAGCAAACGGGAACTTTCTCAATTTTTTGCTTTTCAAGCAAAACCTTAAAAAAAATAAGACGCTTCCACGGTCTCGGTTGTGTTCAACCTCAAAGCTGCCGCTTCTACTGTCGACTCTGCTCCCACCGCATCCACGTCCCCAAACCGGGGCATCCCTGCAGCTCCCAAGCTACCAGTCCCAGAGGTTCCTGAACTTCAAACGAAATCTCACCCTCACGTTCGTCCCCCAAAGCGCTCAGCCTGTCTATCCAGCGATGGAGAGTTGCTAGGCGCTCCCGAAGCCAGAACAGTCTTCGACATAAAGAGCCAAATCCTTTTCTGAGACAAGCCTACCTCCCTTGAGAGAAAAAGATCTCATCTCTTCCCTCATACCCGGACGACGCCACGGAGAGACGTGGAGCTTAGACACCGCCCCACCCCCCACCTCGCCCCATCAACTTCCCCTCAAATCCTAATCATTTTGAGGATGCTTTTCCTTTGCCCACTTCCTCTCTGTCCCTTTTCTCCTTTTCTTCCTCCACTTCACCCCACCCCGCCTCTTTCCTCTTCCGTCAGCTGGCGCTCCTCTCCTCCCTACTGTGTGCTCCGGAATGAAATTTGCACAGCAGCTTGGCGCACTACTAGTCGCATTTACACGCATTTTAATCTCTGTATTGAGACACTCATGTGTGGCTGATATTTTAATTTCCACATTGCTTTCTAATTCCTTTCCTTATGTTCCCAGATCAGTCTTTCCCCAGCATAGGCTGATGCTTGGTCTGGTGGGGGGCTAGGTGCATGGCTGGGGCTAAAACCCTGGGTAGTTAGAGAAATGCTGGGGGGAGAAAGAATCAGTAAGAGAATCTAAAATATTTTTAGAGGAAGTCATCCAAAGACTTGCATCCGAGTTTCCACTTGCACCAAATTTTGGCTAAAGGCAAAAAGCTCCACCCTTTCAGAATAGGAGATTGAGATTTGAGAACCTGTCCAGATATACACAGGGGTTTATTAAAATTCACTTAGCTGGTGGTTCTTGGGTGCTGCCCTTTCCTCATTCCAGAGATGATTATTTCTTAAATCCTGAAAGCCCCTGAAATTGTTTCTATTTTATTTAACAAAAAGAGTCCTATGTCCTGGCACTGTTCACTTCTTATAAAAAGTTCCTAATGCTCACAGATAGGTAAAAAACAATTCTTAGCCAGGCACCAGTCTGCAGACCACAATCTGAAAAGCACTAATGAAGAGATAAGATGTACTGGAGGTGATGAGGTATCCAAGGAGATCCTTTTTCTTCTTTTCTTGTTATTTAAATTGAGGCTTAATTAATATAAACAAAAATGCATGAAATTTAATGATTCAGCTTGATGGGTTATTGCGTATGCATACACCCATGTAACCAACAGCTCTGGCAAAGATACATGATTTTTCAGCCCCCAGCTGCTTCCTTGTGCCTCATCCCAATCAATGCGACTCTCTGACCTCTATCACCATAGATTAGTTTTTCTTGCGTTTTGAAATAATATAAATAGAATCATACAATATGTACTCATTTGAGTGTGGATTCTTTCACTCAATTTTTAAAAAGTTGGATACATCCATATCGTTGCTAGTAGCAGCAGTTCTTTTTCATTGCTTGGTAATATTCCATTGTATGAATACTGTGCATCACAACTTTTTAATTCATTTTACTGTCAGTGTACATTTAGAGTGCTTCTAGTTTGGGGCTGAAATGTCTAATGTGGTCACTAGCATTCCTATATTTGTCTTTCAAGGGAAATACTCATGCATTTCCCTTGGGTATAAATAGAGCTGTGGAGTTTTGGGGGCATAGCTTACATGTATATTTAGATTTAGTCAATATTTCCAAATAGTTTCCCAATGTGTGTGCACCAGTTTACAGTCTCATCAGCAGTGTGTGAGTGAGTGTTCCAGTTGCTCCACATGCTCAGCAGCACTTGATATTGTCAATTCTCTTAAGGTAATTGATTCTGGTGAAGAGAAGTATTATTTCATTTGGTTTTTAAATTTGCATTTCCCTTATAGCAAATTATGTTGGGCACCTTTTAAATTGCTTATTGGCTATTTTGGGTATCCTCTTTTTGTGAAGTGCATGTTAATTTGCTCTTTCTTAATGAGATTTTAGTCTTTTTCTTAGTGTTTTTTAGAAGTTCTTCACAGATAATGGTCTTTCGTAAAACATAAGTGTTGAAATATCTTCTCTCAGACTGTAGTTCATCTCTTCTTAAGAAGGAGAGGACTTGAAAAATTTTGTAAGAATAGGAAAGAGAAAAAGAGAGAGAGGTTGAAGTCAGAAAAAAAAAAAAAGTTCCATCTGGAAATCTTTCCTGGTGGTTGCAGAAAAAACGCCGCCAGGCAGTTTGCTGGGGCGGGAACCTCGGAAAGAGCTGATAGGTTGAAATGTGTTAAGAGCAGAAACGGTGCTATTTGGCTTGGGACCCTTACATTTCTCCTAGTGTAGCAGCTTAAGAGGATACAGTTTAGAGGTTTAAGAAATAGTAGGATTTGAGACAGTGGCTTTTCTATCTGGCCAACTACCGTATCTTTGAAGACCCCCTCAGAAATATGGTTACTATTTCAAAGATGATCTTCACGACCTTTCTGTCCTGAGACGTGTAGTTCAGTGGTGGTTTATCCTTTCCTTACGAGAGGGCTGGAAACCATACACGTGCATCTCTTTTTCTCCCTTTACGCTTTGCTTGCTCACACGGAAATAGACACATTATCCGATGGATTGCCTTTAAATGCTTCCGGTTTCTACTCTCTGTGTCTCCGCACTAACAACCACGTGTCAGCCCAAGGAAGACAAGGGAAAGGAAGTGACTAGAAGAAAAGAATTGGCTCCTTCCGGATTTCCTCAAGCCGAAGCAAGAAGCCCGTCTCCATATTAACGTGCCCAATAATCCTTTTAGCCTTGTCATTGAAGAGCAAGACAGAAAAAACCGAAAGACGAGGCTCGATAATTTCATTTTGAATTGCCTTAGTTTTCTGAGCCGTCTTTGAGTAGTGGAGTAGCTGAATCCGTTTCTCCCCCTATACTTCCCTCCTCCTCTACCAACCCATCCAGTCTCCTAAAACTGGATCCTATTTTTAGACATGGACTTCAGGGGAGCCCATATATTTTGGGGCGAACGAATGGGTGATGTTGAACAAAATAAGATTAGACTGGCCTCCACAAATGAAAACTTTAAATTTTGGGAGAACAGCTAAGCTAAGCGTTCCCGGGCGGCCGAAATAGCTCAGTTGGGAGAGCGTTAGACTGAAGATCTAAAGGTCCCTGGTTCGATCCCGGGTTTCGGCAGTAGCGTTTTACTTTGGTGTAATTATTAACCCGTTACAAGACAGTTATGCCCCAATCCCCAAAATCTATATATAACTACAATTTTTACGGCTTTTTGCAAGCGCGATCAAGGGATATGTGTGTGTGTGTGTGTGTGTGTGTGTTTGTGTGTGATGTGTCTTCCACGAAGTGTTTACTGACAGTGATATTTTATTTAAAGTTTCAAAACCTAGGAAATTATTTTCCTAGGAGCTAGGAAATTCCAATATGCTACATGCCCTTGCACTTACAATTCATTTCTGCCTTTTGTTGTGTGTGTGCGTGTGATCTTTTTAATCACAAGAATTGGTGGTGGTGGTGGTGGGGAAACCTGCAGGAAAAAGAACTACTACACTGTGTAAGTGTATGTATGTGGGTGTGGTATATGCAAGGAAAATTTTCCAATCAGAAAATATGGGTTTGTATCTTGAGTCCACCCCGTTTTTAAACTGCTAGAATAAGGAGCTTTGTTGAACATCATTGAACTTTTAAACAATTACAAGAACATGCAGAGTTTTCTTTTTGACAAGACATTCATTCCTTCAGCCTTCCACCCCTGTCTAGAATTTGCACATCTTAAGTTATTTCTGTTTTGTTATCCAGGAAAGAATGAAAATAAGCACTTCCTTAAGAATTATTCTGTTGAATTTTCACAAGGGGACCTAGAATACTGAAAAATGAAAGCAAATGGAAAGTAAAGTCGTCAAGACTCAGGTACCAATACCCCATTTTTTCCTTTTAATTTTGACTTTATTTCTTGAAACTCTTTGTTAGGGATAATAGGTCACTCTTGTGTCATTTTGAACTGTTTTCTTCTTTTCAAATTTCTGTGTCAGTTTCATAGTGTCTGTTTTCCACCGACAACTCTTGGACACTTTGTCAGAAGAAAATAACCAACACTATTTCAACATCAGAACTGCATCAAGTTGCAAATGGAAAATTGGTACAAACTGAGAAGCAACGTCAAGGTAGGGACATTCGCTGTACAGGAACTTGGCATTAGAAACTTATCCATTAACAATCTATCCCTCCTCAATTCAGAAGCTTGCATTTTATTTCATTAAGAAGTATTTGATTGGACAAACAGCATCATTGAGTATTTTATTGCCTAACACAGTAATGATTCCTTTACATTCTGTTGAAGTGGGAGGTCTAGGGTAATTCACAAAACATAATTAGCCTCACATTCAATATCTAAAAAATGAGGCTAATGATGTCTATGTAAAAAGGGATACTGTAAATACCAAAGGAGATCATGCAAGTGAATGCCTTGTGTCATGTCCACACATAGTAGGAAACTGGTAGGCTGTGCTCCATATTCCTTGGTTCTGGTGTTCTCCCAGAACAGCATCTAAACATGTCATGTCGTCTGTAGCTAAGGCTGTCCAATAGCAATATAATAAAGCCATAAATGAGTCACTTTTGTAACTTTACATTTTCTAGTAGTCACATAAAAAATAAAAATAAGTGGTCTTAATTGAAGAAGAATATTCAAATAACTTGGTATATCAAAAACATCATTTAAATAGTCAATCGAAAAATTATTAGTGATATAGTTTACATTTTAAATATCATATTAAGTCTTTGAGGCCTGATATATATTTTACACTTACAGCACTTCTCAATTTTTAAGTGTTCAATACTCAAAGTGGCTAGTGGCTACCATTTTGGACAGTGCAGGGTTAAACATACATGTCATAGATTTTCAGATTTTCTGAATTGAGTATATATGGCATGAGTGTGTTCTGTCTCTCAATTTAGAAGTTTAATTCCTGATAAGAATTCTGTATTAAATGAATCCATAGTCTGAAGATGGCTATAGATTTTTTAAAAATTGAAGTATAGTTGATTTACAATATCATATTAGTTTCAGGTGTACAACATAGTTACTCAACAATTTTTATAACTCTAAATATTTAATTTAAAAAATCCCCACTTTGGGGCTTTCCTGGTGGCGCAGTGGTTGAGAGTCTGCCTGCCGGTGCAGGGGACGCGGGTTCGAGCCCTGGTCTGGGAGGGTCCCACATGCCGCGGAGCAGCTGGGCCCGTGAGCCACGGTTACTGAGCCTGCGTGTCTGGAGCCTGTGCTCCGCAACAGGAGAGGCCGCGACAGTGAGAGGCCCGCGCATCGGTATGAGGAGTGGCCCCCGCTTGCCGCAACTAGAGGGAGCCCTCGCACGGAAGCGAAGACCCAACACAGCCAAAAATAAATAAATAAAGTAAATAAATTAAAAAAAAAAAAAAAAAAATCCCCACTTTGTTCATGGGGCAAAAAGAAAAAAAAAAAAAGCATACCTTATTATTATGAATTCCTGAGACCCCAATAGACATGCAGTTTTCACCAGGTGTAACACAAAATTATGACCAAGCAGTGTTTCTGCAAACCTTCCTAATATTGGAAAGCATCATAAACCTAATATTTTACAACATCAAACAGTCAAGATAATCCTCCTCAGCACTTCATGGGCTAAAAATTTCATGAGCCAACTGAAAGAACAAATCTGTCAGACAAACCATATTCTTCCAACTTCAAAAGGAACTCAATGTTATTTTATGAATATTGGCAAAAGTCCATAAATGAGCAAACCAGAAGGAGAAAGGGTTAGCCACTGGAAATCTGGTGCCAGGAAATGGGTTCTCTTGCAGTCTTTTTATATATTTCAAAGAACACAGCCTTAACCACAATAAATCCCAGGGTTCAAGAAATGTCCGGGAGCAAATTTATTTTCCTATGGATATCACTAATGAGAATACTTTTCTGTCTTTATCCATCCTCCACATAGTTGTATCTACTGATTACTCACAAATCCAAAGCTGGAGGCAGGGGTAATTGTCTGAGTTCACCATGTAACATTCTCACAAGTGTGCACCACATAGATCTTGAATTTAACATGAGCAAAGCTTGCTCATCTTCTCCGTCTTCCAAACTTCCTCCCATTTCCAAAAGAATTTTTAAAACCTCCCCCTTTTCTGCACTTTCTTCTGTTTGGTAATGACATGGCTTTTTTCCCTCCCGAAATAAATGAATGAACAAACAAACACATAAATAAATACTTTTTTTCCCCTTTATCCCTAATGTCTTGCGGCTATTTGTCTTTGGTCTCGCTCTCATAATTTAATATTTTTCTCCATCCCTGAAGCTGTTGTTTCATTCATGCCTTATGAATGCTTATGAAGAAGAGATTTTGGATTATTGGCAGGGCCTGCTAAATTATCCGGGTGCCTAGATTAGAAGAGAAAAAAAGCCCCTTACATTGCAATGTTGAATGCATCGCTCTAGGGTTTTTTACTGCCTGTGGCTTTCCTCCATCAAATCTGGTCCTTAATATTCCGATGGAGCAAACAACAAATATCATGAAGCGTTTTAGGCAAGAAAGAAGCTGAATTTCAGTGGCCTTGTGTCTCAGGTTAAGACATATCTGGAGGAAATCAAAAGGTCCAAAAACTGGGACTTGATTTGATCTCTTGCCAAGCATAATAGGAGACCCCAACTATGTTTTAAAGCTATGGTGGCAACTTCTTTTGGTTATCTGACACATGTTTCCAATCTTTTGCCTTCCACTTCAAGTTCTATACTCTAAAGCATCAGTATCCTTCTTTGGTTCCTCTACTGCCAAGACACCCAAGAATCCAGAGCCTCAGGAAATAAAATTTATTCCCAAAGAAACATTATCAAGAAAGCTGTCAGGGAGGGGGTGTAGCTCAGTGGTAGAGCGCATGCTTTGCATGTATGAGGCCCCGGGTTCGATCCCCGGCATCTCCAGGCCTTGCTTTCACTTTTCCCTCAAACCTCAAGGAATACAGATTTAGTTCTCCTAACTCTTTTTTTCCCGTTATATCCTGTACATATACAAAGTAAAAACATAACCCAATGGATTCCAGTGAAGTCCCTCGTCTCTTGCTGTGAGCCTCGACCTCACCAAGACGACTTCAACAAGCAGAAGAAAGACAAAAAGGAAGTGGGAGAAAGAACGGGATGCCAACAGGAACAGTCTCGAAATGTTGGCCCTGAGATTAAAGTCATGACCACCTACACACCGAACTATCTAGAGTTCAGCCTCTGAAAACCATTTCAAATTAAAAATACTTGGTTACTGCCTTACCTTTCTTATCTTGCATGTCTTGCATTCCAAGCTCAACACATTAAACAAACAACAACAACAACAAAAACACTCACTCCTACGTATAGCTCAGATGGTGAAGTCTAAAGACAAAGGCGGTCCCTGTTTCTACCTTGCGCTCTTCTCCTACCACTAGCACGTGGGGATCCGGACACTGTGGCCTCCCTGCCGCGCGGTCTGAAACCTCCAATACCACCGGCATACACTAAAAACAGAAACTCAACCGCAGGACTTCTCTCAAGTGCTCCAACGACGGAAAGAGCAGCGAGGCTCTCTGAAAACCGCGACAGTCGGACAAAACGAAGGGGATCTTCCTTCGGGAAAGCGCTCTCAGCTCACTTCTTTTACCGGGAATGGGCCTGCTTGTTCCCCACGTACCCAGAGGAAGCGCAGCAGACGCTCGTAACTAACCGCCTCTCCGCCCATCCGAAACTGATGCCAGTCTAAGCACTCGTCCACTTTTTTCCTCCTCCACCTTCCTGTGGCCGCTGAAGCCGCGGACTCCACGCCTGCCTTTCGTTATCGTTACCTGTATTCTGCTCTCGTTCTTTCCCCTTGACGCACTGATCTCCCTCCTGGTGTTAACTTTCCCGAACACATCAGCTCACTCGTCTGGGAGTCTCTAAGGCCGAGAACTGCCAAACCTGGCTGACTTTCAGAATCATCGGGGGGAGCTTTTAAACAAGGTCGATTTCTGGCTTAGCCCATCAGAGATAATTTAGAATTTCCTCCAAACCTGAGTTGACTGTCGGAACAAATTTTGGCTGAAGGTGGGAAGCGTCTCCCCTTTCCACAGGGACAATGGGATCTCAAGAACTAATTTGGCAACCGGCGAGTTCATTTTGCACGTCGGGCCCAGCGGCTGAACCTCCCCCCTGGTGTTCTTTCATCCAGAAAAGGGTTCCGTATATACTAAGAGGGGCAAAAACCGATGCAGCGTCCTGCTGTCTGTGCTTGTCCCCAGCTTGGTCTCTGTGCGTCTCAGAACCAGAGCTGCAAGAGCCCGGGAGACAAACCGATGCCGGATTTCCCAACCATGGTGCTGGCCCAGGCGTTGACAAGGGTATTGTTTTTATTAGTTTCTTCCTTCTGTTTGCCTTAGGTTTCTTCTGCTCTTTTTTCCCTTGGCTATCTCAGTGAAAACTTAGATGACTAACTTGTGATTTTTCTTTTCTTCTATGCACTGAGGGCTATAAATTTCCTTCTCAGTGCTGTTTTAATATGTATCAGAAATTTTTAGTGCTGTCTTAGTGTATCAGAAATTTTGATACACTGTATTTTCATTTTTATTTCATTCTATTTATTTTTAAATCTCCACTGAGATTCCTCTTTGTTGCGTGGGTTATTTAGAACTGTGCTGTTTAGTTTCCAAGTGTTTGAATATCTGCCTCTTATCTTTCTGTGACTAATTTGCACTGTGGTCAGAGAACACACTGTATCTTTCAATTCTATTAGATTTGTTGAGGTTTATTCTATGTCCCAGGATATGTTCTATCTTGGAATACATTCTGATGGATTTGAAAAGAATCTGTACTCTGCTTGTATTGGATGAACCGTTCTATGTTGATTGGATTCTGGTGGCTGATGGCATTTTCGAGTTTTTCTATATCCTTGATCATTTTCTGTTTAGTTGTTCCATCAGTTATTCTGAGAGAGACACTGAAGTCTCCAACTATAATAGTGGATTTGCATATTTTATCTTTCAGTTTTATCAGGTGTTTTATTTCCTTCACATATTTTGAAGCTCTGTTTTTTGGTGCATACATATTTTGGATTACTATGCCCTTCTTGGTAGATGGGCACTTGTATCATTGTATGATGTCCTTCTCTGCCTCTGATAATTTTCTTTGTTATGAAACTGACTTTATCTGACATTAATACAGCTACTCCTGCTGTCTTTTGATTGATGTTTGCATGACATGCCATTTTTTTTATCCTCTTAACTTCAAACTGCCTATATATTTACAGGTTATATTTGAGGCGAATTTTTTTGTAGACAGACAGCATATAGTTTGGTCATGTTTTCTAATCTACCCTGTGGGTTTAATTGGTGCACTTAGACTATTTACATTTAATGTAATTATTGGTATGTAGGGCTTAAGTCTGGCACTTTATTTATTTATTTTTGTTTTCTGTTTGTTCTCTGTTATTCTTATTGTTCTCTTCTCTTTTTTTTGTTGCCTTTTTATGGACTACTTGTACATATTTTGGAATTCCATATTCATTTATCTATACTATTTTTTATTGTATCCTTTTGTATAGATTTTTAAAAGTCATTACTGTAAGAATTCCATTATAGATATTTAACTTAGACTGTACTGGTGTCACCATTTTACCAGTTCAAGTGAAATGTAGCAACCTTACCTCCCTTTCTGTCACTTTACTATTCCTCACTTGTAATATAATTGTCTTAACTATTTCTTTCACATACATTTAGAACCACATCAGACAGTGTTATACTTTTGCTTCAACTTTCAAACATAATTTTAAAAGCTCAAGACAAGGAAAGTTTATTGTACTTACCATGTTTTTTTGCTTACCATGTTTTTTTTCTTCCTTCCTGATATTCAATATTCCTTCTCTTATCATTTCCTTTCTGTTTGGAGAACTTACTGTAGCCATTCTTTTAAGGTAGTTCGCTGGCAGCAAATTATCTTAGTTTTCCTTTATCTGAGAATATCTTGATTTTTCTCTTCATTCCTGAAGGATATTTTCTCTGGATATTGTATTCTGGATTGATAATTCTGTTCTTTAAGCACTTGGAAAATGTTGTGCCACTCTTTCTGACCTCTATGGTTTCTGATGAGATAGATAGCCGCTGTCATTTGAATTGTTTCTCTATACGGGTAAAGTGTCATGTATCTCTGGTTTCAAGACTTTTTTTTCCCTTTGTTTTTAAGAATTCAGAAGTCTTGGTTGATTTTTTTCCCAGTCAACTGACGAAAGAGACTCTCTTCTAAAAACCACATAAAATCCAAATCTTCAGGTCAGCAATCCCTATTCCAAATGACTTCCCAAGACTGTCCCTTGGGGTTGGTAAATTTATCATGTAATCATTTCACACCTATAAAGCAATGAGCAAAGTTTCAATCAGTGTAAAAGCAGGATATCATTTCCTTCTAACTCTTCCTGTATGAATAAAGATAAAGAAAGATCAGTACGCCTGAACAGGGACTTGAACCCTGGACCCTCAGATTAAAAGTCTGATGCTCTACCGACTGAGCTATCCAGGCCTAGTGTAGTACTATTTCCCTTAGTATCTTATCTATTTTCACACATTTGGACAATTCATTTTATCCTTCATGTATTAGTTCCAAAGTCAGATTTCTTGAATTTTCCTCATTGCTAAGAAGATTCTGTTTGAGAGAGATGTTATAATCATTAGGAACATTTTCCTTCCTCTTCTCTTCTTTGTCTTCCTTCTCTAGGTTTTCAGAACCAGAGATGCTGCGTCCCCTAGACAAAGCATTGCCAGGTTTCAGACTACATTGCTAGACAAAGAGGGTTTCATTTCTTGCCAAGTACCTCACCTAAATTTCTCCAGGCAACACTCACACTATTTCTGTTTCTCTCTCTCTGCATTGTCTTGTACATATTTCTTGCAGCCTTTGTAGACAGAGGGAAAGAGAGTTGAAGGAGGAGGAATTTGAAGATGCAAGAAAGTGTTCCATAATGGGTCCCTTTCTGTTGATGGATGAAATTGCCCCCAAACATTCCTTTGGCAAGGGAGTCTTGGAGCTGGCTGATGGGAGGGTGGGAACCACGTGGAACAGCTCATGCTGGCCAGGCATTCTGCCCAATGTGGTATGGATTCACATTCTTCAGCTTCTACTGGAGCCAGTAGCTCTCCAAACAGGAAAACAACAAGGGACCATTATCCAATCTAATGCTTCTCATTGAACCCATTTCGAGAAGGAAAGGGATTTAACTAAAACAATTTCGTAGGAAACAGCAGAAGGCATTTCCTTGGTCTAACCAGACTCATTCAGTCCAGGCCCTAGCTCTTACCCTCCACTGCTCCTGTTTGAGCTTACAGAATTTTCTCCCTGGAGGATGCGCCATTGTATCTTTGAGATGGAACAGGTCAGAACACACCAAACTCTGAAGCTCCCTCTCCTTACACTATCATCATCCCTTCATTGCAGACTTTAGTTCTTGGCTCATATCTCTCCACTGAACTTGCATCATCATTAACTTGCATCAGACTTAGGTAAGAAAGCCTTCAAAGGCTGTGTCACTTCTGATCGCCTCACTGTTTATTAATTTTAAGTAATTGTTGTCAGGAACTTGATGCAGTTTTATTCCTTTTGGGGCAGGAATGTTATTAATGAGATCTTCTTTCCACTGAAGTTAGAAATTTGAGAACAGAAACCTACCACGTTTCAGCTCTCAGGTTTGAATGTCCACATTCACCAACTGGCTACGTGGCCTAATGGATAAGGCATCTGATTCCGGATCAGAAGGTTGAGGGTTCGAGTCCCTTCGTGGTCGTTGCTTATTGCTATGCAAGAACCGGAATCCTTTCCATTTGACTTTCTAAGGGTTGACCTTGAGAAGAAAACCTGAAATGAGGCAAGAGTCTTAAAAAAGCAAAATTCGTATGCCACTAATTACCGATACCTTGCGTTTTGTCATTGGCATCTAATCACCAGATAATACTCAGAGTGAAATACTAATACATGTATAGTTATTGATACCATAATGACCCTGGATTTTCTGGCTCAGAATCCTTCTCTAGAACTGGTAGACAGTGGCCAAGAAAAGGATAGGAAGGGGAAGAAAAGTTGACTGCAAACATTTCTCTGGAGAAAGCTGGGTTTCAAAGAGTTTCTATGCTTGTCTGATGCTTGTCAACTGAACTATCCAGCTCAGGAATTCAACTTATCCTGAGAATTTATTCAAAGCTAATAAGTGGATTATTCTCTAACCTTTCTACTATTTGCCTTCGTTATAAATACAGGGCACCAATATTTGAGAAATTCACCTGGCAGAGGGATCCTCCTTCTACATTCAGGATAGCTTCCTACTTAGAAAATCTGAACAAACTTGTAACAGGTAGAGATTGAATCAGTATTCAAAAACCTTCCAACAAAGAAAAGCCCAGGAGCACAGGCACATTCAGCTAAATTGCAAGACAAAAGATCAACACACAAAAGTAAGTTGTTTTTCCCTATACTAGCAATGAACAATCTGAAAAGGAAATTTAAAAAACAATTCCATTTACAATAGCATCTGAAAAAATAGAATACCTAGGAAAAATTTAATCAAAGAGGTGAAAGACTTGTACACTGAAAACAACAAAACATTGCTGAAAGTAATTAAGGAAGAGGGGTAGGGAATTTCAGTGGGAAGCACCTCTGTTCCTCCATCTACTGTCTATTTCATGACTCAAAAATTATGAGACTCA
The DNA here is from genome assembly GCF_028564815.1 of Eubalaena glacialis. NCBI lineage: Eukaryota > Metazoa > Chordata > Mammalia > Artiodactyla > Balaenidae > Eubalaena > Eubalaena glacialis. Next base: position 22,518,605 of record NC_083722.1, on the reverse strand, counting down.
ACAAAAATGTCTGTCAGGTTCTTTATTTTTCCTCTTCTTTCCATCTTTTTTCCCTGTACTGAAGGCGAACTTCCTCTTAATGTTGGTGTAGGCCTCTTTTTCTTAACTGTTTTTTTTTTTTCTTTTTCTTTTTTGGCTTCACAGTGTGGATTGCAGGGATTGACCCTGCGTCCTCAGCAGTGAAAGTGCAGAGTCCTAACCACTGGACTGCCAGGGAATTCCCTGGGCCTCTTTTTTTTTTTTTTGGTGGAGATTTAGGATGGACTCCCCCCCCCCCACTTTTCCTCTCCCGTCCCATCTTCCTTTTGCCAAAACAACCACCCTATGTGGAACCAAGGTCTATGGAATAGAACTGGAACAGCTGCAAAGGCAATGCACTGAATCATCGGTTTTCTTGTCATATGAGCGGGGAAATCAGGAGAAAATGAATGAAAATGTGCAAGAAGGATTTGGTTACAGAGTACAGAACACACATGGAGTTACAGGGGTTTTACTCAAGACCTTGTATGTGGAAGGCACCTGCTCAACACTAAAAATCAGCTTGCCCTAGAAATTCTTCATAACATATCAGTGCCATTTTTGGATGGTTTTGAGAAACCTAAAAGTTGGCAAGGGAAAGTCCACTGAGATAAATTTCACCAATGTAAAAATCATTAAACTAGATCCTCTCTTGCATCTCTGGTTCAATATTCTGGAACAGAAAAAGTATATTAGGCAAAACTAAGGAAATCTGAATAGATTGTAGATTCCGTTTTTTAAAATGTATCAATTTGAGTTCATTAACTTGGCAAATGTATCATCCTACTGTAAGCTGTTAACAATATGGGAAACTGAGTGCAGGGTATAGGGGAACTCTCTGTAATGTCCTCTCCATTTTTCTCTATATCTACAACTGTTCTAAAGTTAAACTCTTTTTATAAAATAAAAATTATCTCTCTTTTAGATATACAAGAGAAGAGAGCGTTTAAAAGGATTTAGAGCAAAGGTTTTTCTGCAGAGAGTGAATGCATTTCTAACAGGGCTCTTGTACCGGTTAGCACCCACATTCAACAGGAGGGTGACTTATAGGACCTATGCCACTGTCTGATTTCTATGATGATTTTAAATAACATTCAACAGAGGTTAAAACAAAAGAATAAGCATGTGATTAGTAACGTGCTCCAAACGAAAGCTGGCTTCAGTAGCCTTTTGTGTATGTATGTATACATGAAGTTATGGGGAAAGTGAAAGAGTCTACACCAGAACCGGGTCGTGAATCCTGGGTCCTCAGACTAAGGGCCTGATGCAGGTCCAACTGAGCTACCCAAGAGGACGACGGTTTCAGTGAGAATCTATTCAAACCAAAAACATTTAGTCACTGCTTAACCTTTTCCTTCCACTCTTTCCCTTGTATTTTAAAGCCAAACACGCTAAAAACTAGTTGATGGCAGTTGAAATGCCCAAACACAAAACTGCGGTTGGAATTTGTTTCTAAACTCAACGCTGCATCGGGATACGTATAACGTCGCCTTTCTAAAATCTCTAATACCGGGGTCTACTGCTCCAGAGATATGCAACCACAGGTGCGCCCTTGAAAATGTTCAGCCTGTGTTTGCCGTGACAGAAAGTGGAGCAAGGCACTCTCAGGGTCACAAAATCTTGGGCAAAACGGGACGTATCTTTTTGTGGGACACACGCTTTCAAATCACTTACCTTAGGAAGGAGCCTTCTTCTCTTCCCGAGGGGCTGCAGAAAGTGTAGCAGAAATGCCGGGCTTGGTCACTTTCTACCTCCGAGCCTCTCCATTGAGACCCATCTCCAAACTAGTCCTCTTCTATCTTCTTCCTCTGCTGCCTCTTTTCTTCCCCTTCATTGGCTTCATCCTTTTCCCTTCCAAGAACCAGGCCACTCTCCCTTCTCCAACACCTCTTCTGCTTATTCCACTTCCCAGCCGCTCGTCTTTCTAGTATGCTGATAACATAACCCATCCCAGTCGGTACCTGTCCTCTCCTCCCCATTCCCTCTCCTGCCAGAAGGTTTAGGATTTTATCCAAAAATCTTACCTAGCTTAACAGTCGCACCAATGTTTGCCTAAAGGTGGGAGGTGTCGACGTTCTGCGCCCTGGGTACTGATGAAATTTGCAGACTTGTCCAGGCATAGGGAAGGTTTACAGAGAGCGAACTGGTTTCGCAGGTTGCGCGCAGCTTCCCTTGTGCTCTCCTCCTTGCGCAGATAATTTGATCTGAAAGTGATGCTGTAACAACAGGAGCGCCCACATTTCTACTCTTGCCTCTGTCTGCCGCCACTCTTGCGTCGTCTGCAAAACCAGAGTGATAGCGTCGCCGTAACAAAGCCGCTGTCACGTCCCGAGTCCAGATGCCGAATGCAGTGGTTTGCAAGAGCACGCAAGACTGCCTGAGACACATACTTGTCGCTCTTTGTTCCGGTCAAGTATTGTGAATTAATTCACCTCTTGTCTTAACTTCACATCTGGACCTACGTTCCCTCGGCTGTACTCACGGAGCGCGCCTTTGTATCCCCAGCACTACGTTTTGCATTTTTTGGCAGCTTCATGGGCAGAGGAGGACTTTCTAAAGAAGGGAGAATCTGAAGACTTAACAGAAGATTCAGTTCTGGGACTCTCCCTCGTGGTGGACTAGAACTGACGCAGGAGGCAGTTGGCTGAAAGTCCGTGATGGGGGGAGGATTGTGGGAAGATCTAAGGGTTTTTCGGTCCAGAATCCATTTCTCCTTTTCCTGCCCTAGCTGTGAGACAGGAGTCACGCCAGAGGTTTCAGAAACAGAGGAACTGAACATAATGGACTTTGGCTTGCCAACACCGTCATACAGTGATAAATAAATAACTTGGGACAATAGGTAAACAAACTTACGCCGGGGGGGTGTAGCTCAGTGGTAGAGCGCGTGCTTAGCATGCACGAGGCCCTGGGTTCAATCCCCAGCACCTCCATTGGTCCTCTTAACTCCCTCACAGCTGAGATCCTTCTCTGTTTTCTTTGTGTAGACCTTAACTTCTGTATCCTTCGGTTAATCATGTAACTATGGGCCTTGACATTCCTTGGACCTCCCAACGTGACTACTTCAGTACAATAAAGCCAGGAACCAAGTAAAGTACAGAAACTGCTCGCTCAGAATCAGTCTCCTGAAGGCGGAGCACCGAGTACGCCATGTAGGGTCCATTCTCCTTTGCTGCATTTTTTTCATTATTATTAAGAAGCAGGGAAGAAAAAGACAGACTGAAAGAGAAAAGGGGGAAGGGGGCCTTTGGGAAAATTCTTTTAGATTACCCCTCCCACCTCCCACCCCGTCTTCCTCTCAGCTGGTTTGTGTCAATGGACAGGCTGCGAGCTCCAGAGAAAGTTTTCCTTCTCCTTTTCCTTTCCCCACTCGCCCCTGCGCTTTCACCACACGCCGAACCTTGGTTGGGCAGCAAAAGGTCGGTCCAATCACCAGCCATGGAGCGCTGTGTTCCCAGGTTTTTCCCGGTGAAGGAGTGTTTAAGATACTGTCCATGGGAAAGACGCTTCTCACGAAACTCAGAGGCTTCCAAAATCCGTAGTTGAAAAAGTTATTTCCGGTGTTGGAAAGAGCAGCTAGTCTCTCTCAAAGCCAGACTCGGGCAAAAAGGGTTGCGCATTCCTGTGGCACAAACGCTTTTAAGCCCGCTTCCCTTAGGAGGAAGATAACCTTCTGGTTTCCTGCATCCCTAGAGGGAGCAGAGGAGGCAGAGGCAACGCGGGCGCAAATTACCTCCCGGGCCAACCAAACAGTGGGCATCGTAAAGACCTAGCCCCAAGCCTTCTTTCGCCCTTTCCTCTTTTAGTTCCTCCTCCCCAACCGCAGCCACCTGCCTCCTCCTACCCGCCCCCATCCACTTTCTTCATCACCTGCTGCTTCACCTTCTCCTTCACTTACCCTTCCCGTCTCTCCTTTCATTCCGTTTCACCGCTTCCTCCAGGCTAGTTGTTTCCCAGCAGCTCACTTCAGTTCCCGCAGCTCCACTTTCTTGATTAACAGTTCTCAAACCTGGATGATCAACAAAATCATCTGGGGAGGCATTTCCATCCTATAGATCTCCACCCCACCCCCATCCCGTGATTCTGAGTGCACTCAGGAGCTACAAGGTAGAAATGGGCATACGTATATTTATAAAGTTATCCGACGGTTCCCCAGGTTCGGGAACATTGCATTCTAGTCTAGAACCTTTTATCTCTGTGTTAGTGAGTCGCTTCAGGCTGCCTATATTATTCACCAAGTTACTTTTAAAAGTCGTTTCGCCTCTAAGCACCCATTTCAGCGACTTTCCAGAGCCAACTAAGCCTCATTCGGGCTTTTTTTTGAAGGGGAGGAGCAGAGGAGGAATGGAAGAGTTGATATATATGTAATTGATTCCGATATTCAGGAAAATACAGATTTCCCACTCGTGAGAAAAAGTAAAAGAGAAGACACAATGATTTAGGATTACTCCTAAAACTCACCTTTGGTCACCACAGATTTTGGCAACAGGAGGAAAGTGTCTATTCCTTGCATCTCTGTGATGGCTGAGGTTTGAGTATTTGTCCAAGAGCATCGGGTTGGAGTGGGAAGCTTGTTATAAAAGTTTAATTCGCTTCGCTGTTCTTGCTCAGCCTCCAAAGTGTCTCCCTTAAGTGTCATTGTGGATCTCAGAAACAGAACTGCACAGTTCCCAAGACAAAGCCAATGAGGTGCAGGGCTCCAGAGTTTGGAGTTTCGCTGGGCTCCAGAGTTTGCTAGAGTGACCTGTTTTCTCTTTCCAGCTGGATCTAAATTCCCCAGGGAACTTTTCAGGTTCTGCTCCTTTGCACCCTTGTTCTAGCATTTCCAGCTGGGGTTGACAGCCAGAAGCATTGGAGGTGCAGGGCCCCCCGATGTGATGATGTGGGATCTGCCCTCTGGTGGAGGCCACCGGGAGAAGGAGCAACGTATTCAGGGTTCCAGCCTGAAGCCACTTGAGTTAACATGGGCCATGCATGGCCATGGCTGAAGCGTCACAGCCCTAGGGTTTAGAAATTCCCTTCTCCTGGAAAAACGGATCCAAAATATGGATTCCCTCACGGGTTACAGTGGCCAGAGTACTGTTCTTTATGGGAACTTCTTATGTCTCATGGCTTTTGACAGCTGCCTGAGCGATTCCTAAGGCAGAAGGAGGGCTCCATGCTAAATACAGTGAGGCTGTAAAGAGCAAAAGGAATAATGTCCTGAGAATCCGTGTTTGGCAAAATGGAAAAAGGTGGTCTAAGCTGTTTTTCACTGCTTTGTCTACTCTCCCATGTCAGAAGTCTAGAGAATGAGAGTCAAAGAGAAGGAAAACTCATTCACTTAATCTTTGCCCTGAAATGGTTTAGACAGCAGCTTGGCAACAACATACTTGGATGGAGACAGCCCAGAGATGGCCCTGGTAGGAAGGGAGCTTAGTGGCTTGGCTGGTTTGAGTGTCTGTCCAGGGTTTGAGTCGCAGAGGAAGCTGAGCTTGTGACTGATCCCTGCTTTCTCGTGATCTTGAAGGAACTAGGAGAAACATGATTTTAGTTTCTCCAAATGAGGGAAAATAGATGTCATTAAAAAAATTTTTGACTTCACGTTTTAAAACATCCTTTTCAAATACAAAAGTTATCATGCAAAGGTTTTGGTAAAGAAAAATGGAACAGTTTTTGTGCATTCACCCAACACTCGACTTGCACAGAGAACAAAGTGCAGAGCAATGATATTCTGTAGTTTGTACTGATTCTTAAACAAGTTGTTTCTGTTTGTTGTTTCTGTTTGTTTGCTTCTTTTGTCTTGTTTTGTTAAATACAAGCAAATTATATATCTATTCTTATTTCCACCCAAACACCTTTGGCCACATCTTCCTCTGGGACATCAGTGTGGTGTTACATGAGGTGTTGTTAATTCATTTAATGATTTAAGAACAGAAAAGTGAAGTTCAGTGAGGAAATGTAGAAGGTAAGGAATCTAAATCTGCTGTTTGCAGGGTTTCTGAGATTTACTTCAGCTAGGTGTTTTGGCTGAGAGGATGGTGGGGAGTTAGTGGGTGTCTTCTAGTATATATTTTGTGTAAATTTCCTGTGGAAGTTGATTTAATATGGAATAAAAATGACTGTGCTGCCCAAACCTAGGATCTAACCTTTAAAATCCGTTGGTTGCTTGCTCGTCTAAGCTATTCCGGCGAGCGTGAGCTAGCTCTTCAGCCTTCCAAATCATGTTTTAAACGTTCGCGTGGCAAAGGCTTTGCTAAATGTCACCTTACCTTGGGCCAACGTCCACCCACTCACTCACCAAAAAAATACTTGGGGTCTGTGCCCTGCACCTCCGTGGCTTATCTCGATTCCCTGCTCCAAGGCCCGTGGAGTAGAAATGGTATAATATCGAAGGGAATCCATTGGACTACATAGTTTTTAAAATGGGAGCAGAGGAAACGTGGCAAAATGTATGACAAAAATGAAAGGGGCGTATGAGGCGAAAACCCAGATGGAGGAGCCGGGGGTTGAACCCGGGACCTCGTGCATGCGAAGCACGCGCTCTACCACTGAGCTACACCCCCTGCTTCAGGGACTCTTTGGGGACCATTTATAAAATACTACTTTTATTTTGAGATTGGCTTTATTTTCTGATGGAGAAAATCCACTGGGTTAAATTCCACCATTTGTGAAATTACTAAACTGGATATTGTCTAGCGGCTTCACTCAGGTTACAGTCCGACTGACACAGTCTCTGATTCTAGGACTTTCCTACTTCTGTTAGCCCGCTGCAAGGTCCACTCAGAAGAAACTACGTGAAAATTACTTTCTTTCGCCTGGAAAAGTCACGGATTTCCAACACAAATCTCCAGCAGTACTGGCTCAGATGAAGTGCTTTTCAGTCCAGAGGCAGCCGAACTGAACTCCACACCAGGTTGGGTCGGATGACGGCCAACAAACATCCTTTTTCCAGCTGACACTCATTGTTTGCTCACGAATCACCACATGTTCTGAGATTGTCTTCAGTTCTGGTTCCACATCCCCCCACGTCTTGAAGGTTATGTCTACAAAGGATTTCAGGGGGGAAAAAATCTTTAGTTCTATCAACTAAAAAAAATCTAAAGTTCTATCAACTTAAAAAAAAAAGAAAAAAGCTGTCATGGGAATTCCCTTGGTGGTCCAGTGGTTAGGACTTCACGCTTTCGCTGCCGAGGGCGCGGTTTCAGTCCTTGGTGGGGGAGTTAGGATCCCGCAAGCCACGCAGCACAGCAAAAGAAAAAAAAAAGAAAAAGAAAAAAGAAAAGAAAAAAGTGACATTTTTCTAGACTGGGGGAATGAAAGGACAAACACAGGGCAGAGAAACAAGATTGGGGAACCTAGCAAACTGTCAAACTGCTTTCCCTGAAGGAACCCATTATCACAGTGGGAAAACCTGCAATTCTTCAGAACATGAAAATTCTAGGAGGTCCTGGGTAACTCAAAGCTGATAGTATTGGCCGTGTGGGAAAGAGCAGAGGTAATACCTCTTTTCTCACTGGGATGCTTTCAGCTTTGTGTAAGGCCAATGACCTCCATGAGTCCAAAGCCCTAAACTGTACTTCTTTATCATGATCTTCATATGATATTGATGGAAGTAATCCAGGAAGCTTTTCATTTAATGGCTTGAAAATATCGGACATAAGTGTTTACTGGTGAAGGCAGGGACAACTGAAGGCACGCAATTCCAATTCTTCTTGCCTTAGCCCTCTAAGCCCTTTTCTTGAGAAAGTGAATTCAGAAGCATTTGTATTAGGGTGACATGTTACAGAAAGGAGAATTTGTTTTGACACAAACTGTGGGCTTTTCAAATCATGGGGAGGGAATCCTGATTTTAGTCCAGCCTTTTAGAGCTCTTCCAACTAAGCTATGTTGACCAAATCTCTACTGTCATCAGCAATAATAATTTTCTCCACTTTCAAGTTTGGAAAGCACAGCAATCCTTGAGAGATGTTGTTCCCTTTTTCCCTCACTTTGAGAAAGTTGGTGTTTGATATCCTGCCACATTTGGTAATTAGTTTCAACTACTAGCAACAATGGGTGTGGGAAGGGAGTGGGAGGAGAGAAAATCAGTGGGTAGGTTTTCTGTTCCTCAGTCTTCAGTCTTTTAATTGACACAGGCAGAGCAGAGAACACAAAGGAATCCGTTAACAAAAATTGACTATGAGCCTCTTTTCCTTTCTTTTGTATCTTTTTCTTTCCTTTTCCTGTGTAAACTGTGATATGGAACAAAAGGGAGCATGGGCTCACTCTCTTATTTCTTATCTTACTTGTGCTGATGCAGTTAGGTTGGTAGATGCCAGAGTCATAGAGTTGAAATAGATCAGCCTAAAAGCAATCTTTTGGGTAATGGATTTACTTTGGATGTGAGCAGGGGGAAAAAAATGACAAAAGAATTTTTTTTAATGGGGAAATTTGGATGTGTTCTTGAAATACAGTATTCGTGAGGAAAGGGAAAAGCAATAATGGAGTCCAAGATTACCTGGATTCTCCTGCACGCTTAGCTTATGCTCTACCAGTGAGCTACACAACCAGATAGACCCTATACTTCAGTAAATCTATAACTGATGATTGCCCTGATTCTTATTGAGGAGTCATTTTTCCTTTTCCCCTACATTGTTTCCAACTTTTATTTGGAAGCCAGATGGAACTTGGCTTTCTTCTAGGAAGGTCTTTAGAGCATGTTAGGGTGTTCCTTCACTTCTCACATCCTGCCATTGGCTTCAACTAGCTTCTGAAAAGCAGGATATTGAGGGGCAAATCCAGGGCAGCAATAGAATGAGAAAGTCATAAATGTATACAATCCAGTGATGCTTTGCTCTGTCTTAATCTAGACTGAAAGACAACTTCGGAGGTGCTTTCAAGGGTCTGCTAGACAAATAAAACAGTGAATTGAACGACGAAAGGCAAGGGAGAAATTTGATGTAACGTGGTAGAATAACACAGAATTTGGACTCTTACTGGAGTCCAATACCTAGTACTTAGGAAGACTTACAGGTAGATTGGATTATGCAGACAGTGATGCCTTTCGCAAAGCTAATAAAAACAGGGGAAGTGGTGGGAATTCTGTTTGTTGTTGTTATTGGTTTGTTGATTTATTTTTGCGTCGGGAGCATAAGGCGGGGTAATAAAGGGGTAACGTTGAGTTTGGGTTTCGGTATGACATATTTTAAATGCCTACAAGATAGCCTCTTGAGATGTCTACCTACACACAGTATAACCTGAATCTGGAATTCTATGGACATCTCTGAACCTCAAGTTTGGACATGTATGTGGCTAGGAGTAGAAAGCCTCCAAAGAGTAGGTAGAGTGAGAACTTAAAGTTATGCATTCAGACGTGTAGGTAATGGGACTTCCCTGGCGGTCCAGTGGTTAAGACTCGGTGTTTCCGCTGCAGGAGTCACGGGTTCAGTCCCTCGTCGCGGGATTAAAATGCTGCGGGGCGCGGCCAAAAAAAAAAAAAAAAAGACGAATAGATAAGGAGGTTATTGTTAGTACTTGTGAAAAACAAAGAAATGAGATTGCTCCTAGGCTGATCTCATTCTTCTTTGATTTATACTGGTTATTGTTATGGTCCTAAAGTTTCCTTAGAAGACCAATAAAAGTCCCATTTTCTGCCATCAGCTTCCACGTAAAGTGATTATCTCTGCAGAAATTGCAGATCTCTTAAGCTGTCTGTAAAAGGAAACAGCATCAATTCCACCAGTCCCCAAAGGACAACCTTTGAGCAGAAATACTGTCCACGGGGTCTGGTTTATTGAAAAGGAACGTCTCCTGCCTCCACCGCACCCACTTGCTGCTGAGCATCTGCTTCTCAACGTTTTGAGAATTCAGTGGAAAGGATGGGAAGGAAACAAAGAGATGGCTGACTTTTTAGAAACCAAGACCTCTCCATTACTTGAATTTATTTGAAAGTCAAGTGTTCTCTAGGGCAAGGGATGAACATCACTTTGTCTCCAAAATTAAAGCAGGTTGGTGGTGGGGCTTTCTTTATTTTGTCTTTTTCCGGGCTCTTACTGGAGAAACAGAAGTCCTTGTTCGAATTCATGTGTTCTGTTCCAGGCATGTGATAAAAGTTCATGAATAGTTGTGTGTCTAAGGCATTTGGTTTGCAGTTCAAAGTGTTTTTCCAGGGACGGTTGGAATCCTGCTCACAGCACCCTAATTTTTCACGTGGCTACTGTCTTTAGGATTAGTTATTCTGGCCAAAGAAATTGCACACGGGTTTCTTTCTTTTTCTTTTTTCCCGTCTTACTTTGGATCTTCCTTCTCTTAAGTAGTATTGTAAAATGGTAGTTCAGGTGAAAAAGCTGGTTAAATTGGGAACATTCGCGGATGTGGAATAAGCCTGTTCTTTTTTTTTTTTTTTTTTTTCCTTCTCTTGTTTATTCCTTCTGCTGTCCCAGCAATCATGTTTACTTTCCATGTGAGCAGGGGGAAAAAAGTGACGAAAGGTGGAAAAGTAGGAGAGCAGATTCCGCAGGACTGAAGGAATGTAAAAATATAAAATATATTGGAGACCAGAAAACGAAGTACTCATGGAGGTGCCGGGGATTGAACCCGGGGCCTCATACATGCAAAGCATGCGCTCTACCACTGAGCTACACCCCCGAGTAATAGTGGCTTTTTTTTCGATATATTAGGAAATATGCCCATTTTCTGTATTCTTTGGCAAAGCTATTTTCTTTTGTCAGAAAATTTATTCTGTTAACTCCACTATTTCTACAGTTTTTAAATTAGATTTTTTTGGTGGCTGTCTATGCTCAAGAATAGTAAATTCTAAACCCAAATTTTTACCTTTCCTGCTCGTGGTTTCTTCTCAGCCGGGTCAGTCCTCTCCAAGACCTTCTCACCTGGGCCAAAAGACAGAGTAGATGGAAGAGCATAAAAGAAAGGAAATCATCACCTTTCATCATCACTCGAAATCATCACCAGGAAACAGAAAACTGATCCCACATTCACAAAAATTAATCTGTTTCTCAGCATCTTTGAAGATTATGCAAGAACAAACAAAAAGAAGAAAAAATAAGGGACTCTAAGAAATTAAATTTTTTTACTGTAATTTTCTGAGCTGTCTCGGAGTAGCAGAGAGGCTTTCCAATGAATCCCTATTACTTCTCTTCTCTCTCCTCCTACCGTCGCACATTGCCAGGAATTGGATGCAAGCACCATACATGGAAGACATTCCAAACTTTTTGGGGTGGGTAAATATATTGGACAATTAGACAGCAACACGTGCAGAATCTAAAACATTCTAAAAACGGGTTGAAAACAATCTCAGTTTTGAAAAATGTGTCAGAGAAACTTATTCTTAAGGAGCCGAAATAGCTCAGCTGGAAGAACGTTAGACTAAAGATCTAAAGATCTCTGGTTCAATCCCGGGTTTCGGCAAGCTGAGTGGTTCAGCCTACAGTTGGTAGGAGGAGCAATTTTAGCAACCCCCGCGACCTAGTCCTTAACACTCCAGTCTTTGAATTGAGGTCTTGTAATTGATGTCACATGAGCGAAGGAAATGTCCGGCATTTCTTGCTTCTCCCGTATGCGTGCGATTGCAATGCCCTGTGAATTGTGAATTTTGATTCATCTTTAATGAATGGTAAAATTCGTTCTTATAATTTACGATGCGATTTTACCTTAATAATAATGACATCAAATAGCAAATTAAGAAATACCATAACAGGTCGAGAGAGCGAGGAAGAAAAAAAGCTAAATTTACGTTTTATTATCTTTACCGGCATCTTTCCCTGTTTTTTGGGTAAGGGACCCTACATTTTCATTTTGCTCTGGTCCCGTGTATTATGCAGCCGGCCCTGACCAACATTAAATAGACATTCTATGCTTTCACAAATTTCTTGGGCTAATTACATCTACCTCCACACCCACTCTCAGTCTTCCCACACACCTACCATTGAATTATAATCTCGAGCACTGGCGAGTTTCGTATTAAAATCCACGCCCAGAGTCTACAATCCCTCTCTGAATTTCAATTCGTTGTTCTTAATTCTTTACATGAAATTAGGATTGGAATACCTGAGGTAACATTGCAAGGAAAATCCCAAGGGAAGATGTGGTTTGTATTTCCAAAAGGAAACATTAAGAAAATAGGCAGTACACTAAAATCACAGCCCTGCTCTTTGCTTTCTTAACATGGTCCTGCGTTGTGCGGATGTAACAAAATCAGTTCCATTTTGTTTCCAAAGCCTTTGGAAACTACCTATTAATGGGTGGCTGGTAGGCTGCTGGTAGGAAAAACCCCGCCAAGGTCGAATTTTAAGAGAGCAAAAGATGCATTTGGAGAATCAGACAGGTCACACCTAGAGAGGCCCCGCTGGGATTCGAACCCAGGATCTCCTGTTTACTAGACAGGCGCTTTAACCAACTAAGCCACGGAGCCCACGTTGTGAAGTTATTTCGGTTTTCGTCTATCAGAGAATGCTTTTGTATTGATGTATTTCAGAATAGGGCCTGAGATGGGAACTATATATTCATCTCTTTTTAATAATAAGTCATCTTTTCGTGGACTTTCATACCCTTGGCTTTTGACTGGGGTCAGAGCCACCCAAACAATGAATAACAGCTTTGACCCAAGCGTTATTCATCTGTCTTGTTTTCCTTTCGCTCTGCATGACCTCACTGTATTTGGCGTGGAGCCTCGATACTGCCTCAGGGAAACTCAGGCAGAAAAGTTCAAGCAAGATAGAAAGGCAGGGACTATGCGTAGATTTCCTCAGAAAGCACTGGGACACTGACTTTGGTAAACTGCAAGGAAATCAATATTCCGAGTGGACCATTTTCTCCAGGAGACGAAACTAGCAAAACCATAAAGGCCTCAAAATCTACCTCGTCCACTTGTGGTCAGGGTTACCTCAGCCTCTCCGTGCTGGCGCCTGAGTCCCCACGCTTCGCCGCGGGCATCTGGGTTGGTTGCTCCTTCTCTGGAAAAGGCCCTGCGCTACCAGGCGTTTCCCACATCTTTACACCGGTATCCCTGCCCCTCCACTGCTCCTGACTGGCAGAACCGCGGCTGACAAAGCTGGGCAGAAACTTCGAAGAGGAAAATAAAGTTGCCTCAGGAAATAAAGGTTCAGTTGGAGAGAGGACACAAAACGGCCAGGAGCTAAATGAAGACAAGGCAAGACAGTCCCTGCTCGCAAATCTCTTGGCCCAGCAGGTGATCGGGAACCCTGCGGCGGGATCCTAAGGACTTGGTTCTGAAAACCTCAGAATAGACCCTCCCATCAAATACTGCGACTGTGTTAAGCAGTCTTCTACCAAAAGAAGACAACAGGAGGGGGATGATACATGGCTTGGGGACATGACCTGAAAGTGAAAAGCAGATTAACTTTTTGTCACACCCTTCATGCAACTGAACAAGTCCCCAAACCTTAAAACCAGTGAAGCTCAAAGTAGACGCTATTGCCTTTAGCCAAATTTTGACCTGTCAGTCAACCCAGATACGAATTTAAGATTTCTTTTTTTTTTTATTTTAAGGTAATCCTAAATCATTTCATCTTCTGTCTTACTTTGAAGTTTCATTCCGACCTCTCTTACTGGTGTGAGGTCCTATCTTCCTGAGAACAGAAATAACATAACTAACTCTCCAGTTCCTCTGTACCACAGGTCAGTTCCCCTCTCTGCCCATTAACAAGACAGAAACTCAACTGGCTCTGGGGATGTCACTGGAAATATATATGAAAATATATCAATATTTCTTAATATACACTTAATATATTAAATAAAAATTTAAATATGTTAACATTAATGTTATGATAAATAGCAAAGTCAACCACAAGCAACCTTCCAAGGTAGAGAGAAAAAGGTACATAAATGCTGTAGACGAATGTCAGTAGTACCCCGACCTGGAGAATGGCTTGAGAACTTGATGAAAGTATAGATTGCTGGGCCCACCACACAACTCGTAAATGAATTAAAAATAAGGCAGGAATCTTTATAATTTAAAATCCTCTTCAGATTTTACAGATGGCCAGCCAGGTTAGAGAACCACCATTGGTCTAGAAAGTTAAGTGAGTGGAAGTAAGACAATCTGGTGACAATTTCATCTGGAAGTGGTGGTTAGGGAGGGAGAGGGGTGGGCAGAATGATTCCTGGGTTCTTGAAGAAAGGTAGGCAACAGAGGTTGAGGGATTTACCATAGTAACTCACTTTTTAAAATAATCAGGCTTGGCTTAGAAACAATAGTAATGAGACAGTTTTAAAAAAGAGAGAATTATAAAATTTTGGGAAGGGGGGAAAATGATGATTATTTGCACATGATAAAAAGAAAATGAACTAATGAGCTTTGATTCCAAAAGTTTAATGCTGACTTCCTTGGAAAGTAACCACCAGTCTTCAAAGCTTGTTAATGGTTCCATAAAACTCCTTTTATTTTGGGTCTGTTACCCAGATACCAGATTCTAATATTGTCAGTAGGGTGTTACAATTCATTCTGTTGGCATCTTCCTTATCTGGCCAAAGAATTATCAATGATAAAAAAAGCTAGCTGATTTGTTGTCTTAAAATTTTGTAACAGAAAGGTTAGTTTTCAACAATTTAATGCCACGACATGAATGCATGAACTCAACGCCATTGGGCAGCCTGGAGTGGAGCCCCACCTATGCTGAATCAGAAGTTCCGGCTGTTGCGCATGCACTATCACATTCTGAGATTGTTCTCAGTTCTTACTACACACTTCATCTTGTGAGTTTTGTTCCAAATAGCATCAGAACAAAACTTCAGAAATGCACCTACTCTTCATTTTCGTTTGAAGGAGGGCAATTTTTAAGAACAGACACAGGGCAGCAGAGTAAGAGTAGCAGAGAGAACAAAGCCCTCACATTCCTTTCCCTCCGAGAATGCAATGACTGACAGGAAAGATAGGCACAGAAATTCAAAAGAATAAAATTAAATAGCTGAAACCTCTGAGATGGGATCACTTTTGTCTATGCAGCTGATGATGACCATTTTTCCCCCAAAGCCTTTCAACTTTAGCTGCTGGCTTCTCCAGTGTTTTCTGTGTGATTTTCTGACATGTACCAGGCAGGGTTTCCTTAATATATTTATATATGATGGCAAAGCATGGAATTTCGATCCCCCCCCCCCATTTCAGCCCCCTAGACAATTCACTTCAAGGATGGAGAAGGGTGTCTGTGGTCAGGAAGCTTCTACATGCGAATTGGGAAAGAATTATTGACTAAACATGACCATCGCCACCAAACTATGGGAACAGATATGGGTACTCTTATGCTAAAGGATCTCTCAATCTAGCTATTTCAGTCACACTGGAAAACTCTACACTCACTGACTCAAATACTCACTTTAACAAATTGAGGTTTGGATAACAACAGCATTCTTATGAGAAGTGGATTTATTGTGCAATGTCTACCCATGCAGATAGAACTGAGATCTGTAGACTTCAATGTCTGGTGACTGCACTGAGTTGCCCTCAGTGGAGCCTGGAAGATAAGGAGGGAGTGGAAGAAAATTAGTGGGCAGGCCTTCTGCTCCTCAGAAACCTGTCTCTCAAGAAAGGCACAGTTGAGAAAATAGGAGTAGGAAGTTGTGCATGGTCCTCTTATTTTTTTCTCTTCCCATTCTTCCCCCCTCCCCCCATCCTCAATTATTTTTGCAAATGAATCATTTACTGGCTCGAGAATGTGCATTTGGTATGTTTACTGCCCTGGGTGAACAGTATCTTCCTTTGTTATCCCACTCCACGCAGCCTTCCTTGTTCTGACACAATCAGGTTCGGTAATGGACTCCAAAGCCCTTGGAGTAGAAATGCTTGAGTGCTTAAAGCAACCAACTAAATTAGATAAGTAGTCTCGCTTGAATGTGAGCAGGAAAAGATGAGTAGAGAAATGCAAAATAAAAGTAAGAAAAACCAAAAAAAAGAGAGAAGAAGAGAAGAGGTTCTGACATGGTCAGGAAACTACAGCTGTGAAGTGCGAGCATGGAAATATGGAAGATTAAACCTAGGACTTCTTCCATGCTCCGTAATCTCGCCACAACTCAGCTACATCCACCCAGACATGTGGCTGCTGAGAAAAAGTTTTTGACTAATTACCTTCCTTTTCTGGATGTCTTCGAGGATCTAATAGTTGGCAGAAGAGTTTAATCTGTTCAGCTCCTTTATTTTGTGAAGCTCCTACTCTGAATCTGGTCTTGCGGCTACATCAAGAGAAGGGGCACTGCAGCCCAGATGAAAAGACACATGGTCTTCCCAAAGTTAGCCGGCTCTGAGGTCTGCTTGCCAAGGGACTGCCTGAGTAGCAGTTCCATCCACCCAAAGAGAGAAGCCCATTATGGAACCTACCCTTGTATCTTCAAATGCTCACTCCTTCAATTTTCTTCCCCTCTGCTTACACAGATGGCAAGAAAAATGAAAAACATAATGCAGAGGGATGTGAGGAAGAGTAGCGTGCTTCCTCGAGAATTTAACTGCATGTGGGGAAATTAGAGACAAAGGATGAATTCACAATACTTACAGCGAAATGAAACACCTCCGTTCCAGCAGTAGTCTGCAAACCTTGCAGTGATATTTTCTAGTGGATGCTACAGCTCTGGTTCTTAAAGACACAGAAGACAGAAAGAAAGGAGGAGGAAAACAAAGTATTCCTGAGAGCTAGCTATTATAGAGTTTTTTCAAATGGAGTTTTCTCTGCAATGAAGAGAATGCAGAGGAGATTTCCACTAGGACAAGATCTACCAAATGAATTAGTTGATTATATGTGCAGTACCTAGATCTATAAGTTTGGGTAGTTCGCTAGTTAAGCTTTCAAATTTTTAGCTGGGGAAACAACGTTCGAATCCCTAGCAGTTTAGTATTGCAATGTTCGCACTTGTTCTCTAGTTATTGGGGAAGGCGGGGCGGCCGGGATATGACTCCAGTTATTTTTAACTGGCAGAAAGCAACTGAAATCTTGCCTGCTCTTAAAGTTCTGAGTATTTGCAATGGGATCCTTTACCCTAGTGGTTGGTAAACTATTGCCTGCGAGCTAAGAATGATTTTGGAACGTTTCACGAATTTGCGTGTCATCCTTGCGCAATGGGTCATGCTCACCTTCTCTGTATCTTTCCAATTTTAGTATATGTGCTGCCGAAGTATGTGAGCAGCGTTTTTTATTTTAAAAGGTTGAAAAATAAAACGAAGAATAGTATTTCGTGACACGTGAAGTTTATATGAAATTCAAATTTCGGTGTCCATATATAAAGTTTTATTCGAACACAGCAACCTCATTTATTTACACATCATCTATGGCTGCTGTCGGGCTACAACAGAGAGTACTTGTGACAGAGACGGTACGTGGCAGCTTTTTCCCTTCCCACTGCTGCTGTGCGCAGTACACATCGCAGTGACTCAGTGATCGTTCCTTGTTTTTCAGTGTCGCACACATAATATTTTATTATTATTTTTTAAAGTAGCAGTGCTTACACATCATTTAAAAACAATAAACGTGGGCCTCAACTGCGAGCTCCTGCATGGCTGAACTATGGCCACAGCATTGTGTTTATTGTGCAATTAGGCTTTAACATGCTAAAGGAGTATGGTGTATCGTGAGCATCATTTCGTATTCACTAAAATGCTGAGCTTGCCGAAACCCGGGATTGAACCAGGGACCTTTAGATCTTCAGTCTAACGCTCTCCCAGCTGAGCTATTTCGGCTACCCGAGAATGCGACTTCTTGACTTTTCTTTTTAATATTTAGATTATTTTCAACTTCGGTCTTTGGAAGGTTTCAGGTTCCTTAAGTATGGCTATCTAGTTGGCCAATATATTTGCCCACCCAGGAAGACTTGGAATATATTGTTTTCCATGTATGCCAGTTGGATCCAATTCCTGGCAGCGCGGGATGGACAGGTATAAAGCAGATTTTTTTTTTTTAACATCTTTATTGGAGTATAATTGCCTTACAATGGTGTGTTAGTTTCTGCTTTATAACAGAGTGATATAAAGCAGATTTTAAAGAGAGGTGAAAATGAGGGATTCAATGGAAAGCCTTTCTGCTCCCCTGCATCCTGTCACTTGACCCAGGACACTGTTGAGAAAGTAAGGGAACTTAAAGGCAATATTTTTGGGGATCCCTATTTATCTCTTCTTTTTGATCCTTCCTCTCTCGCAATCTCCAAAAATGCTGAGGAATGGAATCCAATAACGCTATAAATTTGCTAAAAGAATGCAATATACACGTTCATTACCAGTGTATATACAGGTTCATAACCACTCGTCACAGTACTCCAACTGGCAGGACAGCAACTGTCACAAAAATTAGAAATTTTGAAACGGCATATCTCATTGCAACAGAATTTCTTCACACACACAAAAATGTTTTTAATGAAGATGAGGTTGCAACCAAGTCATTCTATAATTGGCTCCTCTGTAAGTCGTGCAAGGAAACCATTTATCATGGAGAAGTAATTACAGAGTGTTTACTTGTAGTAGCCAAAGAAATACATCCAGGGAGTTCCCTGGTGGCCTAATGGTTAGGAATCCAAGTTTTCACTGCTGTAGTCCGGGGTTCAATACCTGGTCAGGGATCTGAGACCCTACAAGCCACAGGGTGTGGCCAAAAAAAAAAAAAAAGTCTAGAGAAAAGAAATCTAAGACCCCACTGATTGAGCCCTGAGGATATCAGGAGCAACATCGAGTTGATTTTAAAAATAAGACAAATGATCTGGCATCATTTTCTTTGACTCTTGATGAGTCAGTCTAACAGATGTTACTGACATTATTCAGTAGTTTATTCAAGCAGTCAATGTCAGTTTGAAGTGACTGAAGAAATAACCTACATGAATAGTCTACATGGAAAAACTCCAGGTGAGACTATTTTGTGAGAAGTTGAACAAAGAGCAATTCATTTCAACCTGCCACAATATGTTACAACTGGTGGTGGTAAAATTATGAAGGGAACAGAAAAAGACTTAGTTGAACAAATTTTAAAACTTGTGAGAGAGGTAAGCCTAGAGGACCTCTTTGAATTTTGGAGGCAATATAGAGTCTTTCAGACCTAATAATGTGATGGTCTTAACAAGTAGCCTGTAAAGCTACCAGTTTTATTTAAAGCCCAGAACAAGAGAAAGTTCTGCAATAGGTCCAGGCTGTACGAAAGCTACACTATCACTTTACCTGTATGACCCAGCAGAGTACTCAAATGTCTATGTAAGACAGAGATGGTATTTGGAGTTTTTGGCATTCTTCTATTAGTGAACCACAGGACAAACCTTTGGGACTTGGTGCAAAACTATGACATCCTCCTCAAATTTTTATTCTCTTGTTAAAAAATCGTTTTTGGTCTATGTTATGAGAGAGAATAAATGCTTGGGCATGAGTCACTATGAGACTTGAACTTCCAGTCGTGACCTACTTGTTCTCTAATCCATCTAGCCATAAAGTTGTGCATGCACAGCATCATTTCATTATTAAGTATAAACAGAATATATGAGCAGGGCCGACACACATGAGTCATTTGCATGGAAAAGTGGCTTATATTCCCATGGCTCCTACACTTGGTACTTTTTCTCTATCTCTTCAACCCCCATTCATAGCCTCATAGTGAGTTCCCTGTAACTGAGGCAGAAAAAAACAAAAAACAAAACAGGACTGGTTTATTAGTAATTCTGCACCCTATGCTGGCACCACACGAATGTAAGCAGCTACCATAGCACCTGAAGGCCAGTGGTGAAGGTAAATCCCCCCAGTGGGCATGACTTCACGCAGGGCACGTGATTGTTCATTTTACTTGGAAGGACAGATAGAGCATAGGGATCCACACTAATTCAAGACAAGTGACTAATAGTTTGGCTGGATGATTAGTACTTGGAGGGAAAATTGCTGAAAAGTGATGACAGAGAGGTCTGGGAAAGAAACAGAGGGATAGATTTTACTAAATGGGCAGAGGGATAGATTACTAAATAATCTAAGGATTATTTTCAATGTAGATGCTCTCCGAGGAGCACCCTCCTAAGAGGGGGATCTTAATAGGCAGTTGACAAGATGACCCGTTCTCTCAATGTTTGGAAGCTTCTCCTTAGCCATCACTGTCCTTGTCCAATGGGATTATGAAAATAGTGGCCACGGTGACAGAAATGGAAGTCATATACAGCTCAGTAACATAGACTTTTGTACACCAAAATAGATCAGATTGAAACCACTGCAAAATGACTAAACTACCAACAGACTTAAAACATAAGTAACATTAACATCATAACATGAAATGAATTCAAAATAAAAAGAGTTCTTTGAAAGGAAGATTGAATTAAAAGGTCAATAGGAGTAGATGTTTAATATTTTTCATAATTTCATTAGTGATCCAGGGGATTTTTATAAAATGGCACTTAATTTAAAAAACTACGACTGCCAAGGCATTATGAAAGGTTGCATCAAAGATACTAGCTTGAACCTGTTGCACGAATATATGGCAAAATAAAATAAAAATAAAGTGATTCAGTATTGAGATCAAGGAATATCAAGAAAGAAGTTTCAACATTAAGAAGAAATTGGATTGTCATACCTGAATCTTTATGACCTTGCTTTTCTTCTCCTTTCAGTTTTCAGTATTCTAATCTCAGTGGTGAACTAATCCTTCATTTAAGAATGCTTAATATTGTTCTTTCTGGAGCCCTTAACATATGGACATTCCAGACAAAGTCAAAACTCTACCAGTGATGGTATGCCAGCTGCAAGGGTATTTTGTCAGTAAGGAAAATGAGAAGGCTCGGGTAGTTATTAAAATGTCCAGTGATGTTCAGGTATTTTCCTCATGTCACCAGGTTAATAAAGCAGTGAAATAAAGATCGCCTAATGTCAAATAGAGTCTCATACATATACACCATACACAGCACATTGACACACACACAGTAGAGAAGTTCTTCCTTTATGGGTCATTTCTTGTCTTGTGACTTGTGTCTTGTCTTGTGACAGTGTCTTGTGACTGAACGTAACAATATGCATCCCTCCCCCCAATGCACAGACACACAAAGAAAATCTCAAAGTAGGAATGAATTAAAAATGTGTTGCTAAGTAGTGTGTTGAAATTTCTCACCCTCCAACATTCCTAGATTTTTCCAAGTGAACTTTAGACTTTCATATTTAAATCTGTAAATTAAATCACAACCAGAATAGATCAGTTAACAAAGCAGAGTTGATTATGATAGTTCCATTTGGATTCCAAGGTTGGAAAAACAAAACGAAAACGAAAATTTCTTTATAAGAAAAGGGGATATATTTAAAATCTGGGAAACCAGCTTATTTTGCTGACACCCTCATGATTATGTGTGTGTGTATTCAAAACAGAACAACAGCTAAAACGCTGAAATCATTGATGATAGTGAGGGCAATTAAGGTTGAGAAGCCTGAGCCAGAGACTAAATGCTGCAGTGAAGGGGAAGGAAATGACGATGGGGGAATGACAGGAACAGGGGAAAATAGAGCGCCAGAGGAAGGTATGTTAGGAAGGTTTGCGTATCAGAGTGAGGACGCTCCAGGGAGGATCTGTAAGTTGCAACTGACTCCTCTACCGGAAGGAAAAAAGTCTTTAATACAATTCGATTATACTGTAGATTTCAAGAACGTGATCGTAAAACATGTTTGGCTGAATCACCAGATACAAGGGATGGGCAGACGTAGTGGGTCTCAAGTCTCTCTGAGAGAGTGGAAGGAGTGTCTTCCGTGGAGAACTCGACTTCACAATGGCACGGAATAGCTTGGTGGGGCGCTTCTTTTACGAGACATTTACCTTGGGTGGAGTGCGCCCCCTAGAGTGCATGTAGGTTAATTTCAGAGAACTACTGGAGATTTTGCGCGTCTAGTCAACCAAATTTATAAGGTAAGAGAGATGCAATGTTCCCAAACTGCTGAAATGAAACTTTTACAAGGGCCTATCACTTTATGTGACTTGGCTTCTTGAAAGTGGCCAATTGTTTGCAACAAACAATAAACTAACACAAATCAAACCATTCACCTCTTCTGTGACCAAGAATAGCTTTTCTCTTTCCCTCAAACCTCTTGCTTTGCATTCAGGTCTCCCTCTACAACATTTTCCCCTGGTTTAGGTGAGACACAAAAACTTTTTTACTTCATAAACTGGATTGTATAATCAAATTCATGTTGATTCATCAAAATCGTTGTTATTAATAGGACCGCGAAGTTAAACTACTTGTAGGAAAAGGTGGAATCGTCCCACAAGTACCAAGCAACTATCCCAAATCTCTGGAGACCAGTGTCCTAAATCTGTGTTCTTTGATGTTTCCATAAGTGCTTAGGGCTTCAGCTGTGTATCTCCTTTAGCAGCCTTTTCAAGAGGTGATGCTCTCCCAAGCATACCCAGAGTGAGAGTTCAGGACAAGCAGAAGGAGAAAAGAAGTTTTCCTGTACTCTTTTTACTTCTTTCCTTTTGGGATCCAAACAGGACAGGACAGGCCAGCAAGTCTGTGTGGTGAATGAGTATCTCCTGCCTTCTCAGCTCAAACCTGGCACTGGTGAACATCCACTCTCAAGCTTTTAAGAGAGGGCAAGGACTCAAGAGAGTGGCTTGCTTCTTTGGCTGGAGCGTTCTCTCCTACAGCTGTCATCATGGCCAGCCTCATGTGTCTGTGACCAGTGCATTTCAGAGAGCCTTGTGGCCAGCACATTATGCAGCCAGTCTGTCCTACGTCTCACTACCGGAGAATCCTGTGCTCTTCTGGCCAGAGAAGGAACTTTGTTCCCCAAAGTACTAGAGCAGGTTGACTTCAGATTTTCTAGCCTCTTAATTTTAAACTTTCTCCAAATCCAGGAAAAACCCCGTTGAACTGATTCCTGATGCTAGTTTGATGAAAGATGAGGTGAGGGCATGGTCAAAGTGATTTTCCTGCTCTCAGAACTCTAATTTTCCCCAGTAGTTAATTTTTGTGTAGTACAGACTTTAGCCAACATAGGAGTGGCTGCTCAGTGACTAGAGTGGATGGCTTTTAAAGGTGGACAAATAAGTTTGAGCATATCGGCTTGAATTACGAGTAACGAAGAAGTTTCAACACGTAAGAAAACCAGGGAGTAAGAAGAAAGCCAAGAAACGCTGAACGAGATGTAGGGTATTCCCGCTGGAGGTGCCAGGGATCGAACCTGGGGCCTCGTGCACGCTAAGCACGCGCTCTACCACTGAGCTACACCCCCTCACACGTTTCCCAACTTGGCTGAAGAAAATTTAATGGCAATATCTATCTGCATTGCTTTTTTTTTTTTGCGAACTTGAAATTGTTAGCACAAAGATCCTTTATGTACAGCTCCATTATTTCTGAAACTCCTTTCTTTCATTTTCTTTCGCGGTGACATGAGGAGAAAAGCAACTTCATGCTAGGCAGAAAGTCACCGTTCCTAGGACCGATTCACGCTTGTCAACCTACCCCCAAAGACCCGGCTACACAAAACTTGAATAGAGGAAGGCAAAGAAGAGCCCTTTCCTGGCCCTGTCTCCCGGAAGAGCCTAGAATCAATGACACTCAAAGAACAATGAGAGGAGCTAGTCCCATATCTTAATTTCTTAATACAGATTTCCACTAGAAGGAACCAAAGCTCCTGGAAGAACTTGTTGTCACCAGAGGGCTGGGACAGGAAAAGTACAAGATGAGCCTAGAATATCTTTCTGAGCCAGTATGTAAGAAAGTACTCCAGGATAATTGAGCACGGTATCTATGAGTCAAATCTTGGAAACACTGAGCATTAAAATGAGTAATAAACAAAAAGAATATAGTCTGGATGGATAAAATAAGAATAATTGAGTTCATACTGATAAGAAAGGGAAAGAGAAAGAAAGAAAAAAGGAAATGAAAGAGAAAGAAAGGAAGGAAGGAAGGAAAAGAAAGTTTACCCTACGTAATATGCCAATTATAGTGTGGAAGAAATGACAGCATCATCATTTTCCACTGTCCTGTGATGATTGATCCAGGCAAAATTCATCAATCAGTGCCCAAGCTATGGGTGACAGTTTGATAAAGAAAGATGTATTTATCAAAGTGTATTTATCCTCACATATTTCTTATGAAAATAGTAACTTGACCATTAAAAAACTCAGCAGAGAAAACCTTACCCCAAATTATCAGATTAACTTCATCATAATAGGGACACTGACATCATGTACCTCTTATGAGATAAACTGAGAAGGACACAGCAACACTCCTATTGTATTCTGACCAAAATGCATCATCATCTGAATCTAATCAGGCAGTCAAACCGAAATTGAAACACATTATACAAACCAACTGTAACATGCTCTTTAAAAATGTCAATGAATGAAAATGTCATGAAAGACAAAGAAAAGTTGAGAAATGGTCCCAAATTAAAGGAGACTAAAAATACATTAACATAAATGAAATGTGTCACCATGGAGAGGTCCTGGATTTGGAAAAAAAAAAATGGAGTAAAGGATAGTATCGGGACAATTAGCAAAATTTGAGTATGAGGGGTATAGTTTTGTATCAATATTAAATTCTCTACATTTGACAATTTTACTGTGCTTACATAAGGGAGTGCCCTGAAAGAATACAATGAAGTATGTTGGGGTAAAAGGATATGTTTGCCAACACTGTCAAATGGTTTAGGAAAAAATTTATGTGTGGAGAGAGAGAGCAAGTGAGAGAGAGAGAGAAAGAGAACCAATGAATGTGGCAAAATGTTACAAGAGATGAATCTGAATATATAAGATAGTTTTTGCAACTGTATTTTATGTTTGAAATTATCTCCAAAAAAAGTTTTAAATATTCCTCCTTTTTACAACTTCCTTCCTCATTGTGCCAAAATGCTGCCAGAAAGACATAAAAGGTAACGCATAGTGATTTAAACCATAGTACTGTGTGTGCTACCTCTGGGAGTTTAGACCTTGATGGGGAGATGGGAATGAATTTACAATATCTGACCCAAAATGCGGAGGAGGGAAGATGAAGAACACTTTGTGTTGGCATAGGATTTTGGTGGGTGCATTCTCTTTGACTCTTCCTTTAGGTAAACAGGAAACAAGTTCCCTTTAACCTAAGTGAAGTAGCCTGAAAGTGTTTGTTCCACGTAAGACTTGGCTTGTTTTTTCTAAGCATGTCAAGGTTTGCAGAATCTCTCACTGCTCTTTCTTTCAAAAAAAGACAAACAGTACATAGGAGGGCATGCGTGCAGTTGAGTTTTTGGTTTTGGCAAATAGTCACTGGTATTTGTGGCTCTAAAGAGAGCGGTAAGAAACCACATTTTCTCGACCCCATTGTAGCTGTGAGGAGACCCTTTTGTTTTAGAAATGGAATCTGCTGACAATTTTGAGCTTCTGTACCTAAGATTTGTCTGGAGTGACTATTTGTTAGCACATGGGGTTTATAAAGCAAAGAAAGGATAAAAAATATAGGTTAGGCAGAAACCTAAATTTTTTGAATTGCAGAGATTTTCATAACAAAATGTCTTTAATCCTGGATAATTTGATAGAAAATTAAACTTTCAATTTGATGGTTCAGGATTTAGGTCTCGTTTTAGAGCCTGGTAGTTTTTTGTTTATTTGTTTGTTTCCCTTACTTAGATATGAGCCAAGACTAGTACAACCCAGCTTTGTTCTGGAGAATCTTGTCCATGCATTTACCCTCCTCACATGGAGCTCTTGGCTCAACAGGAGTATGAAGAGCTAGAAACCAGACAAACATCTATTGACTTGCAGTGGTTTATTCTGTTCTACTGTAGGGATAGTGTTGATTTAAGGAAGGTTCCTTACAACATTAAAAAAGAAACGTAAGTATTGCTTTTAAGGTTACAAATTTAGAGAAATGTAGAAAGTAACTAGGGAGGAAAAGATATGGCCTGTAAACTGGAAAATGCCGGTAAGATTTTTATTTTACAAATCATTGATAAATTATAAATTTGAACAACTTCTTCCTAGACAAGATGATTGACTGGATTACTGGGTGTGAGTGAGGTGGCCAGTGTCAAAGGATCCCCAACTTTTTCTCTGAGGATGGTAAGAATGGTTATGGTGTCTGTCAAAGAACTTAAGGACTTCCAGAACTTCAGTTTGAATTGAGAGGCCAGTGGCTCAAACAGATTACTCAGACACTTGTTGAATTAAAGTTCTAAAATCTCATGTATTTTGGCTAGAGTGAGACTCCATACATTCATTGTGAGTTCATTCATAGAAAAATCTAGAGCCATTTTGTGATCATCAGTGTTGCCTAAAAGACTGGTGAGCTAGAAGACACAAGAAACCACAAAATCTTGAAAATAGGGCAATTATCTCTTGATTTCTGTCATGGCTCCATTGTTTGAATAGGCAGGAAGCTCTGGGAGGAGCAACTTTTTTTTCCAGAGCACGCCAGGAACTGATATCAGCTTCTCTGCCTTCTAGAATATGGTGGGAGAAAAGTTGAGAGAACAAAAATGTGGCTCATGTTTTTAGTAGGATGTTTCCTTTAGTTGAAATTACCTCAAAGTTCCATGTTCTTCACTATAGAGAACATACATTGTTTTACCCCTCAAACTAGAGGAATTGGGGTGGGTATTTCTACTTTTTTCTTGTTGAATGCCCTTTAATTTATTGGTTTCAAACTTTCCCCAAATCTAGGAACAAGTGCACTTGAACTGAATCAAGATGCCTTTTCCCACTGTGTGATAGATGATGAGCATCATTTACTGCCAGGTGTAGGAAAGTTTGAGTTTTGAGCATTGAAACTTGGTGGGTTTCCCAAGGGCAAGTTGAAATCCTGCTCACAGAACCCTAGGTTGAGTTCAGACTGTGGCAAATATGACACACTATTTTTTCATACTTGCAAAATAATAAAAAAATAAGGTGCTTGTTTAATGTAGCTAACGATAAGAAGCGGATAATAGTAATAACAATGGGTTACATTAAATGATTATATCACCTCCTTGATAAACAGACTGCCTAAGAGATGAAGTAATTACTTGGCCACCAGTTCACAGCCAACATGTAACAGGGCAAGTTTCAATGCCCGGCAGATTTCCTTTAGAACACCTACTCCAGGTCTTTTCTTTAGAGATGGAAATCCTGAAGTCAAAAGACCACTTGAGATTAGTGGCTTTTGGATTTATTCCTCTTTGAAAATGTCATTATCACTCATAGGAAAAGAAGTGGTGCTACATAATCATATAATGTTGAGCAGTTTTCAATTCTTTGGGGAAATTGAGAAGAGAGAAACAAATGAACTCATAATACTCACCATGAAATAAAATACCTTAAGTCCAGCAATATGGTCTGCAAACCCTGCTGTGACATTTTGTAGGGGACGCTACAGCTCTGGTTTTGGACACCTAAAGGAATGGAAGACAGAAAAGAGGGAGGAAAACAAAGTAATCCTGAGAGCTAGTGGTTACAGCATCTCTTTCAAATGGAATTTTCTTTGCAATAAAGAGAATGCAAAGGAGATTTGCAACTAGGATAATATCTACCAAATGAATTAGCTGAATGTACGTCCAGTAACTAGATTTATAGATTTGGGTAGCTTACTAGGTAAACTTTTGGAATTTTTAAACCGGGGAAACAAAGTTTGAAACCCTAGGGGCTCAGGTCCTTCTGTTCGAATTTATTCTCCAGTTATTTCTAACTGACAAAAGGCTACTGAAAGCTTGCCTGTTCTTAAAGTTTGAGTATTTACAAGTTCTGAGACCCTATACTTTGTGGTTGGTAAACTATTGCCTGCGAGCTAAGAATGGTTTGGGAACGTTAAAAGGTTGAAAAAATAAAACAAAAAATAGTATTAGTTGACATGTGATGTTTATATGAAATTCGAATTTCAGTGCCCATATATAAAGTTTTAGTCGAACACAGCCACTTCATTCATTTACATACACGTCGTCTGTGGCTGCTTTTGGACTACAACAGAGAGTGGTTGCAACAGAGACGGTACGTGTCACCCTTTTCCCTTCCCACTTCTGCTGTGCACACTACACATCACAGTGACTCAGTGACCATTCCCCAAGTTTTTCAATGTCACGTGCATAGTATTTTATTATTTTAAAATAATAAAAATCAGCAGTGCTTACTGCTCACAGGGTATTAATATGTTGGAGCACCATGTAAACTCAAAGAAATCATAAAATGCATTTATTACTTTGGTTAAAAACAAAACCAAAACCATTTGAAAACAATAAAAGTGTGCTTCAGCTGTGAGCTCCTTCATGGCTGAACTATGGCACAGCTTTTAACATGCTAATGGAATACAACGTTTTTTTCTCTTCTTCTTGATTCTTCCTCTCTTACAATCTCCAAAAATGCTGAGAAATGGAATCCAATAATGCTATAAATTTGCAAAATATATATATACTTACTGTACGTATATACAGTAACTCCCCTACATAGGAATCTTCAAGTTGCGAACTTTCAAAAATGTGACCATGCAGTCCATCAATGTCAGGCGAGAGTGAAATTGCAGCTTGCCCTCTGTCTCCTATTGTTCACGATTCTTCAGCTCTTCCATCTCCAACCTCCTCTCCCCCCTCCAGTCAGTATCTCTTCTTGCCTGTTCACTCGATGCCAGCCCCTGTATGCCAGCTGTTATACTGTACTACTGTTCTGTAAGATTAAAAATTTTTTTGTGTTTTTTAATGTATTATTTGTGTGAAAAGTATTATAAACCTATTACAGTACAGTACTATATAGCCGATTGTGTTAGTTGCGTACCTAGGCTAAATTTGTTGGACTTACGAACAAATTGGACTTATGAACTCACGCTTGGAACAGAACTCATTCATATACATGAATGTTACCAGACTAAACACTCATCACAATATTCTCAACTGACAGGAAAGCTGTCACAAAAATTAGAAAATTTAAAATGGCATATCTCATTACAACAGACTTTCTTCACAAAAAAAATCAAGTTAAATTTTTAATTTTTATTTATTTTTAATTTTAAAAATTTTACACAATTTTAAAGGTTACTTTCCATTTACAGTTATTACAAAATATTGGCTTTGTTCCCCTTGAGCCTATCTTACACCCAAGTTTGTTCCTCCCACTCCCCAACCCCTCTATTGCCCTTCCCCTCCACTGGTAACCATAGTTTGTTCTCTACATCTGTGAGGCAGCATCAATAGTTGAATTTTAAAATAAGACAAATGATTTGGCGTCATTTCTTTTGACTCCTGATGAGTCCACAGGTGTTACCAATATTACTCAGTTGTTTATTCAAGGAGTCAGTGCCCGTTTGAAGTGACTAAAGAAATAACCTGCATGAATAGTCTACATGGAAAACTCCAGGTGAGAATATTTTGTGAGAAGTTGAACAAACAATTCATTACAACCGGAAGTGAAATCTGCTACAATATGTTAGAACTGGTGGCAGAAAAAAAAAAAAAAAAAAGGCTTAGTTAAACAAGTTTTAAAACTTGTGGAAAATGTAAACCTGTGGTTTTTTGCAGATACTTGTGGTAAACATTTGAATGTCACAGGTCACTGAACAATGAGATATCAGTGGAATCAACCACTGCCATTTTTGCAAATTTATTGGGAATGTAAGATGAAGTCACTTGGCAGTGACTTCATAAATTTTGAGCCTTAGTTTAGGGCTGAGATTGGCAGCGATAAATTGTGAGCCTTAGTTTAGGGCTGAGATTAACTCCCTGGAGGTGCTGGGAATTGAACCCAGGGCCTCATGTATGCATGCTAAGCACGCTGTCTACCACTGAGCTACACCCCCTGCTGAGGGTACTTAAAATATTCTATATAGCAGGTTGCCACTATTACCTGCAGGTATTCCAAGATTGAAGCTACCCTGCTCTTTCTGAAACCCTCAAGAGAAGAGACATTGCATTCTGAACTGAAAGGTGTCTAAATACAGGTAGAATCTTTCATAAGTATCGGACCCTCCAAGGGCTGCTTCCTGAGTGGCAGTTCCTGTCCACCACCAAGGGGAGTGTCGGACGGAATATTCTTTTGTGTCTTCAACTTCTTTCTTTTCTGTCTACAGCGCTCTCAGAAAACTATAAAAGATAGTGCAGGGGAATACAAAGACCGGTGCCATGAGAACTGCTCAGGAAATTTAGGTCCACTAGGGAGATAAGAGTGAAGTGTAATTAACTCACAATATGGGCATGAAATGAAGAGCGAAGTCAGTCACTACTTTACTAAGCCGCTGCGCCCAGCATCTTTGTCTGGAAACGTGGGAAGCAGAATTCTGCCCAGGACGCTGCATCTCTAGCTCTGAGACCCCTAAGGACAGAAGACAGCAAAGAGGATTAGAAAAGACGCTCCCGTCGATATTGCGCCTCTTTCAGACAGAATGTTTTCCACAATAAGGCGAACACGAAGGAAGCAAAAGAAATACATTAGTTATTTATAAGACCTCCTCACAACTGGACAGGTCCTCAAAACTATCTGTCCCTGGGGCACAAAAAAGTAGAAGTTTCCTGCCTTTATTCAAATGTGTACCACTGTCAACGCAGACACGCGTGGTTTTTTGTGTGTTTTTTGTTTGGTTGGTTTGGTTTTGGTTTGGTTTGGTTTTTTGAGGAAATCCTGTCATAGATGGAGGAGGGGAGGGGCAGGAAATTATGTAATTTTAAAACTCCCCCAAATGACTCTGAAAGGTCAGCAAGGTTCGGTTGTTCCTAGACTAATGCTGAGAACGGGAGAGTTGAAGGGGGACGGAGAAGAGAGGGGATGAAGAGCGGAGAGTATCCTGTGGGGAGGAGAAGGCAGTTGAGGGGGAGAAGAAGCAGCCAAGGAGGAGCAGGAGAACGAGGCCGCTAGAAGAAAGTTTGGGAATGAGAATTAAACACCAGTAATATTTGGATGAGGGAGAATGTGGATGTATCCAAGGTCTTTATCTCTTCTGCATTTCTACAGGTCCGCAAGAGAAGGCGCCATTATTCTAAGCGAAGTAGGTGAAAACGTTATGTCCCACAAGAATCCAGTTTGTTTTGTTCCAGTTATCGTAGTTTGAGAGCTACTAGTTGCTCTTTTCCTCGCTGGTTAAACAAGTTGAACACTTTGTAGGGCGCTCGTGTGGTTGAATTTTTGTTTGCGGTGCAGTACTGCTGGAATTGATAGCTTTATAAAGAGCAGCTGGAAAGCCACATCTGGATTCCCGTGTGACTGTAGTGGGAGCAATGTTGAGCGTAGAAGCAGGGTCCGCCGGTGGCTTTGGGCTTACGTGTCTGAGGCAACAACTGATTTTTAGCGCATTGGGCTTGGAATGTGAGGGACAAATGAGAAAGAAAGGTAAGCCGGACAACAAACGAATACTTTTGAATAGATGTCCAAGAATACAAGTGTCAGCACCTCGGATAGCGCATCAAACTTTCGACCTGAAAGTCGACCGTTTAAGTCTCTGAGAGCAGGTTCTTTAGTTCTTACATTCTTGCTTCTTACTCATACGCAGAAGTCAGTCCTCTGAAACCCAGTTTTCTTCTAGATATCTTTTAGGACATTTTCAGTGTTCTCCTTTACTGCTTATATTCTACACTTCTCCCAGCGGGAGTCTGAAGAGCAATAGTTTGAACAGACTTTCTCTGTTCCTCTCCTGTGGATCTTTGCTTTAAGCCCAATGCTATTTCCACCAAAGACACATGAGGATCAGAAGTACCTGGCTTCACTTCGGCTACTTCAGAAGTCATCACACAATACCTAAGAATAGTAAGGGTGGGGGCAGGCATCCCTTACGCTGTGTGTACCCCACGGCACAGCTGTGATTGTTCAAAATGGCTAGAGAGCAGATGGCTAATAAAAACATGAACAAACGGTTTGAGTAACTCAGCACGAGCATCGTTGTATTCCACAGTGACAAAGAAGATTGTGGCACCACGACAAGTCAGGAAACTTGGATATTCTCTCACTAAGAAAGCCTGAGACACTCCTGGTTTGCTTGCCGCGGTTCCCAGTAAAGAGAGATGCCCAAGTGGAGGTGCCGGGGATTGAACCCGGGGCCTCGTGCATGCTAAGCACGCGCTCTACCACTGAGCTACACCCCCGACGTAGTTGAGCCATTTCATTCATACTAGAAATTGTTCCATGAATTAACTTACATGTGCTCTAGGGAGCGCATTCCACCCAACGTAAATGTCTCTTGCAAGAAGCGCTCCGCCAAGCTATTCCGTGCCACTGTGCTTGACATAGCATCAAAGTCACGGTCTCCCAAGAAGACGCTCCTTCCACTCAGATTTAAGACCCACTATGCCTACCCATCCTTAACATCTGGTGAGTCAGCCAAACATATGTTCTAGCATCACATTCTTGAAATCTACAGTGTAAGTGACTTGTATTAAAGACTTTTTTTTTCCTTCTGGTACAGATGTCAGTTGCTGCGTAGAGGTTCTTTCTGGAGGTTCTTCCCTCTGATAGGCAAACCTTCCTAATATACTATCTTCTGGCGCTCTATTTTCTCCTAGTCCTGTCATCTCTCATCATCATTTCCTTCCCCTTCACTGCAGAATTTAGCCTGCGGCTCAGGTTTCTCCAGTCCAAATGCCGTCATTGTTATCAATGATTAGGCGTTTTTGCTGTTATTCTGTTTTGAACATATGCACACACAACACATATGTAATCATGGGAGTGACATCAAAACTAACTGGTCTCCCAGGTTTCTTAATACGCCCCATTTTCTTACAGGGATTTTATATCAAACCTTTGGAATACAAATGGAACTATCATAATCCAACAATTGTGCTTTGTTAACTGACCTATTTTGGTTGTGATTTCATTTACAGTTTTAAAATAAAAATATAAAGTTTACTTGGAAAAATCTAGGAAAGTTGGAGGCTAAGAAATTCCAATATACTTGCTACTCAGCATCACACTTTTAATTTCATTTTACTTTGAGGTTTTATGTGTGTGTGTGCATTGGGGGGTATTGTGAGGTTTAGTCAGTGTGAAATGACCCATAAAAGAATAATCTCTTTATTGTGTGTGTGTCAGTGCTATATGTATGACGTATATGTGTGAGAATTTACGTGACATTTCGTATCTTGATTTCACTGCTTAATTAACCAGTGACATGAGGGAAAGAGATGAACATCACTGGACATTTTAACAATTACTTGAGCCTTCTCATTTTCCTTACTGACAAAACATCCCTGCAGCTGACATGCCATCACTGGTAGAGTTTTGCCCTTTGTCTGGAATGTCCAAATTTGTCTGGAATGTCCAGGAGATAGTATTAAGCCTTCTTAAATGAAGGATAAGTTCACCACTCAGATTAGAGTACTGAAAACTGAAAGCAGATGAAATAATAGGGTCATAAAGATTCAGGTTTGACAATCCAATTCTCTAAATCAATAACTTCTTTCTTGATATTCCTTGATATGGATACTAAATCGCTTCATTTAACTTAATTTTGCCATATATTCATCCAACATTTCCAAGCCAGCATCTTTGATGCAAACTTTCATTTCTAGCACCTCCATTACTGTCCTATTTCACTCTCTTAAACCATGCTTGCAGACTTTTTCCCACTTTCCTCTCTATATTACCTTACTTACCGTTCTTGCTCAATAGCAAAGTTAAATTCATAACCCTTTACTCCACTCCAAGGGCCTCATGATCACTGTTGAAGTCTGTCTTCCCAACGAACATTTGATTGAAAGAAACAAAAAAGAAAATTCTGGTTCATGTAGGATCTCTTGAACCTGAGGCAACAAACACAACAGATTCACATCATCAGGTGTGAGGACTCAGTGCCATTGGCAGTACCATTGAGGAGCATGAAAGAAAAAGAACAGAAAGAGGAAAAAAAGTAAGACATTCTCGGTCAATTATCTTTTAGAAGGCATTATTCTTTCAACTGTGCCTTGGTCAATGAAATAGCTGTGGGCTAAGGAGAAGCAAATCTGCCCAGTGATGATCCCTTCTCTGTGCTTCTCTACTCTTCTACCTCCAAGCATGATTATCTTCTATAGTCAGCAGAAGTAGGGGGCAATGGATCATCAGTCTTTCTGAGCAAGTAATCTGGTGTTAAGACATTTACTTTGGGTGGAGTGAACCCGCTAGAGCTCGTTAATTCACAGAACAATTGGTGATTTTGCGAGATTCACCCAATCCTCACTAATTTCTAATATGAATGAAATGAGCCACATGCCGCGGGGGTGTAGCTCAGTGGTAGAGCGCGTGCTTAGCGTGCACGAGGCCCCGGGTTCGATCCCCGGCACCTCCACTTAAGGAGTGTCTTTGTTGGGAACCACTACAGAATAACATTAATTATTCTTTACAGTGGCTCAGCAGCTCCCAGGGTTGAAAAAAGTGCAGAAGGGTGGCAGGTGGTTAAGTGAATCCACAAGTGTTCTGATCTAGCCAAAATAGTGTCACCCATCCTTATTTGGATTATGAAAGGTCAGATTTTTGTCATGAGGAGTCACCCATCCTTATTGGGATTATGAAAGGAGGTCAGATTTTTGTCATGAGGAATTATTCCCCTCTCAGTAATTTACACAAATTAGCTGACCACACATTCCTCCCTTCAGTTCCTAAAGTGAATTCTTCAGAGTACTGATTTAGGGAAATTAGGGATTTTAGGCTGTCAAGCTTTCCTTGACATCACTCAATAACCCCCCTTTCCACACTGTTTTTATCTTTTTAAATAAAATCATGCCTTTTATTCATAAGTTCCAATCACAAAGAAACACCAGAAAAATCACCTAAAGACTTTGGAGTCCAAATAAAAGTTATCAGTGGAATAGAGAGGAAGCAAAATGCCCGTGTCTGTTAGCCATACAGTGAAAAGACCACTTCCTCTCTGATTCATGCATCCATGAGTCCTGATGAGAGAGACACATTCCCATTATTAGTCACTGATTAAGAGTATTCACCATATCCTGGATATCATTACACAGCCCCCCACCCCAAAAAGTATTGCCTCTCAGCTCATACAATAACCAAGTATTCAAAAGGTCATTCCACCGTCCTATTAGGCCAGCTGCTTCAGGGTTAGGGGCTTATGGTGAGGCCAGTGAATTCCAGAACATTAGCCCATTGCCAAATTTTATTTGCTATAAACTGGCTTCTTGTCTCAGAAACAATGCTGTGGATGCTGTTGAATATGACATTCATTAAATCCATGGTTGGTGGTTTTGGCAGAAGCATTGTGGAAGGTGAAGGAAAATCCACATCCAGAAAAAGTATTTATTCCAGTGAGATATACACTGTCCCCCTAATACAGAATTGGTCAAATATAACGAACCTGACACCAGGGGTTTAGCTGCTTCCCCCATGGAAAGATAGCTTGTGAGGGCTCAAAGTTTGTCTGTGATATTGGTAGTTTAGTCACTTAGCAGTGGTTTGAACTACATCATTTCGGTGCATAGAGGTGCATGTTGCTGAGCTTGTGTATGACCTCTGTTCCTGTCATCATGGCCAGTTTGTCCATAAGCTCACTGGGCAAGTAGAATGATGGCTAAAGAGAAGCTTCCAGACATCAACAGAATGGTTCATCGTGTCCAACTGCCTATTAGATCCCCTCTGAGGAGGTTGTTCTCTGGAGGGCATTTACACGGAAACAAATATCCTTAGACTCTGCACATTTGGGGAATTCTATCTACCCGCCTCTTTCCCAGACCTCTCTGTCACCACTTTTTCAATAATTTTCTTTCCAAGCCCCTAATCACCAGCCAAACTATTAGCCGCCTCTCATGAATTAGTGTAGATCCCTACCCTACAAGCAAAATGAACAGTCATGTGCCCTGCTTGAAGTAACGCCCACTGAGGGGGTTTACCTTCACCACCAGCATTCAGGTACTATGGAAGCTGCTCACCTTTGTGTGGTCCCAGTATATGAGCAGAACCACCTATAAACCAGGTCTGGTTCTTTTTTTTTTTTTTTTCTTCTTCTTCTTTAGTTGTAGGAACTCCCTATGAAGCTATAGAGGTAGATTGAAGAATGGAGGATTGTACCAAGTGTAGGAGCCACGGGAACATAAGCTACTTTCTCATGCAAATTACTCATGTGTGTAGGCCCTGCTCATATATTCTATTTATACTTGAATATGAAATGATGCTGTGCACTGTTTATTACCTCACAATGCTAAATGATTTTCTTGCCTGGCTAACGAAGGATCCAATCAAAAGCTGATTTGGTTGTAGTCTCATTTTCATTTTTGAAGGAATTTTTGTGAAGAAATTCTGTTATGATGAGATATGCCGTTTCAAATTTTCTAAGTTTTGTGACAGTTGCTTTCCTGTCAGTTGGGAATATTGTCTCGAGTGTTTAGTCTGGTAATATTTATGTATACGGTATTCTTTTAGCAAATTCACAGCATCATTGGACTCCACTTCTCAGCATTTTTGGAGCTTGTGAGAGATGAAAGAAAAGAAGAGAAAAATAAGGGACCCCCCCAATAATATTTTCTTTAGTTTCTGAGCCGTACCTGGGTCAACTGACAGGATGTAAAGGAGCGGAAAGGCTTTCTATTGAATCCCTCATTATTACCTCTTTGCAAATTCTCCCACCTTTACGTGTTCATCCAATACTGCCAGGAATTGGATGCAACTGGCATACGTGGAAGGCAATAGATTCCAGGTCTTTCCGGATAGGCAAGTATATTGGACAATTAGGCAACCATGCTTAAGGAATCTGAAAACGTCTAAAAACGGAAGTTGAAAACAATCTAAATATTAAAAAAGAGATGTCAGGAACATACATTTTTCAGGTGGCCGAAATAGCTCAGTGGGGAGAGCGTTAGACTGAAGATCTAAAGGTCCCTGGTTCGATCCCGGGTTTCGGCACACTAAGAGTTTTAGTTGATCCCAAGGGTGAGTTTCCTTCCTGCGCATTAATAAGGAATGTCGTAATGCAGCAGCCCCCGACATTTTTGGCACCAGGGACCGGTTTCGTGGAGGAGAATTTTTCCACGGACGGGGGTGTGGATGGTTCAGGCGGTACTGCGAGCGATGGAGAGCGGTGGGAAGGGATGGAGAGCGGTGGGGAGCGACGGGGAGCGGTGGGGAGCGACGGGGAGCGGTGGGGAGCGACGGGCAGCGGCAGATGAAGTTTCGCTCGCTCGCCCGCCGCTCACCTCCTTCTGTACGGCCTGGTACCTAACAGGCCGCGGACCGGTACCTATTCACTCGGATGATGCCCACGGATGTTGAATTCCCTTAGCATGCTAAAGCCTAATTGCACAATAAAAACAATGTTGCACCACAGTTCACACTTTTTGTTTTGTTTTGTTTTGTTTTCACATGATGTGCAAGCACTACTATTAAAAGTAATAACAATAAAATGTTATGGTTCAGAGATGCACGGGACACTGAAAAACTTGAGGAAAGATCACTGAGTCGCTGCAATGCCTAGTGCGCACAGCAGCAGTGGGAAGGGAAAAGGGTGCCACGTGCGGTCTCTGTTGCAATTACTCTCCGTGAGAGCCCGAAAGTAGCCATAGACGATGTGTAAATAAAGTGGCTGTGTTCGAATAAAACTTTATATATGGACACCGAAATTTGAATTTCATATAAACTTCACGTGTCACCCAATACTATTTTTCGT
Source organism: Eubalaena glacialis (assembly GCF_028564815.1). Taxonomy (NCBI): domain Eukaryota; kingdom Metazoa; phylum Chordata; class Mammalia; order Artiodactyla; family Balaenidae; genus Eubalaena; species Eubalaena glacialis. The sequence goes on along the minus strand of NC_083722.1, from coordinate 22,481,171 downwards.
TTTATTTTTCACCTTTAAAAATAAAAAACGGTACTCCTTTCGGCAGCACTTATACTAAAACTGGAAAGATACAGAGAAAATTCCCATGGCCTCTGCGCAAGGATGACATGCACATCCATGAAACTTTCCAAAACCATTCTTAGCTCGAACGCAATAGTTTACCAGCCACTAGGGTAGAAGAGTCCATTGTAAATACTCAGAACATCAAGCAGGCAAGATTTCAGTAGCCTTTTGCCAATTAGAAATAACTGGAGAATAAATGTAAACACACGGAACCTGAACCCCTAGGGATTCAAACTTTGTTTCCCCAGATTAAAAATTCTGTAATTTACCTAGTGAGCTACCCGAATCTACAGGTCTAGCTAGTGGACATGTATTCAACTAATTTATTTGGTAGATATTGTCCTAGTCGCAAACTCCTTGGCATTCTCTTTATTGCAGAGAAAATTCCATTTGAAAGAGATGCTATAATGCCTCACTCTCAGGAATACTTTGTTTTCCTCTCTCCTGTCTTTCTGTCCTCCGTTCCTTGAGGCGTCCAGAGCCAGAGCTGTAGCGTCCCCTACAAAAAGTCACAGCAAGGTTTGCAGGCCATATTGCTGCATTTAAGGTGTTTTATTTCTTGGTACATATTATGAATTCGTTCCCTTCTTTCTCATTTCCCCACAGCATTGAGCGCTGCTCAACATTAAGAAATTATGTAGGCCACCCCTTTCCCTGTGAATGATAATGACATTTTCAAACGGAAATGAATCCAAAAGTCATTCTATCTGTCTTTTGACTTCAGGATTCCTGACTGTAAAAAAGGATCTGGAGCAGGTGTTCTAGGAAATCTGCTTGGCTTTGAAACTTGCCCTGTTACATGTTGGCTGTGAACTAGTGGCCAACTAATTACTTCACCTCTTAGGGAGTCTGTTTATCAAGGAGGTGATATAATCATTTAATGTAACCCACTGTTATTACTATTATCCACTTGTTACCTCCAGCTACATTAAACAAGCACTGTTTTTTATTTTGAAAGTTTGAAAAAATAAATGTGTCATATTGACCACAGTCAGAACTCAACCTAGAGTTCTGTGAGCAGGATTTCAACTTGCCCTTGGGAAACCCAACAAGTTTCAATGCCTCAAAACTCAAACTCTCCAACACCTGGCAGTAAGTGGTGCTCATCATCTATCACTCACTGGGAAGAGGCTGCTTGATTCAGTTCAAGTGCACTTGCTCTTAGATTTGGGAAAAGTTTGAAATCAATAAATTAAAGGGCATAAAGAAGAAAAATTAAAAAGTGGAAAGACCCATCCCCAATTCCTCAAGTTTGGTGAGGGTGGGGGAAGCAATGTACATTTTCTATAGTGAAGAACATGGGACTTACAGGTAATTTCAGTTAAAGGAAACATCATCCTACTAAAAACATGAGCCACATTTTTGTTTCCTTAGCTTTTCCTCCACCATATTCTAGAACGTGATAAGCTAGCGATCAGTGCCTGGTGTGTGCTGGGAAAAAATTGCTGCTCCCAGAGCTTCCTGCCTATTCAAGTAATGGAGCCACGACAGAAACCTAGAGAGAAAGTTATAATTGCCTTATTTCAAGGGTTTTGGGGTTTCTTATGTCTTCTAGCCCACTAACCCTTTAGGCAACACTGAAGGTAACAAAATGGCTCTAGATTTTTCTATGAATGAACCCACAATGAACTTATGGAATCTTACTCTAGCCAAAATACATGTGATTTTAGAACTTTAATTCAACAAGTGTCTGAGTAATCTGTTTGAGCCACTGGCCTGTCAATTCAGACTGAACTTTTGAAGTCCCCATGTTCTGTAACAGACAACAGAGTCATTCTTACCATCCTCAGAGCAAAAGTTGAGGATCCTTTGACGTTGGCCATCTCCTCACTCAGACCTAGTATTTTAGTCAACTCTCTGGTCTAGCGGTCTTATTTCATCCATTACTTTGTATTCCTTTATTGTTTCTTATTCATTTTAATGCTCAGTGTTTCCAAGATTGTCTCGAAGATACTGTAATCTGTTGAGCATACTATCATCTTTAAGCACTTTCTTACATTCTGACACAGAATGATATTCTAGGTGACAGCAAATTCTTACAATGGGATCTGTATGAAGAAATTAAGTTGTGGGGCTGGTTCTCCCAGTTGTTCCTTGAGTGTCACTGATTCTAGGCTCTTATTTTCCTTCTTCTATTCACCTTTTGTAGGTTGACAAGTGTGAATAGATCCTAGGAATGTACCTTTCTGCCTAGCATGAAGATGCCTTTCTCTTCATGTAGCCTGGGAAGAGAATGCAATAAAGGAATTTCAGAAATAATGGAATCGTACATAAGGGATTTTTGTACTAACAATTTCAGGTTCTGGAAACACAAGGCAGTTAGATATTGCCATTAAATTTTATTCCACGAGTACAAAGAGTAAGGGGGTGTAGCTCAGTGGTAGAGCGCGTGCTTAGCGTGCTCGAGGCCCCATGTTCAATCCCCAGCACCTCCAATCGCAGGTGAGTGTTTCTCATTCTACGTGATGAGACCAGCTCCTTGTGAGTGTTCGTATTTCTACCTAAAACTGGCCTTCGCTTTTTGGAATCACTTCTATCCTCACCATATTGAGCTACCTCCTTATTTTGCGGGGAAAAAAAAAAAAAAAAAAGAAGTGAAATATGGGAATTCCCTGGCGGTCCAGTGGTTAGGACTCCGCGCTTTCACTGCTGAGGGCTTGGGTTAAATCCCTGGTTGGGGAATTAAGATCCTGCAAGCCGCACGGTGCCGCCAAAAAATTAAAAAATAAAATAAAATAAAGTGAAATACATCTAGTTTAGCATTCAGTAAGTTAGTTTAAGTAGAAATAATGTAATTTTAAATGGCTTTTTAAACTAATAACATCAAACTGTAAATTGAAAAAGCAACTTAAGCCCTGCAGAAAGTAGGCATAGAGGGAACTTTCCTCAACATAATAAAGGCCATATATGACAAACCCACAGCCAACATTGTCCTCAATGGTGAAAAACTGAAACCATTTCCACTAAGATCAGGAACAAGACAAGGTTGCCCACTCTCACCACTATTATTCAACATAGTTTTGGAAGTGTTAGCCACAGCAATCAGAGAAGAAAAAGAAATAAAAGGAATCCAAATCGGAAAAGAAGAAGTAAAGCTGTCACTGTTTGCAGATGACATGATACTATACATAGAGAATCCTAAAGATGCTACCAGAAAACTACTAGAGCTAATCAATGAATTTGGTAAAGTAGCAGGATACAAAATTAATGCACAGAAATCTCTTGCATTTCTATACACTAATGATGAAAAATCTGAAAGTGAAATTAAGAAATCACTCCCGTTTACCATTGCAACAAAAAGAATAAAATATCTAGGAATAAACCTACCTAAGGAGACAAAAGACCTGTATGCAGAAAATTATAAGACACTGATGAAAAAAATTAAAGATGATACAAATAGATGGAGAGATATACCATGTTCTTGGATTGGAAGAATCAACATTGTGAAAATGACTCTACTACCCAAAGCAATCTACAGATTCAATGCAATCCCTATCAAACTACCACTGGCATTTTTCACAGAACTAGAACAAAAAATTTCACAATTTGTATGGAAACACAAAAGACCCCGAATAGCCAAAGCAGTCTTGAGAACAAAAAATGGAGCTGGAGGAATCAGGCTCCCTGACTTCAGACTATATTACAAAGCTACAGTAATCAAGACAGTTTGGTACTGGCACAAAAACAGAAATATAGATCAATGGAACAGGATAGAAAGCCCAGAGATAAACCCATGCACATATGGTCACCTTATCTTTGATAAAGGAGGCAAGCATATACAGTGGAGAAAAGACAGCCTCTTCAATAAGTGGCGCTGGGAAAATTGGGCAGGTACATGTAAAAGTATGAAATTAGAACACTCCCTGACACCATACACAAAAATAAACTCAAAATGGATTAAAGACCTAAGTGTAAGGCCAGACACTATAAAACTCTTAGAGGAAAACATAGGCAGAACACTCTATGACATAAATCACAGCAAGATCCTTTTTGACCCAGGTCCTAGAGAAATGGAAATAAAAACACAAATAAACAAATGGGACCTAATGAAACTTAAAAGCTTTTGCACAGCAAAGAAAACCATAAACAAGACGAAAAGACAACCCTCAGAATGGGAGAAAATATTTGCAAATGAAGCAACTGACAAAGGATTAATCTCCAAGATTTACAAGCAGCTCATGCAGCTCAATATCACAAAAACAAACAACCCAATCCAAAAATGGGCAGAAGACCTAAATAGACATTTCTCCAAAGAAGATATACAGATTGCCAACAGACACATGAAAGAATGCTCAACATCATTAATCATTAGAGAAATGCAAATCAAAACTACAATGAGATATCATCTCACACCAGTCAGAATGGCCATCATCAAAAAATCTAGAAACAATAAATGCTGGAGAGGGTGTGGAGAAAAGGGAACACTCTTGCACTGTTGGTGGGAACGTAAATTGATACAGCCACTATGGAGAACAGTATGGAGGTTCCTTAAAAAACTAAAAATAGAACTACCATATGACCCAGCAATCCCACTACTGGGCATATACCCTGAGAAAACCATAATTCAAAAAGAGTCATGTACCAAAATGTTCATTGCAGCTCTATTTACAATAGCCAGGACATGGAAGCAACCTAAGTGTCCATCATCAGATGAATGGATAAAGAAGATGTGGCACATATATACAATGGAATATTACTCAGCCATAAAAAGAAATGAAATGGAGGTATTTGTAGTGAGGTGGATGGAGTTAGAGTCTGTCATACAGAGTGAAGTAAGTCAGAAAGAGAAAAACAAATACAGTATGCTAACACATATATATGGAATCTAAGGGAAAATAAAGGTCATGAAGAACCTAGTGGCAAGACGGGAATAAAGACACAGACCTACTAGAGAATGGACTTGAGGATAGGGGGAGGGGGAGGGGTAAGATATGACAGGGTGAGAGAGTGGCATAGACATATAAACACTACCAAATGTAAAATAGATAGCTAGTGGGAAGCAGCCGCATAGCACAGGGAGATCAGCTCGGTGCTTTGTGACCACCTAGAGGGGTGGGGTAGGGAGGGCGGGAGGGAGGGAGATGCAAGAGGGAAGAGATATGGGAACATATGTATATGTATAACTGATTCACTTTGTTATAAAGCAGAAGCTAGCACACCATTGTAAAGCAATTATACTCCAATAAAGATGTTTAAAAAAAATAATAAAATAAAAAGCAACTTAAAAGGATTTAAATATGATAAGATGTGGAAAGACATACTCATAATTTCTCAGATCTTCATGCATTTTTGAGTCGAAGTGACAAATTAGCTCTAATATATCACACACTGTAACATGCTCCCTCTGCACATGACTATGTATGAAACCAGAATATGTCATGCAAAATATGCCTCTTTGACATGAAAATTATTTTGAGCTGAAGTTAATTAAGATGCAAAAAAACACACAAAAAAGCTCTATCTACCCTCCCATATCCGCCCAAAGGCAGGATATAAATTCTCCTTTTACTGGAGACAAACTCTTATCAGCCCAGAGACTCACCAGAGGAATCTGCAAACAAATCTTACTCCACTAGTTTCCTTCCATATATTTAATTTCCCACAGTTTTCTGCCCTTGGAAGATGAAAACTGCATTCCTCGATCCTGTCATTTGTCTACAAATTTACTGTTCTTGGTTGAATATACTTCATTAGCCGCGGTGCTAAGCCGCCACTTTGAGTTACTTTTTGTTTAGGTTTCTTCTGCGTGATGCCTGTTGCACACATTAACAAGCTCTGTTTTTCTCTTGTTAACCTACCTTTATGTGTAAGAGTGCCAGCTGAAAGCCTAAGTTGAATAAAGTGTTGTCTCTCCCGTTGTAGTATGCTTCCCTCTCCACATTCTATACACCAAGCAAGTTGGACAGCACGCCATTAGAGCTACACACTATTAAAATGAGTCAAGTCCTCTGATCACGCACTTGGGATTGAAAGCAATTACAAGATCCTCTAAAATTTCTAAATCCTTGCTTTTCATTTCTAGACTTATTCTTGGAGAACCAGTAGCAAATAATGGAAATCAGTGGGGACAGGTATTTTTCCGAATTTCTGGGATTATGTGAGAATAGAGTGCACGAAATGAAGTACTGGGTTCGGTTTCTAGCACCTTTGTTCCTGCCCTTTTCTTTTATTCTCTTAAACCATGTTGGCACAAACGTTTCCCACTTTCCTCTTTATATTCCCTAACTCACTTTTTCTTGCTCATAGCAAAATTAACTTCATACCCATTTGCTCCTGATCCCTTTCCACTCTAAGGCCTCATCATCATTGGTGATGTCTGTCTTCCCAAGGAACATTTAATTGAAGGAAACAAAAAAGAAAGATCTGGCTCATTCAGGATTTCCTGAACCCAAAACGACAAACATGGCAGATTCACATCGTCAAGCTTGAGCAATCAATTCCATTGGTAGTATTATTGAGGAGCATGAGGGAAAAAGAACAGAAAGAGAGAAGAAAAAAAAAAGTAAGACATTCTCAGTCAATTATCTCTTAGAAAGCATTATTCTTTCAACTGTTCCTGGGTTAATTAAATAACTGCAGGCCAGGGAGAAGCCACTAGACTGTATCCAGTTTAGTAATTTCAGAAATAGTGTAATTTAACCTGGTAGACTTTCTCCAGACAACTCTTAGCTTACAAAAAAAAAAAAAAAGACGGAGAGATAATATTTTATGAAACAGCCAGAAGAAGGTAGAAGTAGGGGGGTGTAGCTCAGTGGTAGAGCGCGTGCTTCGCATGTACGAGGTCCCTGGTTCAATCCCTGGCACCTCCACTTACATTTTATCAACCCCTTTTCTCATATCCTCTGCGAAAAGAAGGGCAGTGGATTGCTTTTATAGTTTTCCCATTTTTATTGCCTCTGGCTTACCACCTCCCAGGGCGGGGCATCAGCAAAATGAAGACAAGAAGAAGGAGAGAGAAAGAGAGGAAGAGAGGAAGGAAGGGAGGGAGGGAGGGAGGAAGGGAGGGAGGAAGAAAGAAAGGAAGGAAGAGAGGGAAGGAGGGAAGGAGGGAAGAAGGGAAGAAAGGAAAAGAAAGACATTCACATCAGACATTTCACTTCCAAAGCAAGAAGCCTCCCACCACAACTGGCATATGCAAATAAAGACAGGACAGAAAAAGGACAGAATAAAGGGGAAGATAAACAGCCCTATTCTTTTAGTTCTTTTAGTTGTATGAGCAGTCAGATCTGCATCATCTAACAGACAAGAGAAAAGCTTTCACCTGACTCCCCTGCCTCCCCCTTCTCATCCCCACCTCCTTTACCTCCACCCCTCCATCCATTACTGGACGCAAGCAGTTGAGGTGGGGGAAGTGGATCCCAAATCTTTCTGAGTGAGTGACTGAGAGAACATTGAACAACCCAAACAGCAGCGCTAAGGAATGACGAGACTGTCAACGTGAACACTGGGAACATAGCTGGAAGTTTCAGGGTTGGAAGCTATTAGGTAGCAGGAATAGTTTGATTTGGGTGGAAATTAGGCTTAAGGCGTTAAAATTTTTTGTTAGAAGCTGGATTTTTGGCAGATGATAAGTTGGGTCTCATTGGAGATTTTCACGGGCCATGTAGTAGAAAACACCCAACCCCATACACACACTCCTGGCTGAAATAAAACCGCAACGATTTTGGTGAGTAATGAATTAAAATGTCTTCCCTTCTACATTTCCTACATTTGCCCACTGAATTCCAGTTTCTTGTTTTTAGAGTTTTAAATAAAGTCATAAGGTGGAATACATGATTTGACATCACACCAAAGATTTCTGAGATGCAACCAAAGGGGTAGTGTGTGCAGGGTTGGAGAGATGAACAGGGAGGGATAAAAACAGATGGATGCATAAATTTCTTGTGTTTCCTAAAATAAACACTATTGGTATAAACAAAGAGCTAATTAAAATTATAGAACAACTTTGTTGCTATACATAATTCTACATTAGGTGAATATATCAAAATCAGTTCCATTTTCAATTTTTTTTTGGATGCTAGTTTGTGTATCAAAGGAGTAGAATAATGTAAAAGCTGAATTTTGCAGAGCGAGGGAAGCTTGTTCGTGTGTACAAACAAAAAAGATTTCCATTTAGCCTCTCAAAGGCTAGGAGGGCTGAGAGGGTAGGATTAGCAACTCACAGAGGAAGATGAAGAAGACAGGACTCCAAAGACACTGGACCTTAGGATGCCCAGTTTACCCAGCAGCTGCTATAAACACCTAAAGCACAGACATCCAAGGGCATCGTTTTTGGACCCTCCCAGTTGAGAAATGCTTTTACAAAGCAGTGTCTATTTTAGGGCAGATGCCAAGTAGAGACTGCTTTTAAATTCCTTTTTGAGTGAATTATCTGTTGTCCTCTTTATTTTCCTTCCAGTGGCTCCTAGCAGCTCCTGGCAGAGAACAAAAGCTTGCCCTTGGTGTTTTCCGTGCCAGGAACACTGATGCATCTTCTCTCTCTTCCTCTTCATACTCACTGGATTAGACATGGAGCCTCCATACGGTCTCAGATAAATGAAGGCAGTGGGCAGAATCATGAAAGACAGAAAGTCTCTGAAGAGCACTGGGACTGTAGACACTGTAGCCCCCAAGGGAATCCATATTCTGGGTACTTTTCCCAGGGAAAGGAAATAACTAATACCTAGGACCTCTAAGATTCACCTTTGGCTCTCTGATGGTCAGTGTGCCTCAAGTGGCTTCAGCTTGGACCTTGGGATTTGTTTCTCCTTCTCTGGTCATCTCCATGGTATTACCGGTTTCCCACATCGTCACAGCAGGGGACTGTACCTCCAGTCTGCTCCTGACTGCCAGAGACCTAGCAAGAAATTCAGGGGAGTGAGTACAAAGAAGGGAACTCAAAAAGTTACCTCTGGAAATTTAGGTCCAGATGGAAAGAGAAGACAGAAAACCTTCAGCTACTAAAGGAAAAGGGGTAAGTGTCTGCCACAGACAATCACTGGTTCTGGCACTGTTTGAACATGAGATGAATTTGAAATGTGTAGGAAGCAACTTCATGATGATGAAGATGTCTGGTAAGTAAGGTCATACCTGAGTCTATAATTCAGCAGATAGCTTGCATCTAGAGACCTGGATTTTCACTTGGCTATGGAAGAGAAGGCCCCTGAGATGAGAGTAGCACACGGACTGAAAAAGACCCATTGGAATTGGAGAATTAGGAGTCATTGGTATACATTGCAGGAAAACAAAAGAATGGCTGGCTTTAGATTGATTTCGGACCTTGCGGCTCTTTGTTTCTGCTTCGGGTATCTTCCCTACTTCTCTCAGCTTGCTTCAAAGTCTGCTCCACAGCTAGCTCTCAGGAAGGCATTTCCATTCCATCACCAAGGAAAGTCCCAAGAATGGGGCATTTTTCTTGTCTTCAAATTCCTCCTTTCCCCCAACTTCATCCTCCTCTGCATCCAAAGCTGCCTAAAAGACCACAGAGGTAACGCAGAAGAATACAAAGAAGAAAAGTTAAGTATTTTATTTGTTGGGCTTCAGTATTTGTAGCACGTGGGTTCCGTAGTTGTGGCTCGCGGGCTTTAGAGCGCAGGCTAATTGGGGCGCTCGGGCTTAGTTGCTCCGCAGCATATGGGATCTTTCCGGACCAGGGCTCGAACCCTTGTCACCAGGTTTGGCAGGCGGATTCTTAACCACTGCGCCACCAGGGAAATCCTCAACGTTAAGTATTGCGGGAGGCGGGTAGAGACAGGGCGGATAGAGGGGGATTTAGGTCCTTCCGGAAGGGAAGAGATGGCAGAGCGGAAAGAATTCACAAAACCTACCAAGAAATGCAGAGCGACAGAGTGTGTCTAGCAAACCTAGGGCAGCAACACGGTTGGGACCCGGCAACTGCTTTCCTTATTGAGGTTCTGTTTTGAAAGACAGAAGGAGGAGGGAAGAGGGAGGAAGAAACAGAATACAACAACCTCTTTCGGACGGAATTCTCTCCGGAATGTGAGAGAGCAGGGAAATGTGTGGGCTGGGAAAGGAACTAGCACTTTGTATGCCTAGAGAGCATCTCACACCTCAGGCACTCAGGCGCAAAAACACTTCCCGCCTATTTTGTCCGACAGGTAACCCAGATATGAATTTTGGATGAAGTCCGAAAGCATATTTTAGAAGAGGCCGGACAGTAATTTATACTATTAGAAAGCTCCGCAGACTCAAAATCTGGCAGGTTTGGGAAACCCTGACTGGAGTGTCAAAACCCGGAACCTGGATGGAGTGGACTGAGTTATTGGGAAGATCTCACGCAGGAGGTGGCAGAGTGGACCAGAGCGGAAAGGCGAAGCAGTGCGTGAATGGGAAGAGGGAGGAGGCGAGGTTGGAGTTAGCAAAGTAGGGAGAAGAGGGCTTGAATATGGATCTCTGAACATGAATAGGATTTGGGTAGATGGGTAGGAAGGACGTGTCCAAGCTCCACCTCTCTTCTTTGCATCCTATAGGTATAAGAAAATGTTGGCTTTCCGTGGTTTTAGGGAAGTGAGCAACAAACTTTTGTCCCACAAGAAGATCCCACTCATTTTTACCCAAACTGTTGGCTTTTGAGAGCATCGTGGGGCTCTTTCCATAGCTGAGGTAGCTCCTCAGAGCGTTGGATTTTTGAGGGAAGTCAAATTGTTTCAAACCTGTTGCCTGTTGTGGTGGCAGCAAGTTAGTGCAGAAGTGAGATCCGCCGGCTGCTTTTGGCTTGAGTGTGTGAGGTACTTGGGCCGGCGACTTGTTTTTACGCTTTGAGAACTCAAAATTGAAACCAACCTAACGAACTTACCTTTACTAGGCCGTGAGAGAACCTTATGTTGGCGGGCCCGGGTAGCTCAGTCGGTAGAGCATCAGACTTTTAATCTGAGGGTCCAGGGTTCAAGTCCCTGTTCGGGCGAATATGAGCTTTTCTTTCCTAATATCCAAAAAAAAGTGTTCCTGCTCTGGGCTATGAACTGCCAGAGGCAAGCGGATTAATCTTAAATGTTTGATACCTTCGCCCAAGTAAACAGGAAAAGGGGGTGGGGGTGGGGATGGGGGTTCTGATCTTGGAATGTGTGCGGAGAATAATGAATCCCCTTCTGAATGTTGGCAGTCTGTTGTGTTTTTGCTTTGTGGTTGTTAGATCGAGCTTGGAACGAGTAGTAGCTTGGGTTTGAACATGATTAAGATGCCTGCAAATTTAAGATGGAGATATTTGGCAACCACAGTGATCCCTAAGATGGCAACTCTGCAGCAATCTGTGATTGGTAGGGGTTTTATTATTATGGAAAAGAGAGACAGTATGTAGAGCGAGAATGTAAAAGGGCTTATTGTGATTTGAAGATTGGGAACTCATTAACGGTATTCCCGGGAAAAAGGTGTATTAAGCTAGACTGATCTTGGACTCCACATAGTATAATGTTCCTTGAACTTCCTTAGAAATCCTGGGAAATGCTTAGAAATCTAGGTGAGGTGATAGGTATCTCATCTCCTTTTTGCCCGCTTCTGACCATATGAGAGTTTTGTTCATGTTCACAGAAATCCCATGAAGTAGAATTTGAACTTGGAAGGACCCCATTTGTCGGGAAGAACTTGTCTCTCAGTTTGTCCAATAGATTCATCTGACTGCCAGAATAAAGAATAGGAAACAGAAAAGTGACAGGTCTCAATGAGGGAGAGAAATGTGTGGGGTGGGGAAATGGGGCTGGCTTTAATTTGCCTCTGCGTCTTGGTGTAAAGCACAACTAGGATCATGTCCATTGTCCCTGGTAAATCATTACATTGTGACAGAAGCAAACTGGATTCCAAGTGGGGTCTTGTACATTCCTGATATAAGCAAAAGCACGGTAAATTGGGAAACACTGCCCAATATAATATGAGCCACAAATGCCAACCACATATATAATTTTAAATATTCTAGTAGTCACATTGAAAAAAGTAAAAAGAAACAAGTGAAGTTAATAACATATTTTATTTAATTCACTATATCTAAAATATTATCATCTCAGTAAATAATCCATATAAAGGCATATTACCTAGATAATTTACATTCTTTTTTTTTTCTTACTAAGTCTTTGAAATCTGCTGTGTACTTTACAGTTACAGTACATCTCAAGTTGGACTGGTCATATTTCAAGTACTCAAGAATCACATGTGCTAGTGGCTACCATATTGGACAGCAGAGTTCTAAGGATTAATGCATTTGAATAAACAGAAGAAAATATATAGATGTGCAAATTAGAGCAGTTTTGTAACTCAACTCAAAATCTATATGCAAAATTTCACTCATATTTGTGAGGTGTGCCAACTAAAAATTGGCACTTGCCATCTATCTCTACAAGGATTAAATCACTAGCCACTGCAGCCACTGACCTTCAACACACCCTGAAAGGAGTTAGGAGTGGAGATCAGAAGTGAGGCACTCTGTGCTCTGGGAAAAACTGGCACAACAGGCCTTCAAATAGTTAGATATTTTCAGGAGATTTTATGAGCCCAAATTCTTACATCTTGTCATATCTAGAAAAGCACTAAAATCATTAACGGTGACATCTGCTCCTCCTGACTAGCAGCAAGCCTCTGCCAAAATGTGTGCTTAACTGCACGTACCCCCTTCACCAAAGTCTTATATAATACTGACCTTCCCCCCTACGTCTTCGGCGCCGTTCCTCAGAGCTATCTGAGACACTGTCTCCTGGGCTATAGTCCTCACTTTGCCCCAAATAAAACTTAACTCACAACTCTCACATTGTGTTTTTTTGGTTTTGTTTTGTTTTTTCCAGTCGACATGTGTCAACTGAAATAAAAATGCACAATGCGGGAGCTATGAGTTTCAGTTTTATTTGGGAACTTATTGAGGACTACAGTCCAGGAGCGGCTATGTGCAAATACTGGTAAATTGCCACTATGTAAGGTTACCTGAATTCTTTCTGATAAAGTGCTAATATTTAATATCCTTTTACCATCCTTTATCTTTCCTATACCTAAAGACTAATATCTGTTTTCCTGTGAATGACAGAGATTGTCTTCTACCCAAATCATTCACTCATAAAAATGCATGTTAAGACTTGAGAGGGAACATGCCATTGGATATTTCTGCCAGTGGATAGTCCCCCCATTACTTTCTGTATACAGAAAGCCATATTTAAAATTTCTAAGTAAGTGGTCACATTTCCACAAGACTCTGAATCCCTCAGTTTTCAAGAAATTACTTTGGGAGCCACTGGGGAGAGAGATCCTTCTGTTCACAAGAAAGTCAACTTCAAAAGGTTGATATATACTTTTAAAAAGCTATTTAAGTACATATATGCTTTGAAAACAGTGTGTCACAGTAAAAAGATAAAATATATATTTGAAAAGAGATTCAGATATACATATTTTCAACAACGGACTTTCTCATAAACAAGGTAAAATTTACATCTGAAAGGAAATTCAGATACACATTTGAAAAGAAAGAGAGTTACAATATCTTTCAGGGAAAAAAAGGAGGGAAGAGAGTAAAACAAAGAATATTAGTTGGACTTTAGAGTCTTCTAATTGGTATAATGTTATTTTGATTATGAGGGAACTCTGTTCTCATCAGGAGTTCCATGTGTGTCTGTTAGATAAATTGCACAATTCAAATATTATGTATCCATACTTTATTTCTGATGGTAATTACTGAGCACAATGGGTTATAATCCCCCATTATGGATAAAAATGGACTATTTAATAATTGGTGTGGCAAAAGCTGGGTAGTTACCTGGAAAAAAAGTTTTGACTCCATATCCCACAACTCACAGCAGGATGAATTCTAAATGGTGTTTGAGATTTATGAAAACAAAACTTAGTAGTACTTCAAAAACACATGTGAAATTTTCAATAACTTTGGAGTGGGGAAGGCTATTGAATCAGTTGTGATTCAAAACTCCAAAATTATTTAAAGGAAAATTTTGACAAATTTGATTACAAGAGAGCTTCTGAAAGAGTGGTAAGAGTATAGGTAGAGTGTGTTTAGTAGTTTTATCCTTTTCTTACTTTCCAAATTTTCTGCAATAAATATGTTATTTGAATAATAACAGAGTAAAACAGAACAAAACAAAGCCTCCTGTAAAACAAAGTAAAAATCCGCAAGCAAAGTCAATGAAAAATTCAGACTGGGAAAATAGAATTGCTATTCATATAACAAAAGTAATAATTTCCCCGTGTCACTCAGCATAGGCTTGATCATGATGTAAAAGAAAACATCCACAAAATCTCAATGGCTTAAACAATAAAGGTACATTGTATATTTTCCCTCATTGGTTGGCTGTTGGCTCTTCAATATTCTCAATCTGGGATTTAGGATGATAAAGTAGTGTAGGGGAGAGGAAAAAACATCTTTTCCTCTACCCATCTTAGCTTCGTTGATTGGAACTGTGCAAATTAAACCGACAAAAACCAGATTAACAAGAGAGAAACAGAAGTTTATTAATGCATGCATCATGCATACACATGGGAGGATTCAATGATAAATGACTCAAAGGGGTAGTTAGCCCTGAGCTTATATAGTGTCTTAGGAAAGAAAAATAAATTTGTAGAGAAGTGATGAGATAAAGGGAAAAGGTTTTAAAGGCTTTTGAAGGCAGAAAACTGTGGGAAGGTAAATATCTGAGGGAAAATAATGGAGTAGGGTTTGTACAACTCCCTAGCATTTGGTGTTGTCAGTGTTCTGAATTTTGGCTATTCCAATAGGTGTGTAGTAGTATCTCATTGTTGCTTTAATTTACAATTCCCCGATGATGTACGATGTGGAGCCTCATTTTGTATGGTTATCTGTCATCTGTGTTTCTTCTTTGATGACTTATCTGTTCAGATACGTTACCTGATTTATAATCGGCTTTTCATTTTCTTGTTGAGTTTTAAGAGTTCTTTGTATATTTTAGATACCATCCCTTTATCAGATACGTGTTTTGCAAATATTTTCTCCCAGTCCATGGCTTAAGAGTGTCTTTCGCAGAGCAGCAGTAATTTTTAATTTTAATGAAGTCCAATTTATCATCATGAATCGTGCCTTTGGTGTTACCATTTTCACTTTTGAAGAGTTTCTGTTCTCTGCTGTATGACTTCTGAAGTGAGAGACAAAAATCACTGCAGCTGGGTCTGGGGTCAGAAAAGCCCTTTCAGTAGATTGTAGTAGTGCAGCGAGGCTGCGGGTGCAGAAGCGCTCCGGACCCGGATGCTGGTTTAGGAGGTCTTGTCCAGGTTCATTCTTCCACGGCGTAAAGTAGCCTGCGGAACGAGAAGCTGGCCACTGGATAAAGGAAAGGGGGAAACAAAGGAATGCGGGCTTCTTTAAATCTAAGATTCTTCATGAAGCCAAAGTTCACAGATAACCACTCCGGTTATCTGTGGTCAGGTGGGCTAGAAGGTCTCTGTGGGACAAGCCGTTGCCTCTGGGGACAAATATTAGGGCAGGATTTTCGCAATTTCATCTATCTGGACAATTTTCTTTTTTTTTTCTCCTCCAAGCGGGATCAAGTTGGAAGACGCAGCTCCAAAGATTCATTTGACTATTCAACTTACTCTGCTGCAAAAAAATTGGGTCGCATTTTCCATGAGCCTTTGTTTTGGCTCGTAGACCATTTTTCAAAGGGTCCTGAAAAATCCCTCAGTTCTTTCCACCGGGGGTTCGATTTGACTGACGGGAGAGAAAACAATTGTGCTGAAACTACTAAAATAAGAATAATTGTGCTGAAGCTACTAATATTGGGCTCTGTTCTCAGTAACAATACGAGTTGGATGTTGTCGGCGGGTCTCGGAAGGGGGCTACTTGGGTATAATCCGAAAGAGGCTTTAGGTGTAATTCGCCTTCAATGACGGCTACTCTCTAGTTGGAAACAAAAAAACCCAAAATTGTGCACAACGCTTTGCGATTTTAAAGGGACAGGACTGCTGCCCGGTAACTGACCTTCAGTAGGGGATGTAGCTCAGTGGTAGAGCGCATGCTTCGCATGTATGAGGCCCCGGGTTCGATCCCCGGCATCTCCAGTAGGTCTTCTCGTTTTCGTTGTTGTCTAATTCAGCCTTTGGCCTTGCATTATAAAATATTTTAGCTCTTTCTCATTTTCCCCCCATTATCATTCCCTTTAAATTGAGCTATTTTCCATCTATGTGCTTATTTCTCTTCCGTTTTGTTAAATAACCACCGCCATTTCCCCTGCTTCCTGGAAACTTCCTTGGGGTGTCTTATTATGCAGTGAGTAGTACAAAGCCAGAGGGACAATTCACAGGTAAATTCATCCTATGAATGCACCCAGGAAGAGGGAATACAGCTGCATATCAAAGAATTATTTAGCTCAATTAAAGGAGGTCCTATCCATTCCCACTATCCACTGGAAAATAATCAGTAAAAATAAAATATCTCAGTAATTTTTTTTAAGGGGAGAAGAAGGTAGCATGTTTTTTAGTATTGATGTGGTAGTTGCACATCACTATTCAAGGGTACACCCTATGACCATAGAGAACTTCTTTATGCATAGTTACTAACCTAGTTACCATTTTATTTCTCACTGCATCTTTGGCATTACTCAACGCTTCTGTGCAGAAAAACTGGTCACAGTCCAGTACAGGAGGTCTGGAAATGTAGTAAAGGTTAGGAATAGCCTGTGGAAATGGAAGGCACCCTTAATAGCATGACTGTTCTCCTAGCAACCAGCCCCTAACTCTAGAAGCAGGCCAAAGCTCACCTCATTAACATAACAAAAACACCTTTGTCTCTCTCATCACTTAGGAAATTCTGAGGATTTTAGGAGCTCTGTGCCAGCAGCAGGGCTGAAGGCCAAATGTACATTTCTTATTATAAATCACAATATTAATAATGTATACCCAGATGTGAAATTGCTGCATCATATGGTAGTTCTATTTTTAATTTTTTGAGGAACCCCAAAAACCTTTTTTTCTCCTTTCTTAGCTTATCAGTTATAATTCTTTAACTTTTTTTAGTGGTCCCTCTAGAGTTTGTGGTATACATTTACAATTAATCCAAGTTCACCTTCCAATAACCCTGTACTTCTTCACAGGTAGTGTAAATACCCTTGTAATAAAAAAAATCCTACTTTTCCTCCCTCCTAGCTATTGTATTATTGCTATCATTTATTTCAGTTATATATAAGCATACATAAGTATATATACAATATTTGCATAACCATATAATCAAATACATTGTTGCTATTATAATTTTGAACAAACTGTTATCTGTGAGATCAACTAAGAAAAATAAAAGTTTTTATTTACCTTCCCATATCCTTCTTTGATATTCTTCCTTTCCTTATGAAGATTTGAATTTCTGACCTATATGATTTTCCTTGTCTCTAAAAAACTTCCTTTAACACGTCTTCAAGACTGGTCTACAGGGAACACATTCCCTCCATTTTTGTTTGAGAAAGTTTTTATTTCTCCCTCACTTTTGAAATTTTGCAGGGTACAGAATTCTAGGCTGTGGTTTTTTCTCTCAACACTTTAAATATTTCACTCTAATCTGTTCTTGTTTTCATGGTTTCTTAATAGAAGTCAAATTAATTCTTACCTTGGTTCCTCTATAGGCTAGATGTTTTGTTTTGTTTTGTTTTGTTTTTCCTCTGACTTCTTTCAGGAGTATTTTCTTTACATTTGATCTTCTGTAGTTTGAAAATGATATGCTTATATATAGTTTTCTGTTTCTTTTTCCATTTATCCTTCTTGGTGCTCTCTGAACTTCCTAGATCTGTGGTTTGCTGTCTGACATTAATTTGGGGAAATTCTCAGTCATTATTGTTTCAAATATTCTGCTCCTTTCCCTCTTTCTTTTCCTTCTGGTATTCCCATTATGCATATGTTATATTTTTTGTGCTTGTCCTAGAGTCCTTGGATATTCTGTTCTTTTTTCCCCCGCCTTTGTTTTCTCTGTTTTTCAGTTTTGGAGGTTTCTATTGATATAGCCTCAAGTTCAGAGTCTTTCCTTAGTTATGTCCACTCTACTAATAAACCTAACAAAGGCATTCTTCCTTCTGTTACTGTGTTTTTAATCTTGCGCATTTCTTTTTTCGTTGTTTGTTTTAGGATTTTCATCTTTCTCCTTACATTGCCTATCTGTTCTTGCATACTATCTACTTTATTCATTAGATCCTTTAGCATATTAATCATAGTTGTTTTAAATTTCTGGTCTAATAATTCCAACATCCCTGCAATGTCTGGTTCTCTTCTTGCTCTGTCTCTTGAAATTGTTTTTTGCCTTTTGATATGTTTTGTAATTTTTTCTGTATAGCCTGACATGGTTTACTTGATAAAAGGATATATAGGACTTTAGTAATGTAGTGGTGAGATGTTGGGGGAGGAGAAGCTTTCTCTAGTCCAATGATTAGGTCTTAGTCTTTTAATGATCTTTTACCTCTGGGTCGTGAACTTCACAACTGTTTCTCAGTTGTACCCCCCACCCCAAATGCCCCAACTTAGGTGGGACAACATAGCTAGAGTATGCTGGAGTTGGGTTTTTCCCTCTCTCATGTGAAAGTCTAGAGCCAGCTGGAACTGAGTATTTCCCTTCCTTCAGGACAATTAGGCTCTGACAAAACCCCAGCAAGTTAGGGTCTGGTTAAATAGATTCTTTAGTAGGCAGGCCTTGTTAAGAACAGCAGAGTGCTCTGACATATTTCAACATGGTTCCTCTTCTCCCCACTCTGCTGGAAGCATGAAGGAATTTCCCCCCAATATTTGCATATTTAATGTTAGAATCTGGTCAAACTCCTAGGGGTAAAACTCGCAGAAGTGTGGGGACGCCACCTCCACCCTGCGCCGGCCATGACTCAGGGTCCCTGGAGTTTTTAACTATCAGACTTGCTTACATGGATCCTTAAGCAATTTATCAATTACAGTTCTGGTTTTGGTTCTTCCTGTGGTTTCCACCTGTGAGTCACTGCTCAGGTAAGTCATCACTCCCTTTATTCACCTGTCTATCTCTCCAATCTTGGGGGCAGCCATTTGCCCTGTGTCCGCACCTCTCTTATAGATTCAAGAAGAGGTGTTGATTTTTCAGTCTGCTCAGCTTTTTCCTTCTTGATAGAACGGAGTGGTGACTTCCCAGCCCCTTATATATGGAACCAGACACTGGAAGTCTGTTTGCTAGTTTTTTATACGTTTTTGTCTCTGTACTTATTAGTGAAATGGTCCTATAATTTTTCCTTCTTGTATTTTCTCCACTGGGTTTTTGTATCAATATTATACTAATCTCCTAAAATAATTTATAGTTTTTCTGTTTTTCAGAATATTTTGTACAACACAGAGGTTAATACTTCCTTTACGATTTCATAGAACATGCCAGTAAATTGATCTCAGACTGGAAATCAAATTTTATGGAAATTTTGCTTCAATTCCTGATTCAGTTTTTTAAAATGGTAATATATTGAATCAGATTTTCTATAACTTTTTATGTTAGCTTTGATAAGTTATACATTTTTATACATTTTCCATTTCTTTGAATGGAATTGAGAGGATTGAAGCCAAATTTCATGATTTCTCACTTTTAAGATTTCCTAAGTAGCCACTGAAAATATTCTCCTGTTTATTCATTTATGCAAGCATCTATCTCTCTATCCATCCACTCATTTACATTTTAAAAATGATTCAAATATTTACTTACACTGGGTATTGTAATAAGTACTGATATACAATTAAGGATAACACAGTGTCTTAGCTAACCTTCAAGAGGACCCCCTATGATCCTTACCTCCTGGTAATCACACCCTAGTGCAGTCTTCTCCCACTTGAGTCAGTCACCAAGACATGATGGGGAACTGAGGTTTCCTACCCACATGTGAATGAGCCATCTTGGAAGCAGATCCTCCAGACTCAGTCCAACCTTCAGAGCACTGCATGCACAGTAGACACCCTGAGTTCAACTTCAAGGGACACCTGGTGCCAGAATTACCCAGCCAAGCCACACTGGAGTTCCTGACCCACAGAATCTGAGATAATAAATATTATTTTTTTTAACCCTGTACATTTTGGAGTAGTATTCAGCAATAGATAACTAATATTCACAGCAAGACTTTTTAACATTTCTCTTAAAGGAATAATCATTATTTACAAAAAATATACAATTTTTATCTGTTTCTCTCAAGCTTGCAGACTACTATTTGAAAATCAAATAACAATGCTAACTTAAGATGTGTGGCTCTCCTCACATGTTTCTCTTTTTATCCTGAAAAAAATCCGAAGATTTTAGGCTGATTGCCTAGTGTAACTTATCCACCAGAGGGTCATGGATCTACCATTAAAACAATCCCTGGCAAAAAGAAATGGAAAAACCATAATTATTTTAGATGACTCATGTTTTATGTTAACTGTCTGGGACCACCATCTCTACTACATGAATAAAATTTAGGTTCTCTTAGCAAGGTGAAAAGATGAGAAATGCTGGTGTCATCTTGGTCAAGCTGATTTCTCTGCCTTCATCTCCACCTTGCACCTCCCAACTCAAACCGTTCTGAACTACATACACTTCCACTCCTGTAGGCATGTTGTATCCTCAGTTTTCGTTTCCTTTCTATTTGACATTCTTATTCATTCTGCCAGGTTTGCTCACAGGTTACCATATCCGGGGACTTCCCAGAACTAGGCAAGGATAAAACCTTCTTGATTTGTTGAGACCCTTGTGAGGGAGTGATCTGAATTCCAAAGGACCACTCCCTCTGCAGAAAAATAAAGCAACCCGGAAGCAGAGGTTTTGCCTCAGTCTTAAAAGTAACACGTTTCTTACTTCCTGGCTTTTCTTTCCAAAGAATCAGAACAAGATCCGAGGATTCGTATTCCTTGGATTTGATTTGTATTCTTTGGATAAAATGAGGATCAGAGGCCTCAGGAAGCAATCCAACATCTTTACCCTTTAGCCCTCCCAGTTGCTAAGAGTGGAAGGAATTTATTTTTCTAACAGAAATACCTTCATTGGCTCCTTGTTTTCTAAGAATAGTTGCATAGCGGTTTCTGGAGTCCGGGACTAGGCTGCAGAATTGGGGAGGGGAATTGGGGAGGGGATAGTTTGGTAGGTTTCATAATTAAAGACAGTCATTGGCAAAGTATTTTTTTTATCCTTCCTGTAAGGAATTTTCCTTTGTCCCACATATCTTTTGGCAAACGAGAAAAGCACTCAGAAAAGGAGGGTCTGTGAGACTGTTTCCTACTCAGATTTCCGAGATCAGTGTATTCTCATCAGTCACTGAATGTCTGCAAGATACAGGTTAATAAGAATTCCTTGGTAACAGAGTTCTATAAAATAGAAGGTGAGAATTGTATCGTTTAGAAAAGAACGAAGTAATTTTGTTTTAAAATGTAAATTTGTTTTATTTCATGAAGGTGGTTTAGAAAACGCTTATTAAGCGCGGTGGGGATGTAGCTCAGTGGTAGAGCGCATGCTTAGCATGCATGAGGTCCCGGGTTCGATCCCCAGCATCTCCATGCTTTTTGTTTTCTAGGTCCGGAAACAATTCTCTTCTGCGTTACGGTCACAGCCCATTCCTGTAGAATCTGAAGATTAACCATCTTGCCTCCAGGTACTTAACAGTTTGCTCGGGTTATGCTAGTAACATTTCCGTTTAAACATTTTATTCCTTTCCATCCTCAGCAGGGATTAGAGATGGTCTTCCACAAAGTGAAATCAAGAGTGACTTTAGTCCCTGTTCCATGAAAAAACAAAATGACAGTTATTCATGTAAACTCTAAATGGAAGATTTGCGAACGGATTAGTATTTTCACTTAATTTTGCTGCCGGGGTTTCGAATGGGAGATGGGACGGTAGGCTGAGCTCCTGTCTCAGGTTTCATACTCTGAGGCTCAGTAAGAAAGATGGATTTCACGGGAAGCTCCCCTAGAAAGAAAATACACTCTTCCCAGGCCGGAGGCTGTGAAAGTATTGGGTAAATTTCGCTTCTCTCAGAAATCGAACACAAAGGAGTGAAGTAGAAACATTTTGACGCAGACATGTTTCCCCCTCAGTGCGTTTTGCCAGAGCTCGCAGCGTTCACATCGCTGTGGATTTGATTCCTTCTATACTGATCTCTTTTGTAATCTCTGAATTTGCCTCACTGATTCTAAAGTTACTGACTTTAATTCTCTCCAAAAATCCACTTCTCTTTCTAAACCTAGCCCTTTTACACCATTCATGTGGGTAAGGACTTTCTTTGGCTAGCTCCTTTGTGTGTTTTGTTGAAGGGCTATTCCCCTTTGGAATGCAACATCTCCTGTAACTTGGTGCTTTGGTCTCAACTTCCAATTTGTGACACCTTGTCACATTAGCAAGTGAAGGAAATTTAGAAAACAGTTTTCTGTTGTTCCGTTTATTTCTCAGCAAGGCCTCCAGCAGCTCCAGGCATTCCTTGCCTGGCTGTAGTTAAGGGCTCCTGAACCTTAGGGGATGGAATGTACCAAATTCTTAGAGGTACAAGAGCCCAGTGTTAAAAAATAATAATGGCTACGATCCTTTATGTTGGACTCTTTAATGATTTGGTCTGTCATTCATGGCTGGATCTAGTGCTTGTGCCTCTTGACTATTTAAGAAAAACCACAAAATTAAAGTATGGGTCTTAAAATGGGCCTTTGAAAGTGTGGTGCACTGAAGCTTGCATTCTATTAGCTAAATCATCCTGTGCTGTCATGTATTGAACAATTGGTCTTGCCAATATTTATTACAGACCTACAATAGTTTAACTCTGGTGTAGCTCTAAAGATATTAGAACACTTTGAACAAACTTAAAATAGTAGCCATAGTATCTACCAGCTGAGCGGTTAATAAGGAAATAGTTCACAGACTTTATCCTTTCTTGTTCCTCCCATTTTCAATGTGTCGTATTACCCACAGTCAAGTCTAGCAGTGGTGAGATACCAACAGTTCTACCTAGGAACCAGTTTTGAGTTGTAATTCTGACTTACCACCTGATTTTTTTGTCACTTCAGGTCACCAGACTATGATCAATTTCATCAAAGATTGTTTTTAAGATTTCTCTATTCCAAACCACATGAAAAGACTCACCTTAATTTAACCAATAAAAAAGTTTTAGGTGCAATTCAAGAACAGTGTCCTAACTAAATTATTTTATCTGGTAGGTAAAGTGTGTACTGGGTGATGGGAGGGAAAAATAAAATCAATACAGTTTCCCTGAGCCCACAAATTTCTTTGAAAGTGAAGCGGTGGTTCTACAACTTGGCTGCACATTGCAATCACCTGGAGAGCTCTAAAATTTTCTGATGCCTGGATCCCACTCTGAGAGATTCTAGTTTAATTTGTCTGGAGTGTGGAATGGACACCAGCGTTTTAAAAATCCCCCTAGATGATTTGAATATGCAGCTAAGGTTGAGAACCACTGGCCTACAAATTCTCTATTTAAATTATCTCCAAATATCCACAAAGGTAGGAGGAGGCATAAGAGAGGTATACCTGCAGGCTTATCCCTTTCTCAGTTAGTCTAAGCTTATCTAGAGACACCACTGGTGACTGAGGTAGTCACAGATACAGGAGCAGCCCCCAGACTGGCCAGGTCAAGGGCAGACAGGGGTGATCCATGGGATATAACTTAATTTCACATACCATTCTGCTAAGTAAAGAGAAGCACCTCTCTCTCTCTCTCTCTTTATCTTACCACAGTTGTTCAAGGACTGTGAAATGAAAACCGTTACTTCCTGAGATCCCTGTGTTTGCAAAGCTGGTCACTGGGAAGAAAGTAGATCACTTAATAATTCAGTGCCTTCCAGGACAGAACAAATATACTCTAAGTTTCCCCACCCACCCCCGCCAAAATTTAAATTTGGTGATATCTATCAGTGGTTTGAGATGGCTCTGACCTAGACTTGAAGCAAGGAGAGACACTACATTTTCTGAAATAAAATTTCCTCATGAAAAAGGGGATTTGATACTGATAACTTGGGGCTAAGACTTTATAATGGAAGGCTTGTTTTTTGTTTTTTAACATCTTTATTGGAGTATAATTGCATTA
Source organism: Eubalaena glacialis (assembly GCF_028564815.1). Lineage (NCBI taxonomy): Eukaryota > Metazoa > Chordata > Mammalia > Artiodactyla > Balaenidae > Eubalaena > Eubalaena glacialis. The sequence goes on along the minus strand of NC_083722.1, from coordinate 22,457,145 downwards.
CATTGTTGTGTTAGTTTCTGCTGTATAACAAAGTGAATCAGCTATACGTATACATATATCCCCATATCCCCGCCCTCTCGCATCTCCCTCCCACCCTCCCTATTCCACCCCTCTAGGTGGTCACAGAGCACCGAGCTGATCTCCCTGTGCTATGCGGCTGCTTCCTCCTAGCCATCTATTTTACATTTGGTAGTGTATATATGTCAATGCCACTCTCTCACTTCTTCCCAACTTACCCTTCCCCCTCCCCATGTCCTCAAGTCCATTCTCTACGTCTGCGTCTTTATTCCTGTCCTGCCCCTAGGTTCTTCAGAACCATTTTTTTTTTTAGATTCCATATATATGTGTTAGCATACGGTATTTGTTTTTCTCTTTCTGACTTACTTCATTCTGTAGGACAGACTCTAGGTCCATCCACCTCACTACAAATAAGTCAATTTTGTTTCTTTTTATGGCTGAGTAATATTCCATTGTATATATGTGCCACATCTTCTTTATCCATTCATCTGTCGATGGACACTTAGGTTGCTTGCATGTCCTGCCTATTGTAAATAGAGCTGCAATGAACATTGTGGTACATGACTCTTTTTGAATTATGGTTTGAAAGGCTCGTTTTAAGTTATCATATGACTCTGGGTCCCTAAGAGAAAAGTAATAATGTTTTTAACAATATTTCAAGAGATGACTATTTTAAATAGGTAAAACTAGATCTCATATTCTGTAGGTTTTTTTTGTCCCCCAGATAATATTAAGAGGAGCAAAGATAGAAAGAAAAGGAAAATTTTCTAAGAACATAAGAGAGCAGATAGCTGGGGAAAAGTCTTCTATTTGCTGAGCTTTATACATTAACATTGAAGAAAAAGACTAAAAACACTCCTTTTATTTACCAGCAATGGAATTCCTCTGAGCCTACCCTGAGTTGGACTCCATTTAGTAGTTTCTACAAAGTCTTGTGGCTAGAGAAAAGTAGATGTGAACCAAGGTCATTCAGTGAAGAATATACCTTATTTTTTTCATTTCAAGGAGAAATGAGATCCAGCAGACCTACACTGTAGCAGAGGGCAGTCCTTGCACAGTTTAATCTTAAATTGTGACTAATGACCTCTCAGTAATTTGAAATAAAATTTGTCCTGTTTGTAAGTAGTAAAGAAAGCTAATCTCTCTTCTTTCTTGTCTATATTGGCCCTTCAGATCCAAAGAGAGAACAAACTAGATCAGGGGAAAGAAGCCAATTAGAGCACTTCTCCTCACAAAGACATTTATAACCAGAGTGCATTCTAGACAACAGGACCTCAGGAAAATGTCGTAAATCTGGGAGATTTTAAACATTCAGGGAAGGCAATCTGACGATCATTTTTTGAATTCATATAGTGTGAGGTGATCAAAGGAGAGGAGGGTTGGATAAGGGGGTTGGAATAGCTATTTCACAGTTGCTACCAAATGGCAACAAAAGGATTAACTTTCTAGTAATGAACAAAGTAACAAATGTGCTAGATGCATAAAAATGCAATATTCATATCTTTTGGTATTCTAAATAAGCTATTCACCAATAAAAGTTAAAAATGAAAATAAACTGAAGAGACAGAAAAAAGTTATACTGGGGAGAGCTAATTTGCTCACATAGAACTTCCTGTGCTTAATCCTTAAAGGGTCCTACTACTATTTTCCCCCAAAGTTTTCTTTTAGGGTAAATTCTAAGTTATTTTGAATGGTTGTTTCACAAAGTGAGGAAACTTTAGATTGCTATTCCAAGTCATTGCCTTTATTTTTTCCCCTTGTATTAGCTTCTGGTATGTTTGACATAAAATGTTGGAAGGCTTGCCTTTACTTATGTCACTATGCTGCAGGGAAAGCCCATTTCCATGTGGCCTAGGTAAAGCTACAGTATCATTACCCATAGATACATTTTGTTTTGTCAACTAACATTTTAGCTACTTAATGGCAAAGACTATGTCTCTGCTCTTTGTTATTTTCTAGAAACTATAGAAATTCTGGCAATATCTGTTAAGGGAAGAGGCTCTATTACATGTAAAGCTAATATGTGAATACTTGGGGCTTTGCAAGTGCACTAATATTTACTTTTACTTTTGTTATTTTTCTAATACGATAATGTGAAAGTTTATGCAAATATATTTTATTTTATTGAACTTAAAATTAATTATGAAATATTAAAGCATAAATACAGAGAATATTATAATAGATGTCATGTACCCTTTACCCAGATCTTTTTTTTTCCCCTAAGGAAATAATTTAGAAGTATGGTTGAAGCATCACCCCTTACTTTCCATTCCCCTTCCTCTCTCCATAAAAGTAACCACCATCCTGAAGTCCATTAGTATCTTTTCAATCTGCATTTTAATCTTTTACTACATGTATGTATATCTATAAAAAATTTATAGCAATTTTTGTTCAGCTTTTTAGTTAGTGTACATGAGCCTCTCACACTTACCTCCTATCACCCCTTATTCATTAGCTCTCTTTTTATTTTATTTTTTATTGATATACAGTTGAATTACAATGTTTTGGTAATTACTGCTGTACAGCAGAAGTGATTCAGATATCTATATAGAAATATATATATATATTACATAAGAATGTATATATATATATATATATTCTTTTATATATATTGTTTTCCATTATGATTTATCATAGAAAATTGAATGTAGTTCTCAGCCCTTTTTGAAATAAATTGTTTTCAGTTACGTTTGGGGAAAAATTTAGGAAAAAACTTAGCTCATACTCAGAGGATGATGCCTAGGGCTACTGTAACAAAATAACACAAACTACATGGCTTAAACCATAGAAGTTTATCACCTCATGATTCTGGAGGCTAGAAATCCAAAATCAAGGTGTTAGCAGGGTGGTTCCTTCTGAGGATTATGGGGGAGAATCTTTTTATACCTCTCCCGTAGCTTCTGATGGTTTGCTGACCATCTTTAGTATTCCTTGGTTTATAGGTGCATCCCCCTCCCCAATCTCTGCTTTCATGTTCATATGTGTGCATGTCTGTTTCCAAATTTCCCCCATTTACAAGAACCCCAGTCATATTGTAACAGAGAGGCCTGCCCTACTCCAGGATGACTTTGTCTTAACTAATTACATTAGTAATGACCCTTTTTCTCGACTACTTCTACAGTCACATTCTGAAGCAGTGGGGATTAGGACTTCAACATATGAATTTTTAGGGGGACAAAATTTAACCGATAACATCTACTAGCTAGTGTTATGTTGAATCACCCTATTCTCAACAGAGGAAGCATTCATTAGGGTAATAAGAAATCACTGCAGTTATGAAAAATCCCCTGTTCCACTATCCATATTCATATCCCTCATTTAGTTATTTTGGGTCTAATATTAATCAAGCACTTGTGCATCAAATTGTCCTGGGGTCTCATATGCTATTTGCTCTTTCAGTTCTCACACATATTGCTTGCCTGAGTGCAAGGCTATTTCCGGGAGGACCTCATTGGAACAGGTTCCATGGATTCTGCCTCTTTCTACTCTCATGATAATTTTATTTCATGTACCTTGCAGACCTTCCTACTATTGGGCCTTGGTCAGATTTATTTCATTCCACCTTGGCAGAGATTCCTATTTTGGTTAAATACCTGGGATTAACATGAAAGTTTTAAAAGATGTTTCCAAGTACTACTTGTACAGTTATACATTATATATATATATATAAAATATACTTTTTCTACAAAAAATCAAATACATTAAAGAGAAATCATCAAAAAATGTATTGAACTGGGCAGTGTTCATAGTACAGAGTATTACAAGCCCTTGTTAGGTGCTCATCTATCATCTTGTGCTTCTTTTATTATCATATTAAATTTTTATTAAAATTTCTTGTTCTATTTTCTATCATCTTTGGCCATCTGGTACCTAGTTGTATCCATAGAACTCATTTCAGCCCCTGACACATAGTAGGTACTCAGTAATATCACTCTTGTTGGACAATACTTGAACAATACTTTGCCAAAACTGCTGTCATCCCAATTGTGCTTTTGTAACTGAAATTTATACAGTCCTGATCATAAACAATTGAGCTAATTAGAATTCAGAAACACCATGATTCCTTGTCCATTATTATTTTGAAGGTGTTGTTTTCCAAACTGTATATTTTCCAAATATACAGTAACTGTAAATGGAGTAGTAGTGTGAGCCTTATCATAGACGTTTGTTAGTATATATTAAATTAAAAAGTGACTATCCTGGTTAGCAAGAAAATAAGTTTATATTCACTATGAAAACATTCTGAATGGGATAGAAAATGGCAGTGCCAGACCATTTGACCCAAGAAAGGAATTAAAAAAGACTTTGGGATTCAAAGGTCTTATCAGGCCCAGAGCTCCTTTCAGCCTTTACTTGGTTAAATAAAGAATTTTGGAGTCCTCGCATTTTGTATTTTAACCAGGCAGCAGAAGCTGGGTAGATGTGCTGTGGCATCTGCTCATTTGATGAACTCACTCCCTTTTCAGCGCCAGCCTTATTCCAATTAAAGGCAGAAAACCAGGATGCAAGCGTTAACAGCTTAAGAATAGATTCTTAATTTCGTAATTGTACAATCAGTAAATGTTTGTTTAGCTTCTACAAGTTGAGGGTCCATGAGGAAAATACTAAAGAACATCCTTTTGAAGAACCAAGAAGAAGGTAGTATAGAAAAGGAGGAATTTCCCGATCTGCGACGCCTCCCAGAGTGTAGCGAGCTGTGGTTTCCATCTGTGCACCTTCCTAAGAGCTGCAGGAACAGAGGTCATTTCCCAGCCTCGGGCAGGAAAAGGCTCCTGGGATTTGAATCATAAAACCTTTAAGTGAACTCTGACCAAGCCGCCTCCTGAATGACCGTCTCCTACTTCCTCAAGCAGAGCACAAGCGGACAGCTGTTAGCAGAGTCTGAATGTGTTTGGAATTTTGGGTTGTTTGTTTCCGTTTTGTTTGTTTTTGAGTGCACAAGTGTGCCCTCTTCTATCAACCAGGAATGCCATTAATTTGACTGAAGTTCTAACTGACCTATTCTGCTATTAAAGCTTTTCACTCTACTTTTAGAATATCCACTTACTTGAGGATTCTAAATTACTACAATCGGATGGAATGTAAGAACTTCTCTGGCCTCATTCAGAGAATTCCCCTCCTCCACAACGAACACTCGGCTCGTATCCACTCTTTCCCATTCCGTGGTTGTTCTAAGTACATTTTCTCTGCTACGGTGTGAGTGCGTGTATGCGTTTTGTTAGGCTTGATGGGAGTCTTAAGTTCCAGGAGTCTCCATCGCGGGTCCGTCTGTTCTGCAAGGTCGACTTATTCGAGAAGAGAGTGAGCAGTGACTGTAATTAACTCAGCTTTTCACCTAAATGAGTACAATTTGACTGGAAAGGAGGCCTCAACTCCCGGGCAGCAGGCTCTGTGGCTTAGTTGGCTAAAGCGCCTGTCTCGTAAACAGGAGATCCTGGGTTCGAATCCCAGCGGGGCCTGGTCAGGTGTCCGCTTTTCATCCTAAAGTCCTTTGTCCGATATGTTCTTTAATCACAGTATCAAATCCACTGGTTGGAGGTTTTTTTAACCTCTTCTAATTACACCTGCATTCTCAATGACCCTCAGGCTGTCTACTGATGGTCTATCATATAGTTATACTGTACTGGAATTTAACTACTTCGGTGTTCAAGATCAATTATGAATAGAGATTTCCAGAATAAAATTGGAAAACTTTTTATTCAAAGCATTTACAAATATATTCTGCTGGTTTCTCAAACTCCAAGCAATCTTACTTAAGTTATACATAGATGAAAAATGGCTGCAATTTATCGAACACATACTATGTGGCATTTTTGTGTTTCTTCATGTACCTTTAAATCCCTAAAAACACTCATGAAAGTAAGCATTATTATGCATATTTTAGAGATGAGAAAACCGAGAATTGGAGAGAAATGAAGTAACTTGCCCAAATCACAGCTAGGAAATAAATGACCAAATTAGGGTCTAAACCTAATATTTTCCAGTTCAAAGTCATGGTTTAACATGTCAAATAATCTTATTTATAAAATCAAACAGTATCCAGTATGGTTTAAAATAATTGTTCTTAAAATTGTATGGCACATAAACTCATTAGATTATCTGATGAAAACTTGCCAATGACCACCACCAAAAAATGCTCCAACAGACATATGGATAAATCTTTTATATCCTTTGAAGGTGTTCACTGATCCCCTTGAGCTCTTAGGTGTCCATGAACCACTGAAAAAAAAATCCTTGACTTTCATAAACCAATAAAGTAAATCACAAATGGGTATTAAGGAAACATAGCGGTTATAGGGGCATATTGTACTTCTTGATGTTGATTTTTATGGGACTATTATTCCCTCTCCTAGGCTGACTAAAATTGGGCCATTAGAGGCAAACATCTGGTCGTCAGTGTCATGACTCTGGGCCAGCATATCAGTTTCAAGAAGTTATATTTCTGGATGTGAGATCACTGAAATGAGTTCTGAAAGAAAATCTGTGCAGACAAACAACTCTTACAGCTGGCCCCAAGCAGCAGAAGATCTACCTTTATCTATTTTAGCTGATAGCTATGAAACATTCATTCATCCCCTCATTCCAAAAATTATGTATTGTATGCCTACTCATTCAGCATGTGGAAAGGTGAGCTGAACAGGTCTGGTCTCCACCTCCAAGGAGTTAAGAGCTTAGTGGGAAAGAAGGAGGAGATAGAAATCAATTACATAATCACAGACAGAAATATAATATCATGACTATGATAAATGCTACAAAAAGGAATGACTGAGATTTAGGAGAACATATATGAGAAATTCTGTTTAATCCGGGAAGTCACAGAGGGGGACACTTGAGTTGCAAAAAAGGGGAAGAATTATGTAGGAAAGAGAGGCAGAGCATATTGTTCTTTTTTTGGAAGATAGATTTAAAATGAAAAAGAGTAGATTTTAAGCAACTTAACCAGAGGTGCAGAAAACATAAATGTAAAAAATAATAAAAGGGAACTGGCATCAAGTTTTAGGGAGAAAATCCCCCCAAATGAGAAAGAACCTATTTCTGCAACTCCAGGGGAAGCATTGCTGACAGTGCCTTTTTTTCCAAGACATTTTTAGAGTAAAACTTTGACAGAAATAAAGTAAATGCATCCATTCCTTTTCCTTAATTTTAGATCAATAAGACATAATCCTATCCTTTCTCTCTCTATCTAATGATGATTAATTCACCAGTGTTTTAGTGAGAAGGTATTTGTGCTAACAGGGAGTTCTCTTTGGAGATTTTAACTCTCCATTCTGCTTCTTATTGGAAGTTCTTAACTACCAAAATAAGAGAAATTGGAGGTCAACTCTTCTAAGGTTATTTGAACCGCAAGTGGGGTTATGTAAGGAGGCTTAATGGAGCTTTTTAGTATCCTCATTCTCAGCAAAGAACTGAGTTGGTCTCCTTACAGTGCAAACTCAACAGAAAACTCCTAAGATTCTGCACTGGGGCATAGATTAAAAAGTGAAGTGGCTCTCAATTCAATTCAGAGATGTTTTCTTCCCTCTAAAGAAAGCACTATTCATTCAATGGACCAAATTGTTATTGTAAAAAAACAAAATCTGTCTATATATGAATGCAGAGAAAAGGCTGGCAGTAAAGTGACTGACCATGCACAGAAGAGAAAGGAGCATCGAGTTTTAGGTGATAAAGTATCTTTCCATTTCCTGGATCTGCCATTAACCAAATGTGGGCTTTTGTTAAGGGATTTGATTATCCTAACTTATATTTTATTCTTATCTTTTTCTTTTAACTATTACTTTTAAAGTAATTTTATTTTTACAGAAAAGTTGCAAGAACAGGACGAAGAATTCCTATTTATCATCATTCAAATTTCCCAAATATGAATATTTTATCTCATTTAATTTATTATATATGTATATATATAAATCATTGAGAGTAAATTGCAGATATGATGAGCCTTTACCTCTACCTACTTCTGTGTATGTTTCCTAATAATAGTATTCTCTAATATAACCACAGTACCAAAATCAGAAATTAACATTGATATCGTACTGTTATCTAATATACAGGCCTTATTCAGACTTTGCTAATTGTCCCTGTAACGTCCTTTAAATTTTTTAAAATTTTGTTTTGGCAAAAACCCAACATGAAATTCCTTCCTCCCTTCCTTCCTTCCTTCTTTCCTTCCTTCCTTCCTTCCTTCCATCCTTCCATTCTTTCTTTCTAACTTGAAGTATAAACCTATAAATGGTACTATAATTTATCAGATTGAATTCAAAATAAGTGCCTATTGGCTAATGGGAGAGTTTTGAGACAAGATATTAAATTCTCTTGTCCAAAATATTTTAAGTCAAAATAAATGGCACTTGCAGTTCATTTTAGATTGAAACATAGACACCACACACACCCAATTACATATTTCACTGCACGTTAATATATTCAACAATCAAGGTTGCCTTACATAAGTTCCACCTTCATCCAAATTGTTGATTAGATAAGAAAAAATAAACTATTTTATTTATTTTTAATTGGTTTCCTTTGGAAATTGATTTGTAGAAGCTTCTTATTTATTTTTAATAACAATTTTCATCATATGTAGCTTATATAAATATAAATGGTCTATCCTGGTTTATCAGTTTGTCAAAAGGTCATATTAAATTTGACCTAGGTAAGTGAACCAATATTTTTATGTAGTGGTTTCTTTGTGTGTCTTAAGTAGACCTTCCCTATGCTAAGTTCAATAACTTAAACTGTAATTTTATTTTATTGAAAGACCAGCTCCTGTTTCCTAACCTCGTAACCTCACAATACCTATTTTTAGCTTCTATATTCAAAATGTTAAATAAATCACGATTGTTCAATCTTAACATGTAAAAGGCTAATTTAATCCTTGCTCAAGAAAGGGAGGGTTGCGAGATTGGAGCCAAGATGGCAGAGTAGAAGGACGTGCTCTCACTCCCTCTTGCAAGAACCCCAGAATCACAACTAGCTACTGGAAAATCATCGACAGGAAGACACTGGAACTCACCACATAAGATACCCCACATCCAAAGACAAAGGAGAAACCACAATGAGACAGTAGGAGGGGTGCAATCACAGTAAAATCAAATCCCATAACTGCTGGGTGGGTGACTCACAGACTCAAAAATACTTATACCACAGAAGTCCACCCACTGGAGTGAAGGATCTGAACCCCACGTCAGGCTTCCCAACCTGGGGGTACGGCAACGGGAGGAGGAATTCCTAGAGAATCAGACTTTGAAGGCTACTGGGATTTGATTGCAGGACTTCGACAGAACTGGGGGAAACAGAGACTCCACTCTTGGAGGGCACACACAAAGTAGTATGCGCATCGGAACCCATGGGAAGGAGCAGTGACCACAGGGGAGACTGAACCAGACCTGCCTGCTAGTGTTGGGGGTTCTCCTGAAGAGGCGGGGGGTGGCTGTGGCTCACCGTGGGGACAAGGACACTGGCAGCAGAAGTTCTGGGAAGTACTCCTTGGCCTGAGTCCTCTCAGAGTCTGCCATTAGCTCCACCAAAGAGCCCAGGTAGGCTCCAGTGTTGTATTGCCTCAGGCCAACCAACAGGGAGGGAACCCAGCCCCACCCATCAGCACTCAAGCGGATTAAAGTGTTACTGAGCTCTGCCCACCAGAGCAACAGTCAGCTCTACCCACCACCAGTCCCTCCCATGAGGAGACTTGCATAAGCCTCTTAGATAGCCTCATCCACCAGAGGGCAGACAGCAGAAGTAAGAAGAACTACAATCCTGCAGCCTCTGGAACAAAAACCACATTCACAGAAAGAGAGACAAGATGAAAAGGCAGAGGGCTATGTACCAGATGAAGGAACAAGATAAAACCCCAGAAAAACAACTAAATGAAGTGGAGATAGGCAACCTTCCAGAAAAAGAACTCAGAATAATGATAGTGAAGATGATCCAGGACCTCAGAAAAAGAACGGAGGCAAAGATCAAGAAGATGCAAGAAATGTTTAACAAAGACCTAGAAGAATTAAAGAACAAACAAACAGAGATGAACAATACAATAACTGAAATGAAAACTACACTAGAAGGAATCAATAGCAGAATAACTGAGGCAGAAGAATGGATAAGTGACCTGGAAGACAGAATGGTGGAATTCACTGCTGTGGAACAGAATAAAGAAAAAAGAATGAAAAGAAATGAAGACAGCCTAAGAGACCTCTGGGACAACATTAAACACAACAACATTCGCATTACAGGGGTCCCAGAAGGAGAAGAGAGAGAGAAAGGACCCAAGAAAATATTTGAAGAGATTATAGTCGAAAACTTCCCTAATATGGGAAATAGCCACCCAAGTCCAGGAAGCACAGAGAGTCCCATACAGGATAAACCCAAGGAGAAACACACCGAGACACATAGTAATCAAATTGGCAAAAATTAAAGACAAAGAAAAATTATTGAAAGCAGCAAGGGAAAAACAACAAATAACATACAAGGGAACGCCCATAAGGTTAACAGCTGATTTCTCAGCAGAAACTCTACAAGCCAGAAGGGAGTGGCATGATATACTTAAAGTGATGAAAGGGAAGAACCTACAACCAAGATTACTCTACCCGGCAAGGATCTCGTTCAGATTTGATGGACAAATCAAAAGCTTTACAGACAAGCAAAACCTAAGAGAATTCAGCACCACAAAACCAGCTCTACAACAAATGCTAAAGGAACTTCTCTAAGTGGGAAACACAAGAGAAGAAAAGGACCTACAAAAACAAACCCAAAACAATCCAGAAAATGGTCATGGGAACATACATATAGATAATTACCTTAAATGTGAATGGATTAAATGCTCCAACCAAAAGACACAGGCTTGCTGAATGGATACAAAAACAAGACCCATATATATGCTGTCTACAAGAGACCCACTTCAGACCTAGGGACACATTCAGATTGAAAGTGAGGGGATGGAAAAAGATATTCCATGCAAATGGAAATAAAAAGAAAGCTGGAGTAGCAATACTCATATCAGATAAAATAGACTTTAAAGTAAAGAATGTTACAAGAGACAAGGAAGGACCCTACATAATGATCAAGGGATCAATCCAAGAAGAAAATATAACAATTATAAATATATATGCACCCAACATAGGAGCACCGCAATACATAAGGCAAATTCTAACAGCTATGAAAGAGGAAATCGACAGTAATACAATAATAGTGGGGGACTTTAACAGCTCACTTACACCAATGGACAGATCATCCAGAAAGAAAATTAATAAGGAAACACAAGCTTTAAATGACACAAAAGACCAGATCAATTTAATTGATATTTACAGGACATTCCATCCAAAAACAGCAGAATACACTTTCTTCTCAAGTGCACAAGGAACATTCTCCAGGATAGATCACATCTTGGGTCACAAATCAAGCCTCAGTAAATTTAAGAAAATTGAAATCATATCAAGCATCTTTTCTGACCACAATGCTATGAGATGAGAAATGAATTACAGGGAAAAAAACATAAAAAAACACAAACACATGGAGACTAAACAATACGTTACTAAATAACCAAGAGATCACTGAAGAAATCAAAGAGGAAATCAAAAAATACCTAGAGACAAATGACAGTGAAGACACGATGATCCAAAACCTATGGGATGCAGCAAAAGCAGTTCTAAGAGGGAAGTTTATAGCTATACAAGCCTACCTCAAGAAACAAGAAAAATCTCAAATAGACAATCTAACCTTACACCTAAAGGAACTAGAGAAAGAAGAACAAACAAAACCCAAAGTTAGCAGAAGGAAAGAAATCATAAAGATCAGAGCAGAAATAACTGAAATAGAAACAAAGAAAACAATAGCAAAGATCAATAAAACTAAAAGCTGGTTCTTTGAGAAGATAAACAAAATTGATAAACCATTAGCCAGACTCATCAAGAAAAAGAGGGAGAGGACTCAAATCAATAAAATTAGAAACGAAAAAGGAGAAGTTACAAAAGACACCGCAGAAATACAAAGCATCCTAAGAGATTACTACAAGCAACTCTATGGCAATAAAATGGACAACCTGGAAGAAATGGACAAATTCTTAGGAAGGTATAACCGTCCAAGACTGAACCAGGAAGAAATAGAAAATATGAACAGACTGATCACAGGTATTGAAATTGAAACTGTGATTAAAAATCTTCCAGCAAACAAAAGTCCAGGACCAGATGGCTTCATAGGTGAATTCTATCAAACATTTAGAGAAGAGCTAACACCCATCCTTCTCAAACTCTTCCAAAAAACTGTGGAGGAAAGAACACTCCCAAATCATTCTATGAGGCTACCATCACCCTGATACCAAAATCAGACAAAGATACTACAAAAAAAGAAAATTACAGACCAATATCACTGATGAATATAGATGCAAAAATCCTCAACAAAATACTAGCAAATAGAATCCAACAACACATTCAAAGGAACATACACCATGATCAAGTGGGATTTATCCCAGGGATGCAAGGATTCTTCAGTATATGCAAATCAATCAATGTGATACACCATATTAACAAATTGAAGAATAAAAACCATATGATCATCTCAATAGATTCAGAAAAAGTTTTTGACAAAATTCAACACCCATTTATGATAAAAACTCTCCAGGAAATGGGCATAGAGGGAACCTACCTCAACATAATAAAGGCCATATATGACAAACCCACAGCAAACATCATTCTCAATGGTGAAAAACTGAAAGCATTTCCTCTAAGATCAAGAACAAGACAAGGATGTCCACTCTCGCCACTATTATTCAACATATTTTTGGAAGTCCTAGCCACGGCAATCAGAGAAAAAAAAGAAATAAAAGGAATACAAATTGGAAAAGAAGAAGTAAAACTGTCACTGTTTGCAGATGACATGATACTGTACATAGAGAATCCTAAAGATGCCAGCAGAAAATCACTAGAGCTAGTCAATGAATCTGGTAAAGTTGCAGGATACAAAATTAATGCACAGAAATCTCTTGCATTCCTATACACTAATGATGAAAAATCTGAAAGAGAAATTAAGGAAACACTCCCATTTACCACTGCAACAAAAAGAATAAAATACATAGGAATAAACCTACCTAGGGAGACAAAAGACCTGTATGCAGAAAACTATAAGACCCTGATGAAAGAAATTAAAGATGATACCAACAGATGGAGAGATATACCATGTTCTTGGATTGGAAGAATCAATATTGTGAAAATGACTATACTACCCAAAGCAATCTATAGATTCAATGCAATCCCTATCAAATTACCAATGGCATTTTTTACAGAACTAGAAGAAAAAATCTTAAAATTTGTATGGAGACACAAAAGATGCCGAATAGGAAAAGCAGTCTTGAGGGAAAAAAACGGAGCTGGAGGAGTCAGACTCCCTGACTTCAGACCATACTATAAAGCTACAGTAATCAAGACAATATGGTACTGGCACAAAAACAGAAACATAGATCAATGGAACAAGATAGAAAGCCCAGAGATAAACCCACGCACCTATGGTCAACTAATCTATGACAAAGGAGGCAAGGATATACAATGGAGAAAAGACAGTGTCTTCAATAAGTGGTGCTGGGAAAACTGGACAGCTGCATGTAAAAGAATGAAATTAGAACACTCCCTAACACCATACACAAAAATAAACTCAAAATGGATTTGACACCTAAATGTAAGACCAGACACTATAATACCCTTAGAGGAAAACATAGGAAGAACACTCTTTGACATAACTCACAGCAAGATCGTTTTTGATCCACCTCCTAGAGTAATGGAAATAAAAACAAAAATAAACAAATGGGACCTAATGAAACTTCAAAGCTTTTGCACAGCAAAGGAAACCATAAACAAGATGAAAAGACAACCCTCAGAATGGGAGAAAATATTTGCAAACGAATCAACGGACAAAGGATTAATCTCCAAAATATATAAACAGCTCATGCAACTCAATATTAAAAAAACAACCCAATCCAAAAATGGGCAGAAGACCTAAATAGACATTTCACCAAAGAAGACATACAGATGGCCAAGAAGCACATGAAAAGCTGCTCAACATCACTCATTATTAGAGAAACGCAAATCAAAACTACAATGAGGTAACACCTCACACCAGTTAGAATGGGCATCATCAGAAAATCTACAAACAACAAATTCTGGAGAGGGTGTGGTGAAAAGGGAACCCTCTTGCACTGTTGGTGGGAATGTAAATTGAAACAGCCACTGTGGAGAACAGTATGGAGGTTCCTTAAAAAACTAAAAATAGAATTACCATATGACCCAGCAATCCCACTACTGGGCATATACCCAGAGAAAACCATAATTCAAAAAGACCCATGCACCCCAATGTTCATTGCAGCACTGTTTACAATAGCCAGGTCATGGAAGCAACCTAATTGCCCATCGACAGACGAATGGATAAAGAAGAAGTGGTACATGTATACAGTGGAATATTACTCAGCCATAGAAAGGAACGATATTGGGTCATTTCTAGAGACGTGGATGGATCTAGGGACTGTCATGCAGAGTGAAGTAAGTCAGAAAGAGAAAAACAAATATCGTATATTAACGCATATATGTGGAACCTAGAATAATGGTACAGATGAATCGGTTTGCAGGGCAGAAATAGAGACTCAGATGTAGAGAACAAACATATGGACATCAAGGGGGTAAAGCCGTGGGGGGCTGGGGGTTGTGGTGTGATGAATTGGGAGATTGGGATTGACATGTATACACTGATGTGTATAAAATTGATGACTAATAAGAACCTGCTGTATAAAAAAATAAATAAAATAAAATTCAAAAATTAAAAATAAATAAATAAATAAAAAATAAAAAAGAAAGGGAGGATTGCAAATAGAAATACAGGCTTTCACCAAGCAAAGCAAGAGATAGAGTTATTATAGGATTTGGTAGGTGGGGTGGAGTTTAATTTAATTTAGTTTAATTTAATTTAACTTCAATGAAACAGCATTTTAGAGAATCAAAGCAAAGAAGGGCTATGTATAAAGTGGCTGTATCAGGCATTGCATGAGAATTGGAATCATATCCTGTTTTCTTAAAACTACAGTGTTAAGATAAATATTAAAAGATGTTTCTGAAAACCCTTACTGAAACTCTGGAAATCGTTGGAAATCAAATCTGAGTTTCTATGTCAAAGTCATAGTCAAAGTTTTAGTCAAGGCCAAAGTATTTTGAGGCACGTGGCTCAGATAATCTAGTCAATAGTGGGATGTTCCATTCCTACTGATACGATTTCCGAGAGCAAATTTTCTCAGCCTATGTTTTTAGAGAAAACTGTTTCTTAACCTATATCCTTGATGACAATTGATGGCAGCAGCTTTTTCTCATTTACACAAAGAACAAAGGAAAAGCTAGTAAAAATTCTTCCCCCTCTTTGCATACATTTCTAACCAAGTCTTTCCTCTTACCTGAAGACTGTTCTTTGCCTATGATTTCTGCTAGTCACATTCTTAGCTTCAGGCAGCCAATTTATTAGAAATTAGTCATATTTTTACCCACTTATACCGGTAGTGTACTTTCTATTCAGCAGTTGATTTCAAATATGATCTCTTCTAAAATAGAAGGAATGAGAAATAAAATATTTGTTTATGACCTACTAAGATAGAAACACTTGTGACAAAGGTCAAAGAGTTGTTGAAAAAAACAGAAAAGCAAAAACAAAGGGTAGGAGTGGAAACCAACCTATCCATTGTCTCAGCCTAATCTCTCTTAACCCTCCCACTTCTCCCCTCCTCCAAAAGAGGGTTATAGCATCAGAGTCTGATGGGGCCTTGGCAATCGAAGCAAGGTAAATTTTTTTTTCAGCAGCGTATTGTTTAAACTTTAAATTGCTCAGAAATAACCAAAGGGCTGAAAACCAGCTATCTCTGTTTATCGCGATCCAACATTTTAAAATGCCGCCAAGAGAGTACTAAGAAGCTGGAGACGCTGGGGATCGAACCCAGGACCTCATACATGCAAAGCATGCGCTCTACCACTGAGCTACATCCCCAAGCCTATGTAGCTAATGTGGCCCCCGAATACTTTTCTTTATGAATACATGGTCAATTTTCCCCTAAAGTATATGTTGTTTACTTTGTTGTGCAAGAATCGTATGAATTTTAGAGGCCTTGAATGTCAGAAAGAAGATGTGTTTTGTAAATCAATGTCACTAAAGCCTTCAGATTCTCTTGCACCTGACTAGGCCCAGCTCAGAACAAGAAGTTGTAAAATTGGCTTTTATCCCAGTAGGACCATGAACATAAGTCATTCAGATCAAGAGTCTTTTGGAAAGGCTGGCATCAAAACAAAACAAAACAACAACAACAACAAAAACAAAACATAGATGACTACAGTAAACCACTGGGAAACTTCATGATGTAGTACAAAGCCAAACTGTAAACAGGACCCAGTCCAACTGGGGAAAGAACTGGGAGAGAGCCATACTGCAAGGTGCATTCAATCTCAGGTTCCAGGCTTGGAATTATCCACAGTCAGTATGTATGTAAATCTCAGCCTGGTCCAAGAAGGAAAATCCCACTCAGTAGATTGGGTGAGGAAACCTATATCCTGTTGAATAAAAAGTGTAAGAGAGATGCTGACGATTCAAATATAAATCCAGGTTATAACACTTTAGAAACAGGTTTTAGTGTGAGGCAGTGGTTCTCAAAGTGTGGTCTTTGGACCAGCAGCAAAAGTATCTCCTGGGATCTTGCTAAGAATACAAATTCTAGGACCCCACCACAGACCCATGAGTCAGGAACTCTGGGGGTGTGGTCCCAATAATCTGTGTTAATAAGTTCTGGAGGTGATTTTGATTCAAGAACCACTGGTGTAAGCTACTGACGAATATGACAGTACTATAACAACACAGTACTAAGGTGCTTCCAACATTTAGAGATAAAATAGACCCACCAAGGTCGTGTGAATTTTCTGTACTGTTAAACTTCATTGTAATAAAATGAGAGAAAATTTTAAAAAACATTTAAAGATAAAATAATTTAACATTACAGGCGTGAATTTTTATAGCTGGATGTTAAAATAAATATTTAATGTGTAAGAAGTATCTAAGCTTTTTGATTTAGTTTTTTTATATTGTGAAAATAGTATGTGAATATCCTGAAGTGTTAATTTTTAAAAATGAATGAGTTGTACACTAAACTACAAACAGCAGCAAATTTCTCTTGATATTTCAAAACCCTTGAACATTAGAGAATATAGACACCAGCCATACGGAGAGAAGGAAAGAGAAAGAGAAAGATGAGTAAGAACAGGTTAAGAAAAGCAAAAAGCGGAAATAAAGCACACTTACAGGTAAAGGCTGTCTTGCAATGGGACACAGCTGGGCACAGCAGGGATCGAACCCAAGACCTCACGTGTGAGAACAAGCTCTACCAGCAAACCTAGTCGGACTGGCGAGGAAGGGAGGAAGGAAGGGAGAGACCGCCCACCCCAACACTTTACTCAACCATCCCATCGCTCCTAGGTCCGGCACGAGGGGCAAGGTCTAAATCACTCAGTTTATGACCGAAATTACAAAGAATTCCTCGTTCGTGGGGAGTAACTGGAATCCCTGATACCCATCACGAACGGGATTCAAAGGCGCAACGGTTAGCACCTTCTGAGCTGGTCAATGTAGTCCGCGGGCTGAACACCTAAAGACATTTAGACCCAACAGTGATCAAACTCGGGAGGGTGGTCCTCTAAGAATTTGGGAACGTCGACGGTTAGGGGATCGTGTACTAGTTATCACATCCGAGGCTCGTTCGTTCACCAGAAAAATCACTCCACCGCTAAAAATGGCCTGGCAGCACTATCCACGGATTGGAGAAGGAGCCACCAACGTGTCCCTTCTTTCCACATCGGGGGCCCTGGTACCCTCCCTTCTCCTTTCCAACACAGCTGGGCTCAGAGGAATTTGGGGAAGAGGTAGGGCACCATCTCTGCACTGGGCATTTTCTGGGAGGCTTCTAGTGTTCCAGAGGCCTCAGGAACACCCCGACTGGTGACAAAGCAAGGCTTGTTCCGATGGTTGAGAAGCGGCCTCCACGGAGAGTTAAACCAGGTGAAGCCAAGGAATCTGCAACAAGAGGAAAGGGTGGGATGGAAGGCGAGGAATTGTGCACTTGCCCTCCACAGTAGCCAAGGCAGGAAAGGGCAGGGGCGAGAGGCAGGGTGGGGCACAGGTTGGACGTGTGACCTAACTCCAAACGCTAGGAGCTGCGCCTGGAAGTCTACGGGGCATCCCAGGCTGACTCTTAAAGCAGAAACAAGGACTGGCGAGGAATGTTCGTCTGCCTAACAAGAGCTCTGCATGTTGAAATTAAACCTCCAGGAAGGGAGCACAAGAACCGTGCTTTTGTTGCTGAAGAACAGGAGGACAGATGTTGGCAGCCGGGACCGTGAACAGTTCTGAAAAATACTCAGCGATTTGCTCCCACAAGCACAGTGATCGTCTGCACCAGAGAGAGGCAGTTCTGGACCTCGGAAGTCATGGTGGAACACTGGTAACCCTAACCCATCCTGTCTTCAGCAGAATTACCAAATACACCACACCAGCCCCGTGTCGATCATCCACATCACAGTGTCACCGGGAGGCCGGGGCTGTCCCACCCATTGATGAACTGGATCTCATTTTTCTGTGGATCTTTGCCAAGGGTAAATTCAATAAAACCAACTAATGCATCTCAGACCCGCAGCTCCTGCCTTAAGTCTATTGGCCAACATGGTCCCACTCTGAGCCTGAGCAAATCGCTGCAGGGTACCGATTCTGGGCTTCCGTACTCCACCAGCGCCCAGAACTTTGGTGGAAATGTGAGAGCAGCCACTCATACTGCAAACTGGTCCTCAAGCGCAACTCCTGACCTTTATTCACTCGTCTTGTCTTTCAAGACTCCTGGAGTCGTCAATTTCTGGACAAGAATGCGGTATATACTTTTTGTCTGCTGCTGTAGTTACATACGATTATCTTTCCCAGAGGACTTGTCCTACTGTACTGAAATTATCTGTTTAAATATTTGTGAATCCTCCTCTCCCACACACACTTCACTGCAAGATTCTCTGTTCTGTAACATATATCCTGAACAGAATACACCTGTAATTTACTTCTCACCGCTCTTTATTGAGTGGCTGCTATGTGCAAGCCTCCATGCTAAGGGCTTGGTATAGAGTTATGAGAAAAATCAGTCACAGCCTCTGCCCTCCTGCAGCTATCTTATTAGAGAAGGAAACATATTAGCCAAATGACAAATCGACAATTATAAACCATGCCAAATGATATTAAGGGGAAGTACAGGGAATCTATGGATGGTATTATTTAATAAACATTTATTAAATTGACCTAATTATGTTTCTATGAATGTAGATTGAAGGAGCCCACGGAATTTGTAGTCACAAGCTATACTATTTAGTGAGAACTATTGGTCAACAAAAGAAAAAAAACCTGTGTGTGCATGTTGGGATGTATCTCAGTGGTAGAGTTCATGCTTTGCATGTATGAGGTCCTGGGTTCAACCCCTGTGCATCTCCACTTTAGCTAAACTATGGAATGCAAGTTTCAACTGATTCTTCACTGTTTAATCCTTGGAAGGGATTAATATTAAAACACAAATAATGGAATCTTTTAAAGTTAGGTGTATTGAGTTATTGGGAACGCATTGCTCAGAGTCCCCACTTAATAAGAATTATACCTATAATATATCAAGACCAACTGCTTTTAAATAATATATACCATAGAATATACATTAGAATGTATGTTCTACATAAAGTAGAATTAATTCTCAAGGGAGGTTAGAACAGTTCTTCAATCACGGGAGCTGGTTCTGAAGGAAGAAAGCTTCTCATACAAGAGGTAGCTGCATCCATAAACTGACTGTCCATATTTGCTCCACTTTGTCCTATCAATAGGCAAAAAGTTGTTATTATGTTTTTATGGCTGGTATTTTGATTCCATTCCTTCATAGTGATTACTGACATGACCAAATTTTAATAAGAAATAATAACAATCCAAAACTTCTCTCTTTCCTATTAAGAACACAGTAAGTTAATTGTCATCATCATTATCATCATTGTAATTTTTATTATCATTATATGTATTGGCACACAAGACTCTAACAAGCACCATCTGTAAGGTTAAAAAAAGTGATAGATATGAATAAATCAAAATTAAATGTTTCTTTAATTTAATTCTCTAGTTTTTAAGAAACTAAGGCTTGTCAAAGATTAGGATACCTTAAAACTAAGACTACCTTAGCAAAAATTAACACACTGATGACTATAATAATTACTTTTATGTGTCAACCTGACTGGGCCATGGGATGCTTAGCTATCTGATTAAGCATTATTTCTGGGTGTGCCTGATTGTTTGCAGAGGAGATGAGCATTTGAATTGGTAGACTGAGTGAAACACAAGCTTTAAATGACACAATAGACCAGATAGATTTAATTGATATTTATAGGACATTCCATCCAAGAACAGCAGATCATACTTTCTTCTCAAGAGCACACAGAACATTCTCCAGGATAGATCACATCTTGGGTCACAAATCAAGCCTCAGTAAATTTAAGAAAATTTATATCATATCAAGTATCTTTTCCGACCACAACGCTATGAGATTAGAAATCAATTACAGGGAAAAAAACATAAAAAACACAAACACATGGAGGCTAAACAATACGTTACTAAATAACCAAGAGATCACTGAAGAAATCAAGAGGAAATCAAAAAATACCTAGAGACAAATGACAATGAAAACACGATGATCCAAAAATCTATGGGATGTAGTAAAAGCTGTTCTAAGAGGGAAGTTTATAGCAATACAATCTTACCTAAAGAAACAAGAAAAATCTCAAATAAACAATCTAACCTTACACCTAAAGGAACTAGAGAAAGAAGAACAAACAAAAAAGAAATAGAAGCCATTCTTTGATGAAAATAAAAATTTAAATATATTTAATATACAATATAAAGCATATTATATATATAAAGTATTAAATTTTTAGCTTTTTGTTTTGGGCATTTTAAAACAAAGTAGAAATCATACTATAATGAATATCTATGTACCTACCACCCAACTTCGGCATTTATCATAGTTTTGTTGTTCTTGTTTGTTTCTTTTTGTGCTTTTTTTTCCCCTCCTGGAATAAAAATCAAGTTCCAGATATTAATCTCAACCATAAATATTTTCCCATGTATAACTAATAGTTATAAACTTTCTTTTTTAACACTGCCACAATAACATCACAACCAGCAAAAATAATAAAACTTCTTAATATAATCAAATCCTCAGTATGTGTTTGATTGTTTCTTTTTCCAATTACCTTGTTTGAATCAGGATCCAAATATGTTGCATTTGTCTATTATTCTCCTTACATGTCATTTAATCTGTATCAGTTCCACCTCCCTTTATCCCCCATGCCATTTCTTTCTTGAGGGTCAGTTTGTCCAGGAGAATGTCCCACATTCTGGATTTGACTGATTGCATTTTTGTGATGTTATTAAACATATTCCTATATTCCCAATATTTACTGTAAACGGATGGTTCCATCTATTAGACTAGACGAAGCACTAATTTTTTAATACAAGTATTTCATTGGTGGTCCCGGGCATGTTCTGTTTCACTGTGTCAAGAGGCACATGTTGTGTAGCAGTCTCACTTTTAGAGAGAAATTGATCGGGTATGTCAGCCCGCTCCATCTGTTCTAGAGCTCCCCCATCCAATTTCACCTCATGGTTGTAGCAACCACTGATGATTGTGACCAGGATGCATTATAGCAATATCAGCTGCAAAATGTTGACTCTATTTTATCATTCCTCCTGCATGTATTAGCTGTCATTCTTCTACAGAAAAAAATTTTCCCTCATCAACTGTATGTTTATCCTGACATACATTCTGTATGAGAGGTAGTATAAGTACTTGATTCTTTTCCTTCATTTGTCAGCTTTCAAAATAATGAATCAATAACCAAAAACCTCCAAAGTCGGGATGTAGGAAGACTTGTGTGTGTGTGTGTGTGTGTGTGTGTGTGTGTGTGTATTAATTTTACAACCAGGTTCTTTACTAAATTGTCCATTTGTAGTAGCTTTTCTCTTCTGAGGAGTAGTTTCTAGATATATAACCCTACCAAGATATATAGAGAGAGCTTTATCCCTTCCTATCCACTACCTACACCTCTAATTACTTTTTCATGCTAAATTCCTTGATTAGTACCTCCATTATAGCATTAAAATAGTAATGATAGTGGATATCCTTATCTTGTCATGAAGAAATTAAATCTCTGTGACCACAGATGTACTTAAAGTGACTTAAATAGGTGGTACAGATCATAAAAACTTACTAAAAATATATATTGTACAGAATTATTTTTCAGAATAAAAACTAATTCTAGAAATCAATACGTTTAAAAGGGACAACTGATTTTTTTTTTCCCTCTCATATTATGAAACCAATATTTCAGACTAGGTGGGCCTAAGCAAATCAGCTTTGATTTTTAGATTGGTTAAGACATATGGGTATTGTGGGATACTTGTTTGTGTTGGCAAAGTGGAAGTCGTCGTTCACTCAGATTTATTTCTGAAATGAGCCCATGTCATTTATTTTGATTGAAATTTTCTTGAACAGGAGATATTTAGATGCTTGATCTCTCACACTCCCAATAAGTTATCTCAGCAAAGCGGCAGTGGTCTGGATTCATTGAAGCAGCCGGTCTTCATTCACTCTGTATCATTCAGTTTAGGCTTGGAAGGCATCACGTACAATGACAGACAGTGCTTTATTGTTTCTTGTGCATAGAACCTTGCGGTTATGACTGGAACCCACGGTTTCCATATCTGGTGATTCAAGAAAACAAAGTATGGGGTGGTCAGATGCTCATAAGGAAGAAATCACAAGATATTTTTCTGCTATTCCACCTCCAGTTTGGTTTTTGCTCTAAGAACTCTTCAGAATTCAGAAGAAAGTGAATGAAACCGAGAGTCTGTTGTTTTCTGTCTTCTTTTCTGTTTTTAACTTGGCATCCAAAGAAATCAGGCCAGTTATCTTTCAAAAACGCTTGTCACGTAGGATTTAGGATATTTCTGGTGGTGGCAACGCTCTCGGGGCAGAAACTGGTTACTACAAAGGCAGTACAGGTAGGCAGAAAATTGAATGAAAGAAGACACCAGGTTTAAAGGGAGAGATGAAAGGAAAAGTGGTTTGATCACAAATGCATCCTCTCAAAACTGGTGGAGGTGCCGGGGATTGAACCCGGGACCTCGTACATGCTAAGCACGCGCTCTACCACTGAGCTACACCCCCAACTGTAAGGGCTTTTCTTCGGATTCCTTTCGTGATTTATAATCATTATTTCTTTGCTTCTCAAAGATTTAGTAAATTGCAGAGGAAACGTGAATGTAAAATTATCCATTTGCGTAAAATTCTCCATTTGCGAAACAGACTGAGCAGCGGCCTCATAAGAAAGCAACAGAATGAGACTCCAAAGGAAGCGGCTGAAAAGAGGCAATCTGTTGTCTCGACAATCTGTTGTCTCTCACTCTCTCCAGCCTCCCTCCATTCCTGCCCTTTCCACATGTAAGGCTTCAGGAGGCCGAAGCAGGTAGCTGGGCAGCCGGGGTACTCACTGAGGAGGTGGCGTTGGGAAGGGAGCAGAGGTGGAGTCAAAGCGGGTCCGCGCCTGCAGAGCTCCAGTTCCCGCGTCCAGCACCAACTCCCTTGGAACAAAGACCCTCAAATCATCTCCATTTCCGGAAGCCAGAAAAATCCACTGAGTGTTTCGTGGTGATGGCAGGGAACATCCCAGCGAGCTCACGATGTCCTGGACCGTAGGCGCCCAGATCGTCCAACTTAGCAACACTTACCTCCGGCAAAACCCTGGAGTCCCCTTGCCTTGCGGAGCTAGTCGAGGGTGGGCTGGGCTGGGCTGGGATGTTATTTAGATAAAAGGTGAGCAGGCAAGGCAGGACTGGCTTCTGTTTCTCCGCGACCAATCCCTTGGGAACCAGGGAGCTATGAAGAATTATTAGTACCTCGGAAGGTTTGGGAAGGGGGGAAGCTTCCTATACTTTAAAGAGTTGGCCCGGGCCCAATTCACATGCATTGATTTCTCGGGCACGTCCAGCGCAGTCTCTCTTTTTCTCCCTCTGAATTTCAAACTTATTAAAATTTTGAAAAAAATAAAAATATTACCCCAAATAACCATATACCTTTTACTCAGACTTAGCTATTGTTAATATTTTACCCCATGTCCTCCCTCTCTCTCCCATGTGAGAGTAAGCTGTAGTACATCATGTTCACTTACCCTTAAATACTTTACTACATAACCACTGTACGATCATGAACTTCAGTGAATTTAACATTAAATAAATAGCTGTATTTAATCTACAGTCTGCATTCCAATTTGACCAATTACCCCCTAGAGTACAGGATCTAGTCTAGTGTCAGGTATTGTATTTAGATGACATGTCTTTAGTTTTCTTTAATTTGGGACATTTCCTCAGCCTTTCTTTTTCTTTCATGACATTAATGTGCCATTTCAATAATAGTGTATTTTTTTCTTTTATTTTTTAAAATAGAATGTCTTTCACTTTGGTTTTTGACTGATGTTTTCTCCTGATTAGATTCAGACTATGCATCCCCCAGTGGATTACTACGTAGATAATGCTGTGTGCTTCTCAAAGTATCATACCTGGAGACAGGTAAGGGCTATCTGGCACTCACTGGTGAGGTTAATTTTGATCCCTGCTTTGTAGGACAGTGATTTAAGACTGCAAATATCCTGTTCCTCATCAAAATCTCCCCCAAGATTTAACATGTACAGTCTGAGCAAATCTTTATTATGATTGTTACAGAATAATGATTTTCCAACTCCAGTCCTTCCACCATATTTACAGTCAGTGCTTGACATGCTACTAAACAATCATTTGTGTGGATTTCTAGTTTTTTGATGATTTATAATTGATTATGATACTTAACTACTTTGGTGCACAAATAGTCCCAGATTTGGCCACTGGGAGTCCCTTCAAACTGGCTTCTTATGTCTGTCTGAAATGTCTCCATCGTTTTTTTGAGTCGTTTTTACTTTCTAAGCCACTCTCTTGTTCACCTCTCCTAGACTGAGTCTGTCCTTATGTCCAGTAAATAAACACCCAACACTGGGATTCTGCTCAACAGAAGTGGATGAGGGAGCTGATGATCAGGATGAGAATTTGGGCTGGGGAATTTGTTTTTGTTTTTTTAACTGAGTCCTACCTCCTCTGATATACCCAAAGCAAATAGGTGTAAGGGGGGGAAAATCATAAACTTGTTGCGTGAGAGAGACCAACAGAGTGTATGATTCCTTTTGTATGAAATTTTAAAACTGCCCAAAATAATGTATGGTATAAGAAGTTAAGTTAGTTCCTGTCTTGTGGGTAGTGGCTAGAGGAGGACAGGAGAAGAGCTTCTGGGATACTGGGAATGTTCTGTTTCTTCATCTGTGTGTTGGTTACACAAATGGGTTCACTGTATGAAAAATTGCCAGGTATAATTTGTGTACTTTTTCTGTATGTTTGTTATACTTCAATATGAAGTTTTCAAACACAAGAACAGTGTTCAGAGATATGTTATTTCAGTCGCTGGCGGGTTCCTCTTCCTGTTTCTGCCTGGGGTTTATCTCCACAAGAGATTTCCCTTCCAAGGTAAAGTGTTTACCAAGGATATCATGATTAACCTTGAAGTAAAAGAAAAGAGCAATTCGTTATTGTTTCCTGCACTAAGATATGATGTATAGTGGCTAAAACAGAACATCAAGATGCACTATCAAATTTCAACAAGAATCTTTTTATGTGGGAAAATTAAATGAACTAGTTTTTGGTAAGCTTTTATCTTCAGAGTACTAGAGAATTGTATGTGACCTGAATCCCCTGATTTAGTGTTTCGACACTTAATTGGGAGTTCTCTTTTTTCTCTTTCTGTTTTTTTTTTGTTTTTGTTTTTTGTTGTTGTTTTTGTTTTTCCATTTTGTTCTTAGGCAGACAAGGCAATGAGAAGTGATATCTGGATCGTTTTATTGGCATTTCCCCTCCTAAAATACTCTCAAATCCAATGGTGGAGTCTTGCCTCTGTCCCTCCAACTTGCAGCTCCCTCTGGAGATGCCCAAACATCCTCAAGATCAGTACTGACAGGGCCAGATTTCAGGTCCATACTCTGCACAGAGCAATGCTCTATAGCATATATTTCTTCTTCTTCAATTTATCCTCATTTTAACCTCTCCTCAGAAAGTTTTTAAAAGGTTTTAAGAAACCACAAAAGAGGCCTAAGGAGCAAATTAGCAAGATCCCTTTACCCTCCCCAGAGGTCATGCTGGGCAATTCTGCTTTCTGAATGAGAAAGTCCAATGAAACCTAATGTGAGAGAGACATTTTTTCAGGAGCAAACACCACTTGGATTTTGCAATAGAGAACACTGGCCTAGGGAGAAAAGGGAAACAGTATTATCTATTTGTTTACAGAGCCTTGCAACCTGCCAGATTTGGGGGTTGAAATGGCCTTGGAGATGTCTCAGGTGCCTGGGTTGGATATGTTATTTAATCTCTCTAAATCTCAGTTTCTTCACATGTAAACTGATAATGATAATAGGTATTATTATATTTAATATATATTATATATTATACTATATTTCATGATTGTTGTGAGGTTTAAAGAAGAAATGTACAAAACTTTTATGCACTGGGACCTAGAACAGAGTGTGCTTTTATTATTTGGTGGCTATTCTTGTTGTTGTTGGTATTAAACTGGAACTTCTCAGCCTGGAATAATCTAGTTGTATCCCTTTGATAAGCGCCATCTTCCCCAGCGCAGGAATTCCCCATGTCTTTGGGACTGTATATTATTTACTGGTCATAAGGATCTCTGAAGATACAAGGGGAACCACAGGGAAAAATATGACCCCTCTGTGAAATCAATCATATTACAGAAAAATGTTCTTTAAATACTTTTTCTCAGAAAACATGATCTGGATAACAGGCTCACTGCTGTTAGAGAAAATAAGGATCCAGGTAATTTTTCGATGGGAAAAAAGGTTTTTTGTTACCTATGGAAGTAGAAATTTCCAAAACCTACTTTAGGTTAAATTGTTCTTTATGGATTTTTGGCAGGAGAAGGTACAGAGGAAAAAGCTATGAGAGTGGGAAAATAGTGTTCAAGAAGGATTGAAAATAAAAACTAGGGATCACACCAAGCCCAAATACTCTGGCTTTTCTGTGGCAGAACTCACACATTAATAACATTTAGAATGAGAAGAGTAGAGAAAAGAGGAGGACTAATGACTAGATTGAAGACAAAATTAGATGCTGTGCCTGTTTACAGTAAGCATCATTGTAAAGTTTTCTCTAAATATCTGGGAGATATGCCCAGGAGTTGTATCACTGGGTTCAAAAATATATGTACTGTGTAAGCCAAATTACAGCCGTCAAAGATATCTAGGTCTTAAACCCTGGAACCTGTAAATGTTACCTTATTTGGTAAAGGAGAGTGAAGATATGAATAAATCAAAGGTCTTGGTATGGGAAAATTATCCTGGATTATCTGGATGGGCCCTAAATATAATCACAACTGTCTTTATAAGAGGGAAGCAAAGAAGAAGAAGGCAATGTGTGGACTGAAGCTAGATGCTACACTGAAGGCTTTGAAGATGGAGGAAGCAGCCACAAGTCAAGTAATGCAAAGAATGCAGCTCTAAAAACTGGAAAATTAAAGGAAACGTTCACCAATTATGACTGACTAGAAGCTCTGATGGACCTCCTACTTCCCAACAATTAGCCCCTAGATAGTGCACTCTTTGTGACATTTCTGGTCTCACAAAGAGTTGGAGAATTCTCTAGGGAGGTCACTCAAAATAAACAAATATGATATTATATGGGGCCTAAAGTCATTCAGGAGCATGTGGAGCACAGGTCAGGGTGACTAGTGATAAAGCTCTAGATGTGGGAGCCCTGCCTAGGGTGCCTGGGAATCAGAGCAGTTGGGAGCAAGAGCTGCAGGAAGCCGACCTGGATCAGCAGAGGAGCAGGTTATCTTGAAGCCAAACAGCAATAGAAATACAACTGTGGGGATGAATATTTAACATCAGAAGAGCCGAGAAGTGGAGGAACTGAGCCTGGACTTCTCCTTATGGGCCAAAACCGGTAGTGGGAAAGAAGTGGTTCAGGGTATGTTGTACGTTGAAGGTGAGTTTATGAAATTCAGTAAAGGAACGTGAGAGGGAAAGAAGAGAGTCACTCCTGCCAAAGTTGAGAACCGAAGTAGAGATTTCATAGGAAGGAAGGAGCTACAGCATTTGGGCATGTGAGAGTCTTTTCAAATTTCTCTCCAAAAGTCTGCACTAAATATAGAAAAGCAGTTGAACCCTAGTGAGTGAAAGGGGTTTATTGATGCTGAGTTTATTTGAAGTTGTCAAGTTCAGCTTCCTCCTGGGGGTGGGGAGGGTGGGGAAGAATGGTGGTGGTGGTGGAATTGTGGGGGTGAGAGGGAAGGAGTGGATATGGAACTGGTGAAGTGACCTGCCCGAGGTCACACGGTTAGTGGGACAGAACCACAACAGGACCCAGGCGTCCTGGCTCCTGCACTAGTGAGGATTTCCCCACCTGGCCCTTCTCGGTGTTTGTGGTAGCCACCGTAAATCAATCGTACACTCTAAGACGCCAATCTGCTCTAGAAACAAAACGGCCCGGTCAGGACGCTTGCGGGTTTTCTGCTGATACTTTTTTTCAACCACGTTTTCACCCTTTGCTGTGTGTCGCAGACTGATGAATCCCAAGCCCCAGAGAAGGTAACAAGACCGAAATGAGGGAGTCTTTCAGCAGTCCAGCATATTTCAGAAGCAAATATAAGAACTACAGAGCCAGGTTTTGTTGTTTCCTGGTCTCTCCCAGAAAACTGGAATCCCGGGACGTGTTCTAATCAGGACGTAGGGAATTCGGCCCCTCGAATGCAGAGTGCAGCGGCAGAGGCACCCTACTCTCTGGGAGAACACAGGGCAGCTGACTGGAGCCGCGTCAGCAAATCAGGGTTGAAATCCTGGCTATGTTCATTCATTCATGTGTTCAACAAGGACCTATGTATTTAAATACCGACATGTACTGGTTTTACCTGTTCATTTTATATGTGCCAAGTAACCGAACCACTCTAAGTGTCATTTTCAGTTTTATGGTTGCTGTGAAATGTATATAAAAATATCTGATTGTGAGGACTGAGTCAGGATTAAACCAGAAAAGAAAGGCAATTAGATACAGTACGACAGAACGGAACTGCAGTAATGAAGGACATGATTTTGTCCCAACATCGTCCGACGAGGTGGCCGAGTGGTTAAGGCGATGGACTGCTAATCCATTGTGCTCTGCACGCGTGGGTTCGAATCCCACCCTCGTCGTGAGCTTCTCTGGACTTTGGCGCCTTCAGGGCGGCCACTGTGTGAACAGCGCGTTCTTCACTGAATCAGTTCCTACGTGTCATGTGAATAGTGCCTATCATCATCTAATATAGCAACTTGCCTCAGGGCGGGAGGTGTACTTATACTCACACGGACTTTTTCGAGGAAGAGGGATATAATAAAACATTGCCTAAAATCGTCCACAGAGATATACACAACAAATTATTATATGTTGTGTTACACTTGCAGGATATTTTCAGCCTATTTTTAACTGTACTGCAATTTTCACCAAGTTTGTTAATTTAATGTGTCCCCCTCCCCAATAAAATACTTAACCATTACTGAGGATCTCTGGCTTTGAGGAGGAGGGTATGTCTCTGCTTAGAGACAAAACTGAAAATACATCCCACATGACATTTCCTGTTAGATCCAAGGATTCCTCCTTTAGCAGAACAGAAGAATGTCAATATTGTGTAGTTTCTGCTGTGATCGCCATCTTGTCAGAACTTTGGGGGGAAATATTTTTATATGTATATAAAATATTTTATAAAATAAAAGTTATTTAAGTATTTTATACATAAAATATAGTTTAATTTAAAATTATTAAAATATTTATTAAAATATCACATATATAAAGCTATACAGAAAACCCTTGCATCCTTTCTTATTTCCCAGCCACCTAATTACATTCCCCACAGAGAGCCATTGTTATTAATTCCTTCCAGAATCATATTAAGCATATATGAATATATACCACGTGCAATAAATATATCTGTTTATCTCAAAAAGAGGTAACACAAATGATAGCATACTATGCACATTGGTCTGTACCTTACCCTTTTCCCCTAAGCAATATATCTTGGAGCACTTTCGATATCATAAAAAAAAGTGACAGTTTATGCTTTTCCAAGGACACATGGTATTCCAACCTATGGGTTACTGTATATTATTTAACCAGCCCTCTATTGGACATTTAGGTTTTTTCCCCCATCTTTTGCTTTTACAAACTATGCTGCAATGAATAACTTTATACATTTATATATAAATTATATAGAGAGACATTTATGTATAAAGTTATTCATATATATGTATATGTAATTTTGAATATGTGCATTTGTAATACTGCAAGATGAATTTCTAAAAAGGAGTTTGCTGTGTCCTAGGATATGTGCATTTGAAATATTCACATCTACTGCCAAACTGCCCTCCAAAGGAATTTTATTAACCTATACTCCCAGCCAGTAATGACTGAGGTCCTTTCTCCCTTCACCCTCCCCAATATGCTATGTTGTCAACTTTGGCTTCTCTGTTATTTTAGTAGGTGATAGTGATATTGCAGTGCAATTTAATTTTCATTTCTTTTACTACAACAAAATATTTGTTACATTTATAAAGCTAGAATATTTTTTGCTTTATTTTATTTTTTTTTAAGGTGAGAGCAGTATTTGAAGTATGATCTCTAGGCTGCTTCAAGTGCTTGTTGTGAATGAAGAATTCTGGGCCTCACTCTTGATCTATTAAATTATGATCTCAGGGAGTGTGCTCTGGAATCTGTAATTTAATAAAGCATCCAGATGCTTCTCATGTTGATCTTAAAGCTTTGTGTCTGGCTGAGGTATCTATGTATTACATCCAATCACCCAGAATGCTCTTTATTTCTGCAAATGTTCAGCCCAGGAAAGCTGCTCCTGCCTTCAGTTTTACCAGCCACATCCTCATATCTTGGACAAATTTTAAAATCTGTTTTTGTGTCCTCAGGAAATTGGCTACCATTAATTCATTCAGTCGTCTACATTGGACACACATTCTCTACATTTATTGCATCCTCAAATCCTGAGTTAGCTCTCTTTTCTGAAAAAGCAGTTTTCCCAGGATGTGTCTTTAAGTTCTTTGAGGAAACTGTCAAAGAAAAATTGCACCAGATGGAGTCAAACAGACAAGGAAGACTTTAAGACTATTGCAGTCAGGAAGATTAAACTCCATTCAGAATACAACAGAGGCAGCTGAGGATTTATAGCCAAAGGGGCAGAGTAAGGAGTCATTGGGTGGAAAATTACTGAAAGAAACTTGACTAAATATCAAGAGTGAAGGAAGGGGAACTTGATTGGCTATCAAGGGTGTTGGTGGGATTCTAGATAAACTGGCTTAGCGGGATTCTTGCCCAAACTGGAATCAACAGGATTCTTTACTAAAACTGGGCTGGGCAGGCCAAAGATGGTTTGTAAGAGGGCTCAGAGGAGCTTGACACAAGTTTGGTCAAGGAGGGAGTCCTTGTTAATATCCACGGGGATTCCTTCAGCTTCCTTAAAGAATGGGAGATCCACAGACCAGGTAAGGTTCCCACAGAAGAGTCCACATGCTCTCCCAGCCTCTCATGTGTCTGTTACTGGTTCTGCCTCCCTATATCAGCTGTTCCTTGGCCTTCTCTCCAGCCCTGGGTCACTTGAGTGCAGGTACCTCCTCCAGCCAGGTATGTTTCATTACTGTAATTTAGAGGCTTGGAATAATGTCTGAGTTACTGAATTTGAGCTAGGACAAATGGGTCCTTGATGCTAAATATGACCATAATGATTATGTCATTAATTCTCCTTCAGTATTTGAGATGAAGTGGTTCTCCCTTTTGTTACGTCATTTCCTAAAGTTCCAGGAGGGTGGTTGGAACTCTGGAGTCTATTTGAGGTTTTGACTTTGGGTTAGGATGTTAGTGCTGCAGATGTCTGAGAACCACAGGCTGGAGGTGGCATTGGTTGGAGGGAATGCTGTTAGAAACTCCCCACACCGGTAAGGCTATCAGGCCAGTTCAGAAGAGAGAGGATACTTTGGAGGATACTTTTGCTCATACTAGCATCAACAAGGTTGAAAGAAGACAGGACCACACCTGCTAAGGCAACACTCCAAGCAGAAAATGTTATTTCCCCCTGCAATTAGCATCATCACAGACCATCTAAGTAGAGATACAATCAAGTGCTCATAGTGGGAAACAAAAGAATCTGTTTTCATAAACTTAGTAACCTTACTTTGTTACAAAGTCTCTGTGTAACCAATGGTAATTCATACTATGAGTCAATGAAATATTTATAGGTTAATGAGTTACTGGAATTGGTGAGAGCAGGACTTGATTTACTTTTTGGTTACATATGAGAACATTAAAATGTTGAAGCAAGAAGGAACCTGAAGATAGATCACTGGATTTAAGGGTTGCCTATTATGACATACAAGAGATTAATTTGTACAGAACATAGATACCTGTCTCCTCCTAATTTAGTTCCTGTCCAGCTGAAGGAAATCTTTCCTCCCACTCGCCTACGCTTCTCATTCTAATGGCAAATGAGTAGCTATCTAGAACTAACCGGACTTTCTACGTTTGATCAGCTTTGTCTCCAACTTGATCTCTGTCTACACACAGAGTACTTTTTCAGGGGGACATTTCTTGTCCCTGAGCCTCAGCTCCAGAGAACCGTTTCCCGGGTGCTTCGGGTGCAGGTGTTTGGCACTTTCTGAGTAGATTGCTTTCAGAGGTTCGCTCCATTTCCCGCGGGCCCGAGCGGCGGGAGAGGGGAGACGCGGGGAGAGCCGTGAGTTTTTCTGCTTGGACGGCAGCAACTGCGCGCTCCGCGGCTGCAGGCTTTCGAGGAGTTTTCAAGCCGGCTTCGCATTTGGGGTGGGTGATGAGAATGAGAAGAAGGAATGAGAGAAGACAGAGGAGAGTGAACTGTCTCGGTGAAATGGGAATGGGAAGAGGAGGTGAGAAGTGACCCCGGACGGAGAAAGCGCGCTCCCGGCCGAGGCTCGGTGACTCGGCACGTGGGGTTTTAGGCTTAGGAGGGGGCACGGCGAGGAGGCCTTGGTACCTTGGAGGTTTTGAGATGCGGTCTCCATCAAGCAATTGCGCTGCTGGAGCTGTTCCGCCCGAGCCCTGAAAAGTTCATGAGGTTGCTGGGAGGCTGACCATTTCTAGTCAGCCTCCTTGCTATTGAACTTCGTGCGATTGGAAAGCTTAATTTTAAAGAATCCGTTACTTCCCAGGAGAAGTATTCTGTCCTTTTGTTTAAACAGAGTCGTAGAATCCAATACTACTGCACACGACCACAAATGTGTAAAGCAGAGGAACACTTTCTTTCCGGTTCAGATGTGATCCCAAGTACTATAAAATGTTCCTCTGAGAGAGGTCCCACCGAGATTCGAACTCGGATTGCTGGATTCAAAGTCCAGAGTGCTGACCATTACACCATGGGACCAACCGAGAAGACAAATCTCCGTCTGTAATCATAGTTAAATATTTCCTTCATAAGTTTTCAATAGCTCTAACCCAGAAGAGTTTGGTCAAGCTTCAGTGAGACCACGCTGATAATGAAATCTGACGCTTTATTGTCGCTGGGGAAGAGGCATTGGGCAAAATAGAATTCAGGGCAATCCGGGCACTCTCTCTTCTGCTTCTGTTGGGAGCATAAATTAATTTTCGGAAGACCAGCAGAGGCGGATCCAGATTTTGTGAAGTCTGAAACTTACACAAGTTTCTTAAAAAGGACACAAGGGAGTCCTTTTCAAGAAAAAGAATAGACATTCTCAACAGATACAGCTACTCTAAAGCATATGTAACGTATCTGAGGAAAAATTGGAATAAAAAGAGGCCGCAGTCTTAACTAATTTCCATTATAATATACTTTTGCAAGTTTTGCAAAAACATATGTTCATACAGGGCGACCCCTTCCAGGGCCTTGGAGAGCAGTCTTGACACACTTAGTGAAACTCATGATATATACCCCTCCGCAGAGCAGTTTGGCAATATCTATCAAAATAATCTCTACTCAGCAATTTTTCTTTAAAAAAGCCATCCTACAGAAATACAAAAAATTTAAAAATTAAAATATATGTCTAAGGATGTTCACTGTAATATTTTGCAATATCAGAAACTTGAAAATATGCCCATCCATTCAATGGAAATAATATACTAAAAAGAATGGGATAGATGTAGGTACCCACATGTTGGTTTGGCAGTTTCTGGAGAGGATTTAATCTAAGGTTAAAACAAATAAACAAAACCCAGAAAATTTGCTGAATTGTAATCTATAGCATGAACTAATTCTTGTAAGTCATAGTTTGTGAGTTTATATATACATTTTTAAATAGGTTAAGAAGCGGAATTGGGAATCAAGGAGCTTCTCACTTTTTGTCGTGTTCACTTTTGTGAGATATAGTCACTTTAGAAATTAAAAGTGAAAAATCTACAAAAAAAAAAATTAACGCCCTTCAGTAGAGGACTTAGAAGTCATGTTTACTCCATGCTGACTGCCTACTGTGCTCAGTATGGCGGTGATCACAGCATGCAGAAAATGAAAGATGTAGAAGATAGAATCCCTGACTGCAAAGGATTAACAGTTGGTTAGGGGGAAACCACAAAAGATAAGTGCAACACGTTAATAGTGGCTAGGAAAATGAATGGGGGGCTCCATCTCAGTCCCTTTGATGATCTGATGACTCGGGCACATAGACAAAAATTTTATATACAATTTCACTGGGTTTAGCGACTCACTCAAGACCATTTACAGACCTCAAGGGTAAGAATTTTTGATTTAGAGATCTCTAAAAGAGACCTTCTGATCCTTCAAAGTCTCTTGAATCAGAAATGCCAAAATGTGAGTAATTAACAGGGACCAAAGTAGAAGCAGAGAGAGAATGGGGAAAGGGAGCCATTCAGCAATTCAACAAATATTCCTCAGACATCTATTATTTATTGAGCACTCTTAACAAGGCCGTGGGGGCAGGCTGGGTGGGGAGGAGGAAGAGGAATTAAGGCTGGCACTTGCAATGATTCCTGGGCTTCTAGACCTCCAGCAGAATCCACCGGTGCCACAGCCTTTTCCTCTTGAAACAGCGTTTTCTCTTTGCTTACATGCATCCACTCTAGCACTGCCTGCTTCGTGCATCTTCGAATACCTTGCCTGGCAGAGCACACTGCCTTGAAGGAGCATGAGCCAGGTGGGAATTTCCTGGTTGTCCAACTGTAATGACTTGTTAGACTCTGAAAATACGTTCAGATTTTCCTTGTTAGGTTTCTGGGGCCAGTTTCACAGGATTGTTTACAGCATGGCTCACAGGAATAGCTACTCCTGTCGTTAGGGGGGGAAGCTCACTATATGGATCTTGATTTTTCCCATCTATAAAATGGAAAGAAGGAACTAGATCTTACATTTCTTTTTTCGAGTCTGATTTACGGTGACTGGGAAAGGAGACAGTGGCCCAGATCTAACGAGAAAAGGCCGGGTGGAGCCTACAAATTCGCTGACTTGGCATTCGCTCAGGGATGCTCTTCTATGTCTGTTTTAGGACTTGGCGGTGAGTACTGCGGGTCTGAGTTCAGCGACGGCTTATCACCGTGACAAAAAAACAAACAAACCCAGAGTAGCCTCTACACTAGTGCTACTCACACCGTGAAACTCTTTTCACCCGGGAACTGGGTAACTCGGGAGTTAAGTCTCTGTACAGTTTACAGAGCACTTGCCTCCGGGTGTTCACCAACGTTACCACGACCACCGAGATGACTGCACCACCTGGAATCCTAGAGCGGACCGGAAGTGAGCGCAGCTCTCCCGGCCTGGCGGGAACGTGGGAGCAGCTGCGTCGGCCGGGAGTGTCGCCCGCGGCCCATTTCTCTGGCGTGGCGCGAGAGAGTCCGTGCTTCTCTGAGGGGAAGCGCGGGTGGAGGGAAGGTTGTGTCTGCGCGGCGACAATCGGGCCTCCTCCGCAGACGGCTAGCCGTGTGGCAGGAGGCCTTCGCCCTCTCCACCCGGGCCTGAGCCACAGGGAGCGCCGGTTTCGGAGAGACCTGTCTGGTTTCTTTGGTGGAGCTCGTATATCTAGGCTTTATTTAGGGCCAAAGTCTCCTCAGTTTTCTGTCTCGCAAGTAACCTGCCGCTCAATCTGTGGTCCTGGAGCGTTAGTGAGTAGTTCAGTGCTCACAATTTCCCGACTTGTCAGAGAATGGCTTCACTTTCAATGGAATTGCTCGAGTAACTGCCCTGTTGTCACCTAAACAAAATTTTTTTAGCTGCTTCTGTAATTTTTCTGTGTCAGCAGGGTTTTCTTATATCGAAAACTTTCCTGACCAAGAATTGAGTGGGGCCTTCAAGGAAAATCTGCCTAGACCCTTGTTGGAGCGAGCCTTTCTCCAAGCTAAGCTAAGGATGGCGGCAGCCCCGGGGGCCCTCCCAGCCTTGGTTGGCCAGGCTTCAGAGGAACAAGGGGAGATTATCAAAGTAAAGGTTAAAGAAGAAGACCCTATTTGGGATCAGGAATCCTGCCAGCAGAAGGATTTGTCTCATACCAGGGAACTCTCTCGGCAACGCTTCCGGCAGTTCTGCTATCAGGAGACTCCCGGACCCAGGGAAGCTCTGAGCCAACTCAGGGAACTTTGCCGTCAGTGGTTGAGCCCAGAGATACACACCAAGGAGCAGATCCTGGAATTGTTGGTGCTGGAGCAGCTCCTGACCATCCTGCCTGAGGAGCTCCAGGCTTGGGTGCGGGAGCATCATCCTGAGAGTGGAGAGGAGGTGGTGACTGTGCTGGAAGATTTGGAGAGGGAGCTTGATGAACCTAGACAGCAGGTGAGAAATTGGAGGGGCCATCTTCTGTGAAGAGTTTGAATGCGTGGGTCCAAGGTGGAGTAAGTGGGGTTAACTTCACACTGACGGCTGCAGATTCTGGTTCTGGGCATTATTATTTGATCACTGGTGTAGACGAATAGATTCATGATCTGGGATAACAATTTTCATGTCAGTGATAGCTGATTCTAATAAGGAGATGGTTTAACCAAATGGGAAACCTTGGTCCATTGCTTGCAAATGGAAAATATCTCTTATTTAGTGACTGTGAGATTAAAGTAGCTATCTCTTCTTACGATCCCCGCTACTTTTACCATATATGAAAGCAAATCAGTACAGGAATATAAGGAATACCTTCTAGGAGAGACAAATAGAAAAGTAGTCTAATTTAATAGAAATATCAGGAAATGGTGAATCATAAGATCTGGGTTCTATGATAGGCTCTGTCACTAATTAGCTGTATAATCTTGGGTACACACCTTCTCTGGACTTTGATGACTTCATCTATACAGTGAAGAGATTAATTGCATCATTTTCTAGATACTTTTCAGTACTTGCAGTTGTTGGTATGTGAGCCAGTATTCTGTCTTTTCCCATCACACTAGAGGTTATTTTTAAGAGAATATACTTGCTTTCTATGACTGTAATTTTAGAACATTATGGATATTGCCAAACACTGTTACATTTCTATAATGTTACTATCTATACATTTATCTGAACTCTTTTTGAATATGAACGTTGTATGTATACAGTCTGATCTGTTAAAATATGTTTTTCTGGAATGCAAAATCTTTCATATGAGATTGGTAAATAGGGAAATAAGTCAATATAATGCTGAAATTGTGCCGGCCCATATATGAGTTTTCCCAGAAAGTTGATGTTTTGGGCCACCAAGTAAGAGCAGCTGAATGCAAAGTATATGACTATAGCTGAGTGCAGCAAGTTGTGCAGACATACAGTGCATAATGTCCATTCACCTCCACATCCTTCCTCTTGGCTCTCTTGGCCCCAGTCTCTGTTTTGGAAGCCCTTATGTGCATAGTTCCCTCCCATTTTGGTGTATTTTTTGCTAAACTTTTTTGTATTCCAGAAAATGAGCAAGGAAGGGGGTTTGCAAGTGCCATAGAAGCATGCTGGTGATAAAATTTCTGCTAGTGAGCACAAAAGAAGAAAAGATTTAACAATTGAAGAAAAGCTGGAAATTATAAAATGTTTTGAAATAAATGAAAGAACATGTGACACTGGGTGTGCAACTGGAATAAAAGAGTCAACTTTACGAACAATTAGAGAAAATGCTGGGAAAATAAAGTTAACTAGCTGGAACAACTTCCATTGCTACAAAATTTATTGGAACAAGGCATAAGGAAATGGTAGAAATGGAACATTTGTTTGTATTTTATACCAAAGAAAGAAGCAATCAGAGGTAACCTTTCTCAAAATTAAAGAGAAGACGTTAGCAATACATGAAGACCTTAAGAAGAAAGTGGAAGATCCTGCAGAAGTGCCTTCATTTAGTGCAAATAGTGGCTGGTTTAGTGGCTTCAAGAACTGCTATGATTTCCACAATATTAGGATCTCTGGTGAAGCTGTGAGTGCAGAGAAGCTGCAAAGACATTTCCCCAAGTGTTAAGAAATTTGATAAAGAAGGCTATAACCTGGAGCAGATTTTTAATTTTGATGAAACTAGTCTCTGTTGGAATGGCCTCAAGGGCCTGTATCTTGAAGGAGGAATCATAAGATCTGGTGTTTAAGGCTACAAAAGGTCAACTGACTGTGATGCTGGGTGGGAATGCCAGTGGGAATTTAAAACTAAAGCTTGTGTGATTTATGCTTTAAAAGGAATTGTAAAGACTAGCCTGGGTGACTACTATAAGTCTAGCAAGAGAGGCTGGATGACAGGGCAGGTATTTACTTATCGTCTAGGTGATGTTTTGTAGATGATTTTTTAAAATATTGCAAGAAGAACAATTTGTCTTTCAAAATTCTTATAATTCTCAGTAACACACCAAGCCATCCTCCAACAGTTGCTGAACTTTCTTCAGGTATTAAAGTTCTCTATTTATCTCCTCATACAACTACTTTACTCCCTGATCAGTGTGTGATCACAGTCTTTAAAGCTTATTATTTAAGGATAACATTCAAGGTGTTTATTGGATCAACAGGGGGTGACAATGCACACACAGTTTTTGAATTCTGGAATTGATAGAGCATTAAACCTGCAATTGATATTCTTGTAGAGGCCTGGAATGATGTCACAAAAGCCTGTTTGGATGGGGTGTGGTGTAAGATTCTCCCTGATTTAATTTATGATTCTAAAGGCTTTGAACCTTCAGAAGAGCTCCCTCAAATCAAAGCAAGCTGTATTGCTCTTGCAAAGGAGGTTGGATTTGAAGGAGTTGAGAGTGAAGATATTGAGGAACTGCTGCAATCTCATGCAGAGGCTCTCTCTACACAAGAGCTACAACAGTTAGATGCTGTGGCTCAAATGGAAGCATATAAGCGGATGATGCAGTTCAACAAGCTACTCCACAAGAGCATTTCACTTCTCAGTTATCTTCTGCTCTAAGTATGATAGAGAAGCAGTTGCAGTGGTTAGAAGATGATGCAGAACACAGCAGGATTTTACTTCATGGCATGAGGTCCTATTTGGAGCCATGTAAGCAGCTTCTTTATGAAAGAAAGAAAATATTTAAGCAGCAAAAACTACATATCTTTTTATAAGCCAATATCAAAGAAATAAAAACAAGATGATCAGCCAGAACCGTCATTGTATTTTTTGTAATATCACTACATTTCTTTGAAAGTGTGCAAATGCTTGTCCATCTGAACTTCTGATGATGATATCCTCTACCCTTGCCTCACCCTTTCCTTACACCTCTTTCTAACAAGATACCATCACCTTTCAAATTAAAATCCTATACTTAATGTAACATTTCTTTAATGTCTTTTTGACTATACTTGTATTTTTACTGGAATTTCTGTAGTTTTATTAATGCTCTCCTGACAAAGTTGTGTAGGATTTAAATAGTCTACCCTACAACTTTATTTTCTCCATAAATCCTGTTATTTTTTGTGCAGTTTTACAGAAAGCATGTTTTTTCATAAGTTCATATGTTACTGCATAGATGCCTGTACAGGCAGTCTCTTATCTGTAGCCAGCACACCTTTTCTCTTTGTTTAAAATAAACAATATTAGTTTTTTCCCTTAGGATGTACCTGTTACTTTAAAATTTTCCTCTTCTAGCTTTGTTGAAAAATGCAACCATTGGTAGGACTTGGTGTTTTGTCAATCCATGGGTAATGGGTATGCTCTGCTCATACTTGATAGTTTTTCATGTGACTCAGGGTTATAGAAATCTCCTAGTCTTATTGAATGTCAAGTTTGCATAAATGTTTCTCATTTTTCTTGTTTCTGTGTGATTTCTGAAGGGAGGGGGAAATGCCATTGTTGCAGACACTTTTAGCTGCCAACCCAGTATCTATTGTACACCCCTTCTTTCTTCCTTAAAAAATGTTGATTTTGTTCATGTTGGCTATGTACCTAACTAAATACTTTTCAGCTTTCCTTGTGCTAGAGTTAGCCATGCATCATAGTCTGGCCAGAGAGAAATAAGCATATTTTCTGGGAATTTCTGGAGAAGCTTTAATTTTCCTTATAAAATGGCACAGATGTGTTTAGTTCTGCCTTTTCCCACTTCCTGTCTTGAACGTGGATGTGATATCTGGAGCTGTGGTAGCCATCTTGTGACCATTACATGATGATAAGCATGGGGATGAATACCAATATGTTATGAATGGCAGAGTAGAAATATAAAGACAACTCAGGTCCCTTACAGAACTGTTAGGTATGTGAATCAATGCCAGCAACTGCCCTCCTCTGGATTTCTTAGCATATGACAAAAATAAACCCCTATTTGTTTAAGCCACTATAAGTTAGGTGTTATAATTAATTGGGAAATACATGCATTTCTAATGAATACATTCATATTTACTCCACTATTTTATGACCAAAATTTCTTATTAGAAATCTTAAAAAATCAAATCTGGGAATCATATAGTGAAAGACAAATGACTTTCATAACCAGTTTGAAGTAATTTCAGCTTTGTAATTTGTTTTTGCCATCCAGAGGCACCCTTTACACTTTTGTGGTAAAGGCAGAGTGGAATTCCTCCTATTCCTTCCAAGACCAGGCCCACCTACCTTGGACTAGTCCCTCTAATGGAAATGTAGAGGAATCAAGAGGCTAGACTGTGTGTGTGTGTGTGTGTGTGTGTGTGTGTGTGTGTGTGTGTGTGTGCATGCTTGTGGGGGAGGAGTCAGTGGCAAATGCATCACAATGAGCCATATCTGTATTTTGTTTCATATCTTAGTTGCTCTGGTTGTGCTTATACCAACTTTACAGAATTGATGTGATTGT
Source organism: Eubalaena glacialis (assembly GCF_028564815.1). Taxonomy (NCBI): domain Eukaryota; kingdom Metazoa; phylum Chordata; class Mammalia; order Artiodactyla; family Balaenidae; genus Eubalaena; species Eubalaena glacialis. Next base: position 22,415,721 of record NC_083722.1, on the reverse strand, counting down.
TTAATTATAAACAGGTTACCCTGTCTCCCAGATGACTTATATCTTTCACTCCAGGACCTTCTTTCCCCCAGTTATGGAAAGATTTGGGCAACCTGAAATGCATGCTATTATATCATACAAAGCATCCTACATAAGATATCTTACTCTTAAGATCAGAGAAGGGAAAAACTGACCAAAGGGAAATGGCTCAACCATTTTATGAATTTTGTTTTAAAAGAAAACTGGTTTCTTATATACTTTGAGCAGTCTGAGAAGAGGGAGTAAATTTATAACATGGTGTCCAGCCTGGGCAAAAGAGCATAACACATAAATTCCTTAAATCCCACCATGACGTTATAATACCTCTTGGCTTTCATTCATATATCATTGACTATTTCCTTTTGGAATATTCTGGTTTATGTACACTTTGGGTTCAATATCCATGGACATTTTCAAGCCATCCAGCAGAATACTGACATCCACTGACACCTTTTACTTTACTTTATTTGAGTATCTTGTTCTGCTTGGTGAATATGAATTATTAGAGTTCATAGTTCTGACAGTATTTGTTCTCTATTACTGTAGAATTGATCTGTAGAATTGGGGGTAAGAAAAAGATCAACATTGTTGTCATTAAATCTAAACTAGTCATGGCTTAATGTTAAGTGGCTCAGGAAAGTTTTCTCCACATGTTTTTTATGTTTTTAATCCTGATCACTGTGCACACCAAAATCATTTCAGAAACTTCATTATTCAGCTGAGGATAATTCTGAGAGACTGGGATGACAATTCTAGAAACAAAATAATTTCCATGGATATTGCTGGTGAATATAAAATTATCTGTAATCTACTGTACATTTTAAAGCATAATATTTTCACTAGCAGACACCTGAATACTGGCATGGCCTCTGTTTTTCTTTTCTTTTTAATTTTTGAAGAGAAAAAAATCATAACAGCATTTAGCATAGGAAATGATGGGATGTCACTAATACACAAGTTAATACCTATATTAACTTTCCTAATCCAGCAAAAATTAGTTAATTCTATGTGTTATTGTCAATTATAGGTTAACCCTTGATTATTTAACCTAGTATTTCTTTTCAGTGTATGCAAATGGCGAATTAGCCAATCAGCTTAAATAAATCAGGACATGGAGATGAACAGTATATTATGGCAATTTGGGTTGTGTCACATCTTCATTCAGGACTTTTGTGATTTAGATTGATCAATGAATAACATTTCTAAGGCAGTATTTAGAATTTATATGTGCATTATAATTGACTTTTATACTCATTTCATGGCAGTGTCCTTTTTTATAGTATCATTATGGATAAAAAGCTTTTAAAAAAAACATGCTTGGTTTGGTTTAATTTGTCATAATAATTGTTTTCCATTGCTTAATTTATCACTGCTTGGCATTGAAAATAACACTAGCTCAGACATCAGTGAAAGCATCACTTTCCTAAAATCTTCCAGACTTATTTATTTTCCCCATGCTAGATCCAGACAAACTACATACAAAAAGCTCATATCCGAATGTATAAAGTACTACAAATCAATAAGAAAAAAACGAGATACCCCAACAGAAAAATTAAGAAAAGACTTGAACATGCACTTTGCAAAAAAAGGATAATCAATTAGCCAATAAAAATCAAAACAATTACTCAATCTTAGTGATCAGAAAAATGCAGATTAAAACAACACGTGGTAACTGCTTTATTAAATTAAAAGTGCTGACATGACCAAATTTGGGTAAGGATGTTGAGCTACTAGAATGCCTATGTACTACTGATAGGAGTAAATTGTTATGACCACTTTGGAAATATCTACCATGTATAACCATGCTCCATGATCCAGCAAACCTACTACAAGGTACATATCTAACAGAAACACATTCAAAGACATGTAAAATAATATTCATAGCAGCATTATTATAATTGCCAAGAACTCTAAACAAAAATGCCCATTAAAAGTGTAATGGATGAATATATATGGTATATTTGTACAATTGAATACTATACAACAATGAAAATGAATGAACAAGTACTACATTCGACAGTGTGAATGAATTTCACAAACTTAATGTTGAACAAAATAAACCAGACACAAATAAATACATATTATATGATTCTGTTTATATAAAGTTCAAAACGCAAAATGAATCTGTGGTAATAGATGTCAGAGTAGTAGTTTGGGAGAAGAGGGTGGGGCAAAAGTAGCTTTCTGAGATGCTGTTAATGTTCTGTTTTTTGACATGAGTAGTTCACTTTGGGATGTCATCGAGCTCTACACTTATCAGTTATGCACTTTTTTCTAAGTTTATAATACTTCAATAAAAATTGTTTTAAGAAAAAAATTTCTTTCTAATTTGATGTCTCTTGAATGATAGGCTAGGGTGCTTGATTACATGCACATCTTTAGATTCATATGTCATGTGAGTGAGAAATTATTTTTGTAAAGCCAAGGCCCAATGCGAGAAATTTTTCAAATTAACCAAGTTCATAAATGCCCACCAGAGGATAAGCTAAGTTTTTACTTGGATTTTGCAAGTTAGATGAAGAGATGGGCAGTTAATGCTAAGTGTATTGCCAAGCATGGGTTGATTAGGTTTCCATGCTAGGGTCTTATATATTGATCGACCAAATTGTTTTCTTTGAAACAAGAAAACAAGAATATCAGGCAAGGCAAACTACTGAAATGTTCTGTTTGAGTGCAGTATGACTTCTACCAGTCTATTTGCAAGAGAGCAGTCTTGGCAGGGATGTGAAGTGGCCAGGCCACTTCCACTGTAAGTGGCACACTTAAAGAATTGGAATCAGGTGCCATACTCAAAGCCTCCAATTGAAGAGTTATTTGTGTTCTGTTCACTTTAAGGTATACTACTGATAAGTATAAATCAGAATTCTGGTTCTCAGGAGGTAACAGCCTTTTTTTTGGTAACTTTCGTTCTTGCTCAGTTTTAGAATTAACCATGGAGATGTGATTAATCCCAGAGGCTGTTGTTCTCTTAAGACAGCTTTGGGAGGTTATTGGCTGTTGAATACTTATTTTCATTAATGAATCTATTTTCATTAGATTTCACAATGGTGGAGATGTGGAATAGAATCTACCTAACGTGTCTTATTCCCAGTTTACCTGTTGCTTAAATGACTAACAAAGATCCATGTGTAGAAGTGAGTAGAAGGTCTACAAGTCAATGAAAGCTCTCCTAAACTAGAGTAGTATAACACACTGTAACACAACTTTTATTACTTTCTTTTTTTCTTTTGGTGAATGGCACTGATGCTTTAGACTTAATCTGGAAAGTTACAGGCAGAGACACTGTTTCAGTGTAAAGGCTATAGTAAGTTGATAACACAAATACAGTGTTACAATGATTGAAATGCCAGACAGGAGCAATCTAGATTACTGCTAAGAAACTGTGCCAAGCAGTTAGCCATTAGCCACCTTCCTGGATTATTACAAGATTCCCCTATTGTTCACTGACTATCATTTATAGCCTTAGCACCATCAGATATTAGACTGTAACACAGTCCAGGAAAACATACCTATTGAATGGTGTGACAACTGAATTTACAGATTCATATTTTACAAAGATTTAGTAAATTAACTTACACAAAGACTGAAGGAAGGATAACATTAGAGCTTTAAATAGGTCCTTACTTCTGGTTTCCCAAGAAAATGAAACCTAATCAAATACCAGCATAATAAACAGTGTCACATGGATAACTTGGAGGTAAACATGCTTTTTTTCTTTTTTTCTTTTTTTTTTTGCCGTGCCGTGCAGCTTGCGGGATCTTAGTTCCCTGGCCAGGGATTGAACCCAGGCCACCGCAGTGAAAGCGCCAAGTTCTAACCACTGGACCACCAGGGATCTCCCAAACATGCTTTTATATTAAAGACAGTGTTTATTCAAAGTCAGTGGCAAAAACTTCTGAATATTCCTGCCAGATAACCTATTTGTGGTCACTGATGTCCTCTTCTATTCAGCATTTTCCTTATTTAACCATACCATTAGTAAAATATGATTCTGTCTTAGTTTGTTCAGGCTGCTATAACAAAATACCACAGACTGGATGGCTTATAAACAAGTAAAAGCAATGGTTCTGGAGGCTGGAAGTCCGAGATCAGGGAGCCAGTATGGTTGGATGAGGGCCCTCTTCTGGGTTGCACATTGGCAACCTCACATGGCAGAAGGTGGTTAAGGAGCTCTGTGCTATCTTTTTAATAAAGGACTAATCCCATTCATGGGGGCTCTACCTTCATGCTCTAATCACATCCCAAAGGCCTTACCTCTTAAAACCATTACATTGGGTATTAGTGTGCCAACGTGTGAATTTGCGGGGGGCGGGGCACAAACTTTCAGACCATAGCAGAGTCCAAGAGCCCTCACCCGCTAATGATAAGTAACATAAAGAAGTAAGCACGCAGAACCCAGGGAAGCTGAGGAACACAGCCAACCAGCCAATGTCCATAGAAGCGAATTCTAAGGGGATTACCTTAATAGGTAATAACAATGAGATATTACTATATTATAGGTTCATCTATAGCCAGGGAAGATATCTGTGTTGCTTAGAACCCAAAACTTGAAAACAATAGAAAATGAATTTCTATCTACTGTGTTAGGAGAAAACAAAACTAATTGCTTACTTTTGAAAAGGATTAAAACACTGAACTGTATTCATATGTGTAAATAAGCGTGAAAGAATCGGTAAGAAGAACTTGAAGAGTAAAGAAGAGAGGAATAGTCTCATTAGATACTAACATACCATAAAGCCTCTTTAGGTAAAATTGTGGTACTGGCACATGAATAGCTGGATCAATGAAACAACAGAAAGTATGAAAGTGGACTGGAGCACATATGAAAACTGAGTACACAATATATGTGCCATCTCAAATCACAGTGGGGAAAATGGTGTTTTAAGTAAATGGTGTTGGGACAAAAAGATAGCCATTTCAAAAAGAAACACATGAAACCCATACCTCATACCATATTCCAGAACCAGAATAAACTTTAAATGTGTCAGAGATCAATATATAAAATTTTAAACATCCAGGAACTAGGAGCAAACAAGAATGACTTCTTAAGATAATCTGAATGTATAGAATTACTCAAAATCTAGAAGTAATATCAAAAACCTTTTTTTTCTACATGAAACATTTTTTTAAATGCAGGACAAAAAAACCCCACAAGCAAATCAATATAATAAATTAGTGAAAATATTTGCAAAATATGTCATAGGTGTAAGTGAATCTCAACAGAAATGCAATAAAAATGATCATGAGAATGAGCAGTTTTTTTTTTTTACAAACAAACAAATGGCTATGAGAAGATGCTCGACTTCAATCATAAAAAGAGCAAATCAAAACTATACTGAGGTGCCATTTGTCACCTATCAGACTGGCAAAAATTCAAAAGCTTGGCAACACAATCTGTTGGCCTGACTGGGGAAACAGTTCCTCTCAAATGTTGCTGGTAGAAGTGCAAAATGGTACCATCCCTATGGAGGGGATTTTGGCACCATCTAACACATATTTACGCATTTACCATTTGACCCAGCAATACTGCTTCTGGGAATTTACTTGGAAAATACAAGTAAGAAACAACATAGACACAGTTTTCCATTGCAGCATTATTTGTAAAAGCAAAATATTGTAAACAACCTAAATGCCCATCCATATAAGGGTGATTGAATAAACTATGGTGCATCAATATAATGGTACTATGTACACAAAAAAAGCATAAGCAAGATATCTATGAACTGGTATGAAATGATTTCCAGATATTTTTATATTAAGTGAAAAAAAGGAGGTGTAAACTACTATACAGTATGAAAAAATAAGTATACACACGTTTGCATTTAATTTGTATATATATTATATATACACAAATATATACATGCAGACATGTGTGTATATACGTATGTATAATGTTTTTACTTATTTTTGCAAAAAAAAAAAAAAACAGGGTAAAGCATCAACGACAAAAAATGGTTTCTTATGGGAGTGGGGGAGAGTAGAATGCAGGCTATGTGAATATGAGCAAGACTTCTCTGAATACATATTTCGTTTTTCTTATATCACGTAAGTGTTTTCAGTATTTAAAAAACAATACTAAATTCAAAATGATGAAAACAGAAACAAATGAACTCAACAATATATCAAATTAACATAGTAATACAGAGGAAAATAATAATTCAGGTGGCTTGACCACAGTACTCTGACCATATACTTTTAGCGGGATACTGTCTATGGGCCTGTAAAGCTGCAAAGATATATTGAACTTTACTTAGTAGGTATGTTGTTGGAAGTGTTCTACAACACAAAGCATGGTGATTCTGAAACTCTTTTGTATTATTGTAGTTTAGAGCCAATGAGTAAATATATATACATTGTTATGAACTGCTTTTTTTTTAAGTGTGGGAGAAGGAAGATATTAATATGGAAGATGGAAAGGTGAGGAAAATTCTATAGGTATTGAAGTTGAGTTGAATTCATGTTATTTTATGAAATATATTTACCAGCTTTATCCTTGAAAGGGCTTAGAGGAGATGACACCTATTAAAAATGAGCCTACTACTACTCAATCTTTGCTACTAAACATTGTTGTCCTCTAAAATGAATCAAAATTTCTTGGGAAAAAAACAGTTGAACTAGATCTGGGACAGAGAGAATACAATGTGGTCCTTGTATTGTTTATTCTAGAAAGCTTGGATGTGCCAAAACCCAAACCAAAACAAAACAAAAACTAGTGGGGTCATGTCAAAAGGTTGCAGGAGCCAGATAAGGGGGGCTCCCACTGGCCAAATTTGAGACAGTTGGAGCATCAAAGTGAGTGAGGATGGAGTAGATTATAAAATAAGTCTATAGTGTTACTCAGAAAGAGAGACAGACCCCAAAGTAGGATGGACAGAAAGCTCTTTACAGAAAATTGCTAGCTATTAAATGTAGAAGGAATTATAAAAGTAGGAAGTCACCATTTTACAACCCCCAGTATAAAAATTGATTCAAGCAGAAATCAATGAATGTTAAAACCATTGGGGAATAAGATATTTGCATAGTTCCAAATTATTACCAATTATTATTTATTACAGTTGGAAAAAGTGTATTTTTGAATGGATAGATCTGGTGGTTACCACCTTAACTAAGTAATCAAATTTAGCATTATCTACAATAAAATAACTTGACAACTTAATGTAACGTGTGGTGTGACACAGTAAGTACACATTACTTACGTAGTATTCTTCCAAAAATGTTCTTTCCCTGCTGCCGCGCAGTCGCGCGGAGGCTGAGGCTCGGGTGCTTTCAAGATTCGGCTCCATCCGTAACTCACCTCCTTGGCCGAGGAAGGCATTGCTGCTGGAGGTGTAATGGACGTTAATACTGCTCTGCAAGAAAAAATGATCAAATTAAAAATACTGGGCTCTTGTTCCTCAAAAAACAAAGAAAGGAAAAAAAAAAGTTCAACTAGAATCTACTTGTGAAGAAACAATCAGGCAAGTCCCTAATGTGCGATATTCTATAAAACAAGTAGCCTTGACTTTTCCAAATTTAATGTCATAAAAAAGTCAGGAAATGATTTTAGATTAAAAGAAGCAAAATAGATATAATAACCAAAAACAATGTATAAATATTGAATGGATCATGGACTTAAAAAAAGCAAACATAAAATGCAGGTGACCCTTGAACACCTATGGGGGTGAGGGGTTAGGGGCATCGACTTTCTGCACAGTTGAAAATAGTCCTCCCTATACATGGTTCTTCCATATCCGTTTCTGCATATGCGGATTCAACCAACCAGGGATCGTGTAGTATTTACTGTAGTAGTTACTATTTAAAAAAATCCGCCTATAGATAGTCGCCCAAGGGTCAAACCAATGTTGTTCAAGGGTTAACTGTATGTATGGGGACAATTGGGTAAATTTAATTATAAACCGAGTACTAAATCATTGGTGTAAGGAAAAGATAAATGTTTTCTTTTCAGCCAACAGTTATCCACTTTGATTGGCTTTTTTTTTTTTCTCCCATCCATAACACACTGGGCTAATGTTTTCCACATTTGGTCTACAACAACTGTCAGATTTCTTCCTGGGTTTAACAGTTCAGTTAGTTCCTATTAGATAATTTGCATACCCCCCAAATATTTACTTTTAATTGCTCACACTGAAACTCATTTACAATTTTCTTCTGGTTAGGAGGAAAATTAGGAAAGGTTCCTTTAATGTGCTTCCATTGTTATTCACCAAAGCAGAAACCACAAGGATGCATATCAACTCCTGTTCAATGCAGACAGTTTCTGTTGTATGGCTCTGGCTTTATTCGTCCCAGCATTTTTTATTTCTCTCCTTATTCTATCTTGCACTCCTCTTAAGAATTCAATGAAGACTTTTTTTCCTTCTTATATCCATTCTATTTCAATAGAAGAATGTTTTGAGGTTTAGCTATGGTTTGTGCAGTGATGTGATTAATATTATATTAGTTTCCAAATGTACCTGTTTATCCCCAGGTCCCACAGGGCACATATGGGCAGGAAGTTCCTATGGAAGAAATGACTCTTCTAGATACTGCAAAGACGTCCTTAGGTACCCATCTCCAGACTATAGAGGACGGAATGGAATGTGAATCTCCAGAGCCACATGCACTTCAAGATAATGGTGAGGATAATTTAACCTTTGGAAAGAGAATGAGATTTGGGAGGAGGGAAGGGTGCATTCATGGAAAGCTTATCAAATTTTATTCCATTGCAGCTTCTACTGAATATGGCTGAAGGAAAGGTCAACGAGTGTAGTGGAATGCTATTAAAGAAGTTGAATTAAGCAGTCATGTAATAATGTAAAAAATAGTTGAACACAAGATTTTTCATTGATATTTTGCAATGGAATTAAGTACCTGTGGGTAGATAAATCAGAGATACCTCTATATAAATGCTGATCACTTGTCAATGTAGCCATGGGTCCCATTTCTATAGCCTCTGCCCCCAATTCTTGTTACATATGACTGTTTCAGACTTGGAAATACTACTTCGAAATTCTACTGAAGAAAATGGAATTTCTGAAGTCTATGTCCACTAGAGATCTAAGGACTATTAACAGTGTAATGTGTGGTGGAGGCAGCAGCACAGGCTGGCCTAGTTGTGGAGCAGCTGTCTTTTCCCAAAGGCTTAAGTATAATGGATATAATTTTCTTCTTTTCTTTTCTTATAACCCTAGCAACTCCTTATTCTCTGCTTATCCTAGACCTACTAACATTGATTGTACTAATTTCTGAAGCTCATATTCTCAGATTGTACATATTCTGAAGCTCTGGTTCTCATTTACATTGCCCTGTATTTCTTTCCTCCCCCCAGTTTATCCTTGTTTACCTTCCATTATGTTCATGGCTCCATAGCATGATGCAAAATGTATCAGTGTGGAAAGAAATACTATCTATATAATGGTCTTTTCAGTCACATTTTGAAATACCACTTATCATGAGTGTTGTCATCCTCATTATAAAGTTAACAAATTTTTATCCAACACTTTTTTTTTTTGTGGCCACACCCGAGGCTTGGCTTTGCAGTTCCCCAACCAGGGGTTGAACCTGGACCACACAGCAATGAAACCACCTGAGTTCTAATCACTGGACCACCAGGGAATTCCCTATCTGACACTTTTCTATGTAGTAATGTGTTAGATAATGGAAAAGATACTGGAGGAAAAAGTGATCCCTACTTCTTTAGAAACTTACCATGTTGTTCTACATATGAAACAGTTAAAGAAGAAAGTGCTACAGTGCTAGTTTGTGTTATGAATAAATTATGTCCTCAAGAAAGGAGAACTCACTGTAAGCTTAAATTAAATGATCAAGGAAGTCTTGTTGGAACCATTGAGACTTAAGTGAGGCCAAAACACACAGTAACATATTAATTTGAAGTTTTGGAAGTTATGAACATTTGAGAATGATTTAAATTTACCAACTCAATATTTGTTATGCAAATTGGTAGTATAAACAATGTTGACTTGAGAGAAAGTATTTTTTTCCAAGCAGCTGTAAGACTTTAGAGGTGATATGCTAATTCCAAATTATTTTTTTGATTTTTTCAAAATAGTTTCCTTAAGACTAGCCAAATTTGATTTATTCTAAGTGTTTCTGTTATTATGACTATTCTAAACATTTATTTTAATATGCTATATTAAGTCAGAGCTTTTTCACTACTTCAGGTTCATCTGCTACTCTTTCTTTATTAAAATCAGTAATAAGATTATTGGTATTGGGTTTATAGTTTTACAAGCACCGAAAGGGAGCTCATGCAAATATATGATGTTGAAACTTCAGCCCCAAATGTTGCTATAACAGCTAACCTGACTGAATAAAACAAAGTGTGGTATAGTCTGGGGCTTTAAAAATATCTATGACTGTATTTCTGAGACTTCTCTAGCCAAAAAAAAATGTTCTTGTGTAATTAATAAATAAATGAAAAAATAATAACATCAATTTGCTCCCTGTTTTACATAAAACAGTGCTTTACTTTAAGGCTAACCCTGGATACTGCTCTGGAAAGTCACATCCTGGCTTACTACTCTTTACTATATCAGAACTCTTTGTTCCTGGGTAGAGTTCTTCATTTACCCTCTCTATTCCTCCAAAGGGAGATTCCCTAACCAAAATTGTATTCCTCCTCTTGTGTGTCCATAGCATCTACTTGTACTTCCAGCTCTCTCTAGTGGCTACTTGAGCAATATACATATTTTAAATTATATTCCCAAATCGTCTAACTGATTTTTTTCTTTATATTTTAGGGTCATTTTTGTGGCTTTCCATGATGTCTCAAACCATGGGTGATGATAACTGTAGTAGCTTAGATACTAATGAAGCAGAAATTGAACCAGAAAACATGAGAGAAAAGTTCTTCAGAAGCTTAGCAGTGTTACTGGAAAACAAGAGTAATAATACCAAGATATTTTCTAAAGCAAAGTACTGTCAATTAATAAGGGAAGTGAAAGAGGCTAAGGCCAAGGCAAAAAAAGAATCAGTTGACTACCGTCGCTTGGCTAGATTTGATGTGATCCTGGTACAAGGACATGAGAAGCTGATTGAGGCTGTAAATGGGGAAACAGATAAAGTACGGTATTATTTACACAGTGAGGATTTATTTGACATACTGCATGACACACATCTCAGCATTGGACATGGTGGACGTACCCGCATGGAAAAAGAGTTACAAGCAAAATACAAGAACATCACAAAAGAAGTTATAATGCTATACTTGACACTCTGCAAACCATGCCAACAGAAAAATTCAAAACTCAGGAAAGTTCTAACATCGAAGCCAATTAAGGAAGTTAACTCGAGATGCCAAGTAGATCTTATAGACATGCAGTTGAATCCTGATGGGGAGTATAAATTTATTATGCATTATCAAGACCTTCGTACAAAGTTGAGTTTTTTGCGGTCATTAAAATCTAAAAAGCCTAAAGAGGTTGCACATGCTCTTTTAGATATTTTTACAATTATTGGAGCACCCAGTGTTCTACAGTCTGACAATGGGAGGGAATTTTCAAGCCAGATTGTCAGTGAACTTAGTTATATTTGGCCAGAACTGAAAATTGTCCATGGGAAACCTCAGCCCTGCCAAAGTCTAAATTCCATAAATCAAACTAATGAGGATATCCAAAATCGGATTATCTCCTGGATGCAAACTAACAATTCATCACACTGGGCTGAATTTTTGTGGTTTATTCAGATGACCCAAAATCAACCCTATCACAGAGGCATGCGACAGACTCCATGTGAGGGTACATTTAGCTCTGCAGCTAAGCTGGGCTTGTCTCATTCTCAGCTAACTGAAGAACTTGTTGCCAGCCTGAACACAGAAAATGAATTGGAACAGGCCGACAAGGAATTAGAAAATACTCTAGGAGCCCAGTATGAAGACAATATTGAGACTGGAACAGATAGTAGTGATATTGAAGAAAATCTTTCTGTTACTCCTAAGATAGCCCAAAAAACTCCTCCTGAAAGCGGACTGAATTTTTTATCTTGTGTAGTTTGTGAAAAAGAATGCACAGGTGTTAGTAGTTGTGTATCATGTGATAGAAACGTCCATGCAATCTGTGGAGTGCCCTCTCAACATGAGACTGATGGTTATCACCATAGAATAACTTGTAGTCTTTGCTATGAGACCGCTACAATGAAAAGGAAACATGATGAGATTCCAAGAAATTTGACTGTTCAACCCTCCAAAATGTTAAAGCCATCAGAGACACCATTTTCATCAGACAAAGTAGGAGACTGGGTAAGAGTTTGAGTGTCTGCTGTAGATCAAAGCAGGGGAGAGCCTCATACTTTACTGTGACCATGATGAGTGAGAAATTTTTGACATGGCATACTAAAGCACAATTATGGCCATCTTGGATATATTTTCTCCAAAGAAAGGCCAATTACATTTAATGTCCTCCCTCCACTCCTTTTTTCAAGTTGGAAGTTATAACCTTGGATGCTGCTTTGTTTATTGTTCTGGGGTGAAGAACAGTAGTATCTCTTACTTATTTCTGATGTCAGGCATTTCTTAGCGGAATGAGAAAGCTAGGATCCAGGGGATAAATGGTATGCATGATGGTATGTTTCTATAGAAGGATAAATTTGGGGACAGATGAATTTAATGTTACTTTGTTTTAATTATATGTGAGTTTGTGTTGAGAGGTAAGCTAAGAAAGGGCATCTCAGGTCAAGTGAAGAAATATTTAGGAAGGGCAGGGGATGATAAATTTGGTTGGGAGATATGGATTTGTGTTGGGAAAGAGTTTGGTTTTCTGATTTAAATGCAGAGTGTGAAATAAGACCAATGAGATTTTCAATCAGTAGGTGTTATAAAGTAGAGCTAATATGTGTTCAGGTAAGTGTTTTGAAATGTAAAGGTTACACATGATTTGGGCCAGTGGTACTCAGAGTTTGTTCTTCAGACCAGTGCTGGTCTGCAAACTGTTTATACTAGTCCATAATTAGGTAAGTACACAAATTGAGAGTATTTGGAAAGTTACAACAATTTGACATTGCTGCAATACCCAAGCACGTGATTAATGAACTCATCTTTTCAAATAGAATATTCAATTTGGGTGTTAAACTCTCAAGATGAGTCACATGTGGTAGCAGCTTTACATTAGTCAAGCACAATAGGTTCACATTAAAATGTGTGATATGCTATGATTAGCTTGTCAGCTGTAACCCAAAAGTGTATAAAACTCTGAGAAAATGTAAGCATTTATTTATCTTTATAACTTAATTTAAAAATCATTTTATATTTTTAATCAAGCCTAGTTTTGGGGTTATTAAAATTTTTTTAAAGTATAGTTGATTTACAATATCATGTTAGTTTCAGGTATACAGAACAGTGATTCAGTTTTATATATATATTCTTTTTTCAGATTCTTTTCCCTTATAGGTTATTACAAAATATTGAGTATAGTTCCCTGTGCTATACAGTAGGACCTTGTTGGTTATCTGTTTTATATATAGTAGTGTATATATATTAATCCCAACCTCCTAATTTATCCCTCCCCTCCTCTTTCCCCTTTGATAACCATAAGTTTGTTTTCTATGTCTGTGAGTCTCTTTCTGTTTTGGATATAAGTTCATTTGTATCTTTTTTTTTTTTTTTCAGATTCCACATATAAACGATATCATGTATTTGTCTTTCTCTGGCTTACTTCACTTAGTATGATAATCTCTCGGTCCATCCATGTTACTGCAAATGGCATTATTTTTTATGGCTGAGTAATATTCCATTGTATGTATATATATATATATATATATATATATATATATATATATATATATATATATATACACCCCACATCTTCTTTATCCATTCGTCTTTTGATGGACGTTTAGGTTGCTTCCATATCTTGGCTATTGTAAATAGTGCTGCAATGAACAGTGGAGTGCATATATCTTTTTGAATTAGAGTTTTCTCTGGATATATGCCCAGAAGTGGGATTGCAGAATCATATGTTATTTTTAGTTTTTTGAGGAACCTCTATACTGTTCTCCATAGTGGCTGTACCAATTTACATTCCTACCAACAGTGTAGGAGAATTCCTTTTTCTCCACACCTCTCCAGCATTTATTATTTGTAGGCTTTTTGATGATGCGAGCCTAGTTTTTGATTTCTAGTTTAACATTATTAAAGACAAAAGTAAAATCTGTATTACTTATTTTTAATTCTAATTTGCAGATGGAAAAACAAGCTTCACTGGACTTTTTTGTGAAGAAAAGACATACCTTTTCTGAATATGGCAGTAGTAGTAAAAGAATTGGTAACAATGGAAGTCATCCTGAGGAAGTGAAAACCAAAAGAGTTCATACTAGCTTTACTCGGAAGTATGATCCCTCATATATTGAATTTGGTTTTGTCGCTGTAATTGATGGTGAAGTGCTGAAACCACAGTGTATTATTTGTGGAGATGTACTGGCTAATGAAGCAATGAAACCATCAAAACTTAAGCGGCATCTATATTCAAAACATAAAGAAATAAGTTCACAGCCAAAAGAATTCTTTGAAAGAAAGAGTAATGAATTGAAAAGCCAACCAAAGCAGGTGTTCAGTGTTTCTCACATAAACATTAGTGCTTTGCGGGCTTCTTATAAAGTAGCACTTCCGGTTGCTAAGTCTAAAACACCATACACAATTGCCGAGACACTAGTGAAGGACTGCATCAAAGAAGTTTGCTTAGAAATGTTGGGTGAGTCTGCAGCAAAGAAGGTAGCTCAAGTACCACTTTCCAATGACACCATAGCGCGACGTATTCAGGAACTGGCGAATGATATGGAAGACCAACTCATAGAACAAATAAAACTAGCCAAGTATTTTTCACTGCAACTTGATGAATGCAGAGATATTGCTAACATGATAATTCTTTTAGTATATGTGAGGTTTGAACATGATGATGATATAAAGGAAGAATTCTTTTTTTCAGCCTCTTTACCAACAAACACAACTAGCTCAGAACTGTATGAAGCTGTGAAGAATTATGTTGTCAACAAATGTGGTTTAGAATTTAAGTTTTGTGTAGGAGTGTGTTCTGATGGTGCAGCTTCAATGACAGGAAAACATTCTGAAGTGGTTACCCAGATTAAAGAACTTGCACCAGAATGTAAAATAACACATTGCATCATTCATCGAGAAAGTCTTGCTATGAAAAAAATATCACCTGAACTAAATAGTGTGCTTACTGACATAGTAAAAATTGTGAATTATGTAAAATCTAATGCGTTAAATTCAAGATTATTCTCTTTATTATGTGATAATATGGAAGCTGATCATAAGCAACTGTTATTGCATGCTGAGATACGGTGGTTATCACGGGGAAAAGTTCTATCAAGAATGTTTGAAATACGAAATGAACTCTTAGTATTTCTGCAAAGCAAGAAACCAGTTTGGTCCCAACTTTTCAAAGATGTGAATTGGACAGCCAAACTTGCTTATTTATCTGATATCTTCAGTATTTTTAATGATCTTAATGTTTGCATGCAAGGAAAGAATGCAACATGTTTTTCAATGGCAGATAAGATTGAAGGACAAAAACAAAAGTTAGAAGCTTGGAAAAAAAGAGTTTCTACAGATTGTTATGACATGTTCCATAACTTAACAACAGTTATCAGTGAAGTAGGTAATGATCTTGATATTGCATATCTGCGAAAAGTTGTCAATGAACATCTTACAAATTTGTTAGATTGTTTTGAATTGTATTTTCCATCAAAAGAAGATCCACGCATAGGAAATTCATGGATACAAAATCCATTTCTTGCATCAAAAGATAATTTAAATTTAACTATAACCCTACAGGATAAGTTGTTGAAGCTGGCTACTGATGAAGGATTGAAAATGAATTTTGAAAATACAGCATCACTTGCTTCATTTTGGATAAAAGTTAAAAATGAATATCCTGAGCTTGCTGAGATTGCTTTAAAATCTCTTCTTCTGTTCCCCTCAACATACCTCTGTGAGACTGGGTTCTCTACATTAAGTGTTATTAAAACAAAACATAGAAACAGTTTAAATATACATTATCCCCTGAGAGTAGCATTGTCATCAATCCAACCTAGATTAGACAAATTAACAAGCAAGAAGCAAGCTCACTTATCACATTAAATTTTTTAAATACTGATTTATAAGGTTTTAATTCAAAGTATACATATAGGCATTATGGAAGTGTGAAAAGTTACGATTAAATTGGCAATTCTCTATATAAATTGCCTATATGTAAACAAAAGTGTACAGTTTTTATAATTCTCTTATTTTTCCCCATTATATTTGTTATATTTATTAAGATGTAATTTTAAATCTGTTCATTCTAATATTAAAAAATTTTGTCTTGTATTTTGTATGTCTTTTCATTATTGCATTTTATTAGGATATTAAGATGGTAGGATGACTTCAGGAGGGGAATAATTTCTTTGAAATGACAGACTTGATCAGTGAAGGGAAGTGAATTCAAGGGGTGGAATTAGAATTTGAATGCAAGGGAAGGGGTCAGTAAGATGTTAAGTTTGTTAAACTGATCCTGGGTGGTTTGGTTGGAAGTTGATAATAAGTTTGTTTTGTTGGTGCATGTTCAGATGCAGTGTTTAAGTGGGTAAGGTGGGGGAAAACCATCAATGCTTATAAAAGCTCAAATGGGAAACAACCCAAATGTCCGTTCACAGAATAAAATGTACTGTGTTTATTCAACAACTAGAATACAGTAGTAAAAATGAGTTATTGTGGAGGGAATTCTGGGGTGTGATGAAATGTTCCATCTTGATTGTGGTGGTGTTTACTATTAGCCATATGCAAAGTTGTCAATCAAAGTCCCAGATGAGTGTTATCTGGGTATACAGGAGACTGCTGTCAAGAACTACCTTGTTCTTACTCATCTTAATTAACTGCAATTTCATCTTTCATCCTTTCTCCTACTCCTCATCCCAAATACGTAGCAACAATAGATTATATTGACTGAATTTCCACAGTGCCCACACTAGCCCAGCTTATCTTTACCAAAATTGATACTCATGTTTCCCAAACTATGAGCTTAAAAGCCACAAAATTGAACATTTTCAACACAGACAAGGAGGAAATGAACAAAAAAAGAAATTTTTTAAAAGAAAAAAGAAAAATCCCAAGTTTGGCAAATGAGAAACAATATTGGATGGTAGTTGTGATAAATTATTATTATTCAAAAGTATTTACTGCCTCTTCCTGGGGTAAGATTATACTGCCCCACTCCACAGATATCAGATTTGACTCATTTACTTCACTCTGGATAATGAAATGTGAGCAGACTTGACATGTTACTTTTGGGCACAAAACAAGAAACAGTCCTTGATTTGCCATTTCTTTTTTCTTCCTCTGTCAAGAGGCCATCAGTGTTTCAGGTTGAGGTGGCTCCGTTATCCTGGGTGGAGTCATGATGGACAAATAGCAGGAACAGTGTATCTGTTACGGTAAGCCACTTTTATTCTTGGGGTCGTTTGTTTCTGCAGCACTGCGAAAATGCTGTACTGACAATGTGATTGAATTAGCATCAGAAAATGACTTCGTCTTAACTCCAGTGGTTCGCTATCTGAACAAACTTGAACAAGTCCTTAAACATTTTTGGAGTTGAATATGAAAGATGATAATATGCTCAGCATTTGGGGTTGTCACTGATGTTCAAAGAGGAAATAAATTCAGAAGCTTTTGGCACATTCTAAAGTACTACAGAAATGTAAGATATTACAATATTTTCACTCAAAGTCTGGACTCAGACCTGGTGTTTGTGGCATCATTTTAGCTTCTGTGTTGCTGTGAGGCATAGTAATCATCACATTGTCAAGCCCTTTGTTCAGTCACTGAAATGCGCACAAACTGCATATGAATAAGACAGAAAAAGAAGATATGAGGATATTTCTCAAAAGAACAAAGAAAAATGACGAATTCAATAAAGTTACTTTTGAAACCCACTCATTGCTAGGCTCTGTGGGTTAGTTGGTTAAAGTGCCTGCCTTGTAAATAGGATAGTTCCTGAGTTCGAATCCCAGTAGGGCCTCCTTTGCACATTTCTGTGTCCCTGGGAAGAAATGAAGAAATTGTCCGATAACAGTACTACAGTACCCCCTGCCTCCTCCCAACCCCGGAAAAGTCAGAACCCTAAAAATTAGTTTAAGCTTCCGCAACCCTCTTCTTCCCATCACAAAAAGGCAAGTGAACTTGCGAGGGTCGTTTTCTGGGGAAATACGGGATGGTTGTCCCGGGAGGGGTTCAGAGAGGTGTCGAATACGCACATTCTTGCCATTTGCGAGAACATGGATTGACCATGGCTGTCAGAGGGGAGGGTAGTGGAAGGATGAGTGAAATAGGGAGATTAAGAGGTACAAAATTCCAGTTACAAAATGAATGGGTCATGGAGGTGAAATGTACAGCATGGGGAATATAGTCAATAATATTGCAATATCTTTGTATGTTGACAGATGGTAACTCGAGTTATCACGGTAATCATTTCGTAATGAAAATATCAAATCACTACATTGTGCAACTGAAACTAATATAGTGTTGTAGGTCAAATATACTTCAATTAAAAAAAAAACTTTCCATAAATAAAAGAAAACCTGAATTCAACATAAAAAATATTTCATTAGCCCCACTGGCACTAGCATTTCTATAGTGTTGAAATAGAGTCTTGGATTCAACAGCTGAGTTTTTTGGGTTATAGATAATTGTTTTTCATCTATCTTTTTATCTAGTTTGTTGTATATTTTTTCCCATTTTCAGTTTGTCCATTTCTTTTACATGTAATTCCAGATATATGGAAATCACATATGCTGCTTGCAAAAGTGTTTGTAATAAAGTCACTTGCTGTGACTCAGTTAAGTCCACTCCTAAGTACACATCTGTCTTGCAGTCATTCAACTGAAATGAAATGGTCACTGTACCCAAATGATTCAAATGGCAAGACTGATAATGCTACACATGCACCAAGAGGATATGAAAATGTTTATCACTCACATAATGACGCTTTCTGGGGAGAGCAGGGGAGGCTCACAGGTAAGTCCAAAAACAGCTTGGAAGAGCAAGGAAGGGTGATGGACTTTGGCTTTTATTGGGTTAGAGGGTGGGCTGGGGGGTGAAGATTCCTGAGAACCAGGGCTGGTGTGGTTTGATCTTTCCTCTGAGAGAGCTTAAACACTTTCTTATGGGCTGGCTTAGATGTGAGTGAGAGTGATGGGTCTTGAAAGCTGTCAGTAAATATCAAAAATGGAGTCAACCTCTTAATTACAATACTCAATAGGAATTTGTGCACAAGTCCACAAAAAAGCATATACAACAGTGTTCCTAACAGCCCTATTCATGATATCCCCAAACTGGAAACAACCCATACATCCACCACTAGAATGGATAAATTGTGGCATATTCATACAATATGACTATATATATGGCAACAAAAAATATTGTTAAATGCAGAAACATGGATGAATCTCATAGTGCTGCACAAAAGTAGCCAGGCATAAAAGAGTACTTATTGTGTAATTCTATTTTTATGTTATTAAAATGTGCAAACCTAATAGATGATATCAGAGTCAAAAGACTGGTTACCCTTATGAGGAAAGTCATTAGGAGGCATGTGAGAGGGGCTTCTGGTGTGCTGGTAATGTTCTATTTCTTGACACAGACAGCCTAAGTGACAAAACTTAATTCTGGATCCCATTTGATGGAAATAGTGGCAATAAGTTGGAACAAAAGATCTGAGTGAGAGTTCATAGATATGTTCTCTTTGTAAATATTCACTGATACATTAATACACATATATTCAGATATATACCTACATAAATATAAGTATTCTATATATGCTCATGTTTGGGCACTTTCCTGAATGTTTGTTACACTTCAATTAAAAAAAGTAGTTTGCTTTAAAAAGAAAAACAGTCACCAATTAGGAAAGAGAACATTGCCATTATTTTAGAAGTTCCATTTGCCCCACTCCACTTTACACCTGTCTCTCATCTAAGATAACCACAGTATTAATGCTTGTGATAATCATTGCCTTGATTTTACTTAATAGATTTACTACTTATATATGTATCCATAAAACAGTAGATTATTTAGTATGCTTAGTTTGTGGTTTCTATAGATGATACCATGTTGTATTTGTTTTGGAATGTTTTCTTGTTATTGAAATATTATGTTAACATCTCATTCTGTGTGATTTCTAGGTTTTTCTTTATTGCATATAATTGTTTTTGTAAATTTTTATAGCTGTCATGAAAATGTGTTAAAAATGACACTATAATACGTTTTTTTGGTTGATCTTTATACACAAGCATACGATCTGTTTAAAAAAAAAAGACATTTCTGTTTCTTCCTTTCTTTCTTCCTTACACCTTTTTTTACTCCTTTTGTCTAGAAGGGAATAGAAGTGGCAATTCCTGGTTTACTCCACGTGTTCCCAATTTCAAACAGACTGTTTTGAATTTTTTGCCCTTAAGTATTATGTTTTCTGCAGATTATTTTTGCATTTTAAAAATCAGGTTAAAGAAGTTTCCTTCTATTTCCAAATTGTTGTACCATTAGTGGACACTGAAATTTATTAAATGCTTTTTTCTGCCTGTACAGAGGTGAACAAAACATTTTTCCTTTAATTTCTTGATATGCTGGTTTTGGTATTAGGATGAAAGTAGGCTTATAAAATGAGATGGAGAGGCTTCCCTCTGTTACTATATTTGGAAGTATTTGTGTCCAGTTGAAATTATTGTCTCTGGAATGTTTTATAGAAGTTCCAGATTAAAATATCTGGGTTTGGAGTTTCTCTGTGGAAAAAATTTTGACTGTTTATTCAATACATTTAATGGTTTAGGACTATTCATATTTGCTATTTCTTCTTTAGAAAATTTTGATTTTTTTTTTTTTTTGCAGAATTGCTGTTTCATTTAAAATTTCAAATTAATTGGGCAAAATTCTTTACACCATTGCACATTCTGATCCACCTTCTGGAATACTCTTCTGCGTTTTTTGTTTTTTGGGGGGTTTTTTGGGTTAACCTTTCGCATCTTTTAGATTTCAGCTCCTGGAATGCTTACTGAAAGCTGGGTTAAGGATAGACCCCAGACAGTCTGTCACTTTGACCTGATGTGGCCCAGAGAACCGGGGTGGTGCTTTCCTGGAAAGCAAGAGAAAGAGCTCAGCCTCCTCAGGGTTCAGTCGCTGCTCAGAAGCCCTTTTGAGAAAACACTGTTTCTCCAGCACCTCTAAATTGTGCAAAACCTATGTAACCGACTTTGGGGGGCCGGGAGCCAGAATGTGCTGAGAAGGCAGGTTGGATAAAGACCAAAATCCGACCCTCCCAGTTCCTAATAATGGGGGATGAAGTCCCCCAGATGCCTCGGGTTCCAACCGGGTTGCTTTCACCACGCCCACAGCACCCCCAGGAAGAGTGTCCAAAGCAGGCGGTGCTGAGTAACCCGGCCAGCCTCGAGCGCACCTTCCCACCACCCGTGTGCTCTCCTCGCCCGCGCCATCACTAGTGGGGGATCGGGATCCACTGAGATGAGGGCGGCTGGGGAAAATGAGGTGCCGGAAAGAAAATACACGAGCACCACAAATTGACTCAAAACCCCGCCTTTCTAACCTGAAGTCTGGCTCCTTACCTCTGAGCCACACAACACCGCAACCCAGTGGCTGCACAAGAGGAGGGCCATTTTCTAATTGCTCGCTAAGTGCAACTGTTGGGCTTTTTAACAAAGGTCTCCCTGGAGGGTACTCAGCGGGTCTATTCATCGTGGTTTCCAAGAGGGGCCAGGCCTAGGAAGACGCTTCTCGATTCAATCCTAATTGAAGCAGTCTTGGCAGGATTGGGCGCCCAGCTGAGAGGGTGGCAGGAGGGGTCTTTCCTGTGATTTTCATTTATTCCCGGAGGGTCTTAATTCTGACTCTGTATCCATTCTGAAGGTAAACCGAGCGTTTGTAGCCGTGATTACAGAGGGACATTCAGTCCTTTTCTCCTTCTATTTCTTTACAGGTTAATGCAACCGGCTGAGAGAGGCATCACAATGCAAGTGTAAAATTTTGTTCAAAGAAATTTGGTGTCAAACTAAGGGCAGGAGTTTGGAGAAAAGCGGAATTTCCATTTTGCCTTAGCCTCTTACCGTAATTTCTTGGAGAAGTTACTTGGCTTTTGTATCAATGACACCATCTTTTAAATAAGATTAATAAGAAAGACGTCTCTTCGTAAGAATTATATCAATACTAAATAATACAGAAATAGTCCAGATTCTCAACACTTGTATCATTTTTCACAGCTGGAACCTTGTAGGACCACGTGGCCTAATGGATAAGGCGTCTGACTTCGGATCAGAAGATTGAGGGTTCGAATCCCTTCGTGGTTGTAAGTCGCTTTTTCACGTTCCGGTTCGCTTTTCCCAGGCATCACTGTCCCAGCTCTCAGATTCCAAATTATAGCATCTGAGCACTCCAGAGATCTCCACTCTGGTATGATTGATTCAGTAAGTGGGGTCGGCGCCAGCTCCCTGCATCCAGCCGCTCGTACTTTAGAAGTTCTTGTCCAGACAGGCACACAGGTGTGGGAACAGGGAAAAGCGCCAGCCCTGGTCTTTCTGACCCTCTTTTAGTGGGTTGGGTGAGCACAGTGAACGAGGTGGGTGCGACAGGGCACAAATGTCAAGGAATTTTGCTCGCTGGTCAGGCAGTGCCGGGACGTCTCTGTTATTTTAGCGTGAGACGACCCTCACTCTTCCATTGGTTTTCAGTTGGTTCTCGGCAATTTGACGCTGAAAACGCGTCTTTATGTTGAGAGATTTTTTTTGAAGTCAGTTTAAATGTCGCCCCCTTGCGAAAGGAAAACTTGCCACATTTTAGAGGCGCTAGAGACACGCTGTTCTAAAACCCGCCCCTGATTCAGTGGCTGCCTCCCGAGAGGCGCGCGGTCCTTCTCTGGCCTCTGCAGAGACCTCCTGTGTGTTCTCCCGCACGGTGTGGGATGAAGTAGTTGGACTTTCAGCAATATCTGAGGAACCAGGATTGAAACAGAGACCTGAAACTATGAGAAGAGGCCAGTCACGCAGATTAGGACGAAGAGGGAGCAGCCTCTACACAAGTGGAAAGAATGTGGCAAAATACATTTAAATATTTAGATGTAATGGACAAATTAATAGAACAATATGACGTATCAAAGTAGATTCAAGAAGGAATCGCAATTTTAAATAGTCTTAAACTATGAAATATTTTGAATTAGTTGTCAAGTCTTCCTACTGAGAAAATTCCACATCCTTTCGTTTACCAGGGACTTCTTTAAAATATTCAAAGCAGAAATAAATCTAATCAGACACAACTCTTCCACAGTATAGGACAAAAAAAAAAGAGAAAGAAAAAAAAAAAATCCACAACTACTCTTGCCGAATGCCGTAATGAGTTTTTTCCCATGAATGTACCTCTTAAACAGCTTTACTGAGGCACTATTTTCTTAAAATAAACTACATATATTTAAACTTATAGTTTGACATATTTATAACTCATGAAACCATCACTACAATAAAGATAATGAACATAGACATCACCCCCAAACGTTTCCTCATGCCCTTTTGTAATCCCTGTTCATATGTTGCCGGACTTTGTTTGCTAGTATTTTGTTGAGTACTTTTGTGTCCATGTTTATAAGAGATATTGATCTATAGTTTTCTTATCTCATTATCTCTTTGACTGGTTTTAGCATCAGGGTAATATGGCCTTCTTTCCCAATTTTTAAAGAGTTTGTGAAGAATTAATATCAACTAAAAAATGTTTGGAAAACACTCCCATTTACCATTGCAACAAAAAGAATAAAATATCTAGGAATAAACCTACCTAAGGAGACAAAAGACCTGTATGCAGAAAATTATAAGACACTGATGAAAGAAATTAAAGATGATACAAATAGATGGAGAGATATACCATGTTCTTGGATTGGAAGAATCAACATTGTGAAAATGACTCTACTACCCAAAGCAATCTACAGATTCAATGCAATCCCTATCAAACTACCACTGGCATTTTTCACAGAACTAGAACAAAAAATTTCACAATTTGTATGGAAACACAAAAGACCCTGAATAGCCAAAGCAATCTTGAGAACAAAAAATGGAGCTGGAGGAATCAGGCTCCCTGACTTCAGACTATACTACAAAGCTACAGTAATCAAGACAGTTTGGTACTGGCACAAAAACAGAAATATAGATCAATGGAACAGGATAGAAAGCCCAGAGATAAGCCCACCCACATATGGTCACCTTATCTTTGATAAAGGAGGCAAGCATATACAGTGGAGAAAAGACAGCCTCTTCAATAAGTGGTGCTGGGAAAACTGGACAGGTACATGTAAAAGTATGAAATTAGAACACTCCCTAACACCATACACAAAAATAAACTCAAAGTGGATTAAAGACCTAAATGTAAGGCCAGACACTATCAAACTCTTAGAGGAAAACATAGGCAGAACACTCTATGACATAAATCACAGCAAAATCCTTTCTGACCCAGCTCCTAGAGAAATGGAAATAAAAACACAAATAAACAAATGGGACCTAATGAAACTTCAAAGCTTTTGCACAGCAAAGGAAACCATAAACAAGACGAAAAGACAACCCTCAGAATGGGAGAAAATATTTGCAAATGAAGCAACTGACAAAGGATTAATCTCCAAGATTTACAAGCAGCTCATGCAGCTCAACAACAAAAAAAACAAACAACCCAATCCAAAAATGGGCAGAAGACCTAAATAGACATTTCTCCAAAGAAGATATACAGATTGCCAACAGACACATGAAAGACTGCTCAACATCATTAATCATTAGAGAAATGCAAATCAAAACTACAATGAGATATCATCTCACACCAGTCAGAATGGCCATCATCAAAAGATCTACAAACAATAAATGCTGGAGAGGGTGTGGAGAAAAGGGAACCCTCTTGCACTGTTGGTGGGAATGTAAATTGATACAGCCACTATGGAGAACAGTATGGAGGTTCCTTAAAAAACTAAAAATAGAACTACCATATGACCCAGCAATCCCACTACTGGGCATATACCCTGAGAAAACCATAATTCAAAAAGAGTCATGTACCAAAATGTTCATTGCAGCTCTATTTACAATAGCCAGGACATGGAAGCAACCTAAGTGTCCATCATCGGATGAATGGATAAAGAAGATGTGGCACATATATACAATGGAATATTACTCAGCCATAAAAAGAAATGAAATGGAGTTATTTGTAGTGAGGTGGATGGAGCTAGAGTCTGTCATACAGAGTGAAGTAAGTCAGAAAGAGAAAAACAAATACAGTATGCTAACACATATATATGGAATCTAAGGAAAAAAAAAAAAAGGTCATGAAGAACCTAGTGGCAAGACGGGAATAAAGACACAGACCTACTAGAGAATGGACTTGAGGATATGGGGAGGGGCAAGGGTAAGATGTGACAAAGAGAGCGAGTGGCATGGACATATATACACTACCAAACGTAAAATAGATAGCTAGTGGGAAGCAACAACATAGCACAGGGAGATCAGCTCTGTGCTTTGTGACCACCTAGAGGTGTGGGGTAGGGAGGGCGGGAGGGAGGGAGATGCAAGAGGGAAGAGATATGGGAACATATGTATATGTATAACTGATTTACTTTGTTATAAAGCAGAAACTAACACACCATTGTAAAGCAATTATACTCCAATAAAGATGTTAAAAAAAATGTTTGGGAGAATTCAGCAGTGAAGATGTCTGGGCTTTTCTTTGTGGGTAATTTTTACTTAATCAATCTGTTTGCTTGTTATAGACTCTTATTCCATGCTAAATGCCGTTATCAGTCAACTACATCTTTGTAACAAACCTCACCTAAATTTAGTGGCTTAAAACAATAATTATTTATTTTGTTTGCAATTTTGAAGTTCAACAACTTGGGTTGTGCTTAACCAGGCAATTCTTTTGCTGGTTTTGCTTGTGGTCACTCATTGATTGCAGTCACCTGGCAGCTTGACTGGGACCAGATGGTCCAAAATGTTCCCACTCACAGTCTGGGGAGTGTGACTGGGATGGCTGGTATGGCAGGGACTCACTCTCCACATGATTTTCCATCCTCTAGGAAGTTAGGTGGGATTTCTTCACATGGTGTCTCAGGGTCCCAAGACAACAAGAGGAGAAGTTGTAAGACTCTTGAGGCCATCTTGGAACTCTCACAATCTCACTTCCACAACGCCATTACCACAGCATTCTATTGGCCAGAGCACAAGTTCAGCTCACATACAAGAGGGAGGGAAATAGACTCCGCCTCTTAATGGTAGCTGCTGCACAACCACATCGCAAAGGGACATGTATAATGGGAGGAATTTGTGGCCATTAATCAATCAATAATTTATTATCTCATTTAACACTAAAAACAACACTGAATAGCCCCTATTGATATGTCTATTGTATATCTTGGTAAGTAAGTTATCCATGATCACTTCTTTACCAGTGGTAATCTAAATTGGTCTGTGAGTCTTGTTTCAAACACACATGTACCTGGTGGGCAGCTCAGGGTGGGGCCGGGGAGAACGTAAGCACTCCAAAACGTAGCAGCAGCTGAAAAAGAACTGATAGTGCTGAGCACTTGCGCACTGGCAATTATAAATCTTTTGTAAAGCCGGAGAGCTCCATGTCCGTGTCTCAGGATGACTCTGATAATGTTTAAGATCCAGGTGAGATTAAGTGACCCACACATAGGCTCCTGACTCAACTCATTATCTGAGACTGAATACCTGTGTCTCCAATATATCTACAGGCAGCATGGACTTATAAAGAGTAATAAGCATCCTAGAGGAAGCCAGAGGAGTGGAGAAATGGAGGAAAGCAAGTTCGAGGACAGGAAATTTTCCACTGAAAGACTTGTAAGAAAAACCAAGATCGTCCGCATTTCACATAATTGACAAATCAGACGTAGTTGAATACTGTGAACAGTCGTCTTGGCAAGTGTCAAATGATAAATTGCCACAGTGTTGGAAGAAGGCAGGCACCACACTCAGCAGGATGGTACTTGTTATGCATGACTTTAAGAGAGAATTTTAAGACAAATCACAAGCAAGATGTAGGACAGAAATCACAACAGTTGATCTCTTCGTGGGGTGACCTCAAATTTGGCCTGTCTCGTTGTATGGGCTGGAGAGTAGTAAAAGTTGCTCCAGGTGAGGCTCGAACTCACAACCTCGGCATCGCTCACAAGTGTACCGTCTTATAAGTACCGCGCGCTAACCGATTGCGCCACTGGAGCTACATTAGGGAGGTATAAGTGAATATACTTTCACAGATGAAGACGGTATTTTTGTTAAAGGTATTAAATGTTATGAACAAAATGGCACCTTCTGATATGGGGCTTCCACAAATGGGATTAAAAGCAGCAATCAAGGCATCCCTGGTATTTGCCAATCTGCAGCCGTTTCCCCCACAGTACAGAGATGCTGCCGGGGCTGAGCGTCGCAGTTATCTCTATCTTGATTTTCCGCTCAGATTCCCACGGCTTCTCTAAATTCAGACTATTTGAAAGCATTTGAACGAAAAAAAAATTACATTGGTTCCACAAAGGCAGGAAGCTTTCCACTTAGGAGTGTGTATTCCATCTGTAAGAAACCAGTGCATTTTCATTGCTTCCGGATTCCCGCAGACTTTGCATCTCAGCGGTTCTACTTTCTTGAGTTTCCCGTCTCCACTCTGAGCTCCGCTCGACTGACCTTTCTTCTGCTTCAGATGCCACCTATCCCACCCCGACCCGATCACTCGCTGTTTTTTAACCTAAGAATGTTAAAATACGTTGTTATCCTGAAACATTCAGAGCTAATATTTCCTTTTGAAAAACCACTGTTATAAATGTACAGATGCAATACATACTAAGGAAATGCAGAAAAACAAAAAGATAACTTGAACATTTTCTGAAGTCTCATACTCAGAGAAATCTAGTGTTTTTATTTGTTGTAGTTCATTTCAAGCTTTTAGTGGACGCACTGTGAACCAGACCTGAGCCACAACTCCATTTGTTACCTGGTCCCTATTACCTCCATTTTAACAGGGGGGCCATGATGACACTTTGGGTCTTTCCGTATCGATATCAACTTGGACCTTGTTTCCAACAGTCCTTGAAATGTGAGGGTATTTCTCTTTCTTGAGTTTATGGTTATTGAGTAAATGGTCATAAGTCCCTTTAGGAAAGGAATGGGGGAATTATATTCTACATATTTGCAGTGGCACTGCAGGGTCCTCAGGACTTGACTTCTCCTTTAGTCAAAAGTTTCAGGTCTGAAAACTGGTTTAAGATCAGAAATTGAGCAAGGTATTGTGATTTTATTTTTAACTGGGGCAGCTGCCCTCAGTCTCCTGATTATCTATCCTCAATTTCTTCTAATTGTGTAGACAGTGATATGCTTGTTGACTGCCCATCTATCTTGCTTCTAGAGATGCTGTATTTTATTAATTAGTCTCAAACACTCTGCAAAGTTGGCTACCACTCTGAAATTGTCTCTCATTACAGTAATTTCACCCACCCACTCCTGGAGCATGCACATGCACACGCACACACACACACACACACACTCACGGATTCTGATGGTTGAGTGCTGCTATCTCTGGCCTGAATTATTTCAGGATCCTATAATCCCCATTGCTGTCAGTGAAGTTACTTCTGTAGCAGAATCTCATACCATCAGCCCAGCGCCAGTAGAGGACACTCATCATAGAACTTCTCAGTGAGGCTGGTGCCCCTCTCCCCAGCATATTACTTTTTTTTTTTTCAAACAGAATGTCCTTTGGCCCTCTTGTGACACATTCATCTAGTGGGTTTTCCAGCGTTACATGGTAAATCCAATAAATCCACTCTAGCATGCCCACTTTTCTGAGCTTTTGATCCCTCCTTTCTGCCATCAATCACTAGAGTCCTGGCATTCTTACCACATTTAGTGAGAGCCATTTCTTTTTCAAGCAGGAGAATCCTAATAGTATGTTGAGTTCTTGCCAGTGTGTAAAAATTCTGTACTTTTGGAGAATGCTCCAGTATCAGTAAACTCTCCTTCAGCTAACTTTGAGTTCTCGTCTTGATCCAGAACCCTTAGAATTTAGTTCTATATGGGAAAGACGCTGAGTGAGTGGCAGAGGCACGTGTTTGGCAGAGGAGAGGTCTCTGCATTGTCTTCAAGGAAGAACCCTTAATAAGGAGGACTGGGCTACTTTTAAAAGGCTCAAAGGATCTTGGGAAATCTGGAGATTTAGATGTTCTAATGCATCCTACCAGATGTCTCCATTCAATGTCTCAAGGTTCTATTCTTTTCCAATCAAGGTCATGACCTAGGCATAGAAGATAATCTAGTTTGAGAATTTAACCCACTTTGGAGTTCTACTGTTCTTATGATTAAATCTTGGATCTGAACCTTAGCTTTTTCGGCTCTTGAGTTGCAAGATATGAGAGGTTCTTTATATCCTATTATGGAGACACTCTGGCTTTCACAGTTAGCCTTTATTTGATGAGATATCATCCTCAGCCTTTAATCATCTTTTTCCAAGGCATCAATTTCTTCTAATAACAACTATACAATTCTATTACATTATTATTACCAGCTCTCCCATATTTATCAAGCACCTGATACATCACATCTTCTTGTGCATATCCACCAGTATAGCATCTCAGTTCAGGTTTGGTGAAAGTTTTAAAAACTGCTACTTTGTGCCAGTGGCTGTTTGTGCTCCACCAATCCCCTCACTACCAACCAGATGGTGGGTAATTCAGCTTCAAAAATCTCATCTTATCATCCTCTTTCTCAGATCCCTTTTGGTACTAACTATTGTACGTTGGGTTCCCCAGAAAGACTCCAAGATGGGGATTTGCATTCAGAAAGTTTACTGGGGCACTGCTTCAGGGTCAACACCTGAGAAGCAATGAAGAGAATCAGAATTTGTCAGAGGGAAAAATTGGGCTGCAGTACAAGTGCAAAAGGGCAATTGCCTACCCCTTGGGGGTCTCCACCACTGGAATGGGTCCTTCAGAGTTGTCCTAAATTGAGAAGCCAGATCGTGGCTGTTATACCTCTCATTGACCAATAATTGCATACAGGCTGCCCCTGGAAATGAAATGTGACCTTGACCTGAGACAATTCCTAAAGAGGGATGAGAATTGAGAGCCATCAGGTAACAACCTTTCAAGGACCTGGGATGGTAAATCCTTCTGTCCAGGGGGTTCAGGTAATTTGGTCAATCCACCATCTGTGACAGTCACAGTGAGGAAGAAGAGAAAGGTATGACGAGTTTGAGCACAGGATGGGATTTAAAAACCACCACACTGATCCCAGTTGCTGCAGAAAACATTTTATTGGAGATAGGGTCAGGGCTGGTTCTGAAGCTGAGGAATCTAAGGTTGAGAGAGGAAAGCCTGTCCTTCAAAGGGTGCTCTGCCCAAGTGTCACAGTCTGAATACAGTAAAGATCAGACATACGAAAGTTTTTGTAGGGTCCAAATTAGAAAGAGGATCCAGGTCCCACTATCGTGAAGATGCCCTTCCCTTCATGTGAGGCAATTTCCTGCTCCAACTCGACCTAGGGCTCCTACAGAAGAGTGACAGATCAGTGGGGGCAGGGGTGGGCGGGGTGTCACAGATAAAGACTGATCCGAAAATGTTTGGAAATTGACATTACATGTTTCTCCTGGGGAAGGAAATATGTTATGAAGTGGAACCTAGATTGTATGGCTATACACCCCATTGCTATTTCTACACCTTTAGGGTAGAGAGAGAAGGAGAAATCAGAATACGTAGCAACGTTCTTTTTCAGGATATTGTGACAAACTGAACCTTCCCCATGGAAGGATGATTTTCCTTTGATGGATATGCATTATTAAATTTGTAACAGATGTCTGAGGATTTAGGGTTTCCATTCTGTTTTTTCTTCACCCACTTACTCTTGCAAGGGGAAATAGCAGTAGCCTTCTGAATATAAATCTACTTGGTAGAGAGTGGGAATTTTGGCACGATAGAGGTGATTTAGTCAAGTGGAGGACGTTTAGGAAGAGAATGTAGTGAAAAGATGGATTTTTTTTTTTTTTTTTGAACAGGTCTTCAGGTAAGAAGCAGGATGGCTGCTGCTGCCCCCAACTTGGTCTTCCTATTTGGTTTTGCACTGTTTCAGGTATGCCAGAATATCTGACTTGACTGTACTGACTGGAGCCTGATGGAACCAGCGCATGACAGGGACTCCATCAGGTCCCACTAGGAACTTTTCAAAATTCCAGCAGATGTCATGGACCATGATGGGTTCCCAGGATATATGTTTGCTTGAGCCCATAAGTTCAGAAGGGTGAGGACAGGATTGCTGCAGCAGAGAGATGGAAAAGAGAAATGACAGTATCATTTCTGCTCTTGGATGATTCAGGCTATTTTCACCCACAGGTAATCTACTCCCTCTTATATCAAGATATTTTCATTTCCTCTGATTACTAATATATTCTCTGAATCACAAAGATACCAACTACCAAGAATGTTGTAGATATTATAGTAAAAGTCTATTCCCTCTTTCTGTTTCTCCCTATGACCACATCACAAAATCCTGTTGCTATGAATAAGATATGTCACCTCTCTAGCTTTCAGTTTCCTTTTCTGCAAAGTGAATGGTTTAGATTAGAATGTGGTTTCCCAGGTCTTGATGCTCCATGGGCCAGTAACATTTCAAAAATATCTTTTGGGACCAATAGGAGTTCCAACATTTTGTTTTGTCAAATAAGAGAAAATTTTAAAAACATCATTGCTTCACCATTTAGTTTTAAAAAGATAATTATAAGAATAAATTACATATAGGTACTAATCTTAGAATAAAGGGTAGCCCTATAAATCAGTTGAGTTTATGAAATCCTCCTTATATTGTCCTATTTTTTCAATTTACTGAGAATATATAAAAATCTTAACATAGGCCAGCTTTGGCCCACAGTTCAGCATCTAAGAACACTGAACTCTGATGATCTTTAGGGGCCCGTTCAGCTCTCACGTTCTCTATATCTAAGAGTCAGTGTTTCATAAAAGGCACTTACTACATTGTATTATACCTGATTTCTATGTCATCCTCTCCAGTATGAAATCATCAAGGAATAGGGACTGTTTCTATTCATCTTTATACCCGTATTATTTAGAAAACTGCCTTATAGATAGCAGGTACTCAACAAGTATACCTTGAATGTATGAATGAATGAATGTCAATGAACAAAAGAGAGTGGTCCCAGTGAAAGGTGCCACTCTACACAACTCTCTCCACCACACAAAGCCAGAGCATCATAGATACTAACAAATTAAACCCCAATCCCTATGCTAATCTGGAGATCTCTTCCAAAGAGTCCAATCCCACCTCCAGGCAGGTGCCCTTGGATCCATTTCTACCACACCAACTCTATGCTAGGAATATTTGGGAAGAAGAGGCTTAGGTCAGTGATTAACTCACCTTCAAGAAGGTGAAGACTTTCTGCTCTTTTTCGCCATTCACATCCCCTTTCTCAAAAAGCTGGAAATTAGGTACATATCCTCCTCCTGGACAGACATACCTGCAATGAACCATAATGTTCCCAGGAAGCTCCAGAATATATGAGAGAAAGTTATGATGGGGTACCAGAATTTGAGGTCATGAGAAAGGGGAGAGAGAGGTGGAGATATAGAAAACAGGGCTGGGAAGGGAAAGTAAGGCCATTTTTTTTTTTTCCAAGTAACAATTTTATTTTAGTCTACAGCACAATTTTTTACATACATTTTAGTGGTTTTGACAGTGGTACTTTTGAGCAGACTTAAATGAATCCACAAAAGTTAATACATTTAAAATAAAATATACACAATAAAACAAGAGGCATCCAGATGTTCAGAATCATGCAGAAGGGGTGGTCTGGCTGGTGCTATCATTGGATACCTTGCCTATTTAAGAACTCACCAGCAAGAGGCCGTTCTTCTGTTCTTCATTCCCACATAATTTACCAAAGTCGGAGAGTTCATTGATGTCATCACCAAGGCTGGAGAAAACCCCATTGTGAGATAGAAAAAGAGCTCAACCACCTTATACTTTTCATGGTAGAGAAGTACATAAATGGTTCCTCCAGCTGCCATGAGCCAGATAAACCAACGCATATGAGATGCCAGGGGTCCAAGTTCACGGAGATTTAACCATGGGGCGTAAGATGCAGCAATGAAGAAATAGATAACCATTCTATCACACATGTGAAAGCAATGCTCCACTGTCCTTAAGTGGCTCTTTTTCCATGATACGATGTGAAATACTGTGGAAACAATGAAGAGGGCACAGAGGCCCATTCCATAAATCAATGCTGTTATCTTTTCCCAGCAGTCATCAGACAGCCGGTGGAGGAGGGCACTGCCCACAATGGCTGGAACAATGAGGAATGCATGTGTGTAACAGTTAGCAGCATGTTCATAACAAGTTGGTTTGTAGCGGCCATTGGTTGGGGCCCGGTGGTTCATGAACCGCTGGAATCGATTCTGGAACCGCATTGATCCTCTGCTCCTCCTCGTGGGCCAGGAGCTCGGTCTCGTCAGCGCCGGCGGCCGGGCGCGCGGCCCTCATGGGCTTGGGCTGCTCCGGAGGCCACCGCGTGCCCGGCGGACCACTCGGCCAGGCAGGGTCGGAGTGGGCCAGGCCGGGGGTCGGGACAGGGCCGGAGCCAGACCAGGCGGCTGGGGGCGGGAGGGAAGCCGCTTAAACGGCCCCGGCGCCTCCCGCCTCCAGCCTCCCGGCTCCTCCACCCACGGTCGCCCGCGCCCCCAATAACGCCATTTTTAAACTTTGGGCTCCCTGATTCACTTTATTTTTCTCTATTCCACATCCTATCACTGTCTCCCCCTGCACTGTTTCTGTACCAGCAATACCAGGAGCTATTTCTGTGCTCCTGCTCCTCCGTGGTCCATCCAGTTCTCACTTCCCAGAGAGGGGGAGAGAGTGTCTGACACTGCCAGACTCATATCAGCAGAGGCCAAAGTTAAAATCAGTTTGCAGATGCCCTTAAGCCTATTAACCCACTACCCATCCCATTAGTCCCCAATATGGAAGTGCCTCTGGAAACAGAGGAAAGGTAGACAGAGACCCCTATAGGGTTTCAAGCAGGCACTTACTTCAGTCCCGGAAGGATCTCTGAGTTCTGTCCTCGTTCTTGCTTTCCAAATTGGTTGCAAGGAAAGCCCAACACAACTAGGTCAAAGGGCTTCAGCTCCTCCTGAAGTGCACTCAGTTCTATGGGTAGAGAAGGGACAATATGGCGGCCTGGCTAGAGAGCCTCCTTGTGTACAGAAAGATCCTTAGAGATACCCATTCTACAGAGGAAAAAAACAGAGGCCCAGGGAAGGAAAAAAAAAAAATCTAGGTCAGAAAGACTGTTGGTGGCAGGGTTGAAATTAGATACTGGATCTCCAAACATGTATTCAAAATGTTATAGTGCAGTATTTCCCAAATCTGCAGCACATCAGAATCAGGTGGGGGCCTTCCCTTAAAAATAGGGATACCCAGGTTCCATTCCAGAAAAATTTCTGATTACATTCTTCTGAGATGGCTCCCCAGTCACCTTTATTATTCTAAAGCTCACCAGATCACTGCTGGTGGGTGGGATTGTAAAGTGGTTTAAGTGCTATGGAAAATAGTATGGAGGTTTCCCAAAAAATTAAAAATAGAACTACAATAGATCAGCATTCCCACTTCTGGGTATATATGCAAAGAATTGAAAATAGGGCCTCAAAGAGATATTTGCACATCCATGTTCATAGGAGCACTATTCATAAAAATCAAGAAGTGAAAGCAACACAAATGTCCATCAATGGGTGAATGGATAAACAAATGTGGTATATCCGTACAATGGAATATTATTCAGCCTTAAAATGGAAGGAAATTCTGTCACATGCTACAACATGGATGAACCTTGATGACATTATGCTAAGTGAAATAGACTAGTCATGAAAAAGACAAATACTGCAGGTAAGACAAATACATTTGGTATCTAAAGTAGTCAAATTTATAGAAACAGAAGGTAGAATGGTGGTTACGAGGGGCTGGGGGGAAGGGGAAAAGGAGAGCTGTTATTTAATGGGTACAGAATTTCAGTTTTGCAAGATGGAAAAGTTCTGGAGATTTGTTTCACAAGAATGAATATTTTTAACACTACTGAACAGTATTCTTAAAAATGGTTAAAATGGTAAATTTTATGTCATGTCTTTTTGTACCACAATTAAAAAATGAAAAGCTCATCAGGTGATTTTTAAACAAAACTACGTTTAAACATCACTGCTCATCAGTTTGCCTTCCCTGGTTGGTTAATTGGTAGATTGAATCTTTCTTTTTAAAAGGAAAAGACACACACAATGAGAATGTGCTTCTCTCCTCTGCACAAGCTGGTTCACCCTGGGTGGAGTGTGGGTAAATCTGACAGGGGCAAAGAGAACCAGAGAAATTCCAAGCTGAGCTTCCTGGTGTTCTTCAACAGTCTTCAGGATGTTAAAGATGCATTCTACCTAAAAACCCTCATTGATATGCCAAAACACAAGCTTCCAACTGCATTCTTCCCCAAGTTTTCCAATTTGTCTCCTCAGTCTTTTATAATTGTCTTCTTTGTTCACCCTTTCTGAGCTAGATACTTTCAGTCCCCTAGCAAACACTAACCAGTCCCACCCAGATTCTGCTCAGCCAACGGGGGGAACTGATATCTCCTCTTAGTCCTTTTATTTTTATTTATTTTTGCAATATGAGATTGCTTTCCTGTTTCCAAATGGTTCCTTAGTACCTTTCCCCACATCCTCCACTCTTGTCTTTAGTCACTGTAGGTAATCACTTCCTCTAGGAAAGAGACAATAAATTAGGAAACATGTCTACCAGTCCTTGAGTAGCTATTTCTTAGTTTCCTCATCTGTTATGTACAGAGTGGGAACTGAATAAATTGATTTTTAAAGTCCCTATAAACTGGTAAAATGAAGTATGGTCCAGTAGAATATTCTTTAGTGTTAAAAAAGAGGGAGGCAATGGTCTGAACTCCAAGGTAACTTATTAATTTTAAAAAGCAAATTGGCAAATAGTATTTATAATGTTATCAACTGGGGGAAAAGAAAAAAAAAGAATACCTATGTATTTTGTAAACATGATAATATTGGTCATCTGAAGGGAGGGGAAAGAGATGAAAAAACTTTTCACTCTAAACTTCTTTATTCCTTTAATTTTGAGCCTTGTGAATATATTACCTTGTAAAAATATAACATAATCAAAATTTAAAATCGAAGTTCTTATTAGTTCAAATATAAGAAGTGCATCTGTTTCTGAAAGAAAATAATCCTGTTCATTATTTATTGGCTTTCAAACAACATGGCCTAAGATATGAGAAAGATAAAATTCTGCCCTGAGTAATGTACAGAGAGGGAAAAACTACACTTAAAGGAGGCGTTGAGGTTGGAGAGGGAGTGTTTGCCTCTATTATGGCCTCCTCTACCAGCCCTTGCTCCAGTCAAATGTGCTCCAGGTATAAAGCCCCTTTCCCCTTTTCCCTGTCTTCGTAAGTTACATGTAAAACCCTGGAAAAGTCTCAAAAACATCAATCCTACCTCCTGTATTTACCAAGGAGACTTGAATCTTCAGAGAGGCTCCTAGCTGTCAGATACATTATTGATTCTCCTGGAAATCTCAGGAGCAAAGCAGAGGCAGGACATAGGAAGGGGTCAACAAACATTTTCTGTGAAGGTCCAGATAGTAATTTCAGATGGTCTCTGACACCATCACTCATACAATCACTCAACTCTGCCTTGTAGCTTAACATCCATCACAGACAATCTGTAAATGAGTGAGCATGGCTATGTTCAATAAAACTTTGTTTACAAAAGTAGGCTGGCCAGATTTGCCCTGTGGACCATAGTTTACTGACTGCTGACATCAGGGAATAAAGTCACTTGATCATGAGTATTTATTTTGATACATATAATTAGAATTAGAATATAATTCCAACATGACTTAGAATATAATGAGCTGGAAAATTTAGTCCCAAGGAGATTTGGTTATGAACTCTTACCAGGATATTGAGCTGTCAGACCACAATAGGTGGCCACATTGACAAAAAGGACATGCTTGCCCACATACTGCTTGAACTGAATGTGTTCCTTTCCATTAAGAGTGAAAGCATCATAATCATAGATGGTACCTTTCACATATTGGTAGCAATCCATCTGGAAGATTTTAAAAAATCGTAATATTAGTAACAATAATTCCTAACATCGGTATAACCTTTCAAAGCACTCAAAGAATAATGCATATATTAACTGAGACCCAGAAAACAAATAAGAGTTGTCTAAGGTGTCAATGACAAGACTGAAACTAGGTCTTGTGACTTGAAAGGCAATGGTTTTTTGAGCAACAAGCAGTCAAGTCTCTCTATTATCCTGGCAGAGGTGAGATACCAGGAACTGCTTGGATGAATGGAAAAGAGCAGAGATTCATGAGCTGGAATGGGGTGGCCTGGAAGTAAGTGGAGCCAAACAGAAAAGCGCACTGCCTTTCATGCTTCTATGAAAATGAGGCTACTCCTTGTCTCTGTGTTGAAGGCATCTTGCCTGACTCCTTCAGTGAAGGGAAGGTTTTAAATTGCCAAAGTATTTTAGGATGGCCTTGTTACTTCTTTAACTTTCCCTAGGTCTTCTGACTTCTTACCCCACTCATCAGCATGGTGGAGTGGAAAGAGCTCTACTGAGGAATTAGAAGCCAGCTCTATTGGTAAATTTCTTTATGGACCTGGACAATTCTCATCCTTGGCCCTCAGTTTCCCCACTGGTAAAATGAAGACATTTGTCTAGATTCCTATCAGATCCTCAAGGGACCTTCCAGGTTTAACATTCTAGAATCTAATATTACCCCCATCTTGAGTAGTTTTCTCTCTCAATGCACTAGCCAATACTGTGAAATTCTAACTTTTTGTAGCTCCCAAGAAAGGAGATGGAGAGCTCAAAAATGCATCTGTGAACAGGTCACTAAAATCTGCCTAGCAGCATCCAACTTAGCACATACCCAGCTCCTCACCCATTGTGCTCAAGGTATCTAATACCGGCCTTCATCATCAGCTCCATCTAGCCTATACCTTATCAAATCTCCTGAACATATCTGAGCATATTTCCACATAACAGAAATAAGCTCCACGTGAAATCACCACTGCCTGTTCTTAGGTTAAATTCTTCTACAGGCAGATCTCATCCTCTCCCTCCACTGTCTCTATCCATGCAGGGTGCATGCAGTACCCAAAGTGTGCCGACTCCACGGTGCTCACCAGCACATCCTGATCTCTTTCCCTATATTGGGAAGCCACTACAAATGGCCTCTGGAATATAGGGAATGTAAAATCCGGAATTATGAAAAGAAAGCTAATGTCCAAACCACCCAGTGAGAAAAAGGCAGAGAGGTACTGACCAGAGAAAGGAGGGAAGGACATAATCTGATAAGAAAGGTCCAGACTTAAACTGGGATTAAACTAGACCCCCTGGAAATGCAATGGACTATAAAGGATTTTAGTCAAACACCATCTGCCCCCACCTAAAGAAGTGATCCAACACAAAACCAAACCAAACTCTACCACTGATTCTATCCCTAGCATACCAGGTTGTAGCTACTTAGGCTCTGCTCCTGGGGAGAGAGGCATTTTCTCTACACAGGCTTTCGCACCTTTCCCTAAATGCATACACATATACACACACCAGCAAAACTGAGACATGTATAAAGAGAACATTGTATCATAACATCCATTCCTATCTCCCTGATGCCTGGTTCCAAGCTAAACATTTTTAAGAATTTGCCTTTTTTCCCCCCTGTGCTACTGTAATGAAAATTACTGAAAATCATGTTGGGTACCAGAATGTGGGGACTTAGACTCTTAACTTGAAGACTCCTCTTAGTCCAGTCCAGCTTACTCCTGGTATTCATTGCTGTTTCACATTTATTTAAGTCTGTATGATATGTCTCAAATACTTCCAGACTCAGCTTTTATCAAACAAATTCTACAGCCCAGGATCTCCACACCCAAGTAGGCAGCACTGGATAACATAAAAACCATATCAACTCTCAAAAATAGGGAAATCACTCAGGAGGCTATCTAGTCAAGAGGGAGGAAAATCTTACTAGAGTTGCCTTTTATAGAACACATTATATGCATAATAATTATTGCTCACCCACCCAGTAATTGGGTGAGCAGGTGGGTAGATACTGTTACATACACATTTATGATGAGAAAGCAGAGACTAACAGAGGTGAGTTGACTTGTCTAAGGCCAAAAGTGATAACCCACTATGTGAATGAGAGTTCGCTTGCCCCTAACTTCATGATTCCTTTTTGCTTCCGAGTC
This sequence comes from Eubalaena glacialis, assembly GCF_028564815.1. NCBI lineage: Eukaryota > Metazoa > Chordata > Mammalia > Artiodactyla > Balaenidae > Eubalaena > Eubalaena glacialis. Next base: position 22,376,366 of record NC_083722.1, on the reverse strand, counting down.
ACCTAGTTCATTGCTATTCTTCCCTGAACTGCTCCTGCCACTGCCATACAAACATTTTCATCAATAAGGCAACTGAGCCATGAATTGGAAATAGAACTGAGGCCAGAATCCAAGACTCCTGATTTCAGATTCAGCTGTTTTAGGCCTCCAATTATGTTTTTTCCATATGCTTTATGTTTCTCTGATAACTCTCTGATTTTATCCATCCCTAAAACTTCCACATTAGTTTTTTTCCACCTCTTCGTGGGTTTCCTGCTTAGCTGCATCTGAGATGACTCAACTCAGCCTCTCCTCCAAACCCTGGTCCCCAGCCACTCTGATGCCCACCACTGCCCCATGCCTCAGGCCCAGCTCTGATGCACATACTGATGTGGCTGGAGGGGTATCCAGGCGACCTCTACCTGGAAAAGGAGGGGAGAAAGGACCACAGTAAAAAGACACTCTCGTCCCTACCCATATTCAACTCAAGGAACACCCATTCATAGGAGTGAAGAAAATTCAAGGAGAAGAGAAGAAAGGATTAGGGGAACCGCAAAGAGGGAGAAAGCAGAGGTCAGAGTCTTACAAGAAGGACTGAGGGCAAGATTTGGGAGCAGGACAGAAGGCTCCACCTTTGAGCCCTGTCCCACCCTCTCTGGTGGTCACTCACCTTCTCCAGCTTAGAATTTGACTGCACGAAGCCAGCTAAGAAAAGGGGGAAAAGATAGGAGGCCCTTAACTGTACAGTCATGACTAGTATCTGTAGATCACTAGTCTGAGAGTCTGAGGTTGTCGGGTACCTGGCAGCCTTTTGATACCCTGGCAGGGACTAGCCCAAGCCTATGCAGGCCAGTTTCAGGGTGGCAAGGATTTCTGGGGCGTGAGTAGGGCAAGAGGACGTAGAATTCAAACCACATCCTCACCTACATACACCCCCGTGAGCACTCAGGGCTCACTAGTGCGATGAGGACCCGCGACTCACATAAATTCTGGCAGAATTATGAAAAGGTGAGGGCAAGCACTCCACAGTCCTTGAAGACTATTGTCTATTTTTTCTGAGTGGATAGCCGTATCTAGGTGCAGACATCTCAGTAAAGTCACTGCAAAAAGGCATGACATAGACATTCCAAATACTAATCCTAATATTATTATGTAAGTTAAAAAAAAATCAAAGAATGGACCACATGTGATCCATTAGAAGGAAACTGGGCCTGAGGAAGGGAAAAATATTTGCACGTTAATATGTTCACTGTACAAATGTTTACAAATGTTTTCATGTGCTTACTAGTCAGTAAGAAAAACCAAGCAGCCCAAGAGAAACATGGGCACCAGACAGTAAACCAAGTGGCATCTGTAGTAGGATACAATGTTCTCCCTTACCAATAATCAAAGAGGTATAAACAAGAATAGTTGCATTTTGCATTTATCAGATTGACCAAAGTTCAAAGAAATGGAGGTGCCCAGTCTCGGTGTCAGTCTGGTATAGGAGGCTCTTACACACGAGGTGGGGGCAGGGAGGACTACTAATAGCCGACAACTTTCTGGAGGATAATCTGCCATTTTGAATGCGATGCTTTTTTTTAAGTAAATAACTTAAAAAAATTTTTTTTTATTTTGAAATAATTATAAATGTATAGGAAGTTGCAAACACTCCTCTTAATCTCCTGGAAGCCCAAAGGCCCAAGAAGGATAATGGAAGTGAGACTCAAGTTCCTCTAAGGATAAAAATGCTTTGCCTCTCAACCATCATAAGAACCCCCATCCATTCAGCAACAGTTTCCAACCACTGCTCAATAGTCTCAGCCAAAAGTTTAGAATAGATGAGTTGATGACGCAGACCTGGAGCCCTAGGAATTGCTGAGCTTCTCGCATAAATGACATATTAAATCCCACCAACTTCGTGGGGGTGCTGACCAGTAACTTTCTCTTGTCTACAATACAGTTTTACTTTCTGGACCTCAAGTGCTAAGGTTTGAGTTAATCATACTCCTAAATTCATGATTATTTGTCCTTGTAAGTTTCCTCTCTTGTTTTACTTATTATTCATACCCAAACTTCATTGATTTTTGATTCCTCTCTCCCTATAGGTAAAATATGTTTAATATGCATAGTGTTCTTATTCTTGAAACAGTTGTATATTCCTCATCAGATTATTAGCTCCTTGAAGTTTAAAAAATTATTTGGGTTTTTTTTTCCATTTAAATCTCAGATTTAAAGGGTTGAATTAATCAAACTTTTAAATTTATGGCATTTTATCATCATTAGGCTGTGCAATGATTCTCTTTTTATATTAATTAAAAAAATTTTTTGTCCCCAATCCACTCCCATTTTCCTACCTCTCAGAGAGGAGGAGTGGCAAGGAAACAGTTACTACAGACTGGAAAGTTGGCAACATTTGTTCTGTTGCAACAAAACATTTGGTAAAACTGTTGCCTGATGACTTAGAAGGCAAAATGACTAAAACAAGGATGAATGCGGTTCCTAGGGCTTTGGAATTACAAGGGGTGAATTCAGCAACTAACTGTGCTGTAACGAGATAACTAACAAAGAGATGTTGAAAAATATTTGGATTAGTTGAAGAGGATCGGGTTTGTTTGCCTTTACCACTCTTCCCACACTCTTCTTCCTCCTCCCCCAGGATTTGGGCTGACAGCTCAGCTTTACTCCCACGTTTATTGAAACGATAAATTCTTCCCCTCCAATTCTCAGTTCATTTCCAACCAGCCCCCTCCCTCTTCCAGGTTCACGTAAAAAGCTGCCTCCCCTTCCTTAAAACTGAGGTCTGAGTAGGGTTTAATTCTTGCTTCTGGTGGAATCTGGGTATTCTTGAATTCTCTTGGAAAACAGAAGATTTTTGTTATCCCAGATTTCTGATCTCTTCTCAGAGGCCTCTAATCTAGAGGGAGGAGCCCAAAACAATGACTGCTGGTCCAGCCACAAAGCTCCCAAAGCCCTTTAGGGCAGCTATACAGATTTTCTGCTTTGTGGCCCCTTCCCACCCACAGATACTTTGCCCAGCTACAGTTCAAGAACTATGGAGATTAAAATATCAAGCTTCAAAAATAGTGTACTTCAATTCCTTCATCTTTCCCAGGATATGTGACTTTGGGCAAGTTACCCTCTGTGCCTCTGGTCCCATTTGTGAAATTGGGAGAATAATATGAACTTCATCGGACTAATTTAAAAAATAAAGGAGATAATTCATTTAAACTCTTAGCACTGGACTTAGCCCAAGGTAAACACCCATCGTTAATTTAACAGATGAAGAAACTGATGCTCAAATAGAAAAACTGACTTATCCAAAGTTAGGTAGAATTACACACTGCTTCTCCCTTGCTGTTATAAATTCCTTACTTTCTTAGTCACTTTATCTTTGCTCATCACACAATAACTAACTCCTAGAGTAGAAGAGAAAATTTCATCAGGTCAAGTGGCCTAAAATCTCTGCCTTCCCGTCTCTGTGTCCCATTGTCTTAGTTTCCCTGGAAACAAGAGCTCTGACGCAGAGAAGAAAAGGTTTAAGAGCTCATGCTCAGCAGGGGGCTACATGGAGCCACTTCCTGTCATGGTCTACCTGACTGTATCATATAACTGCTGCCTTCTCTTCATACTTTCTACCAGAGCCACATGTCAAATTCCTGTCATTTCCCTTCTGGAATGCTGAAATAATTTCCTACTTGTCATGTGTTCTCTCTTCCAAGTTCTTCCCCTTCAATGCTTTTTTTCCTTCACCTGCTGCCACTGGAGCTGCTGAACACTTGTCTGATGATATCCCTCCACCGACAGTGAGCCAATAAGGCTAACTAATTTATTAGAGCATCAAATCCAGAATCTCCAGCATGGTATCCAAATTGCTCCTGATGCGATCTCAGCCTCCTTCTCAGTCTTAACTCTCAGTAGCTCCTCCTGTGAATCTCATTCTTCAGACAAGCTAAATACTCTCCATTCCTTGAAACACTTTGGATTTAGGTTCTTGATCTTGGAGGTCAATTACACTGATTACTTGGGGATTCCACCTTCCCTGCCCCAAATTATCTATATATTTATTTCCATTGAAAGGACAGGGAATGCAATTTTATCAATTTTTACCAAACAAGATTTTAGGTTTGAAATGTTTGTCACCTGAGCCATAGATTAAGTCTGAAAACCAGTCCAGATTTAAATTAAACAATAAGAACTGTCACTTCCTGACTTTAAAAATCCTGTAATTGCTAATAGTCCATAATCTTAAATAGAATGGCAAAAATCAACATGTCTCAAGCACTGCCTATTTTCCCCAGTCAGACTCCAGTTTTTCCTTGAGGTAGGTTTCTTATGAGGATAACTTTCTTGCCCACAGCTAACGGGTGGCAGTTTAAAGTCAAATAAAGCCTTTCAGACTCTCTGTCTTAGCCTCTGTTAATGACTTAATCTTACCTAAAAATCAGCACCAAGTTTCTTGTGTTAGTTCCTTTGATCATAGAGGAAACAGGTTCAGTTTTTTCTGAGATGTAGTCCACCTCTTCACCCCAGATTCAATCACAGCCTCTACAACCACCCAAATATGATTTAGAGATTTTTGTCCACCATTTAGTTTTACTTGGATATTTTCCCTGAATTAGACAATCTCCATTGGCATCTGGGATCCCCATCCAGGTCTCCAGGATTTTCCTGTGTTGCAAGTGTGGGTTACAAGTGTGAAATGTAGGATCTACTCCTAAGTCTGCCATTTTAAAGTTGTATTGCTTATGTTTACATAGAATTTGTAGTTGACAAATCTCCTTCACATCAAGGATTTCATTTAGCCTTCACAATCAGCCAGTTACAAAGGTCGAACAGGCATTATTTGCTCAGATTTTCAATGGAAAAGTGAGGTTCAGAGAGGAGAAGTGACAAGCAAAGTCTCATTAATAGTGTAGACCTAGACCATAAACCTGAGTTTTTATTTCTAATCCACTTGTCTCTCCACTCTAGGTTCAACTCCCAATAAAATATATGTTTGGAAATGAAGGGAAGTTCTAGAGAGACCACTTTCCTTTTGCATTTAATTTTCATCCTCATGTGTTCTTAACCTTCTGACCTCCTTCCCCAGACATGACAAGGAAGCTCACTTCTGGTCCAGGCTGATTCTGGCCCTGAGCCTTCACTGAAACAGCTGGTCCTGACACACAGATTTTCTGAAGTGTCTGTCACTCATGCCAAGCTTTCCTCCTCCAACCTGCTACAGGAAGAATTCTGCTTCTTGGAGGTTGGGGGAGGGGGATAGGGGGAGGCAGTGAGAGGAAGGATGTGTACTCCCTTAGGCAGTGTTCTTGTCTGTTCAGTCTTAATGGGCTTGGGGGAGGGAGTGGGAGAGAGAGCTCTGTGTCCATGCACAACCACAGGAATTTGAGTAACCCACACCATTCAAACCCAGATGCCCTCCCACCTGGAAATTCTCCAGTCTGTGTCTCAGGCCCTTGCTGCTCCCAGAGAAAGAATAAATATGCCCATTTCACCAATACACATTGCAAGCCATCACCAACTCAATACAACTGTGGGACATTGAGAAAATATCAAAATCACCAAAGTCCCTTCTAAGGCTGACATTCTTAGTTTATTTTCTCAGTTTTGAACGATTCTGGTCACCTTTAAAACTGATTTGATCAGTTATTACCCCTAGAAGATTGGGAAATGAGAGTAGGAAGCCAGAAATTTTACAAATTTTAAGCTCTAATGTGTCTTACGGTTCGTGTTTTCCAGGCCACAACTGTATATATGAGAAGATGCTCAGTAAAGTGGAGAGACTGCCTCGTCCAAGTCACAAGGCCAGGGCTAGACACATCCACAACTCTGCCCCTACAACAGTCTCTATCCCTGTTACAGTCAGATCAGATTTAGAACAACTAATTTATCCAATAGTTCCTAAACTGACTTTATAACTTCTCTTTCAAACCTGGATTCATTCAAGGTTCATGTTTTGATATTGATTATGTCTTTTTCGTATCTTTTATTTTAAATCTAGAACAATCCCATTAGGTTTCTCTTTTATGGCATTTTTGAAGTTATAAGTCCAGTTGTCCTGATAAATATCCCACATTTTTAGTTGTCTCATTTTTTCCTCACAGTGTCATTCTTCCCCTACATAGGCAGACCTTGTTTTATTGCACTTCACTTTACTGCACTTTTATAAATTGAAGGTTTGTGGCAACCCTGAGTTGAGCAAGTCTATTGGCACCATTTTTCCAACAGCATTATTTTTTTTAATTAATTAATTAATTTATTTATTTTTGGCTGTATTAGGTCTTTGTTGCTGTGGGCTTTCTCTACTTGCAGTGAGCGGGGGTTACTCTTCCTTGCGGTGCACTGGCTTCTCATTGAGGTGGCTTCTCTTGTTGCAGAGCATGGGCTCTAGGCGCGTGGGCTCAGTAGTTGTGACTCGTGGGCTCTAGAACGCAGGCTCAGTAGTTGTGGTGCATGGGCTTAGTTGCTCCGAGGCAAGTGGGATCTTTCTGGACCAGGGCTTGAACCCATGTTACCTGCATTGGCAGGCGGATTCTTAACCACTGCACCACCAGGGAAGTCCCAGCATTATTTTTTAATTTTATTTATTTATTTATTTTTGGCTGTGTTGGGTCTTCGTTTCTGTGCGAGGGCTTTCTCTAGTTCCGGCGAGCGGGGGCCACTCCTCATTGCGGTGCGCGTGCCTCTCACTGTCGCGGCCTCTCCTGTTGCGGAGCACGAGCTCCAGACGCGCAGGCTCAGTAGTTGTGGCTCACGGTCCCACTTGCTCCACGGCATGTGGGATCCTCCCAGACCAGGGCTCGAACCCGTGTCCCCTGCATTGGCAGGCGGATTCTCAACCACTGCGTCACCAGGGAAGCCCCCTCGCCCCCCCAGCATTATTTTTTAATTAAGGTATGTACATTGTTTTTTTAGACATAATGCTATATTAAACACTTAATAGTATAGTATAAACATAACTTTTATACCCACTGGGAAACAAAACAAAACAAAAAATTTGTGTGACTCACTTTATTGCAGTGGTCTGGAAGGAACCAAACCCACAGTATCTCCAAGGTGTGCCTATATTTCTTGTTTTGGAAGTGAGGCCAAAGACTTGGATGGACTAGAATTTTGAGAATGTTATAGTCATCCTGAGTATCTGCCAGGGATTGGTTCCGGGAGCCGCTATGGATACCCAAATCTACAGATGCTCAAGTCCCTTATATAAAATAGCACAATACAACGGATACAGTCAGCACTTTGTATCCACGTGTTTCATATCCATCGGTTTAACCAACTGCAGATGACTGACTGTATAAGGTAGGAGTAAGGTTTTAATTTCTTTTCCCATGGATATCCACTTGAATCATCACTATTTATTTAAAAGACCATCCTTTATTTTTCTATTACTTTGCATTGTACTTTGTCATAAATCAAGAGTCCTTATATACACAAGTCTATTTCTGAGCTCTCTATTTCTTTCCATTGTTCTATTTGTTTATTCTTAAAACAAACAACGTTTAATGTACCTTTTTTTTTCATTGAACAACCTTTTATTGAGCTTCTACTATGTGCCATACAAGGTTAAAAAACAAAGACTTTATAAATATGAAAGCTTAGTTTGTTCTTTTTCAATAAACTGAATCAATTGAAAGCAAGCTCTCTGTTCCCAAGAATGTGTTATAATTTAGCTGCTTCATTTTTGTCAGTAGAATGCCAACTGAAGTAAAAAATCCCAAAATAAAAGGAACCAATGATGAAATTATTTCTGTCACTGATGATAGTGAAAAAGAATTTGTAGATATTGATGAGGATCTTTTAGAAGTAGAAACATTTACACAGGAGGAAATGGATATATACCCATCAGACTATGAAGGTCAGTTCATTTAGCTAATCTTTTTGTTTGACCTTACTAATTTGATATTGGTGACTGATTATCTGAGATAACTTAGTCTTGAATCTGAATTGGCATGTTTATAATAGCCTAAAGCCAAATATTTAAAGAGAACTTAATATTTATGAAATGCTAAGCATGTTTAATGTAGATTTTAACATATAGTTTTAAAAATGAATTTTGATATTTCATGAAGCAAGTTCTCCCACCCTCTTCAAAAGTGTCTTGACTATTTTTGTCCATTTGCACTTACACTTAAGTTTCTTAAGCATCTTTTCCAAATTCCTCAGGAATGTCTGTTAAGATTTTGGTTGAGATTGTATTGAATCTATAGAATAGTTGAGGTAGAATTGACATTTTTACAGTGTTTACTCTTCTAATCCATTAAGATAATATACCTCAGAATTAATTTAGAGCTCTTCAAAACTGTGCCAGTTAAGACATATTTCTCATCATAAAGATCTAGTCATCTTTTGCTGAGTTTACTGCTAGGTATTTGATTATTTTATGTAATTTAAAAATTAAGTTTAATTTTTTAATGGTTTCTGAAAATATACAAATATAATAAAATTTGTATTGATTCTTTTATCTAGCAACTTTGCTAAATCCACATAATTATCATAATTTATTGCTAGTTTCTTTTTAAATTATATGTTCATAAGGTATGCTAATGGTAGTTTCAATTGTTTCTAATCTTTGTACATTAAATTTCCCTTTTTTGCCTTCAATTCACTGGCCAGGTTTGCCAATACAATACTGAATTGAACTGAAGTAGTAGTAGAGACATTCTTTCCTTGAATATTATTTCAAGGGGTAATGATTAAATATTTCACCATTAAGTATGATATTTGCTGTAGACTTGTGTTAGATACTCTTTATCAGGTTGAAAAGGTCTCTTGTATTCTTAGTTTGCTGTGAGTTTAAAATATGAGTTGTTGGTCTGAAACAAATAGGCTGCCAGATATTTCTCCAGCAAAGATGAGTTTATTCAGGATGAGCAGAGAATTGCATTTCAGGGTCTGCAACCGTTGTGAGCCACGTGCCAGTCCCCACAGGCAAGGAAAGAGACCGCTTTTACAGAGAGGAAAAGGAAGTTGGGAGGGCTACAGTAAACAAAGAATCCATGGCTTTTCATTGGCTGAGTTCAATTGCCAGGAAAGAAGTTTTTCTTCTTCCTGTTGGGCTCTGCTATGGTCACAGACTGTGAGAGCTCCCCCTTCTGGTCTCCTAACTCTATTCAACTGAGGTTTCTGTTTATTAATTTTTTACACATTATATAATTATATGTTATATCACTGGTATATTTAAACATAAATAGATATTACCTATCTAAATATATAAAGAGAAAGATGTTTACATGGTCAATCTTAGTAATGCATTTACTGTGATGGTTAATTTTATGTGTCAATTTGATTGGACCATGCGTTGCCCATATATTTGGTTAAAGTTATTTCTGAGTGTGTCTGTGAGGGTGTTTCTGAAAGACAGTAACATTTAAACTGAAGGACTGCATAATGCAGATTGCTCTCCACAATGAGGGTGGGCCTCATCCAATCCACTGAAGGTTTAATAGAATAAAAGGCTGAGCAAGCAAGAAATCTCTCTTTTTCTGCCTGTCTTTGAATTGGTCTTCTGTCTTTGGATTCAGACTCAGAGTGGAGCTTATAGCATCAGCTCTCCTGGTTCTCTCAAGCCTTCAGACTCAGCCTACCATTGACTATCCTGGGTCTCCAGCTTGTTGACTGCAGCTTCCTGACTTGGGGCTTCTCAGCCTATAACATGTGAGCCAGTTCCCTATAATAAATCTTTTTAGATAGAGAGATAGATAGATAGATAGATAGATAGATAGATAGATAGATAGATCGATCGATCTAGTAACTATTTATCTCTAGAAAAAAGAACCAATAGAGATAGCTCTATCTGCTTATCTATCTCTCTCTTATGGGTTCTGTTTTTCTGGAGAACCCTAATTTCCTTGCATACGCTTGTCGTTGGGTGGATTGGTGTTTTCTAGTTTGTCCTTACCAAGAGGTAAGGACAAGCTGTTTACGCTGTTCAGACCATAGCTTAAGGTAGGCAGACTCTTACTGAATGGAACCTAGGACTTGGTGTCTGACCCTTGTGGTAGAACAAAAACTAAATATTTTCTCTTTGTCCCCACTTCCTGGCACAGAGCTTCTTAAAGCTGTTGAAATCTCCTGAGTGGGATGCGTGCTAATGAGAAGACTGGTGGCTGGGGGCTCCTGCATAACTTCAGGATGCAAGCTGCTAGCCAGGAAGACCAAGTCATAATTAGATAATTGGAACTTCCAGCCCCGCCCTCTCTCCAGGGAATGGAGAAGGCCTGGAGATTGAATTCAATCACCAGTGGTCACCGATTTCATCAATCATGCCTTTGTAAGGAAACCTCCATAAAAAAACTCTAAATGACAGAGTTTGAGAGCTTCCTGGTTGATAAACACTGGAAGCATTGGGAGGGTGACATACCTGGAGAGGGCATGGAAACTCCATATCCACACACACCCCCATACCTTGCCTTGCATTTCTTCCATTGGCTGTCTCTGAGTTACATCCTTTATAATATACCAGAAAATGTAAGTAAAGTGATTTCCCAAATTCTGTGAGTCATTCTAGTAAATTATCAAAAGTGAAGAGAAGGTCGTGGGAACCCCCAATTTATAGTTAATCAATTAGTAGATGGGTGCCCCCATGCTGGGATTTACAACTGGTCCCTGAAGTGGGGGCAATCTTGTGAAACTGAGCCCTTAAACTGAGAAGAGTTGGGAGTTGGTGTCAGAATTGAATTGAAGTGTTGAACACCAAGTTGGTGTCTGGAGAATCACATACCCCCTACACGCAAGAGGCCTTCAAATCAGAAATTCAACTCTACCTGGAGAGATATTAGCCCTTCATGAGAAAAAAATGTTATTAGTGTTTACTTTCTTTTTCTGCACAATTGGCTTGGTAGTGCATTACCATCTTGTCAGTTCTTAAGTGCTCTATGAGAAAGATTAGACTACAGACAGAAAGAGAGATGGCAATGTGACCATGAAGGCAAAGGTTACAGTGATGCAGCCACAAACCAAGGAGAGCCAGAAGCACAAGAAACAGGATGAGGTAAGAAACAGATTCTCCCCTAGAGCCCCCACTTGATTTGGTCCAGTGAAACTGACTTTGGACTTCTGATCTCTAGAACTATGAGAGAATAAAGGTTTGTTCTTTTAAATCACCAGGTTTGTTTGTGGTAACTTGTTACAGCAGCCAAAGGAAACTAATATGGATTTTGGTACCTAAAAGCAGGGTGCTACTGTAACAAATACCTAAAAATATTGATGTGGCTTTGGAATTGGATAATGGGTTGAGGCTGGAATAATCTTGAAGTACATGATAGGAAAAGCCTAGAATGCCTTGAACTAACTGTTGGTAGAAATATGATATTAAAGGATGCTTCTGGTAAGGGATCAGAAGGAAATAAGGAACACGTTATGGAAAATAGAAAAAGAGGTTTGTGACTCCTTCCTGGCATCAT